>NC_053041.3:442078512-443284762 GCF_002575655.3 Aegilops tauschii subsp. strangulata | reverse complement strand
AAAAATACCAAAATGATGTCAAACTTATTTATCTCCAATTTTCTATTGTAGGGAATCATGTTACCCTATTTTCCATATATTTTATTTTTGGAGAAAAATAATTTGAATAAAAATCAAATAACTCCAGATTGAAAATAATTTCAAAAGGATTTTAAATTTGATCCTTTTAAACTTCCAACTCATATTTCATATGTTTTGAAGAAGTCATTTTATCTTCTCTCATGAAAATCATTGAGTTGCTTGAAGTTTCTGAATTGGAAATATTTTCAAATGATATTCAAATATTTTCAACACCCCTTTTCATTTAAATAAATGGAAGAAGTCATGTCATCTTCTCTCCAGGGTTTTGTGATGAAAAGAATTTGAATTCATGGAGATCATAAAGCAAAGATGAAAGTTTGGGAAAGTCCTTTTATTCCCTCTCATTTAACTTTCAAAAAGTTTCGAATTTACTCACTTTCAGACAATCAATCAAACAATCAATCAAATATATCTATTTATTATAACATTCCAAAATTTAGAATTTTGGGATGTTACAGTACTCAATTCATGGGCTCGTTTTCCTCAATAAATTGTCTTTACCAACATATTAATATCAGGAATGCATGCGTGAACAACGAGTGATTAAACCTTGCATGCAACATTTTGACAAAGCATTGACTTATGAACATGTGAATGTGAGGGAATACAACCTTGTGCATGCATGCAACAGTCACACGTACACATGGACGCAAAAACGCACGCGGAGCCCTAATGCAAGCATGTCCGAGCACACGACAAAACACACACGGTAACGCTCAAGTGCTCAACCTACACGTGCATGCACACACATACTCAGCCATGGTGAGCTAGTGACCGTATAAACACCAGAAAATTTATATATTGAGCGCAATGAGCGTATTATGAAGTCCACTGACTATATTTTTACAAATATACAGTGACAGACAGTGTATTTATCTCATTTCAAATTAAGCCATATTAACCGAAAAGGAGGCAGTATGGACTAGCATTACTTTGTTGTGTCCCGTCAACTTGCCGACCGAGGAGAAGCCTGCGCGCGGTGGTTCGCAGGACAAGGAGAAACTTATGACTAATGCAAGCTCTCACTCGCTCAGGCGGTGGATGTGCAAAAGTTAATTCGGTGTCAGATTGCCAGAAGCATACACAGTACTAGTACCATTATTGTTCGACTTCCCGAAGAGGCGCACAACCAAGCGCAAAGTTTACTACTAGTACTACTACTATACAGGTATGTACTGGAGTACTAGGAACCGGATGGTGGAGCGTCTGCACTCTTATTTTATTTTAATCTGTGATAAAGCAATCTTCAACACATTTGGTTCTCTTCGAGGGTTCTCGCATGTGATAATGGAAGTTGATTGCATGGAACACTCGCCACAATTCTTGCTTAATTCTGGCTCCTATCCTGTTAGAAATAGGAGCGCTCGGTAATATTTTCTCTTTTTTTGTTATTCAGCATGTAAACAGGTCAGCAAACCTTGCGGCGCATCTTTGTGCGAACCATGCTTGCTGCACTTTGAATTTGACCGAGAGCTGGCATGATGAAACACCTCGCTTCCTTCTTCTTTTATTGCAGGGTACCTCGCTTCCTAGTGACCAGTCTCTTGGCTGATCGTCCTAAGAATGCCTATATATGAATAAAGCTCTCTCATTTACCCGCAAAAAATATTAATCCATATTAACTGGAAAGGAGGGAGTATGGACTAGCACTACTTTTTGGTGTGTCCCGTCAACTCGCAGAATGAGGAGAAGCTTGCAGGACAAAGTGAAGCTCTCTTATGCCCTCTCCGTCTACCTCAAGCCTGGTGGCTCACAGGACGACTAGAAGCTTTTGACTAATGCAAACTACCCTCGCCCAGACGATGGACGTGCAGCAGTTCATTCGGTGTCAGATTGCCAGAGGCATACACTATAGTACCATCATTGTTTGACTTCACGAAGAGGCGAAGAGTCAAGCGCAAGGTTTAGTAGTACGAGTAGTACTACTACTAGTATACAGGTACTAGGAATCGCATGGTGGAGCGTCTGTACTTTTATTTTATTTTAATCTCTTATAAAGTACACATTTATTCGGGAGAAGTGCGGAAAACGGTAGCCCAATAGTAATATTAAAAAACTTTGAACATGTAATGATGATATCGATCAACCATGCTCGAATATATCTTGGCCTCCGTGCGAGCCCGTCTGTGTGTTCTCGCTCCTCGTCTCTCTCAAGGAACGGCGGGTTGGCCATTTTGCCGTCAATTGAGATCGGTTTGCTCACACTCCGGTCCCACATGTCAGTGATACGCCAAGAGGAAGCGCGTTGACCGACTGGCCATCGCGTACTTGGTTTTGCACCTTCATATTACTCCTCCATCCATCACAGTTTACAGGGCACGCTTCATTCTCATGCATTTCTCTCTATGCATTTCCACCACCAGAGAGATTTTAGACGTGTTTGGTTTAATGCTCAATTAATTAGGGCGTTGTAACCGCAATCAAGTCCACAATTTTCTCTTGATGTACGCGGAGTGGAGTAAGTGCATGCATGTGTGTACCTAGGGTGGAAGCACTGCATGCATGTGTGTATGCATTATTTCCTCTAGTAATAGACGCCGTGCTATAACTACCAATGCTATTTTTCAGGCCGATCACTAGTCGACTTGGTCCCAGAGATTGTTGAAGCGCGCTCTATAAATAGTGACAGAGGGAGTAGTCTGAGCGGATTCAAAGAAGAGTGTATTGATGGTTGCTTCTTCCGAGCAACTTACAATGGGAAGGGTGGGGCTTATGATTTGACTTCTCATGCGGTTGTGCACTACTCCCTCCGTTCTTAAATATTTGTATTTCTAGAGATTTCAACGAGTGACTACATACGAAGCAAAATGAGTGAATCTACACTCTAAAATATGTCCATTTGAAATTTCTAAAAACACAAATATTTAGGAACAGAGGGAGTATAATTTTGCGTATGGCACATGGACCCGGATGCTCAAGAGGCTTCTAGCAATGCTATCAAGCTTCCAGCATTTCTTTACATAATTGACGTACTGTACAAATAATTTTCCAGTGACATGATTGTACAATGCTCTGAGCTTTCAGCTTTTGTTTCGTGTGTCTTGCCATC
This sequence comes from Aegilops tauschii subsp. strangulata, assembly GCF_002575655.3. Taxonomy (NCBI): domain Eukaryota; kingdom Viridiplantae; phylum Streptophyta; class Magnoliopsida; order Poales; family Poaceae; genus Aegilops; species Aegilops tauschii. The sequence goes on along the minus strand of NC_053041.3, from coordinate 443,281,632 downwards.
CATGCTCTTTCGGAAAAAATAAAAAACTAACTTCCTTGCTAATGCATCTCTATGATTAGCATTTGAGAGCTAATATTTACATCACAACTAAAGACAAAGTTGTGAGAAGGTGTTAAATTAAAATTGATCCATGCTTTCATTGGCAGCAACTTCCCCCCAGCTCTTTCTAAATCAACAAGGAATATTGGGAAAAAAGTAGCTGTCAGGAGCATGCAACATTCTGATCATTTTGTACAGTTCCACTAAAATAGAGCTGAGCATCCCTATTCCAAAGATATTAAGTGTCATTACAATAATAGAGGACTATTGATGAAACAATAAACACACAAATAGAAGCCGGTCAACTTTGCAGTCTCTCTTAAGACTAACTAGTTGGAGAAGAATAAGCAAATAGTTGGAGAATATTAGGCTCGAAGTTGGATGAGGAGGATAGAGCAAAACCAATCTCCCTTTGTTCAGTCGCACTGAAATGTAGAGACGCTGCCCGCGTGACATTTTAGTACAGCATAAAACACTCTTAAGAAAAAAGTGATTTGTGCAGTTCACCAAAAGGTCGCAATAGCAACGATGTGAAATGGATAGCCCTATTTGCAAAAAAGAGGTAGAAAGGAAACAATTACTGGCCAATAACAGTTGATGACACATACAACGACAAAAAAGAAGCATATTCCCTGTCCTAAGGGAAGATAACAGCATGGTTGTGTTTATCTAAAATGTTGTGAGGACGAGATTGCAATATGGAAAGTACGCTGGACGAGCTACGTTTTGGGCAAAGAACTAGGAAAGATCCACATGCAAGATTTTCCACATGCAGCGACGTGGGAAGAAGGGCAGTGGAGCAAGGCCGGAGGGGATACCTGGGGGTCATCGGGATGTAACTAGGAGAGCAGCGGCGGGCGGGATCTGCCCATACTACGACAACGAGCATGTGGCGTAGGTCCTACCGCGCCGGAGCTTGGTCAGAGAGAACGGCGAGTACCGCAGATCGAGACATGCTGCGTTGGCGACGTCGAACAGTGAAACGATGCACATCCTCCCTTTTTGCCGGCGGATGGGATGCGGCCGGATTAGTGACCAATGGTGAGAGAGAGAGGCCACCGCCGCATTGTGTGAGATACTCTACAGAGAGACAAACCCCGACAGGCAAGCTCCATTGTATATAGTGGAGCGGACTACCTTTTTCTCCATAAAAAGTGCTGTATATTCTGTGTACGTGCCATTGAGCGATATAACTTTATTAAAAAATAATGTGCCACCGCATCAAGTCGAACTTTGTTTCCTGCATGTGTGGTACACGACCTCCGTAGGTAAATGGTAATCCACAAGTATAGGGGATCGTTTGTAGCCTTTTCTGATAAATAAGAGTGTCGAACCCAACGAGGAGCTAAAGGTAGAACAAATATTCCCTCAAGTTCTATCAACCACCGATACAACTCTACGCACACTTGACATCTGCTTTACCGAAAACAAGTATGAAACTAGTTTGTAGGAGTGATGCTAGAACTACTTTGCAAGAGTAAAACTAGAAGTACTTTGCAAGATAATAAAATTTAGGTGTTTAGTAAAAGGGTTTGTGTCAACAAGAAAGTTATTTGTCCCTAGGCAATTGATAACAAGTACAGGTAATCATTCTTTAATTTTATATGAGGGAGAGGCATGAGCTAACATACTTTCTCTACTTGGATCATATCCACTTATGATTGGACCCCTAGCAAGCATCCGCAACTACTAAAGATCATTAAGGTCATGAAACCCAACCATACACTACAAAAAAATACACTTAGGTGATGATACGTGTTTGTCACAGTAGGTCACATTTTTTGTCATGCATGCACATCCAAGACAATTTTATGACAGAATCAAGATAGTCATACCTGTGTTGTCGTAGAAGTGTTCCATGACATTACCAAAATTATCATCACGGAAGTGTCCACTTCCATGACGATAAATCGCGCGTCACAGAAGTGCTTTCGTCAAGGGTGACCGACACGTGGCATCCACCGTAACGGAATGCCGTTAAGCTATTGGGTCGGATTTTGGATCTGATAACCCGTTAACAGCCCTGACCAATGGGAAATTTCCACGTGTAAAATTCTGATTGGCCGAAGGGAACACCTGTCAGCTCGTCAGTGGGCTAGATGTCGCCCGTCCATTGGAGGAGACATGCCTATGATACGTCGACACGTGGCTGGGCCCAACAGAGGCCCATATAGGTTAAAAAGGCCGGCCCAGTCAAAGGCCCGTAGAACTTAATCAGGTACTAGTGGGCCAGCCCAATAACGACCTGCTTAACAAAGGCCCATTTACGGCCCGAAGCCAGATCTAGCCCGTTAATTGTTCGCCCAATATTTGGGCCCATTTACGGCCCGAAGCCAGATCTGGCCCGTTAATTGTTCGCCCAATATTTGGGCCCATTTGCGGCTCGAAGCCAGATCTGGCCCATTTAATTGTTCGCCGAATATTTGAGCCCAGTACAGCCTAGTGACTTTCGGCCTGTTAGAGGCCTGATGTACACATGGGCCCATTTCAGCCCGGTGTGACTTTCGGCCTGGGAATGGCCCGTGCTGCCCATGGGCCATATATGGTCCGATGGGACATCGGGCCCACTAACGGCCCGTGCTAAAGGTGGCAACAGTTAAGCCCAACGTGACTTTGGGCCTGTTAAAGGCCTGTCGCGTAATTCGGCCCGTTGATGCCTGTACTAAGCTTTCGGCCTCTTAAAGGCCCATGATATCAGTGGGCAAACTAAGGTCCGAGATATGTTTCGGCCTGGTAACGGCCCGCGAGCTAACTGGGCCCAAAACGGCCCGGTCTACATTTCGGCCTGCTGAAGGCCCGGCGACGACTAGTGAATATTGAGGCCCAACATGCATTTTGGCCTGCTAAAGGCCCGTGGTTTCATCTCGGCCGTAACAGGCCAGTACAATATTCAGCCTGTTAATGGCCCAACGCTGCCTGGGCCAAACTAAGCGCTGCGTCGACAAAAGGCCCAACTAAAATATAGGCCGGTGTAAGTTTGGGCCTGGCGCAATGTGTGAAGGCCCCAATCATTCGGGCCCAAGAAAGACGCAGGCCGGCCCAATTGTGGCCCACTAAAAACCTGGCCCGTTAGAGTCGAATGTTTCGGTCCGGTCGACTACATCTGATTTTTTTCAGATAGCGAAGATGGCAGTAACTAGTAGGAATTAAGAACAAACCTACTCTATACAATAAAGAAATTACGGCATAGTAACTAAGAATAAACCTACATTATACAATAAAGGATTTAAGGTATATTACATCCACTCGGCATCGAAGTTCGCTACCAGTGATCATAAAGTGCAACGAAGAAGCAGATTACAAAAACTGGGCACCATTGCAGCGTAACAAAATAATACTGAACCGAGACCACTTCCAAGACAGTTCAAGAAAGGTTAGCCTTGCAGGGGAACTGCTGCGCAAGCTGCTGAGCAAGGCTGTGAGACCGGCCTAGCATGTCGGTCATAGCTTCCAGGTGTAGCTGTTTAGCGATGAGGTTCTCATTGGTGTTCTCCGCAAGCTTTCTTAGAGATAGGACTTCAAGTCGAAGTTGAGTTGCAGAATGCCTTTCTGCTAGAACATGGGACTCAAGAAGTCGAACTGATTCAGACAACGAATTCTGTGAGCTTGTCTCACTGTTAGTCTCAAGTAACTTGAACACTACATCAAGACAAGACTTTGGGGTTGTCTCGCTATCTTCAAGATGTTTTGCCTTCTTTGCTGCAATATATGTTGGGTTTGTCTCACAGCCTTCAGCAGACTTGTGGGCCACATCAGTAAATAATTGTATCTATTTTGGATAATGTGCATGGCATGTTGTTCATATCATCAGCCACATCAGTAAGATAAAACAGGAGATGACAAGGTGCAAACGTGGGCTGCTTCACCACACACTGGATTATAGATCCACAAAACAAGCATACATATAGGGAGTATTAAGTAATGTGCATGGTATGAATAAGGAATTTGGTTTTACAAGTAAAACTTAGAACTTACAGTTCTTACGAACATGCATTTTGGTAGAAACAGCAAACTAAACAGTAGTAAACGATAGGGAGTATGAGAAAATTAAACAGCAGTTGAGGATAAAGGCTTTAGAAGGACTGATTTACATTAACAGTTAACACCAGCTTTATAATGCCCTTCTCCATGTCAAGGGAAGGATAAATCAAGAATTTCAGCACAGAATCTTCTTCATAAGCATTGCCTGTACTCTACATTTTGTAGAGAGTAATTATAGATATGATAATACTGGAAGGGATAGAGGCTAATGAAGATAAGATGCAGATTGATGCTACATAATCAACTACCAATCCCTGGAAGTACAAGCGTTACAGGACAAAATGTACTGACAAGAGCAATGGGCTACACTTCTGCACTGGCATTGTCTGTGTATTCTACTTGTTGGTAAGATTAAATATAGATCTGATCTTTTTTAGTAAATGGTGGGCGAGGGAGATAAGATGCAGAATGCTACAAAATGAACCAATCCCTCTTCCCATAACACAAGAGTGTTTTGAACACTGGTGTACTGTACAAAATGTTCTTATATTATGGGACAGAGGGAGTAGCTGTTAATGTAAGTACAGTGATAGACCACGTTCAGTCCTTATAAGAGGACTGCAGAGCTAAACCTCTTCAAAAGCATTGGGTTGATTCTAAATTTATGTAAGAGTCCATACGGATCTTATAATGTCCACCAAATGGACGATTACGAGGCTAACATGTGCAGTGATGCTACATAATCAAACAGCTATGAAAGTAAGTATGGTCATACAGGGCAAGAGGTACTCACAAGAGCAATGCAGTGTGCAGTATAGTTGCGAGATTCTGTGGTCCCTTGAGAACGAATGTTCTTCTGCTAACAGTTTCCGTACAAGTGAGACATTAAGGCAAATGCAGAAATGTAGTTCCAATTGTTATGTGATATCATAGACAGTACCTTACGCTGCAGCCAAGACCAATGTGTAACAAGATTATTCCAGTCACCATCGGATAAATGTAGCACCGGAGACTTTACAGAAATTTCGTTCAGAGGCTTGCCATCGAAGTGCGCTTGCCTCAGGTAGGAACGATACTTCATCAATGAGTGCTTGAAAAGCGAAACCAACCCTTGCTCGTCATCACAATCCAGTTTGCTCCTCGCCTATTTAAAAGAATGAAATCTTGTGTCTTCTGTCAGCAGAAATATATGCAGTAATGAACATGAATAACATTAGTACATTACTTACACGTAAGTTGCGGAGGAAGACTGGAAATTGTTCTGTGTCTGCGGTATAATATTTCCATGAAGGAAAGATGCGCACAAAGTTCCTGACAACAACATAAGCTTCGTCTTCTAAACTGGGAAGAAATGGAACAGGGGTCCTATTTGCTGCAATTGGGTTCTCTCTGGTTCGAAAAGGGATTTGCCAACTGGATTTGGTGTACTCTTTGCTGGAATGGGGGTTTTGCGTCATACAGCTGGTGCTATGTCAACTTGCATAATCATACTGTTTGCTGCAGTTGGGGTCTGCTGAGTTGGGGCATAAGAAATGACCAGTGTAGTAGGGCTAGAGTCTGCTAGAGTTGGGGTATTTTGTGGGTCAGGTGATATTGCAACTACACCTAATGGGCTATTTGATTTATCAGGTGCCACTACCTTTTCCAAATACTTTGCTTGTGCTCCTCCATGATCAGCAATCGCCCTCTTCCTTTTGAATGTCTGATACACAAGAACAGCATTTGAATGGATAAATATGGTATGATGACAGATGGAATATGTACTGAAAATGGATAGGCAGGGCGTATTCACATACACGATGTGTAAACTAAGCTAATGGCAGTTCAACAAAGTAGAAGCAATGCAAAGCATCAGTTGCAAGATATGTGCGAGGAATGTAACCTTGGAAAGGTAGAGCAAGTACCTTGATGGGTGAATAAGATAGGGCATCTTCCTCTGACTCCTCCACTAGGGAGCTACGATGACTTAGGTCTCCCTCTAGCTCAGAATCACTATTAGGATCATATTCTGAGCATGAATCTGTAGGTGGAGAGCGTTTGCATTACATTGCATCCAGACTTGATTTCAGTCCCTTAATGCCAAGTTTGACAGCCATGGCATTGTTCTGCTTTATTCTTTTCATGTGCGCAAGCTCATAATCATTATGATGCTGTTCAGAATCTGAGATTCACGAAAACATAAAAAGTAGTCAGATTATCTATGGAATGCATTGCGGATTCAACTCGGAGAGTATCTCCCTATAAACCCCTGCATATGCAAAGTTCACCTCCCCAACCGTGCTGACCAGACAACACACAGAAATTCAAACCCCTTATGTCTCTATAACAGGCAGGCACACATTTAAAAACTGAAGTAGGAACACTAGAATCATATGAAATTCGTATTTGAACAAATAAACTAAGAAATTATGAGTGGCGTAATGTTTAGCTTCAAGGGTGGAGTGTTGGTAGTGCGACACAAAGCAAGTAGGCAGATTGTATTCCATGTAAAAGATCGAAACCTATGTAAAAGCTGGAAATGACACTTTCTTTCTATACAATGCAGTGTTCGTTACCCACACATGATGGAAGAGATCACATAGAGAAATACTATTCACTCATGTCTACGGTTCCAGTATTTAGAAACAGGGTGGTCCACCCTAAAAGAATATTGACAACAAATATGACAAGGCAAGCATAGATGTAGTGAATCAATCGTTTACTTGTGAGCTTACTAGGACAAGTATGCAGAATTGTAACTGCAGTAAGAGACCGTCCAAAATCTGAATGAAGAAGTTTGTCTAGCACTTATTATTTGCAACTAATCGATGTGAATAATTGGATATTATATCGAATGAGTAAGAAAGACAAGTAAAATTGTCAACAAACCTGGCTTGTAGTAGTAATCTGGGTCAATCTCACTACGAACAACAATCCAAAATGACTAGTTTCTGTTCCGAGGGCAGGAATTTTGAAAACCCTGTGAACTTTAGAGGTACTGAAGATTACCGAAATACATCTGAACCATTAAGTGTAGGTAGCACTGAGCACACAACAAACCCTAATGATAGTCCTGCCTAATGAGTAATGAATCAATTTGAAAATGGGTGCTGAGGAGTGGCTACTGAGTGTTGAGGACGTATCTCAGGATAAATCGGGTTGGCTTGGTGGGTGCTGCACGCCTGAGCCCTGAACGGACTGGGAAGGTAGGCACGGCGGCGCGCCCGGGCAGCGGTAATGCTGTTGGGCGAGCGGCTCCTGGCCTCCTGTTAGTCCGGCGTCTCCTCCTAGAGTCATGCCGTCCGGGGACGGCAAGTCGCCGGCGAGGCAGGCGGCTGGAGGCGAGTAGAGATCGGAAGCGCGCAGCAGAACAGAGGGGAATCGGGGCCTGGGACGACCCAAAATCCCAGGGTGGGCCGGCCCACCGTGGGCAACCTGTAGAGATGCACACTCGAGCGGCGAACATGCATTTTCGAAGCTAATTTAGGAACATTTAGCTGACCAATTAAACAACTCTGTTTTAATAATATCAGATTCGTATTTGAACAACTAAGCTTGTTTAGCTTGATGGGTGGAGCAGTCTTATTATGACACGAAGCACGTATTCTGATCGTATAGTGATCATAAAAGGGGGAAACTCTAAGCATATTTTTTTAGCAAAAGAGGGTTTCCCCTCCGATTTCTGTTAAAGAAACCGCCACGAAACCAACATGATCAATTAAACCCTAAGCATGATCAATTAAACAGTATTATGGCTGTGCCATGGCAGATTTGAAGCTGCAAACCGGAGAAATGATATTTAGCATCCATTGTTTGCTTCGAACTAAGAACTAAATTCTAAGAGCTGAAAAGAAAGCAGAGTAACCAAGTTAAGATCTATTTTCTGGTTGAGATCAAAAAGTTGAGGAGATATGAAGTACCACCTCTCTTGCGTCTCCGTGTAGGCATCGGGGGTGCGATGGCTGTCGGTGGCATTGAAGCAGATCTGCGATGGTAGGTGGGTGCATCGGGGGATAAGTTCCGTTGCGGTGGAAGAGAAGGTCATGTGAGCGGCCCCGGCAATGAGGACGACGGCGCCGATGAAGCGAGAGGACGCGATGCAAGGCTATTGGTCCGTCGCCATGGATGAGAAACGTCCATCTCTAGCAGTGGACGACGCGGTCTTGGTAGGCGCTCCGGCATGGTGGAGGACGGTGGCGATGGATGTGGTGGAGGACGGCGGCGATGGATGGGGTGGCGGACGGAGGCTGGTGTGGGGATGGGGTGTTCTAGCGCAGACGGCGTATGAATGGGAAAATGGACGGAGAGGTACGGGGAACCATGTTTTTGGGACGCGCCTGTCTGAAATATGGGAAAGTTACGAACTTAGCCCCCGTTTAAAATTGGACGTCTCGTCGGTTGGGGATGGGACGGTAATCTCGCATCTCGCCAATATTTGCCCAGAGCGATTTTGGGGGAGGCGAGGGTGGTTGGCGCCCACGGTGTATGAACGAGGCTGACAGGTAGGGCGGTTGTGTCACGTCTGAGTGAAGTTACAAACCTGCCCCTATTGAAAATATTTGCCTACATCGATTTCGGCTGAGTCGAGTTTGTTTTGCCGCCCACCGTGTATGAATGGGGAATGGAGGGAGAAACAGAGGTCTTTCGGACGAGCTTGAATCAAATGAGTTTTGCCGCCCATGTTTGACGCCCACCGTGTCGGAATGGGCTCAGAGGCGGTCGTGTCACGTCTGATTGAAGTTACTAACCTACCCCTATTTAGAGAAGTGGAAATCGGGCCGATGGATTGTCCGTGTAATGGGTAGACAGTAATTTCCATCTCCCAAACACTTGGCTTCTGGCAGCTAACGTGGGAGTGGACATTTTGCTGCTTCTTTCGAATTTTGGGACAATAAGCATCCACGTTTACCCTGGCAACTAAATTCGAATCCATTTTGTATTCCTATATGAATCTTTATAAATCATTCTATGTGTTTTTATATATCTTCAAAAGGACGACAAAGATGTATTCCACTGTCATATATGAATATGGTTTACAAATGCCGATACTCAAATTCAGAAACTAGAATCCAATTTAAGGTGAATTCCAATATTTGGAACACTTCATGTCCAACTCAAATGTCACACGCAGCATAATGTGTACTCCCATTTAGATATGTACACAAGCGATGTATCAAGATTCAAATACCGAGTCAATCAACCAAGAATGTACAGAACTAACAGACATATAAACACTTAAAGAGTATATGGATCAATAATATCAACTAACATACATAGGCCAGGCCGCTGTACTTTTTTTTGGCTACAACAACATCCTTTTTTTAGCCAGCATCTTGGCCCTTTTCGATGCGTGCCACTTATGGTCCATCTATACTACTACTATTGCTGAATGCACATTCAGCCCGATTTGCATATTTGTAGGTCTGCCACAGCAATCCAAATGAAATGTCTCCGAGTCTTATCAATTAATACGGACTTGTGCTCAAATAAAATTACAAACCAAAAAACAAAAAAACAATTATTACATGATCTCTAAAACAAATGGTTTGATTGATTACATGAACAGACAACACAAAGGTTATTCAACTATGGAAAGAACATTTCACCTATGATTTACCAAGTAGGAATTTAATTTCCTTTTTTCCTTCAGGACCTTAACAATCTGGTCAGTCTCAGCTTGCTTCGTTCTGAAACCCACCAAATATTTAATGGTTGTCTTGAGTACTGCTTGTGATTGTGTTGTTTGCTTCCTCAACATGTCTACTTCATCTCTAAGTGCAGAAGCAGAATCTCTTTCTACCACTAGTTTAGCCTCTAGAGCATCAGCAGTTGGCAATTCATAATGCACGATTGGGCCTGTGCCACTGCTGTGGGATGATGCAACGTCCATGGGGACCTCGCTCTTTGATCTTGGGCTAACCTGTTTTGCCATTAAAGTTCCAATTGGATTCAGAAAAGTTGAAGTTAGCAAAACATCTCAACTGGGAGTTATAACAGCAAACCAGTTAAACAAACAAGGAATTAAAGAGTTTCAATTGGATGCTGAAAAGTAGTTATTAACATCATTGTAACCCGATGTTGCAGCAGCAAAGCAGTTAAACAAACAAGTAGATATTTAAGTTAAGGCAAACATGTAATTCTTAACAGTAAGTATCAAACACATTGATAGGCGCAGTCTACAATATGATTAACAGGCTGTGCCATTATGTAATCAGTAGCAAACTAAATTAAGCCAAGCAACGTAATTGAACAATTTTGCAATAAGTGGCTAACTAAAATTCCGAGAAGCAGGTAACTGAACTTACGCTAGTTCTTTGTACAGGCACACTGCAACTTCTTTTTCGCTTACAAGGTTGTACGAAGGAGTCCATGGCATCAATTGCTTGGATACGCAGTCCCAATACTTCTTTCTTCCCACACTGCATGGGTAAGTCGAATGGTTAATCTGGTAAGATGTTGCGTCCTTGATATGTTATATGAGGACGTGTAGTCAGACTAGTTGTAGCCAAACACATCACACTGGCTTTTACTGTATATTTCATGCGATTACTTTTGGCATATCGAGATCTAAGCAATCTACAATAGGATTAAAAGACCGGCATCCTTCACATTATTGGCGAACTCAGTTCATAGAAACAAGCAATTCAACTATTCTGTGGGTAAATCAAAAGTGCCACTGGAATATTTTTTCACTATCCAATCATACACGCAAAAAGGGGCGACCCCACCATAGGGGCTGGTATGGGCAGCCGCCTCAGGTGGCTGGAAAGTGTGCACCCAGTTTGAGTCGTCCAGGTTGGCCCATGCTAGTTTTGTTCGTCCCAACGCACGAGCAGGCAATGTAAGAAATGAAGAAAAATGTTTCAATTTGGATGGGCCAATAACATAAGTGCAAGGCAGGCCCTATAGCAGGCTCGCGGCCCAAACGAGCGCCTCCCATATCGTTCGACAGCAGGAAAAATTCCAATTCATTCGCTCCAGCCTCCAGTCTGGTTCACTCCTAACCTAGTCGCCGCTGGACAGACCGAGACAGCACTTCCTCGCACCCTCGTTGGAGGGCGGTCGCCGGGCTTCAAGCGAACGGAAGGACACGAAGATGAAGATCCAACCCTGGGTGTAGCCTGCATGGGAGGCAGCGGCGGCAGCACGGGCATGGCATCGTGGTTGCGCAAACGGACAGTCGCAGCTTGCAAGAGTAGCATGCGCAACGAGCAGGTACATCACATCCCTGATTATATCTAACTCAACTCTTCAATTTCTGGCCAATAGTTAAACCTGACGGTGTTGTAAAACTGCTTGTATGTAGGGAATCTATGAGAAAATGAAACCAATTTCTACTTATTTTATAACTCCCCCAATCAATACTGAACTGACTGAATCTGATGTATCTAAGCAAGTTTCCGGTGCAAACATACAAGCTCATGTTGTTCTTGAGCCTGAAGTGTCTAATGAACAGACTGCTAATGAAGGATTTGCTGCAAACATTTTACATGCTTATGGTGATGAACATATAGTGTCTAATGAGGGATCTAATGCAAGCATTTTGCAAGCTCATTGAAGGATTTAGTGTCTAATGATGATCTACTATGTTGAGAGAGACAGAGATTTGCAGGCATTGATGACAAGCAAATTATAGTGCATTTTCATAGCTTGAGGAAACGTCGAGGCCATCTACCAGAAAGTCCCCGTATCATGACAACATAGCATAAATACTTTTTTAATCTGTTGTTTGAAACTATTGGCATACTTGTGCAGGATAAATATATTGACATGCAGTTTGAGCACTGGTTATACGTGCAATCACACTGCGATATTTTCAGCCAGAGAAAGAATAATTCAAGCAGGTACAGACCATGTTTGTAGTCCTTGTACACCATGTTGCATTTTGTGTTTTTTGGTGCTTGCATCATTTAGTGTTTATAATCTGAACTACTTTGGATCATTAGCTGGTTTTCAAAGTGCATGTAGCTTCACATTTCTCAAGTTATGTTGATTTCTAGAGTGCAAGCGCCTTCGTATTTTTTAAGTTAAATGTTCGCCCCTGGTAAGTTGAATTCGTGGATCAGCCACTGCACACAAATCATACATGAATGCCAGTACGAATTAAATGAAATGCAGGGACTTACGCTAGCTCGTTGTACAGGCTCACTGCAGCTCTGCTTGCGCTTGGGATGTTCCATGTACAAGTCCATGTTACCACTTGCTTGGATGTGCAGGCCTTGTGCTCCTTGCATCCCCCTCTGCATTTTTGACACGGCGAATGGTTGATCAAATAAGAGGAATCGACCTTGATGTTGTACCGGAGGACAGATACTTACAAGGTTATACGGGTGTGCAGGATGTGTACCAGATCCCGTAGCGCCGTCTTTTATGCTTCGCTAAAAAATGGATTTGCTTGTTTCAGATGATATCTCCAGAAGAAATAAGAGTTAAAGTCAGAGTTGCATAGGCGTGTAAGCTAAGAGAGCAGTGAAAGGATATCCAAACATCGTTGGAACAGTGCACAAGGGAGTGATGTGTGGATACCTAGTTCGGGCCGGCGTTCGGGCATGCTTGCCTGGCTAGAGTGCGGGTCACTTCATAGCCATTGAGGGTGATGCGCTGGCGTTGGCTGGCCGCGCACGGATGCAGATCTTGAGTGCCAGCGGAGTGCTACGATGCGGTGGACGAGACCGTTGGTGAAGCCCCAACGGCCTCGGGGGCGGAGGTGCGACGATGTGCTCGGTGAAGTACTCGCGGTGAGCTGGGAGACGGCGTCGGTGAAGCGCACCTGATGCGGTGTAACTCGGTGTCTGTGAGGCACGTCGGTTGCGGCGGCCGACATTGTCGGTGGACCACCCGGTGCGGTGGACGAGGGTGTAGATGAGGTAGCTCCGGTGCGGTGGTGAAGCGCGACCGTCGTCTTCGTCGTCGTCGTCCGGCACAGAGGTGGGGAATGGTGGGGAAAGAGACGAGACGAGGGGCGATTCGAGGGTTGGCGGCGAATTAGGGATTTGAGCAATCTGGGCACGGAAGGGGACGGTGGAGAAGAGAGATTTTGCAGGGCTGGAATTGGGGCCGCCAGATATTTCTATCCGAAATGTGGAAGCGCGAACTTATATTGTCGTCGTCCTTTTTTTGGCGGGGAGGGGGGTGGGTGGCTGGGTGCTACGCGTCCATCCGACACACGCGACCACCCCGACAGGACTATGCTTCGGTGCCTTAAGGCACCTGCCTTTGTGTCCATGACATGTGGGCCCAACAGGTGGCTGGCCCACATGTCAGTGACCCAAAGGCAGTTGCCTTTAAGGCACCAAAGTAGCGTCCACCCCGACACGACCCTGGTCTGCCTGGTACGCCTACATTTGAGAATGCAAACGAATCTTCTTTCATTTGCAAATGAATCTGTATGTATTACCATGCCCGTGTTTTCCTTGCAATAATTAGTCATTCAAAACGAGATACTCCATCCGTTCACTTTTGTAAGTCGTTTCAGACAACTTAAAATGAACTGTTTTGCACATTGTCTGAAATGTCTTCAAGGTCTTATAAAAGCGAACAGAGGGAGTACTATAAATTAATTAATGTGGAATTATTTGAAAAAAATTGAAACGGTACCCACGCTAACGTGGATTAGAGTGTGTGTCACATAATTAGTTATTTGAATTAGAGTGTGTGTCACGTAGTTAGTTATTTGAATTAGAGTGTGTGTCACGTAGCGATCTCCAATTCTAACATGGATTTCGCATTTCACTGTATCCACACTACTTTCTTAATACAAATTCATATGTATATGATGAACACCATGGTACTGAGAAAACTTTTGGATGGATTCAAACATATGACCTACAAAATAGCACAACAAACTGAGTCAATGTCAACTTTTCGAAACTTAGTATGGCACGAATTTGAAATAATTACCCGTATGCCTCGTCCTCGGTTCAAATCTTACAATGTACACCGAATTGAAACATGGATATTAAGTCTCGTACTATGTACATGCAAATGTTGTTTTTAGCCCCCCCCCCCCCCCGCACAAACGCTACATACTTCCTGTATCGGCCAATCTTCCTCTCCTAACCACCTTAGGAAGCTATCGGTTTCCAACACACTTTCATTCTTTCTCTCCATGTTTCGATCTCTAAGTCTCTCAAGTACACAACCCCTTTTTCCACTCTGTTACCAAATGTATTTACCTCACACACCCGCAATTGCACCCCATGCCGAGCTCTCTCTCTCTCTCCCCCCTCTCCCTCTCACCCTCTCGCGCTAAATACATGCATTGCCTATCTAGCCCCCCAACCTCTCGTGCGCACGCACGCACGTTGTATATCTAGGTCACTCCCTCGAGACTGTCTCACTCTTTCTTCCGCACGGCGGGCCACACTCGCTCAATCTCGCTCTCTTTATCTGAGTCTCATTTAACCTCGTTTTCTTTCACACACAAATGATATATCTCCCTGTTCGGGCCTCGATCGACACACTCTATACTCTCTCACGCAGATTGTCTATCTAGGTCAGTCCATCCAAGCCGCCGCCACTCTTTCGACCTCATGGTGGGCCACGCTCACTCAATCTCTCTCTCTCTCTCCATGTGTCTCGATTGACCTCGCTCTTTCTCGGACAAAAACGATATATCACCATGTTTGAGCCCAATTCGACCTATTCACATTGTATACTCTCTCACGCACATCGTCAAGCTAGGTCACTCTCTCCAACCCGTCTCACTCTTTCGATCGCACGGCGACCCTATGTGATCGGTTGACCTTGCTTCCTCCCACGCACAAAATATATCTACACGTCTGTGACTAGATCATCTCAAGCTCTATCTTACAGCCCTCACCCTTGCCAAAAAGCTCAATCGGACAATATCTCTCCAGAGCATATATATTTGTTCAATGAATGTCGGACCACACTCACTTTGTCCCTCTATCTATATGTCTCTCGATTGACCTCGCTTTCTCACACCGTATCTTCCACGCATTGAAGCTACTACCTCTACATACCTTGCAAAGCCGAAGCTATTTACATTGCGAGGGGCACTCCAACCTTGGATTAATTTGTGTAGGCATTTATGCCGGTCGGTTTAGATTATATTTTCGTAGCATTCGGCCCACAACTACTCCAAACACCGTTGCAACCCACGCAACTCCCCTAGTTGATTTCCCTCTGGCTCGGTCATCGCTCTCTCGCACGTCCTTTCTCGCCTTCAACGTCGCACCATGGTATTATTGAAAAAACTATGTTGTTCTCTTTAATTATTATAAATAAGCTACAAAACTACTCACCGATAGTCCCCTTGGAATGGAACAAATTTCGACCCACAAGTTAAAGTGCTAAAAACTACACACCGAGGGGCCCACATGTCATGAAACAAATTTGGACCCATATACAAATTAAAAAATAAAGGACGCGGATCAAACATGCGACCGGGCCTTCAAGCCGCACGTCAATAGGCAACATACGTAGAATAGCAATGTTTGTTGTACCCCCTTTGTTCACATAATGTTTTTATATTACCACAGCCTAATTAATGGATAACATGTAATATTATTTTTAGTACTATTCGCCTTCACTTACTGGTGGGTTCCATGTGTGCTCTCTCTCTCTCCTCCCCTTCTGCGTTTAGACGCACGGGCAAACAGGAAGAACTCGCGGGCGATGTTGCCGTTGACCATATCTGGACGCGTTCACAAGTCACGGCACCAGTTTCACGTACTAGCAGCACTAGTCAGTGTGTACGTGCAATGCACGTTAATTTGGAAGTATATTAAGTGCATGCGGATATTAACTACTAGGATATTATTTGCGTGTTGTCATGTGATTAGCACTATTTTTGGCATGAAACTAACTGCACGCTAAACGTGTTGAGCGCTCGACATTGAAGCAGTCTAGGTCGTTGGATGACAAGGAATACATGTGGCTTGATGATGTTTTATATTTAATTTGATACGGCTCTAGCAGAACATTCAATCGATCAAACCATACATTTCGTTCAGTCTGACTCCGACTTTAAATTATACGACGATCGATATAAAATAAACGGAAATGATAAACATTCAGATTTTAAGCATGGCAATCCGAACGTTTTTCATGGCAAATTTAGATTACGCGGCGGCGGCGGGGGCGTCTCGCGGTGGGAAGCGGCTCCTCTGCCGTGCTCTGTGTGTCGTCGGGCCACTGACCGACGGCGACGGCGGCGTCTTGCGCCATTCTTGGGGTACTCCTGGACGTTGGCCTAGCTTCAAGGAAGGCCAAAATGTTCTGGACTTCGGAGCGAGTCAACTGGCGGGAGGAGGCGACTGGCGTTGGTGCAAGGAAGCGGTCGACGGCGGCCATCCAGGCCGCTGAGGGGTGCACTGGCACCCGCGGGGGGACAGGCGCTGTCAACGGCGTGGCGGAGACATTCGTGTGCACGGGCACCGGCATGGGTGCGCACATCAGTGCACACGCCGGCGCATGCGCTGGCAGGTGCACGTGCACCGGCACGGGCCTCCGCGTTAGTGCACGCGCAGGCGCATGCGCGGGCAGGTGCACGGGCGCGTGAAAGTCGGCGGGGACCTCGTGGAACCCCGTGGGATCAAGCTCGGCGACAATGTGCGGCTCCCAGCCCATCAATGCCACGGGCATGGGCGCTGGCGCAGTCGGGGCGACGGGAGCCGGAACGGGAGCGGGGACAGGCGCGGCGTCTTCCCGCAAGGCCAGTTCAAGCTCGTCCCAAAGCGCCTTATGTTCTTGAGACTCCGGCTAGGTGTCTTCCTCAGGAAACTGGAACACTAAGGGCAGACCATCGTGATGCGGCATGGCGTAAGTTTAGGTCAGGCTAGTTGGAGGTAGACGACAGGAGAATCGGAGAGGAAGAAAGAAGATTGTAGCGATACCGGGTAGTGCGGGGTTGATTTTAAACTCCGGCGCTGGCGACATTAAAAGTGGGAGCAGTTTGGACGACGGTGGGCGGCGGAGCCTGGTCAAAGGGCTCGCCGCCCGGTGAGCCTACACAGCGGTCTGCTCGCACGCCTCCCTGATAGCCGGCGCAGCGGTCTGCTCGCACGCCTCCCGTCGACTCACACGCTTGCTCGGACGGCACCTGCCGATGAGAAGCGGGGACTCGTGGCGGCACGTAAACGCCCACGGTTTCAATAGTGAAAGCGTTCGCCTTAACGTGACTGGTCTTTGTTCCAAAATACCTTGGCTCTTCATTTGTGCAACTTGTCATAAGCAGGTTGTCTCAAATTGAAGAAAAAACTTATGAAGTAATATTTGTGCCATATCACGTGACCATGCTTAGTTTCAAGAATTTATGCTCACTTTTGGATTTTCTAAAATTTAAGATCCAGGATTCGAAACAATATCATAACCTGCATCATGCAATAAATTTTCAAGCCGTACATCTGTCCTGTTGTATTTCTTAAGAAAGGATTTGGTCAAACATTTTGCTTAGTTAGACTTCAGACAAGTTATATATGCAGAGTAAAAGGATAATCCCTCCATACCAGTGCATTGCCTGATATATTAACTCAAGTACGAGGCACGAATAAATGGGCTCAATTCTGTGCTCATCCTGGTGTAGTAGTGGTAGTACTAGGCAATGCAGTTGACGGGTGAACTTGACGAGCGGCGACCGAGGGAATTGAACCGTGCTCGGCACGGTAGGTAACGTTGTCTAGTTACTAAAGCATCCCTCCGTTGTTCATTGGTAGTCATTATGGACCGGGGACATGAGGGGAATTTCCTAGGGCTGGAATTCTGGCCGCCAGATATTTCGACTTGAAACACTGAGGCTCGACTGGTTGGGGTTGCCTAATGTGCGTACCACGCACGCCACCGAAGGACACGAGCCCGGTTTTTTTTAGGATCAACACGAGCCAAGGTATGGCTGGTACGCCGTTGGGTCCTACCATTCGAGAATACGACAGGAACATTTTAAATTGCCGAACGAATCTATGTGTATTACAATACCCATATTTCCTTGCAAATACTAATCTCAACATGGTAATTGATTTATGACGAGTTGTTGAATTAGAGTGAGTTTGTGATATAGTGATCTCAACGTGGATTTCACATTTCATGGTATCCGTAGTAAGTTTTCCAATGCAAATTCAAATTTAGAAGATGAACAATATGGAGGTGAGAAAACTTTGTATGTATCAAGCATATGACCACACACACACAGAGACACACACGCACGAACACAACAACAATCCAATAAGTATAGTGCATCTATTTTTCCAAACCATGCATGTATGACACGAATTCAAAAATACTCCTTCTATTCCTAAATATTGGTCTTTTAGAGAGTTCAACAAGTGACTACATACGGAGCAAAATGAGTGAATCTAGACTCTAAAATATGGCTATATACATCCGTATGTGCCAGTCCATTTGAAGCCTCTAAAAAGACTAATATTTAGGAACGAAGGGAGTAAAATGTAAGACATCCATGGTCCTGAGTTCAATATTTAAAATGAACATGAAACTGAAACATGAATATTAAGTCTAGTACTACAGTACATGCAAATGTTGTGTTTAGGCGGAGTTATGATTGTCGGGGGTCAACCCCTCGACCTTAGATAAAATTGTGGAGCTCTGTTTAGGGTTGCTTAGATTATATTTGTCCCCACCCTCCCAACCACCGATTGGTTGTGCACTCCCCACCCCTCCTCCCCGGGAGAATATCATGTGCCCCCATACCTTAGATGCTATATGCCGATATGAGTTGCTTGGAGCTTGTAGATCTGAGATATAGCAGCTCACATGATGTGTCTTAATATTTTTGTAGGAAACCTTGATGAGTTTGAGAATTGCACACAATTTGTACAAAAACTACTTAGATGCCCTTTGATCCCATATCCAACGACCTCGAAGCTCGTATCACCGTAGCATCTAAGATGAAGGAGGACATCATATTCTCCTGTATGTAAGAATATCATGTGCTACCACACCTTAGATGCTTTGGTGATACAAGCTCTTCGGAGGCGTTGGATTTGTGACCCAACACCTCCTCGGTGGTTCGAATGGTTTTTTGCAGAAAAGCCCCAAAATAGTTCGGCCACTGCTTACAAGCACAAAGACTGCTCAGATGCCATTGGATCTCAGATCAAACGACCTCCAAGCTCGTATCACCGTAGCATCCAAGCTGCGATAGCACCTTATGTTTTCTCGCACGGGAGAGTATGAGGTGCTCCCGCACCGTAGATTCTATGGTGATACGAGTTCACTGAGATCTAATGGCCCACAGTAGGAGGTTTGAATGTTTTTGCAATATACGGCTGATAGAGTTTGGGAAATGCGCAGAAAGTACAAGTACTACGCATGTGCCATCTGATCACTGATCATACGACCTAGATGCTCATATCACCGTAGCGGGTAATTAAGCTACGGGGAGCACCTAATATGAGCACCAGGGAGCCGTTGGATCGAAGATGCAGCGGCACACACGAGGCCTGAATGTTTTATTTGCAAAAAAAACCTTTGGAGAGTTTGGAAATTGCGCATAATTACAAAGACTACTCCCAAGCCATTGGATCTCACTTCCAACGGTGTAAAAACTCATATCACCATAGTATCTAAACTGCGGGGTGGATGTGATATTCTATGCCGCCGTCATTTTTGTTCGTAAACTTGCAAAATACGTGTAACTCGTGCCGTTACTTGTCTAACCGCGCAAAGTGTTTGTTCAAAAAAACCATCCTACACTGAAATATCGGAACAACACATGGGGGTCCCACTTGTCATTAATCAAATTTGGACCTAAAATTAACAAATCTGAAAGATGAGATTCGAACTGGCAACCTGGACTACAAAGCGTAAGTCGATAGCCTGAAAAAACGAAAGGTTGTTGCCTTTGTCCCATAACTTGATTTTATATAGTACTTGCGTTGAGTAGAGTAGAGGGAGTGCCTCGTCAACACGTGCATGACCGTTGTCTCACTTACTGGTGGGTCCCAGGTCTGTGATCTCAATCTCTCTTCTCTGCATTGTCTAACCTTTGCACGGGCACACACGAAGAGCGGCGCTAGCTTGCCGTGGTGTTATTACAACTAAAAAAAGCTTGGAAAATAGAAGAATCGCCTAAAACAAGAGACGTTGTGGCTGGTCGAGACGGAGATAACCACATCTGTCCTCCGTGCCACATTTGCATGATGAAGCTGTGTGGCTAGTGGGGTGTTTTCGACCGACTGGCTGGGTCCCGAGGTTGAACCATAGGTACTACGTCTGATACAGTATATTTTTACGCGCACATTTTTCCTCCGTGCCGAGACGTGGCCCACCCTACCGCGTGGTTTCGGGGTCCTCCCGGGTGGTGCACGCATATATTCTTCCTGACGTGGGACGCCCTACCGCGCGTTTTCTGGGTCCTCCTCGGTCGTAGCGCCGAAGCAAGTAAATGAGTCGTCAAATCACGAAAGACCACCTTTCCCGCCGAGTACATCAGTGAAGCACGGTGGCTAGCTAGTTGGGCTAGTTCGACCGATTAGCTAGGCCGCCGCCACATTTGTTTTTTCACCCCTTTTTTTATCTACTTGCCAGCAGGTAAATTTAAATATCCACCGCGGGCGTTGCTCTGGTGTTTGGGTGCGGCAGGATTTTTAATTTTTTGATTGACGGGAAGAGGCATGACAGGATTTTTAATTTTTTTGATTGACGGGAGCAGGCATGACAGGATTTTTAATTTTTTGATTGACGGGAGCAGGCGCGGAAGCAATTAGTCACGATGACTCCGCCTTTAAAAACCCACTGCTCCCTGATGTGAGAAGTCGTCGACTGGTATTTTACCGTGGTGAAAACCAAAAGATTCCCCGCTCCCTCCGCCTTCCCGTAGATTGCATTGCCTTTTAGCCGTTTCGCCCCCTTTGCTTCCTCTCCCCATTGCTTCTACCTGGTGCCATGGCGGCGCAGCAGATCACGGAGTACGAGGTGAGGTGCCTGACATAGGAGCTCCTTGCCAGGGATGCGGAGCTCAGGGCCAAGGACGTGGAGCTCCGTGAGCTCAAGGAGGAGAGGAGTGCCATGCTCCTCCGTTATGTGCGGGAGTTCACAGAGCTTCAAAAGCGGCAGGCGTCCACCAGAAAGATGCTCGAGGCGTCGGCG
Source organism: Aegilops tauschii subsp. strangulata (assembly GCF_002575655.3). Lineage (NCBI taxonomy): Eukaryota > Viridiplantae > Streptophyta > Magnoliopsida > Poales > Poaceae > Aegilops > Aegilops tauschii. Next base: position 443,260,563 of record NC_053041.3, on the reverse strand, counting down.
GCGTTGCTGCAGAAAGCGGGAGATACGATAGGCCGTCAGGGTAGCCGGCTGGAGCGCGAGCGGGCCGATCGTGACGAGGTCCAGGATCGCCTCAGCCACTTGGTGAACCAAGTTGCCACGCACGTGTTGCGGCTGCGAGATGCCTACCGTCGTGCCAGCGCGACAATGCCGGCCGTCGGGCTAAACCCGTTCGACCACCCGGTCGACTTCAATGAGCTGCGGCTTCCGGACCTGGTCTCCTTCTTCACCTATATCTCCGAGGAGCTGAGCCGTCTCCGCGCGATGGTGGGGGCTGAGCTAGACAAGGAGGGGTTGCGGGCTGCCGTCGCCGTTGCCGGGCGAATCCTTTCAGGGCTCCTTCACCGGAATCCATTCGTGTCATTGGACGCCGTCTTTGATGAGCTGGCTCCCGTCGACCGGGAGCGGGCTCTGCGGGCGGTTGCACCCTGCATCACCAACGTCATGCGCCTCGAGAAGCAGAGGGACTTCGGTGGTGTTTAGGCGCCCTCTGGATGGGCATGTCCATGTCTCGGCGCAACATGACCGTTGGATCAAACTCAGACGGTGCAGATCAGTCACTGTAGCACAAAGCGTGTGGGTGTGTTTGGTTGCATTCTCATCTCAATATAGTTGTTTCCTCTTCGTGTATTTTTGTCAACCTACTAGTGTGGACTCATGCACCCTTCATGCACTCTGCCAAACACCCAAAAGTGGGTCGAGAAGGGAACTTTTGCTCCCATCCCGTGCACCCTTCATACACCCTGCCTAACACTATTCGTGCTTCATATGGTTCATGTTTCATGGAGTACTGTAGCATCGTACTCTCCGTGCGCTGTGGACCTAGTTCTGTTAACATTGATCTCACCGTTCATTCTCGACCGGACAGTCGAAAAAGCGGTACTATGTTACATATAGGAGTAGTTGACATGCGCACAACATCATTTGTTATCGTCATATCTTACTACACTAGCAACAAGATTGTGTAGTACTGACGTATGAACCACTGCACATGCCTAGTAGTAGGAGCACCGTGTATGTTCAAGTGGCTGTCGTGTTTCGCACTCCTCCGTCGTAAGAGTGGAAACGCTTGCTGTAATCATTTTTTTCTTCAGAAAAACAGTGGACACGCTCTACCGTGCGGATCCTCCTCCAGCTATGCACTAAATTACTCACTTTCGCCGACGTGTGGGACAGCCAGCACCTGGGTCCACCAGCCATGCACTAAATTACTCCGTAGTAGAGTGATGGTAGACTACCCCGATCGAACCGCCGCAGTAATGCCCAATGAGCCGTCAAATCACAAAACCCCCTCCTTTCTAGCAGTAAGTTGGACGGACGAAGCAACCATCATTTCACTCTTCTCTCTCAGCTTCCTCTCTTGAAGAAAACCCCCACTCGCTTCGCTTCTCCCTGATCTCGTTCCTCCTTTCACTATTCTCTCTCAGCTTCCTCTCTTGGATGGACGCCGGAGCACCGGCCGACGTGATGTCTATGGATCTGGCCAAAACCATCGAGGCTCATGGTACGAAGAAGCGCAAGCACCCCGCCGAGACTACCGCAGACAAGCTCAAAGCCATCGCCCTGTCCAAGCCCCCCTCTCCGGGATCCCTCATTAAGCAAGTCCAGGTAATGTCTCTTGTTGACGATCTTTTTCTCGATCTTGATCATGTTTTTTCATCTAACACGCAGTACTAGTACTGGTAGTACAACTTTCTGGGTGATCTTGCATGTGATTTTAGTGTGCCAAATGACGGTTCTAAATTCCTCTTTTGACCAAAACATGCGAGTGGTTGACACTGATTTCTTATAGATTAGTTTCAACTACTCCTCTGTCCCAAATTTCTTGTCTTAGATTTGTCTAGATACGGATGTATGTAATACTAAAATGTGACTTGATACATCCGTATCTAGACAAATCTAAGACAAGAATTTTGGGATGGAGGGAGTACTTTATGAACATCAATGCTACCTTTTAAGAGGGTATATTTGCCTCAGTAACTTGTGTTATGGAGATTGCATGTAATCCCTCTGCTCTCATGCCTTTGAAGACAAGTTCTAGTGTCTTTGTTCACTCATTTCTATGCGTATATGTAGTCATATATGGAGTATAATATCGAAAATCATCTTATATTTCTGAACGGAGGTAGTAATAAAATATGGTTTCTGTTTGAATTACAACCAGGTCCGCGGTGGAGATGAAGTTCTCAAAGTCATGCCGTGTGAACTGGAAGACCTGATGATGAGTTCTACTGCTGAACTATCCAGCTGCTGTGTCCTTGTCACCACGTGTCCTGAACTAGTGTTTTCCTGTAGCATTGTTGTCAGGCGTGTTCTCGAGGCTGTACTTGACCACAACAATTTCCTGGCTGTGCCTTCGATTACGAAGGGTGTGGTTCTTGTAAAGCTTCCCAACAAATCTGATGCGGCCTGTCTTCATCATCATGTTTATGAGTGGAAAGACCACTCTGTTAGGTTCTCCAAGGTTGACAAGATGGTGATGGTGCATGTAGACATCTCACACGAAGTCCATGGCCTAGTCAGTTATGCGGGGTTCATCCCGTAGGTCGGTGGCAAGAAATAGTCTGCAGAGTTTAGTTAGTGCAACTTTGCTTGTCTGTAGTAAGTACTATTGTTCAGTACTTGATTTGTGTTTGTGAACCCTGTATTGTTTATTAGTACTGCCGCTTTTGGTGTGTGAACGGTCTATGTTAATGTCTGTCCACTCAATTCAGTGTGTATATTTTGAAGTATCCAGATCATATTTTTTGTGAGGACGGTTTATCAATTATGGTTACACTCCAATATCTGCATGCAGTGCAGGGTTTATCGCATCCACCAGGATTTCTAGTCCCATGGATGTTCGGTCCATACGATTTGTCACGACCTTTGGACTATCCTGCTTGTGGGAGTAGGCGGGGCCCCTGCATGCCACGCGTAGTTGGACGATCAATCTTCTCTTTAGTACTTCAACATAGTGATTTCCTAGTAAGGATTCACTCGTGCCACATCAAGTAAATCTTATTGATTTACTGTCTAAATCTTATTGATTTAATGTCATGTTTTCTTTCTTTTCCTGCAATTTTACGATGCAGGTTTTGCCATGTGACATTCATCACAGAATAAACCGTTTGGTTTGCTCTACGATGGCTATTTTTGTAGGTTTCACTTCTAATGTCGTGTCAGTAACGAAGGCACTGTCCATCACTTATATTACTGGAAAAAATTGGATCAGTCTGTTGTCTAAGTACTAGCTGAATCCCTATGATGAACTGCGGTTTGTTTTAACAAAAATGCCACAATTAGTCCTTCTCGCGTTTAAAAGAAATGAAGAAAAAAAAACTGGATCACGGTCACGGATCCTAGTCAAGTTAGAAAGCTGATCATAGCAGACCAGACACGATCGCCGCTGTCTCGCACAGATCGAGCACCGGCAGTTGCTCTAGCACTGATAGCGGCAGCAGCTCAGTCTGATCCAGCTGAGGATTGGGCACCGACCGCGTCAGCGGACCAGTCTGATCTACCGGTGGATCGGGCATCGACACCGGCACCTGCTCCGACACCGGTACCAGCTCTACAAGGAGCACCATCTTCGGCAGCAGCAGCGGCTTCGGCACCTGCACCAACACTTGCACTTGCATCTGCTCCGGCCCGTGCAGTTGCACCGGCAACAGACTGGGCTGCAGTTCACACTTCATATACCAAAGTCCTTACAAAAACCGACATGTCCACCTTCTTGGTAAGCATTGGCCGCCCAAGTGCTTCGTTCTTTTTTCTTTCCATGTTGTTTCACATGATTCACTGTGTTGATCTAACTGTTTGGGTATGTCTTCTTGTTTGCAAACAGAGAATTCCTAGAGCAACGAGGGAGTCGTTCAACAATCCGGGCGACCGCGGCCAAGTTTCTCTTACCATGCGCAGCCTTGGTGTGAATGAACCTGCTCAATATACCGTAAGTACAAAGGATGGTCGCATGATGATTGATGCTAAAGGATGGTCAAGGTTCAAATCTAAATCATATCTTGCGGTAGGGGATGATGTCAAAATCGAACTTTCTCGGCAAGGAGAGCTGGTCCAAATCAACTTTGAAATTCTTCAGTAGCAGCACGCAACTGCCGAACTGATCTATCCTCCGAGAGATTTTGATGTAATAATCTGGCATGGTGAAACAAGTGTCCAGTGTGTATCAGTAGTACGACAATATTATTTATCACATGGTATATCGTTGATAGAATTGCAACTCTGATTGCTGGTAAGGAACTGTCGTTCGATTTCATTCCAACAGTTGCTGTGCTTTATTCAATTTTGTGTATTCGCCTTGCGACAACATCTAAAACCAGTGCCGTACCGATCGCTTGCAATATGAAAAGCGCTGAGGTAGAACACATGGGCCCCCAAACATGCAGGGTCGGCCTGCGGCCCAAAGTCCAGAACCGTGAGCCTATCTGAGTATTATATTCTCAGCTGAACCCCCATAAAAAAAGCTGAACCCCCATAATGCCCGTGCGTTGCAGAGGGAGTATATTTCTCGGCAAGGTGAGCCTGTGATATAAAAGATTTGTATATTTCTTTACAGAGGGAGTATCTCTCTGTCAAAAAATATATTTATGTGTAACTAGTCACTCCTGTCTTTCTACTTCCTTTCGCTGATATGTGGGGCAACCGGCAACGGGGTCCACGTGCCATATGCACAAATTAGAGTGCACAACTTCACGGTAAACACACCCCGGTCGGAGCGCCGCAGTAATGCCCAATGAGCTGTCAAATCACAACCCCCCCTTTCCAGCTTTAGCAGTAAGCTGGACAAACGAAGCGGCAATATTTCACTGGGCCTGAATCCCCTTCTCCCTCGTCTGCTTGTTCAGAGAAAACCCCCTCTCGGCGATTGCTTAGGGTTTTCTCATGGAGAGGTACGAATTCTTCATCCATCCCCGATAAATCCATGTCCCTTGGTCGCAGGTAATCCTAGGATGGCAGCTGCTGCCGTTGATGCATTTTTCTTCTTACTGAATCTAGTGTGTTTCATTTGCAGTGCCCAAAGTGCGAGTACCCTACAGGTTTCTGCGCCCTCGGCGAGACGCCACACTTGTTCCTTCTCATCCTAACACAGCATTTTGAAACGCGCACAGTATGTTCCTAGAATCCTCTTTTCTATCCAGGAGGGTGGGGGTTTTTTGAACATGCTGTGTTCCCATATTATTTTTCCCGCAGTGTATTATTTGCTCTGCCAGAACACATGTACTCAAGATGCTCGACCTTGCCATAACTGAATACACTAGTTTAATGGTCACAGTGAAGACAAGCCATGATATAAGTTCCGAGTTGGGTTCATGAACCAAGAAAATCGCTGCTTTTTTTATGGCCGAACTTGGATAAACTTTCTCAAGTGTTACGGACTGAAAGTTGGCGCACGAATGTTGATGGAAATAGCAGAACCTGGTCTCATCTTCACTGCGATCTTCCATCCCGACGTCGTTCCAATTATTCATCCATGTTAGTTTTGTATCTGGTTCTTGCTTGTTGCCTCGATTACTTCTTAATCCACCTATTCTGTCTAACTAATCACAATTTAACTTTAGAAGTAGCAACGAATCTCTCACAAAGATGCTACTTCTAACTAATATTTTCTTATAATTGGTGGCACGTGTAGGTTTTTTCAGAGTTAAGCAGTCTGCTCGTTTGTTACTCTGTAATAACTGGGCTGTTACTAATGGCACTGCAGTTAATGGTGGAAGGCCACGTGGGATATGTGTGCCACTGCTGCACTCGTTGAACAGGTCCACCTGTGTCGAGAAACTTATGGTACGAGCTGTTTTCTGTTATATATGTTGTTCATAAACTATTGCTTATACACAGTTTTACAGTTGTGATCTTCTTGAAACAGGAACTGCCGAGTTCTATTGTTCCTATACAGATGCCTGACCATGGTCGGGTCAGACTTGCGTTTTGTCACAACATGATGTTTATGTCGACCTACTCAATTCCTATTGGAGGTGAAAAGATACTTATTCATGGGTGGTCTCAAATAATGAAGGCCCGTCCATCTTGGAGAATAGGACAGAAGATTAAGTTCATGCTTTTCCATGGCTCTAAAGTGAATATCCTGTTTATTGACCACGTTGCAGGATGAAGCCGCTTTCAGAAGGTTGTGGATGCGCGGGGTGGCGCCTGGGCCTTGACCTGGGGCTTGGCAACCTCACCCTTGGTTAACTGTAGGCAAAGTAGCACTGTTAGAGGCGTGCTTTGTATGGTTGAACCTGTATAAGTACTCATACTGCTTTCAGCTTTGGTTGTTAAGTGCCCCTGCTGGTTTCAGTTAAGGTTGTTAAGTACTCCTGCTGCTTTTACAGTCTGTCGTGTTTCTTTAGTCCTGTCTTCCTCCAGCCGCCAAAACCAAACCAGCGCCGGCGGGGCCGCCTGCTTCCGCCTCCCACGGCTGCCTGCGCCTCAGCGCACGCATCGCCGCCCCACCGTCTCCTAAATCGTTAACGCCGACGTCCTCCACGCGCTTTGGTGCGCTCGCCGCCCTCTCGCGTTGTCAACATGGTCAACAAACAACAGGAATCGGTAGAAGTACGTGGAGAGGATGACAGTAGGGCACACCACGTCAGCGTATGGAAAAAATAAAATGCTTCCTCCTAGTGTTTTCCTGACATCTGGGACCCACGACATTGTGAGCGTATATAGTCAATAGACAAGAGAACAGCACAAGATCGGCTGACACCTGGGACATAGCTACTCGAGCAGTATTTTTTTTGTTTGGTATTGTTGAGACAGAGCAGGGTTTGAACTGGGCTGTGGCTCGTTTAGCCCAGGCTTATATTTTATGGTCACCATGTGACCAACCCAGCTATTTTTTCTTTGTGAAAATGAGCCCAGTTTATTTTTTGTGAAGAATACCCAATCCAGGCCTACTTATTTTTCTACGCGCTGATGGGCTGCAACTCCTTCAAGACGCCTGCAAATCTTGAAAGTAATATGAAATGGGTTGTAAATATAAAAACGGATGACAAATTGGCAATTACTTTATAATTTCTGAATTTTTTCACATTTTCAGATTCCTATTTCACTGGTCATTAACCTAATTTAAATATATCTTCAAAGTACTTTAAATCTGCCTCGACATTTTGGTATTAAAAATAGTTTGGAACCCACAGAAATATGCGAAATTGGCCTTGGCCAAACAAAAAACGACTGCAATAAATTGCATAAGAAGTTGCCATGAGATATATATATAAATTATTCAAAAAAAGAGGGAGTGGTCTGACTTGTGGGCCTGTTTAGTTGACGCGTATGCAAGATTTTTTTAGTTATTATATATGTCAACAAACGATTCTAGCAGACGTAACCGTTGGATGTCAATCCAACGGCTGTCGTGTTTCTTCAATCTCTGATGTTCTTGCTCCAACCGCCAAAGCAGCACCGGCGGGACCGCCTACTCCCGCCTCCCGTGGCCGGCTGTGCTGCCACGCAGGCCTCAGCGCCCCTACTATGCCCACCGCTGGCCAGGGCATCCCTCTACTCACCCACACCCCCTGTTATTCTGCGGCAACGGCAGCCTCACATCGTAGCCGAACCGGTGAACCCTCGTACTCCTCTCCGCGCGGGCTTCCACTGCCGCGTCTTCCCAGGCTCCACGACGTCCCCTTCCTAGGCCTCGCCGTCGTCCACCGCCATGGTGCTTTCGGCGCGGCGCGGTCAATGTGGTCAACGACCGACTTCCTTCGGAAGAGTACTGTACGTGCAGAGGCTGACAGCTGGGTCCACGGCAGCCGCAAGGAAGTGCCTCCTTATTACGCGGAAAATAATTATTCCTGCACCTGACAGCAGGGACCCACTGGACGGGCCACCAGTATTTCGCGAAAAAAAACGTTTCCCCCTGACTGCTAGGACCCACAGGACGGGCCACAACATTTCACGAAAAAAACGTCCCCCCCGCTGTCAGCTCGGACCCACCGGAAGTGCCTCCTTATTACACACAAAAAAATGAATACCCCCCTGCTAGCTGGGACCCACCTTGGTGGGAGGCTAACTTGTGGGCCAACTAAGTTGACTGGGACGGAGGCGTTTGTCAACTTTAGTCAATATATGAACGATTCTAGCTCCAGTGACCGTACGATGTCCATCCAACAGCCGTAGTGCTTCTTCAACCTCTGGTCTTCTTGCTACAGCCGCCCAAAGCAGCGCCGGTCGTGCCGCCTGCTCCTGCCGCCCGTGGCCGGCTGTGATGCCGCGGAGGCCTCACCACCCCCTACTACTCCCACCGCTGGCCAGGCCATCCCTCTACGCACCCACACCCCCTGTTATTCTGCGGCGACGGCAGCCTCACACAGCAGCCGAACGAGTGAACTCCCATACTCCTCTACGCGTGGGCATCCACTGCCGCGTCTTCCCCAGCTTCGCGCCGTCCCCTTCCTAGGCCTCGCCGTCGTCCACTGCCCTGGTGCTCTCGGCACGGCGTGGTCAACGTGGTCAAGGAATGGCTTCCATCGGACGTGGACTGTACGTGGAGAGGCTGACAGCTGGGCCACGGCCGCAGCAAGGAAGTGCCTCCTTATTACGCGCAAAATAATTATTCCTCCACCTGACAGCGGGGACCCACCTGACGGGCCACCGTATTTCGCGAAAAAAAGTTCCCCCCTGACTGCTGGGACCCACCAGCTACATCTTCGCACGCAAGGAAGTGCGTCTGAAAAAAAAAACGATTCGCCCCCCTGACTGCCACTACTAGGAAAAGGGCTATAGATGGAATGGCCACTAATGGCGCACCAGACATGTGGTGCGCCACTACTATATAGCAGTGGCGCACCACGGGCTGCTGCGCCATTAGTGTGAAAGACACTAATGGCGCACCAGACACAAGGTGCGCCATTAGTAACAAATTTTTATTTTTTATTTTTCCAAACATACTAATGGCGCACCAGGGCACAGTGCGCCATTACTAGTTCTAACTAGTAATGGTGCACCAGCCTCACAGTGCGCCACTACTATATTTTTTTATTTTTTATTTTTTTGCAAAACTACTGATGGCGCACCAGGGAACAGTGCGCCATTACTAGTTTAAACTAGTAATGGCGCACTGTTCCCTGGTGCGCCATTAGTGTTCTTTTTTGCAAAACTACTAATGGCGCACCACCAGCAGGTGCGCCATTAGTAACCAGGGACGAGCTAGATATTTTGGACAGCCACACCTACCCACTCACTTTCCCCACTTCATTCTCTCCACCTCCTCCTCCAAGCTTGTCTCGGCTGTCTCCTCCTCCTCACCTCATTTGCACCATAAATTCATCCAAATTAAGTGGTTAAATTACCTTTTTTTGATAGCTAAGTAAGTGGGAAGCTATCTTTATGTTGTTCTCCCTCCAACAACGTGCACATGCACTTTTTATGGCCTAGCTAGATCTATGTATATTTGTGGTGTTGCATATGTTTGTGGTGTTGAATATATGTTTGTGTTTGCAGTTACCGGTATTTGAAATGCGATAGTTGCCAATATTTTGCCGGAATGTTGATTCATTTCCGTTTCAGCGAGAATTTTGGCACTATGCATTCTTTTTGGTCCTATTTTTAGGGAAAGTCATGCCAAATTTTTCTTGGTTCTAAAATATCGTTTTGCTCTACCCCGCAGGCGACCATTGTCTGCACGATGACCGAAGGCATCGTGAATAGGTTTTTGAGCTCCGCGAAGGCCGAGATGCTTGAAAAGAACGAGACGGAGATAAGATGTCCGTGTCGAAGATGCAAGCAGAAGAGCCTTATTGCGGACCCAGATTCCAGGCAGGTGCGGGGCCACCTGCTCTTGCGTGGTTTCATGGATGGCTATCGGTGGCAAGGTGATGAAGATGACTATGAAGTCGTCCATGGGGGCCGGGCAAGAAATAAGGAAGGGCAGCAAGACAACCATCGCCTCTCGGGCGGGCGAGAAGACGAAGAATCTCCACGACATGATCACGACGGTGATGCTGTACACAGTCATCATGTAGAAGATGCCGGACATGATGACGAGGAAGATGCGGGAGCAGACGAAGGGCATGATCATGAAGATGAAGATGCCGGCGGAGCAGACGACGATGGACCATCGATGGGCTAGGTGCAGGACCCTCATATTCAAGAGCTGCTTCTCAAGCAGACGGATAACGCAAGAGCTGCCACCCGAGAGAAAGCCAAGCTGGATCAACTGGAGATAGACGCGGTTACTCCATTGTATGAAGGATGCAGGCCCGAGGATACCCGCCTGAAAGTAACGCTCATGGCTCTGGAGATGAAGGTAAAACACAAAATGACCGACGCATGCTTCGACGAGAACATGTCATTCTGGCACGAACGTCTTCCCAAGGGGAACAAGTGCCTGACCAGTTTCGAGGAGGCGAAGAAAATTGTGTGTCCTCTGGATTTACCGCACGTGAAATACCATGTGTGCATGAACAATTGCATCATTTATCGGGACGAGCACGCGGAGTCTACCATATGTCCAGTGTGCGGCGTCACTCGATACAAGAAGAGGAAGAAAGCTCCTCGAAATGTGGTGTGGTACTTTCCGATCACTCCTCGTCTGCAGCGGTATTTCGCGGACCCTAAGGTAGCAAAGCTCCTGCGTTGGCACGCGGATAGGGAGGAGAAGAAGCGAGAAGATGACGCAAATGATCCAGAGATAAATAAAAAAGACAAGATGCTGAGTCACCCTAAGGATGGGAGCCAGTGGCAAGCTTTGAACTTCGAACACCGAGAATTTGGGAAGGATCCAAGGAACATCGTGCTGGGCGCGAGCACCGATGGAGTCAATCCGTTTGGTAGCCAGAGAAGCACACATAGCACCTGGCCTGTGTTTGTGTGGATGTACAACCTTCCCCCCTGGTTGTGCATGAAGAGGAAGTACATTCACATGAGTATGCTAATTGAAGGGCCGAAACAACCAGGGAACGACATCAATCTGTATCTGGGGCTGCTGAAAGAGGAGTTAGACACGTTGTGGAAAACGCCAACCAATACGTGGGACGCCGCAGAGAAAGAATATTTCCCTATGAGAGCCGCATTGCTCACGACGGTGCACGACTATCTCGGTTACGGATATCTCGCGGGGCAGGTGGTCCACGGATTTTCTGGATGCGTCAGGTGCATGGATGACACAATGTATCGCCAGCTAGATAGAGATCCCGGGTCTTCGAAAACCATGTTCATGGGACATCAAAGGTGGCTTCGCGACGATGACCCGTGGAGGAAACGCAAGGATCTGTTCGATGGTGAAACCGAACCCCGAAGACGCCCGTGTACGAGGAGCGGCGAGGAAATAGACGAGCTGTTGAAAAATTGGAAAGATTGCCCACTGCCGGGAAAGAAGCAAAAGGCGCCAGAGCCGGGAAAGAAGCGAAAGGCGCCAGAGCCGCTGCTGAAGGTATGGAAAACGAGGTCTGTTTTCTGGGACTTGCCGTACTGGAAGATCCACCGTGTGCCTCACAGCCTTGATGTCATGCATATCACAAAGAATGTGTGCGAGAGTCTGCTTGGTACCCTGCTTAACATGCCAGAGAGGACCAAAGATGGGCCGAAAGCAAGGGCAGACTTGAAATCAATGGGCATCAGGGAGGAGCTTCACGCTAATGATGATGATGATGATGAGGCGAAGCAGGACATGGAAAGTCGTCGCAAAGGCAAAAAGGCCAAGAAGACCGGAAATGACTTCCCTCCCGCGTGCTTCACTCTAAGTCAGGAGGAGATCGATCAATTTTTCACCTGCCTCGTAGGAGTAAAACTTCCTTAAGGTTACGCGGGGTAGATAAGCAGATACCTAGACGTAGCAAAGCAGAAGTTTAGCGGGATGAAGTCTCACGACTGTCACGTGCTGATGACGCAAATACTTCCAGTTGCAATCCGTGGGATCATGGACGCGCACGTCCGTGTAACGCTATTTGGCCTATGCAACTTTTTCGACGTCATCTCTCGGAAGTCGGTTGGCGTGAGGCAACTCAGAAGGCTACAGGAAGAGATCGTGGTGATACTATGCGAGCTTGAGATGTACTTCCCGCCCGCATTCTTCGACGTTATGGTGCATCTGCTGGTCCATATCGTGGAGGATATCATCCAACTTGAGCCGACGTTCCTGCACAGCATGATGCCGTTCGAAAGGATGAATGGTGTCATCAAAGGATACGTTCGCAACATGTCACGTCCAGAGGGAAGCATAGCCAGGGGATTTCTGACCGAAGAGTGCATATCCTACTGCACGAATTATCTAGGCATCGAGAACCCCGTTGGTCTGCCTGTCAACAGGCACCTCGGCAGGCTCGCTGGATGGGGTCACCATGAGGGTCGCCGCGAAATGCATGTCGACTTCGATGGTCGACTCGCCGACTTTGAAAGAGCAAACCTAGTCACGCTACAACACATAGACGTGGTCGATCCTTGGGTGGTAGAGCACAAAACCTTTATTGAGAAGACGTACAATGACCGAGGCCAACAGAGGACGGAGGGAGATATAATCAAAGAGCACAACTCATGTTTCACGTGTTGGTTCAAGCAGAAGCTTCTGTCGTACCCTTTACATGAGGATTCTTCCGCGGAAGAACAACTCATATTCGCCTTGTCACAGGGCGCCGAGCACAATCTGATGACGTATGAGGCGTACGATATCAACGGCTACACATTCTACACCGAGGACAAGGACATGAAGAGTGATGGTTATCAGAACTCCGGGGTAACGATGGAATCCTACACCGGTAACGACAAGGACAGATACTACGGAAGGATCGAGGAGATCTAGGAGCTGAGCTACGCTAGAGAGAAGGTCCCGATGTTCCGTGTCAGATGGGCCAAGAGTGTCATAAAAGAAGACCGGTATTTCACCACCATGGTTATACCCGAAGCCAAATCCAAGACCGCAGGCGCGAATGTCACGGCGAAAAATGAGGCATGGGTACTGGCTTCCCAAGTGGACCAACGCTTCTTCATTACCGACCCGTCAAAGCCCAGTCGTGTTGTCGTGAGGAGAGGCAAAAGGAAGATCATCGGAATGGATGGAGTCACCAATGAGCAAGACTTCGACAAGTACGGCGACCCGAAGATGGAACATGACGACGACGATGAAGTATCAGCATACGCCACAAGAAGAAGCAGGACCACCCTACCTAACGGACGTCCGTTCAAGAGAAGAACTCCATTTACGAAAAATAAGGGCAAGAAGATTGTGAACAGATAGCTAGCTAAGATCGATTGTATTTAAATTGTAGCCATCATTTCTCGATTGTATTTGATGGGCACTTTTTGAACTCATGAATATTGTTAAATTTCATGGACACTCGATCTCGATCCCCCTCCATCTCGATCGCTATCCCACCTCGCCAGATCCGGTCCCCCTCGCCGCCGAGCACCCCCCGCACCCTCTACCCCGCTCCACCGGCCGCCGTCGCCGACCCCCGCACCCTCCCCCGCTCCACCGCCGCCGATGACCCACCGCATCCTCCCATGCTCCACCGCCGCCGACGACCCACCGCACCCTCCCCGGCCCGCTCCACTGCCGCCGACGACCCCCCGCACCCTCCCCCGCACCCTCCCCGGCCCGCTCCACCGTCACAAATGAATGCAACTAAAATTGCAAAAAAACAAATTTGATTATATTTTGAAATAATAAATTTGATGATTTTTTTCATATTCATAAATATTTTCAAATAACAAATTTGATTAAAATTTTTAAAAAATTATTACTGTTTTTATAAAAACTTATTACTGTTTCATATTCATATTCATTTTCTAAAAAATTATTAGATGCAACAAAAAATAATAAAAAAAGATTACTATGCTATATATAGGCGCACCGATCGTGGGTGCGCCATTGCTATATAAAAAAACATTCTAATGGCGCACCGCTTCGGGGTGCGCCATTAGTAAGTTTCCCCCCTATAGCTAATTCCTCCCTCTCCCTCGCCAGTTCCCCTTCGCCCCTCTCCCTCGCGCCAGTTCCTCTCCGTTCGCTCCCAATTCGCGCCCCCGCCGCCTCCCTCTCCCCATCCTCCCCTTCCTCCCCTCCGACACCACCCCACTCTCGCCGGAGCAGCGCCGCAGGGCCGACACCAACCTCTCCCTCGCCCGCGCGCACCGCAACCTCCGCCTCGCCGAGTCCGGAGCTGCTCGTGGAGGAGACGTGGCTGGAGGCGCTCTCCGGGGAGGTGCCCGTCTACCCGCCGCCCTCGAGCGCCAGTTCGTCGCCCTCGAGCGCCTGCACGCCAAGGTGCCCGTCTACCCGCCGCATTTTCTTTGTGTAACTTGGTTTAAAAATGTGATTTGGTCTTTTGTGGCATTTGGATGCCTAAATCCCATTTTCTTAATCATATTGCTTGGAAACTTTTGGTTATCTCCTCTCGGTGATGAAATAATTTATATGTACTGCACTTTTTTCATAATTAGGTAATAACGTTGGTTACAGTTTTGGTAGTTCAAACGGGATGTATCTCATTTTGTAGACAGATTATTTTCTGGCATATCATATATTGAAATTTGTAATGAATGATGGCTTCTACCTGAATTAGTAGACTCTGTGGTGTTAGTTTGTTCTAAATACAGTAAGATAATTTTAACAGCTGTAGAACATGTTGAGACTAGCAACTTTTTTATGACATCAACCAACAGTCCTGTCACTGGGTTATCCTATTTTATATTTTTAATTACTAACTTAAGTTTGAGTAAACAGTGGCAGTGAAGTCCTCATAATAATCAGGTGGATGTTAACTTTCTGATGTCCCCAGAAGCTAACTAAGATTGTGGTGCTAGTAGAGACACATTGTGGCCTTTTCATCCATATGAAATTAGAGGCACATTGTGGTGCTAGTTTGCTGGGTTTTGTCTCCGACCATCGTGCTGTGATGATTTTGCAGGTACCCCGAGAGGCCCTTGAGTTTGGCGGAATGTCGATTAACTTCCGTTCCGGCAAATTTGGGTACTCTATATGTCCTATTTTCAGCAAAGGTCATGCTGAAATTTTCCGTGAATTTTAGCATGACTTTGCTAAAAATAGGACATATGGGTACTTGCGACTAATGCATGGGTCGGGGTATCTTATTACTTAATTAAGTAGGATCAATTGCCCCTTTATTCTTGCTGCATTAAACCATAGGTGGCAATAGAGCCAAGTGATTAGGCCCAAATGATGAAAGCTTAGGCTTTTAGGGTGCCTTGGCGTCGACAAACCCTAAATGATAAAAGCTTAGCTTTTAGGATGCCTCTCGGTGTCGACAAACCCTAAATGATGAGACCATGATCTTGTTCCTTGACAATAACCAACTTTTTGACCAATTTTTTTCCTATTTAGAGCGAAACATGGCCCACAACGATGAGGCCGGCGGTTCGGGCGGCAAGCAATTCTGGGAGCTGTCCCAGGAGCTGGAGGAAGAACCTCACCGCTATCAGGACGATGCCGCGGAAGACACCGATCCTCACTACACAACCCCTAGTGGGGTCGGGGATGACACCACTGATGGTGCCACCGAGGATGCCACCATTGATGATGGCGGCGCACGCACAGATGGCAGCCAACCGAAGAGGCAACGCAAGGACCGGCGCCCGCACGTGCTCGGCACCGTCAAGGAGGAATTTACTGAAGTGAACTCCGACGGGCATCCAACGGCGCCCAAACAAGTAGTCAAGGGGTACTCGGTTCAGCTCGGGTGCATTCTCCGGAGCACCGTCTCGATCAACACCGAGAACCTAAGGCATAAGGACCGAGGGAATTTGCGCAGCCTCCTCTTCACGAAGCTGCACGAACGATACAAGTTCCCCGCTGAGTTTGCAAACACACGCCTCTCAGGGAATACAGTGAACAGTGCCGCCCTCACGAGGATGAGCACGGCCCTGTCTACATGGAGAAGCACGGTGAAGGCAATGATTGAAAAAGGTGATAGTTATGAGAAGATCAAGGCGAAATATCCTTTGATGAGCGAAGATGACTACAAGGAGTTCAAGATCAAGTGCGAGAGCAGCGCAACCTCCGAATCAAGTCAGTGGGGGAAAGAAATGCGGGAGTTGAACTTAGGGGTCCACCAACTCGGTCCCGGCGGTTACAGAGTGGCGGAGCCTATATGGGACAAGGAGGACGCGGAGCGTGCCGAGCAAGGCCTACCGCCCCGCTTCGAGAAATTACGTGACAAGCAGACCAGGAACTTTGTCAGGGCCCGGTACAAGGAGGACCCGGTAACAAAGGAGCTTACCACGGATCCGAAGACCAGGGCGCTTGAGCTTGTTCTGGTAAGGAATACAGCCCCGCGTAATTAGCTCCATATGGTTGCATTCTAATTAATGAAGCCAAATTTCTAAATGGTTCACATTCCTTCCGCATGAGGCTGAAAGCAGTAGCGCGGGGTCGTCTCAGAGCTCCCCTTTTGACACCCCTTTAAATAGGGCGTTGAACGTAATGAAAAACAAGGATAAGCTCAGTAAGCCGTCGTCAGCTGGTCGTGTGGCCGGCAAAGGCTTGTCCACAAAATGGTCGTCATACTATACCGCTGGTGGGCGAAAGGAGAAAAAGACCAGCTCGGAAAGCCAGTCGCGCGAGGTTCAAGAACTCAAGGCACAAGTGGCGCAGATTCCGGAGATTGTCCAAGAGCAAGTGCAACAACAACTGGGAACGACGCTCACCGCCATAGTGCCTACCTTGATTCAGGGGCTGACGACGTGGATTGCGGGCGGCCAATAGGGGCCTCCCCCGGTTCCCAGCTTCACGGCCAGCAGCTCGCACAACGCGCAGGCGGCGCCATTGGTGTCTCCGGCGGATGTCGGAGTAATTGGCCACGGGTATCTCGAAGACGGCAAGACGATATTTCAAGACATCGGGGCTAGCAAAGCCCCTCAGTCCGACTACCCGGCCGCTCCTGCCGGCTCCCCGTCCGACTGCTCTGCCCGGCCGGCTGCCGACTGCCGACTGCGCCAGCCAGCCGGCTGTCGACTGCAGCCCGACCCGACATCGACAAGACACCGATGAGACGGCCGTACCCGAGCACTATTCACGTGTCACCCCAGCCATCATGTATAGAGTCACTTGCCCCCTAGCACTATTTATGAAGTGACCTAGGGGACAAGCATGACATGCACCATGCCTTGCTCCCATACCACCACATAGCTTAGATAGTAAGCTAGCTCCACACTATATATAGCCATCCATCCATCCATCCAAGGGGATGGACTCACTCTCATACACACTCACGCATGAGCACCCACATGCTACGGCCATGAGCTTGGCCGGCCACTAGCGTGCCACATACTAGGCATATACGAGGCCAGATGCCAGATGCCTATGGCACTGACCTCAGATACAGCTCCAGGAGCATCTTGTACTAGATATACTACAGATACTCAGACATGCAGGAGTAGGGGTGTTATCTCTCCGGAGAGCCCCGAACCTGGGTAAACTAGCGCGTGCTACTCGCATACCCGCTCCCGGGCCTATCATCAGCAGTCTTACCCTCACACTAAGCCCTTGTGGCATTTGTCGCCTCACACCCCCCCGTGAGAATACCACGACAGTTGGCGCCCACCGTGGGGTGGTACTACTACTATGCTACCACGCTGCTGCTGGTTTCGCAGTCCGGGCGGGACCATTCTCGCCATCACCACCGCGGCGTCGCGCCGTCCCTCCAATAGCGGTCGAGGGCTCGATATCGACACACCCTCGGAACGGCCGCGAGGGGCGACGCGTCCTCGCCGTAGGCCTCGCCTTCGTCATCACCACCGCGGCGCCGCGCCGTCCCTCCAATAGCGGTCGAGGGCTCGATATCGACACACCCTCGGAACGGCCGCGAGGGGCGGCGCGTCCTCGCCGTAGGCCTCGCCTTCGTCATCACCACCGAGGCATCGCGCCGTCCCTCCGATAGCGGTCGGGGGCTCGATATCGACACACCCTCGGAATGGTCGCGAGGGGCGGCGCATCTTCGCCCTCGGCCTCGCCTTCGGCATCACCGCCGCGGCGTCGCGCCATCTCTCCGGTAGTGCTCGGGGGCTCGACTTCGACCCACCCCCAGAGCGGCCGCGCGGGACGGCGCGTCCTCACCGCCGGCCTCGCCTTCATCACCACCACCGTGGCGTCGACTGCGTCGCCGACGTCCCGGCCTCCCATGCGCCCTGCGCCTCGTCTCGCTCTGGCGTGTGCGTCGGCACCTCCCCGCGCCGGATGACGCCCCAGCCGTGCGCCCGTGAGGCCCCGTCGCCCGCGTCCGCGCGTTTCCGCTGGCGCCCTGCGTGTCCGTGCGCTGCGGAGTGGCTGTTGCTCTGCCCGCGTCCGTACGTCCGTGCGTTCGCCGCTGCTCCGCCCGTGTCCGCGTGCCGCCAAGCAGACGCGGCTGTGCCCGGGGCCTTCGTTCGGCTCCACGCGTTACACCTCCGTCTGACTACCTGCACAGCGCCGGCTCCGGCTGCTCCATGCCTGTGCGGCTCCACCAGCACCCGCACCTGGCCGCCTCCCCGCGCCCACAGATGCCTAGCCGTGCCTGGTCGCCTTCGCGTTGCCCACGCGCCAGGCTCGCCTCTGCGCCCGCCCGCCGGCTCGTCGTCGCCGCGCCGGGTCCTCGACGCCGCGTCGCCCCCTCCCCGTGCACCCGCACGCCGAATCCCGTGCCTCGCCGCTCCGGCCGGGTGCTCCGCGCCCGTAGCCGGCTCCGCCTCCCGCCCCTGCGTTCGGGCTCTCCGACGCCGGCCCGCCATCCCCATGGCTCCAGTACCCAGCTGCCGCCTCCAACTTGACGGGCCGGCTCCCACGCGCGCCTCCGCGGCCGCCTCCTGCGGGTCCCCGCCGCAGCCGGCCGTCACAGCGCACTTCGGCGACGCCTCGCTCTTCCGAGGGCCAGCTCCTGCGCTGGCCGGCCTAGCTTACCTCGAGGCCGCCTCGCCGCTGGCCGGCCTCGCTCCCCCATGAGCCAGTTCCGCCTGTTCACCGCGGGCCGGCCCCTCCAGGCCTCCTCCTGCCGCCTCGCACCGCACTCCACCTCCCGACGGCCGCCGGCTCCGCTACGCCCCTTCGCGTCCGCGTGCCCGCGCGCTTGCCGGCTCCGCCTGGCCTCTCTTGCCCTCACGCCGGGACCGCGCGCGCCGGCCGGCCGCTGGCTCTGTCTGTTAAGCCCCGGCAACCCAGACGGCCCGCAGGTCCTCTTCGCGGCGCACCTGAGCTTCTCCGTCTGCGCCGCTCCCGCGCCTGTCCGCCTGGTCGCCGGGGGCCGACTTCCGCATCCGGCGTCCGCGGCAACTCCTGTCGCGTGCTTCCCCGAGCCGGCTGCGCCCGCCGTATCCTTGTCGCCTGCGGGCTCCGCCCGCCGGGCTCCACGCGCATCGGCTGTTGGCCCGGCCGCCTGTCCGCCCCGCACTGCTCGGCCGTCCGGCTCGCGACGCCCGCGTGCGCCGGCTCTGCACCCGAGCCGGCTTCCCTGCGCCACGTCCGGCCTCCCGCGCCCCCTCGCCGGCCTCTGGAGCCCCTGGTCGAGTCGCCCTCCGGCCTCCCCCACTCCTCACCTCGACGCCGACTCCTGTGCCCGGCCGGCTCCACCGTGGCCGGGTGCTCCTCGCAGGCCGGCTCCCGACCCGGCCGCCTGCTGGTGTCAGGCGCGCCCGCCTGCCGGCTGCCGCCTCGGCCTCGTCCGACTACTCGCTCCTCTGGAGCCGGCTGCCCTGAGGGCCCGGGCTGCACCAGGCTCCCGCGTGTGCGCAATTAAGCGGAGAGAGGGAAGACTCAATCAATGCCACCCGAGGCCGGCCGAAAAAAAAAGAAAAAAAAGAGAGAGAAAGAAGTCGGCTGGGATAAAGAGAAGAAAAGAAACACCCGTCCGGATGATTCGTCCGCCTGCTTCGCCACTCGGACGGTCACTCGTGATCTGCGCTGTCGGCAGTGCCAAGCCGGCTGGTTTGCCTCCTGCTCCGACGGCACACCCAGCGGGTGCGCTGACGCGCCCCCGCGAAGAAGAAGACAAAGTAGTCGCCGGGTGATCCGGCCCGACTGCTCAGCAGTCGGCCCGAATCTCGGGGGCTACACCCAGCGGGTGCGCTGACGCACCCCCGCGAAGAAGAAGACAAAGTAGTTGCCGGAAGATCCGCCCCGACTGCTCAGCAGTCGGCCCGAATCTCGGGGGCTACACTCAGCGGGTGCGTGACGCGCCCCCGCGAGGAAAGAAGACAAAGTAGTCGCCGGGAGATCCGGCCCGACTGCTCAGCAGTCGGCCCGAATCTCGGGGGCTACACCCAGCGGGTGCGCTGACGCGCCCCCACGAGGAAAGAAGACAAAGTAGTCGCCAGGAGATCCGGCCCGACTGCTCAGCAGTCGGCCCGAATCTCGGGGGCTACACCCAGCGGGTGCGCTGGCGCGCCCCCGCGAAGATTGCAGACAAAAGAAGAGTTTTGTCCGGCTGCCAGCAGCCGGCAGAAGAGAAGAAAGTTGAAACGAGCGTTGCAAGTTACCTCGCCACCTGGCCGGTCGAGCCTGACCGGCCGGGACCCCTTCGAGCACCCGGGGGCTCGAAGGCCACACCCAGCGGGTGCGCCGGCGCGCTCCGCACGTGCCGTGCCGCGCCGGCTATCTTTGATAACCTCCGCCGCGACTACATGAAAATCAATGTGAGCTCCTCACCCGCATATTTTTTCACCGCGAGAGCACGGATAACCTCGAGCCATGCTCGGGGGCTATCTCTGCATTTTATTACAGTTACATCACTGTTCGCCCCGGCACCAGCCAGAGTTGGCCCGGGGGCTGGCCGCTTGGCCTGAGACGCTAGTTCCCGCAGGCGGCTTCGTAGCGTGCGCGGTATGAAAAGCCCACTCTTAGTCATAGACCGCAGAGCGGCTGTCCGACTGGCAAGAGTGAGCGCTGGAGGCCACCCACGCGAAAAACGTCCGGGAAGAAAAACGCCTCGGGCGACCCGACCGTTTTCTTTATGAGTATCTACTCGGTTAAATTCGCTCCCAGAGTCTGAGTATTGTACACTCCACTCCGCGGCCCACTCTCAGCCACAGATCGCAGAGCGGCTGTCCGGCAAGCGAGAGCAAGCCAAAGAGTGGAGGGAACATGAAAAAGATTGATGGGGCTCGGACGAAACCGAGTCGGCACCCTCCGCATAAAACTTGCAGTGCTAAAAAGCAATCATTTGATATATCTGTGTGGACTAACTTTGTCTTTTGCATGATCATTTCCATGAACACCCGCCAAAAAACCTCCGCCCAACTTTGCCAAGTTGCCCGGAGGCTTGGGGGCTACTGTCGGAGTAATTGGCCACGGGTATCTCGAAGACGGCAAGACGATATTTCAAGACATCGGGGCTAGCAAAGCCCCTCAGTCCGACTACCCGGCCGCTCCTGCCGGCTCCCCGTCCGACTGCTCTGCCCGGCCGGCTGCCGACTGCCGACTGCGCCAACCAGCCGGCTGTCGACTACAGCCCGACCCGACATCGACAAGACACCGATGAGACGGCCGTAGCCGAGCACTATTCACGTGTCACCCCAGCCATCATGTATAGTGTCACTTGCCCCCTGGCACTATTTATGAAGTGACCTAGGGGACAAGCATGACATGCACCATGCCTTGCTCCCATACCACCACATAGCTTAGATAGTAAGCTAGCTCCACACTATATATAGCCATCCATCCATCCAAGGGGATGGACTCACTCTCATACACACTCACGCATGAGCACCCACATGCTACGGCCATGAGCTTGGCCGGCCACTAGCGTGCCACATACTAGGCATATACGAGGCCAGATGCCAGATGCCTATGGCACTGACCTCAGATACAGCTCCAGGAGCATCCTGTACTAGATATACTACAGATACTCAGACATGCAGGAGTAGGGGTGTTATCTCTCCGGAGAGCCCCGAACCTGGGTAAACTAGCGTGTGCTACTCGCATACCCGCTCCCGGGCCTATCAGCAGCAGTCTTACCCTCACACTAAGCCCTTGTGGCATCTGTCGCCTCACACCCCCCCGTGAGAATACCACGACAGCGGAGGCGGTATTCGTGTCTCTGGCGCCGGCACGGGCATTGGAGCTTAATGCACCCGGGTGTACGCCGGCCGGCACCTCGCCAGCAAGCGGCCCCTCCGTCAGTTGCACGCCCGCCGTTGGCGGTGCCTCGACATTAGCCGAGCTCGACGGCATCACGGTAACTAATCCTCTCGGCCGATGACTTCATCTCCTTGCCTTTGACTGGACATCCCTGACGCCCTACATGTTTTCACAGGGCACCGTCGACGTTCCTTGCACTCTCCTGCACTTCGTGGGCGGCGAGTTGGTCGATGTCGCCAATGGCAGAATCGTTCAACCGGGCAACCGCGTGTTCCACGGTAATCCGATGCCACCCAGCTTGTATAGGGTTGAACTGGTTCGGGTGCTGCCAGGCTGCGATGAGTTGTTACCTCCGATTCGACCCGCTGGGGCCGACGAAGATGATGTGATGACCCTCAGCGCCTGCGTAAGCTGGCCCCTGCTTTGGCCGAAGAGCCAGATTCATTTGGGGGCGGGGGACACCAGCCCACAGACAAGACCACCAGTCGTGCCAGCGCCAAGCCATGGCAAGAACGCCGCAACGCTACCGGACATGCCGGACATCCCTATGGCACAGGATCCGGACATGCATATGGCACAGGACCCGGACGACGACGACAACGACGGCGGTACATTTTCCAACGTCGATAAGTACTTTGCCGAACATGGGTACGGTGACGAGTTCTACGGGCCTCCTTCTCAAGAACCCAACCCTGAAAAAGATGACCGCGATCTAGCTGGTACGGCGGAGAAACACAATTGCAACAGGCGTCGTCTGGCGTTCACTTCTCAGGAGACACCTCCAGCTCCCGCCTTCACCGAGCCTCAGATAGCTGAGGTGCGAAATATTATCAGCCCCAACACGCTCAAGAAGGCGGTCTGTGAGCAGAACTCGATCCCATTACAGCAGATCAGGAAGAAGGGACGGAAACGAAAGACTAACAAGGGCGCCAGTGCCAGCCAGCCAGCACCGAGTACGATCCGTGCTCAGGACGGGCCACCTTCACCTAAGGATATCTCGAGGAGGGTGCATGTGGCGGGTAGGGCGATGCTACCGACAAATATGCTCAATGCTGCAACCGGTGCTATGCCGAGTCTGCATGACAGTGTTCTTTCTTTGGAGAAGCGGCGTGTCAGAGAGAATGATGTGGCATACCCGGTTTTCGTGGCCAAGGTGCAAGAGGGTAAGGGCTTTGTGGATAGCGCCGTCGGGGGTACGATCGTCCTGCGGTTTGATGACATCTTTGCTATGCTTAACCTGAAGGAAATATGCCCTAGCGGCAATAATAAAGTTATTATTTATTTCCTTATATCATGATAAATGTTTATTATTCATGCTAGAATTGTATTAACCGGAAACATAATACTTGTGTGAATACGTAGACAAACAGAGTGTCACTAGTATGCCTCTACTTGACTAGCTCGTTGATCAAAGATGGTTATGTTTCCTAGCCATGGACATGAGTTGTCATTTGATTAATGGGATCACATCATTAGGAGAATAATGTGATTGACTTGACCCATTCCGTTAGCTTAGCACTCGATCGTTTAGTATGTTGCTATTGCTTTCTTCATGACTTATACATGTTCCTATGACTATGAGATTATGCAACTCCCGTTTACCGGAGGAACACTTTGTGTGCTACCAATCGTCACAACGTAACTGGGTGATTATAAAGGTGCTCTACAGGTGTCTCCAAAGGTAATTGTTGGGCTGGCGTATTTCAAGATTAGGATTTGTCACTCCGATTGTCGGAGAGGTATCTTTGGGCCCACTCAGTAATACACATCACTATAAGCCTTGCAAGCATTGTAACTAATGAGTTAGTTGCGGGATGATGTTTTACGGAACGAGTAAAGAGACTTGCCGATAACGAGATTGAACTAGGTATCGAGATACCGACGATCGAATCTCGGGCAAGTAACATACCGATGACAAAGGGAACAACGTATGTTGTTATGCGGTCTGACCGATAAAGATCTTCGTAGAATATGTGGGAGCCAATATGAGCATCCAGGTTCCGCTATTGGTTATTGACCGGAGAGGTGTCTCGGTCATGTCTACATAGTTCTCGAACCCGTAGGGTCCGCACGCTTAACGTTACGATGACGGTTATATTATGAGTTTATGTGTTTTGATGCACCGAAGGAGTTCGGAGTCCCGGATGAGATCGGGGACATGACGAGGAGTCTCGAAATGGCCGAGACGTAAAGATCGATATATTGGACGACTATATTCGGACTTCGGAAAGGTTCCGAGTGATTCGGGTATTTTTCGGAGTACCGGAGAGTTACCGGAATTCGTATTGGGCCTTAATGGGCCATACGGGAAAGGAGAGAAAGGCCCCAAAGGGTGGCCGCACCCCTCCCCATGGACTAGTCCGAATTGGACTAGGGAGGGGGGGCGCCCCCTTCCTTCTTTTTCCTTCTCCCTTCCCTTTTCCTACTCCAACAAGGAAAGGAGGAGTCCAACTACCGGTGGGAGTAGGACTCCCCCCTTGGCGCGCCCTCCTGCTAGGCCGGCCGCCTCCCCCCTTGCTCCTTTATATATGGGGGCAGGGGGGCACCCCATAGACACACAATTGATCAACGATCTTTTAGCCGTGTGCGGTGCCCCCCTCCACCATATTACACCTCGATAATATCGTAGCGGTGCTTAGGCGAAACCCTGCGTCGGTAGAACATCATCATCGTCACCACGCCGTCGTGCTGACGAAACTCTCCCTCAACACTCGGCTGGATCAGAGTTCGAGGGACGTCATCGAGCTGAACGTGTTCTGAACTCGGAGGTGCCGTGCGTTCGGTACTTGATCGGTCGGATCGTGAAGACGTACGACTACATCAACCGCATTGTGTTAACGCTTCCGCTTTCGGTCTACGAGGGTACGTGGACAACACTCTCCCCTCTCGTTGCTATGCATCACCATGATCTTGCGTGTGCGTAGGAATTTTTTTGAAATTACTACGTTCCCCATCAGTGGCATCCGAGCCTGGTTTTATGCGTTGATGTTATATGCACGAGTAGAACACAAGTGAGTTGTGGGCGATATAAGTCATACTGCTTACCAGCATGTCATATTTTGGTTCGGCGGTATTGTGAGATGAAGCGGCCCGGACTAACATTACGCGTACCCTTACGCGAGACTGGTTTCACCATTGCGAGCACTCGTTGCTTAAAGGTGACTGGCGGGTGTCTGTCTCTCTCACTTTAGTTGAACCGAGTGTGGCTACGCCCGGTCCTTGCGAAGGTTAAAACAGCACCAACTTGACAAACTATCGTTTTGGTTTTGATGCGTAGGTAAGAACGGTTCTTGCTAAGCCCGTAGCAGCCACGTAAAACTTGCAACAACAAAGTAGAGGACGTCTAACTTGTTTTTGCAGGGCATGTTCTGATGTGATATGGTCAAGACAAGATGCTATATTTTATTGTATGAGATGATCATGTTTTGTAACCGAGTTATCGGCAACTGGCAGGAGCCATATGGTTGTCGCTTTATTGTATGCAATGCAATCGCCATGTAATTGTTTTACTTTATCACTAAGCGGTAGCGATAGTCGTAAAAGCAATAGTTGGCGAGACGACAATGATGCTACGATGGAGATCAAGGTGTCGCGCCGGTGACGATGGTGATCATGACGGTGCTTCGGAGATGGAGATCACAAGCACAAGATGATGATGGCCATATCATATCACTTATATTGATTGCATGTGATGTTTATCTTTTATGCATCTTATCTTGCTTTGATTGACGTTAGCATTATAAGATGATCTCTCACTAAAATTTCAAGATAAAAGTGTTCTCCCTGAGTATGCACCGTTGCGAAAGTTCTTCGTGCTGAGACACCACGTGATGATCGGGTGTGATAGGCTCTACGTTCAAATACAACGGGTGCAAAACAGTTGCACACGCGGAATACTCAGGTTAAACTTGACGAGCCTAGCATATGCAGATATGGCCTCGGAACACTGAGACCGAAAGGTCGAGCGTGAATCATATAGTAGATATGATCAACATAGTGATGTTCACCATTGAAAACTACTCCATTTCACGTGATGATCGGTTATGGTTTAGTTGATTTGGATCACGTAATCACTTAGATGATTAGAGGGATGTCTATCTAAGTGGGAGTTCTTAAGTAATATGATTAATTGAACTTAAATTTATCATGAACTTAGTCCTGATAGTATTTTGCAAATTATGTTGTAGATATATAGCTCGCGTTGTTGCTTCCCTGTGTTTATTTTTGATATGTTCCTAGAGAAAAATTATGTTGAAAGATGTTAGTAGCAAAGATGCGGATTGGATCCGTGATCTGAGGATTATCCTCATTGCTGCACAGAAGAATTATGTCCTTGATGCACCGCTAGGTGACAGACCTATTGCAGGAGCAGATGCAGACGTTATGAACGTTTGGCTAGCTCAATATGATGACTACTTGATAGTTTAGTGCACCATGCTTAACGGCTTAGAATCGGGATTTCAAAGACTTTTTGAACGTCATGGACCATATGAGATGTTCCAGGAGTTGAAGTTAATATTTCAAGAAAATACCCGAGTTGAGAGATATGAAGTCTCCAACAAGTTCTATAGCTAAAAGATGGAGGAGAATAGCTCAAGTAGTGAGCATGTGCTCAGATTGTCTGGATACTACAATCGCTTGAATCAAGTGGGAGTTAATCTTCCAGATAAAATAGTGATTGACAGAATTCTCTAGCCACCATCACCAAGTTAGTAGAACTTCGTGATGAACTATAGTATGCAAGGGATGACGAAAGTAATTCCCGAGCTCTTCGTGATGCTGAAATCGACGAAGGTAGAAATCAAGAAAAACATCAAGTGTTGATGGTTGACGAGACCACTAGTTTCAAGAAAAGGGCAAAGGGAAGAAGGGGAACTTCAAGAAGAACGACAAGCAAGTTGCTGCTCAAGTGAAGAAGCCTAAGTCTGGTCCTAAGCCTGAGACTAAGTGCTTCTACTGCAAAGGGACTGGTCACTGGAAGCGGAACTACCCCAACTATTTGGTGGATAAGAAGGATGGCAAAGTGAACAAAGGTATATTGGATATACATGTTATTGATGTGTACTTTACTAGTGTTTATAGAAACCCCTCGGTATTTGATACTGGTTCGGTTGCTAAGAGTAGTAACTCGAAACGGGAGTTGCAGAATAAACAGAGACTAGTAAAAGGCGAGGTGACGATGTGTGTTGGAAGTAGTTCCAAGATTGATATGATCATCATCGCACACTCCCTATACTTTCGGGATTCGTGTTGAAACTAAATAAGTGTTATTTGGTGTTTGCGTTGAGCATGAATATGATTTGATCATGTTTGTTGCAATACGGTTATTCATTTAAATTAGAGAATAATTGTTGTCCTGTTTACATGAATAAAACCTTCTATGGTCATACACCCAATAAAATGGTTTGTTGGATCTCGATCGTAGTGATACACATATTCATAATAATGAAGCCAAAAGATGCAAAGTTAATAATGATAGTGCAACTTATTTGCGGCACTGCCGTTTAGGTCATATTGGTGTAAAGCGCATGAAGAAACTCCATACTGATGGGATTTTTGAATCACTTGATTATGAATCACTTGATGCTTGCGAACCGTGCCTCATGGGCAAGATGACTAATACGTCGTTCTCCGGAACTATGGAGAGAGCAACAGATTTGTTGGAAATCATACATACAGATGTATGTGGTCCGATGAATATTGAGGCTCGTAGCAGGTATCATTAATTTCTGACCTTCACAGATGATTTGAGCAGATATGGGTATATCTACTTAATGAAACAGAAGTCTGAAACATTTGAAAAGTTCATATAATTTCAGAGTGAAGCGGAAAATCATCGTAACAAGAAAATAAAGTTTCTACGATCTGATCATGGAGAAGAGTATTTGAGTTACGAGTTTGGCCTTCAGTAAAAACAATGTGAAATAGTTTCACTACTCACGCCACCTGGAACACCACAGTGTAATGCTGTGTCCGAACATCGTAACCGTACTTTATTAGATATGGTGCAATATATGATGTCTCTTACCAATCTACCACTATCGTTTTGGGGTTATGCATTAGAGACAGCTACATTCACGTTAAATAGGGTACCATCTAAATCCGTTGAGATGACATCTTATGAACTGTGGTTTGGCAAGAAACCAAAGTTGTCGTTTCTTAAAGTTTGGGGTTGCGATGCTTATGTGAAAAAGTTTCATCCTGATAAGCTCAAACCCAAATCGAAGAAATGTGTCTTCATAGGATACCCAAAGGAGACAGTTGGGTACACCTTCTATCACAGATCCGAAGGCAAGACATTCGTTGCTAAGTATGGATCCTTTCTAGAGGAGGAGTTTCTCTCGAAAGAAGTGAGTGGGAGGAAAGTAGAACTTGATGAGGTAATAGTACCTGCTCCCTTATTGGAAAGTAGTTCATCGCAGAAACCAGTTTCTGTGACGCCTATACCAATTAGTGAGGAAGTTAATGATGATGATCATGGAACTTCAGATCAAGTTATTACTGAACCTCGTAGGTCAACCAGAGTAAGATCCGCACCAGAGTGGTACGCTAATCCTGTTCTGGAGGTTATGTTACTAGACCATGACGAACCTACGAACTATGAAGAAGCGATGATGAGCCCAGATTCCGCAAAATGGCTTGAGGCCATGAAATCTGAGATGGGATCCATGTATGAGAACAAAGTATGGACTTTGATTGACTTGCCCAATGATCGGCGAGCCATAAAATAATAATAAATGGATCTTCAAGAGTAAGACGGACGCTGATAGTAGTGTTACTATCTACAAAGCTAGACTTGTCGGAAAAAGGTTTCTGACAAAGTTCAAAGTGTTGAATACGATGAGATTTTCTCACTCGCAGCGATGCTTAAGCCTGTTCGAATCATGTTAGCAATTGCCGCATTTTATGAAATCTGGCAAATGGATAAACAAAACTGCATTCCTTAATGGATTCATTAAAGAAGAGTTGTATATGATGCAACCAGAAGGTTTTGTCAATCCTAAAGGTGCTAACAAAATATGCAAACTCCAGCGATCCATCTATGGACTGGTGCAAGCATCTCGGAGTTGGAATAGACGCTTTGATAAGTTGATCAAAGCATATAGTTTTATACAGACTTGCGGTGAAGCCTGTATTTACAAGAAAGTGAGTGGGAGCACTACAACATTTCTGATAAGTATATGTGAATGACATATTGTTGATCGGAAATAATGTAGAATTATTCTGCAAAGCATAAAGGAGTGTTTGAAGGAGTTTTTCAAAGAAAGACCTCGGTGAAGCTGCTTACATATTGAGCATCAAGATCTATAGAGATAGATCAAGACGCTTGATAAGTTTTTTCAATGAGTACATACCTTAACAAGATTTTGAAGTAGTTCAAAATGGAATAGTCAAAGAAAGAGTTTCTTGCCTGTGTTACAAGGTGTGAAATTGAGTAAGACTCAAAGCCCGACCACGGCAGAAGACAGAAAAAGAATGAAAGTCATTCCCTATGCCTCGGCCATATGTTCTATAAAGTATGCCATGCTGTGTACCAGATCTATTGTATACCCTACACTGATTTTGGCAAGGGAGTACAATAGTGATCTAGGAGTAGATCACTGGACAGCGGTCAAAATTATCCTTACTGGAATAAGGATATGTTTCTCGATTATGGAAGTGACAAAAGGTTCGTCGTAAAGGGTTACGTCGATGCAAGTTTTGACACTAATCTAGATGACTCTAAGTCTCGGTCTAGATACATATTGAAAGAGGGAGCTATTAGCTAGAGTAGCTCCGTGCAGAGCATTGTAGACATAGAAATTTGCAAAATACTTACGGATCTGAATGTGACAGACCCGTTGACTAAAATTATCTCACAAGCAAAACATGATCACACCTTAGTACTCTTTGGGTGTTAATCACATAAGCGATGTGAACTAGATTACTGACTCTAGTAAACCCTTTGGGTGTTGGTCACATGACGATGTGAACTATGGGTGTTAATCACATGGTGATGTGAACTATTGATGTTAAATCACATGGCGATGTGAACTAGATTATTGACTCTAGTGCAAGTGGGAGACTGAAGGAAATATGCCCTAGAGGCAATAGTAAAGTTATTATTTATTTCCTTATATCATGATAAATGTTTATTATTCATGCTAGAATTGTATTAACCGGAAACATAATACATGTGTGAATACATAGACAAACAGTGTGTCACTAGTATGCCTCTACTTGACTAGCTCGTTAGTCAAAGATGGTTATGTTTCCTAGCCATAGACATGAGTTGTCATTTGATTAACGGGATCACCTCATTAGGAGAATGATGTGATTGACTTGACCCATTCCGTTAGCTTAGCACCCGATCGTTTAGTATGTTCCTATTGCTTTCTTCATGACTTATACATGTTCCTATGACTATGAGATTATGCAACTCCCGTTTACCGAAGGAACACTTTGTGTGCTACCAAACGTCACAACGTAAATGGGTGATTATAAAGGTGCTCTACAGGTGTCTCCAAAGGTACTTGTTGGGTTGGCGTATTTCGAGATTAGGATTTGTCACTCCGATTGTCGGAGAGGTATCTCGGGGCCCACTCAGTAATGCACGTCACTATAAGCCTTGCAAGCATTGGGACTAATGAGTTAGTTGCGGGATGATGTATTACGAAACGAGTAAAGAGACTTGCCGGTAACGAGATTGAACTAGGTATCGAGATATCGACGATCGAATCTCGGGCAAGTAATGTACCGATGACAAAGGGAACAACATATGTTGTTATGCGGTCTGACCGATAAAAGATATTCGTAGAATATGTGGGAACCAATATGAGCATCTAGGTTCCGCTATTGGTTATTGACCGGAGAGGTGTCTCGGTCATGTCTACATAGTTCTCGAACCCGTAGGGTCCGCACGCTTAACGTTACGATGACGGTTATAGTATGAGTTTATGTGTTTTGATGTACCGAAGGAGTTCGGAGTCCCGGATGAGATCGGGGACATGACGAGGAGTCTCGAAATGGCCGAGACGTAAAGATCGATATATTGGACGACTATATTCGGACTTCGGAAAGGTTCCGAGTGATTCGGGTATTTTTCGGAGTACCAGAGAGTTACGGGAATTCGTATTGGGCCTTAATGGGCCATACGGGAAAGGAGAGAAAGGCCCCAAAGGGTGGCCGCACCCCTCCCCATGGACTAGTCCGAATTGGACTAGGGAGGGGGGGCGCCCCCTTCCTTCTTTCTCCCTGCTCCTTTATATACGGGGGCAGGGGGCACCCCATAGACACACATTTGATCAACGATTTTTTAGCCGTGTGCGGTACCCCACTCCACCATATTACACCTCGATAATATCGTAGCGGTTCTTAGGCGAAGCCCTGCGTCGGTAGAACATCATCATCGTCACCACGCCGTCGTGCTGATGAAACTCTCCTCAACACTCGGCTGGATCGGAGTTCGAGGGACGTCATCGAGCTGAACGTGTGCTGAACTCAGAGGTGCCGTGCGTTCGGTACTTGATCGGTCGGACCGTGAAGACGTACGACTACATCAACCGCGTTGCGTTAACGCTTCCGCTTTCGGTCTACGAGGGTACGTGGACAACACTCTCCCCTCTCGTTGCTATGCATCACCATGATCTTGCGTGTGCGTAGGAATTTTTTTGAAATTACTACGTTCCCCAACATAACCTTCATCCGCTGCACTACACCTTCGTTCGGCTGTTTTCGCTGAGAATGGAGATGTGGATCATTAGAGACAAGACCCCGGACATTGTCATAGTCGACCCCTTCTACATGCGTGCCAAGATCTTGGGCAGCGCTGGGGTCCGGCAAGTCGCGAGTTCACACCTCGAAGGCGTCATTCTGGCAAACCCAGATAAGGATAACTTCCTCGTGCCTTACTTTCCCGAGTAAGTCATCTCCTAACCACCCCGTAACATGTGATTTCTTAGATTTCGATGCTTCTTTTTTTTTCTAATATTCTGTGTTCTGTGCAGTGACACACATTGCGCACTTATCCTCTTAAGCCCAAAATATTCCATGGCCACGTATTTCGACCCGGACCGTGATTCCAAGATAGACTACACAAATATCAAGAAAGTTCTTGATGATGCTCTCCCCGGCTACGCCGCATCTGGAGGCACCTTTAAGAGGCCAGCTCGTAGGTACGGCAGGCACGTGTTCACCCACAATACGACGTTCCCCTGCGTCAAGCAGCCGCCTGGCGGTCAGAAGGATGTCTACTACGCCCTCCATCACATGCGGGCGACCGTACGGGACCATAATCACCGTCTACAAGCTTGGCGGCAATCCAGGACGCGGACATCCGACAAGAATTCTTTCGCATCCAGTCGGAGTTTGCAGAAATCATCCATCAAGATGTCCTTCGTACCTCGGGGCAGTTCTACCTCAAATTTCAACCGTCCAACAGTGAGATAGACACAACGCTACAAATGCAGGCTGACAACGCCCGCGACTGCAGGACCATCACGACAGACGGCAGCTTCATCCACGCTCCGGTCCCATGAGTCGAGTCGAAAGTAGTGATGCTATGTGTAGTTCTGAAACATTGATTAGCTCATGTTGTAATTAAACTTTAATGAACTTGTATGTCTCTTTGGTTTGGACAGTCCTTCAACTTAGATGTAATCGATGCTATTTATTAGTAGGACCATGAATCGTGCTATTAATGTCTTGCTTTTCTCTTCCGATCCTTTTGTTACATAGTTATATATTGCTTATGTATTGTCTGTTGTTTGGCTAGTGCATAGAGATGCCGCCGTATGTCGTGTACAAGGGTAAGGTTCCCGGAGTCTACGACGACTGGGAGGAGTGTCGGAGACAGGTTCACCGTTTCAGCGATAACAGTTACAAAGGGTACACCACTAGGGCGGAGGCGGAATCTAGATACGTGTGCTATCTAGCCGGAGAGAGGAGGGAGCGTTGGAGGAACCGGATGAAGACCAGTTTCATTGCGATGATGCTCATCGTGATGACCGCAGCTCTCTTCTATGTGACGGTAGTTTAGATTATCGATATTGACTTGTAATGTGAAGACAAACTCGCTACTCGCGGTCTCGAGACTTGTAATGTTCTATATTTGTTCGGTCTTTTGAATTCGGAGACAAATATGATGAATTGTATTCGGAGACTAATCTTCTATTGTATTCGATGAATCTGCTGTTGCTGTGTGGTGCTGTTTATATTCTGTCCAATAATTTATTTTGTAATCTGTCCAAATATCAGAAAAGAAAAGAAAATCCCTAATATACATACTAATGGCGTATCACCCCAACGTGCGCCATTAGTATGCCAAAGGCTACTAATGGGGCATCACACCAACGTGCGCCATTAGTATGCCAAAGGATACTCATGGCGCATCACCCCAACGTGTGCCATTAGTATGCCAAAGGATACTAATGGCGCATCACCCCGCAGTGCGCCATTAGTATGGCAAAGCACATGGGTAAATATGGCCCCCTGGGAGGCATACTAATGGCGCATCGTGGCCTATACTAATGGCGCACTGCCTGGTGCGCCATTAGTATACCAGATACTAATGGCGCACCAGTGGTGCGCCATTAGTAAAAAATACTAGTGGCGTGGTACTAGTGGTGCACCAGTAGTGCGCCATTAGTAGGCAAAACTGGTACGCCACTAGTAGGCCTTTTCCTAGTATTGTGCTGGGACCCACCAGCTACATCTTCGCACGCAAGGAAGTGCGTCCGAAAAAACGATTCGCCCCCCTGACTGCTGGGACCCACCAGCTACATCTTCGCACGCAAGGAAGTGCGTCCGGGCAAAAAAAAAAACAAAACGATTCCCCCTTGACAGCAGGGACCCAGCAGCTACACCTTCGCACGCAAGGAAGTGCGTCCGGGCAAAAAAAACAAATGATTTGCCCCCCTGACTGCTGGGACCCACCAGCTACATCTTCGCAAGCAAGGAAGTGCCTGACAGTCGCGACCCACCTGGTCGAAGCGTACGTAGTGTTGTCATTCTGGTCGCGAACGTGTACGTACATATATACTGGTCGATGTAGAGGCGCACACGTGTCGTAGTAGAGGCGCATATGTGTCGTAGTAGAGGCGCGCACATAGCATGTACACATACGTACATCGGCCAGGGTGCAAGAAAGAAAATACGGCCACGTACGTACATACGGGCAGGGTCTCGAACGCCTACTCGCGCATACGTACGGCCAGGGCTCGTGTACATGGCTGGGTCAGAACGGAGAAACAGCGTCGTCGTGTTCATGGGGAGGCAACGGAATGCGTCATGTTCATGGGGAGGCAAGGAAATGCGTCGTGTTCATCGGGAGGCAACGGAATGCGTTGGAGCCAACCGGCTGGGTCGGAATGGAATGCGTGGTCGTGTTCATCGGGAGGCAACGGAATGCGTGGGAGCCAACCGGCTGGGTCGGAATGGAATGCGTGGTCGTGTTCATCGGGAGGGCTTGGACGGAACAGGCGATGGAAACGAGGCCTGGCGTACCGCAAAACAGAGGAAACGACCTTGTGTTCGGCCGGCCACGTTCGAAACGGGATCCTGTTCATCGGGAGGGGTCTGGCATACCGCAAAACGAAGGAAATGGACCACCTACGGTCGAAATGGGGGTCCTGTTGATCGGGAGGGGTGTGGCGTACCGCATAACGGAGGAAACGGACTTGTGTTGGAGCGCTACGGTCGAAACGGGGGTCCTGTTGATCGGGAGGGGTGTGGCGTACCGCAAAACGGGACTCCACGGGATACTGTTCATCTCCACCGTCGACCTCCTCCAGCCTCCACGGGCTACCGTCGACCTACTCCAGCCTCCACGGGCTCTTGTTCATCCAGCCTCCACCGCGCGCTACTCCACCGGCTACTGTTCAACGACCCCTCCACGGGCACCCCTCCACCGTCTACTGTTCATCCAGCCCTCCACACCACGGGGTCCTGTTCAACCACCCCTCCACGGGCACCCCTCCATCGTCTACTGTTCATCTAGCCCTCCACACCACGGGGTCCTGTTCATCCAGAGGCAACGCCATCGCTCACTGTTCATCCAACCGCCCCCCCTCGCAACGCTCACTGTTCATCCAATCGATCGGCTTCAGTTAGCAGCAGTAGCGAAGGAATCGCTTGATCGGTTTCAGTTAATAGCCATCGATCGATCGCTCGGGTTCAGTAACGCGTAGCCTGCAGTGCAATCGCTCGGGTTCAGTTAGAGCCCAACGCCTCGCTCGGGTTCAGTTAGAGCCAACGCCTCGCACACACGCGCGTACGTGTACGACAGAAACACGCATCGCTCGGCCCCCGACCTCCCACCGTAACCGGGAACTCCCTGAAATTTTCCTCCCCCTCGCTTCTACCACGGTTTTTTCCGTCATGGACGACCCAAAGAATGTCATGCAGCTGCGTCTCCGGCCCGCCCAGGATGAAAAGCCCATTTTCTGTCATGATTTTTTGTCATAGAAGTAGGAGCCCACCACATCTATGATGATACCGGGTTTTGTCACAATTATCGTCATAGAAGTGTCATATGTATGACAGAATTTTTTTTCGTTCGGCCCAAAATGTCACGGATGTGTCTTTTTTGTAGTGATAGCATTAAGTATCAAGTCCTCTTTACTCCCATACGTCATACCCCACTTACTCGGGTTTAAGCTTCTGTCACTCCCGTCACCCACCATAAGTGAACCATGAACATATTGCAACACCCTATAGCGGGGGCCCCTAACGTTTGCGCGAGAATGGAGGGCACCATAGGACAACACCGTAAATAAAATATACAATCATACCAACCAAGATCACGATAAACCCACAGGACAAAACGGATCTACTCAAATATCATAGGATAGCCAAATATCATTGGGAAATAATATATGGAGTTGAGCACCATGTTTAAGTAGAGATTACAATAGGGAGAAGGGTTGTTACACCGCTGCATAGAGGGGGAGAGAGTTGGTGTAGACGGTAGCAAGATTGTTGATGTAGATCGCCGTCCCGATCGTTGCCCCAGTGGCACTCCGGCGCTGTAACACCCCGGATGTAACTTTCCATATTTGTAACTCCAACTCTTGCCATTTTTGGCTATGTGCTATGATATTCCCTTCGTGGTCGGGTTTTTTTTCGTTCTGCATTTTGTTCATGTCATGCATCTCATATCATGTCATCATGTGCATCTCATTTGCATACGTGTTCGTCTCATGCATCCGAGCATTTTCCCCGTTGTCCGTTTTGCAATCCGGCACTCCCACATGCACCGGCGCACCCCTTTTCGTTTCTTTTCGTGAGCGGGTGTTGAACGTTCTCGGAATGGACCGAGTCTTGCCAAGTGGCCTTGGTATACCACCGGTAGACCACCTGTCAAGTTTCGTTCCATTTGGGGGTCGTTTGATGCTCCAACGGATAACCGGGTAACTGCAAAGTCCTTTTGTGTGTTACAGAAAAACCCCCCTCCAAACAGCCCAAAACCGCTCTAAGTCACTTCCATGCTCTAGGTCGTTCGATCACGATCGTGTGGGCGAAAACCGTGCCTCTTTTGGACTCTCCTAGCTCCCTCTAGCTATATAAACACCTCCCTCTCCGAAATATTCGCGGTGCAAACCCTAGTCCCTTCCACCCCGCGCCGCCGGACACGTCCGCCGCCAGCCGGACGAAACCAGCCGCCACCCGTAGCCAACCGTAGCCTGCCACGTGGTGCCCGTCGCCCGCTCCGCCCGCGGCCCGGCGAGCCCGCGCCTGGCCCCCGCGGCCCGTGCCAGCCCTCCCGTCGGCGCCTGCCCCGCGTCGCCGCTGCCTCCCCCGCGGCCGAGCACGCGCGCTGCCGCCGTCCTCCCTCGCCGCCGCCGGAGCCGCCCGAGGCCGCCGTCGCCGACCACCCCCGACGCCGGCGCGCCGCCTCCCCGCGCCGAGGACTCCGACTCCGCCGCGGCACCGCCCGTCTCCGCCGCGCCCCGAGCCGCCGTCTCCTCCCTCTCCCTCCGGCCGGCCAACCTCTCCTTCCTCCGGCCATCCTCGAGCTGTGCGCCGACGAGCCAGATCTCGATCTGAGACTAGGGTTGACTCTTCTCCCCCCAATTTTTCTCCAAGTCCCATAATATTTGCATAATATACTCCTGTTCATCGCATCATAACTCTCTGCATATAGCTCCGTTTCGTGCGTGTGATATATCGAAATGTTCGCCTAGATATGCTCCTCATTTTGTTCCATTATGACATGTTCTTTTGAGTCCATATTGATGCCCAAATCTCTGGTGCAAGAGTGCTAATTGCTGTTAACTGCTGTTACTTATCAGAACTTGAGGATTTGTTATTTTTTGTTGCATTTGATGTGTGCATCTTATGGGCATGAGCTCTACATGTGTTTTGATGTATGCCATGCCATCTTTACAGAGGTGTATGCCATGTATTTTTGTGATCTATGTGGTGACTAGCACAAGCATGCAGACTAGGCTTCGTGATATTTCTGTTTTCAGAGACTTGGTATTTTTACTAAGTCTGTGCTGTTATTTTGTTACTATGTATCCATGTGGCTATAGAGAGATTCATGCTCCTTTTGGGCATGTTCAGTAAGGATGTTTTGTAGATATAGTTGTTCTATATCCATTAATGACTTTGTTTGCAATTATCGAGTGCCACAGAATGTCTTAATATTGCTCTACTTTTGCTATAAAATATTCCTGGCAGATTCTTAACATGATATTCAATTTTGCCAAGGTTGTTGTAGTTGTTTCATACATGCTATGTATTTTATCTTGCCATGAATAGCTTCATAAACATGCCATATTGCTGTAGGTATGCTTGTTTTGTCATGCATTGCCTTGTGGTGAGTGCATCAAGCTTATTAATATGCCTTCATATTACTGTTTCTGCCATGCTCTCTTTTTCTGCAAAGTCTGAAACTCGTTAACGAAACTTGCTATGTTTACATGAGTGCCATCATATTTTCTGGTCCTTTCTGGCTCATGGTCAGTAAGGGACTTTTGTTCTACGCATTTATTATATTCATTCCATGCCTTGCTTTGCTATGTTCAGTTCCTGTAGCATGTTGATTTTGTGCTCTGAACATCGCTACCTGATGTTGTTTCAGCCATGTCCAGTAATTTCACCAAGTCTGTGAACCTGTTATCTTTTGCACTTTTGCCATGCTTGTTTGAACCTTCTGTGTTGTGATCTAGCCGTAGCTCAGTGTTCATCTTTTGTCAAGCATCTCCTGTAGTTTACTTCCATATATTTTGTTGCTATGTTGGAGTGTTGTAGCATAGTTACTTGTTGCATTCTAAGTGCTATCATGCTGTTAATCGCAGATTCGTGTCATTCTTGTTTTGGTTGCCATTTGCAAACCGTGCATCCGTTTCCGGTGATCTTTATATCGATTTCGACCGAAATCATCTCATCTTTCCAGTGGCATACTTGGTTTGCCAAGTTACTGCCTTGTTCATCATTTTTCTTCCGGAGCACGCATATGCATCGCATATCATATCTCGCATATCATGCATGTTTTGAATCATGTTGCTTTTGCATTTCCCGTGATTGATTGTGGTTCCGTGCTTGTGTTCTTGTTTCGGGTAGAGCCGGGAGACGAGTTCGTGAACGAGGAACCTATCGAGTACGCTTACGAGGATCAAGCTTTCGACAACTCTAAGAACCTTGCAGGCAAGATGACCATACCCACGAAATCACTTCTATCTTTGCTTTGCTAGTTGTTCGTTATATTGCCATGCTGCGCTACCTACCACTTGCTATATCATGCCTCCCATATTTGCCATGTCAAGCCTCTAACTGTCCTTTCCTAGCAAATCATTGTTTGGCTAAGTTACCGCTTTTGCTGAGCCCTTCTTATAGCGTTGCTAGTTGCAGGTGAAGTTGAAGTTGGTTCCATGTTGGAACATGGTAATGTTGGCATATCACAATATCTCTTATTTAATTAATGCATCTATATATATTTGGTAAAGGGTGGAAGGCTCGGCCTTATGCCTGGTGTTTTGTTCCACTCTTGCCGCCCTAGTTTCCGTCATACCGGTATTATGTTCCTTGAGTTTGTGTTCCTTACGCGGTTGGCTGATTTATGGGACCCCCTTGACAGTTCGCCTTGAATAAAACTCCTCCAGCAAGGCCCAACCTCTGTTTTACCATTTTCCACCTAAGCCTTTTCCCTTGGGTTTTCGCGAGCCCGAGGTGTTGGGGAACGTAGTAATTCGGCACCTCCGAGTTCAGCACACGTTTAGCTCGATGACGTCCCTCGAACTCCGATCCAGCCGAGTGTTGAGGGAGAGTTTCGTCCGCACGACGGCGTGGTGACGATGATGATGTTCTACCGACGCAGGGCTTCGCCTAAGCTCCGTAACGATATTATTGAGGTGTAATATGGTGGAGGGGGGCACCGCACACGGCTAAAATATCGTATATCAAGTGTGTCTAGAGGTGCCCCCCCTGCCCCCGTATATAAAGGAGAAGGGGGAGGCCGGCTGCCTTTGGGCGTGCCAAGGAGAGGGGGGGAGTCGTCCTCCTAGTAGGAGTAGGACTCCCCTTTCCTAGTCCAACTAGGAAGAGAGGGGGGGAAGGAACGAGAGGGAGACGGAGAGGGAAAGAGGGGCTGTGCCCCCCTCCCCTAGTCCAATTCGGACTCCTCATGGGAGGGGGCGCGCCACCTCCTGGTTGCTGCCCTCTCTCTCCCCTCAAGGACCACTAAGGCCCAATACTTCCCCGGGGGGTTCCGGTAACCCCTTCGGCACTCCGGTTTTATCCGAAACTTCTCCGGAACACTTCCGGTGTCCGAATATAGTCGTCCAATATATCAATCTTTATGTCTCGACCATTTTGAGACTCCTCGTCATGTCCATGATCACATCCGGGACTCCGAACAACCTTCGGTACATCAAAACATATAAACTCATAATATAACTGTCATCATAACTTTAAGCGTGCGGACCCTACGGGTTCGAGAACTATGTAGACATGACCGAGACACCTCTCCGGTCAATAACCAATAGCGGAACCTGGATGCTCATATTGGTCCCCACAAATTCTACGAAGATCTTTTATCGGTCATACCGCATAACAACATACGTTGTTCCCTTTGTCATCGGTATGTTACTTGCCCGAGATTCGATCATCGGTATCTCGATACCTAGTTCAATCTCGTTACCGGCAAGTCTCTTTACTCGTTCCGTAATACATCATCCCGCAACTAACTCATTAGTCACAATGCTTGCAAGGCTTATATTGATGTGCATTACTGAGTGGGCCCAGAGATACCTCTTCGACAATCGGAGTGACAAATCCTAATCTCGAAATACGCCAACCCAACAAGTATCTTTGGAGACACCTGTAGAGCACCTTTATAATCACCCATTTACGTTGGTGATGTTTGGTAGCACACAAAGTGTTCCTCCGGTAAACGGGAGTTGCATAATCTCATAGTCATAGGAACATGTATAAGTCATGAAGAAAGCAATAGCAACATACTAAACGATCGGGTGCTAAGCTAACGGAATGGGTCAAGTCAATCACGTCATTCTCCTAATGAGGTGATCCCGTTAATCAAATGACAACTCATGTCTATGGCTAGGAAACATAACCATCTTTGATTAACGAGCTAGTCAAGTAGAGGCATACTAGTGACACACTGTTTGTCTATGTATTCACACATGTATTATGTTTCCGGTTAATACAATTCTAGCATGAATAATAAACATTTATCAGGATATAAGGAAATAAATAATACTTTATTATTGCCTCTAGGGCATATTTCCTTCAGTCTCCCACTTGCACTAGAGTCAATAATCTAGATTACACAGTAATGATTCTTACACCCATGGAGTCTTGGTGCTGACCATGTTTTGCTCGTGGAAGAGGCTTAGTCAATGGGTCTGCAACATTCAGATCCGTATGTATTTTGCAAATTTCTATGTCTCCCACCTGGACTAAATCCCGGATGGAATTGAAGCGTCT
This sequence comes from Aegilops tauschii subsp. strangulata, assembly GCF_002575655.3. Lineage (NCBI taxonomy): Eukaryota > Viridiplantae > Streptophyta > Magnoliopsida > Poales > Poaceae > Aegilops > Aegilops tauschii. Next base: position 443,219,621 of record NC_053041.3, on the reverse strand, counting down.
TTTGATGTTGTTGGTTCTCTTGTGAAATCTGGATTCCTTTGCTAAGGCAATTGCACCAGTATTGTCACAAAAGATTTTCATTGGTCCCGATGCACTAGGTATGACACCTAGATCGGATATGAACTCCTTCATCCAGACTCCTTCATTTGCTGCTTCCGAAGCAGCTATGTACTCCGCTTCACACGTAGATCCCGCCACGACACTTTGCTTAGAACTGCACCAACTGACAGCTCCACCGTTCAATGTAAACACGTATCCGGTTTGCGATTTAGAATCGTCCGGATCAGTGTCAAAGCTTGCATCAACGTAACCACTTACGATGAGCTCTTTGTCACCTCCATAAACGAGAAACATATCCTTAGTCCTTTTCAGGTATTTCAGGATGTTCTTGACCGCTATCCAGTGATCCACTCCTGGATTACTTTGGTACCTCCCTGCTAAACTTATAGCAAGGCACACATCAGGTCTGGTACACAGCATTGCATACATGATAGAGCCTATGGCTGAAGCATAGGGAACATCTTTCATCTTCTCTCTATCTTCTGCAGTGGCCGGGCATTGAGTCTTACTCAATCTCACACCTTGTAGTATAGGCAAGAACCCTTTCTTTGCTTGATCCATTTTGAACTTCTTCAAAACTTTGTCAAGGTATGTGCTTTGTGAAAGTCCAATTAAGCGTCTTGACCTATCTCTATAGATCTTAATGCCTAATATATATGCAGCTTCACTGATGTCTTTCATTGAAAAACTCTTATTCAAGTATCCCTTTATGCTATCCAGAAATTCTATATCATTTCCAATCAGCAATATGTCATCCACATATAATATCAAAATGCTACTGAGCTCCCACTCACTTTCTTGTAAATACAGGCTTCTCCAAAAGTCTGTATAAAACCAAATGCTTTGATCACACTATCAAAGCGTTTATTCCAACTCCGAGAGGCTTGCACAAGCCCATAAATGGATCGCTGGAGCTTGCACACTTTGTTAGCTCCCTTTGGATCGACAAAACCTTCCGGTTGAATCATATACAACTCTTCTTCCAGAAATCCATTCAGGAATGCAGTTTTGACATCCATTTGCCAAATGTCATAATCATAAAATGCGGCAATTGCTAACATGATTCGGACAGACTTAAGCATCGCTACGGGTGAGAAGGTCTCATCGTAGTCAATCCCTTGAACTTGTCGAAAACCTTTCGCAACAAGTCGAGCTTTATAGACAGTAACATTACCATCAGCGTCAGTCTTCTTCTTGAAGATCCATTTATTTTCAATGGCTTGCCGACCATCGGGCAAGTCAACCAAAGTCCATACTTTGTTCTCATACATGGATCCCATCTCGAATTTCATGGCTTCAAGCCATTTTGCGGAATCTGGGCTCACCATCGCTTCTTCATAGTTCGTAGGTTCGTCATGGTCTAGTAACATAACCTCCAGAATAGGATTACCGTACCACTCTGGTGCGGCTCTTGATCTAGTTGACCTACGAGGTTCAGTAATAACTTGATCTGAAGTTTCATGATCATTATCATTAACTTCCTCACTAATTGGTGTAGGTGTCGCAGAAACCGATTTCTGTGATGATCTACTTTCCAATAAGGGAGAAGGTATAGTTACCTCATCAAGTTCTACTTTCCTCCCACTCACTTCTTTTGAGAGAAACTCCTTCTCTAGAAAGGATCCATTCTTAGCAACGAATATCTTGCCTTCAGATCTGTGATAGAAGGTGTACCCAACAGTCTCATTTGGGTATCCTATGAAGACACATTTCTCCGATTTAGGTTCGAGCTTATCAGGTTGAAGTTTCTTCACATAAGCATCACAACCCTAAACTTTAAGATACGACAACTTTGGTTTCTTGCCAAACCATAGGTCATAAGGCGTCGTCTCAACGGATTTCGATGGTGTCCTATTTAGAGTGAATGCACCCGTCTCTAAAGCATAACCCCAAAACGATAGCGGTAAATCAGTAAGAGTCATCATAGATCGCACCATATCTAATAAAGTACGATTACGACGTTCGGACACACCATTACGCTGTGGTGTTCCGGGTGGCGTGAGTTGCGAAACTATTCCGCATTGTTTCAAATGTAGGCCAAACTCGTAACTCAAATATTCTCCTCCACGATCTGATCATAGAAACTTTATTTTCTTGTTACGATGATTTTCAACTTCACTCTGAAATTCTTTGAACTTTTCAAATGTTTCAGACTTATGTTTCATTAAGTAGATATACCCATATCTGCTCAAATCATCTGTGAAGGTGAGAAAATAACGATATCCGCCACGAGCCTCAATATTCATTGGACCACATACATCTGTATGATTTCCAATAAATCTGTTGCTCTCTCCATAGTTCCGGAGAACGGTGTTTTAGTCATCTTGCCCATGAGGCACGGTTCGCAAGTACCAAATGATTCATAATCAAGTGATTCCAAAAGTCCATCAGTATGGAGTTTCTTCATGCGCTTTACACCGATATGACCTAAATGGCAGTGCCACAAATAAGTTGCACTGTCATTATCAACTCTGCATCTTTTGGCTTCAACATTATGAATATGTGTGTCACTACTATCGAGATTCATTAAAAATAGACCACTCTTCAAGGGTGCATGACCATAAAAGATATTATTCATATAAATAGAACAACCATTATTCTCTGATTTAAATGAATAACCGTCTCGCATCAAACAAGATCTAGATATAATGTTCATGCTCAACGCTGTCAGCAAATAACAATTATTTAGGTCTAATACTAATCCCGAAGGTAGATGTAGAGGTAGCGTGCCGACGGCGATCACATCGACTTTGGAACCATTTCCCACGCGCATCGTCACCTCGTCCTTAGCCAATCTTCGCTCAATCCGTAGCCCCTGTTTCGAGTTGCAAATATTAGCAACAGAACCAGTATCAAATACCCAGGTGTTACTGCGAGCATTAGTAAGGTACACATCAATAACATGTATATCACATATACCTTTGTTAACCTTGCCATCCTTCTTATCCGCCAAATACTTGGGGCAGTTCCGCTTCCAGTGACCAGTCTGCTTACAGTAGAAGCACTCAGTTTCAGGCTTAGGTCCAGACTTGGATTTCTTCTCCTGAACAGCAACTTGCTTGCTGTTCTTCTTGAAGTTCCCCTTCTTCTTCCCTTTGCCCTTTTTCTTGAAACTAGTGGTTTTACTGACCATCAACACTTGATGCTCCTTTTTGATTTCTACCTCCGCTGCCTTTAGCATTGCGAAGAGCTCGGGAATTGTCTTATTCATCCCTTGCATGTTATAGTTAATCACGAAGGTCTTGTAGCTTGGTGGCAGTGATTGAAGAATTCTATCAATGACGCTATCATCCGGAAGATTAACTCCTAGTTGAATCAAGTGATTATTATACCCAGACATTTTGAGTATATGCTCACTGACAGAACTATTCTCTTCCATCTTGCAGCTATAGAACTTATTGGAGACTTCATATCTCTCAATCCGGGCATTTGCTTGAAATATTAACTTCAATTCCTGGAACATCTCATATGCTCCATGAAGTTCAAAACGTCGTTGAAGACCCGGTTCTAAGCTGTAAAGCATGGCACACTGAACTATTGAGTAGTCATCAGCTTTGCTCTGCCAGACGTTCATAACTTCTGGTGTTGCTCTTGTAGGAGGCCTGGCACCTAGCGGTGCTTCCAGGACGTAATTCTTCTGTGCAGCAATGAGGATAATCCTCAAGTTACGGACCTAGTCCGTGTAATTGCTACCATCATCTTTCAACTTTGCTTTCTCAAGGAACGCATTAAAATTCAATGGAACAACAGCACGGGCCATTTATCTACAATTAACATAGACAAGCAAGATACTATCAGGTACTAAGTTCATGATAAATTCAAGTTCAATTAATCATATTACTTAAGAACTCCCACTTAGATAGACATCCCTCTCATCATCTAAGTGATTACGTGATCCAAATCAACTCAACCATGTCCGATCATCACGTGAGATGGAGTAGTTTCAATGGTGAACATCACTATGTTGATCATATCCACTATATGATTCACGCTCGACCTTTCGGTCTCCGTGTTCCGAGGCCATATCTGCATATGCTAGGCTCGTCAAGTTTAACCTGAGTATTCCGCGTGTGCAACTGTTTTGCACCCGTTGTATTTGAACGTAGAGCCTATCACACCCGACCATCACATGGTGTCTCAACACGAAGAACTTTTGCAACGGTGCATACTCAGGGAGAACACTTTTATCTTGAAATTTTAGTGAGAGATCATCTTATAATGCTACCGTCAATTAAAGCAAGATAAGATGCATAAAAGATTAACATCACATGCAATCAATATAAGTGATATGATATGGCCATCATCATCTTGAGCTTGTGATCTCTATCTCCGAAGCACCGTCATGATCACCATCGTCACCGGCGCGACACCTTGATCTCCATCGTAGTATCGTTGTCGTCTCGCCAACTTATTGCTTTTACGACTATCGCTACTGCTTAGTGATAAAGTAAAACAATTACATGGCGATTGCATTGCATACAATAAAGCGACAACCATATGGCTCCTGCCAGTTGCCGATAACTCGGTTACAAAACATGATCATCTCATACAATAAAATATAGCATCATGTCTTGACCATATCACATCACAACATGCCCTGCAAAAACAAGTTAGACGTCCTCTACTTTGTTGTTGCAAGTTTTACGTGGCTGCTACGGGCTTAGCAAGAACCGTTCTTACCTACGCACAAAAACCACAACGATAGTTTGTCAAGTTGGTGCTGTTTTAACCTTCGCAAGGACCGGGCGTAGCCACACTCGGTTCAACTAAAGTGAGAGAGACAGACACCCGCCAGTCACCTTTAAGCAACGAGTGCTCGCAACGGTGAAACCAGTCTCGCGTAAGCGTACACGTAATGTCGGTCCGGGCCGCTTCATCTCACAATACCGCTGAACCAAAGTATGACATGTTGGTAAGCAGTATGACTTATATCGCCCACAACTCACTTGTGTTCTACTCGTGCATAGCATCAACGCATAAAACCAGGCTCGGATGCCACTGCTGGGGAACGTAGTAATTTCAAAATATTTCCTACGCACACGCAAGATCATGGTGATGCATAGCAACGAGAGGGGAGAGTGTTGTCCACGTACCCTCGTAGACCGACAGCGGAAGCGTTATCACAACACGGTTGATGTAGTCGTACGTCTTCACGATCCGACTGATCAAGTACCGAACGCACGGCACCTCCGAGTTCAGCACACGTTCAGCTCGTTGACGTCCCTCGAACTCCGATCCAGCCGAGTGTTGAGGGAGAGTTTCGTCAGCACGACGGCGTGGTGACGATGATGATGTTCTACCGACGCAGGGCTTCGCCTAAGCTCCGCAACGATATTATTGAGGTGTAATATGGTGGAGGGGGCACCGCACACGGCTAAAATATCGTATATCAAGTGTGTCTAGAGGTGCCCCCCTGCCCCCGTATATAAAGGAGCAAGGGGGAGGCCGGCTGCCTTTGGGCACGCCAAGGAGAGGGGGGAGTCCTCCTCCTAGTAGGAGTAGGACTCCCCTTTCCTAGTCCAACTAGGAAGAGAGGGGGGGGGGAAGGAAAGAGAGGGAGAGGGAGAGGGAAAGAGGGGCAGCGCCCCCCTCCCCTAGTCCAATTCGGACTCCTCATGGGAGGGGGCGCGCCACCTCCTGGCTGCTGCCCTCTCTCTCCCCTCAAGGCCCACTAAGGCCCAATACTACCCCGGGGGGTTCCGGTAACCCCTCCGGCACTCCGGTTTTATCCGAAACTTCTCCGGAAAACTTCCGGTGTCCGAATATAGCCGTCCAATATATCAATCTTTATGTCTCGACCATTTTGAGACTCCTCGTCATGTCCGTGATCACATCCGGGACTCCGAACAACCTTCGGTACATCAAAACATATAAACTCAGATATACTGTCATCGTAACTTTAAGCGTGCAGACCCTACGGGTTCGAGAACTATGTAGACATGACCGAGACACCTCTCCGATCAATAACCAATAGCGGAACCTAGATGCTCATATTGGTTCCCACATATTCTACGAATATCTTTTATCGGTCAGACCGCATAACAACATATGTTGTTCCCTTTGTCATCGGTACGTTACTTGCCCGAGATTCGATCGTCGATATCTCGATACCTAGTTCAATCTCGTTACCGGCAAGTCTCTTTACTCGTTTCGTAATACATCATCCCGCAACTAACTCATTAGTCCCAATGCTTGCAAGGCTTATAGTGACGTGCATTACTGAGTGGGCCCCGAGATACCTCTCCGACAATCGGAGTGACAAATCCTAATCTCGAAATACGCCAACCCAACAAGTACCTTTGGAGACACCTGTAGAGCACCTTTATAATCACCCATTTACGTTGTGACGTTTGGTAGCACACAAAGTGTTCCTCCGGTAAACGGGAGTTGCATAATCTCATAGTCATAGGAACATGTATAAGTCATGAAGAAAGCAATAGCAACATACTAAACGATCGGGTGCTAAGCTAACGGAATGGGTCAAGTCAATCACATCATTCTCCTAATGAGGTGATCCCGTTAATCAAATGACAACTCATGTCTATGGCTAGGAAACATAACCATCTTTGATTAACGAGCTAGTCAAGTAGAGGCATACTAGTGACACACTGTTTGTCTATGTATTCACACATGTATTATGTTTCCGGTTAATACAATTCTAGCATGAATAATAAACATTTATCATGATATAAGGAAATAAATAATACTTTATTATTGCCTCTAGGGCATATTTCCTTCATGAGGGTCATCTTTATTTAACCCCCCCCCCCCGGGCCAGTGCTCCTTCGAGTGTTGGTCCGAACCGAGCAGCCTGCGGGGCCACCTCGGGTAAACTCGAGGCATGGTTTTACTCATAGCTTGACTTATCCGGTGTGCCCTGAGAACGAGATATGTGCAGCTCCTATCGGGATTTGTCGGCACATCGGGCGGCTTTGCTGGTCTTGTTTTACCATTGTCGAAATGTCTTGTAAACCGGGATTCCGAGACTGGTCGGGTCTTTCTGGGAGAAGGTTTGTCCTTCGTTGACCGTGAGAGCTTATAATGGGCTAAGTTGGGACACCTCTGCAGGGTATTATCTTTCGAAAGCCATGCCCGTGGTTATGAGGCAGATGGGAATTTGTTAATGTCCGGTTGTAGAGAACTTGTCACTTGACCCAATTAAAATACATCAACCGTGTGTGTAGCCGTGATGGTCTCTTCTCGGCGGAGTCCGGGAAGTGAACACGGTTTGTGTTATGCATGAACGTAAGTAGTTTCAGGATCACTTCTTGATCATTTCTAGCTTCGCGACCGTTGCATTGCTTCTCTTCTCGTTCTCACTTGCGTATGTTAGCCACCATATATGCTTAGTGCCTGCTGCAGCTCCACCTCATTACACCATCCTTTTCCTATAAGCTTAAATAGTCTTGATCTCGCGGGTGTGAGATTGCTGAGTCCTCGTGACTCACAGATTCTACCAAAACAGTTGCAGGTGCCGACGATGCCAGTGCAGATGACGCAACCGAGCTCAAGTGGGAGTTCGATGAGGAACGTGGTCGTTACTATGTTTCTTTTCCTAATGATCAGTAGTGGAGCCCAGTTGGGACGATCGGGGATCTAGCATTTGGGGTTATCTTATTTTCATTTGGATTTGACCGTAGTCGGTCTATGTGTGGATTTTGGATGATGTATGAATTATATTTATGTATTGTGTGAAGTGGCGATTGTAAGCCAACTCTCGTTATCCCATTCTTGTTCATTACATGGGATTGTGTGAAGATGACCCTTCTTGCGACAAAACCACAATGCGGTTATGCCTCTAAGTCGTTCCTCGACACGTGGGAGATATAGCCGCATCGTGGGCGTTACAAGTTGGTAATCAGAGCCATCCCCGACTTAGGAGCCCCCTGCTTGATCGAATCGCTGGCGTTGTTGAGTCTAGAACAAAAATGTTTTGCGTCTTAGGATTATATATATCGGAGAGTAGGATTCTTTTTACTCCTCAGTCCCTTCGTCGCTCTGGTGAGGTCTCCTGACGTAGAAGTTTTGACTCTTCTCTCCTCAAATTTCACAAAAAAAAATTTAGGATCACGCGGGTATCTTAGAATCGTTCCGATGGTTTTGTGACGAGAACATTGTTCCTGGTGCCTCCTGACATTTAGGGGATGTGGCAGTGTCCCGGGGAGTTGAGCTCCGAGGTGTTGTCGTCACAATTTTATCGTTGCAGTTCTGGAATACCTGAGTTTCGCCGACATCGAAATCTCTTTTATGCAGTTGTTGGTGAGATCACCTCGACGCCACCCAGTACTGGGGCGGGAGTTTGGGAGTATTGCCATAACTCGTATAACGGATGCTTTTCGAAGGTTGAGGTACACGATTTCCGAAGGTTTCTTGGTTATGTGTTGACGGATGGATACAGCTGGATCTAGGGATTGCTAGTTTGGGTGATATATTTTGTGTCCCCTATATCCCCAACACTAGATTGCATAACCAGAAAGTTTCGGGAGTTTATAAGTGGGAATTCAAGTAGCTCCTAGGATATCTTTCCGACAGACGCATGATATGAGATGGGGGTTCGACGTCTAGTGGTCCGCCTTTCCACGATTGGTTTTACAGTGGTCTCGTAGTGTCTTAAAGAGTCCTTGGCTATGCCGACTCGGGGATGCTTCGTATGTCATGTGCACTGCCTTGTACATGATGGTGTTGTACGATCGAGCCCGTGTGGGCCCCACCATGAAAACTTCGGACGAAATCTCTATCATATGTTTGTTCCGGCTTATTCTGCAAGCCAATACTTTGTTTTGTTTTGAATTGTGGTATTCGAGTTGCTTCGAAGTCAAATGTTGATTCCATACATTTTTCTAAGTGGCTTCTCAACTTAATGGAAGTGTGATGATTTACTATGGAATTCATTCGTCCATCCTCTTTCGAATGTTTATTGTGAAGACTATATGTTGCCATTTCTATCCGTTGATTCAACTTGTCTATTTGTCTATCAAGATGCTAACGGATGTCACCCTCTTCAGGATGGCTCCGCCAACGCGTCAGAATCCGAAATGCAATGATGGGAGTCAGGCGAACCCTCCGCCACCACCTCTGCCTCCGGAGGCATGGCAACCTATCATGGCAGCCACCAACGCCAATGCTCAGATGATTTTGGAACTCTTGCAAGAACGCACCCAAGGGCAAGGCAATCAAGGAAATCAAGGCCAAGGCAACAATCAGCCTCACTTCGCTACCCTCAACCAGTTTCTCGCAAATCAGCCCAAGTCTTTCAGCTACTGTGCCGAGGCCACAGATGCCGATGATTGGCTCGTGGACATCAACAAGCATTTTGAATGTAGCAATGTCAGGCCTGAGGATTTTGTCAAGTTCGCTTCTTTTTAGCTCCAAGACCAAGCTGCTGATTGGTATCAACAATACAAAGATTCGAGAGGAGGTCGTGTGATCACTTGGACTGACTTCTGTCGGGATTTCAAAGCTCACCACATTCCACAAAGTGTTGTTGAGAGCAAGCGTGAGGAGTTCCGCAATATCAAGCAAGGCAACATGTCTGTGTATCAATTCAACATCCAGTTTCAGAAACTTGCTCGCTTTGCTAAACAAGACGTTCCTGATGAAAAGAGCATGATCTCTCACTTCAGAGGTGGCCTTAGAGAGGATCTGCAGTTAGCTCTCGTTCTTGTTGAGCCTACTAAGTTTGATCAATTCTATAACATGGCACTAAAGCAAGAGGCTGCTCAGCTCAAGTGTGAGGCTTCTAAGAAGAGAGTCAGGGACGCAGTTCAGTCTTCTTCTTCCTCACTAGTGTCTGCTAAGCAACAAAAGTTCTGGTTGCCTCCTCCTCCTCCGTTTCGTCAGCCTTACCAGCAGAAAAACAAAGGTGGCCATGGATCTTCCCACTCATCCAACCCTGGCTATCAGAACAAGTCTCAGAATCAAGCTCCAAAGTCCAATGCTCCTTATCATCGTCCACTCTCGGAGGTGACTTGCAACAAGTGTCAGCAGAAAGGTCACTATGCTAACAAGTGCTTCAACCAAAGGCGCCTTCCGCCTCCTCCTCCTGTGAGATCTTCCAGCAATGCGGTGGTCAAGCATAATCCAAAGTCTGCTAAGGTGAACATGATGAACGCAGCTCAAGCGGGGGAATCTACTGATGTGATAATGGGTAATCTCCCAGTTAATGATATTCCTGCTAAAGTCTTATTTGATACTGGTGCTTCACTTTGTTTCATGTCATGACCTTTTTTTGCCAAGCATGAATTCACTTGTTCACATCTGGGTAAACCCATGGATGTCGTTTCTCCGGGTAAACGTTTGATTTCTAGTTTGGTGATTCCGGTTGTTTCCATCAAGATGGGAAACTATAAATTTCTGTCTTCTCCAATTGTTCTTGGTGACTCGGATATTGATCTAATTCTCGGCATGGACTGGCTTTCTAAGCACAAGGCTCAACTCGATTGTGCTGCCAGGGAAATTCAATTGACACACTCTTCTGAGGATGTTATCATTTATGCCACTCGTGATGAAACCATTCGGTTGTTTTGTCTCAATGAGAAGGGCGAGTTGAATGCCATCTCTCAAATTCCAGTCATTTGTGAGTACCAAGATGTCTTTCCAGAAGAGCTTCTGGGTATGCCTCCTCACCGGCCAGTTGAGTTCGCCATCGATCTTGAGCCTGGCACTGAACCCGTTTGCAAACGTCCATACAAGCTTGGACCCAAGGAGATAAAGGAATTCAAGAAACAGCTCGGTGAACAAGAGCGTCTGGGTTTGATCAGACCGAGTTCATCTCCATGGGGTTGTGGTGTTCTTTTTGTCCAGAAGAAGGATGGCACGGAACGACTTTGTGTCGACTACCGTCCATTAAACAAGAAGACAATCAAGAACAAGTATCCACTTCCCAACATCAATGAGCTATTCGAACAACTCAAAGGTGCTAAAGTATTCTCCAAGCTTGACCTTCATATGGGTTATCATCAGATTCACATTCGTGAAGAAGATATTCCCAAGACAGCATTCAGAACAAGCTTTGGTTCTCATGAATATACTGTCATGTCTTTCGGCCTTGTCAATGCTCCTCCAACATTCTCTCGGATGATGAATTTCATATTCAACCCCAATTCCAATGAATTCGTCCTGGTGTATCTCTATGATATCTTGGTCTTCTCCAAGAATAAGAAGGATCATGCCAAACATTTGCGATTGGTGCTCGACAAGCTCAGAGAGTATCAATTTTATGCGAAGTTTTCCAAATGTGAGTTTTCGCTCGATGAAGTTCTTTACCTTGGTCATATCATCTCTGCCAAGGGCATCGCTGTTAATCCCAAGAAGGTGTCTGCAATCGTGAATTGGGAACCTCCTCAGAATGTCAAGCAGCTTCGTAGTTTTCTTGGTCTTGCAAGCTATTGCCGAAGATTCATTGAGAATTTCTCTAAGATTGAAAAACCTCTTTCCAACCTCCTCCAGAAGCATGTGAAGTATGTCTGGTCTCCTGAGTGTGATGTTGCTTTCAACACTCTCAAAGAGAAACTCGTCACAGCTCCTGTCCTAACTCCTCCTGACGAATCCAAGCCATTTGAAGTTTTCTGTGATGCTTCTCTTCAAGGTCTCGGTGCTGTATTAATGCAAGAGATGAAAGTTGTGGCCTATACGTCTCGTTAGTTGAAGCCCAACGAAAAGAACTACCCCACTCACGATCTTGAGTTGGCGGCAGTTGTCCATGCATTAATAACATGAAGACATCTCTTGTTGGGAAGAAAAGTGGACATATTCACCGATCACAAGAGTCTCAAGTACATCTTCACTCAGCCCAACCTCAACCTCAGGCAGACTCGTTGGGTCGAAATGATTCAAGAGTACAATCCGAGTATTGAATATACTCCAGGCAAAGCCAATGTCATTGCAGATGCTTTGAGCAGGAAGGCTTATTGCAACAGCTTAATCCTCAAGCCATTCCAACCGGACGTTTGTGAAGCTTTACGCAAGCTGAATCTCCAAGTTGTTCCTCAAGTCTTTCTTGCCAACCTCATAGTCTCTCCTACTTTGGAAGATCAAATTCGTGAGGCACAACTCCTGGATACCATGGTGAAGAAGGTGAAACGTGGTATCGACAAGGGTCTTTCCAAATACAAGTGCTATCGCATTGATGACAGAGACATTTTATTCTTCGAGGACCGGATTGTGGTTCCTAAAGGTGATCTAAGGAAAGTCATTATGAATGAGGCGCACAATTCTCTTCTTTCCATTCATCCTGGAAGTACGAAGATGTACCATGACCTCAAGCAGTCGTATTGGTGGACTCGAATGAAGCGAGAAATCGCTCAATTCGTGAATGAATGTGATGTCTGTCGAAGGGTGAAAGCAGAACACCAACGACCAGCTGGTCTCCTCAAACCTCTTGCTATCCCAGAATGGAAGTTTGATCATATCAAAATGGACTTCGTGACTGGATTTCCCAAGTCCAAGCGTGGAAATGATGTTATCTTCGTTGTCATCGACAAGCTCACTAAAGTGGCTCATTTCCTTCCAATCAAAGAATCCATCACAGCAGCTCAGTTGGCAGAGCTATACACCTCCAGGATTTTCTCCTTGCATGGCATTCCACAATTGATATCTTCAGATCGTGGAAGCATCTTCACTTCTAAGTTCTGGGACTCCTTCCAGAAGGCCATGGGTACCAATAGTCGCTTCAGCACAGCTTTCCATCCTCAAACTAGTGGCCAAGTCGAGCGAGTCAATCAAATTCTTGAAGATATGCTCAAGGCTTGTGTCATTTCCTTTGGCATGAAATGGGAAGATTGTGTCCCATATGCCGAGTTCTCCTACAACAACAGCTTCCAAGCGAGTTCGGGCAAGGCCCCATTCGAAATCCTCTATGGCAGAAAGTGCTGTACTCCTCTCAATTGGTCAGAGACTGCTGAACGCCAACTTCTTGGCAATGACTTAATCACAGAGGCTGAAGAAATGTGTAAAGTCATCCGTGAAAATCTCAAAGCCACGCAATCACGCCAGAAGAGTTACTATGATAGTAAGCACCGTGATTTGGCTTTCGAGATCGAAGACCATGTCTACCTCTGCGTCTCTCCAATGAAAGGCACTCGTCGCTTCGGTATCAAAGGGAAGCTTGCCCCTAGATACGTCGGTCCTTTCAAGATCATTGGCAAAAGAGGCGACCTCGCCTATCAACTTGAGCTTCCCTCCAACTTCGCGAATGTGCACGATGTGTTCCACGTGTCACAGCTTCGCAAGTGCTTCAAGACGCCTGAGCGCACCATCAACTTCGAAGAGATTGATCTCCAAGAAGATCTGTCTTATCATGAGCACCCCGTTGCTATTCTTGAAGAAACTGAGCGCAAGACTCGCAACAAGTCAATCAAATTCCTAAAAGTGAAGTGGTCGCACCATTCCGACCGAGAAGCCACCTGGGAATGTGAGGACCACCTCCGTTCCGAATATCCGGAGTTCATTCATTCCTAGATCTCGGGACGAGATCCTCTCGTAGTGGTGGAGTGTTGTAACACCCCGGATGTAACTTTCCATATTTGTAACTCCAACTCTTGCCATTTTCGGCTATGTGCTATGATATTCCCTTCGTGGTCGGGTTTTGTTTTTCGTTCTGCATTTTGTTCATGTCATGCATCTCATATCATGTCATCATGTGCATCTCATTTGCATGCGTGTTCGTCTCATGCATCCGAGCAATTTCCCCGTTGTCCGTTTTGCAATCCGGCACTCCCACATGCACCGGCGCACCCCTTTTCGTTTATTTTCGTGAGCGGGTGTTGAACGTTCTCGGAATGGACCGACTCTTGCCAAGTGGCCTTGGTATACCACCGGTAGACCACCTGTCAAGTTTCGTTCCATTTGGAGGTCGTTTGATGCTCCAACGGATAACCGGGTAACCGCAAAGTCCTTTTGTGTGTTGCAGCAAAACCCCCCTCCAAACAGCCCAAAACCCCTCTAAGTCACTTCCATACTCTAGGTCGTTCGATCACGATCGTGTGGGCGAAAACCGTGCCTCTTTTGGACTCTCCTAGCTCCCTCTAGCTATATAAATACCTCCCTCTCCGAAATATTCGCGGTGCAAACCCTAGTACCTTCCACCCCGCACCGCCGGACACGTCCGCCGCCGGCCGGATGAAACCCGCCGCCGCCCACAGCCAACCGCAGCCTGCCACATGGCGCCCGTCGCCCGCGCCGCCCGCGGCCCGGCGAGCCCGCGCCTGGACCCCCCGCGGCCCGTGCCCGCCTCCCGCCGGCGCCTGCCCCGCGTCGCCGCCGCCTCCCCACGCCCAAGCCCGCATGCCGCCGCCGTCTTCCCCCGCCGCCGCCGGAGCCGCCCGAGGCCGCCGTGGCCGACCGCCCCCGACGCCGGCGCGCCGCCTCCCCGCGCCGAGGACGCCGACTCCGCCGCGCCCCGAGCCACCGTCTCCTCCCTCTCCCTCCGGCCGGCCGACCTCTCCTTCCTCCGGCCATCCTCGAGCTGTGCGCCGACGAGCCAGATCTCGATCTGAGACTAGGGTTTTTCTCCAAGTCCCGTAATATTTGCATAATATGCTCCTGTTCATCGCATCATAACTCTCTGCACATAGCTCCGTTTTGTGCGTGTGATATATCGAAATGTTCGCCTCGATATGCTCTTAATTTTGTTCCATTTTGACATGTTCTTTTGAGTCCATCTTGATGCCCAAATCTCTGGTGCAAGAGTGCTAACTGCTGTTAACTGCTGTTACTTATCAGAACTTGATGATTTGTTATTTTTTGTTGCATTTGATGTGTGCATCTTATGGGCATGAGCTCTACATGTGTTTTTATGTATGCCATGCCATCTTTACAGAGGTGTATGCCATGTATTTTTGTGATCTATGTGGTGACTAGCACAAGCATGCAAACTAGGCTTCGTGATATTTCTGTTTTCAGAGACGGTATTATTTTTACCAAGTCTGTGACTGCTATTATTTTGTTACTATGTATCGATGTGGCTACAGAGAGATTCATGCTCCTTTTGGGCATGTTCATTAAGGATGTTTTGTAGATATAGTTGTGCTCTACCCATTCATGCCTTTGTTTGCAATTATGGAGTGCCATAGCATGTCTTAATCTTGTTCTACTTTTGCTATAAAATATTCCTGGCAGATTCTTAACATGATATTCAATTTTGCCAAGGTTGTTGTAGTTGTTTCATACATGCTATGTATTTTCTCTTGCCATGGATAGCTTCATAAACATGCCATATTGCTGTAGGTATGCTTGTTTTGTCATGCATTGCCTTGTGGTGAGTGCATCAAGCTCACCAAGATGCCTTCATATTACTGTTTCTGCCATGCTCTATTTTCTGCTGTCTGAAACCTGTTAACGAAACTTGCTATGTTTACATGAGTGCCATCATATCTTCTGGTCCTTTCTGGCTCATGGTCAGTAAGGGACGTTTATTCTATGAATTTAGTAGATTCATACCATGCCTTATTTTGCTATGTTAAGTTCCTTTAGCATGTTGGTTTCATGCTCTGAACATTGCTACCTGATGTTGTTTCAGCCATGTCCAGTAATTTCACCAAGTCTGTGAACCTTTTATCTTTTGCACTTTTTCCATGCTTGTTTAAACCTGCTGTGGTGTGATCTAGCCGTAGCTCAGTGTTCATCTTCTGTCAAGCATCTCCTTTAGTTTACTGCCATATATTTTGTTGCTATGTTGGAGTGTTGTAGCATAGTTACTTGTTGCATTCTAAGTGCTATCATGTTGTTAATCGCAGATTCGTGTCATTCTTGTTTTGCTTGCCATTTGCAAACCGTGCATCCGTTTCCGGTGATCTTTATATCGATTTCGACCGAAATCATCTCATCTTTCCAGTGGCATACTTGGTTTGCCATGTTACTGCCTTGTTCATTATTTTTCTTCCGGAGCACGCATATGCATCGCATATCATATCTCGCATATCATGCATGTTTTGCATCATGTTGCTTGTGCATTTCCCGTGTTTGATTGTGGTTCCGTGCTTGTGTTCTTGTTTCGGGTAGAGCCGGGAGATGAGTTCGTGAACCAGAAACCTGTCGGGTACGCTTATGAGGATCAAGCTTTCGACAACTCTGAGAACCTTGCAGGCAAGATGACCATACCCACGAAATCACTTCTATCTTTGCTTTGCTAGTTGTTCGTTATATTGCCATGCCGCGCTACCTACCACTTGCTATATCATGCCTCCCATATTTTCCATGTCAAGCCTCTAACCGTCCTTTCCTAGCAAACCGTTGTTTGGCTAACTTACCGCTTTTGCTGAGCCCTTCTTATAGCGTTGCTAGTTGCAGGTGAAGTTGAAGTTGGTTCCATGTTGGAACATGGTTATGTTGGCATATCACAATATCTCTTATTTAATTAATGCATCTATATATATTTGGTAAAGGGTGGAAGGCTCAGCCTTATGCCTGGTGTTTTGTTCCACTCTTGCCGCCCTAGTTTCCGTCATACCGGTATTATGTTCCTTGAGTTTGCGTTTCTTACGCGGTTGGGTGATTTATGGGACCCCCTTGACAGCTCGCCTTGAATAAAACTCCTCCAGCAAGGCCCAACCTTGGTTTTACCATTTGCCACCTAAGCCTTTTCCCTTGGGTTTTCGCGAGCCCGAGGGTCATCTTTATTTAACCCCCCCTGGGCCAGTGCTCCTTCGAGTGTTGGTCCGAACCGAGCAGCCTGCGGGGCCACCTCGGGGAAAATCGAGGCCTGGTTTTACTCGTAGCTTGACTTATCCGGTGTGCCCTGAGAACGAGATATGTGCAGCTCCTATCGGGATTTGTTGGCACATCGGGCGGCTTTGCTGGTCTTGTTTTACCATTGTCGAAATGTCTTGTAAACCGGGATTCCAAGACTGATCGGGTCTTTCCGGGAGAAGGTTTATCCTTCGTTGACCGTGAGAGCTTATAATGGGCTAAGTTGGGACACCCCTGCAGGGTATTATCTTTCGAAAGCCGTGCCCGCGTTTATGAGGCAGATGGGAATTTGTTAATGTCCGGTTGTAGAGAACTTGTCACTTGACCCAATTAAAATACATCAACCGTGTGTGTAGCCGTGATGGTCTCTTCTCGGCGGAGTCCGGGAAGTGAACACGGTTTGTGTTATGCATGAACGTAAGTAGTTTCAGGATCACTTCTTGATCATTTCTAGCTTCTCGACCGTTGCGTTGCTTCTCTTCTCGCTCTCACTTGCGTATGTTAGCCACCATATATGCTTAGTGCCTGCTGCAGCTCCACCTCATTACACCATCCTTTTCCTATAAGCTTAAATAGTCTTGATCTCGCGGGTGTGAGATTGCTAAGTCCTCGTGACTCACAGATTCTACCAAAACAGTTGCAGGTGCCGATGCCAGTGCAGATGACGCAACCGAGCTCAAGTGGGAGTTCGATGAGGAACATGGTCGTTACTATGTTTCTTTTCCTGATGATCAGTAGTGGAGCCCAGTTGGGACGATCGGGGATCTAGCATTTGGGGTTATCTTATTTTCATTTGGATTTGACCGTAGTCGGTCTATGTGTGGATTTTGGATGATGTATGAATTATATTTATGTATTGTGTGAAGTGGCAATTGTAAGCCAACTCTCGTTATCCCATTCTTGTTCATTACATGGGATTGTGTGAAGATGACCCTTCTTGCGACAAAACCACAATGCGGTTATGCCTCTAAGTCCTGCCTCGACACGTGGGAGATATAGCCGCATCGTGGGCGTTACAGGCGCCACCGGAAGCGAGGGGGAGAGAGAGCCCCCCTCATTCTTCTTCTTCCTTGGCCTCCCCATAGATGGGAGGAGAGTTCCCCCTCTGGTCCTTGGTCTCCATGGCGACGGAGGAGCAGGAGCCCCTCCAAGATTGGATCTCCTTCTCTCTTCTCTTCTGTTTCGCGTTCCCCAGATCTGGCCGAAAACCGTTTCTTATATTCCGGGAGAACCGTAACTCCAATTGTGCTGGGATTTTAACATGATTTTTTTCCGGATATAAGCTTCCGTGCCCCCGGAGTAGAGCTCCAATCGACGTTCGAGGAGGTCACAACCCACCACCACGTGCCAGGGGCCTCTGGCGTGCCCTGGTGTCTTGTGGGCTGTGTGGGCATCGTTTATGGTAATTACAACTCCCAAAAATCACATATATTCCAAAATAATTCTCCATGAAATTTTATTGCAATTGGACTTCGTTTGATATGGATACTTTGTGATACAAAAAAAACGTGAAGAAAACAGGAACTGGCACTGGGCACTGGATCAATAGGTTAGTCCAATAAATCATATAAAAACTTGCCAAAAGTATGTGAAAGTTGTATAATATTGGCATGAAACAATCAAAAATATAGATACGACGGAGACGTATCAGCATCCCCAAGCTTAATTCCTGCTCGTCCTCGAGTAGGTAAATGATATAAAAGATAATTTTTGATGTGGAATTCTACCTAGCATAAACTTGATCATATATCTAATCATGGCATGAATATTCAGACATAAGTGATTCAAAGCAATAGTCTATAATTTGACATAAAGAAATCAATACTCAGGCATCCCAACAAACAATCATGTCTTTCCAAATACCAACGCTAAAGAAAGCTATCCCTACAAAATCATATAGTCTTGTCATGCTTCGTCTTCTTAACACAAAGTATTTATCATGCACAACCCCGATGACAAGCCGAGCAATTGGTTCATACTTTTTAACGCGCTTCAGCTTTTTCAACCCTCACGCAACACATGAGCACAGGCCATGGATATATCATTATAGGTGGAATAGAGTATGATGATAGGGGTAAATATAAAGAAGACAAAAAGTTAAGAAAGTCTCACACCGACGCGGCTAACCAACGGGCTATGGAGATGCCCATCAATCAATATCAATGTGAGGAGTAGGGATTGCCATGCAACGAATGCACTAAGAGCTATAAGTGTATGAAAGCTCAATATGAAACTAAGTGGGTGTGCATCTAATCCTATAATGAAAAATTCCCATTAGTGTATGAAAGTGACAACATAGGAGAGTATCTATATGAAAAACATGGTGCTACTTTGAAGCACAAGTGTGGAAAAGGATACTAACATTGCCCCTTCTCTCTTTGTTTATTTATTTATTTTTATTTTTCTTTTTTTTTCTTTCTTTCTTTCTTTTTCTTTCTTCTTCCATTTTTTTCTTTTTCTTTTTCTCTCATTGTCCGAAGTCTCATCCCGACTTGTGGGGGAATCATAGTCTCCATCATCCTTTCCTCACTGGGGCACTGCTCTAAAAATGAATAATGATGATCATCACACTTCTATTTACTTATAACTCAAAAGAAATAAAAATTACAACTCGATGCCTATGACAAAATATGACTATATGAATGCCTCTGGCATGTACCAGGATGTGCAATGATCTAGCGTAACATGTATGAAAAATGATGAACGGTGGCTAAGCCACAACTACTATGTCAGCTATATGATCATGCAAAGCAATATGACAATGAATGCTAAAGTCATAAAACGGAAGCGGTGGAAGTTGCATGGCAATATATCTTGGAATGGTCATGGAAAAGCCATAATAGGTAGGTATGGTGGCTGTTTTGAGGAAGATATAATAAGGCTTATGTGTGATAGAGCGTATCATATCACGGGGTTTGGATGCACCTGCAAAGTTTGCGCCACGTCTCGATGTGAGAAAGGGCAATGCACGGTACAGTAGAGGCTAGCAAATTGTGGAAAGGTAAGAGTGCGTATAATCCATGGACTCGCATTAGTCATAAAGAACTCATATACTTATTGCAAAATTTTATTAGCCCTCAAAGCAAAGTACTACTACGCATGCCGCTAGGGGGATAGATTTGTAGGAAAAGACCATCGCTCGTCCCCGACCGCCACTCATAAGGAGGACAATCAATAATAAATCATGCTCCAACTTTATAGCATAACGATAGACTATACATGCATGCTTTGGGAATCACAAACCTTAACACCAATATTCTTACTAACCATAACCGTTTACTAGTACCTCCCACATATTCCATCTCTATATCGCAAAACTATTCCAAGGAATTAAACATATCATATTCAGTGATCCATAAGTTTTATGTAGGATTTCATGACTAACCATGCAATTGACCAATTCCTTTTGACTCTCTAAATAGATATAGGTGAAGCATGAGAGTTTAATTCTTTCTACAAAAGATCATGCTCTAACAAATATAAGTGAAGCAAAAGAGCATTCTTCAAATAACGGTTTTCTATGTGAAGAGAAACAGACAATCCAAACTTCAAATGATATAACTGAAGCACATGAAGCATTCTACAAGGCCATACTCAAAAGATATAAGTGAAGTGCAATGATCATTCTACAAATCAACCATGGACTATCTCATACCAGCATGGTGCATAAAAGAAAAGTGATAATTAAACACAAAAGACGCTCCAAGATTTGCACATATCACACGAACGAAACGAAGCCGAAAACATACCGGTACTTGTTGAAGAAAGATGGGATGCCTTCCAGGGCATCCCCAAGCTTAGACGCTTGAGTATCCTTGAATATTTACTTGGGGTGACTCGGGCCTCCCCAAGCTTGATCTCTTGCCTGTCCTCCTTCTACTCATATCGAGACCTCCTTAATCTTTGATCACTTCATCCACACATAACTCAACAGAAACTTTTAGTGGCGGGGTTAGTGAATATAACAGTCAAATCCCATCATGTGCTGCCATAAAATTATTGTATAATTATAATCAAACATTACCCACGGTATGCTATCACAATTCTATAGCCCCAAGTCAAAGGGGGCTCAACAAGATTTCAAACATACGCAAATAATGAAGCTATAACAGCAATCTATGAAAACAGGACAGTTTGTAAAGATCTGAACATTCACCATACTTCTGTAACTCAAAAAATTCTGAAAAAATTAGGACGAAATAAACAATTTGTATAGCAAGACTGTGCAGAAAGTTTCAGAATTTTATCATGTTCCAGTGAATTTAAAAAATTGTATTTTTGGGAACAAAAGTTTCTGTTTTTGCACCGCACAAACCAACAAATAATCTAATCATCCTAAAGGAAAATCTTGGCACATTATTTTTATAATACAATGGAATTGTACAAGGGGATAATTATTTTTATTGAAATTTTTCTGTAATTAAGATTCACAAAGTTTCCGTGAGCATGAACAAAGTTCAAGGAGCTCCCCCACTTCAACAATGCTTGTCTCTCTCACTTTCACTTCCCTTTTTGAAAAGTTTTGTGTTCCCCTCTATATTTTTTTGTTTTTAAACTTTATAAAAGCACTCAATAGAAATAAATGACCCTCTAAAACTTCCGGGTCGTCTCCCTGGCAGCGCTTTCTTTAAAGCCATTAAGCTAGGCATAAAGTGCTCAAGTAATGAATCCACCCGGATCCCAAGGTATATCAAAGCCAATTTGAATCAACAATGATTTAGCATTTAGTAGTGAGCACAAAGAGACATATATCATGCAATGACGAAGTCTAACTCTCTTCCTGTGCATCGGCATGTCATACAAGAACGATTCATGCACATCAAGTAAAGGCCAATACATAGCATAATCAGTTTCTTGCAATTTTATCGTGTTGGAAACATAGAGAGGTGGAGACATAGTTCCTCTCATAATAATTGCAAGTAGGAGCAAGAAGCACATGCATATTATATTCATCAAAATCATCATGTGCAACGGTAAAAGGCAACCCATCAATATAATCCCTAACAAGAGCAAACTTCTCCAATATAGTGTAGTTTGGAGAATCCAAAAAGATAATAGGACTATCATGTGTGGGTGCAATAGCAACAATTTCATGTTTAACAAAAGGAACAATAGCAAGTTCATCTCCATAAGCATAATTCAAATTGGCATCTTGGCCACAAGCATAACAAGCATCAAGTTCGTTAAAAAGGGATATTTCAAATGAATCAACGGGAGCATAGCAATTATCATAGCATTCATCCTTCGGTAAGAACGAGGGGGCATTAAATAATGTATGAGTTGAAGAGTTACTCTCAGTAGAAGGTGGGCACGGGTAGGTAATCCGCTCTTCCTCCGTTTGTTCTTCACTCTCCTCATCATCTTTTTCATCCAATGAGCTCACAGTTTCATCAATTTCTTCTTCCATAGACTCCTGCAAAATATTAGTCTCTTCTTGGACAGCGGAGTTATTCTTAATAAATATATCAAATCGTAATTGTATTTATAATTATCATAGCAATATTTAAGGATAGCAAAATTTTCAGGTCTATAAACTGAATCATCACAATCTTCAAACTTTTTAAACAAGGATTCAATTTCACAAGCACCCTTCAAAGCAACAAATTCTTCTATTCGTTCCACATCATAATAATCATATATACCATTAGCATAAGAAGTTAAGGTTTCGTTATCATTAAACTTGCATGAAAAGGGAAGATGTTGTGACGCCCGGATAATTAAGCTACAGTAAACCTCTGTTTATGATGCCACGTCACCATGATTACTGTTATTAATCTGGTGTTAGTTCGAAACCGATTATAATTCAAAATTCAAAATCAAGCAAACAATAAAAGTTTTCAAATATTAAAACTAAAATGTTCAATAAATAGTAGATAAATCAGAGGCTAGGATAAAATTGTAAACAACATTAACGAAAATTGTTAAGTGACTTAAACAACCTCAAACAGTGGCTGAAAACATTATTTAATAACCTCTTTATTAATACAAAAGAATTATGAAATGATATTTACCCCAAACTAGTTTTTGGTGGTAGAATATATTGTGCTGTGAATTGTGGGCCAGCTCTCATATTTCACAAAACTCATTTGGTGTCCAAACAATTAGCCGAAATAGAAAAGAATAAATAAAAAGAAAAAACAAAAGAAAACAGAAATAAAACAAAGCCCCTCCCTTGGGCCACCCGGCCCATCTATCTAGCCGGCCTGCACATCCCAGCCCAACACCCCCCTGTTTTCCCCTTCCTCCCGCTACAGAAGCAGACGATGCCGTGGCGGCCATCCACGGCGTCATGGCCGCGGTGGCGACCATCGGCGCCCCATCCCGCCTACTTAGCCGACCCTGGCGCCCCCTTCTCCCCCTGGAACCCTCACCCCTATCCCCTCGCGCCCCCCTCTCCCTCTGGCCTCTCCCCCCCACATCGCCCGACGCTGTCGTCGCTGTTCTTCTCGCACCGCCACGGCGACCGGCGACCCCGAGCTTCACCAGCGCCTCCACGAGCTCCGGCGTTCTCCGCTCCTTTGTCTCCGACCATCAGCAGGAGCTGGGAGGCTCCGCTGAGGGCATTCTGCTCCGCACGCTTCCGCCTCTGGCAAGAAAGATCTTGCCTTCGGATCTGAGGTAGAAGGTATACCCAATGGTTTCCTTAGGGTATCCTATGAAGACGCATTTTTCCGACTTGGGTTCGATCTTTTTAGGTTGAAGTTTCTTGACATAAGCATCGCATCCCCAAACTTTTAGAAACGACAGCTTAGGTTTCTTCCCAAACAATAATTCATACGGTGTCATCTCAACGGATTTCGACGGAGCCCTATTTAAACTGAATGCGGCAGTCTCTAAAGCATAGCCCCAAAATGAGAGCGGTAGATCGGTAAGAGACATCATAGATCGCACCATATCCAATAGAGTGCGATTACGACGTTCGGACACACCATTTCGCTGAGGTGTTCCAGGCGGCGTGAGTTGTGAAACGATTCCACATTTCTTTAAGTGCGTATTAAATTCGTGACTTAAATATTCTCCACCACGATCTGATCGTAAGAACTTTATTTTCCTGTCACGTTGATTCTCAACCTCACTCTGAAATTCCTTGAACTTTTCAAACGTTTCAGACTTGTGTTTCATTAGGTAGACATACCCATATCTACTTAAGTCATCAGTGAGAGTGAGAACATAACGATATCCTCCGCGAGCCTCAACACTCATTGGACCGCATACATCGGTATGTATGATTTCCAATAAATTGGTTGCTCGCTCCATTATTCCGGAGAACGGAGTCTTGGTCATCTTACCCATGAGGCATGGTTCGCACGTGTCAAATGATTCGTAATCAAGAGACTCCAAAAGTCCATCTGCATGGTGCTTCTTCATGCATTTGACACCAATGTGACCAAGGCGGCAGTGCCACAAGTATGTGGGACTATCGTTATCAACTTTACATATTTTGGTATTCACACTATGAATATGTGTAACATCACGTTCGAGATTCATCAAGAATAAACCATTGACCAGCGGGGCATGACCATAAAACATATCTCTCATATAAATAGACAACCATTATTCTCGGATTTAAATGAGTAGCCATCTCGAATTAAACGAGATCCAGATACAATGTTCATGATCAAAGCTGGTACTAAATAACAATTATTGAGGTTTAAAACTAATCCCGTAGGTAAATGCAGAGGTAGCGTGCCGACGGTGATCACATCGACCTTGGAACCATTCCCGACGCGCATCGTCACCTCGTCCTTTGCCAGTCTCCGTTTATTCCGCAGTTCCTGTTTTGAGTTACAAATATGAGCAACTGCACCGGTATCAAATACCCAGGAGCTACTACGAGTACTGGTAAGGTACACATCAATTACATGTATATCACATATACCTTTGGTGTTGCCGGCCTTCTTGTCCGCTAAGTATTTGGGGCAGTTCCGCTTCCAGTGACCACTTCCCTTGCAAGAAAAGCACTCAGTCTCAGGCTTGGGTCCATTCCTTGACTTCTTCCCAGTAACTGGCTTACCGGGCGCGGCAACTCCCTTGCAGTCCTTCTTGAAGTTCTTCTTGCCCTTGCCTTTCTTGAACTTAGTGCTTTTATTCACCATCAACACTTGATGTTCCTTTCTGATCTCTACCTCCGCTGATTTCAGCATCGAATATACCTTAGGAATGGTCTTTTCCATCCCCTGCATATTGAAGTTCATCACAAAGCTCTTGTAGCTCGGTGGAAGCGACTGAAGGATTCTGTCAATGACCGCGTCATCCAGGAGATTAACTCCCAGCTGAGACAAGCGGTTGTGTAACCCAGACATTCTGAGTATGTGCTCACTAACAGAACTATTTTCCTCCATTTTACAGCTGAAGAACTTGTCGGAGACTTCATATCTCTCGACCCGAGCATAAGCTTGGAAAACCATTTTCAGCTCTTCGAACATCTCGTATGCTCCATGTTTGTCAAAACGCTTTTGGAGCCCCGGTTCTAAGCTGTAAAGCATGCCGCACTGAACGAGGGAGTAATCATCAGCACGTGATTGCCAAGCGTTCATAACGTCTTGGTTCTCTGGGATGGGTGCTTCACCTAGCGGTGCTTCTAAGACATAATCTTTCTTGGCAGCTATGAGGATGATCCTCAGGTTCCGGACCCAGTCCGTATAGTTGCTGCCATCATCCTTCAGCTTGGTTTTCTCTAGGAACGCGTTGAAGTTGAGGACAACGTGGGCCATTTGATCTACAGGACATATTGTAAAGATTTTAGACTAAGTTCATGATAATTAAGTTCATATAATCAAATTATTCAATGAACTACCACTCAGATAGACATCCCTCTAGTCATCTAAGTGAAACATGATCCGAGTTAACTAGGCCGTGTCCGGTCATCACGTGAGACGGAGTAGTCAAGATCGGTGAACATCTCCATGTTGATCGTATCTTCTATACGACTCATGCTCGACCTTTCGGTCCTCCGTGTTCCGAGGCCATGTCTGTACATGCTAGGCTCGTCAAGTCAACCTAAGTGTATTGCGTGTGTTCCGAGGCCATGTCTATACATGCTAGGCTCGTCAACACCCGTTGTATGCGAACGTTAGAATCTATCACACCCGATCATCACGTGGTGCTTCGAAACAACGAACCTTCGCAACGGTGCACAGTTAGGGGGAACACTTTCTTGAAATTATCATAAGGGATCATCTTACTTACTACCGTCGTTCTAAGCAAATAAGATGCAAAACATGATAAACATCACATGCAATCAAATAGTGACATGATATGGCCAATATCATTTTGCTCCTTTGATCTCCATCTTCGGGGCACCATGATCATCTTCGTCACCGGCATGACACCATGATCTCCATCATCATGATCTCCATCATTGTGTCTTCATGAAGTTGTCATGCCAACGATTACTTCTACTTCTATGGCTAACGCGTTTAGCAACAAAGTAAAGTAATTTACATGGCGTTATTCAATGACACGCAGGTCATACAAAAAATAAAGACAACTCCTATGGCTCCTGCCGGTTGTCATACTCATCGACATGCAAGTCGTGATTCCTATTACAACAATATGATCAATCTCATACATCACATATATCATTCATCACATCTTCTGGCCATATCACATCATATAGCACATGCTGCAAAAACAAGTTAGACGTCCTCTAATTGTTGTTGCAAGTTTTTACGTGGCTTGTATAGGTTTCTAGCAAGAACGTTTCTTACCTACGTAAAACCACAACGTGATATGCCAATTTCTATTTACCCTTCATAAGGACCCTTTTCATCGAATCCGTTCCGACTAAAGTGGGAGAGACAGACACCCGCTAGCCACCTTACGCAACTAGTGCATGTCAGTCGGTGGAACTTGTCTCACGTAAGCGTACATGTAAGGTCGGTCCGGGCCGCTTCATCCCACAATACCGCTGAAACAAGATAAAACTAGTAGCGGCAAGAAGAATTGGCAACATCTACGCCCACAACTGCTTTGTGTTCTACTCGTGCATAGTAACTACGCATAGGCCTGGCTCATGATGCCACTGTTGGGGATCGTAGCAGAATTTTAAAATTTCCTACGCATCACCAAGATCCATCTATGGAGTATACTAGCAACGAGGGGAAAGGAGTGCATCTACATACCCTTGTAGATCGCAAGCGGAAGTGTTCCAATGAACGGGGTTGATGGAGTCGTACTCGCCGTGATCCAAATCACCGATGACCGAGTGCCGAACGGACGGCACCTCCGCGTTCAACACACGTACGGAGCAGCGACGTCTCCTACTTCTTGATCCAGCAAGGGGAAAGGAGAGGTTGATGGAGATCCAGCTGCACGACGGCGTGGTGGTGGAAGTAGCGGGATCCCGGCAGGGCTTCGCCAAGCGCAAGCGGGAGGGAGAGGTGTTGCAGGGGGAGAGAGAGGCGCCATGGGCTAGGGTACAGCAGCCCTCCCTCCCCCCCTATATATAGGCCCCCTGGAGGGGGGGCGCCGGCCCTGGAACCCATCTACAAGGGGCGCGGCGGCCAGGGGGGAAACCCCCCCCCCCCCAAGTCAAGTGGGGCACCCCCACCCCCAGGGTTTCCAACCCTAGGCGCAGGGGGAGGCCCATGGGGGCGCCCCAGCCCACTAAGGGCTGGTTCCCTTCCCACTTCAGCCCATGGGGCCCTCCAGGATAGGTGGCCCCACCCGGTGGACCCCCGGGACCCTTCCGATGGTCCCGGTACAATACCGATAACCCCCAAAACTTTCCCGGTGGCCGAAACTGGACTTCCTATATATAATTCTTCACCTCCGGACCATTCCGGAACTCCTCATGACGTCCGGGATCTCATCCGGGACTCCGAACAACTTTCAGGTTTCCGCATACTAATATCTCTACAACCCTAGCGTCATCGAACCTTAAGTGTGTAGACCCTACGGGTTCGGGAGACATGCAGACATGACCGAGACGCCTCTCCGGTCAATAACCAACAGCGGGATCTGGATACCCATGTTGGCTCCCACATGTTCCACGATTATCTCATCGGATGAACCACGATGTCGAGGATTCAATCAATCCCGTATACAATTCCCTTTGTCAATCGGTATGTTACTTGCCCGAGATTCGATCGTTGGTATCCCAATACCTTGTTCAATCTCGTTACGGGCAAGTCACTTTACTCGTACCGTAATGCATGATCCCGTGGCTAACTCCTTAGTCACATTGAGCTCATTATGATGATGCATTACCGAGTGGGCCCAGAGATACCTCTCCGTCATACGGAGTGAGAAATCCCAGTCTCGATCCGTGTCAACCCAACAGACACTTTCAGAGATACCCGTAGTGTACCTTTATAGTCACCCAGTTACGTTGTGATGTTTGGTACACCCAAAGCACTCCTACGGCATCCGGGAGTTACACAATCTCATGGTCTAAGGAAAAGATTCTTGACATTGGAAAAGCTCTAGCAAACGAACTACACGATCTTTTATGCTATGCTTAGGATTGGGTCTTGTCCATCACATCATTCTCCCAATGATGTGATCCCGTTATCAATGACATCCAATGTCCATAGTCAGGAAACCATGACTATCTGTTGATCAACGAGCTAGTCAACTAGAGGCTTACTAGGGACACGTTGTGGTCTATGTATTCACACATGTATTACGATTTCCGGATAACACAATTATAGCATGAACCCCTCAAGAACACCGGTAAGTGAACCGATTCCGCACTCTGATTCCATAACTCTAAGTAATTTTTGTTGCTTACGAGTTAATAATCATTTAAGTCATTCCTATCCCGATCGGCTATATCATTAGCGTGCTAAATTTTAACTATGCTACCTGGTCCTTAATCCCGGAGCACAACTTTCTATGATGAGCTAAGCTTACGTCGATCTTCCTCGTCATACCATTTCGCCTTGAACAGCAAGCTTGATTTCGTGTTTGTGTCGTACTTGTGGTTCCAATAACCTCTTGCTTCATCAATCCTTTGACTTGATGTCATCGCTGATCGATTACATCCTCATGAAATCTCTTGACAAAATTTGTCGTGATCATCATCAACATTTCGAGCTCTTCGAGGATATCAATCGAATTCATGATGGGAAATACCATCCTTGCCGCTTGATGATTTGTGTTATCATCGGCAACATTCTATCCTTCCCCCAACACAAACTTGTTCTTGTTTTGTGTTGTATCTTGATTTCCTTACTATCTAGCTTAGGTTATGTTCTACCTTGTAGTATAATTGTCTTCTATATCAAGAATGTTGTGAGGATTGCTCCACCTCTTAAGAATTCTTGGTATAGTGATGCTTCTCGCCATCACCATTGTTTTCTTGGTCCCCATGATGTTTCTAACTGGGATATCAACAAGTGAACGATGCTACTTGGATTCTATACTTCTAGCAAACCTATTGCTTTGAAGTTAGGGGTCGACATTTCATTCTCAGATCATTGGTTATCGAATCACCATTTTAACATTGATCATGCTACCTGAGCCCATATCTTGGGTGCACCTTTCAACCAATTATCAGTTGTGTATGCTTTCCTCGAGCATACATCATTATATCACTTGATCTGACAAATGTTATCCCCTTGTTCACATAATTGTCAGAATCCATCTTTTTTGAGATCTCGATGAGTTGTCGCCAACTCCATCAGCCACCTCCTCATCCTCTCCTTGATTAATGATGAACTCTTGTTTCGGAACTCGCTTCCATAGTTCAATTCCTGAGAATCTTACAATGTCGTCTCGACAATCTGTGTTGCACCTGTCTTCTCAGGCATCCCGAGTCTGAGTTATCCTAACACCAATCAGATCTGAATTTCGGTCAGATATGATGGTTGGAACATATTTCCAAGAGTTATAACATTGGTCTCTGCATAACTCGGTAAGGTGGTGCCTTTGCTTAGCACCCTTGGCCAGAGGACCTATTGTTATAGTTTCCTTTTTAGCAAGCTTAGCGATTCTTCCATGAGGAAATCATAAGACCTACTTTACAAGTTGTTTCGGATGGATCCCTTGTGTATCGAAAGTCCGACCTTGCTCGAAAACCATGTCAATGCTACCTCGAAGCATGTCTGTGGTACTCCGATAATCAATAATAACATTTGAAGCATAATGCAAAATTTTCTTTATTAATTACCCCAAACACCGTTTGTATGGGTAATGACATGATATTTCTCTCCCCTTTCCTAAAGGGTTTTCTACGTTATACTTTGTCATAGATATCATGTTCTGCTTGTCCTTGGGAAGGATATACCCCTGAAATATGTGTTTAAACACATTTTTCCTTTCCATTGTTCTGTTTAACCTGATGATCACATTTTCCTTCCCATTGGTTTGTTTGAACTTTCTTGTGATCCATATAATCTAAGCAGTAATAATTCACTGCTTATGTAAACACCTCGGTGTACAATTCTGTCAGCAAGACCCTGTTACTATAGTTGATGACATTCCGGTAGCCACCGATGGACGAGAACTTTGCCTATTGGTCCGCCTCGTTCAACGAGCAGGATAATGGTTCTCTTCGTCCCTCGCCCTTGGTACCGATGTGGTTGCCGACATAACTGACAGGTTATGCTCTGACATGCCTTGCTTACATGATCGTGTAAGACGTCATCGCCTTCCTACTATTAACCCACATGGTGGGCCCATAACCCACAGATCCACAGGATCGAAACCTGACTCTCCTGTACACCCTGTTGTCAAAGTTATTCCTCGAGCTTGACTTCGTATGTAATTCACGGGCCACATGCCTAGTAATCTATTCTGGTATCAGACGCAATACTTACTCTCGCCGCTCTGAACCCCTTTCTCACTCTGGTTCATACTTCGAGCAACTATCTATCCGTTGGGAACCTCTTATTGTACCTTCGTACCTTACTCTCGATGTATTTTATATGTTCAACTCGAGAGATAATCTTATGCTCATTCATGGGTTAACCCCAGATTGTTTTCCCTCATAAGCATTATGTCGTAGCCGAGCTGCCCCTTACCTATTCGTAAGTACGTTGGAGATCCCGAAGAAAGGATGACGACTTGATCATGGTGACTTGAAGCAGAGAATTGAAGACATCAACGAAAGGGATCAACCTCTTCGAAAGGGCAACCAAGACCGAGAAGACTCGTTAGGTTTTCGCTGCCAACACTCCCCCCCCTTACTCCACCGCTTAAATCTCGGGACGAGATTTCTTGTAGTGGAGGAGAATTGTGACGCCCGGATAATTAAGATACAGTAAACCTCTATTAACGATGCCACGTCACCATGATTACTGTTATTAATCTGGTGTTAGTTCGAAACCGATTATAATTCAAAATTCAAAATCAAGCAAACAATAAAAGTTTTCAAATATTAAAACTAAAATGTTCAATAAATAGTAGATAAATCAGAGGCTAGGATAAAATTGTAAACAACATAAATGAAATTTGTTAAGTGACTTAAACAACCTCAAACAGTGGCTGAAAACATTATTTAATAACCTCTTTATTAACACAAAAGAATTATGAAATGATATTTACCCCAAACTAGTTTTTGGTGGTAGAATATATTGTGCTGTGAATTGTGGGCCAGCTCTCATATTTTACAAAACTCATTTGGTGTCCAAACAATTAGCCCCCTCCCTTGGGCCACCCGGCCCATCTATCTAGCCGGTCTGCACAGCCCAGCCCAACACCCCCCTGTTTTCCCCTTCCTCCCGCTACAGAAGCAGACGATGCCGTGGCGGCCATCCACGGCGCCATGGCCGCGGTGGCGACCATCGGCGCCCCATGCCGCCTACTTAGCCGACCCCGGCGCCCCCTTCTCCCCCTGGAACCCTAACCCCTATCCCCTCGCGCCCCCTCCCTCTAGCCTCTCCCCCCCACTTCGCCCGACGCTGTCGTCGCTGTTCTTCTCGCACTGCCACGGCGACCGGTGACCCCGAGCTTCTCCAGCGCCTCCACGACCTCCGGCGTGCTCTGCTCCTTTGTCTCCGACCATCAGCAGGAGCTGGGAGGCTCCGCTGAGGGCATTCTGCTCCGCCCCCTTCCGCCTTTGTCGCCGACGATCCTCGTCGTCTCCGACGAACCCGGCAGCTACTAATCCGTTGAGGGCTTTTCTTGGCCGCTCGGTGAGCTCCTCTCTCCCTCCATTCCTCCTTCCCGCAGCCGCATTTGTCCCTAGCTAGTTCGCCGCCGTTGCCATGCCTCTGCTTCTGCCGGTGTGCTCGTTGTCGTGTCGTTGCTGCCCGTCGAGCTCAGATGAGCTCGGGATCGTGCTCAGCACGTCCGTGCGGGCCCTTTGCCCCCCTCCCCCGCGCTTTGTCGAGCCCCGTAGCGCCGACCCCGTGCTCCGACCGGATGCGCCTCCGCGTAGCTCGTCGCCGGCGTCGTTCCGGCGACCTTTTGGTCTTTTGCTCGCGCGTGCACGTAGGCCTCGCCCCTCTCTCTGGA
Organism: Aegilops tauschii subsp. strangulata; assembly: GCF_002575655.3. Lineage (NCBI taxonomy): Eukaryota > Viridiplantae > Streptophyta > Magnoliopsida > Poales > Poaceae > Aegilops > Aegilops tauschii. The sequence continues at coordinate 443,187,473 of NC_053041.3, read as the reverse complement.
TTGCCCGATCTCGCGCCGTACCACCGTTGCCGTTGCTCGCCCGAAGCACCTCGCCGCCGGCGAGCTCGAAGCGCTCGCCCCCGTCCGTTCCAGCCACTCCGGCCACCACCGTTGGACGCGCGGCGCCGAGCCGCGTCGAACGCGCCCAGCCACAACCCCGCAGACCCCCTGTGCGCGAAACCCGCGCCCCTCCCGAGCCGCGCCGCCGCGTTTGGCTCGTCGGAGTCAACTCCGGCGCGTCTCCGGCCAGTGTCCGACGTGGCGCCGCGTGGCCTCCCCTGTGAGGCTGACGTGTGGGCCCATGGGGCCCTGTTGACTATGTTTACCCCGTCAACTCGCTGACTGGGCAGCCAAGAGCCACTGACAGGCAGGCCCCATTCCTTTAATCAATATTTTAATAATTTAAACTTATTTAGTTAAACTAATTAGACACTGACAGGTGGGGCCTACTACCTAATTAACTTAGTTTAGTTAAATTAACCACTATTAATTAGTCCAGTCACTGACCAGTCGGACCCACGGGACCCATAGGTCAGTTTTGACCTGGTCAGCGTGTCTGTTGACCACTGACATCATCCCCACGCAATGCTGACATCATATTTCCTTTTCTGTTAATTCTGTTAATTTAAATAATTTCAGAAAATGTTTAAACCTTTAGAAATTCATACGAAATAAACCGTAACTCCGATGAAAATGTTTTCTACATGAAAGTTGCTCAGAAAAATCCAACGAATCCAAATACGCGGTCCGTTCATCTGTCACATGCCCTTATCATGCTGAACATGGAACATTCCCCCTCCGGTCATCTGTTTGATATAGGTCCGGAACCGGGAGTACATTCCCAGTTGAATCCCCCCTTCACCTTTATTATGTAGCCATACGTTAGGTCACACCCGGCACAACATATTGCCAAGTTATGCTTTGTGATGCTATGCTTTCTTTATATTTATTGTTTCTTCCCCCTCTTCTCTCCGGTAGACCCCGAGACCGATGCCGCCCCTGTGATCGACTACGTCGAAGACGACCCCTCCTTGCCAGAGCAACCAGGCAAGCCCCCCCTTGATCACCAGATATCGCCTATTCTTCTCTATACTGCTTGCATTAGAGTAGTGTAGCATGTTACTGATTTCGGTTAATCCTATTCAGCGACGGAGCGGCGCGCGCCGGACTGGACTGGAACGCGTGCTAGGCTAGGTCTGCTTCCGGCCGCGTACGCAACATGCAGGTGTGCAATGGGCGATGGGCCCAGACCCCTGCGCGCATTGGATTTAGACCGGCGTGCTGACCTCTTTGTTGAGCCTAGGTGGGGCTGCGACGTGTTGATCTTCCGAGGCCGGGCATGACCCAGAAAAGTGTGTCCGGCCAAATGGGATCGAGCGTGTTGGGTTATGTGGTGTACCCCTGCAGGGAAGTTTATCTATTCGAATAGCCGTGTCCCTCGGTAAAAGGACGACCCGGAGTTGTACCTTGACCTTATGACAACTAGAACCGGATACTTAATAAAACACACCCTTCCATGTGCCAGATACAACCCGGTGACCGCTCTCTAATAGGGCGACGATGAGGGGATCGCCGGGTAGGATTATGCTATGTGATGCTACTTGGTGAACTTACCATCTACTCTCTTCTACATGCTGCAAGATGGAGGTGGCCAGAAGCATAGTCTTCGACATGATTAGCTATCCCCCTCTTATTCTGGCATTCTGCAGTTCAGTCCACCGATATGGCCCTTTACACATATACCCATGCATATGTAGTGTTGCTCCTTGCTTGCGAGTAATTTGGATGAGTACTCACGGTTGCTTATCTCCCTCTTTTTCCCCTTTCCTTTCTACCTGGTTGTCGCAACCAGATGCTGGAGTCCAGGAGCTAGAGATCCCGAGGATGATTCTACGCGGAGTTCGGCTCCGAGGAGTAGTTAGGAGGTCCCAGGCAGGAGGCCTTGCCTTTTCGATCGTTGCTATTTTTGTGCTAGCCTTCTTAAGGCAATCTTGTTTAACTTATGTCTGTACTCAGATATTATTGCTTCCGCTGACTCTTGTGTTTTCGAGCTTATGTATTCGAGCCTTCGAGGCCCCTGGCTTGTAATATAAAGCTTGTTTTATTTTAATTTGTGTCTGGAGTTGTGTTGTGATATCTTCCCGTGAGTCCTCGATCTTGATCGTACACATTTGCGTGTATGATTAGTGTATGATTGAATCGGGGGCGTCACAGATGTGGAGCATTCATCCTAGAGCAACAAGTATAATCATATCTAGAGCATAGATTCCAAGCATACCACTTCAATATATGAATTTGATCCCATAACAGTTTATCTTTTTGTGTCAAGCGATAATCCCTAAAGTATTCATGTTGATCCAACGTTACTCCCATTATATAGTTGAATGGGGTTTTCTTAGGATTATCAAAGTATTGCATATCATCTTTCACATACTGAGCATCAAGGGTTTTAGGAGGTTCCCCATCTCCATGAGTAGCAAGTACAACTATTTTTTTTGGTTTTTCGTGTTCCATATCCATAACTACAAATAGAGAACAACTTAGAGTAGGAAATAAAAACTACTTGGTGATAAAGCAAACAAGCACACACGAGAATATTCACCCCATGCTTTAACTCCTCGGCAACGGCGCCAGAAAAAGGACCTGATAACCCACAAGTATAGGGGATCGTTTGTAGCCTTTTTTGAGAAATAAGAGTGTCGAACCCAACGAGGAGCTAAAGGTAGAACAAATATTCCTGCAAGTTCTATCGACCACCGATACAACTATACGCACACTTGACGTCTGCTTTACCGAAAACAAGTATGAAACAAGTTTGTAGGAGTGATGCTAGAACTACTTTGCAAGAGTAAAACTGGAAATACTTTGCAAGATAATAAAACTTAGGTGTTTAGTAAAAGGGTTTGTGTCAACAAGAAAGTTATTTGTCCCTAGGCAATCGATAACAAGTACCGGTAATCATTCTTGTAATTTTATATGAGGGAGAGGCATGAGCTAACATACTTTCACTACTTGGATCAGATGCACTTATGATTGGACCCCTAGCAAGCATCCGCAACTACTAAAGATCATTAAGGTCGTGAAACCCAACCATAGCATTGAGTTTCAACTCCTCTTTACTCCCATGCGTCATACCCCACTTACTCGGGTTTAAGCTTCTGTCACTCTCGCAACCCACCATAAGCGAACCATGAACATATTGCAACACCCTACAGCGGGGCCCCTCACGTTTGCGCGAGAATGGAGGGCACCGTAGGACAGCACCATAAATAAAATATACAATCATACCAACCAAGATCATGATTAACCCATAAGACAAAACAGATCTACTCAAACATCATAGGATAGCCAAATATCATTGGGAAATAATATATGGAGTTGAGCACCATGTCTAAGTAGAGATTACAGCAGGGAGAAGAGGTGTTACACCGCTGCATACAACTGGAGAAATTTGGTGTTGACGGTAGCAAGATTGTTGATGTATATCGCCGTCCCGATCATTGCCCTGGCGGCACTCCGGCGCCACCTGAAGCGAGGGGGAGAGAGCCCCCTCCTTCTTCGTCCTCCTTGGCCTCCCCCATAGATGGGAGGAGTGTTCCCCTTGTTGGAAATATGCCCTAGAGGCAATAATAAAAGGTTATTATTATATTTCTTTGTTCATGATAATCGTCTATTATTCATGCTATAATTGTATTGTCCGGAAATCGTAATACATGTGTGAATACATAGACCACAACGTGTCCCTAGTAAGCTTCTAGTTGACTAGCTCGTTGATCAACAAATAGTCATGGTTTCCTGACTATGGACATTGGATGTCATTGATAACGGGATCACATCATTCTCCTAATGATGTGATGGACAAGACCCAATCCTAAGCATAGCATAAAAGATCGTGTAGTTTCGTTTGCTAGAGCTTTTCCAATGTCAAGTATCTTTTCCTTAGACCATGAGATCGTGCAACTCCCGGATACCGTAGGAGTGCTTTGGGTGTGCCAAACGTCACAACGTAACTGGGTGACTATAAAGGTGCACTACGGGTATCTCCGAAAGTGTCTGTTGGGTTGGCACGGATCGAGACTGGGATTTGTCACTCCGTGTGACGGAGAGGTATCTCTGGGCCCACTCGGTAATGCATCATCATAATGAGCTCAATGTGACTAAGGCGTTAGTCACGGGATCATGCATTGCGGTACGAGTAAAGAGACTTGCCGGTAACGAGATTGAACAAGGTATTGGGATACCGACGATCGAATCTCGGGCAAGTAACATACCGATTGACAAAGGGAATTGCATACGGATTGATTGAATCCTCGACACCGTGGTTCATCCGATGAGATCATCGTGGAACATGTGGGAGCCAACATGGGTATCCATATCCCGCTGTTGGTTATTGACCGGAGAGGCGTCTCGGTCATGTCTGCATGTCTCCCGAACCCGTAGGGTCTACACACTTAAGGTCCGGTGACGCTAGGGTTGTAGAGATATATGTATGCGGAAACCCGAAAGTTGTTCGGAGTCCCGGATGAGATCCCGGACATCACGAGAGGTTCCGGAATGGTCCGGAGGTGAAGAATTATATATAGGAAGTCATGTTTCGGCCACCGGGAGAGTTTCGGGGGTTACCGGTATTGTACCGGGACCACCGGAAGGGTCCCGGGGGTCCACCGGGTGGGGCCACCTATGCCGGAGGGCCCCGTGGGCTGAAAATGGAAGGGAACCAGCCCTTAGTGGGCTGGGGCGCCCCCTTGGGCCTCCCCCCATGCGCCTAGGGTTGGGAACCCTGGGGGGGAGCTTCCGCCTTGCCTTGGGGGGCAAGGCAACCCCTTTCCCCCTTGTGGCCGGCGCCCCCCATGAGATCCCATCTCTCCATCTCTTGGGGCCGGCGCCCCCCAGGGGGCCTATATAAAGGGGGGGAGGGAGGGCAGCAACCTACAGCCTTGGGCGCCTCCCTCCTCCCCTGCAACACCTCTCTCTCTCTCGCAGAAGCTCGGCGAAGCCCTGCAGGAGACCCGCTACATCCGCCACCACGCCGTCGTGCTGCTGGATCTCCATCAACCTCTCCTTCCCCCTTGCTGGATCAAGAAGGAGGAGACGTCGCTGCATCGTACATGTGTTGAACGCGGAGGTCCTGTCCGTTCGGCACTCGGTCATCGGTGATTTGGATCATGGCGAGTACGACTCCGTCATCCACGTTCATTGGAACGCTTCCGCTCGCGATCTACAAGGGTATGTAGATGCACTCCCTTCCCCTCGTTGCTAGTATACTCCATAGATGCATCTTGGTGAACGTTGGAAAATTTTCAAATTATGCTATGATTCCCAACAGTGGCATCATGAGCCAGGCCTATGCGTAGTTACTATGCACGAGTAGAACACAAAGCAGTTGTGGGCGTTGAGTTTGCCAATTCTTCTTGCCGCTACTAGTCGTTTCTTGTTTCGGCGGCATTGTAGGATGAAGCGGCCCGGACCGACCTTACACGTACGCTTACGTGAGACAGGTTCCACCGACTGACATGCACTAGTTGCATAAGGTGGCTAGCGGGTGTCTGTCTCTCCTACTTTAGTCGGAATGGATTCGATGAAAAGGGTCCTTATGAAGGGTAAATAGAAATTGGCAAATCACGTTGTGGTCATACGTAGGTAAGAAAACGTTCTTGCTAGAAACCTACAAACCACGTAAAAAAAACTTGCAACAACAATTAGAGGACGTCTAACTTGTTTTTGCAGCAAGTGCTATGTGATGTGATATGGCCAGAAGATGTGATGAATGATATATGTGATGTATGAGATTGATCATATTCTTGTAATAGGAATCACGACTTGCATGTCGATGAGTATGACAACCGGCAGGAGCCATAGGAGTTGTCTTTATTATTTTGATTGACCTGCGTGTCATTGAATAACGCCATGTAAATTACTTTACTTTGTTGCTAAACGTGTTAGCCATAGAAGTAGAAGTAATCATTGGCATGACGACTTCATGAAGACACAATGATGGAGATCATGATGATGGAGATCATGGTGTCATGCCGGTGACGAAGATGATCATGGTGCCCCGAAGATGGAGATCAAAGGAGAAAAATGATATTGGCCATATCATGTCACTATTTGATTGCATGTGATGTTTATCATGTTTTTGCATCTTATTTGCTTAGAACGACGGTAGTAAGTAAGATGACCCCTTATAATAATTTCAAGAAAGTGTTCACCCTAACTGTGCACCATTGCGAAGGTTCGTTGTTTCGAAGCACCACGTGATGATCGGGTGTGATAGATTCTAACGTTCGAATACAACGGGTGTTGACGAGCCTAGCATGTACAGACATGGCCTCGGAACACACGCAATACACTTAGGTTGACTTGACGAGCCTAGCATGTACAGACATGGCCTCGGAACACGGAGGACCGAAAGGTCGAGCATGAGTCGTATAGAAGATACGATCAACATGGAGATGTTCACCGATCTTGACTAGTCCGTCTCACGTGATGATCGGACACGGCCTAGTTGAATTCGGATCATGTTTCACTTAGATGACTAGAGGGATGTCTATCTGAGTGGGAGTTCATTAAATAATTTGATTATATGAACTTAATTATCATGAACTTAGTCTAAAATCTTTACACTATGTATTGTAGATCAAATGGCCCACGTTGTCCTCAATTTCAACGCGTTCCTGGAGAAAACTAAGCTGAAAGATGATGGCAGCAACTATACGGACTGGGTCCGGAACCTGAGGATCATCCTCATAGCAGCCAAGAAAGATTATATCTTAGAAGCACCGCTAGGTGAAGCACCAATCCCTGAGAACCAAGACGTTATGAACGCTTGGCAGCAGCGTGCTGATGATTACTCCCTCATTCAGTGCGGCATGCTTTACAGCTTAGAACCGGGTCTCCAAAAGCGTTTTGAGAAACATGGAGCATATGAGATGTTCGAGGAGCTGAAACTGGTTTTTCAAGCTCATGCCCGGGTCGAGAGATATGATGTCTCCGACAAGTTCTTCAGCTGTAAAATGGAGGAGAATAGTTCTGTTAGTGAGCACACACTCAGAATGTCTGGGTTGCACAACCGCTTGTCTCAGCTGGGAGTTAATCTCCCAGATGACGCGGTCATTGACAGAATCCTCCAGTCGCTTCCACCAAGCTACAAGAGCTTTGTGATGAACTTCAATATGCAGGGGATGGAAAAGACCATTCCCGAGGTATATTCAATGCTGAAATCAGCTGAGGTAGAGATCAGAAAAGAACATCAAGTGTTGATGGTGAATAAAACCACTAAGTTCAAGAACGGCAAGGGTAAGAAGAACTTCAAGAAGGACGGCAAGGGAGTTGCCGCGCCCGGTAAGCCAGTTACCGGGAAGAAGTCAAAGAATGGACCCAAGCCCGAGACTGAGTGCTTTTATTGCAAGGGAAGTGGTCACTGGAAGCGGAACTTCCCCAAATATTTAGCGGACAAGAAGAAGGCCGGCAACACCCAAGGTATATGTGATATACAAGTAATTGATGTGTACCTTACCAGTACTCGTAGTAACTCCTGGGTATTTGATACCGGTGCGGTTGCTCATATTTGTAACTCAAAACAGGAACTACGGAATAAACGGAGACTGGCAAAGGACGAGGTGACGATGCGCGTCGGGAATGGTTCCAAGGTCGATGTGATCGCCGTTGGCACGCTACCTCTGCATCTACCCACGGGATTAGTTTTAAACCTCAATAATTGTTATTTAGTGCCAGCTTTGAGCATGAACATTGTATCTGGATCTCGTTTAATTCGAGATGGCTACTCATTTAAATCTGAGAATAATGGTTGTTCTATTTATTTGAGAGATATGTTTTATGGTCATGCCCCGCTGGTCAATGGTTTATTTTTGATGAATCTCGAACGTGATGTTACACATGTTCATAGTGTGAATACCAAAAGATGTAAAGTTGATAATGATAGTCCCACATACTTGTGGCACTGCCGCCTTGGTCACATCGGTGTTAAGCGCATGAAGAAGCTCCAGGCAGATGGACTTTTGGAGTCTCTTGATTACGAATCATTGGCTTGTGCGAACCATGCCTCATGGGTAAGATGACCAAGACTCCGTTCTCCGTAAGAATGGAGCGAGCAACCAACTTATTGGAAATCATACATACCGATGTGTGTGGTCCAATGAGTGTTGAGGCTCGCGGAGGATATCGTTATGTTCTCACTCTCACTGATGATTTAAGTAGATATGGGTATGTCTACCTGATGAAACACAAGTCTGAAACCTTTGAAAAGTTCAAGGAATTTCAGAGTGAAGTAGAGAATCAACGTGACAGGAGAATAAAATTCCTACGATCAGATCGTGGTGGAGAATATTTAAGTCACGAGTTTGGTGCACACTTAAGGAAATGTGGAATAGTTTCACAACTCACGCCGCCTGGAACACCTCAGAGAAATGGTGTGTCCGAATGTCGTAATCGCACTCTATTGGATATGGTGCGATCTATGATGTCTCTTACCGATTTACCGCTCTCATTTTGGGGTTATGCTTTAGAGACTGCCGCATTCACTTTAAATAGGGCTCCGTCGAAATCCGTTGAGACGACACCGTATGAATTATGGTTTGGGAAGAAACCTAAGCTGTCGTTTCTAAAAGTTTGGGGATGCGATGCTTATGTCAAGAAACTTCAACCTGAAAAGCTCGAACCCAAATCGGAAAAATGCGTCTTCATAGGATACCCTAAGGAAAGTATTGGGTATACCTTCTACCTCAGATCCGAAGGCAAGATCTTCGTTGCCAAGAACTTGTCCTTTCTGGAGAAGGGGTTTCTCTCGAAAGAATTGAGTGGGAGGAAAGTGGAACTTGATGAGGTGATAGTCACCCCTTCCGAACCGGAAAGTAGCGCAGCACGGGAAAATGTTCCTGTGGTGCCTACACCAACTAGGGAGGAAGTTAATGATGATGATCATGAAGCTTCGGATCAAGTTACTGAACTTCGTAGGTCCACAAGGACACGTTCCGCACCAGAGTGGTACGGCAACCCTGTCTTGGAAATCATGTTGTTAGACAACGGTGAACCTTCGAACTATGAAGAAGCGATGGCGGGCCCGGATTCCGACAAATGGCTAGAAGCCATGAAATCCGAGATAGAATCCATGTATGAAAACAAAGTATGGACTTTGACTGACTTGCCCGATGAGCGGCGAGCCATAGAAAACAAATGGATCTTTAAGAAGAAGACGGACGCAGATGGTAATGTGACCATCTACAAAGCTCGACTTGTCGCTAAGGGTTATCGACAAGTTCAAGGGGTTGACTACGATGAGACTTTCTCACCCGTAGCGAAGCTGAAGTCCGTCCGAATCATGTTAGTAATTGCCGCATACTATGATTATGAGATATGGCAGATGGACGTCAAAACGGCATTCCTTAACGGCTTCCTTAAGGAAGAGTTGTATATGATGCAGCCGGAAGGTTTTGTCGATCCTAAGAATGCTAACAAAGTATGCAAGCTCCAGCGCTCAATCTATGGGCTGGTGCAAGCATCTCGGAGTTGGAACATTCGCTTTGATGAGATGATCAAAGCGTTTGGGTTTACACAGACTTATGGAGAAGCCTGTGTTTACAAGAAAGTGAGTGGGAGCTCTGTAGCATTTCTCATATTATATGTGGATGACATACTATTGATGGGAAATGATATAGAATTCTTGGAAAGTATAAAGGCCTATTTGAATAAGTGTTTTTCAATGAAGGACCTTGGAGAAGCTGCTTATATATTAGGCATCAAGATCTATAGAGATAGATCAAGACGCCTCATTGGTCTTTCACAGAGTACATACCTTGACAAGATATTGAAGAAGTTCAGTATGGATCAGTCCAAGAAGGGGTTCTTGCCTGTATTGCAAGGTGTGCAATTGAGCACGGCTCAATGGCCGACCACGGCAGAAGATATAGAAAAGATGAGTGTCATCCCCTATGCCTCGGCCATAGGGTCTATTATGTATGCCATGCTGTGTACCAGACCTGATGTAAACCTTGCCGTAAGTTTGGTAGGAAGGTACCAAAGTAATCCCGGCATGGAACACTGGACAGCGGTCAAGAATATCCTGAAGTACCTGAAAAGGACTAAGGATATGTTTCTCGTTTATGGAGGTGACGAAGAGCTCGTCGTAAAGGGTTACGTCGACGCTAGCTTCGACACAGATCTGGATGACTCGAAGTCTCAAACCGGATACGTGTATATTTTGAATGGAGGAGCAGTAAGCTGGTGCAGTTGCAAGCAAAGCGTCGTGGCGGGATCTACATGTGAAGCGGAGTACATGGCAGCCTCGGAGGCAGCACAGGAAGCAGTCTGGATAAAGGAGTTCATTACCGACCTACGGGTGATTACCAATGCGTCGGGCCCAATGACTCTCTTCTGTGACAACACTGGAGCTATTGCCCTTGCGAAGGAGCCCAAGTTTCACAGGAAGACCAGGCATATCAAGCGTTGCTTCAACTCCATTCGTGAAAGTGTTCAAAATGGAGACATAGATTTTTGTAAAGTACACACGGACCTGAATGTAGCAGATCCGTTGACTAAACCTTTCCCTAGGGAAAAACATGATCAACACCAGGACGCAACGGGTGTTCGATTCATCACAATGTAACTAGATTATTGACTCTAGTGCAAGTGGGAGACTGTTGGAAATATGCCCTAGAGGCAATAATAAAAGGTTATTATTATATTTCTTTGTTCATGATAATCGTCTATTATTCATGCTATAATTGTATTGTCCGGAAATCGTAATACATGTGTGAATACATAGACCACAACGTGTCCCTAGTAAGCCTCTAGTTGACTAGCTCGTTGATCAACAGATAGTCATGGTTTCCTGACTATGGACATTGGATGTCATTGATAACGGGATCACATCATTAGGAGAACGATGTGATGGACAAGACCCAATCCTAAGCATAGCATAAAAGATCGTGTAGTTTCGTTTGCTAGAGCTTTTCCAATGTCAAGTATCTTTTCCTTAGACCATGAGATCGTGCAACTCCCGGATACCGTAGGAGTGCTTTGGGTGTGCCAAACGTCACAACGTAACTGGGTGACTATAAAGGTGCACTACGGGTATCTCCAAAAGTGTCTGTTGGGTTGGCACGGATCGAGACTGGGATTTGTCACTCCGTGTGACGGAGAGGTATCTCTGGGCCCACTCGGTAATGCATCATCATAATGAGCTCAATGTGACTAAGGCGTTAGTCACGGGATCATGCATTGCGGTACGAGTAAAGAGACTTGCCGGTAACGAGATTGAACAAGGTATTGGGATACCGATGATCGAATCTCGGGCAAGTAACATACCGATTGACAAAGGGAATTGCATACGGATTGATTGAATCCTCGACACCGTGGTTCATCAGATGAGATCATCGTGGAACATGTGGGAGCCAACATGGGTATCCAGATCCCGCTGTTGGTTATTGACCGGAGAGGCGTCTCGGTCATGTCTGCATGTCTCCCGAACCCATAGGGTCTACACACTTAAGGTCCGGTGACGCTAGGGTTGTAGAGATATATGTATGCGGAAACCCGAAAGTTGTTCGGAGTCCCGGATGAGATCCCGGACGTCACGAGAGGTTCCGGAATGGTCCGGAGGTGAAGAATTATATATAGGAAGTCAAGTTTCGGCCACCGGGAGAGTTTCGGGGGTTACCGGTATTGTACCGGGACCACCGGAAGGGTCCCGGGGGTCCACCGGGTGGGGCCACCTATGCCGGAGGGCCCCGTGGGCTGAAAGTGGAAGGGAACCAGACCTTAGTGGGCTGGGGCGCCCCCTTGGGCCTCCCCCCATGCGCCTAGGGTTGGGAACCCTAGGGGGGGAGCTTCCCCCTTGCCTTGGGGGGCAAGGCAACCCCTTTCCCCCTTGTGGCCACCGCCCCCCCATGAGATCCCATCTCTTGGGGCCGGCGCCCCCCCAGGGGGCCTATATGAAGGGGGGGGAGGGAGGGCCATTTCCCTATCATTGATCCGGAGTCTGATAGTGTTGCTAGCCACCTTGCTCGTTATGTCGCTGCTAGCTATCTTATGATCCATGAGCTGGATCGAGAGCTGACTCGTGCCCGTACTGCTTTAGCCGCTGCTTTGGTCACTACTAGATCTTCCACTACTCCATCCTCTCTGGGATTTACTCTGTATATTCCAGCCAGTTCTAGTTCCCCTATTTCTCTGAGTACTCCTGCTGAGTGGGTTTCACTTCTCGCTACTCCTGTAGCCCCGATGCTTCATCCTACCCCTGCCCCTGAGGGAGAGCCCTTGAGGCAGCGCCGTCGTGTTACCTTTAACCCGGAGGTTTCCGTTAACCACGTCAGTTCAGGATCCGAGACCGCTTCAGGGGAGAACACCGCAGCACCAGCAGAGCAGTAGTATCTTTGAGTATTCGCAGTCGTCCGGATGATGTACGGATGTAGTAGTACGAGTCATGATGTTTTGTTGCATGTATGAGAGTAGTTGAACCTGGCATGTTGTTTATCTTTCATGTATGAGTCTATGTATAATTATGTTGGGACTTTATTCGCCGTATTTTCTTCGCTCTTTTGTTCTCTTCCGGGATTTGTTGCTGGCTTTTCCCCAATTTTATTTTTGGATGTTTCTCATCTCGATTGCATTGTCTTGGGAAAAATCCACAATAGGATGACGCGGGGAGGCAGCAGTAGCAACGTTCGTGAGGGAACTCCTGTTCGTCGTTCCGCACGGCAGGCAGGACATTCTCCCGAGCCGTACGTTCCACCACCGCCTCCACCGCCAAATCCGCCCTCCACCGAGCAAATTCTGCGTATGTTTGAGGAAAGACGGAACAATGATCTGATCGAAATATTAAGAAGTGTGCAAGCTATGGTTGGACAGAATGGAAATCAGAACGGTCATCACTCAAAGCTGTCATATTTTCAAAGGACCAAGCCACCCAGTTTCAGTCAGATTGTTGACCCATTGGATGCAGACGATTGGTTGCGTACCATTGAGAAAAAGCTTGATATTTCTCGTATTGAAGAAAATGATAAAGTTCCCTTTGCAACTCATTACCTTGAAGGCGCAACTGCCATATGGTGGGAAAATGCAAAAGCCATGTGGCCTGTTGATGAAGAAATCACCTGGGAAAAATTTAAGGATCAGTTCCGGAAATATCATATCCCTACTGGAGTTATGAAGACTAAGCAGCGTGAATTTCTCGCACTCGTCCAAGGCAATTAGTCTGTGGGTGAATATTTGCAAAAAATCAACCATCTGGCCCGTTACTCTCTTTATGACGTGGGCACCGAAGAAAGGAAAATTGACAGATTTCATGGGGGCTTAAATCCGCAACTCCGGTGTAATCCCAGTATGCTTGATTTCCCAGATTTCCAAACTCTTGTGAAGAAGGCTTTCATTGCTGAATGTGAGCACAAGCTTATATAAAAAATAGGCCTGTTAACAACGACAACAAGCGTAAGTTCGAGCCAAAGAAGGATGGGCAACTAGAGCAAAAGGCTCGTACCTGGCAGCAGACTCAGGTGGAATACAAGCCAAATCGGCAACAGAATGTTAACAAGACCACCACTCAAGTCAAGAATGTCGTGACCAATCCAATGCATGAGGAGCGTCAGCGCAATAATTCTTGCTTAAGTTGTGGGCAGAACGGACATTATGCCAGACAGTGCCCCAAGAACAACAAGGCGAATGACCTAATCAGGCCACAAGTCAACTTATGGAGTCGTGCCCGACCCAGCAAAACCTCACTGGGTACGTGCATCATATCTCAGCCGATGAAGCCCAAGAGAAACCAGAAGTCGTCATTAGTATGTTTTCTGTTAATGACATACCTGCCGTAATTTTATTTGACTCTAGGGCTTCCCATTCTTTTATTTCCCAGAGTTTTGCTGCCCAAAACAAATTTCCTTGTACGCTTTTGGGCAAAAATATGATGGTAGAAACCCCGAGATCTATAATCGAGAGCAATCTGGTCCGTCGTGATCTGGAAATCAATATCAACGGAGTCTACTTCCCAACCTCTCTGATAATCATTGAGTCTGAAAAGTTGGATATTATATTGGGTATGAATTGGTTGACCCAATATCAAGTTTGCATAAACTGCGCAACACGAGAAGTCACTTTGACCAGTCTGAATGGGCAGACTACCAAATTCTATGCTCGCAAGAATATACCCAAGCAAGAATTGGTTTTCACCGTTGTGGCTGAGTTAGAAGTAATTCCTGTGGTCAGCGAGTACCCTGATGTATTTCTAGAAGAACAGCCAGGCATGCCGCCAGATCGGGAACTGGAATTTGCAATAGATCTTGTGCCCGGAACTGCACCGTTATACAAGAAGTACTATCGGATGCCCTCATCAGAATTAGTGGAGCTAAAGAAACAGCTTGATGAACTGCTCCAGAAAGGATATATTCGTCCCAGCTCTTCACCATGGGGATCACCTGCTATTTCCATGGACAAAAAGGATGGCAGTCTTCGCATGTGCGTAAATTACTGCCAGCTGAATGAGGTCACCATCAAAAATAAATATCCGCTGCCAAGGATTGATGATCTGTTTGATCAGCTCAGTGGGGCTAAAGTATTCTCTAAGATCGATTTGCGCACCGGATATCATCAGCTCAATATTAAAAAGGAAGATATTCCTAAGACCGCATTCACTACTCGGTACGGTCTTTATGAATATACTGTGATGTCCTTTGGTCTCACAAATGCCCCTGCTTTCTTCATGCATATGATGAACAAAGTATTCATGGACTTCCTCGAAAAATTCATGGTAGTCTTCATCGATGACATCCTCATTTACTCCAAGGGTGAAGAAGAGCGCAAGGATCACCTCCGAGCAGTGCTACAACGACTCCGCGACCATCAGCTATACGCCAAATTCAGTAAATGCGAATTTTGGCTCAAGAAAGTTGGGTTTCTCGGACATATACTATCCGCCAAAGGTATAGCCGTGGACCCGAGCAAAGTAAAGGATGTGCTCGATTGGGTGCCGCCCACGACAATGACGCAGATCCGAAGTTTTCTCGAATTAGCTGGATATTACCGTCGGTTCATTGAAGGGTTTTCCAAGATTGCTAAACCCATGAAAGAGCTGCTCAAAAAGGATAAGAAGTTTGTATGGATGGAGGACTGTGAGAAAAGTTTCAATGAGCTAAAGATACGGCTAACAACCGCACCTGTATTGACTCTTCCAGACATTTATTGAAGTTTTGATGTGTATTGTGACGCCTCCAGGCAAGGCATTGGTTGCGTACTTATGCAAGACAGCAAGGTAGTAGCATATGCATCGCGATAGCTACGACCCCATGAGGGAAATTATCCTACTCATGATTTGGAATTGGCGGCGGTGGTTCATGCGCTAAAAATTTTGAGACACTACCTCATTGGAAAAAGGTGCCAAATTTTTACCGACCACAAAACTCTCAAATACATCTTTACTCAGCCAGATTTAAACCTTCGTCAGCGAAGATGGCTAGAGTTAGTCAATGATTATGACCTTGGAATAAATTACCACCCGGGCAAGGCCAACGTGGTTGCCGATGCACTCAGTCGAAAGCCCGTCAGCTTAAATGTCATATTGAAATCCTTGCCTCCCGAACTCCAAGAGGAGATCGCTCAGCTCAACCAGGTCATAGTGTATGCTGGCCTCGCTAATATTTTGGAAGTTACCCCCACACTGGAGGAAGAGATCCGCAAGGCCCAGCCAGCTGACACCAATCTGCAAAAACATGCCAAGGGCCATATGGCAGAGCAGACCTCAGATTTCTCCAAGGACAAATTGGGTACCCTCCGATTTCGTGGACGGATTTGTGTACCCAATCAACCAGACTTAAAGAAGAAAATCCTGTCAGAAGCACACGAATCCTCATATTCCATTCACCCGGGAGGTACAAAAATGTATGAGGACCTTAGACAAATATTCTGGTGGGATGGAATGAAGAAAGACATTGCCTATTTTGTGGCCTGTTACGACATATGTAACAAGGTGAAGGCAGAGCATCAGAAGCTAGCTGGACTCCTCCAACCGCTGCCGGTTTCACAATGGAAATGGGATGACGTTTGTATGGATTTCATTACGGGATTGCCTAAGACTCAGCGAGGCAATGATGCAATCAGGGTCATAGTGGACACCCTAACCAAGGTTGCTCACTTCATTCCGGTCAGCACCAGATACAGGGCAGATCAACTTGCACAGCTGTATGTATCCAGAATAGTCAGTCTGCATGGAGTACCCCAAACTATCACTTCCGACCGAGGATCCCTGTTTACCTCCGCTTTTTGGTCACGCCTCCATCAAGCCTTGGGGACAACACTGAAATATAGTACTGCTTATCATCCTCAGACGGATGGACAGACAGAAAGGGTAAATCAAATACTCGAAGATATGTTGCGAGCTTATGCTTTGGCCCAAGGACCTAAATGGGAAGACTGCTTGCCATATGGTGAGTTTTCCTATAACAACAGCTTCCAGACCAGTCTGAAAATGTCACCATATGAAGCTCTGTATGGCCGTAAGTGCCGCACTCCTTTAAATTGGTCTCAAACTGGAGATAGCCGTATCTTCGGAACAGATCTCATGATGGAAGCTGAGAAACAACTTAAGGAAATCAGAGACAGATTGCAATTGGCCAAATCTCGGCAGAAAAGTTATTATGAAAGCACCGGCAGGTCAGTTTTGAACCCGGAGAACACATATACCTCCGAGTCACTCCTATGAAAGGAGTCAAGAGATTTCAGACCCGTGGAAAGTTGGCACCCAGATTTATTGGTCCATTCCCGGTTATGTCTCGATTGGGTACTGTTGCATATCAATTGGAACTACCCGTTGAATTGGCAGACGTCCACAACGTGTTTCATGTTTCACAATTGAGACGATGCATATCCCCGCCTGAGAAAAGGACTGCTATGGCTGAGGTAGAGTTGGCAAATGATTTAACTTATGAAGAGAGACCGTTTAGAATTTTGGATCAGATGGAAAGGGTCACTCGCAGTAAAGTAAGGAAATTTTACAAAGTTCAGTGGGAGCATCACACAGCGTCAGAATCAACTTGGGAGCGGGAAGAATTTCTACAGTCACATTATCCAGAGTGGTTTTCCCAAGCAACCGAATCTCAAGGACACGATTCATTCTAAGTGGGGGAGGTTTGTGACAGCCTGGTTTTTGCCCTCTCTCATTTGCTTGATTTTCATTTGAATTCAATTTGAAACTTCGAGTTTTTGAATATTTTCATATGGACTTAAACACTTGGGTACACTTGGCTTTCACCCAAGTGTTTCATTTCCCTCCCTAATCATCATTCCCCTTCTGATCCACTCCAAAATAATCTTTTGTGGCCTGTTACGACATATGTAACAAGGTGAAGGCAGAGCATCAGAAGCTAGCCGGACTCCTCCAACCGCTGCCGGTTTCACAATGGAAATGGGATGACGTTTGTATGGATTTCATTACGGGATTGCCTAAGACTCAGCGAGGCAATGATGCAATCTGGGTCATAGTGGACACCCTAACCAAGGTTGCTCACTTCATTCCGGTCAGCACCAGATACAGGGCAGATCAACTTGCACAGCTGTATGTATCCAGAATAGTCAGTCTGCATGGAGTACCCCGAACTATCACTTCTGACCGAGGATCCTTGTTTACCTCCGCTTTTTGGTCACGCCTCCATCAAGCCTTGGGGACAACACTGAAATATAGTACTGCTTATCATCCTCAGACGGATGGACAGACAGAAAGGGTAAATCAAATACTCGAAGATATGTTGCAAGCTTATGCTTTGGCCCAAGGACCTAAATGGGAAGACTGCTTGCCATATGCCGAGTTTTCCTATAACAACAGCTTCCAGACCAGTCTGAAAATGTCAACATATGAAGCTCTGTATGGCCGTAAGTGCCGCACTCCTTTAAATTGGTCTCAAACTGGAGATAGCCATATCTTCAGAACAAATCTCATGATGGAAGCTGAGAAACAAGTTAAGGAAATAAGAGACAGATTGCAATTGGCCAAATCTCGGCAGAAAAGTTATTATGAAACAAAGCACCGGTAGGTCAGTTTTGAACCCGGAGAACACGTATACCTCCGAGTCACTCCTATGAAACGAGTCAAGAGATTTCAGACCCGTGGAAAGTTGGCACCCAGATTTATTGGTCCATTCCCGGTTATGTCTCGAGTGGGTATGGTTGCATCTCAATTGGAACTACCCGCTGAATTGGCAGACGTGCACAACGTGTTTCATGTTTCACAATTGAGATGCTGCATATCCCCGCCTGAGAATAGGACTGCTATGGCTGAGGTAGAGTTGGCAAATGATTTAACTTATGAAGAGAGACCGTTCAGAATCTTGGATCAGATGGAAAGGGCCACTCGCAGTAAAGTAAGGAAATTTTACAAAGTTCAGTGGGAGCATCACACAGAGTCAGAATCAACTTGGGAGCGGGAAGAATTTCTACAGTCACATTATCCAGAGTGGTTTTCCCAAGCAACCGAATCTCGAGGACGAGATTCATTCTAAGTGGGGAAGGTTTGTGACAGCCTGGTTTTTGCCCTCTCTCATTTGCTTGATTTTCATTTGGATTCAATTTGAAACTTGGAGTTTTTGAATCTTTTCATATGGACTTAAACACTTGGGTACCCTTGGCTTTCACCCAAGTGCTTCATTTTCCTCCCTAATCATCATTCCCCTTCTGATCCAGTCCAAAATAATCTTTGGAATATTTTTCTTAAATGAAAAATATTCATTTCTCTCTCAAAAACCCTAGCTAGATCACTATGCTCCAAAGCAACCCCAATTTTTCTGGCCCAGAAAAATCTGAGATAATTCAAAAATATTCTTTGAACCCTAGGGCACCTTCCTGAGCAAAAATATTTCATCACTTTTTGGAATATTTTTGCTACAGAAAATATTTTCAAATCTGGACAGAAATGGTGGTTTCTACAGTAACTACCATTTTACTTGCTCCATTGTGCCTGGTTTTTCTTGTGCATCTTCACCTTAGTAACTCTTGGCTAACCTCCAAAGCACAGTCTCTAACTCCTAGCCATTTGACCTCAGTAATCTCTCAAAGTTACTGACCAGAAACTTACTTGGCATGTAAAAACTTCTCTACTGCACCTGGATCCAAACCAAAGCGTGGTAACCTGTCAATCTACCACGAACAACACGCCAGACATGAAGTTTAGGCTTAGCTAGGCCTGATGTCATAGTCCACGCGGTGACCGCGTTCGTCCAGGGGTGCTGGCATGCGTGTCGACGCGCTTTGAGTGCCGCCGAGCGCTCTGTTTCGCGCGCGCTCGCTTCCCCGACTGCCGTAGCGCGCCAAACTTCGCCACCATCTTTGTCTCAAGTCCCTTAACTTCCCTCTGGCGCTCGCCGACGCCGGAGCTCGCCGCAGCGAGCACGGGCACCGTCCGGCCAACCCAACAGTGCGGTGCGCACTCTGCTCGTCGCCTTCTCCTCGTTCCTGTGCTCGTCCCCGTTCGCCAACAGTTGCCGCATGAGCTGCGTTGCCTTCTCCCCCTCTCACTGACGCTGCTCGTCGCCGGGCGCCGTGGACAGGTGTCCATCGGCGGAGCCCGAACCCCCCTCTCCGCTCGCCTATAAATGGAGCCGCTCCAGCCTCCTCGAGCACCATCCACCACTCCCACAGACCCCACAAGTGCGTAGGAAGCCATAGCCCGGCCGGGCAGGTCGCGGGCCGCCGTCCTCGAGCTCGTAGCTCCAGCCCCTCCCAGGCCAGGGCGACCCTTCCAGGGCCTCCGCCTCTCTCCGGTGAAGCCATCCTGTCCACCTGGAGCCCCTGGAGTTGCCTCTGCTCGCCGTCTTCTTCATCTCCGGCGACCACCACGTTCTGCCTCCGCTTGCGAGGTTGACTCCGACGCTGTCCGACCACCCCTAGCCACGCTACGGGTACGGGCAGGTGCGCCACCGTCCCCTCTCTCCATCCCTCCCTCTCATTTTGGCCAAGGATCCCTCGTCGCCGGCGAGAGCTCCGACAGAGCTGCGACTCCCTCTGTTTCCTTCTCCCCCTCCTTCTCACCTGACTAGCGGGGCCCGCTAGTCAGCCACTCTGTACGCGCGCGAAGCGGTACGAGTGGTGGCGCCCCTGGGCTTTACGCCTTCGACGTCACCCCCCAGCCTGTTTAATTTTTATTCAAATTCATTTGAATTTACAGAACACTTCAAACAGCCATAACTCTTCAACCATAAGTCCAAATGAATTGATTCCTTTTGCATCTTGTTCTTTGCAAAGAAATCTAGCAGCTCACCAAAGATGAGATTTTTCTGAGCCGTTCAGAATTTCTGGTGATTTTCATAAGTGTTCTTGATATTTTATTTTTGTGTTTAAAATTATTTTCAGAGGGTGAGGCTTTTGTCTTGAGGATCACCAGAAGGCTTGTGAACCTCATCTGCACTAAGGCAAGCGACAGCAACATTTTCATGGTGTCATTTCAATATTTATGATTTTTCTTACTTGAATGAAATGATTAATCCATGCATTTAAATAACTATTGTGTTATTTATATTCTGTTAAATGTTTGTTAGTTATTATGCTTGATTTACAGAATGTTGAAACTAGCTTAGTTGGTAAAGCAAAGCTAAAGTCTATTTGTGGTGATGAGAAAAATAATTTTTGTTATGCATGTTAGTAGTTGATTAAAGTTATTTTCTTGCATAAATAAAATAGTAAAAATTTGCTAGAAAATATTCTGTTAAGTACTTGTTTAGTCATTTTACTTGACTTACAGAATGTTTGAACCTAACTTGGTTGGTAAAGAAAATTAGGAATTGTTTGTGGTATAATCTTTGCTATGCATGTCAGAAATTAATCGGAGTTACTTTCTTGCATGAGAAAATAAGAAACTTGCTGTAAAATATTTTGATTTAAGTGTGAGTTACCCTGACCAGGAAAATAAAATAAGTTGTTGAGGTTTATGCTTAGTGTGAATATGGTTGACATCAGTCAGTTTCGTTAATATGTGATGCATGTGTAGTTTTGCATTTCATGGCATGCTATGACACCGGTCATTTTCGTTTTAAGTTGAACCTGAATATAACTCAACTTGAATATATCGTTGACTGGGTCATGGTGCCGCTGAATCGAGTGTTTGCCAGTGCTACCACATTTGCCTTTGTGGGAAGGCCTTGATTCAGTCCATTGACATTGCCTCTCGTCGATGGCTCCAACTAGGGAAGGTTTCGTCGTGCTTACCCTGGCCCGGTAAGCAGGCATAACCTTGTGTGCCCGTTGTTGAGATTATGGTACCGGGTCCCCGAGTGGGATCGTTTTGGCCACGATGGTGGTCGTTGTGTCTTTGGTAGACACGGGGCCACCCAGGACTAGCCCGTTGGGGATTGGGTCGGAGTGGCCGAGAGAGTGTCATGG
The DNA here is from genome assembly GCF_002575655.3 of Aegilops tauschii subsp. strangulata. NCBI lineage: Eukaryota > Viridiplantae > Streptophyta > Magnoliopsida > Poales > Poaceae > Aegilops > Aegilops tauschii. The sequence continues at coordinate 443,166,104 of NC_053041.3, read as the reverse complement.
CAATGGAAGGGTTTTGTCGGAATGCCATTGGTCCACCCGAATGGGAGTGCGAGGCCATGGGTTCTGTGGTGTGGGTACAGTGTGCAACCTCTGCAGAGTGTATAATCTATCGATAGCCGAGTCCACGGTTACCACCTCGTAGTAGGTCCCACCATGAGTCAACGTTTAATAAAATTTGCACACTAAGCTATGAACTTTGCATTGTTGAGGATGGCAGAAAGGCCATCGAGATGTTCGGGACCAGATATTGGTCGTGGTTGTGATCGCCGTAAGGATCACGAGTTACTCTTGGCAAGACCACGATGGTGGTTTGTTTGTGATCTGAGAATGATCACGGTTGGTAAGTTCGTCCCGAGGGACGTTCGAGCATGATCACGGCATGTTGGACATATAGTGTTGCCTTATTATTAATTGGTTAATTATCATGATATTGTTTGCCATTATGATTATGCCTGTTGTGAGCTTGCAAGTACATTCAATGTACTGACCTGGCGTGTTATGCCAGATTTCAGGAAAGTCTCATTGGAAAGGAGTGCTGCTCGAGTCTAGATCGTGTCCACATCAGTGTCCCTGTGATATGGAGTTTCCGCTACGACGTTGTTCCGCTGCCGCATAGTTGTTATGATCGAGGCCCCCTTTATGTTCACTAAATAATGTACATATTGGTCAGCCACACCGGGTGTGCTGCTTGGCCTGGACATCGGTTGTAATATAAACTCTGATCCGCTAGCATCAATAAAGCGGTTGTTTTCTGTACCAATATGTTGTGTGTTGCCAGAAGACATGGTCTCTGGGCTGGCAATGCATGGTAAACCGGTTGCTCTGAGCCGGGGTGCCACAACGCTTGGTATCAGAGCCGCGCTGACTGTAGGCCACGCTAGACTGCGACGTGTTAACTGGACGTTAGATACGAGTTTAAGTTGAGTGCCGGTAGCAATTATAGCTGGTTGTCGCATTGCATGCATTTGGTTTATACCTTTATGCTAACCTGCTAATGGTTGAGAGTGTAGATGGCTCCGGTGCCGTATCCGTGCCAGTTGTAGCTGATGCCGTACACGTCACCGCACCTCCTTCGCAACGTGTGGCGTCGGCTGTACCATCTCGGGGACGACCCAGTCTATCGTGTGTACCGGGAGCATCTACTTGATTCAGTGTACGAGTATCACACAGTGGTCACTGTGCGCACTAGTTCTGATTCCAGCTCTTACACTCGTACTTCTCGAAGCGGTTACGCCTCCACCGCTTCTCAGGCTGTCCAGTTTGCTGCATTCGAGGTCCTTGTCGAGCTTCGCTACAACGAGGTCCAAATGCAGAACCACCCAGGTTTCTATTAGTACCCTTCTCTGCACGACAATGGTCGTGTCTGTTTCCCTATCATTGATCCGGAGTCTGATAGTGTTGATAGCCACCTTGCTCGTTATGTCACTGCTAGCTATCTTATGATCCACGAGCTGGCTCGAGAGCTGACTCGTGCCCGTACTGCTTTAGCCGCTGCTTTGGTCACTACTAGATCTGCCACTACTCCATCCTCTCTCGGATTTACTCCGTATATTCCAGCCAGTTCTAGTTCCCCTATTTCACCGGTTACTCCTCCGAGTAGCACGGGCGTCTCGGCCGTGAATTCTCTCAGTACTCCTGCCGAGTGGGTTTCACTTCTCGCTACTCCAGTAGCCCCGATGCTTCATCCTACCCCTGCCATTGAGGGAGAGCCCTCGAGGCACCGCCGTCGTGTTACCTTTAACTCGGAGGTTTCCGTTAACCACGTCAGTTCAGGATCCGAGACGCTTCAGGGGAGGACACCGCAGCACCAGCAGAGCAGTAGTATCTTTGAGTATTCGCAGTCTTCCGGATGATGTACGGATGTAGTCGTACGAGTCATGATGTCTCGTTGCATGTATGAGAGTAGTTGAACATGGCATGTTGTTTATCTTTCATGTATGAGTCTATGTATAATTATGTTGGGACTTTATTCGCCGTAATTTCTTCGCTCTTTTGTTTTCTTCCGGTATTTGTTGCTGGCTTTTCCCCAATTTTATTCTTGGATGTTTCTCATCTCGATTGCGTTGTCTTGGGAAAAATCCAAAATAGGATGACGCGGGGAGGCAGCAGTAGCAACGTTCATGAGGGAACTCCTGTTCGTCGTTCCGCACAGCAGGCAGGACATTCTCCCAAGCCGTACGTTCTACCACCACCTCCACTGCCAAATCCGCCCTCCACCTAGAAAATTCTACGTATGTTTGAGGAAAGATGGAACAATGATCTGATCGAAATATTAAGAAGTGTGCAAGCTATGGTTGGACAGAATGGAAATCAGAACGGTCATCACTCAAAGCTGTCAGATTTTTAAAGGACCAAGCCACCCAGTTTCAGTCAGATTGTTGACCCATTGGATGAAGACGATTGGTTGCGTACCATTGAGAAAAAGCTTGAGATTGCTCGTACTGAAGAAAATGATAAAGTTCCCTTTGCAACTCATTACCTTGAAGGCGCATCTGCCATATGGTGGGAAAATGCAAAAGCCATGTGGCCTGTTGATGAAGAAATCACCTGGGAAAAGTTTAAGGATCAATTCCGGAAATATCATATCCCTACTGGAGTTATGAAGACTAAGCAGCATGAATTTCTCGCACTCGTCCAAGGCAATCAGTCTGTGGGTGAATATTTGCAAAAATTCAACCATCTGGCCCGTTACTCTCTTTATGACGTGGCCACCAAAGAAAGGAAAATTGACAGATTTCTTGGGGGCTTAAATCCGCAACTCCGGTGTACCCTCAGTATGCTTGATTTCCCAGATTTCCAAACTTTGGTGAACAAGGCTTTCATTGCTGAACATGAGCACAAGCTTATATCAGATAATAGGCCTGTTAACAACGACAACAAGCGTAAGTTCGAGCCAAAGAAGGATGGGCAACCAGTGCAAAAGGCTCGTACCTGGCAGCAGACTCAGGTGGAATACAACCCAAATTGGCAACAGAATGTTAACAAGACCACCACTCAAGTCAAGAATGTCGTGACCAACCCAATGCATGAGGAGCGTCAGCGCAATAATTCTTGCTTCAGTTGTGGGCAGAACGGACATTATGCCAGGCAGTGCGCCAAGAACAACAAGGCGAATGCCCTAATCAGGCCACAAGTCAACTTTATGGAGTCATGCCCGACCCAGCGAAACCTCACTAGGTACGTGCATCATATCTCAGCCGATGAAGCCCAAGAGAAACCAGAAGTCGTCATTGGTATGTTTTCTGTTAATGACATACCTGCCATAATTTTATTTGACTCTGGGGCTTCCCATTCTTTTATTTCTCGGAGTTTTGCTGCCCAAAACAAATTTCCTTCTACGCTTTTGGGCAAAAATATGCTGGTACAAACCCCGGGATCTATAATCAAGAGCAATCTGGTCTGTCGTGATCTGGAAATCAATATCAACGGAGTCTACTTCCCAACCTCTCTGATAATCATTGAGTCTGAAAAGTTGGATATTATATTGGGTATGAATTGGTTGACCCAATATCAAATTTGCATAAACTGCGCAACACGAGAAGTAACTTTGACCAGTCTGAATGGGCAGACTACCAAATTCTATGCTCGCAAGAATATACCCAAGCAAGAATTGGTTTTCACCGCTGTGGCTGAGTTGGAATTAATTCCTGTGGTCGGCGAGTACCATGATGTATTTCCAGAAGAACTGCCAGGCATGCCGCCAGATCGGGAATTGGAATTTGCAATAGATCTTGTGCCCGGAACTGCACCGTTATACAAGAAGTACTACCGGATGCCCTCATCATAATTAGTGGAGCTAAAGAAACAGCTTGATGAACTGCTCCAGAAAGGATATACTCGTCCCAGCTCTTCACCATGGGGATCACCTGCTATTTTCGTGGACAAAAAGGATGGTAGTCTCCGCATGTGCGTAGATTACCGCCAGCTGAATGAGGTCACCATCAAAAGTAAATATCCGCTGCCAAGGATTGATGATCTGTTTGATCAGCTCAGTGGGGCTAAAGTATTCTCTAAGATCGATTTGCGGACCGGATATCATCAGCTCAAGATTAAAAAGGAAGATATTCCTAAGACCGCATTCACTACTCGGTACGGTCTTTGTGAATATACTTTGATGTCCTTTGGTCTCACCAATGGCCCTGCTTTCTTCATGCATATGATGAACAAAGTATTCATGGACTTCCTCGACAAATTCATGGTAGTCTTCATCGATGACATCCTCATTTACTCCAAGGGTGAAGAAGAGCACTAGGATCACCTCCGGGCAGTGCTACAACGACTCTGCGACCATCAGCTATACTCCAAATTCAGTAAATGCGAATTTTGGCTCAAGCAAGTTGGGTTTCTCGGACATATACTATCCGCCGAAGGTATAGCCGTGGACCCGAGCAAAGTAAAGGATGTGCTCGATTGGGTGCCGCCCACGACAGCGACGCAGATCCGGAGTTTTCTCGGATTAGCTGGATATTACCGTCGGTTCATTGAAGGGTTTTCCAAGATTGCTAACCCCATGACAGAGCTGCTCAAAAAGGATAAGAAGTTTGTATGGACGGAGGACTGTGAGAAAAGTTTCAATGAGCTAAAGATACGGCTGACAACCGCACCTGTATTGACTCTTCCAAACATTTATCGCAGTTTTGATGTGTATTGTGACGACTCCAGGCAAGGCATTGGTTGCGTACTTATGCAAGACAACAAGGTAGTAGCATATGCATTGCGATAGCTAAGACCCCTTGAGGGAAATTATCCTACTCATGATCTGGAATTGGCTGCGGTGGTTCATGCGCTAAAAATTTGGAGACACTACCTCATTGGAAAAAGGTGCCAAATTTTTACTGACCACAAAAGTCTCAAATACATATTTACTCAGCCAGATTTAAACCTCCGTCAGTGAAGATGGCTAGAGTTGGTCAAGGATTATGACCTTGGAATAAATTACCACTCGGGCAAGGCCAACGTGGTTGCCGATGCACTCAGTCGAAAGCCCGTCAGCTTAAATGTCATATTGAAATCCTTGCCTCCCGAACTCCAAGAGGAGATCGCTCAGCTCAACCTGGTCATAGTGTATGCTGGCCTCGCTAATATTTTGGAAGTTACCCCCACACTTGAAGAAGAGATCCGCAAGGCCCAGCCAGGTGACACCAATCTACAAAACCATGCCAAGGGCCATATGGCAGAGCAGACCTCAGATTTCTCCGAGGAAAAATTGGGTACCCTCCGATTCCGTGGACGGATTTGTGTACCCAATCAACCAGACTTAAAGAAGAAAATCCTGTCAGAAGCACACGAATCCTCATATTCCATTCACCCGGGAGGTACAAAAATGTATGAGGACCTTAGACAAATATTCTGGTGGGATGGAATGAAGAAAGACATTGCCTATTTTGTGGCCTGTTACGACATATGTAACAAGGTGAAGGCAGAGCATCAGAAGCTAGCTGGACTCCTCCAACCGCTGCCGGTTTCACAATGGAAATGGGATGACGTTTGTATGGATTTCATTACGGGATTGCCTAAGACTCAGCGAGGCAATGATGCAATCAGGGTCATAGTGGACACCCTAACCAAGGTTGCTCACTTCATTCCGGTCAGCACCAGATACAGGGCAGATCAACTTGCACAGCTGTATGTATCCAGAATAGTCAGTCTGCATGGAGTACCCCGAACTATCACTTCCGACCGAGGATCCCTGTTTACCTCTGCTTTTTGGTCACGCCTCCATCAAGCCTTGGGGACAACACTGAAATATAGTACTGCTTATCATCCTCAGACGGATGGACAGACAGAAAGGGTAAATCAAATACTCGAAGATATGTTGCGAGCTTATGCTTTGGCCCAAGGACCTAAATGGGAAGACTGTTTGCCATATGGTGAGTTTTCCTATAACAACAGCTTCCAGACCAGTCTGAAAATGTCACCATATGAAGCTCTGTATGGCCGTAAGTGCCGCACTCCTTTAAATTGGTCTCAAACTGGAGATAGCCGTATCTTCGGAACAGATCTCATGATGGAAGCTGAGAAACAACTTAAGGAAATTAGAGACAGATTGCAATTGGCCAAATCTCGGCAGAAAAGTTATTATGAAAGCATCGGCAGGTCAGTTTTGAACCCGGAGAACACATATACCTCCGAGTCACTCCTATGAAAGGAGTCAAGAGATTTCAGACCCGTGGAAAGTTGGCACCCAGATTTATTGGTCCATTCCCGGTTATGTCTCGATTGGGTACTGTTGCATATCAATTGGAACTACCCGCTGAATTGGCAGACGTCCACAACGTGTTTCATGTTTCACAATTGAGACGATGCATATCCCCGCCTGAGAAAAGGACTGCTATGGCTGAGGTAGAGTTGGCAAATGATTTAACTTATGAAGAGAGACCGTTTAGAATTTTGGATCAGATGGAAAGGGTCACTCGCAGTAAAGTAAGGAAATTTTACAAAGTTCAGTGGGAGCATCACACAGCGTCAGAATCAACTTGGGAGCGGGAAGAATTTCTACAGTCACATTATCCAGAGTAGTTTTCCCAAGCAACCGAATCTCAAGGACACGATTCATTCTAAGTGGGGGAGGTTTGTGACAGCCTGGTTTTTGCCCTCTCTCATTTGCTTGATTTTCATTTGGATTCAATTTGAAACTTTGAGTTTTTGAATATTTTCATATGGACTTAAACACTTGGGTACACTTGGCTTTCACCCAAGTGTTTCATTTCCCTCCCTAATCATCATTCCCCTTCTGATCCACTCCAAAATAATCTTTGGAATATTTTTCTTATATGAAAAATGTTCATTTCTCTCTCAAAAACCCTAGCTAGATCACTATGCTCCAAAGCAACCCCAATTTTTCTGGCCCAGAAAAATCTGAGATAATTCACAAATATTCTTTGAACCCTAGGGCACCTGCCTGAGCAAAAATATTTCATCATGTTTTGGAATATTTTTGCTATAGAAAATATTTTCTGTTCTGGACAGAAATGGTGGTTTCTACAGCAACTACCGTTTTACTTGATCCATTGTGCCTGGTTTTTCTTGTGCATCTTCACCTTAGTAACTCTTGGCTAACCTCCAAAGCACAGCCTCTAACTCCCAGCCATTTGACCTCAGTAACCTCCCAAAGTTACTGACCAGAAACTTACCTGGCATGTAAAAACTTCTCTACTGCACCTGGATCCAAACCAAAGCTTGGTAACCTCTCAATCTACCACGAACAACACGCCAGACATGAAGTTTAGGCTTAGCTCGGCCTGATGTCATAGTCCATGCGGTGACCGCGTTCGTCCAGGGGCGCTGGCATGCGTGTCGACGCGCTCTGAGTGCCGCCGAGTGCTCTGTTTCGCGCGTGCTCGCTTCCCCGACTGCCGTAGCGTGCCAAACTTCGCCACCATCTTCGTCTCAACTCCCTTAACTTCCCTCTGGCGCTCGCCGAGGCCGGAGCTTGCCGCAGCGAGCACGGGCACGGTCCGGCCAACCCAACAGTGCGGTGCGCACTGTGCTGGTCGCCTTCTCCTCGTTCCTGTGCTCGTCCCCGTTCGCCAACAGTTGCCGCGTGAGCTGCGTCGCCTTCTCCCCCTCTCACTGACGCCGCTCGCCGCCGAGCGCCGTGGACAGGTGTCCACCGGTGGAGCCCGAACCCCCCCTCTCCGCTCGCCTATAAATGGAGCCGCCCCAGCCTCCTCGAGCACCATCCACCACTCCCACACACCCCACAAGCGCGTAGGAAGCCGTAGCCCGCTGGGCAGGTCGCGGGCCGCCGTCCTCGAGCTCGAGCTCGCAGGCTATCTCCTCTGGTCGCCGCGGTAGCTCCATCCCCTCCCAGGCCAGGGCGACCCTTCCAGGGCCTCCGCCTCTCTCCTGTGAAGCCATCCCGTCCACCTGGAGACCCTGGAGTTGCCTCTGCTCGTCGTCTTCTTCATCTCCGGCGACCACCACGTTCTGCCTCCGCTTGCGAGGTTGATTCCGACACCGTCCTACCACCCCTAGCCACGCTGCGGGTATGGGCAGGTGCGCCACCGTCCCCTCTCTCCATCCATCCCTCTCGTTTTGGCCAAGGAGCCCTCATCGCCGGCGAGAGCTCTCGCGGAGCTGCGACTCCCTCTGTTTCCTTCTCACCTGACTAGCAGGGCCAGCTAGTTAGCCACTCTATACGCGCGTGAAGCGGTACGAGTGGTGGCGCCCCTGGGCTTTACGCCTTCGACGTCACCCCCCAGCCTGTTTAATTTTTATTCAAATTCATTTGAATTTACAGAACACTTTAACCAGCAATAACTCTTCAACCATAAGTCCAAAGGAATTGATTCTTTTTGCATCTTGTTCTTTGCAAAGAAATCTAGCAGCTCACCAAAGATGAGATTTTTCTGAGCTGTTTAGAATTTCTGGTGATTTTTACAACTGTTCTTGATATTTTATTTTTGTGTTTAAAATTATTTTCAGAGGGTGAGGCTTGTCTTGAGGATCACCAGAAGGCTTTTGAACCTCATCTGCACTAAGGCAAGCCACAACAACATTTTCATGGTGTCATTTCAATATTTATGATTTTTCTTACTTGAATGAAATGATTAATCTATGCATTTAAATAACTATCGTGTTATTTATATTCTATTAAACGTTTGTTAGTTATTATGCTTGATTTACAGGATGTTGAAACTAGCTTAGTTGGTAAAGCAAAGCTAAAGTCTATTTGTGGTGATGAGAAAAATAATTTTTGTTATGCAAGTTAGTAGTTGATTAAAGTTATTTTCTTGCATAAATAAAATAGTAAAAATTTGCTAGAAAATATTCTGTTAAGTACTTGTTTAGTCATTTTACTTGACTTACAGAATGTTTGAACCTAACTTGGTTGGTAAAGAAAATTAGGAATTGTTTGTGGTATAATCTTTGCTATGCATGTCAGAAATTAATCGGAGTTACTTTCTTGCATGAGAAAATAATAAACTTGCTGTAAAATATTTTGGTTTAAGTGTGAGTTACCCTGACCAGGAAAATAAAATAAGTTGTTGAGGTTTATGCTTAGTGTGAATATGGTTGACATCAGTCAGTTTTGTTAATATGTGATGCATGTGTAGTTTTGCATTTCGTGGCATGTTATGACACCGGTCATTTTGATTTAAGTTGAACCTGAATATAACTCAACTTGAATATATCGTTGACTGGGTCATGGTGCCGCTGAATCGAGTTTTTCCCAGTGCAACCACATTTGCCCTTGTGGGAAGGTCTTGATTCGGTCCATTGACATTGTCTCTCGTCGGTGCCACCAACTAGGGAAGGTTACGTCGTGCTTACCCTGGCGCGGTAAGCAGGCATAACCATGTGTGCCCATTGTTGAGATTATGGTACCGGGTCCCCGAGTGGGATCGTTTTGGCCACGACGGTGGTCGTTGTGTCTTTGGTATACACGGGGCCACCCAGGACTAGCCCGTTGGGGATTGGGTCGGAGTGGCCGGGAGAGTGTCATGGCAATGGAAGGGTTTTGTCGGAATGCCATTGGTCCACACGAATGGGAGTGCGAGGCCATGGGTTCCGTGGTGTGGGTACAGTGTGCTACCTCTACAGAGTGTATAATTTATCGATAGCCGAGTCCACGGTTACGGACACCTCGTAGTAGGTCCCACCATGAGTCACCGTTTAATAAAATTTGCACACTAAGCTATGAACTTTGCATTGTTCAGGATGGCAGAAAGGCCGTCGAGATGTTCGGGACCAGATATTGGACGTGGTTGTGATCGCCGTACGGATCACGAGTTACTCTTGGCAAGACCATGATGGTGGTTTGTTTCTGATCTGAGAATGATCACGGTTGGTAAGTTGCCCGAGGGACGTTCGAGCATGATCACGGCATGTTGGACATATAGTGTTGCATTATTATTAATTGGTTAATTATCATGATATTATTTGCCATTACGATCATGCCTGTTGTGAGCTTGCAAGTACATTCAATGTACTGACCTGGCGTGTTATGCCAGATTTCAGGAAAGTCTCGTTGGAAAGGAGTGCTGATCGAGTCTAGACCGTGTCCACATTGGTGTCCCTGTGATATGGAGTTTCCGCTACGACGTTGTTCCGCTGCCGCATATGATCGAGGCCCCCTTTATGTTCACTAAATAATGTACATATTGTTCAGCCGCACCGGGTGTGCTGCTTGGCCTAGACATCGGTTGTAATATAAACTCTGATCTGCTAACATCAATAAAGCGGTTGTTTTCTGTACCAAGATGTTGTGTGTTGCCAGAAGACATGGTCTCTGGGCTGGCAATGCATGGTAAACCGGTTGCTCTGAGCCGGGGTGCCACAGCTGGCTCACACCCTTGTTAGTCTTTCTTTTTCGTCCCTTCTTCTCCTGCTGTAATGGGATCGAGTTCTGCTCAGAGACCGCCTTCTTGAGTGTTTTGGGGCTGATAATATTTCGCACCTCGGCTATCTGAGGCTCGGTGAAGGCGGCAGCTGGAGGTGTCTCCTGAGAACTGAACGCCAGACGACGCCTGTTGCAATTGGGTTTCTCCGCGGTACCAGCTAGATCACGACCGTCTTTTGCAGGGTTGGGTTCTTGAGAAGGAGGCCCCAAGAATTCCTCACCGTACCCATGTTCGTTGAAGTACTTATCGACGTTGGTAAATGTACAGTCGTCATCGTCATCGTCCGGATCCTGTGCCATATGCATGTCCGGATCCTGTGCCATATGCATGTCCGGCAAGTCCGGTAGCGTTGCGGCGGTCTTGCCATGGCTTGGCGCCGGCACGACTGGCGGTGTTGTCTGTGGAGTGGTGTCCCCCGCCCCCAAATGAATCTGGCTCTTCGGCCAAAGCAGGGGCCAGCTTAAGCAGGCGGTGAGGGTCATCACATCATCTTCGTCGGCCCCAGGGGTCGAAACGGAGGTAACAAGTCGTCGCAGCCCCGCAGCACCTGAACCAGTTGAACCCTTTACACATTGGGTGGCATCGGATTACCGTGGAACAGGCAGTTGCCCGATTGAACGATTCTGGCCTTGGTGACATTGATCAACTCGCCATCCACGAAGTGTAGGAGAGTGCATGGAACGTCGGCGGCGCCCTGCGAAAACATGTAGGGCGTCAGGGATGCCTAGTCAAAGGCAAGGAGATGAAGTCATTGGCCGAGAGGCTTAATTAGTTACCGTGATGGCGTCGAGCTCGGCTAATGTCGAGGCACCGCCAACGGCGGGCGTGCAAGTGACGGAGGGGCCGCTTGCTGTCGAGGTGCCGGCCGGCGTATTCTTCCCACACCCGGGTGCATTAAGCTGCGATGCCGGCGCCGCCGCGGGAGACACCAATGCTGCCTCCGCCAGAGACACCAATGCCGCCGCCGGCGCGTTGCGCGAGTTGCTGCCCGTGAAGCTGGGAATCGGGGGCGGCCCCTGTTGGCTGCCCGCAATCCACGCCTACAGCCCAGAAACCAAGGTAGGTAGAATGGCGGTGATCGTCGCTCCCAGTTGGTTTCGAACTTTCTCTTCGACCATCTCCGGAATCTGCGCCACTTGTGCCTTGAGTTTTTGAACCTCGCGCTCCTGGCTTTCCGAGCTGGTCTTTCTCTCCTTTCGTCCAGCGGTATAGTATTCCGACCATTTCGTGGACAAGCCTTTGCCGGCCACACGACCAGCTGACGACGGCTTACCGAGCTTATCCTTGTTTTTCATTACGTTCAACGCCCTATTTAAAGGGGTGTTGAAAGGGGAGCTCTGAGATGACCCCGCGCTACTGCTTTTAGTGTCCTATGGAAGGAACGTGAACCATTTAGAAATTTGGCTTCATTAATTAGAATGCAACCATATGGAGCTAATTACGCGGGGGTGTATTCCTTACCAGAACACGCTCAAGCGCCTTGGTCTTCGGATCCGTGGTAAGCTCCTTGGTTACCGAGTCAATCTTGTACTGGGCCCTGACATAGTTCCTGGTCTGCTTCTCATGGTATTTCTCAAAGAGGGGCGGTAGGCCTTGCTCGGCATGCTCCGCGTCCTCCTTGTCCCATATAGGTTCTGCCACTCTGTAACCGCCAGGACCGAGTTTGTGGACACCTAAGTTCAAGTCCCGCATATCTTTCCCCCACTGACTTGATTCCACGGTTGCGTTGCTCTCGCACATGATCTTGAACTCCAGGTAGTCAGCTTCGCTGATCGAAGGATTTTTCTCCTTTATCTTCTCATAACAATCACCTTTTTCAATAATTCTCTTCACCGTGGCTCTCCAAGTAGCCAGGGTCGTGCTCATCTTCGTGAGGGCGGCACTGTTCACTTTATTCCCTGAGAAGCATGTGTTTGCGAAGTCACCGGGGAACTTGTATCGTTCGTGCAGCTTCATGAAGAGGAGGTTGCGCAAATTCCCTCGGTCACGATGCCTTAGGTTCTCAGTGTTGATCGAGACGGTGCTCCGGAGAATGCACCCGAGCTGTCCCGCGTACCCCTTGACTATTTCTTTGGGCGCCGTTGGATGCCCCTCGGAAGACACTTCAGTAAATTCCTCGTTGACGGTGTCGAGCACGTTCGGGCGCCGGTCCTTCCGTTGCCTCTTCGGTTGGTTGCCATTTGTGCGTGCGCTACCATCATCAGGGGTGGCATCCTCGGCGGCACCATCAGTGGTGTCATCCCCGACGCCACTAGGGGTTCTGTAGTCAGGATCGGTGTCTTCCGCGGCGTCCTCATAGCGGTGAGGTTCTTCCTCCATCTCCTGGGATAGCTCCGAGAATGCCTTGCACGAACCGCCGGCCTCATCGTTGTGGGCCATGTTTCGCTCTAAATAGGAAAAAAGTTTGGTCAAAAAGATGGTTATTGTCAAGGAACAAGATCTCTAAGTTGACCAAATAACCTAATTCTCGTGGAATGTCACCAAAAAGTTGGTTATTGTCAAGGAACAATTGAGAGATGTTTGTGATATTGCCTAGGTGTTTTGGGATGGAACCTGTTAGTGTGTTCTTGCTAAGGTCCAAGTCCCTTCCTAACACCCTTCTTCTTGTCTCCTCTCACTATCTCTCTCACACAGATGGCAAGCAAGGGTGTCTGAGTGTGTGAAAAAAATACTAAACTAATCCAAGGGCTGAAAATTGATCATCTGATTCAGATTGCAGTTTTCTTTCTTGGGGCTTCGGTGTGCGGTACAAAACAGAATTTTGGAAATCTACAGAATGAACAAGCTAAGGGCTGCAAATGCCCGCAAGGCTTCAAGGGTGACGGCATAATGGCTCAGTGTTATTTAAGGGTTGGTTTGTGAGGAATTATCGTGGTCTCATCATTTAGGGTTTGTCAACACTGAGGCATCCTAAAAGCTAAGCTTTTATCATTTAGGGTTTGTCGACGCCGAGGCACCCTACAAGCCTAAGCTTTCATCATTTAGGTTTTTATCGACACCGAGGCACCATTAGTAATAACTATGCATTGCTCATGTTGTAAAAAGGCACAGAAAGAGAGCAACTGACATTAGTAATAACTATGAGTTGATATCACACTTCTATATGTATAACACAAGAGGCAGTTGATCCTACTTAATTAAGTACTAAGATACCCCAGCCCATGCATTAGTCGCAAGTACCCCATATGTCCTATTTTTAGCAAAGTCATGCTAAAATTCACGGAAAATTTCAACATGACCTTTGCTGAAAATAGGACATATGGAGTACCCGAATTTGCCGGAACGGAAGTTAATCGACATTCCGGCAAACTCAAGGGCCTCTCGGGGTACCTGCAAAATCATTATCCAATGAAGGAATTGCGCCGCACACTACTGCCTCACACTGCTGCCAAAATCATTATCGACATGCTGGTACTGTGTTTCTCAAAAAACATCTTGCAAAGAGTTGCGCCGCACACTGCTTCCTAAATAGTTTAAGCAATGATCTTCCAATGAAGGAATTACAGCAAATGATTTGTAATACTTGAAGCTAGGCAAAGAAAAAAAATCTGGAGGCCTCCTCTTTGCTAGCACAACTGAACTGGTATTTCACTCTGCATAGCTAAACAGTCTAACAACCACATGATGCCTGAATGCGCACTGCGGGTGTGTCGGTCTAAGAATGAGACCAGTGCCTACTGCATACCAAGTTAACTCATGTTGACAGCAACAAACTTATAACAACATAAATGAAATTGCAGTTGTACGAAACAGAAAGACCATAGTGCTAGTCACTAGGCTAGATAGCCCTGCTGACTGAACAGACTTGCAGAAATTGGTGCCACTACACATTTTCATCTAACTCAATCAGTGCATAGACTTGACAAAACAAAACTAAAATTGCGCCAAATTAATCAGCTTCCAGCAGTGCAAGTACAGATTGTACAACTTAACAGTCAAGCAGAAGTTTTGGTTGCATAAAAACAAGTGAAACAAGTTATCTAGCAGACCAACACAAAAACATGTGGTACAAGAGGGAGTATATATGTAAGTTATATGGCACAAGTTAACAAATCAAGTATGAAGGGCACATAAAGAAACCATTCTTTATTTGATCCAAGGAAACAGAGGTCACAACAATGTTTTATTAACGAGCCAAATAATCAAGTCTTTCTTCTTGTTATAATGAGATAAGGTCATTCCAGTGAGGGAATCGGTAAAAAAAGATCTCTCAGGCATAGTCATATATATAGCAGGTCGTCCTCAGAGCACAAGGATTAAAACATAAAAAACATGAAACAGAGTTTACTTACTTGGGCGAACCGACAATGGTCCCTAGGAGCCGGACCCGCTGAACTGACCTGCTGCACACAAACAAGTTATAAGTAAGCCATCTGATAGTGATAAAAAGTGTAGGAATACAGGAAAGATGAAAAAAATCAAGAGAGAAAGGCACAAGGTAGAAAAAGAAGACATGTTTTCTTCCCCTGTCAATAAGAATAAAATGTGATTTTCAGTTTTTTTCTGTCAGCTTCAGAAAAAATGTGCCTGTGCTGTTCTAAAATGTCTGAAATGTTTTCTTTTGACCTTGAATTCCATGTTCAGTAGATAATCAATGTAACCAAATTAAAATAACATGTGTCCTGATCTAAAACAACCACTAATAGTGGCGGGTTGTTAAACTATTGGCACATCCTTATCTGTAGTTGAATTTGGCCCGAGCTTTGAATCAGTGGTTATATTTAAAGTATTCCCTTGGTTGTTTAAAGATAAGCAGCCATCCCATGTTGGGAAATAAGAACTGAGGTTCATGTACAACATTAGCAGTTGCCTCCTAATCTATTTCTATCAAGTTTTCTGGAGGTTAGCCTCCATGGGAACAGAGATGCAGAATTCCAAAGAGACAAAAAGCCCCAATCAAACATATAAAGAGATTAAATTTCCAGAATTTGTTTCACTGGAAAGAAAACCCTGGCCATGGGAGTGTGGGGGCGTGCGCACGCTGTAGGCCGCAGCCGGGCGCGGTACGCTGGCCATGGCGGACGGACAGGGGGAGTTCCGGAGCGCGGGGTTCCTTGGCCATGGTGAACGCTGGCTTCGGCCTCGTCCAGGACGGTGCTACGGCGGAAAATCAAGCGTGGGGAGACAGGGGATACGAACGGCGGCTCACAGTGAGGTCGGCGCGTGCTTGGAGAGGTCGGGGGGCGCCGGTGTTGCAAGTCGAGGCGGCGGCAGTGGCGATGCCGACGGTGGTGGAGCGAGGCGATCCGGTGGAGGAGAGCTTCCCTGCTCCAGCTGGTGGTCCAGGAGGAAGAAGTAGTGGGCAGTGCACCTCGTCAGAGCGGGCGCGGCGGTCTTCAGAGTGGGCGTGGGGGTCATCGGAGCAGGTGCGGGGGGTCAGCGGCGGCGGTGGAGCGGGCGCGGGGATCTGGCGAGGGAGTGAAGGGGGATCTGGCGAGCGATGGACAGAACGCACATACATAGCTAGAGGGGGAAGGTTAGTAATGGCGCACCATCTAGGGGTGCGCCATAAAAACAGTGATAGCAATGGCGCACCCTCCTCTAGTGCGCCATTAGTAACATTTTTTTTGTTGCATCTAATAATTTTTTAGAATATGACGATCAAATTTGAAAACACTTATGAATGTGAAAAAATATCATCAAATTTGTTATTTGAAAATATTTATGAATATGAAAAAATATCATCAAATTTGTTATTTGAAAATATCATCAAATTTGTTATTTGAAAATATTTGAAAAAATATCATAAAAATTGGTATACCAATGGCGCACCTCCTAGGGGTGCGCCATAAAAACAGTGATAGCAATGGCGCACCCTCCTCTGATGCGCCATTAGTAACAATGTTTTCTTATTTTTAGTTGCATCTAATAATTTTTTAGAAAATGACAATCAAATTTGAAAACATTTATGAATGTGAAAAAATATCATCAAATTTGTTATTTCAAATTATTTATGAATATGAAAAAATATCATCAAATTTGTTATTTAAAAATAGCATCAATATTTTTTTTGGATTTTTAGTTGCATTCATTTGTGAATTGGTAAAACATTTATGAATATGAAAAAATATCATCAAATTTGAAAAAATATTCATGAATTCAAAAAGTGCCCATGAAATCTAAAAATATTCATGAGTTCCAAAAATATAATTAAATTCAATACTTTTTGTGAGTTAGAAATTCAATACCATAATAAACATAAATAAATATTCATGAGGACTAGAAGAGAAGAAATATCATTTCAATATGTCGAAATACAATCGAGAAATGAAGACTACGATTTAAATGAAATCGATCTTAGCTAGCTATCTTTTCACAATCATCTTGCCCTTCTTTTTCGCAAATGGAGTTCTTCTGTTGAACTGACGTCCTTTAGGTAGGGTGGTCCTGCTTCTTCTTGTGGTGTATGGCACTTCATCGTCGTCATCATGTTCCATCTTCGGGTCGCCGTACTTGTCGAAGTCTTGCTCATTGGCGACTCCATCCATTCCAATGATCTTCCTTTTGCCTCTCCTCACAACAACACGACCGGGCTTTGACGGGTCGGTAATGAAGAAGCATTGTACCACTTGGGAAGCCAGTACCCATGGCTCATTTTTCGTGGTGACTTTGCGCCCGCGGTCTTGGATTTGGCTTCGGGTATAACCATGGTGGTGAAATATCGGTCTTCTTTTAGGACGCTCTTGGCCCATCTGACACGGAACATCGGGACCTTCTCTCCAGCGTAGCTCAGCTCCTAGATCTCCTCGATCCTTCCGTATTATTTGTCCTTGTCGTTACCGGTGTAGGATTCCATTGTTACCCCGGAGTTCTGATAACCATTGCTCTTCATGTCCTTGTCCTCGGTGTAGAATGTGTAGCCGTTGATATCGTACACCTCATAGGTCATTAGGTTGTGCTCAGCGCCCTGTGACAAGGCGAATATGAGTTTTTCTTCCGTGGAAGAATCCTCATGTAAAGGGTACGACAGAAGCTTCTCCTTGAACCAACGCGCGAAACATGAGTTGTGCTCTTTGATTATATCTCCATCCATCCTCTATTGGCCTCGGTCATTGTACGTCTTCTCAATAAAGGTTTTGTGCTCTACCACCCAAGGATCGACCACGTCTATGTGTTGTAGCGCGACTAGGTTTGCTCTTTCAAAGTCGGTGAGTTGACCCTCGAAGTCGACATGCATTTCGCGGCGACCATCGCGGTGACCCCATCCAGCGAGCCTGCCGAGGTGCCTGTTGACGGGAAGACCAACGGGGTTCTCGATGCCTAGATACTTCGTGCAGTAGGAGATGCACTCTTCGGTCAGAAAGCCCCTGGCTATGCTTCCCTCTGGACGTGACATGTTGCGAACGTATCCTTTGATGACACCATTCATCCTTTCGAACGGCATCATGCTGTGCAGGAACGTCGGCCTGAGTTGGATGATATCCTCCATGATATGGACTAGCAGATGCACCATAACATCGAAGAATGTGGGCGGGAAGTACATCTCAAGCTCGCATAGTATCACGACGATCTCTTCCTGTAGCCTTCTGAGTTGCCTCACGCCAACCGACTTCCGAGAGATGACGTCGAAAAAGTTGCATAGGCCAAATAGCGTTTCACGGACGTGCGCATCCATGATCTCACGGATTGCAACTGGAAGTATCTACGTCATCAGCACGTGACAGTCGTGAGACTTCATCCCGCTGAACTTCTGCTTCGCTGAGTCTAGGTATCTACTTATCTTCCCCGTGTAACCATAAGGAAGTTTTACTCCTATGAGGCAGGTGAAAAACTGCTCGATCTCCTCCTGACTTAGAGTGAAGCACGCGGGAGGGTAGTCATTTCCGGTCTTCTTGGCCTTTTTGCCTTTGTGACGACTTTCCGTGTCCTGCTTCGCCTCATCATCGTAGGGACAAGACATCCTGGGTCCGTTCCCTCGACAAGTTCACCAAGTGGGCGGAGGTAGAAGTCATTCGCACGATCCCAGCTGGCTCCGCGGTCAAGTTCATCAAGGGTCTCGTGAGCCGTTTTTGGGTCCCCAACCGCATCATCACCGATAATGGCTCGTAGTTCACCGGTAATCTCTTCAAAACGTACTGTGCTAACCTTGGAACGCAGATTTGGTATGCTTCAGTGGCGCACCCCCGGAGCAATGGTCAAGCCGAATGTGCCAACGCGGAGGTCCTGAGAGGCCTCAAGACCAGGACCTTCAAGAAGAAGCTCGAAGCCTGCAGCAGGGGCTGGCACGACGAGCTCCGGTCCGTGCTGTGGTCCATCCGCACCACCGCCACCAAGCCGACGGGCGAGACCCCGTTCTTCCTCATCTACAGAGTAGAAGCAGTTCTCCCTCACGAGGTCAAGCATCGCTCCGCACAGGTCATGGCGTTTGATGAGATGCAGCAAGACGCCATGCAGGGGATGGACCTCGTACTGGGGGAGGAACGCCGCCGTGAAGCCACGCTACGGGCGGCAAGATACCAGTAGGCGCTGCAGCGGTACCACTGTCGCAGCGTGCGCCCCAGGACGCTCGAGGTGGGTGACCTCGTCCTGAGGCGGGTGCTCTCCAGGGAAGGGCTGCAAACTTCTCACCCATGTGGGAGGGCCCGTTCAAGGTCGTCCACGTCTCTAGGCCTGGCGCCGCGCGCCTGGAGACGCAGGATGGGGTACCCATCCAGAACGCCTGGAACATCCAGCACCTCCGGAAGTTCTACCCATGAAGAAAGGCCCAGCGCCTGTGAAGAAGGTCCAGTGCCTGTGAAGGTCTCCGCTCGTGACACTCTCACGTAATAATGAGTGGGGCTGTACACGCCCCGGAGTCTCAGGAGTGCCGCCCTCGGGCCTCGGGGGCTACCTCCCACGTCCTAGTGGCAGCACTTAGCTCCGTGCTGGTGAGAAGACATGAAGACTAGACTAGGTGCCGGACGCGGCTTTTCATTTGCTTTCCGTAGTTGGCTCGCCCCTCTTTAATTGAAGTTTGCTTCTGGTGTTCTTTGCTGGTTTGGTTCCGTCGCCTTCTGCCTCCTTTTTCGCCTTTTAGTTTAGCCTGTACTCTCTCTTGCATGCCTCGCGAGGGGGCTGAACAGGTACCCTCGTGAGCTCCCTTTTTTCTGTTTTTCGCGAGGCACCCTCGTTCGAGCTCGCAAACTGGCGCACCTCTCCTAATTCGTGACCCTCAGGTACCGCGATATGAAGCGCTGGGTCAAGGCCAGCGGCGCCCGCGGCCAAGGCTCGGGTAAACGATGAGCCTCCTAACGAGTTTTTGCAGTTCCTAGGCGCCCACCAGGCCAAGGAGGCCTCGCCAGGCGCTGGCAGGCAAGCACCTCGCAAAGTGGAGACTACTTCGAGCACGTCAAGCTAAGTTATCTCTACATAAAACGATAATGTCGCGACACAACACAGGAACAATAAACATAGCATAATAACTGGGAAATCATAGTTTGTTGCACACCCCTCCGGGGCCCCATACTGGTTTCTCTCTTAATGCAGGAAGGAAAGGAAGAACAAAATAAAAGTGGCGTGTGCCCCCACCGCGGTCCACGAGGGCAGACTCCTGGCTCGTCCCGAGATCAGCCAGACCCCTCCTCACGCTTCACGGGGGCGCGTTGACGAGACGACCCGCTGCCGCCTTTGAAGCGGGCGCGGCGGTCTGGCGGCTGGTCATAACCGCCGCTGCTGGAGCTATCGCCGGAAGAAGAGCCACCGTAGCTAGACGAGACGTGGTCAGCACCAAGGGCGGGTTCGCCTTCATCCTCGTCACGACCATCGCCAAGGCCGAGCACCTCGTCGCCATCGTTGACCTCGGGGCAGCACCCGACGCGGCGACCATCTTCCCCAAACACCCTCACGTAGAGGGTCGCGTCGCCGTCGTACTTGAAGTAGAGGGTGCACCGCCTGCCCAGGCCGCGCGCGGGCAAACGTCTGCCAGCCGCGGGCCAGGGCTGTGTTGCCCGCGACGGAGACCTCAACCATGACCTAGGAAGCTCTTGTGCAGCAGCCATCCGCCTGCAGCCAGAGCCCGCCTGGACCTGCGGCCGGCAGCTCATCGGCGAAGAAGCATGGGAGCTGAAGCCAGTTGCCGGCCGGGTTCTCCGACCACACGACGAACTCCAGTAGCACCTCCGCCGAGTCGAAGCGCGGCCGGGAAGGTCGCGCGACCATGCCACACCTTCCTTCACCGACAGGGCTGCCACGACCAGGGCGACCCCCACCGCGCGAAGTGGCACCGCCGCGGCCGCGGGGGGCTGCGGCGGGTGTCGCGGTGTGCTTGCGGGGACGGCTGCATCGACGCTTGGGCGCCGGAGAGCCGAGGCCCTCCTGGCGAGCCTTCCCCTTCTCTGCGACCGAAAACCTCTTCGCAGGCGCCATTGGTTTCGCTACTAGCAGTGGAGCAAGGGGGGAGAAGCAGCGGAATGGGAAGAGATGGGCGACGGGGGCTCTGCCCCCTCCCCATTTATAGCAGGAGAAGGCCAACTAGCGCCCCCCACGATCACAGGTAATGATGGTTTTTCCTTACATGCAGCAGGGACTCGTCAAGTCGGGCAGTTGCTGAGGCAGCGTGGGGAAGCGGAGACGCCCACGTCCAATCAACTGCCATGCGTAGACCAAGGCCGCAGGCTGTTGGGGCCCGCGGCGCACCGTTGCCCTTTGGCTTCGCCTCGAAGCCAAGTCCGAGCTCGCCTTGGGCCCGGGGGCTACTGTCGGCGTTCTAGGAACGGGGGTCCCCAGACTTGCCTGTCTACGGCCCACGGCATGGCTCCACTAGCGGCCCCGTACGACCCATCTTCACCAGCAAGCATTCAAGACCCTCGCTAGGGGCCAAGCCTCGCGAGGCGGACGACCCAACACCCCCTCGGGAGCGGCCTCACCAAGCTGGCTCGCGAGGGGCAGAGAGATCAAGGCAAGGGGTACCTCGCGAGGTTTCCCGTGACGCAAGCCATGACGACCAAGGCTAGGCGGGCGCCAGTGACCGCAGCGTCCTCGTTTCCTCTTTGGTTCTAAGGAGGCAAGCGCAGGCGAGGAGTATCGAGGCATCAGGCAAAGGTTTCCATATCAGTGCAACGAGACCAAGACCAGCAGGACAGCAGGATGAAGGTCACCGTGGAGCCCAAGACGGCGTCATCACCAGAGCCTTTGGCAGGCGAAGACCACCTTTAGTCAGGATAGCTTGTACTAGTTGTCCCCTTTCAAATTGGCCATTGTGGCATCCCTTCCCGCTCAATATTTGGGCAGAGGACCAGGGCCTCTATAAATAGGACTAGCCACCACAGTAGGAGGGAACGAACTCATCTTGAGCAACCCTCACCTACACACATTCACTATGCACAAGAACACCTCTCCTCAGGAGGCTTTTCTTCCCTTGTACTGTTGATCATCAGCCCAAGAGGCAATCCACCACCACCACACTGGAGTAGGGTATAACACCACAACGGTGGCCTGAACCAGTATAAATCTTGTGTCCCTTGTGTTGTGAGTTCGTCGAGCTAGCCTTAGAGATCGCGGTGAGGCTGAGGACGTGGTTAGGTAGGAGGAGATCTTTGTGCGCACCCCAGTGTTCGAACCTTAAGGGTTTTGCCGGAACCCAAAATCCGACACAACTTTTATCATATTGTGATTGATTACAAGAACTGCACTTAATTGATTTGTTTTCTGTTAGGCAGAAAATATATTGTTGACGGGGATTCGCAAAAGCTTGAGGTGGTACCGACCGGGAAGCAGGTGAATTTCTTTTGTCAATTGTCATACAGGTTTAACGCTTCTACTGTGTTCTAACTTCCCGCCTGGTTTTATCTTCTATAATGGTGTTGTGACCTAGCTTGATCTTCTACATTATATATACTTACAATTTCCTCCATGTATCATGTGTATGCTAAATTTAATCCGTACTATGGTATGCCGATGCCGATTTTACTCACCGGTCTTATCTTTGTGTCACAGTTCATGGAGTTATTCGAGGTATCATCTTTTTGATATAGAGCTGACATTCCCATTGTGTACTGCAAACTTGAACTGGTACTACACTTTCCTATCGTTAGTATATCAGTTGATCAAGCACTTGATTTCTAATACTACCAATTGTGTCTTTCTAGCTGAACCTGCGGTACCTCCAAACTATGGCACTCATTCCCCCTCATACCATGGCATTTTTGGTTCTGGGTAATGGATGTAGGGCTTCATGTATCTTCATCTCTATTTGGCATGATTTGGAGCGAGTTTCTCCGGTGTCTATTCTGATTCGAGTGCCTTGTTCTTTCTACCAAGACAGTGATTGTGTTAATGCCTATGGTAGAATAGCACGTATTATGATTAATAACTACAATTAATCTGCATATTGAGTAGGCAAGATGGTCGACCATCAAATTGAGTGCTAGCATTAAGCTTGCATCATGGTCGTTCCTTCTCCCCTTCTCTGTTTTGCTATGTTCTGAATATTCTTAATTTCGAATACTTGTAGGTACCTTCTGAACTGAACTTTGAACACTTGCATTCTTCTGAATTGAATTTTGAAGACATGCAGGCAACTTCATTTCAAGCATCGGGTTGACTTGAGGCCTGACACCGGTGAGGTAAGAGAGGACAGTTCAGCGCGGTGGCCGTTGACAACGGCCAGGACGCCAGGTTTCTCGTCTACCATCTTCTCCAGCCCGCTTCATATGTTGTCCTCCCCCCTCTGCTTTTTTACATTCGTCTCTCACCTCCGTTTCTTTCCCTTTACAGAAAAAACTAGCACGTCTCTCTCCCTCGCGGGAGTGTTGAATGAGTTGTGTGAAATTTGTGTGTAACATTTCTATGCCCAATACGTGCGAGGGCGTCGCTGCCACTCTGTGCCTGCTGCAACGTCAGCCCTCCCATTTCTACACTGTTGCCACCATCAACGTGGTAGCCCGTGCAGCCACCTCAATCGTCCTCCGCCGCCCATGCTATGTCCCCTGTGTGACGCGAGATCTGCCTCATCGGGCAAGGAAACCAGAACCTCGGTTGCCATCTCACACGCGTCGGTGTGCACCTCGGTGTGCGATGAGAATGATGCATTTTCCCAATGGGACATCTTTCTTTAGCAAACTTTATATTCTTACAAGGATAGTTTACAAGATCGTGGTATTATTGCTACAACTACTGGTGAGATGGTTTTCAGTAGCCATGGCAACATCAGGTGATCCTTATGAGCAGAATCTTCATGGCAAATAAACGGGTCAATAGAATTCATAAAGTTGCAGTTCATTTGCTCCATTCAATAATGCTTTTAGTTTCAATGAAAATTGTTAACTAGACTCCCATGATTGCGGTGGTGTATTATTCTGCAAAAAGTAGCTTTTGTGGCCTTTTAATGTTTTCATTCACATCCATGGTCATATTGCTTGACAAGATGCGAGTTATCAGCCAGTTCTCATCTATATTTCCATCACACTTTTGGAAAATTAATTAGCTATGTTGCATCATGCTTCTGGATAATGAATAAAATGATGTACCGCTTTGATTACTTCTTCATCAACCTATGTTCCACTCAACATTCATCTTTTGGATTACTTCTTCACAAACTTATGCTCCGCTCGATTAAAAAAAACTTATGCTCCACTCCACATTTATATCATGGAAAAATAGTTGTCTATTGTGACCTTGTATAAAGTTGTTTTGGCGGGCATGGTGTTTGCATTTTCTCTTTTTTACCCATTGCAATACATGGGCCCTTTTGCTAGTATATATATAACTGAAATAAAAATCCAATTACATAAGTGACTATACAGATCATTCGCACAAACCTAATTCAACAATTGCTTGCATTCTAAAGTAGGAGAAGCGATTGTCTAGTCATCTACCTGTTGTGACGCTCCCGCCACTGCTCTGTGGCTCGATCCCTCGTCTGGGGCAGGAAGAAGACACTTCCTCATGTCAACGATCCGCCTGTACATTTCTTAGCTTCTGTACGCGTCCACGGCCGCGTACTTGACATGTTGTTCATCCAGTCTCTCATGCCACACACTGTGCCAGGCGTTCTTGTCCTTATTGCTCTCATTCTTCATCTTCATGTAGTAAGGGTCGATGATGGCCGAGGCGAGGTCAACCAGGGAGTTCAGTTTGTTTTTGTCGCTGCCCCAGACCTTGTAGTGGTGCTGGATGTTGGCAAGATTCGGGCATTTCAAGTCCAAAACCTTGAGAGCTTTTAGATCGTTGGTGGTGTCCACCGTAGCGAAACTGTAGTCGGAGCTGTTGATAAACCGGGAGAAACGCTCGCAAGGCCTTGTGGCAAGGTGGTAGTGGTAGACGAGGACGTCATGTCGCACACACAACTGGGCGACAGCAACCTTCTGATCGTGGCCGGCACGACCGATGGTGTACTCGAGGTCGAAGTCGACCACTCGGTACTTGTCCTCGGCAAGGAACTGCTTCATACTTTGGATGGAGCTCTCCACCAAGACCGGGTCGTTCGTGTACACCACCGAGAGGGCCTTCCCCCTCACGTGGGTGTCCACTACATGATGCGTGGTGAACTGCCCGCGTTGTCGTCGTCGGCCGCTGGGAGCGCCATTGGAGCCACGGGGAGCGCCAGTGGAACTGCTGGATGTCCTCTCTGTATGTGTCATCGTGGGTGTGCTTATTGTGTCGTGTGACGCGAGAGATATAAGGTAAATGGCTGCAGGAATAAATGGGTCGGGTGGCCTGGATTCTCTGCGCATCCGCATAGCAGTTTTTGCAGCGGGTAATTGCATCGTCGCGCCACGCCCGGTGTAACCGCATGCACACGAACGTGCGTGATCGTGCGCCGGCCCCAAACACTGGCAGCGCACGTGGAGGGACGAGGGAAGAGCACCGGAGGGACGCGAGAGCAGAGCGCACGCGCAGTGGGACGTGAGCAGAGCGCGCCGCAGTCGCCTGAACCGCAAGCAACCACACGCATAGAGCAATTGAACACGCAGGAAATGGTCGCCTACAAGCCGGCCGACAGTTGGGTCGCTGCATAGAGAGCGGCCGTGTGCTACCACCTCCGCCTAGTCTATAGCCCCTTTATATTTTGTGCCATACTTTGCCCTCAAATTTAACCAACAAAATGTTAATGCATGTTATAAAAATTATATAATTGGAAACTATGTTTAAATACGAATCCAACTATATAATCTTTGGCGACATGCATTCATATTTTATTAGTTAAATCATACTTATAAACCAGGATGGGGGTATAGTAGGTAGTTAAATCACAAACATTTTTTTATTAACCGTATGTGTACGTGGCGTTTTGTCCTCCTCTCGCACGTCTTGTCACCCCGGTGCCGCAGACGGCTTACAGCGCAAGCTTGCGCACAGCGCGGGTGTTGGAAATATGCCCTAGAGGCAATAATAAATGGTTATTATTATATTTCTTTGTTCATGGTAATTGTCTATTGTTCATGCTATAATTGTGTTATCCGGAAATCGTAATGCATGTGTGAATACATAGACCACAACGTGTCCCTAGTAAGCCTCTAGTTGACTAGCTCGTAGATCAACAGATAGTCATGGTTTCCTTACTATGGACATTGGATGTCATTGATAACGGGATCACATCATTAGGAGAATGATGTGATGGACAAGACCCAATCCTAAGCATAGCTCCAAGATCGTGTAGTTCGTTTGCTAGAGATTTTCCAATGTCAAGTATCTTCTCCATAGACCATGAGATCGTGCAACTCCCGGATACCATAGGAGTACTTTGGGTGTGCCAAACGTCACAACGTAACTGGGTGACTATAAAGGTACACTACGGGTATCTCCGAAAGTGTCTGTTGGGTTGGCACGGATCGAGACTGGGATTTGTCACTCCGTATGACGGAGAGGTATCTCTGGGCCCACTCGGTAATGCATCATCATAATGAGCTCAATGTGACTAAGGAGTTAGTCATGGGATCATGCATTGCGGTACGAGTAAAGAGACTTGCCGGTAACGAGATTGAACAAGGTATTGGGATACCGACGATCGAATCTCGAGCAAGTAACATACCGATTGACAAAGGGAATTGTATACGGGATTGATTGAATCCTCGACATCGTGGTTCATCCGATGAGATCATCGTGGAACATGTGGGAGCCAACATGGGTATCCAGATCCCGCTGTTGGTTATTGACCGGAGAGGCGTCTCGGTCATGTCTGCATGTCTCCCGAACCCGTAGGGTCTACACACTTAAGGTTCGGTGATGCTAGGGTTGTAGAGATATGAGTATGCGGAAACCCGAAAGTTGTTCGGAGTCCCGGATGAGATCCCGGGCGTCACGAGGAGTTCCGGAATGGTCCGGAGGTGAAGAATTATATATAGGAAGTCCAGTTTCGGCCACCGGGAAAGTTTCGGGGGTTATCGGTATTGTACCGGGATCACCGGAAGGGTCCCGGGGGTCCACCGGGTGGGGCCACCTATCCCGGAGGGCCCCATGGGCTGAAGTGGGAAGGGAACCAGCCCTTAGTGGGCTGGGGCGCCCCCCATGGGCCTCCCGCCTACGCCTAGGGTTGGAAACCCTAGGGTGGGGGGCGCCCCACTTGACTTGGGGGGAAGTTTCCCCCCCTTGGCCGCGCCCCCCCCCCATATATGGGTTCTTGGCTGGCGCCCCCCCTCCCAGGGGGCCTATATAAAGGGGGGAGGGAGGGCAGCAATAACACAGCCCTTGGCGCCTCCCTCCTCCCCTGCAACACCTCTCCCTCTCGCAGAAGCTTGGCGAAGCCCTGCCGAGATCCCGCTACATCCACCACCACGCCGTCGTGCTGCTGGATCTCCATCAACCTCTCCTTCCCCCTTGCTGGATCAAGAAGGAGGAGACGTCGCTGCTCCGTACGTGTGTTGAACGCGGAGGTGCCGTCCGTTCGGCACTTGGTCATCGGTGATTTGTATCACGGCGAGTACGACTCCATCAACCTCGTTCATTGGAATGCTTCCACTCGCAATCTACAAGGGTATGTAGATGCACTCCTTTTCCCCTCGTTGCTAGTATACTCCATAGATGATCTTCGTGATGCGTAGAAAATTGTAGCGACCAGACCTCAAATGGTCTGTGCTGCTGTGCACCAGTGTCATCCCTGGATCAGTAATGCTGACACGCACAGTACAAATGGAGGATTCATAACAGAGTAGCAATCACACACTTATTACATCGAATATCTCCAAAGAGAATAAGTATGATAAATATGGCTTAAGGCCATCTAAAACGATAACAACGGAAGACTTGGAAGATAAGTGAGTCCATGAACTCCAGCGGCATCACTGAGTATAAGACCACGACCTAAGGCACCTTACTCGTTGTCTGAAAAGTCTGCAACATGAAACGTTGCAGCCCGAAAACGGGTCAGCACATAGAATATGCTGGCAAAGTAACACATAGAGAATAATGAACATAATAATGCTATACTACATGCATATATGGCTGGTGGAAAGCTCTATGGTTACAGTTTTGCGAAAAGCCAATTTTTCCCTACTTCAAAGGAATAAATTTTTATTTAACTATCATGGTGGTTGTGAAACATTGAGATGGTTGACAGCATCTCAATCCCAATTAAGAATCATTATTAACCCAACAAAATTAATTAAAAGTAACATGGTGATGAGATTCACATGATAATCCAAGTACTAGATACTCAAGTTGTCCATAACCGGGGACACGGCTAACCATGATTAGTTTGTACACTCTGCAGAGGTTTGCGCACTTTTCCCCACAAGACTCGATCTCCTCCGTTGGATTACTTGCACTACATGGTGTTTGAGTAACGGATGACCGAGACACAGTCTTTCAGAAGTGTTTGCACCTTACGTATGGGTAGACAGTTACACCTACGTTCCCCTACATCTGCTAGTCTACCACTGTAAGAGTTCACACAACTTAGTCAACTATGCTAGAGCCCATAATAGCTTGCGGCTGCACACAGAAGTTTCTAGCATGAATAATCTCATGATCCCTTTGAACCTGGGTGGCGGTCCAAAAGAAAAACAGGCAATCCTGGAATACCCAGGTACCTCAATCCACCCAGATGTGAGTTTTAGTTGCCACCTTAAGTAAACCATTATTAACAATCTCACATCTGTCATGAATATCACTCAAACCCAATCCACGTCTACGAGCATAGCATGGCAATATAATAGCAACGTAGAAGTAACTCCCAAGGGTTTGATAAACAAAACAGGTAATAGGTACTACCTCAACTACTTCCCAATACCCACAATTTATTTAGATCCTAATCATGCAATGTTTGAGGAATAGATCTAATGCAATAAAAACTGGGTATGGAAGGTATATGATCAAAGTGTTACTTGCCTTGCTGATGATCCGCGAAACCTAGCGATTCGAAGTAACAAGCGGCACACTCCGGGTACTCTATCGCAAACAAACAAGCAGACAATCAGTACTCATCTAATGCACAGGTAAAACTCGAATGAAAGATCCAACCAGAAAGTTCAACTTAAGAACTCCGGTTCGCAAAAAGAATCAACTCGAACGAAGCAACGAAAGTCAAACGGTGAAAGAAACAAGCTTCGTTTACTAATCTGGATCTAGGTCAAATTTTACAGTAGCAAAAACTTGTTTGAGTAGGTTAAACGGAAAGAGAATTTCGAGACGAAACTCTAGGCGCTTGAATCGCCTGATTCCGATAAACGAGCGAAAAGTTAAACAAAAACGAAGATTCGATCAGAAATCAAATCTGAGATAATCGCGGAAAAATCCGACGAAAAAGAAAAACGGACGAACGATTAAAGAACGGACGTTCGTTAACAGAGAAAAACCGACGAACGCGTTCGTTAAAACGAACGAGTCGGTGAACGCTCATAAAATAACAAAACCGAAAAAAACCAATCTAGGGTTTTTTTTAACGAACGTTTTTTTAAAACAAATAGCCTACGAGGCGAGGTGCGGCTACCTCGTCGGGGGCGTGCTCCGGCGGGGCTCCGGCGGCTCGGGGCGGCGGGGTCGGGCGGCGGCTCGGCGAGCGGCGGCGGCGCAAAGCGGCGGCGGCGGCTGCGGTGCGGGTGGCGGCGGGTGCGATGCGGCGGCGGGGGGGTGAGGTGAGAGGAGGGGGGGTGCGGGGGTATAAATAGGAGGGGGGGTCCGGCGACTTGGGGGAGGGGCAAGCCGGGCGGGGGCGGCTCCCGTGTCCGCCATGGACACGGCGCGGCGGCGGAGCGTCGTGCGAGGAGAGGAGACGACGGGCGTGGGCCGGCGGCCTGGCTTGGCTGGGCTCGGCCCAGTCGGGCGCAGCGCAGTTTTTTTTTAAACGTTTCGCGGAAAATAATTCGTAGAAAAATAAATAAAAGTCCAAAAAAGATATAACAAATTTTCCCCGTCTAGTTAGAAAATCTAGAATAGGGTGAACATTTTTTTGACACAAAATAAATTTTGAAAACATGCAATATTTTTTAATGCAAATAAAATTGCAAATAAAATCCGAATAAAATCCAATAAATGATTTTAACACTTTTCCTCCAGTATTTCAATTGTTTTGGAGAAGTCATATTTTCTCCTCTCGTTTATTTTAAAATGAAATATTTTTTCGGAGAGAAAATAATTAAACCAAAATCCTCGTTTTATAATTTGATGAAAATCAAATATGAAAATTCGAGAAAATCCCCAACTCTCTCCGAGGGTCCTTGAGTTGCTTAGGATTTATCGAGGATTTGTCAAAATGCAATAAAATATGATATGCAATGATGATCTATGTATAACATACCAAATTGAAAATTTGGGATGTTACAAACCTACGCCCCTTAAGATGAATCTCGCCCTCGAGATTCGGGTTGGCTAGAAAACAGGTGGGAGTGGTCCTTCCGTAAATCTTCCTCTCGCTCCCAGGTGGCTTCATCTTCCGTGTGGTGACTCCACTGGACTTTGCAAAACTTGATAACCTTACTGCGGGTAACTCGGTTGGCATACTCAAGAATCTTAACTGGTTTCTCCTCATAGGTCAAATCACTTTCCAGCTGAATCGCTTCCAGTGGCACAGTCTCTCTCAGTGGTATCTCACCCATCTCTGCGTGGCACTTCTTCAACTGGGAGAAGTGAAATACATCATGAACTCCTGACAATCCTTCGGGCAATTCCAGCTTGTAGGCAACTTCTCCCATACGTTCCAAAACTCTGTATGGTCCGATAAAACGGGGCGCTAACTTTCCCTTAACTCCAAAGCGCTTCACTCCTCGAAGTGGTGATACTCGAAGATAAACTCTGTCTCCAACTTCGTGGACTGTCTCCTTTCGTTTAGAATCAGCATAACTCTTCTGCCTGGACTGGGCTACCTTGAGCCTATCGCGAATCAACCTCACTTTCTGTTCAGACTCCTTAATCAAATCTGGTCCAAACAACTGACGGTCTCCAACTTCGTCCCATAACAACGGTGTTCTACACCTTCTTCCGTACAAAGCTTCGAAAGGGGCCATCTTCAAACTGGTTTGATAACTGTTGTTGTAAGAAAACTCCGCATATGGCAAATTGTCGTCCCAACTAGATCCATAATCTAGTGCACAAGCTCTCAACATGTCCTCCAAAATCTGGTTGACTCTCTCGGTCTGTCCATCTGTCTGTGGGTGAAAAGCTGTACTAAATTCTAGCCTGGTTCCCAATGTTTCATGTAACTGCTTCCAAAACTTTGAGGTAAATTGGGTTCCTCTGTCTGATACAATGGTCCTTGGAAATCCATGCAAACATACGATCCTGGTCATGTATATCTTTGCCAACTTAGCACTGGTGTAAGTGGTCTTCACTGGAATGAAATGAGCCACTTTCGTCAAACGGTCGACTACAACCCATATTGAGTCATAGCCTGAACGAGTCCTGGGTAATCCCGTGATAAAATCCATGCCTATTTTATCCCACTTCCATTCAGGTATCGGCAATGGTTGTAGCAATCCTGCTGGCTTCTGATGCTTTGCCTTCACTCTCTGACATACATCACAAACAGCTACATACTCAGCAATATCCTTCTTCATTCCGGTCCACCAGAAAGTATTCTTCAGATCCAAATACATCTTGGTATTCCCTGGGTGAATCGAGTACGATGAATCATGGGCTTCTTGCAAAATCAACTTCCTGATCTCCGGATCATTTGGCACATATACGCGGTCCTCAAACCATAAGGTATCGTGCTCATCCTCACGAAATCCCTTGGCATCTCCTTTGCTCATCTTCTCCTTTATCTCTTCAATCTCCTTGCCTGTCTTCTGAGCTTCTGTGATCCTTTCCATCAAGGTAGACTGAATCTCCAATCTCGCTAAATAGCCTTTTGGGACTATCTCCAAACATAGCGCGCGAAGGTTCTCGGCTAACTCCTGAGGTAACTCTCCTGTCATGAGGGTGTTGACATGACTCTTGCGGCTCAACACATCTGCTACTACGTTAGCCTTTCCAGGGTGATAATGCAATCTCATATCATAATCTTTAATGAGCTCCAACCATCTCCTCTGTCTGAGATTTAACTCCTTCTGCGTGAAAATATACTTCAAACTTTTGTGATCCGTGTACACCTCACAATGGCTTCCGATGAGAAAATGTCTCCATGTCTTCAATGCATGCACCACGGCTGCTAATTCCAAATCATGCGTAGCATAATTCTTCTCATGGGGTTTAAGTTGTCGTGAAGCATATGACACAACTCTTCCTTCCTGCATAAGCACTGCTCCAAGTCCTCGACGAGAAGCGTCGCAATAAACTTCATAATCCTTGCGTTGATCTAGCAGAATCAACACTGGTGAGGTAACCAATCGTTTCTTCAACTCCTGGAAACTAGCTTCACATTCCTCAGTCCAATTGAATTTGGTGTCCTTCTTCAATAGCTCAGTCATGGGCTTAGCAATCTTTGAGAAATTCTCGATGAATCTCCGGTAGTATCCTGCAAGTCCAAGAAAACTCCGGATTTCTCCAACTGTCGTGGGTGATTCCCAACTTGTCACTGTGTCAACCTTGGTAGGGTCTACTGCTACTCCTTCTCCAGAAATAACATGTCCAAGGAATCCAACTTCCTTCAGCCAAAATTCACATTTGCTGAACTTGGCATACAACTGATGTTCTCTGAGCTTCTCAAGTACCAATCGTAAATGCTCCTCATGCTCTTCCTCATTCTTGGAAAAGACTAAAATATCATCAATGAACACCACGACGAACTTATCCAGAAATTCCATAAACACTTTGTTCATCAGGTTCATAAAATAGGCAGGTGCGTTAGTCAGACCAAATGACATAACGGTATACTCATACAATCCATATCTGGTGGTAAATGCCGTCTTGGGCATATCCTGCTCTCGAATCTTTAACTGATGGTATCCTGATCGTAGATCGATCTTGGAAAATACTTTAGCTCCTTGTAGGCGGTCAAACAAATCATTGATCATCGGCAGTGGGTACTTGTTTTTGATGGTCACTTCATTCAATCCATGGTAATCGACAACCATCCTCAGCGATCCATCTTTCTTCTCCACTAGAAGTACTGGTGATCCCCAAGGTGACGAACTTGGGCGAATATAGCCTTTATCCAGTAACTCCTTGATCTGCTTCTTAATTTCCTCCAAATCTTTTGCGGGCATCCTGTACGGTCTCTTAGATATTGGCCCGGTGCCTGGCAAAAGTTCAATCAAGAACTCAATGTCTGTATCTGGTGGCATGCCTGGCAACTCTTCTGGAAATACATCCGGATAATCCTTCACCACTGGTACTTCCTCCTGTACAACTCCTGATAAGGAATTTACTTGAGTCCTCTTCGGCATATGCCGGGATACATACTTGATCCTTTTTCCTTCCGGGGTGGTAAGCAAAATCGTCTTGCTAGCACAATCGATGTTTCCTCCATACAACGATAGCCAATCCATTCCCAAAATCACATCCAAACCTTGCGACTCCAAAACTATGAGGTCTGAGGGGAAAACATGCCTACCAATGGCCAATGGTATCTGAAAACATCCTTGGCTGGCCATATACTCTGCTCCTGGCGAGGTTACTAACATAGGGGTTCTGAGAACTTTGGTGGACAGCTTAAACTTATTCACAAATCCCCTTGATATGTATGAATGCGATGCACCAGTATCGAAAAGAACGGTTGCAGTAAATGACTTAACCAAAAACTTACCTATTACTGCATCAGGCTGAGCTTCAACCTCCTCCATGCTCACGTGGTTCACATGTCCTTTGTTGAACGGGTTCGGCTTCTTCCCAGAGCTTCCATTGCCATTTCCATTTTGGGCTTCAGGACATTCATTGGCATAATGTCCAGTCTTCTGGCACTTAAAGCAAGTGACTTGGCTCAGGTCCCTCTTGGCTGGGGTACATGGGTTGGTGCGGTTCTGTCCGTTGCTTCCTCCATTCCCATTACCATTTTTAGAGCCATTATGGTTGTGCGAACTACCTCCTCCATGGGTATGTTGAAACTGTCCTCCCGGCTTCGGGGCAAAACGAGGCTTCTGTTGAGCTCCTGAGTTATACTTCCCTTGTCCATACTTCCTCTTACGGTTTTCAATCTGCTGTTGCTTCCCTTCAATCATGAGAGCTCTATCGACCAGCTCCTGGTAGTTGTTGAAGGTTGCTACCATCAACTGCATACTCAGTTCATCATTCAGTCCTTCCAAAAATTTCTCCTGCTTGGCAGCATCTGTAGCAACGTCATCTGGTGCATAACGTGCTAATTTACTGAAATCCTCCACATACTGGACTACGGTGCGTCCTCCTTGGCGTAGGTTGCAAAACTCACACTTCTTCATAGCCATAGCTCCTGCTGAAACATGAGCTGTACGGAAAGCTTGCTGAAACTGGTCCCATGTGACAGTGTCAATAGGGTGCGTGGCTGTATAATTCTCCCACCATGATGCTGCGGGTCCATCAAGCTGATGTGCGGAAAAACGCACTCTTTCCGCATCTGTGCATCCTGCAGTGGTCAACTCCCTTCCAACTTTGCGGAGCCAATCATCTGCAACAATCAGCTCGGTGCTACTGGAAAACACCGGCGGGTTTAGCCTTAAGAAACGGGCTAAGTGATCAACAGGTGGTGGTGGCGGTGGGTTGTTGTTGTTGTTGTTGCCTTGGTTCTGCACTAACACTTGCATCAGGGCATTCTGTTGCTGAATCAACTGGGTGATCTCCGGTGGGAAAACAAATCCGGTGTCGCATCTCGGAGGCATCTGATGGGTTAGAAAAGATGAGAGTTAAGAATAGAATGAGGTCTAGAGGGAAAACACTACCCATATGCTCATGAGACAAATACAATCAATATCACTCAATCAATTCAAACAAGGCAAAACAATCGATCTAACTAGCGTTACAAAGTGCTTGAGCTATACTATTAAATGGGGAAAAACTACTACTGATATGGTGGTCTAATAAAAATTCTAATCCGTTGAAGACTCCATGATGTCTGCTCCAGCTTCATCAACAAAGTCATCTTCACTTGGTTCCGAGTCGGTGTCGTCGATGGTGATGTAGTTATCCGGACAAGTGCATTCGTCAACTTCTGCTTTTGGCACTGGATTTCCCATGAATACTCCAATCTTCTTCTCCAGGTTGTCATTCTTCCCTACTAGTGCGATGATTTCCTCCATATAATCCTCGCGTGTAGCCTTGAGTTCTTCTTGGAGCTCCTTGATCTTGGTTAATGCCTTCTTCAGTTCTTCCTTGTCCGTGCACATCTGGTTCTCCTGGCGACGAATATGTTGGTTTTGCTCCTAGATGAAAGCTGCAATTGATCCATCCTTCTTGGTTCTGATCATCTCCCATTGCGCGTCTCGGCGTCCACAAATCTGATAAATTGTATCCTTAAGCTCCTGGTAGTAGACTTCTCCAATGCGTCCCATGGCGATGTGAGCGGCCATGCTCTTCCCTAAACTCCAGGTTGGTGCTTCGAAAACCAATCTTATAGGTTCAGTAACTGGCACAAACGTCCTTCCTGGAATGTGAACTTGAATCTTCCAGCTCTCCTCTTCAGGTAATGTGGCGTTGTAGGTTCCGGTGATGCTTGGTATTCCTATGTTCAAATACTTAGTGACTTCCTTCAAGTGTCGACCAAACGGCGTGTCTTCATCTGGTTGCATGAACTTGCTCCTTGCATCCGCCATTCCTAAAAGAGTAGAAAGAAGGAGAGGGGTCAGAAATGAGAAGAGTGAAGCTTTCTAGGGCTTAAGCTTAGTGGTCGTGTCCTATAGTCAGCGTGTGCTCTGATACCACCTTTGTAGCGACCAGACCTCAAATGGTCTGTGCTGCTGTGCACCAGTGTCATCCCTGGATCAGTAATGCTGACACGCATAGTACAAATGGAGGATTTATAACAGAGTAGCAATCACACACTTATTACATCGAATATCTCCAAAGAGAATAAGTATGATAAATATGGCTTAAGGCCATCTAAAACGATAACAGCAGAAGACTTGGAAGATAAGTGAGTCCATCAACTCCAGCGGCATCACTGAGTATAAGACCACGACCTAAGGCACCTTACTCGTCGTCTGAAAAGTCTGCAACATGAAACGTTGCAGCCCGAAAACGGGTCAGCACATAGAATATGCTGGCAAAGTAACACATAGAGAATAATGAACGTAATAATGCTATACTACATGCATATATGGCTGGTGGAAAGCTCTATGGTTACAGTTTTGCGAAAAGCCAATTTTTCCCTACTTCAAAGGAATAAATTTTTATTTAACTATCATGGTGGTTGTGAAACATTGAGATGGTCGACAGCATCTCAATCCCAATTAAGAATCATTATTAACCCAACAAAATTAATTAAAAGTAACATGGTGATGAGATTCACATGATAATCCAAGTACTAGATACTCAAGTTGTCCATAACCGGGGACACGGCTAACCATGATTAGTTTGTACACTCTGCAGAGGTTTGCGCACTTTTCCCCACAAGACTCGATCTCCTCCGTTGGATTACTCGCACTACATGGTGTTTGAGTAACGGATGACCGAGACACAGTCTTTCAGAAGTGTTTGCACCTTACGTATGGGTAGACAGTTACACCTACTTTCCCCTACATCTGCTAGTCTACCACTGTAAGAGTTCACACAACTTAGTCAACTATGCTAGAGCCCACAATAGCTTGCGGCTGCACACGGAAGTTTCTAGCATGAATAATCTCATGATCCCTTTGAACCTGGGTGGCGGTCCAAAAGAAAAACAGGCAATCCTGGAATACCCAGGTACCTCAATCCACCCAGATGTGAGTTTTAGTTGCCACCTTAAGTAAACCATTATTAACAATCTCACATCTGTCATGAATATCACTCAAACCCAATCCACGTCTACGAGCATAGCATGGCAATATAATAGCAACGTAGAAGTAACTCCCAAGGGTTTGATAAACAAAACAGGTAATAGGTACTACCTCAACTACTTCCCAATACCCACAATTTATTTAGATCCTAATCATGCAATGTTTGAGGAATAGATCTAATGCAATAAAAACTGGGTATGGAAGGTATATGATCCAAGTGTTACTTGCCTTGCCGATGATCCGCGAAACCTAGCGATTCGTAGTAACAAGCGGCACACTCCGGGTACTCTATCGCAAACAAACAAGCAGACAATCAGTACTCATCTAATGCACAGGTAAAACTCGAATGAAAGATCCAACCAGAAAGTTCAACTTAAGAACTCCGGTTTGCAAAAAGAATCAACTCGAACGAAGCAACGAAAGTCAAACGGTGAAAGAAACAAGCTTCGTTTACTAATCTGGATGTAGGTCAAATTTTACAGTAGCAAAAACTTGTTTGAGTAGGTTAAACGGACAGAGAATTTCGAGACGAAACTCTAGGCGCTTGAATCGCCTGATTCCGATAAACGAGCGAAAAGTTAAACAAAAACGAAGATTCGATCAGAAATCGAATCTGAGATAATCGCGGAAAAATCCGACGAAAAAGAAAAACGGACAAACGGTTAAAGAACGGACGTTCGTTAACAGAGAAAAACCGACGAACGCGTTCGTTAAAACGAACGAGTCGGTGAACGCTCATAAAATAACAAAACCAAAAAAAACCGATCTAGGGTTTTTTTTAACGAACGGTTTTTTTAAAACAAAACCGGCAACGAGGCGAGGTGCGGCTACCTCGTCGGGGGCGTGCTCCGGCGGGGCTCCGGCAACTCGGGGCGAGGGGCGGCGGGGTCGGGCGGCGGCTCGGCGAGCGGCGGCGGCGGCGCAAAGCGGCGGCGCGGGCTTCGGTGCGGGCGGCGGCGGGTGCGATGCGGCGGCGGCGTGGTGAGGTGAGAGGAGGGGGGTGCGGGGGTATAAATAGGAGGGGGGTCCGGCAACTTGGGGGAGGGGCAAGCCGGGCGGGGGCGGCTCCCGTGTCCGCCATGGACATGGTGCGGCGGCGGGGCGTCGTGCGAGGAGAGGAGACGACGGGCGTGGGCCGGCAGCCTGGCTCGGCTGGGCTCGGTCCAGTCGGGCGCAGCGCAGTTTTTTTTAAACGTTCTGCGGAAAATAATTCGTAGAAAAATAAATAAAAGTCCAAAAAAGATAAAACGAATTTTCCCCGTCTAGTTAGAAAATCTAGAATAGGGTGAACATTTTTTTTGACACAAAATAAATTTTGAAAACATGCAATATTTTTTTAATGCAAATAAAATTGCAAATAAAATCCGAATAAAATCCAATAAATGATTTTAACACTTTTCCTCCAGTATTTCAATTGTTTTGGAGAATTCATATTTTCTCCTCTCGTTTATTTTAAAATGAAATATTTTTCCGGAGAGAAAATAATTAAAACCAAAATCCTCGTTTTATAATTTGATAAAAATCAAATATGAAAATTCGAGAAAATCCCCAACTCTCTCCGAGGGTCCTTGAGTTGCTTAGGATTTATCGAGGATTTGTCAAAATGCAATAAAATATGATATGCAATGATGATCTATGTATAACATACCAAATTGAAAATTTGGGATGTTACAGAAATTTTAAAATTCTGCTACGATCTCCAACAGTGGCATCATGAGCCAGGCCTATGCGTAGTTACTATGCACGAGTAGAACACAAAGCAGTTGTGGGCGTAGATGTTGCCAATTCTTCTTGCCGCTACTAGTCTTATCTTGTTTCGGCGGTATTGTGGGATGTAGCGGCCCGGACCAACCTTACACGTACGCTTACGTGAGACAGGTTCCACCGACTGACATGCACTAGTTGCATAAGGTGGCTAGCGGGTGTCTGTCTCTCCCACTTTAGTCGGAACGGATTCGATGAAAAGGGTCCTTATGAAGGGTAAATAGAAATTGGCATATCAGGTTGTGGTTTTACGTAGGTAAGAAACGTTCTTGCTAGAAACCTATACAAGCCACGTAAAAACTTGCAACAACAATTAGAGGACGTCTAACTTGTTTTTGCAACATGTGCTATGTGATATGATATGGCCAGAAGATGTGATGAATGATATATGTGATGTATGAGATTGATCATATTCTTGTAATAGGAATCACGACTTGCATGTCGATGAGTATGACAACCGGCAGGAGCCATAGGAGTTTTCTTTATTATTTTGTATGACCTGCGTGTCATTGAATAACGCCATGTAAATTACTTTACTTTATTGCTAAACGCGTTAGCCATAGAAGTAGAAGTAATCGTTGGCGTGACAACTTCATGAAGACATGATGATGGAGATCATGATGATGGAGATCATGGTGTCATGCCGGTGACAAAGATGATCATGGCGCCCCGAAGATGGAGATCAATGGAGCAAAATGATATTGGCCATATCATGTCACTATTTGATTGCATGTGATGTTTATCATGTTTTGCATCTTATTTGCTTAGAACGACGGTAGTAAGTAAGATGATCCCTTATGATAATTTCAAGAAAGTGTTCCCCCTAACTGTGCACCGTTCCGAAGGTTCGTTGTTTCGAAGCACCACGTGATGATCGGGTGTGATAGATTCCAATGTTCGCATACAACGGGTGTTGACGAGCCTAGCATTTACATACATGGCCTCGGGACACACGCAATACACTTAGGTTGACTTGACGAGCCTAGCATGTACAGACATGGCCTCGGAACATGGAGGACCGAAAGGTCGAGCATGAGTCGTAGAGAAGATACGATCAACATGGAGATGTTCACCGATCATGACTAGTCCGTCTCACGTGATGATCGGACACGGCCTAGTTAACTCGGATCATGTTTCACTTAGATGACTAGAGGGATGTCTATCAGAGTGGGAGTTCATTGAGTAATTTGATTAGATGAACTTAATTATCATGAACTTAGTCTAAAATCTTTACAATATGTTTTGTAGATCAAATGGCCCACGTTGTCCTCAACTTCAACGTGTTCCTAGAGAAAACCAAGCTGAAAGATGATGGCAGCAACTATACGGACTGGGTCCGGAACCTGAGGATCATCCTCATAGCTGCCAAGAAAGATTATGTCCTAGAAGCACCGCTAGGTGAAGCACCAATCCCAGAGAACCAAGACGTTATGAACGCTTGGCAATCACGTGCTGATGATTACTCCCTCGTTCAGTGCGGCATGCTTTACAGCTTAGAACCGGGTCTCCAAAAGCGTTTTGAGAAACATGGAGCATATGAGATGTTCGAAGAGCTGAAAATGGTTTTCCAAGCTCATGCCCGGGTCGAGAGATATGAAGTCTCCGACAAGTTCTTCAGCTGTAAAATGGAGGAAAATAGTTCTGTTAGTGAGCACATACTCAGAATGTCTAGGTTACACAACCGCTTGTCTTAGCTTGGAGTTAATCTTCCGGATGACGCGGTCATTGACAGAATCCTTCAGTCGCTTCCACCGAGCTACAAGAGCTTTGTGATGAACTTCAATATGCAGGGGATGGAAAAGACCATTCCTGAGGTATATTCGATGCTGAAATCAGCGGAGGTGGAGATCAGAAAAGAACATCAAGTGTTGATGGTGAATAAAACCACTAAGTTCAAGAAGGGCAAGGGTACGAAGAACTTCAAGAAGGACGGCAAGGGAGTTGCCGCGCCCGGTAAGCCAGTTACTGGGAAGAAGCCAAGGAATGGACCCAAGCCTGAGACTGAGTGCTTTTATTGCAAGGGAAGTGGTCACTGGAAGCGGAACTGCCCCAAATACTTAGCGGACAAGAAGGCCGGGAACACCAAAGGTATATGTGATATACATGTAATTGATGTGTACCTTACCAGTACTCGTAGTAGCTCCTGGGTATTTGATACCGGTGCGGTTGCTCATATTTGTAACTCAAAACAGGAACTGCGGAATAAACGGAGACTGGCAAAGGACAAGGTGACGATGCGTGTCGGGAATGGTTCCAAGGTCGATGTGATCGCCGTCGGCACGCTACCTCTGCATCTACCTACGGGATTAGTTTTAAACCTCAATAATTGTTATTTAGTGCCAGCTTTAAGCATGAACATTGTATCTGGATCTCGTTTAATTCGAGATGGCTACTCATTTAAATCCGAGAATAATGGTTGTTCTATTTATATGAGAGATATGTTTTATGGTCATGCCCCGCTGGTTAATGGTTTATTCTTGATGAATCTCGAACGTGATGTTACACATATTCATAGTGTGAATACCAAAAGATGTAAAGTTGATAACGATACTCCCACATACTTGTGGCACTGCCGCCTTGGTCACATTGGTGTCAAGCGCATGAAGAAGCTCCATGCAGATGGACTTTTGGAGTCTCTTGATTACGAATTATTTGACACGTGTGAACCATGCCTCATGGGTAAGATGACCAAGACTCCGTTCTCCGGAACAATGGAGCGAGCAACCAACTTATTGGAAATTATACATACCGATGTGTGCGGTCCAATGAGTGTTGAGGCTCGCGGAGGATATCATTATGTTCTCACTCTCACTGATGACTTAAGTAGATATGGGTATGTCTACCTAATGAAACACAAGTCTGAAACCTTTGAAAAGTTCAAGGAATTTCAGAGTGAGGTTGAGAATCAACGTGACAGGAAAATAAAATTCTTACGATCAGATCGTGGTGGAGAATATTTAAGTCACGAATTTGGTGCGCACTTAAGGAAATGTGGAATCGTTTCACAACTCACGCCGCCTGGAACACCTCAGCGAAACGGTGTGTCCGAACGTCGTAATCGCACTCTATTGGATATGGTGCGATCTATGATGTCTCTTACCGATTTACCGCTCTCATTTTGGGGCTATGCTTTAGAGACTGCCGCATTCACTTTAAATAGGGCTCCGTCGAAATCCGTTGAGACGACACCGTATGAATTATGGTTTGGGAAGAAACCTAAGCTGTCGTTTCTAAAAGTTTGGGGATGCGATGCTTATGTCAAAAACTTCAACCTGAAAAGCTCGAACCCAAGTCGGAGAAACGCGTCTTCATAGGATACCCTAAGGAAACTATTGGGTATACCTTCTACCTCAGATCCGAAGGCAAGATCTTCGTTGCCAAGAACGGGTCCTTTCTGGAGAAAGAGTTTCTCTCGAAAGAATTAAGTGGGAGGAAAGTGGAACTTGATGAGGTGATAGTCACCCCTTCCGAACCGGAAAGTAGCGCAGCGCGGGAAGATGTTCCTGTGGTGCCTACACCGACTGGGGAGGAAGTTAATGATGATGATCATGAAGCTTCGGATCAAGTTACTGCTGAACTTCGTAGGTCCACAAGGACACGTTCCGCACCAGAGTGGTACGGCAACCCTGTCCTGGAAATCATGTTGTTAGACAACGGTGAACCTTCGAACTATGAAGAAGCGATGGCGGGCCCGGATTCCGACAAATGGCTAGAAGCCATGAAATCCGAGATAGGATCCATGTATGAAAACGAAGTATGGACTTTGACTGACTTGCCCGATGATCGGCGAGCCATAGAAAATAAATGGATCTTTAAGAAGAAGATAGACGCGGATGGTAATGTGACCATCTATAGGGCTCGACTTGTCGCTAAGGGTTATCGACAAGTTCAAGGGGTTGACTACGATGAGACTTTCTCACCCGTAGCGAAGCTGAAGTCCGTCCGAATCATGTTAGCAATTGCCGCATACTATGATTATGAGATATGGCAGATGGACATCAAAACGGCAGTCCTTCATGGCTTCCTTAAGGAAGAATTGTATATGATGCAGCCGGAAGGTTTTGTCGATCCTATGAATGCTAACAAAGTATGCAAGCTCCAGCGCTCAATCTATGGGTTGGTGCAAGCATCTCGGAGTTGGAATATTCGCTTTGATGAGATGATCAAAGCGTTTGGGTTTACACATACTTATGGAGAAGCCTGTGTTTACAAGAAAGTGAGTGGGAGCTCTGTAGCATTTCTCTTACTGTATGTGGATGACATACTATTGATGGGAAATGATATAGAATTCTTGGAAAGTATAAAGGCCAATTTGAATAAGTGTTTTTCAATGAAGGACCTTGGAGAAGCTGCTTATATATTAGGCATCAAGATCTATAGAGATAGATCAAGAAGCCTCATTGGTCTTTCACAGAGTACGTACCTTGGCAAGATATTGAAGAAGTTCAATATGGATCAGTCCATGAAGGGGTTCTTGCCTGTATTGCAAGGTGTGCAATTGAGCACGGCTCAATGCCCGACCACGGCAGAAGATAGAGAAAAGATGAGTGTCATCCCCTATGCCTCGGCCATAGGGTCTATTATGTATGCCATGCTGTGTACCAGACCTGATGTAAACCTTGCCGTAAGTTTGGTAGGAAGGTACCAAAGTAATCCCGACATGGAACACTGGACAGCGGTCAAGAATATCCTAAAGTACCTGAAGAGGACTAAGGATATGTTTCTCGTTTATGGAGGTGACAAAGAGCTCGTCGTAAAGGGTTACATAGATGCTAGCTTCGACACAGATCTGGATGACTCGAAGTCACAAACCGGATACGTGTATATTTTGAATGGAGGAGCAGTAAGCTGGTGCAGTTGCAAGCAAAGCGTCGTGGCGGGATCTACATGTGAAGCGGAGTACATGGCAGCCTCGAAGGCAGCACATGAAGCAGTCTGGATGAAGGAGTTCATTACCGACCTAGGGGTGATTCCCAATGCGTCGAACCCGATGACTCTCTTCTGTGACAACACTGGAGCTATTGCCCTTGCAAAGGAGCCCAGGTTTCACAGGAAGACCAGGTATATCAAGCGTCGCTTCAACTCCATTCATGAAAGTGTTCAAAATGGAGACATAGATATTTGTAAAGTACATACGGACCTGAATGTCGCAGATCCGTTGACTAAACCTCTCCCTAGAGCAAAACATGATCAACACCAGGACGCAATGGGTGTTCGATTCATCACAATGTAACTAGATTATTGACTCTAGTGCAAGTGGGAGACTGTTGGAAATATGCCCTAGAGGCAATAATAAATGGTTATTATTATATTTCTTTGTTCATGGTAATTGTCTATTGTTCATGCTATAATTGTGTTATCCGGAAATCGTAATGCATGTGTGAATACATAGACCACAACGTGTCCCTAGTAAGCCTCTAGTTGACTAGCTCGTTGATCAACAGATAGTCATGGTTTCCTGACAATGGACATTGGATGTCATTGATAACGGGATCACATCATTAGGAGAATGATGTGATGGACAAGACCCAATCCTAAGCATAGCTCAAAGATCGTGTAGTTCGTTTGCTAGAGCTTTTCCAATGTCAAGTATCTTCTCCTTAGACCATGAGATCGTGCAACTCCCGAATACCGTAGGAGTACTTTGGGTGTGCCAAACATCACAACGTAACTGGGTGACTATAATGGTACACTACGAGTATCTCCGAAAGTGTCTGTTGGGTTGGCACGGATCGAGACTGGGATTTGTCACTCCGTATGACGGAGAGGTATCTCTGGGCCCACTCGGTAATGCATCATCATAATGAGCTCAATGTGACTAAGGAGTTAGTCACGGGATCATGCATTGCAGTACGAGTAAAGAGACTTGCCGGTAACGAGATTGAACAAGGTATTGGGATACCGACGATCGAATCTCGGGCAAGTAACATACCGATTGACAAAGGGAATTGTATACGGGATTGATTGAATCCTCGACATCGTGGTTCATCCGATGAGATCATCGTGGAACATGTGGGAGACAACATGGGTATCCAGATCCCGCTGTTGGTTATTGACCGGAGAGGCGTCTCGGTCATGTCTACATGTCTCCCGAACCCGTAGGGTCTACACACTTAAGGTTTGGTGACGCTAGGGTTGTAGAGATATGAGTATGCAGAAACCCGAAAGTTGTTCGGAGTCCCGGATGAGATCCCGGACGTCATGAGGAGTTCCGGAATGGTCCGGAGGTGAAGAATTATATATAGGAAGTCCAGTTTCGGCCACCGGGAAAGTTTCGGGGGTTATCGGTATTGTACCGGGATCACCGGAAGGGTCCCGGGGGTCCATCGGGTGGGGCCACCTATCCCGGAGGGCCCCAT
The DNA here is from genome assembly GCF_002575655.3 of Aegilops tauschii subsp. strangulata. Taxonomy (NCBI): domain Eukaryota; kingdom Viridiplantae; phylum Streptophyta; class Magnoliopsida; order Poales; family Poaceae; genus Aegilops; species Aegilops tauschii. The sequence continues at coordinate 443,121,461 of NC_053041.3, read as the reverse complement.
GAGCTGAAGTGGGAAGGGAACCAGCCCTTAGTGGGCTGGGGCGCCCCCATGGGCCTCCCCCCTGCGCCTAGGGTTGGAAACCCTAGGGTGGGGGGCGCCCCACTTGACTTGGGGGGGAAGTTTCCCCCCCCTTGGCTGCCGCCCCCCCCATAGATGGGTTCTTGGCCGGCGCCCCCCCTCCCAGGGGGCCTATATAAAGGGGGGGAGGGAGGGCAGCAATAACACAGCCCTTGGCGCCTCCCTCCTCCCCTGCAACACCTCTCCCTCTCGCAGAAGCTTGGCGAAGCCCTGCCGAGATCCCGCTCCATCCACCACCACGCCGTCGTGCTGCTGGATCTCCATCAACCTCTCCTTCCCCCTTGCTGGATCAAGAAGGAGGAGACGTCGCTGCTCCGTGCGTGTGTTGAACGCGGAGGTGTTGTCCGTTCGGCACTCGGTCATCGGTGATTTGGATCACGGCGAGTACGACTCCATCAACCTCGTTCATTGGAACGCTTCCGCTCGCGATCTACAAGGGTATGTAGATGCACTCCCTTTCCCCTCGTTGCTAGTATACTCCATAGATGATCTTGGTGATGCGTAGAAAATTTTAAAATTCTGCTACGATCTCCAACAGCGGGGGCGTTCTTTTGGCCAAACGGTGGCGCCAATGAATCGTCAGTGAGCCCGTTCCCGCGCAAGCTCACAGTAGTAGTAGTATTTAGGGGCTATTTTGTTCAGTTCATCTGACTATAGATGTGGTGGAACTGTACAACATACTTAAAATTAACTAGTATATATAGTTGAACTAGCTATTTCAGTACGTGGTTTGCAACAATTGGGGATAAGTTTGGTCGGTTCAGCTGTCGAGTTGAACTGTTTGTATAAATTAAGAACGGCTACTTAATCTATGAATGAAATCTATGCTTAATTACTAAATTTTAGTTCCAAAAATTAGATACTGCTAGTGATTTTTAGCTTCATATTTTGACAAATCAGAGTGTTACAAGGTTGACAAATGGCAATGTTACTAGAGCAACAAATGTCAATCTTTCCAGCTTGACAAATGCCAACATACCCAATATGACAGAAGCAAATCTTACCAAATTGTTTGTAAGTGGTTGCAGACGGGTCATCCAAAAGAACCATTTGCATTGAAGAGATGCACAAATCCTGCTCTCACTTGGCATCATGTCGTCCCGGGATCGACAGGTGAGGCGTCGGAGGACGGCAGCAGGCGGCGCTGAGAGGCAGTGTTCGACGGCGGCGTCCCATGCCGCTAAGGGGGGCGCGGGCACGGAGAGGAAGGCGGGCGGCCATGGAAGTCAAAGGGCTCGCTTCCCAGTGAGCCTACGCAGCGTACAGCTCGCACGCTTCCCGGTGAGCCAGCGCATTTGAGGACAGCTTGCACGCCTCTCGGTCAGCCTGCGCACCGGACTGCGCTCGCACGCATCCCGTTTAGTCAAGGTCAAGCAGCTGTCCGCACGGCACCTCCTATAGCCATTAAAACCAAGACACATGGCGTCACGTGAATGGTTAACAGAACGCACACGGTTTGAATTATACAAACATTTGAGATATTAAAGTGGCAGCTATTTTTTCAAAATGCCTTTGTTGGCTGTCATTATTTGAGTGCGCCTTCTCTCAACATGGACACGAAAAATACCACAGCATGTCGGGTTCCATTCCATGATAGCATGCCAAGTTTCATGAATTTCAGATGAGTTTTGGATTTACTAGAATTTAAAAATAAAGTATCTCAACGTTTTGCCAGCAATCAATGGTGCTCTGGTGTTTGAAATTCATTCCCATTTCTTGCATGGGACCTAGCCATGCACCCAAGGACACATAGTTGATTTTTGAACCAATTTATATGCACTGGAGCATGTGCATGTAGTTCAAATTTGAATTATGAAAATAAATACATTGAAAACTCAGTTAATGCATAAAAATGTCAAAACGAACACCGAAAAATCACAAACATTGACACAACACTCCTGTTGTTCTATGTTGACACGAGAATTTTTTTGAAAGCAATAAAAGGCAATGGATATCGATTCATCCCCAAAGGTGGGATGTTCCCTACCGAAACCATCATGCTTGTTGTGAGAAGCTCTGGTTTGTCAGAAGCATATACCCAAACCTGCCCCAAATGGGACAAAAATTTTACCACGGCATGTTGATGCCGCTCCATGATAGCATGCCAAGTTTCATGAATTTTAGACGAGTTTTAGATTTACTAGAATTTAAAAACCATGTATCTCAATGTTTTGCCGGCAATCAACGGTGCCCTGGTGTTTGAAATTCATTACCATTTCTTGCATGGGACCTAAGCACACACCCAAGGACACAGATTTGATTTTTCAACCAATTTAAATGCACTGGAGCATGTGCATGTAGTTCAGATTTGAATTATGCACATAAATGCATTGAAAACTCAATTAATGCATAAAAATGTACAAAGAAACCTGAAAAATCAAAAAAATTGACACAACACTCCTGTTGTTCTACGTTGACACGAGAAAAATTTGTAAAGCAGTAACAGGCAATGGATATCGTTTCATCCCCAAAAGTGGGACGTTCCCTACCGGAACCATCATGCTTGTTGTGAGAAGCTCTTGTTTGTGAGAAGCATATACCAAACCTGCCCCAAATGGGACAAAAAAACTACCATGGCATGTTGATGTCGCTCCATGATAGCATGCCAAGTTTCATGAATTTCAAATGAGTTTTGGATTTACTAGAATTTAAAACCCAGGTATCTTAATGTTTGCAGCCGAGTGACGGTGGCAGGGTGCTTGACATTCATTTCCATTTCTTGCATGGGACCTAAGCAAGCAACCAAGAACACATATTTGAATTTTCAACCAATTTATATGCATTAGAGCATGTGCATGTAGTTCAAATTTGAATTATGCACATAAATGCATTGAAAACTCAATTAATGCATAAAAATGTCCAAACGAACCCCGAAAAATCCCAAAAATTGACACAACACTCCTGTTGTTCTATGTTGACACTAGGAAAAAATTGAAATCGAGAAGAGGCAACGAATATCGTTTCATCCAGAAAGGTGAAACGTTCCCTACCGAAACCATCACACTTGTTGTGAGAAGCGCTGGTTTATGAGAAGCTTATACCCAAACCTACCCCAAATGGGAAAAAAATTACCATGGCATGTTGATGCCGCTCCATGATAGCATGCCAAGTTTCATGAATTTTGGACGAATTTTGGATTTACCAGAATTACAAAAGCAAGTACGTCGATGTTTGCCGGAGAGCCACAGTACCGTGGTCTTCGAGTTTCATCCCCAGTTCTTGCATGGGACATAAGCATAAACCCATGGACACATATATGATTTTACAACCCATGTTGGTGCACCTGAGCATGTGCATGTAGTTTAATTTTGAATTGTGCACCTGAAATGCCTAGAAAACTAATTTAATGTATAAAATGTTCAAACAAACCCTGAATAATTCCAATTCTTTTACGGCACACCTATAGTTGCATGTTCACTGCAGATAAAAGGTCTAGCAATTCAAACACCGTCCATTGCCGCTGTGACCCCATTATGTAATTCAAATCAAGATGAAAAATCAAGTAGATTGCACACAGTTTATTATCACCAACCGTGTGAGATGCAACACAAACTATCCTGGAGCACCGTCGGTGTATATATAGTACGCCTATGGCTTACGCAAGAAGATGCGTCGGCTACAGTCCACAGCCGGCGTCTCAAGCACACTAGCTCGCTCCCCAAATATCTTTTCACTATTTAATCGTCACCAGTGAAAGATGGACACGTGGACCCGCGTCGTGAGGGCAACTTCAGTGGCCCACTCCGGCGAGAGCGCGGCCACAGCTGCCATGCGCATGCTAACAAGGTGCATCAGCGTGGCCGCAATCTGCGCCCGGCGGCCAAGGCAGCCTAAATGGCCTCTATTGCTTCTCAGGTGGCGACAGCAACATCTGCCTTGGGGATAGCAACTGGCGAGAGAGGCACAACAGTTGTCCGTTCCGCAGCAGCGGCCTTATAGCCCTGATGGAGGCCGCCCACGCCCAGCTCGTGGCGGTCACTGCACAAATCGAACGAAGCTTCTCCGACAACGGTCGACAACCCACGGCCGAAGAGTTGGAAATTGCCGAGAGCGTTCGAGCAGCCGTCCATTCCTCCGATCTTGCGACGACGGAGCCGGTCCAAGCCCAGATCGCGGCCGCCCACGCCCAGCTCGTGGCGGCCTTTTCCAAAGAGATGGCGGATTCGGATGGCGAGATGCTTGCCGAGTATGGTGCGATGGATGCCATGGAGCCCCTTCCCCAGGAGACCGCCGGGCGCTAGCTGGACATGGAGGCGGCCGTGGAGATTGACGAGCACGAGCCGTAGTACTAGTACTCTTTGTTTTGTTTAGTTAAGAGCGCCGGTCTTTAATATGTTAGAGTAATGTTTAGGTCAGCTAGCTCTGTTTAATTGCTGAACTTGCTCGATTAAGAAGTGTGGGTATGCTGTAGTCTCCTTTGTGTACCCAAATTATGCAATGACGTGGATGACCACTATAACCATAGAAATTCAAACGAAATTTTTTTACGTTCAAACTCATCACACACGGGTTAAGCTATCTGAATCGTTTGTGATGTTCACATATCGTACACAGTTCTAAATAAGGGACCGTGTCTGATGACACTTTGCGCTCCAGTTTTTTGGCTGAAGTGATTCCAAATTTTCGGCTTCCACGGAAATATCTACCTCCCCGCCCCCTCCCCTTACCAAAAGCCATATTTCCCCTGCTTCCGCCTTCCTTTCCAAGTTGAAACCTTCACTCCTTGCTTGCAGCGCCGCCTCCTCGCCGGCAACCCTCCTTCACGCTGCTCAGCCTCGTCTATCCAGGCAGGTAATCCATACTCGACCCCTATCCTCCTCCTCCTTCCACATCCCACATGCCCCGACCGCTGGCGCGAACACGACACCTTCCACCCAAATCAGCGACCCCTCCACCAAATAAGCGCCGCCCTAAGCCATGGTGCATGCAGTTTAGCCAGGATCTCCAGGAGCATTTGGCAGCGGACAAGCAAATCGCGGCCGCAGGCGCGGATGAGGTCGCGATGGCTGCCATTCGTGCCGACCCCCAGATCTTGGAGGAGCACCCTGCCATTTTCTAGCTATGCCGGTTAAGCATGCTTGGTTTACCCGTTGCGTGTGCTGCTCCTGCCTTTCCTTCACAAATTCTAGTGAATTGTGCTATCTTATTTTACCATGCAATATGTTGCTCTAGTGTATATGTTCTATATGTCATGCAGTGTGATGCTCACTTATTAACTGTTTTGCTAATTAGTTGTCGTCTTCAGTTAACTGTTTGGTTCAATTCTGCAAATGTGATGTTTAATCCTTCCGGCTGCAATTTGGTATTGTGTTCCATGTAAGAAATAAGTCGAATTTATCTTTACAAAATACATGAGAAACAAATACAATTGCTATATTTCCAAGTTGTCAAGCATGCTTGGTTTGGTTATACATTGTGCAAGGTGGTGCTCAGTTAACGTTTGGTTCATTTGTGTTGTGGTTCGATTCTACAATGTGATGTTCAATAGTTGTGGGTGCATTCTGTTATTGTATAACATGTGAGGAATAAATTGAATTTGGCTGTAGTAAATACATGAGAAACAAATACAATTGTTATATTTCCAAGTTGTTAAGCATGCTTCGTTTGGTTAACTGTCTGATCTTATATTAGGAGTATGTTATATTGTGCAATGTGGTGCTCAGTTAATGTTTGTTTCATTTGTTGTGGTGTTTAGTTAACTGCTTGGTTCAATTCTGCAATGCGATGTCCAATTGTCATGGGTAGAATTTTGTATTGTTGTGCATGTGAGGAATAAATCGAATTTGGCTGCACTTAATACAAGAGAAACATATACAAGTGCTATATTTCCTAGTTCTTAATCATGCTTGGTTTGGATAAATGGGTTTTCCATGTGGCTTCAATTAATCGGATGAATCTGCAATGTGCTTATTTTTCATCAACATATTTTACTGATAGCATGCGAACCCTTACTTAACCTGATGACTAACTACCTTATATGTGTTGCAGGGAAACAATGGGAGGCACTGGGTTTACAATCGAGGTTAGCACGTGCATGGTCCGTTGTCTAATAGCACAATATTGTGCACTTGCAGGAACCATTCTAATATTTAGGTTTTTAACAATTTGGTCTTGCACATGTAGGTTCTGCTGTCAGAGGTTTTGACCCATTGTTCGACCCTTTTTGCATATGGTGATATGAGTTATCCATGAATATCAATCAAATCAAGAAACTCGTAAAGATTGTTAGGAAAAAGAAATTAGCGACAAAAAACAACAAGATCTTTGTGTGCACAATGAAGAAGACATCAGTTCACTACAAGATGGTAAGTATTATACCTTGGCTTCTTTTATTCCCTTTGCCCCATTTCCAATATAGAGAAGATATTCATGCACATCCTTGTTTTCAGGCCTTTCCAAAGCAGTTCACTGATGATTACCTCTCAAACCACCTCTACGGTCAGGAGGCGAGGAAGGTTGTCATACAACACCCACAGTTCAATATTGAAGTGTTCTTGAAGAGGACGAAGGACGGATGGTCAATCATCCATAGGCACTGGCCTAAAGTTGCAAAGACCTTCAACATGAATGAAGGCTCAATATTCGCCTTCCGCTTCAGCAGTTTTCCAGATGAGATGCATCTGTCTATATACCGTCTATGATGCTAATTTCGAAAGGTTCTACATGTTGCATGTGAAACTTGGTGCTGGTGCAGTTGTGTAATGGGGTAGCTGAGTGCTGAAGCTATATCATGTTGTACTCTGATGTATTTCAATTATGAAATTCCGCTTCCTTTATATGGTAATGAAATATATTATGTGCTTAATACGAATGTCAATTAGATTAATAAATGGATTATTAATAAATGGCGAATTAGCCTGCTAATTGGGTTTTGCTATTACAAACGGTTATTGAAAAAACACCATGGGCGATGGCCTCAGGCAACGCACACAGTTTGTAGGAATAAACCGTGTTGGATCAATGAACAATCACACACGATCTTCTCTTGGTTTATGTTAGGCCACCTTGCGCAACGTTTACCACATAAAAACTGTGTGTGATGGACAGTTTTGCCACATAGTTTCTTCTACGGACCGTGTGTGATGCATTCAATAACGCAAACGATTTAACGGGAAAAATTGTCTGTGATGTACCTGTGAATGGAAACGTTTTCCTTGGAGTGACTGTGTGGGATGTACATACGAACGGAAATGTTTAGCGGGGACTGACCGTGTGGGATGTACTTGCGACCGGAAACAATTTCGCTTGTATAATTGTATTTTTTTGCTCTACTGTACGTATTTCCGTATTTGAGCGCTCGCCGGTCGCACACGACCTCATTTTGCCGAGCATGTGTGCAAGGAGGGCATATCCTCGATGGTTTCTGGGTCGTGTGGGAAGGACCCCCCTATCGCCCACACTCACTAGGCGGCAGTTCCAAATGTCGTCGCGGAAAGGGGTTAAAAACGGTTTGTATAGCACCGACGCATACCAGTGTATACACACCGTGGGTGAACGACCTAAAGTGAAAAGACGAATTTGCGCGACGGAGCTAAAGAATGCTGAGGGAGGGTGAGACGGAGGCAGGCGTGTGCATGCATGAGAGAAAGTTAGCACTACCTACAAAGATAAGAGGATTGTGTGGGTCTAAAATACAAATAGACATCATAATTCATTATAAAAAATGAATTCGGATATTTGAAGAATTTATCATAGTGTTTTAAACTGGCGCATGCGTGAATATATATAACGGTGATACGCATGGTGTGTTATGAACATGTTATACTACATATAATATATTTTATCTACTCTTATAAAAAACAGAGTTGGTGATGATGGTGTACCTGCCATCCTGCAATATAGGTCGTCCGATTTATATCTGATGAATAGGAAGGAAACTATGGCAATTTTTCAAAAAGATACCCACACCCCTCTCCGCTTGCAAATAAGGCCTTCCCTCATTCATCCTTTTCTCTCACAGGATAAACTACTCATACAAATGCACCTTTATGTTCCGTGCAACACACGGGCATCTTGCTAGTATATAAAAAACAGGGTTGGTGATGATGGTGTGCCTGCCATCCTGCAATATAGGCCGTCCGATTTATATCTGACGGATAGGAAGGAAAGTATGGCAATTCTGCAAAAAGATGCCCACACCCCTCTCCACATTTGCAAATAAGGCCTTCCCTCGTTCATCCTTTTCTCCCACAAGATAAACTACTCATACAAATGCATCTTGATGTTCCGTGCAACGCATGGGCATATTGCTAGTACTACATATAATATAAAAAACATTGATTATAATTTGTGATAATGTGTGGGTTTTGCAGATCAGGGCTAAATACTTGTCATAATGTAGGGGGCGGGGCACTATACTTTGTGTGATAAACACGGTGTACGTATGGAACATGGTTTAGATTATGAATCTAGTTAGTACATCAAATGTACTATTATTTATCATCAACATCAAGTGTATTCAAAAATTTGAATTCGAGTTCACATAGTACACGTAGTTCATATCTATCTCTATAGTAATCATGTGGTGTCTTGTTAAGATAATACATGAATGATGGTTTAAGTTGGCAACAATCATGATTGTAGATTCTTATTCAAATAGAGAAACGAATTCAAATTTAGTTCGAATTGCAGCGGTAGTATAGACATTAGGAATGCACTAAAATGTTGGTATGAGTAGGTTACATGCAATATACAGCCAGCAAAAAATTTTAATTGGACATAACATGGATTCATAGCTTTGAATAGCTTTTGTACAGTAAAACGGGACAAGACTCTCTCTTTGTGTGGTGTGAATAGTTTTTTTTTGTTTTTTCCGTCGACGGAAGTGCGTATTGATTTGGTACGTACAAGTACAATATTACACGTTAGGCTTGTCCCCAAAATTCAACCCGCGCCTTGTTATATCCAAAAAATTCGGATATCGTGCTCCCAAAACTCCTGCATTCACAACCCGTGCCTTGCTATCCCGAAATTACAACGCGGGCGAAAACTCCCTACAGCTGCCACATCCCAACACGCGAAATCCCCCTTCTAACCCTGAGCCTAAAGGGTCGCTAGTTCAAATCGGTGGGGGTACTTTATTAACACACCCTACATTTTGGACAAGCGCGTCCCTAAGTCATGGTTCCCCCTTCCCATCGCCTCCTTTTCGCCATTCGAAATCCCAGACCACCATAACCTCTCTGCTCCAGCCGTGAAAACCCACCCTCCTGCGTCCGCCACCTCACCGCTGCCCAACCGGGTCCTCTTCCCCGATGATGTCATCCACCGCAACAGCTCGACGTCCCTCATCCACCTCCCTGGATGAGGATTTATCGTCGATCTCGTCGTCCCGCCGGTTCAGCCGCCCCATTCTCCACCTCCAAGGAGCTTCTCCGATGATCGCCTCATCTATCGCGGCTGCTCCATCCCCACAGCGCCGCCTTAACCTGCTCCACCGAAACCGCAACATCCCCACCGACTCCTCGGACGAAGCCGAGGCCTACTCGGCGCCTTCAAAGAGGTTGTACACTCATCGCATCGCACCTTCTCCTTAACTCGACCTCCCGGTGCCGACGGTGCTCCATCCCGCACCCCCATGGCGCGGCTACCTCGAAGCTGGCGCCGTGGGCGACATCTCCATGGAGGCTCTCCCCCAGTGCGAGGCACCTTGGTGGTGGCGTCCATACCAGCCGGATCTGCTGCTGCTGCTCCGACTCTCGCTCGCGCAGCTGTTACTGCTCCGGCTCTCGCTCACTCGCGTTACTGCTCTGCTCTCCCCCTCACTCGTGTTGCTGCTCTGCTCTTGCTCTCGCTTGTGCTGCTGATGATAGTACACGGGCTGTTGCAGCTACATGAGTTGCTGCTCTGGCACTAGTTCGCGCTCCTCCAGGCGCAGCTGCTTCGGCCGCTATCTGCTACTGAGTTCCCCGTCTATCGCCTACTGATTTAGATCACTATTTCTCTACTACTAGTGCTCTAAGGACCTAAACTATATGTGAAGTGCCTCTACCAGTGCGTTCAGTTTCGACAGGAACATTCAGATTCCACAGTAAATTTCAGTTTCGACAGTTAAGTCTAGAGTCAACGTTTTTACCTCATCTGCTGTAGTCAGGTGTTTTTTGGTGACGTAAATTTTACATCTATCACCTTTTGGTAACGTATACATCATCTATTGGAGATGCTATCAGAATCCCACTTGAGATTAACGATGTCTATCTTGTACTGCTTCAGCCTCGACGTCTTACGGCTCGCCGGAGCTGCTCCAACGACAGAACCAACCATCACAATAGAGTAGTGCCCTGGACGCCGTCTACAGATTCCTCAGATCTTCCTCCCCACCTCGGACAGCCACCTCTGCCTCAACTTCTCCAGCGACCAACCCAATGATGCCGAGATCGACACGGCTACGGCAAAGAGGTGATGCACTTGTCGCATCACTTATTACTCTACATTCATGTCGATCCATTAGGGCTATTTTGGTTCAAAGGAAAAACTGAAGGAAAAACATAACAATAGGAAATTTTTCTATGGCACTCTACTATTCAATTATTCATGCATTTTGTTTAAAGGAATGGAGCAAAACATCAACCTGGACCTACTTTTCAAAATCCTATGCATGTAAACAACACCAAGTGCATTAATGGCAGAATAACATTCTAACTGTACACACTTTGATATGGTTTCACTTTGATCTAGCCATGTTTCTTTGCATTCCTTTGCTCTTCCAATTCCTGTGAACTAAACACCCAAGTTGACAGAAATCCAGTGTTTACAAATGCTCTATTTCCTTCGTGCATTCCCATCATATTCCGGTGTTTTTCCTATGCTTGTGTTTTTAGAATCCTGATAGCCAAAGGAGCCCTTACAGAATTACTTCAGTTACAAGTAGGTGTCGAAGAAAATTTTGTGCGGTTTGTCCTGCTCTTGCCGCGATGTCGTCCACCTCACCTGAGCTGCTCCATCGACAGAAGCATCGACCAAACCAAACATCACGACTCCCAACCATCTTTCGTCGCCTCATATATCCTTCCCTGCCACCGGCAACCACCGCAACGGCATCACCATCATCGACTCAGCAGATGAACCTGAGAAGTATACGGGTCCACAAGAGAGGTCACACTCTTTTGTTTCTGCTTATGTTATGCATTGCTTAATATTAAATTCTACTTTATCATCATGTTCACCTCTTAGACTCCAAGTCAGGTCCAAATTAATGTTCAAACTTCAGTTCTAAAATTAGTTTGGGGCACATATTGAGGCAGCAATGAATAGTATCTCTGTCTATTATCTGGTTCACCTAGGGTATGCCTATGTTGTTCATCTTGGGTGGGAAACAAATAGTAAACCAATCATCATCTGTCTTTTTATTAAATTAAAGCTATCATCAGCCTGCTATCATTATTTTTGGATCCATCCACTGGTTGTTACTGTCACTCTAGATTTCTGCATGCACCCCTTACATAATCTCACTATATTTTTTCCTATGCATGTCAAATATTGTACACAGTCATGCTGAACATGTAGAGAGAAAGAGAAGAGTTTTGCGCCGCAATACAATATCATGCAGACATCGCTCCATGGTGGGTTCAATGGCAAACCCTGCCCCCTCCAGATTGTAATCTAGAGGAAGATATCTATTCTGAGGCGGATTCAGACACAGCTGACCACTCCTATTTACCCCCAAGGTGTTTGCTCTAACTTGGCATGATGATGTTAGTCATATCTTGCAGTGCTACTTTCGACATCATATATGTCATTTGCTTAGTTTAGACATGTTCTGTAATGCCACTTGTTTAGTTTCTATATCATATATGGGAATTATGCAGTCTCATCTCTTTTAGCCAGCCATAATATATGTGAAATATGCAATGCCATCCTATTTAACCAGGCATCATATATTTGAATGATATCTTGCCCATCCTTTTCTTCATTACATTTCCATTTGTCAACAATGTTTGTACATTAAACTACTCTTCCTGTGAATCAGCCATTTGAGTGCGTGATGGAAAAATCTGGAGTGAAAACAAGGTCTTCAGAGAAAGCAGTGCTACATGTCGAAGCAGATCTCTTGCTGGGTCCCGATAGCTCCGCAGAGATGGATTCAGAGACAGATGACCAGTGCTATTCCCCCATCGAGGTGTATGCTCTAACTTGGCATGGTTATACTGCTCATATCATGCATATGGTGTCTTGCATTGCATAGTTTAGACATCATATACACAATATTCAACACCATGTTCTTAGTTCAGACATCATATATGCGAATGCCCTCTGCTTAGGATATAAATCACATATGTGAATTAAAATCCTGATTACTTAGATAACATGTATGTGAATTATGTCATGCGAACCTGTTTACTAAAGACATCATATAATTATCTCATGCCATCCTGTTTAGTTAGTCATCATATCTTTGAATTATGTCATAAAATGTTATGCAGTTTAGATAGACATCATATATGTGCAATTATGTTATGCTATCTGTCGTGGAATTGTCACGGCAGATGTCCTAGTGTGAGGACTTAGTCGTGAGGCCAACACATCTATGTGGTAGCTTGAGAGGGGTTGAGCGGAATCGAGAGACGCAACGCAAGACAAGGATTTAGACAGCTTCGGGCCCCGGGAAACATCATCTGGTAACAACCCTACATGCTGTTTGTGGCTAAGTCTCATTATCATCATGAGGGAGTCGCCGTAAACCGGCTCTCCTAGTTATGTCTAGCCCTAAAGATTATTCCTCTCCCCCCTTAGGGTGCCCTGCCCCTCCTTATATATGTTGAAGGGGCGGGTTACATGTAGAGTCCAACTCGGATTAAGACTTAAACTATTTCGATTTCACTTCATGGGCTTCTTAAAGTCTTGGGCTCGGTTCAGTTGTCATAGCTGTTCGGAATCCACAAACCATCCCGACCGATGGTCAGATTTTTTTTGAATATGTTCATAACGTCTCGGACTTCATAACCCCCGGTGACTCTATCTGCCGGGTTATGATTGTCAACCAGTTATCACTGTCTGCCGGGTTATGACTGTCTGCCGGTTTATGATGGTCTGCCGGGTTATGATGGTCTGCCGGGTTATGACTTCCTGCTGGTTTATGATCTGACTTAACATCTGCCGGGTTATCATCTGACTTAACACCTGCCGGGTTATGATCTGACTTAACACCTGCCGGGTTATCATCTGACTTGAGACCTGCCTGGTTATCATTTGACTTAACACCTGCCGGGTTATCATCTGACTTAATACCTGCCGGTTTACCAGGTCCCAGCCAGGTTATAACTCCGGCCGGGTCATACCGCGGGGTATATCCCCGACATTAGCCCCAGTTTAATTTGGATTTATCCATGTTTAACTGATCCTGATCACCCTTAAGTCCTTGTCACTTCCTTCTTCTTAGAAAATCCAGGTCAATAGGCCAGCTTCATAATCAATTTGCTGACATTGGTTTGTCACAGAGAAATATTCTGAAGAATAATTCATTTGACTCAGCTCCCAATGCCTAACAAAAATATTGGTCTTTGAAATACTCATCTGATCTTCAGCCGGTTTAAGAATGTAGAACTTGCCGGTTTATCATTGCCGGTTTACAAATATTGATGGCACCGGGTCATATTGTAGTTAACATCAAGCTTGAAAATATACCTCTTATATGCCTATCACTTGTAGGCCCCAAGTCTTAAGAAGGTAGCATAGCAACAGCTTAAGACTTGCTTCAATATAAATATCACAATCTTGAAGAAATCCAATTTGTTCATCCCAGTCATTAGTCATAAACTCAGTATTCCATATATGTATCCCCCAAGTGCCGGGTTGTCATGCTTGCACCAACCTGGGACTTGTAATTTCCTGATGCTCATAAAAACTTCAACCAGTGTAGCCCCCAAGGGCCGGGTCATTTGTGCAAATAATGAGCAGGGACTTTGAAAATATGATCATGTAGACTTTAACAGCAACGTGTAGCCTCCAAGGGCCGACTAAGTAAGATAATACTGAGTGGGACTTTTTATATATACTTCATTGAAAATAACATCATATGATGTAACTCCCATCATGGAGCTTGAACTCACGTCCACAAAGTTAAAAGCTTTGTGTTTTACCAACTCAGGAGTGGACCCTTCAATATAATGGATTAAGACTTGTGTACCTTGAATGGTTGATAGGAGCAATTGGTAGCCCCCAAGGGCCGGCTCATTACGATGTGATGAGTCGGGTCTTCAATAAGGTGAGCAAACAATGACTTTGCAGTAGCCCCCAAGTGTCATGGTGCATGCTTGCAGCAACATGAGAATTGTGTATTTGATGTAATCACAACTTGAATAATGTAGCCCCCAAGTGCCGGGTCGTAAGCCTACAGCGACTCGGGATTATTCCTTCCATTGTAGAATAAATTATATCCATTGCGCTGAAGCGACTTTGAAAACCTCAATCATAATATTGGTTATTGATAACCATAATAAAAATCCAGCCGTGTTGGCTATTAAAGATTTGAATAATATAACCTGGTTAGAAAACCGATTCCTGCCATATAAACCAGTATATCCGTGCCCATATGATACATGCTATGATGATGTAATGATGATGCAATGTATGACTTAATATATGATGATGTATGTGTATGATCAAGAGGGTTTAAGCTATGTTTCAGATATGACCAGAGCCCCCAAGTAGTCATAATTGTGGCATTGCGCCGATCAAGAGGTGTATCTATGGTTCGAATATGACCAAGCCCCCAAGTGGTTTCCCTGGTGCCCTTATGCCTATCAAGAGGTGTAACTATGGTTCGAATATGACCAAGCCCCCAAGTGATTTCCCTGGTGCCCTTATGCCTATCAAGAGGTGTGACTATGGTTCGAACATAGCCCCCAAGTGATTTCCCTGGTGGCCTTAAGCCTATCAAGAGGTGTGACTATAGTTCGAACATAGCCCCCAAGTGATTTCCCTGGTGGCCTTAAGCCTATCAAGAGGTGTGACTATAGTTCGAACATAGCCCCCAAGTGATATTGTGAGCTGTGCTCAAGGGATACCCATGTTTGAGTTGTGTTGTGCAGCAGACTCTCTTTGGCCCCTTATGATTATATTGGCTTGATAGCTGGATTACCGAAGTAAGCAGAGCTGTGCTCTTATGATAATATTGGCTTGATAGCCAGATTAATGGGCAATCATTACTTTGCTCTAAAGCAGAAGCCCCTATTTGATCAATAATATGATAAGCCAATAAGGCAGGATACCTATGTTTGAACCATGCATCATGGCAATAGATCCTCTTCGGCAACCATAACTTTTTGCAAGAGATAAATTCTTCTTGAACCAAGATTTTTGAACCGGATATTGAGAGTGTCAGAGCTTTGCAGGAGATAGTTTCTTTTCAAACCGGATTTGAACCAGATACTAAGGGCTTCAGTGCTGTGTGGAGACGGGATTTCCCTTAAACCGGTCTATAAATCGGAAGCATCATTGTGAGCCGAAATATTTCTAACAGCTTTTAAATTGTCATCAATATAACAGTAGCCTCCGGGACCGGGTTATCTTTCCCTTCAATGCCTTTGGGCACTTGAACTTGCTGAAACTGGCAAGACTTGCTGAATCATATCATCGTAGCCCCCGAGTCTTAACTCAAGGAGTTGTCTTGAGATTCTCCGTACTTGACCATAGCAGAAGGTATATATCATTGGTGTTGATAACGCAATGTGAATCCACAGAAGGTTGTGGTAACTGCGGCGGGTTATAAATGATCCCTTACGAGTCGTGTCAGCAACTCGGCCAATGGTTCCTTCCAACTGGCTGTTTGAAGTCAAGCAAACTGTAGTGGCAGCGATTTGTGCGCATGTCCATTGAGCCATCCAGCGCAGATGGCAGCTGAATGATAATTTGCCTCCACTTTGCTGGAAGAAAACCGGGCTACCCAAGTAGTGACTTACTCATACTCAATAAATAGCTCATGCAGATAGGTGCGGCCCGGTGTGTTGATGTAGACCAGACCGCAAGGGCGGTAGCGTAAGCATTTCCGTTGAGCACGGCAGCACGGATAAATGTAGTGCAAAATGACGATGTTATGCACTCCATATCCGTGATATAACTCCACTTCGGCAGTGAATAATTGTCCTGATATATTTGGATGATAGATGATATTTATTGTCTGTGCCATGATCATGGAACAAACATATTAAAAGGAGGACAATTGTTCCCAGAGGAACTTAACGTATATTGAAAAAATAAATAAGGTGGATAGCACCTGATCTTTTCCTGGGACGTCGAGCCAGTCATGTCCGTCGTCGTTTTTCCAATTGATCTGAATTTTACTGCTTCCACTTTTTTCTCATCGATACCGTAATCAAAACATATCAGATGTCTGATGCGGCCATTGTACCGTATACCATGCTCTTTTATACGATGGCAAACCAGCACAGCACTTGTACTTGTAGTAGTTATTCTACTAACACATGGGCCTGGTGGCGGACCTTTGACTTTTCCAGCATCCAACAACAGAGCCTGTTTCTTGTTACTGCAACTCCATATCGTGTAGAGCCTGCGGGGGCGTGGCGTAGTTGAAGCTTGAGGGAACAAAGCCGCGGCGGTTTACAGCGGTGATGGTGATCCGGTGTTGCCTCAACGCAGAGGCAAAACCGGCGAGGCACGGTGTTTCGACGAGGTCGGCCAGGAGTGAAATCCACTGCGGCGATTCCGTGAGGTGGCCGGTGAAGGCGGAGACGGAGGTGCCGTATCTCGGCAAAGGCAAAGACCGCGGCAGAGGGATGCCGGTGATTCGGCGAATTGAGGCTGTGGCGACGGGGCGCGGTTGAAGCGGGGCGACGGCGGAGGTGCGATGGCGAGTCTGAGCAGCGGCGGCTCAAGCTGAGGCCGCGCGGGGATGGCGGTAGTAGCAGTGCTGCGGCTTCGCGCGACGGCGTGTTGTCCATCTCCCCGACGAAAGATATCACAAGGCCACAGGGGCGACTCGGGATGGGGCGGGTGATCCGCGGATAAGCGGCGGTGGCTACAGTCGGGTTGCGCGGATACAGCCAGCAGCGGCGACTTGCCCGGGTGCACGGGCGGTTTAAACCGTCAAAGACGGGCGGCCCAGGACCGGCTTGAAACTGCGGGGCTGACTCACAGACAAACACGGCACTTTGGCAAAGCAGAGGCGAAACCAGCAGAGATGCAGCTGACGGGTGAGGCGGAGCAGCGGCCTGGAGGACGCCGGCAAGGTGGGCCAGGGCAAAACGGAGCAGCACGAGGCCGATCCATATAGGCAGAGACCGTGAACTGCCCCTGTTGGCTTGGCGATTTACGCAGCGACTCAGGCGCGGGTGATCCGGCAGGGCACAACGGCGGAGGTGAGTTGGGCGTGTCTTCCTGCTAGGCAGATGGCAGCTCGACGGCCAGCGGGTTGGCTTGGTGATTCGATTAGGCCGGCTCGTGGGTAGTGGCTCGGGCAATGAAAGGTATTGTAGGCGGGTTAAGAGAGAGGCTGGCCCGGCGCGGCCTCCGCCGATGAAGTGAGGTGCGCGACAGCGTGAGTCGTTAGGCGTCGAGCCAGCGGGCGGTTCAGCAGCGGCTGCGGGACAGCCTGATTGCGACTTGTAGAAGAGGCCCGAGGCCACGGGCCCGCTCGCAGCAGCAGGAGCAATCCGCGGCGGATCGGGGTGAGGGCGGGCTGTCCTAACATAGGCGACGACTCGGCCTCGGCGGTTCAAGAGGTAAGCAACCATGGCCACAGTGGTGATTTGTCTGTAAACGTGCAACTGAACGGCAACGGTTTAGCTGTAGTTTGATGGCGACGGTGACTTTAGTGCCAGGTCATGTTGAGGTAAAGCGGCTTGGCACGGCAGGGTCGCAAGGCGGCTTAGAACGGGGCGACGACAGCGTAATCCGGATCCAACCCTCGTCCCAGTCCTCGTCCGGGTCGACAGTTGAAGCGACGGTCTGGTGCAGCAGCGACGGTGACCAGGCAGAAACCGGCGGGTCAGGCAGGCAACGGCGGGTTGTGGCAGAGATGGAGTCCAGCGGCGGCGACCCGTGCAATTTGTATCTTGCAATAGACCTAGGTCGGCCAGGCGCAGCGACGGTAGCGATTTGAGGCGGCCGAGGGTCGCAGCGGTTTGGAGACGGTGACTCAGCGAGGCGCAATGGCGGTTTAGCGTGGTCCATCTGTCGTCGTGCCCGTTGACTCTTTTGTTTTCCGGGTCATAGTGGTTCTGGACCAATCCAGCTCCGTGATTTCCTCCGGGTCGTGGCCCTTCTTTTGTATGTACTAATCAGAGTAGCACTCGTGGATTGACATAGATTTCCTTGTATGTAGACAACCTATGATTTGATTGGCAGGCCTCGATCTCCATGCTTGTTGATTTCTTTGGCACATGATCCCCTCGTGAACAGCAGCAACACTCGGACCTGACCACTCGTTTTGTTTGACTCGTCGTAACTGACCACTTCTAGTTTCCTTTGGTAGAAACTTATATGTAGATTGAATCTTTTCTTGACACCAACACATATTGGATAAAAAAATCGTAGAACTCCTCCGTGGCTGTTTGACAGTAGTACTTGTTGCCGCGGTTGCAGGCGGTTTAGTGATTCCTCTTGTTATGACGTGGAGATAGTAGTGAAAAAACATGGCAACTTCGATGGATTATACAGCCGGTGGCGGTGGCTCAAACGCAAACCCTAACTTCCTTGATGATACTCTTTCCAATGTTGTTTCTTCTTCTCCCGGTCGGTTGCGAACTTCTTGATCCCTGAAACAAATCCCTCCAAGAACTCAACAGCACCGTGCGTTGGCCCCACGATGGGCGCCAACTGTCGTGGAATTGTCACGGCAGATGTCCTAGTGTGAGGACTTAGTCGTGAGGCCAACTCATCTATGTGGTAACTTGAGAGGGGTTGAGCGGAATCGAGAGACGCAACGCAAGATAAGGATTAGACAGCTTCGGGCCCCGGGAAACATCATCCGGTAACAACCCTACATGCTGTTTGTGGCTAAGTCTCATTATCATCATGAGGGAGTCGCCGTAAACCGGCTCTCCCAGTTATGTCTTGCCCTAAAGATTATTCCTCTCCCCCCTTGGGGTGCCCTGCCCTCCTTATATATGTTGAAGGGGCGGGTTACATGTAGAGTCCAACTCGGATTAGGACTTAAACTATTCCGACTTCTCTTCATGGGCTTCTTAACGTCTTGGGCTTCATAACGTCTCGGGCTTCATAACCCCTGGCGACTCTATCTGCCGGGTTATGACTGTCAACCAATTATCACTGTCTGCCGAGTTATGACTGTCTGCCGGTTTATGATGGTCTGCCGGGTTATGATGGTCTGCCGGGTTATGACTTCCTGCCGGGTTATGATCTGACTTAACATCTGCCAGGTTATCATCAGACTTAACACCTGCCGGGTTATCATCTGACTTAACACCTGCCGGGTTATCATATGACTTGACACCTGCTGGGTTATCATCTGACTTAACACCTGTCGGGTTATCATCTGACTTAACACCTACCGGTTTACCAGGTCCCAGCCGGGTTATAACTCCGGCCGGGTCATACCGTGGGGTATATCCCCAACACTATCCTTTTTAGTCAAACAATATACATGTCAACTATTTCATGCCCTCTTTTTTCCACACTATCTATTGCATCTGTCTCTCATACAATGTCTGTACATTCAACTATGTTTCCTGTTTATCAGCCATTTGAATTGGAGAGGGTGATGGCAGTATCTAGCGGAGTAAAAACACGGTCTTCAAATAAAATAGTGCTACCTCTTGGTGGAGATGGCACCCCGGTTGTACGTGCACGAGAACCAGCCCTTCCACGCATAACCCAAACTCTCGCAGATTGTACCCCTACTGCGATGGACAGAGAAGCAGCTTCACCCAATCTAACCCCAACCCCAGCAGATCGTAACCCAGTTCCTGTTGACACAGCACCATTTCCACCACAGAGCTCCTAAACAAGAGCAGTTAGTAAGGCAGCTCCCAGTGCCCAAAGCGCCACTACTACCGTGGAGAACCCCAACTCCACCAGTTAGTACACCTATTCCTGTGGAGGAAACACAACCAGCCATTCGTAGTTTAGCATCTATCACATTTTATGTTGTTAAATCCTATGTGTGTTATCTCCCATCATGGAAATATTATGCTAAAGATGAAGGAAAATGCTAGATGCAGGTGTTTCCCAGGAGTTATGTGTAAGTAATGTTATTCATGGCAATTACTTTTCTTTGTCCCATACATTCTACCTCCATGATGGTTATAATACAACAAATTTTCCCATTTTTCTCTATAGAGAAGGACTGATTTGGAAACTCAGGATGAGGTAACCTGTCCTAATACCTCTGCTATCTTCAAGAATGCTTGGTGGCAGTATCGGAATTACCTAAAGAAAGCGTACTTCACTGGGAAAGAAACTCATCAAATTCCCATACGTTCTCCTGAGACACATTTACTGGACGATGACTGGGATCGCCTTGTTCTGTACTGGTCCCGGACCAAGAATGTGGTAAGGTCTATGAGGTCATTTTTTATTTTGAAGTACTATATGCTTGCGTCTTACTGTACTCTGTTCATATAGAACAAGTGCTTAAACCTGAAGAACAACTGTTCTCATTCAAGATTCCATTGCTATCGTGCATACTGCTTTGCTCTTGTATCACTGTATTTACTCATACAAACTTATTTTTAAACTGGCTCCAATCGAAACTCCAATGGCACAACAGGTATGTTTACACATGTTTCTTTAACAGGTTTACTCTTATATATAGCTCTGTTGATTTCAATTTCAACTGTGTATACAGTTGACTTCTCATATCATGCACATTACTAGCATCACAACAGAGGCAATAGTGTTGTTGTACATGTAGACCCGTGGTACCCATCTGAAATCTTGTTGTGCCGTGTAGTTTCCCACGCTTTGTATTCTTTCAGTGCTGCTTTGTCTTGAACTGATATGATTTGAGCCGTGTCTCTATTTTGATTTGGCAAGACAATGGAGTGACCATAGGACATAGATATATGTTTGTTTGATGCTTTTATTATGTACTACTTGGCAATATAAGACTTGGTAGTTTAATACTGTCCACCTTACTAATGAACTGGTTCACCGAAATGAGTTTCATATACTAGTACATGCTAAACCTGTTATGTGTCTGCTTGTTTCTTCTTTTAGAATGCTGACAGAATATTGGGGAAGAGTGCCTTATTAAGCAATGGTAAAGGAAGTAATGCCGATAAGGTTCAGGATAGTGAGACATCCTTGTTGGTCTCCAACAAAGCTAATAAAATAGCTAAGGAAAACTATCTTGAAGACAGTGAGACAACCCCAAAGTCCTGTCTTGGTTTAGTGTTCGAGTTACTGGCCACTACCGCTGGCACAAGCTATTCAAACTCACGGTCTGAATCCGTTCGATTTCTTGAGTCTCAACTACAAGCTGAAAGACATCGATCAGCTGTGCTGCGACAAGAAGCCGAAGGACTGTAGAAGTCACTGGAGCATTCAGATGCATACTTTCTGGTGCAACAGCAAGCGTTGGAGGATTTTAGCGCCAAACAGGACAAAGCTAATAAGCTTGCTAAGCTTATTGCCAGCATGGTGGATACCCAAGATAACGTTTCTTGAGCTCTTCTGAAGTTGTTTCAGTTATGGACTTGTTTTGTTGCCGCGTTTATTTGCATTGGTGGCGAATTTAGATGGCCAGTGTATGTAATATGCTGCTCTATTCCCTGTATTTGCACTGGTGGCGAACTTTGATGCCTAGTGGATGTAATCTGTGTAATAGCCGTAATAGTCTAGCATTAGTTGCTTGCTTATTTATTTCCTTATTGTCTAGTTTAGTTGTTTTCTTGTAGTCAGTGTAGTTCTTTTTTCGAGTTTTTCTAGTGGCCACAATAACCTATTTTTATAACTAGGCCACAATAACCATGGCAACACACGGACTGTTGTAACCATGGTCCTGCCACCTGCTGTAGTGACCATGTCCCTCCATGGGCTGTACGGACCATGGGCCTTCTACGAGCCATATAATTGTTTCGCCAAACATGGGCCGTACTATTCGTGGACCAACAACGGTCCGCAAAATGGGCCATAAACGAGCTAGAGTGGAAATCGTCTATTTTATTGCCCGACCATAACGGGTTGTTAATAGGACGTATTTGATGACGCTATGCAAACAGCCCAACAGGTTAACAGGCCACAAATAGGCCGACTGTAACCACGGGCTGAATTTGGCCCACAAGCGGAACAGGCCAGTAATGGACCGTAAGTAATCGAATTCTGGAAATGAGCCCAAGAATAAATGGGCCCTTAGAAGGCCGAAAGTTAACACGGGCTGGAAACGGCCTACGGAATAATGGGTCGCCGTGTCGTCCCCTATTGCTTCTGCTCTTTGTGCAACGCGGCCGTTCCCATGC
Organism: Aegilops tauschii subsp. strangulata; assembly: GCF_002575655.3. Classification (NCBI taxonomy): domain Eukaryota; kingdom Viridiplantae; phylum Streptophyta; class Magnoliopsida; order Poales; family Poaceae; genus Aegilops; species Aegilops tauschii. Next base: position 443,099,007 of record NC_053041.3, on the reverse strand, counting down.
CGAACCACAAAGGGGCACCCTTTCCCCATGGGTGATCGTGCTTCCACGCCGGCACCTTGCTGAAAACAACTTGTCATTTCCTTATGCTCCTCACTGGGTTCGACACTCTTACTTAACGAAATGACTATGATTGATCCCCTATACTTGTGGGTCATCAAGCCTCTCATGAAAACTATCCTCCCCGTGTCTATCTAAATCATATATTAAAATCCAAAAATACTCTGCTGCAATTTTATTTACTTTATTTTATTTTGTGTTTTTATTTATCTATTTATCACCTTGAGATTTACTCCTTCATTTAACCGCCAAGGGATTGACAACCCCTTTGTTTGCGTTGGGTGCAAGTATTTGTTATTTTTTGTGTAGGTACTCCTAACAAGTTGTTGCATGGTTGTCCTACTGGATTGATCACCGTGGTTTCTAACCGAGGGAAATGCTTATCTCTACTATACTGAATCATCCTATCCCCTTCAGGGAAATCCCAACGCAGCTCACAAATAGTAGGAAGAATTTCTAGCACCGTTGCCGAGGAGACATCACTAACATTATCAATAAAGTGCAGCAAGTTATTTTTCTATTTTTTATTTAATAGATCTGAAAATAAAAGCAAAGTAAAATAGATCGCAAAGGAAAATATAATGAAGAAGAGACCCTGGGGCCGTAGGCTTCACTAGTAGGTTCTCTCAAGAAAAATAGCAAACGGTGGGTGAACAAATTTCTGTTGGGCAATTGATATAACTTCAAATAATCATGACGATATCCAGGCAATGATCATTATATAGGCATCGCCTCCAAGATTAGTAGACCCACTCCTGCCTGCATCTACTACTATTACTCCACACATCGACCGCTATCCAGCATGCATCTAGTGTATTAAGTTCATGGAGAAACTGAGTAATGCAATAAGAACGATGACCTGATGTAGACAAGATCTATTTATGTAGAAATAGACTCCATCATTTTATCCTTAGAAGCAACGATACATACGTGTCGGTTCCCCTTCTATTACTGGGATCAAGCACCGTAAGAACGAACCCACTACAAAGCACCTCTTCCCATTGCTAGATAAATAGATCAATTTGGCCAAACAAAACCCAAATATCGTAGAAGAAATACGAGGCTATAAGCAATCATGCATATAAGAGATCAAAGAAGACTCAATAACTTTCATGGATAAAAAGATAGATCTGATCGTAAACTCAAAGTTCATCGGATCCCAAAAAACACACCGCAAAAAGAGTTACATCATATGGATCTCCGAGAAACCATTGTATTGAGAATCAAACGAGAGAGAGGAAGCCATCTAGATACTAACTACAGACATGTAGGTCTACAAAGAACTACTCACACATCATCGGAGAGGCACCAATGGGCATGATGAACCCCTCCACGATGGTGTCTTGATTGGATTTGGTGGTTGTGGAACTTGCGGCAGCTGGAATTGATTTTCGTCGACTCCCCTAGGGTTTCTGGAATATTGGGGTATTTATAGAACAAAGAGGCGGTTCAGGGGGCACCAGAGGTGGACACAACCTACCTGGGCACGCCTGGGCCTCCAGGCGTGCCCTGGTGGGTTGTGCTCCCCTCGGAGCACCCCCGAGGTGCTTCTCCGGCCCACTGGATGTCTGCTGGTCCAAAAAAATCCACAAAAAGTTTCGCTGCGTTTGGACTCCATTTGGTATTGATTTCCTGCGATGGAAAAAACATGCAGAAAATAACAACTAGCACTTGGCACTATGTTAATAGGTTAGTACCAAAAAATGATATAAAATGATTATAAAACATCCAAGAATGATAATATAACAACATGGAACAATAAAAAATTATGGATACGTTGGAGATGTATCACTCTCGTTTTCATATCGCCCACTTCTAAAATCTTTTTACAAAAATATAAAAATATTTTTCATTTGCCTTTCTCTCGCTTGCTTATTTGCTTGCTTTATCGTTATGGCTAGTTCCTCTCCCGACATGTCATTCCCTCCTTACTTAGGAGATAGTTCTGGAATTTTAAATTTGGAGTATTTTGAATGATGAATCTTTAAAAGAAGCTTGGGATAGATTATTGGAAATACAAATGAGAGCTAAGCCTCAGAGTCACATTAAATTGCTCTTCAGAAGTTTTTTTTGTTGGCTTACCTCTTACTTATAGACATATTCTGGATTCCATGTTTGAAAATGATTCTGTTGGAAATAATGCCTTTGACACTTCTGAAAGGATGAAAAGCATATTTGGGCAACCAAAGGTAGAAACAATTGAGTCCACCATTCTAGTAAGTTTTAGTCAAACTGAGATGATAAAAGAAACTAAGTCTAGTATGGAGTCCAATTTTGGGGGATATTTAACCTTGCATCTAAGATAAATAGCAATGTGGTGCCACGGAATAGGAGATTTGATGCTTTGGAACAAAAGATTGATGTCTTTTGTGTTTTGAAAGAGATACAAACCCTTAGTACTAAGCTTGATCATCTAGTACACATTATTGATAATGTCAAATAGAGCAAAATAGGAGTTGCTAGGGTTACAAAAACTAAAGATGACAACACTTGAAACTATGCATTGCGCCTAGCTAGGGTCGCAAAACAATAGCACTAGTTGAGAGGCAACCAAATAGTTATCTTAATTTTCTTGTTTCTTTTCTTGTTTTTTCGTGTGCACAAAATTATGCTACTATTATGGTTGGGTTTTTGTGTTTAAATTAGTGTTTATGATAAGTAAAGCCTCTGGGATGATTTGGATGATAGTTGATTTGATTCTCTGAAAAAACAGAAACTTTTGTGCCCAGTAGCAGAATTTTTTAAATTCACTGGAACGTGATTTTGATCTGAATTTTTTTACACATGATTGATATACAAATTGCCCACTTTGACATAACTTTTCAGAATTTTTAGAGTTACAGTAGTATACACTACAAAAAAATACACTTCCGTGATGATACGTGTTTGTCACAGTAGGTCACGTTTTCTGTCATGCATGTACATCCATGACGATTTTATGACAGAATCAAGATAGTCATACCTGTGCTGTCATAGAAGTGTTTCATGACATTACCAAAATTATCATCATGAAAGTGTCCACTTCCATGACGATAAATCGCGCGTCATAGAACTGCTTTCCTCAAGGGTGACCGACACGTGGCATCCACCGTAACGGGTCGCCGTTAAGCTATCGGGTTCTGGTTTGGATCCGATAACCCGTTAATAGCCCAGACCAATGGGGATTTTCCACATGTAAAATTCTCATTGGCCGGAGGAAACACGTGTTGGCTCACCGTTAGGACAGATGTCATCCGCTCATTGGACAGGAGGCGCCTATGATAGGTCGACACATGGCACGGCCCAACAGTGGCCCATTCTGGTGAAAAAGGCCGACCTAGTAAAAATTAGCAGGCTAGCCCATATAAGGCCTAGTTGTGTCAGGTCCATTTAAGCCCACGGCCCATACGAGATGTGCCAATTCGGCCCGTCAACAGCCCGTTAATGATTTGACCCCATTGCAGCCCATCGTCAGTTTGAGCCCGTTAATAGCCCGCTATATATTTGGGCTCAATATCGGCCTGATGTGGTTTCGGCCTGTTAATGGCCCATTCAAGGGATGGGCCAATTTTTAGGATGTACATCTTTCGGCCTTTTAGCGACCCATTTAAGTGTTGGGCCAATTTTCAGCCGGGTGTGTCTTTCAGCCTGTTGACGGCCCATAAATGAGTTGGGCCTTTGCAGTCGGACCTGAGTTGGCCTTTTAACGTCCCATGCTCTTCTTGGTCCAATTCTAGTCCGGTTTCTCTTTCGGACTGCTAAAGGCCCACAACACAGTTGGGCCATTTACAGTACGACCTGACTTTCGGCCTCTTAGCGGCCCATGCTCTTTATGGTCCAGTACGAGCCCGCTGTCTCTTTCGGCCTGCTAAAGGCCCACTGTATAGTTCGACCATATGTAGCCCAACCTTAGTATCGGCCTGTTAACGGCCCACGAAATCAAATGGGCCCACTTGTTGCTCGCTTCGGTGTCGGCCTATTAACGACCCGGGTTGTAACAGGGCCGACCATTAAGTTTTGGCCTGGTAACGGCCCATTAACTTAATGGGCCCACTAAAGTTCGTACATGTCTTTAGGCCCAATTAGATAACTTGAGCCCATTACGACGAGCAATTATGCACAGGACCAAAACCGATCAAGCAAAGGTACGACATAAGGGAAAAACGTTGCACATAACGTTGCACATCCAACATATATTACAGGAAATTACATCCACTGGGCAATCAAAGATTGATGCCTGTGCAAATAAATGAACAGAACCTAATGATCTACAACGTCACAATCTGCAACCTCAGCGCGGATGACACCCATAAGCATTTGGGCAAGTTCTTGCTGCTTTGCTACACTATCTCTAAAAACATTGATGAGTTGTTGTTGCGCACGAATGTGCACCTCTGATTCCTCCACCATTTCCATCATTGCTTCAGCCATTAATTGGTTCACAAACATACATTTTTTTCTGTTGCATTCGAGACAGAGGAATCTAAATAGATTCATATGGCGATTTTGGCTGGCTTGTATTATTGATAGTGGAGAGTGTCTCGAACACTGCATCATAACATAAATTAGGAGGGGAACCGAACAGATTAATCAAGAGTTATTGCCATATTACCTAGCCTAGATTTATTGGAAAGAAACAATGGGGTTGCCTTGCTATTTTTAGAGTTTGTCTTCTTATCTTCAGCAGCCTACACCAAATTAATACAGTAACATTGCTATGATTGGTCAGGTCAGATAATAGGAAAGCAACATTGACACAACGAATGTTTGGGCAACCAGACCACACCAGCCTACACCAAATTAACACAATATAGCACAGCTATCATCAGCCAGGTAAGGTAATACAAAAGCAACATTGACACAATGAATGAATGGGCAACCAGAGCAGCACTACAATTCAGTAATGTGCATGATATGAGATAGTACACTCATGCAGCTCAGTATGCAAAACTACCAGGAAGTTTTCCTTACAAAAATCAACATTGTCGCCTTTAACATTTTGCTACAACTAAATTTAGATCAGATAAAGGTTAGATTCATGCCGATTAACAAAATACATGCTGATATAAAAATATAGTCATATACAACAGGTACTTACATCAGCATTTGAGCACAGAGAATTCCCACATGATACTTTCCTCGAATATGATCCAAGTGCAGGAAGTCTTCTATCGTTTAACCTTATTTTCTAAAAGAGAGATGGGTAAGAAACATGTAGAAAATATGATCAGAATGCTATAAAATTTCATGATGAGAGGATACGTACATGCTTCTTAGAATGGAGTTGACATATTTTTGTTGGACAGGAGCGGACTAGTTCTTTGGCCACTGGAATCTGCTTATTATTAGTGGGAGTTGGGTTTCTCTGTGCTGGAGCAGTATCTATGAAAACTGGAGTTGGTTTACTATCTCCTGGTGTTTGGATCTTTTGCAAAGACCTGGTTTGTAACCCTTCAGATTCTAACATAGCCATCTTCCCCTTGCATGTCTTATATAGAAGAATGGTGCTTCAATTATAAAACATGCTACAGCAGAGATGGAATAGGTACTGAAGAATAGAAAGGCATGACATATTGACATGTATTCCCTCCATCTGGAAATAAATGGATGGGTCTAGGCGTATTTCAATTTTAGATAAATCCATTTTTATCCATTTCGGCGACATGTAATCCGGACAGAGGGACTATGATGTAAGAGCTAGGGATATGACAGGACAAAAGTGTAAAAAACACTACTTGAATGTAAAACTATATGTAGCGGAATACCTACAGAAAAACACTAAGGCAACATATGCGTGCATGATTGGGAAACTAAGATGACATTGCAACAGACCACTAGAACAACACTTTAATGTAAAAAAGAACATGCTATGGTAGAAGATGAAGTACATACTGATGAATAACAATGCATAAGATATTCAGAAGCATGATGTCCAAACTAAGCAGATGGCATTGCGATAGAGTAGAATGACAGTACGTGAATTTGAAAACATGTTATCCTGAATGGAATAGGTACTGAAAAACAGGAAGGCGTGCCATATTTACATGCATGATGAACAGGCTAAACACAAGGCATTGCAACAGAGTAGATGCACTCCAAGACATTATATGCATGATGTACCCATATCATGGGCCAAGTTAGAGCAAGGACCTTGTGGGGTGAATAGGATTCATCATCTTTCTACAAGTCTTGTGAAGAACTGCCTTTACATGTTCCATCATATTGGGTATCAGTGACGTTAAGTTTGTTGGCCGTTACATTGCTCCGTGAGGTTCCTATGGATAAATCAGTGTGTGCAATTATATCTGACATGCATGGAAGACAACTAGTAGTTAGATTTATGTAATGAGTGCATGTAGGAGATGACATAAATAGTAGGACCGGGGTTAACTAGCAGCAATAGGTCTCAAAAATTAAAGGGAGAACACAGATGAAAGCTATAGAATATGTATCGTTTGTACTCGAGAATAACTAGATGGCACACAAAAGTATTAAAGAACAACATAGCTAATACTAGAAGTGGTATAATACTATAATCACCAGCCTGTGGGATAGCATTGGTTGATGGATGATAACTATGGAATAGCGTTACCTAAAGAACAAGTCTCTTAGCTGAACTATGGAACAACGTTAACTCCTGAACAAGACCGGGAAGAGATCAACATGAATATACAGTGAAATGTGATAATCTATTTTCCATGCTTAGATGAATAACAAAGCCATAAATGTTGCACACAAGTAAGATGAGGGTACAACCTATCTGCCCGCCATCCATAGGAGTGAGCATCATGTGCTGACTTGTCGATGGCCCTGCAGTTGTTGTGGTTGTCCATGTCGGGCACGCGCACTCGATGCAGGGAACTGTTGAGTGGGGACTATAGCTCCCTGCTGGTGTATGATTCCCTTGTTGGAGCAGCTACGGTGAGTCGGAAGATGGTGTGGCCGAAGTTGCAGAAAACGCATAATGTTAAGAACGACACATCTCTCTAATCTGAAGAAATACCCTAAGGGATCAACAGCAAGGTACGAGAGTTGTCACACGTCTGTTGACTAAAGACTAAATTGGGGTCACACGATTTTATTTTATTTTGGTACTGTTCGATCTACGCCGGATGGCTTGATGGTCGTCTTGTGCCTCCCGGCTGACACTGTTCGGAATCATCCCCAAAGAGCCAGCAACCACCGGCAGAGCAGCCTGCTGATGATGACATGTACCTAGGGTAGGGCAATAGACCTGATCTAAGTACCCTACCCTAGGACACTGCCCTATAATCAAAGACATTCAAAAGACAGCAGATTCAACCGACTGAAATCACTACATAGTCCAACCCACTCGACTGAGAGTTCCACTCGGACAACCCAATTCCATTCGACAAGAGTACGCTCACTCGACCATATCAGAAACCACTCGGAGTATAGAAGATCTAAGGTCACTCTGAATGACAATGGTCAGGCGTTCACTCCGTAGTTTTAATGATCATTTATATGACTTTAATGTTGGTGTTACCAGTAACATCCTATCTTTATGTACATTGAACCCTGTGTAACTGAGGGCCGGAGGGGTCTGGCGAACTCTATATAAGACACCCCCCCTCCTTAGGCACATGGGTTCGCACCCCTGTAACTTCACACATATAATCCAATCGACCGAGCTCCCGAGCACCGAGACGTAGGGTTGTTACTTCCACTGAGAAGGGCCTGAACTCGTAAATCTTGTGTGTACAACTTCACCATAGCTAGGATCTTGCCTCCTCATACCTACCCCCCATTCTACTGTCAGTCTTAGAACCACGACAGCTGGCACCCACCGTGGGGCAGGTGTCTTAGCGACTTTCTGGTGAGGTTGCAATTTTTCTGATTCCCATCATCGTGGTTTCCGGCGGTGGATTGGCTGAGGGCCGCGAGATCCGTCTCGGCGCTCTCGTCTTCGTCGCCGATGAATCCTCCTGGCTCCAGGAGGCTCCACTCGACATCAAGACGCTCCCCTTCTGCGGGGCGACGTACTTTCGTGCGTGTGTTCACGACGTCCTTCTGCGGCAGCCGTCGACCAAGTATCAGTCGGCTCCCATAGTATCCTCGCTCCTCGCCGCCGCAACCAATCCGGTCGCTCACAGCTCCAGCGGTGGGTGAAACACGCGGTGGCATGCCAGTCGGCCACCCCCCAAGTCACGGCAATCGAGCCTGATGAATCACTCTACGGCCTGTTCGATCTATCGACTTCCTCCGTCGAGACCTTATCCGAGTGCGACAGCAGCGATCCTGCAACTGAAGTCCTGATAGTCGACTCTGCGTGCAACCCCTCTGGCATGCGCCGCAACGGTGGCGGTGATGGCGGCGGCGATCCGTCGCGCGTTCACGAAGAGTATCATCCTGAAACCCTTTCTTCACAGCAGAGGGAGGAACTTCACCGCCACAACATGGAGGCGCTCCACACGCCCATCGTTGGAGAGACCTCTGAGGCTTGGGCCTTGGAGGAAGCGCGCCTAGCCACTTTGGCTGAGCACACTCGGCTGGAGAACCTTCAGCATGCACTCGACGAGCGGGCTCGTCAGCGGATCCCCGAGCCTAGTCGACGTGCCCGGCAATTGTTCCCACCTCAACCTCAGGTATATCTCACTCCGATCCAGAATCTTACAGCTACAGCCCGTATAGCAGAGTCCATTCAGCCTTCCCAGTCGGAGGCTGGAAGAGGTTTGATGCAGATCCGGGCTTTACTTCGGGCAGCAGGAGAGCAGAACACAGCAGCGTCTCAGTCGCGGGACATAATCCATAGCAGATCTGTGGTGACTGATACAGTCCAGTCGGCTCACAGCCCAAGATCGCCTCAGAGGCATGAGGGACGTGGGCATCGTCAAGAGTAGTACTTGGGTCGGAATCATGAGCAGTTTGATAATCGATTCGGCCGCGATAATCGCCGTCGAGTGCCTACGCCCCCTCTGAGGGGTTGGTCGTATGTGCCCCGTCATCATGATGACAGGCGCTCGTACGGCGATGAGCGGAGATTGCCAGTCGACCCAAGAGAGCCTGGGTTTGATGCAAGGTCAATTTTGGTGCAAGGTCTGGTCGACAGGAACCGGGCACATAGAGAAGGGTGAGATAGAGATCGCCCGAGTGGAAGCAGAGTGCATGTTTCAGGTCCCGAGTGCTTTAGCAGAGCCATCAGAGCCGCTGAGATCCCTCCCAACTTCAGGTTGGCGACTGGGGTTAGTAAGTTTACCGGTGAGTCGAAGCCTAACACTTGGCTCGAAGACTACCGAGTAGCTATACAGATCGGTGGTGGAAATGATGAAGTGGCAATGAAACATCTTCCCATGATGTTAGAGGGTTCGGCCAGAGCATGGCTGAATCAGTTGGCCCCAGGCAGTATATTCAGTTGGGAAGAGCTGGCCCGAGTGTTTGTCAGAACTTTTGAGGGTACTTGCAAACGACCAGCAGGGTTAGCAGAATTGCAATATTGTGTACAGAAGCCGAATGAGACCTTGAGAGATTAAATTCAGAGGTGGACCACTTTGCATCATACAGTGGAAAATGTATCCCAGCATCAAGCAGTTTGCGCCTTCAAGGAGGGTGTCCGGCATCGAGAGCTTAACCTGAAATTTGGTCGGACAGGAGACATGAATCTGACCCGAATGATGGAAATAGCCACTCGGTATGCCAACGGAGAAGAAGAGGATCGACTCCGCAGTGGAAAGGGCAGCCAGTCGCCCAAGACACCGGAGGAGGTCGGAAGCAGAAACGCAAAGCCGAGCCAGCAGCTCCTGGTGAAGCTTTGGTCGTGGGTCAAGGAAAGTTCAAGGGGAAGCCCAAAGGGCCCTGGATCCCCAAGAAAGTAAAAGATCGAGCAGGAAATGATGTGTTGAATTTGCCATGTCACATTCACACCAAGAAGGATGAAGAGGGTAATCTTATTTATCCTAAACACACCACTCGACAGTGTCGGCTCCTGATCCAGCAATTCCGAGAGAAACAGCCCAGTGAGAAGGAAAAGGAGACGGACAAGGATGAGGACAAGGAAGAAGATGATGATGGTTTTCCCAACGTCAATTCCACTCTCATGATTTTTTCTGACATCGAAAGCAAATGTCGATTGAAGGTCATCAATAGAGAAGTAAACATGGTTGCTCCGGCAACGCCATCATATTTGAAGTGGTCCAAGGTTCCCATCACATTCGACCAGTCTGACCATTCCCCACGTGTTGCCACCCCTGGGAGGCAAGCGTTGGTGGTCGACCCAGTCGTTGTGGGCACCCGACTGACTAAAGTCCTGATGGATGGAGGCAGTGGTCTGAATATTTTGTATGTTGAGACCCTCCGAGGGATGGGCATTCCGATGTCCAAGCTTAGTGAAAGTAACATGTGATTCCACAGAGTCATCCCTGGGAAGAAAGCCGATTCACTCGGCCAGATTACGCTTGACGTGGTTTTCGGTGATTCGACCAATTGCCGTAAGGAAAAGTTGGCATTTGAAGTTGTGGATTTTCATAGTGCCTATCATGCTATTCTAGGCAGGACCGCGTATGCCTGTTTCATGGCTCGACCATGTTACGTGTACCTCAAGCTGAAAATAACTGGCCCTAGGGGCGTCATCACAGTCACTGGCAATCGGCAGCGAGCTGAAGAGTGCGTCCAGAAGGGCTGAAAGATCGCCGATGAGCGAATGGCAGGAGTTGAAATGGAAGAATATTAGAGGAATGCAGATCCGAATGATTTGTTGAGAGCAAACAAGCCTGTTTCAGATTCTGCGTTTCAGTCGTCCGGTGAGACAAAGTCAGTTCATATTCACCCGACCTACCCCAATGCTGCTCCAACTCACATCTCGTCAACACTCGACGGCAAATAGGAAGAAGCGCTCATCCAGTTCCTCCGTGAGAACATGGACATCTTCGCATGGAAACCTTCTGACATGCCTGGTGTACCCAGGGAGCTGGCTGTGCACCGTTTGCGAGTCGACCCGAAAGCAAAACAAGTCAAAGAACATCTCCGATGGTCCGCCGTTCAGAAGAGAAAGGCGATTGGTGAGGAAGTGGCTTGGCTTCCGGCAGTTGAGTTCATCCGAGAGATTTATCACTCCGAGTGCCTCGCCAATGTCGGCATGGTTCCTAAGAAAGATGACTCACTCCGCATGTGTATCGACTTCAAGCATATCAATCGGGTCTGCCCGAAGGATCACTTCCCTCTTCCTCGCATCGATCAGATAGTCGACTCGACTACGGCATGTGAGCGGTTGTCTTTCCTGGATGCATATTCCGGGTACCATCAGATCCGACTGTATGGACCAGATGAGATAAAAACAGCTTTCATCACCCCATTCGGGTGATTTTGTTATGTCACCATGCGCTTTGGTCTCAAGAATGCTGGGGCCACATTCATGCGCATCATACAGAAGTGCCTGCTCCCTCAAATCAGTCGGAATGTGGAGGCATACATGGATGACATCGTGGTTAAGTCACGCAAAGGTTCCGACCTACTGACTGATCTCGCTGAAACCTTTGCCCATCTAAGGAGATATGATATCAAGCTCAATCCGTCGAAGTGTACGTTTGGAGTTCCAGGTGGCAAGTTACTCAGTTTCCTCATTTCTGAACGTGGGATCGATGCAAACCCAGAGAAGGTTGTTGCAATTCTCCGAATGACACGCCCCGTGCGCGTACACGACGTTCAGAAGCTTACTGATTATTTGGCCGCTTTGAGTCGATTCATCTCTCATCTCGGTGAAAAGGCACTGCCTCTTTAGCGACTGATGAGGAAATCTAACAAGTTCGAGTGGACTCCTGAAGCTGATGCAGCGTTTGCAGAGCTCAAAATCCTGCTTTCCACCCAGCCGGTGCTTGCTGCCCCAATTAGCAGAGAGCCTTTACTGCTTTATATCACAGCCACTGGACAAGTTGTCAGCACAGTACTCACAGTCGAGCGGGAGAAGAAGGCAAGGCCTACAAGGTTCAGCGCCCAGTATACTTTATTTCTGAAGTTTTAACCCCATCCAAGCAAAGATACCCGCATTATCAGAAGCTTGTCTATGGGATTTACTTGACCACAAAGAAGGTTGCACATTACTTCTCATATCATTCAATTACAGTCGTCAGCGACGCTCCATTGTCAGAAATATTGAATAACAGAGATGCAACTGGTCGGGTGGCTAAATGGGTGATTGAACTCCTTCCGCTGGATATCAAGTTTGAGGCAAAGAAAGCAATCAAATCCCAGGCAATAGCAGATTTTCTCGTCGAGTGGATTGAACAACAACTGCCGACTCAGATTCAGTCGGAACATTGGACTATGTTCTTCGATGGGTCCAAGATGTTGAATGGTTCAGGTGCTGGGGTAGTCCTGGTATCTCCGCGAGGCGACAAGCTCAGTTATGTTCTCCAGATTCACTTTGACTCCTCCAACAATGAGGCTGAATATGAGGCACTTCTATACGGGTTGCGTATGGCCATTTCACTCGGCGTCCGGCGCCTAATGGTTTACGGCGACTCAGATTTGGTAGTCAATCCAGTGATGAAGGAATGGGATGTTAGGAGTCCAGCTATGACTAGTTATTGCAATGCAGTGAGAAAATTGGAAAAGAAGTTTGAGGGGTTAGAGCTTCACCATATACCCCGACTGAAAAATCAAGCAGCCGATGACTTGGCAAAGATAGGTTCCAAGAGGGAGCCCATTCCCAGCAATGTGTTTTTGGAGCACATTCACACACCTTCAGTCCAAGAGGATCCTTTCATCGAAGAGCCCCCACAGCCTAAGAGCTCCACTGATGCGACTGAAGTTGAAATCCCAGCCATGGTCGACTTGGTCATGGAGGTTTTGGTCGTCATTCCCGATTGGACATTGCCATACATTGCATATATTATCAGGAAGGAACTCCCAGAGGATGAAGAAGAGGCTCGTCAGATCATTCGTCGATCCAAAGCCTTTACTGTGATGGATGGACAACTTTACAGAGAGAGTGTCACTAGAGTCAGTCAGAAATGCATCACACCAGAAGAAGGCCGAATGATCCTCAATGATATCCACTCGGGGACCTGTGGTCACCATGCGTCCTCTCGGACCATCGTGGCCAAAGCATACTGAGCCGGGTTTTCCTGGCCACATGCCAATGAGATGACAAAAGAAATAGTCGACAAGTGTGAGGGCTACCAGTTCTACTCCAACATGTCCCACAAACCTGCTTCAAGTTTGAAGACCATTCCACTCGTCTTACCATTTGCAGTTTGGGGGTTAGATATGGTCGGACCTTTGAGGACTGGTAGGAGTGGCTTCACCCACGTGCTTGTAGCAGTCGACAAGTTCACTAAATGGATTGGAGCTAAACCTATCAAAAACCTCGAAGCAAGTACTGCTGTCAGCTTCATCAGAGAGTTAACATTCAGATATGGAGTTCCGCACAACATCATCACAGATAATGGGTCAAACTTTGATTCAGATGAGTTTTGAGCTTTCTGCGCATCCCAAGGCACTTGGGTCGATAATGCTTCAGTCGCCCACCCACAGTCGAATGGGCTAGCGGAAAGAGCAAACGGTTTGATCCTTAAAGGGCTGAAACCCTGACTGATGCGTGATCTCAAGCACGCAGCGGGCGCTTGGGTTAATGAGCTGCCATCAGTACTCTGGGGATTGAGAACAACTCTGAATCGGTCGACTGGTCGAACCCCGTTCTTCCTAGTCTACGGGGCTGAAGCTGTGCTTCCGAGCGACTTGCTTCACAATGCACCCCGAGTGGAACTTTTCTCAGAAGCCGAAGCAGAACAAGCCCGACAAGATGTTGTTGATCTTCTGGAAGAGGAAAGAGAGATGGCCCTAATCCGGTCGACCATTTATCAGCAAGACCTTCGTCGATTCCACGCTAGAAATGTGAGCGGTCAAGCATTTCAAGAGGGGGACCTAGTTCTCCGAGTGGATCAGTAACGGCCGCACAAGCTTGCTCCCGCGTGGGAAGGTCCCTTCATCATCACCAAGGTTCTAAACAACGGAGCATATCACCTCTACAATGTGGAGCACAATAAAGACGAGCCACGCGCTTGGAATGTAGAGTTGCTCCGTCGTTTTTATACCTAAGCATTCAGATTGTTGAGATGTAATAAGAAATACCTTTTAGTTTGTTTATCAAAGACACAGTTTTACAGTCTTCTAAATGATTGTTGTTGCTTTTACATGTGTTTAAAATCCCCCAGTGGGTGGCTTAGCTATGAATCTGTTTCGACTAAGTTTGAAAAATCCCACCGAGTGAAGAGCAAGCCTCTCACTCGAGAGCTTAGCCGCGAATCCGTTTCTCCTAAGCTTAAAGAAAAATCCCACAGAGTGAAAAGAAAGCCTCTCACTCGGGGGGCTTAGCCTCGAATCCGTTTCGCCTAAGTTTGAAAAAATCCGTCCGAGTGAAGAGCAACCCTCTCACTCAGGGGCTTAGCTGCAGTTCCGTACTCGCCTAAGTTTGAAAAATCCCACCGAGTGAAGAGCAACCCTCTCACTCGGGGGCTTAGCTGCAGTTCCGTACTCGCCTAAGTTTGAAAAATCCCACCGAGTGAAGAGCAAGCCTCTCACTCGGGGGCTTAGCTGCGGTTCGGTACTCGTCGAAGTTTGAAAAAATCCCACCGAGTGAAGAGCAACCCTCTCACTTAGGGGCTTAGCTGCAGTTCCCTACTCGCCTAAGTTTGAAAAATCCAACCGAGTGAAGAGCAAACCTCTCACTCAGGGGCTTAGCTGTAGTTTCGTGCTCGCCTAAGTTTGAAAAATCCCACTGAGTGAAGAGCAACCCTCTCACTCGGGAGCTTAGCTGCAGCTCTATACTCACCTAAGTTTGAAAAATCCCACCGAGTGAAGAGCAACCCTCTCACTCGGGGGCTTAGCTGCAGTGCCGTACTCTCCTAAGTTTGAAAAAAAATCCCACCGAGTGAAGAGCAACCCTCTCACTTGGGGGCTTAGCTGTAGTGCCGTACTCGCCTAAGTTTGAAAAAACTCCTATCGAGTGAAGAGCAAGTCTCTCACTCGGGGGCTTAGCTGCAGTTCCGTACTCGCCTAAGTTTGAACAAATCCTACCGAGTGAAGAGCAAACCTCTCACTCAGGGGCTTAGCTGCAGTGTCGTACCCGCCTAAGTTAAAACGTGCTCCGAGTGAAGAACGATTTTCTCGCTCGGGGACATGGCCACACGCTCCGTCCTGATCCGCAAGGACGACGAGGTGCAGGTCGACTGCGACCTTCTCCTCAGAGCTCCGCCACAAATATAATGTGCGCTCCATCCTGATCCGCAAGGACGACGAGGTGCAGGTCGACTGCGACCTTCTCCTCAGAGCTGCGCCACAAATACAATGTGCGCTCCATCCTGATCCGCAAGGACGACGAGGTGCAGGTCGACTGTGACCTTCTCCTCAGAGCTGCACCACAAATACAATGTGCGCTCCATCCTGATCCGCAAAGACGAGGAGGTGCGGGTCGACTGTGACCTTCTCCTCAGAGCTGCGCCACAAATACAATGTGCACTCCATCCTGATCCGCAAAGACGACGAGGTGCGGGTCGAGTGCGACCTCCCCTCAGAGCTGCGTCACAAGTAGAAAAGACTATTCCGAGTGAAGAGACAAGTTCCACTCGGAGACAAAAGACAAGCATATTAAAGGAAAAACCAAGTTCAGATAAATCGCACGAGGTTTAGGGCAGAATAAAAGTGTTCAGGCATCAGGCCCGAAGGAGTTTAACGGTTACAAAATCACTCGGCATTCCGAGGAAAATTTAAGGCAAGGCAATAAGTTTGTTCACTCCGCAGGAGGAGGGCTGGCAGGTTCGACGAAATCGTCCAGGTCGATTCCATCAGCAATCCGAGTAGCAGCAGCAATGAAGGTTTCCATGAAAGAATGGAAGTCGAGCCTCTTGGTATTGGCGACCTTGATTGCTGCTAGCTTCTCTTCTCTAGCTTCTTTGAAGTGGACACGAACCAGTGACAGAGCCACGTCAGCACCACAACGAGCAGAAGACTTCTACCATTCCTGCACTCGACCGGGAATCTCATTAAGTCGAGTCATCAGAGATTCGAGATCATTCGAAAGCATCGCCCTTGGCCAGAGTGTCGTGTCGATCCGAAACACCACAACCTTCAGTCGAGTGAGGTAGTCGACGATGCTAGCAAGACGGGATTCCAGTCGGAGCACATTCATGGCGGCTTCATCCTTGACAGGAGAGTTGATGGAGTCCAAGCTCGTTTCGATTTGGCCAGTCTCGGCCTCAAAGTTTTGGCAGAATTCTGCACCCACAGAGAAATAATGAGTCGACAGTTTATGATTAGTCGACGAAAGCAAATCACTCAGTCGGAGAAAAGTACCTTCAATCATGAGGAATAACTTCTTGGCTAGTCCTCCCAGGTAGTTCTCTAGTTCGCCTCTCTTGCGGGAAACGTCTTCCACTTTGTCAGTCAGAGCCCCTTTATCCTTCTTCAGTCGAGTCACCTTTGTTGGCTTCATCAAGGGCAGCTTTCAATTTGGTGTTAACTTCCTCTAGCTTTCCGACTGAGGCCAGCTTCTGATCGGCGAGCGCGGTTTTGTCTTCAGCCTTTTTTGTGCGGCTGCAAGATCAGAGTCCTTCTTCTCCAAAGCATGTCTCATTGTTTCTACAAATAATTACATCTGAGTTAGAAACAGGAAGGAAATGATGGCAGTAGAATCAGTCGACAAGTTTTCCCTTACCAGCGGCATCATCCAAACGGAGCAACGGTGCAACACATACACTCCAATCAAGATATAACAACCATCTGTCCAAAACAGCAACTAGGCATCAGGCAAGCATCAAAACAATATGCTACAGCAACTCAACATGAAAACAAAAGGCATGGAAATGATTTACAGGTAAAGCACAACAAAACATGAACACTGTGGTATCTCCAGAAATCACTAGAACATGCTCAAAAGGACATGGCAAGATTGCAAATAATAACAGATTCACAGACTTGGCAGAATTCACTGAACATGGCAGAAATAACATCAGGTTGCAATGTTTAGAGCTATCAATCAACATGATACAAGAACATATCATAGCAAACAAAGGCATGGCATGAATATACTATTTGCATAGAACAAAAGTCCCTTACTGAACACGAGCCAAAAAGGTACAGCAGATATGATGGCACCCATGTAAACATAGCAAGTTTCATAAACAGATTCAGACTTGGAAGAAAAACAGAGCATGGCAGAAATAACGATAAGTAGACATGTTGGTGAGCTTGAACCACTCACCATAGAGCATTACATGGCATGGCAAGGTAACTAACAGTAAGAAGGCATAATTATGAAGCTAAGAATGGCAATAGCATAGTCACTAGTAACAACCATGGCAAAATTGATTAACATGTAAACAATCTGCCAGGACCATTTTATAGCAAAAGTAGAGCAAGATTAAGACATGTTAGAGCACTCCATAATTGCAAACATGGGCATGGATGGATAGAGCATAACATGTGTAACAAAACATCCTTAGTGAACATGTCCAGATCATGCATAGAATGACTTGTAGCAGCAGGTTTACATGGCAACAAAATATAACAGAAATCACTAAGTCACAGAAATTAGCAACATCACGGAGGCTACTTTGAATGCTTGTGCTAGTCACCACATAGATCACAAAAATACAAAACAAGCACTACTGTAAAGATGGAATGATGTAGTTCAAAATACATGTAGAGCCCATGTTTATAGAATGCACACACAAAATGCAATGAAAAAGACAAATCATCAAGTTCCGATAACAGACAGCAGATAACATCATATAGCACTCTTGCAACGATGATTAGGGCATCAAGATTAACTCTAAAGAACATGACCCAATGGAACAAAATAAAGAGCATCTCATGATGAACATGTTGATATATTATATGCATGAATCGGAGCACCGAGCACGAAGTTAGGACATGGCAAATATGGCAACATGAGATGAAAATGCGGGATCCGTCCAGCGCGGGGCGGACATGTCCGGCGGCGAGAGGGAGGGGAAGGCTAGGGTTCATCCGCGAAATTTCGGGGGGAGGTGCAAATATATAGGCAGAGGGAGCTAGGAGAGTCCAAACGGGGTGCGGTTTTCGCCCACACGATCGTGATCAAACGACCGAGAGCATGGAGGGGAGTTTGCTGGGTTAGTGGGCTGATGTCAAGGGGTGCTGGGCTGCAAAGAGAAGGGGGTTTTGGGCTACGCGGTTAACCGTTGGGGCATCAAACGACCTCCAAATGGAACGAAATTTGACGGGCGGTCTACCGGTACTATACCAAGGCCACTCGGCAAATATCGACCCATTCCGAGAAGGTTTTTCTCCCGCTCACGAAACAAGGTCTGAGAGGGGCGACGGGCGCGTGCGAGAGTGTCGGAACGCGAAACGGACAAATGGAAACGGACCGGATGCAAATTTTGAAAAACATGATGATGCAGTGCAGATGATGACATGGCAAAGTGCAACACGCAAGCGAATGACAAGGCAAGGACGGCGAATAACTGGATGACACCTGGCGCATCGAATCCAGGGCGTTACGGATGGGGTGGCAGAGAAAAACCGCGGTCAACGTGAGTGGCGAGAAGGACGCACTCACCGTCCTGCGGCCGCGGCTCGGTTTCATCCTCCGGAACCCGCCAAGACCGGTGGGGGGTCAGTCCCCCCTCGACCAAATCCTCCACATCCTCCTGCTGGATCGTCGCCGGATCCACTCGCCCTGAATCCAGCCGGGCGGTAGGCCAGATCTCGATGAAGATCCACCCCGGCTGGTCTTCTTCCCCTTCGCCTTCGTCGTCGCCTGCTTCGCACGCTCCAAGGCCACCGTCTTCTCCTTCCCCATTGCGGCGGATGGAGCTCAAGGAGGGCGGCGGCGCTAAGAGCGGAGGTGGATGCGATGGAGAAACAAATGAGAAAGGGAGAGAATGGGGAACACTGTACCGAAAACCCCAGCCACGGCGCTTTATATAAGGCCTTCTCCCGAGTGGCTGACTCGTGGTCCCAGGTAATCCTGTCAAATCTCGCAACAGTCGCGCGCGTAGTACGTGGCGAAAAAGGTGGCGCAGAGATCGAGGCGCCCCTACCTAATCCACTCCCATTACTGCGGCCTCCTCCGTCCCGCGCGCTTCCCAAAATTTTGAATCCCGCAAGATCCGGGAGCAGTAGAGCAATCTGTTAGGCCGAAGATTTTATACCATATCAAACACTCAAAGCTTATTGACAAAAGTTCACTCGACAACTTCTGAATGGCTCAAGTCGACTGAAAATGAAGTTGAAGCTTTTTGCATGGTTCACCAATCTATGTGAACTGCTTCTGAAGCAGGAAAGTTGAGTCGGAACCTCCTTCAACTTCAATTCCACACGGACCCAGAACCATTCGGGGGCTAACGATGACGACATGTACCTAGGGTAGGGCAATAGACCTGATCTAAGTACCCTACCCAAGGACACTGCCCTACAATCAAAGATATTCAAAAGACAGCAGATTCAACCGACTGAAATCACTACATAGTCCAACCCACTCGACTGAGAGTTCCACTCGGACAACCCAATTCCATTCGACAAGAGTACGCTCACTCGACCATATCAGAAACCACTCGGAGTATAGAAGATCTAAGGTCACTCTGAATGACAACGGTCAGGCGTTCACTCAGTAGTTTTAATGATCATTTATATGATTTAATGCTGGCGTTACCAGTAACGTCCTATCTTTATGTACATTGAACCCTGTGTAACTGAGGGGCGGAGGGGTCTGGCGAACTCTACCTAAGCCACCCCCTCCTCAGGCACAAGGGTTCACACCCCCTGTAACTTCACACATATAATCCAATCGACCAAGCTCCCGAGCACCGAGACGTAGGGCTGTTACTTCCACTGAGAAGGGCCTGAACTCGTAAATCTTGTACAACTTCACCATATCTAGGATCTTGCCTCCTCATACCTACCCCCATTCTACTATCAGTCTTAGAACCACGACACCTGCCTCCGCCGTCTGTGGCCGCGAGAGCTTCGACCAAAACCACGCTCCCCGCCCCACCGCACTGTCGTGGTTGCGCCGCCCCCGGCCAATCCACAAAGACTAGCCGTCATCCAGATCCGGCGGCGGCAGTACCTTCAACCCACACAACTCTAAGATAGCCATCTAAGCACTGCTTCCACAGTGAACTTGCGCCCCCGCACCCTTACATTAGACACCAGCCAACCGACAGCCTAGGAGCTCCGCCGCCTCAAGGGGTGCTGCTTCCCATTGGGAATGATTGGCCTAGAATAAAAATTCAGACAACTGACGCCTAAATAAAGTGATTTGAGATGAGTGTGCAATCTATCTGGCGGGTCGATGAAGTAGGCAGCTCCAGCTGCAGAGTCGGTGAGGTCGGCGCGGTGCCGGTGGCTACCGGCAGCACGGAAGCAGAGATGTCGCGATGGTCGACGGCTACAAGGATGCAGCGTCAGGGCTCTGGACGGATCCAAAGTTGGAGCCGCTCCGGCGCCGTGAACAACGGCGGGGGTGAATCAGCTCCGGTACGGTTCATGTGGCTGTTGTCGAGGCAGCTCCAGCGGCACGGAGTAAGAGGCACACGGCCCAGTGCACGACGGCAAATGGACAGCGTCTCCAGTATTAGGGAGGAGGGCGGCTGTGAATTTGGTGCGGTGGTGGTGCCATGGAGGAGGGGCTGAGATTTCGCGGCTGGGGAGAAGGGAGCTTCCGAGAAAAAGGTGCTTTGGCGCCCACGAGGTATGAATGGGGAATTGCGAGGGGGAACCATGTCTTACGGACGCATTTGTCTGAAATGTGGGGGGAGTTACAGTTCTACCCCTGCCTTTAGGCTTCTCAGCTTGGGTCTGTGTACTGACGCTCGGGGATAGTAGAGTAACTTTGCTTCTCCCAAATAGTGGGCGCGAGCGATTTCGGGCGAGGAGGGCGTGTTTTGAAATAGTGGGCGCGAGCGATTTCGGGCGAGGAGGGCGTGTTTTGAAATAGTGGGCACGAGCTATTTCGGGCGAGGAGGGCATGTTTTGAAATAGTCGGCGCGAGTGATTTCGGGCGAGGAGAGGGTGTTTTGCCGCCCATGGTTTATAAATTATTCGGCACATGTCATTTCGGCCGAGGAGAAGGCACGCTTGGATGAAGTTACGAACCTACCCTCGATGTACAACGGGCCAATTGATGCGTGTCCCACATAGGCCGGTAATTTCGCGTCTCCCATTTATTTGCTCGGGTTAATTCCACCGAGCAGAGGGTGTTTAACGGTTCATTCAAATTTTGGGAGAACGAGCATCCATGTCTACCTTACCAAGTCGATTCGAATCAAATTTTGAAATATTAGCTTGCCACTTCTTTTTTAGATGGATAGATGATGCTCGGGAGTAATGTGTTTTTAAATGCTCGTTGCTAATGATTTACTATATGACCAATAGTTGACCCACTCAAAAACGGGACTCAAACCATAAAGGAAATATCTCGATTCAATGAAATAGCTCGTTCACCTGGTCAAAATAGTGAGCTAAATCCAAAATTGAACACCTCAATCGAGTAGCATGTTGTATAGTATTATAGTACTTCATTAACATGTTGAAAGTCAAATTAATGAACTTGTTTGATACGCATATCTCCGTTCATGTGTGGATTGCAGACAACATGTTCTCCAATTTAAATATTTGAATGCAAGTTTATATCGAAACATGGTGTTTATATCAGTCTTTGATGCATAAAACGCGACCTCCCCCTCTCCTGAACTCCTGCTCTCTCTCTCGCCGACAATCTTCAATTTTGTCACACGCATCCAACACACAAACCTTGTTTATCCCTCTCGCTCTCTCTCTATATCTCTCTCTCTTTGTGTGTGTGGGGGGGGGTCTTTCTAGTTCGCATGCATATATACTCCATCTATAGGTCTCTCTGCACACTATGTATGATTCTCTAGTCCAAGCTAAATATCTTGGTGCACTCATCGTATGCACACAAATTCCCTGGCTCATTGCCCGTAACTCTCTCACGCACCACTCTGTCGTCTCGGAGCTCTTCCCTCTCTCCCTCTCAAACTCTCCATCTCCCAGGGTCACACATACACATGCATATCTCACTCGCACTCGATAAACCCATCTAAAACTCTATCTCTCTCCCTCGTTCTCTCTCCATCTCACACGCACGCACACAATCTCATGCCTAGCAAAGTATGATGGTCTCTCACTCAATTGTAGGCACACGCAGTTCCCCCTATATGTATATGACTAGCTAATTCTTAGTCTCCATCATAAACATGTCCATGGTCTATCTCGATTTCTCTCGGGGCATCTTTCTATCGCACATGCACCTCGTCCCTCGATCTCCCACCCATATAGTCCCCTCACGATCTCGAGGGGATCTCTCTATCACAAACACACCCTTTCTCCCTCCCCATGCATCCATCTTCTCCATGCGTCCCTCTCGACCTTTGTTCCTTGTTGGCCAGACCTCTATTGGGCATGTGCTATAGGGGTGTCTCTCTCCGTTGCAAACAATCACGCACTAGCTCTCTTCGTGTATCTCCTCACCTCACTTTTCTATCTCGGAGATGCATGTGTGATATGTTTGCATAAGAAACGAATGAGGGAGTCCTGGATTAAGGGGTCCTCGGACGTCCGGCCTGTTGGACATGGGCCGGACTGATGGGCCGTGAAGATACAAGACAGAGTCCGGATGGAACTCTCCTTGGCGTGGATGGCAAGCTTGGCGATCGGATATGAAGATTCCTTTTTTGTAACCGACTTTATACAACCCTAGTCCCCTCCGGTGTCTATATAAACCAGAGGGTTTAGTCCCTAGAGACAATCATTATCATACAGGCTAGACTTCTAGGGTTTTCGCCATTACGATCTCGTGGTAGACCAACTCTTGTATACTCATATTTTTCAAGATGAATCAACCAGGAAGTAGGGTATTACCTCCATAGAGAGGGCCCGGACCTGGGTAAACATCGTGTCCCCTGTCTCCTGTTACCATCGACCTTAGACGCACAGTTTGGGACCCCCTACCCGAGATCCGCCGGTTTTGACACCAACGTTGGTGCTTGCATTTAGAGTTCCGCTGCGTCATCTTCAAGAGGATCGATGGCTCCGTCAATCATCTACAACAATGCTGTCCAGGAGGAAGCTTTTCTTCCCGGCCAGATCTTCGCGTTCGGCGGCTTCGCACTGCGGGCCAACTCGCTTGGCCATCTAGAGCAGGTGTAGCGACCAGACCTCAAACAGTCTGTGCTGCTGTGCACCAGTTTCATCCCTGGATCAGTAATGCTGACACGCACAGTACAAATGGAGGATTTATAACAGAGTAGCAATCACACACTTATTACAACGAATATCTCAAAGGAGAATAAGTATGATAAATATGGCTTAAGGCCATCTAATACAATAACAGCGGAAGGCTTGGAAGATAAGTGAGTCCATCAACTCCAACGGCATCACTGAGTATAAGACCATGACCTAAGGCACCTTACTCGTCGTCTGAAAAGTCTGCAACATGAAACGTTGCAGCCCGAAAACGGGTCAGCACATGGAATATGCTGGCACTGTAACACATGGAGAGTAATGAACAGAATAATAATATACTACATGCATATATGGCTGGTAGAAAGCTCTATGGTTACAGTTTTGCGAAAAGCCAGTTTTTCTCTACTTCAAAGGAATAAATTTTATTTAACTATCATGGTGGTTGTTAAACATTGAGAAGGTACCTCCAACTCAATCCCAATTAAGTAACATCATTAAACCCAACAAAATTAATTAAAGTAACATGATGAGATTCACATGATAATCCAGGTACTAGATACTCAAGATGTCCATAACCGGGGACACGGCTAACCATGATTAGTTTATACACTCTGTAGAGGTTTGTGCACTTTTCCCCACAAGACTCGATCTCCTCCATTGGGATTCTCGCACTTCATGGTGTTTGAGAAACGGATGACCGAGACATAGTCTTTCAGAAGTGTTAACTCTCTACTCCGGGTAGACAGTACCACCTACATCCCCTACATCTGCTAGTCTACCTCTCCAAGAGCTCACACAACCTACTGAACTATGCTAGAGCCCATAATAGCTTGTGGCTGCACACGGAAGTTTCTAGCATGAATAATCCCATGATCCCTTTGAGCCTGGGTGGCGGTCCATAGGATGATCACATGGGTACTCCGGGATATCCAAAAATACAGGCAGCACTGGGTTCTCCAGGTGCCTCAATCCACCCAAATGTGAGTTTTAGCTGCCACCTTAAGTAAACCATTAATTAACAATCTCACATCTGTCGTGAATACCTCTCAAACCCAATCCACGTCTACTAGCATAGCATAGCGATATAAGCAAACGTAGAAGTAACTCCCAAGGGTTTGACAATAAACAGGGCAATAGGTACTACCTCAACTACTTCCCAATACCCACAAGTTAATTAGATCCTAACCATGCAATGTTTGAGGGTTGATCTAATGCAATAAAACTGGGTAGTAAAAGAGGTATGATCAAAGTGTTACTTGCCTTGCTGATGGTCCGTGAAACCTAGAGATTCGAAGTAGCAAGCGGCGCACTCCGGGTACTCTATCGCAAACAAACAAGCAAACAATAAGTACTCATCTAATGCACAAGTAAAACTCAAATAAAGATCTAACCAGAAAGTTCAACTTAAGAACTCCGGTTTGCAAAAAGATTCAACTCAAGCGAAGCAACAAGCTTCATTTACTAATATGGATCTAAGTCAAATTTTACTATAGCAAAAACTTGTTTGAGTAGGTTAAACGGAAAGAGAATTTCGAGATGAAACTCTGGGCGCTTAAATCGCCTGATTCCGATAAACGAGTGAAATGTTAAACCAGAACGAAAATCTGATCAGAAATCGTGATCGGGAATAATCGCGGAAAATCCGACGAAAAAGAAAACTGACGAACAGTTAAACGAACGGACGTTCGTTAACAGCGTCAAACCGACGAACGCGTTCATTGAAACGAACGGATCGGTGAACGTTCACTAAGTAATAAAATCGAAAAAATAAACCGATCTATATAAAAAAATCTAGGGTTTAAAAAAAACCGGGGCGTTTTTTTTAGAAACCGGGCATGGCGGCGGCGTTCGGCTACCTCGGCGGGCAGCTCCGGCGGGGCTCCGGCGGGGCTTCCGGCGGGTCGGGCGAGGGGCGGCGAGGCTCGGGCGGCGACGGGGCGACGACGGGAGGCGGCGGGCGGCGGCGCGCGGGCTCCGGGGCGGCGGCGTCTTCGGCGGCGGCGGCGGGTGCGGGTTGGGGCGGCGGGGTGAGGAGAGGTGGCGGGGCAGGGGGTACTTATAGAAGGGGGGAGGGGTGGCGTGGGGGAGGGGGCAAGGCGGCGGGGTGGCGTGCTCGAGCCGGACTCGGCGGCGACAGCGCGGTGGTCTCCGGGTGGGAGACGACGCGGGAACGGGCCGGCCTGGCTCGGCTGGGCCTCGGCCCAGTCGGGCGCGGGATTTTTTTTTAAATTCGCCGAATCTAAAAAAATCGCAAAAAAGTAAATAAAAATCCAAAAATACTAAAACAAATTTTTCCCGTCTAATTAAAATAATTAGAACAAGATGAACATTTTCTTGGCCCAAAAATGCAGTTTTGGAAATGTTCAATTTTTTTAATGCAATTAAAATTGCAAATAAAATCCGAATAAAATCAAACATTTGATTTTAATATTTTTCCTCCAATATTTCAATTATTGTGGAGAAGTCATATTTTCTCCTCTCATTTATTTTAATATAAAATATTTTTCGGAGAGAAAAATAATTAAAACCAAAAATCCTCGTTTTATTATTTGATAAAAATCAAATATGAAAAACCGGGAAAATCCCCAACTCTCTCCGAGGGTCCTTGAGTTGCTTAGGATTTATCGAGGATTTGCCAAAATGCAATAAAATATGCTATGCAATGATGATCTAATGTATAACATTCCAAATTGAAAATTTGGGATGTTACAGCAGGTCGACAGCTACGCCCCAGTTCACCGGAATAGTTTTGGAAACCTGGACTATGTCGCTGACGTCCGGGGAGACTTGATCTTCCAAGGATTCGCGACTCCAACTCCCGCTCAGTCCTTAGATCCGGAGTGCGCCGCCATGTCTAATGACGGACTTCTCGAGCCCGCCGGACTGTTTGCGGCCACCAAACGCTGTACGGGAGAACCGGTTGAAGTGGCGTCACTGGCAACCATCACGAAGCCAGATCCTTCTCCGGACGCTGGCTCCGAACCCTCGGAGTCAGCACCGTGTGAGTCCGGCCAGGAAGTATACCTCCCGCCGTACTCCGCGGACTCTCTTCTCTCTGGACAAACCTCGCCTTTAAGCGAGGCTCTGGACTTAATGTGATCCCTTGTCATTATAGAGGAGCAACGTCCGAACTATGCCCAGCCCGGACTAGGGGCTAAGAGGAGGGAATTTTTCCTCCCACCCACCACCCACCTTATAGACACAGTCGAGGACTTAACCGACATGCTTGATTACGACTCCGAAGACATCGACGGTATGGACGACGACGCTGGAGAGGAGAAGGCCCAAATCCCACCGCATACCGGATGCTGGGCGGCCACCTCCATGTACGATATATATATGGTGGATACATCCAAAGACGATAGCGAGGACGGCGGTAGGGATCCAGTTAAGGACAATAACGCTGATAAACCACCGAAGTGACAGCATCAGCGGCGCCGTTCAAAATCACGTCGTGACAAATAAAGCAATACAGGCACCGGAGAAAATAATGCTCCGGAGAATGCCGAAAACCCAGACGCCCTCATGGAACCAGCTTCCAAACAGGAAGGTAGGGAGGAAGGGAAGAGTAACCCCGACGAGCCAGTTGGGAACGACGACTCTGAGGACAGCAGCTATATGCCACCCTCCGAAGACGAAATAAGTCTCGGCAACGAAGACTTCATCGTGCCAGAAGAACCCCTCGAGCAAGAACGCTTTAAGCAACAGCTCATCGCAACCGCGAGGAGCCAGAAAAGGAGGCAGCAACGGCTTCAAGCCGATCAGGATACACTCAACGATAGATGGACTCAGGTCCTAGCAGCCGAGGAATACAGCCTTGAGCGCCCCCATAAAAAGCTATCCGAAGCGCAAATGGCTATCTCAATTCCATGACGAGGCACTTGAGCCCGTACCACCAGCGCGTAAGGCGGCCGAACGACCACCACATGGGCGGGACAAAGCGGCACCTCAAGACGAACACCAGCCGGTACTACCCCGCCTTAAAGTCATAGATAAAACAGCTTGGGGCTATACATATGATCTACGGCAGGACCTGGACAGTAGAGAAGGTCAGACCAGATCGATCTACAGATCGCGGGGGCGTGCGTCGACGCGTGACGACGACCATCTAGCCAGACGCAACAAACATAACCACGCCCAAGCCGAAATCCACAAACGAACTCCATCCGAGCTACGTCGCGACTTGGCCCGATAAAGAGGCGCCGCACACCCCCTTTGCTTCACCGATGAAGTAATGGAACACGAATTCCCAGAAGGGTTTAAACCAATGAATATTGAATCATACGATGGAACAACAGATCCCGCGGTATGGATTGAAGATTTTCTTCTCCATATCCACATGGCCCAAAGTGATGATCTCCACGCCATCAAATACCTCCCACTAAAACTTAGGGGACCAGTGCGACACTGGCTAAACAGCCTCCCAGAGAACTCCATTGGCAGCTGGGAGGACCTGGAAGACGCCTTCCGCGATAACTTCCAAGGTACATATGTCCAGCCACCAGAGGCCGATGACCTAACTCACATCATCCAGCAGCCTGGAGAGTCAGCCAGAAAGCTCTGGAGTAGGTTTTTAATTAAAAATAACCAATTTGTCGATTGTCCGGATGC
Source organism: Aegilops tauschii subsp. strangulata (assembly GCF_002575655.3). NCBI lineage: Eukaryota > Viridiplantae > Streptophyta > Magnoliopsida > Poales > Poaceae > Aegilops > Aegilops tauschii. Next base: position 443,071,158 of record NC_053041.3, on the reverse strand, counting down.
CGAAGCCCTCGTGGCCTTCAAACATAGCGTCCGGGATGAGTGGCTAGCCCGCCACCTCGGTCAAGAAAGACCGAAATCCATGGCAGCCCTTACTGCTCTGATGACCCGCTTTTGTGCGGGAGAAGACAGTTGGCTCGCTAGTAGAAGCAACAACACCAGTGATCCGGGCACCTCCGAAGTTCGAGACGGCAACGGCAAGCCATGACGCACTAAACACAAGCGTCGAAATAGTAACGAAGGAATGCAAGATACGGCGGTGAACGCCGGATTCAACGGCTCCAAACCTGGCCAACGTAAAAAGGCATTCAAAGCTAACAGAGACGGACCATCCAATTTAAACAAGATACTAGATCGGCCCTGCCAGATTCATGGCACCCCCGATAAACCAGCCAATCATACCAATAGAAGCTGTTGAGTCTTCAAACAAGCCGGCAAGCTTAATACCGAACACAAGGGGAAGGGGCCGCCCAGTGACAGTGATGACGAAGAGACTCGCCAACCGAACACCGGGGGTCAGAAGCAATTTCCCCCCGAAGTAAAAATGGTAAACATGGTATACGCGATGCACACCCCTATAGGGGAGTGCAAGCGCGCACTATGGGACGCCTACGCCATAGAGCCGGTCGCCCCAAAATTTAATCAATGGGCGGCCTGCCCGGTCAATTTTGATCGCAAGGACCACCCAGTCAGTATCCGTCACGCAGATTCAGCAGCTCTAGTCCTTGACCCAATTATCAATGGGTTCCATCTCATGAAAGTCCTTATGGACGGCGGTAGTAGCCTTAATCTACTCTGCCAAGACACTGTGCGCAAAATGGGCATCGATCCTTCAAGAATCAAGCCCACCACAGCTAGCCTCAAGGGAGCAGTACCCGGCGTAGAAGCTCACTGTACGGGCTCCATCACATTGGAAGTCGTTTTTGTTCGCCGAACAAATTCCGAAGCGAAGGCTTGACCTTCGATATTGCCCCGTTCCACAGTAGATACCATGCACTTCTGGGGCGTACCGCTTTTGCACGTTTTAATGCGGTCCCACACTACGCCTATGCAAAACTTAAGATGCCAGTCCATGTGGCGACATAACGATAACTGGAAATACGGAACGCTCCCTCCGTACAGAGGAGCATACTACGGCCATTATAGCTGAAGTACAAAGCGGCGTCATCAAGCCGCGTATCCCATCGGCCATCAAGCCACCGGTCTCTATTAAATAGGACTGATCAATCTAAGAGCTGGATTAGCAGTTCAGCCTCCATCGTTCGCCTCAGATACCTGCGAAGTTTGTACCGCACATACATAATTATGCACTTAAAATACCATGGTTATCGGCAGAGGCACAATACGGACAGGCCTACAATGCGGTTCTCGCTACCATAGCCTTTTTCCTTTTTCTAACTATTTTTTATCTTTTACCACAAGTGACTCAATGGCTGGTCATCTTACGGACTCTTTCAGAGTTCGGCTTCGTACACTTACCCAAAGGCAATTCCTGTTAAGGAGTCCTTTCACCGAGGCAAGGCGGCGCAGACGTGCGACAGGAGGTCCAAATAATTTTTTGTAGACCGCACTCTTTATTTCGAGCCTGTAAAGTGCCTTTTCCCTCAGCCTTCGAGCCCTAGCATGTCAAATAGCCTGGGTAGTGGCGTTATTATCTGTAAGATTGCAATTGACATATCAATCAGATTCCAGTGAACATAATCTGTATTCAGTATTCACTTTTTCTAAAGAACTAAACTCTGCTTCTTCGGTTGTTTCACACACACACCTCGACAAAAATTGCGAGGGGCTTGACATAGCAACATATGAGTTGCCGACAAGTCCGAACAGCTTTACAGCATACTTCGGCGTCACGAGTTTGGCCTTATATGCATCAGCTCCGAATCATGTCTTTCGTCAATAGTTTGGTTGCCCGGCTCCTATCCTTACTACCTTACGTTCCGTCCCATCGGCTAAGGTAGTAAAGCGAGAACTACTGCGATTGTATTTCCGGTTCATCCGGTCAAGCACCGCAGTAGAGAAAGCCGAAAACTGACTGTCATGATGCGGCGAGAGCTAGTCAACCACTCGATGACTTATCAGAATCTCTCACGATTCCTTCCGTATTAAACGAAGGACCGTTCTTCTGGTCACTTATGTAACGCACCGTATCTGGATAACTGCGTACATACCAGGGGCTATATCGTAGACCCACCGTCAAACTTCTATGGCTAAGTGAAAGTGTTAAAGCCCTATAGTCCGATTGCCTAGTTCGCCGCATTGACACCTCCTTCACGGACCAAGACGTTGGGTCAAGAGTGATCAAGTGCTTTTTCCGAACACCCCCGTATTATATGCGAAGGGGCCGAAGCCGACGACTGGCAAACTTTCAGATTATATACCCAAAAACGGCCGCACAGAAGGAATCAAAAACTTATAGGCAAAAGTATAAAAACATAGCCTTAATACATCATAATATTCATTTGGTACATTCATGCGAATATCATATCCTTCAAGCACTAACCCTGTATCACGCGGGCGCCCTCTAGGACATCTTCAAAATAATGCTCCGGCGTGTGATTGTCCTTGCTCCCGGGTAGACTCTTTGCTGCAATATCAGAGGCCTTCATCTTCGCCCAATACGTCTTGACGCGGGCAAAGGCCATCTGTGCACCTTCAATGCACGCTGACCGCTTCACGGCGTCGATACGCGGCACCACATCAACAAGTCGCTGCACCAAACTGAAATAACTATTCGGAACTGGCTCAGTCGGACACAGCCGGACCACGACGTCCTTCATGGCAGATCCAGTTATCTTGTGGAGCTCGGCCCACTGGGCCATCTGTTCGTTCAGCAACAGCGGACGCTTCGGCGCACTAAATAGTGACCAGAAAAGCTTCTTCATTGCTTGCCCTTCTTGCGCTTGGAAAAACTGCGCCGCATCAGAGACACTCTTCGGCAAGTCCAAGAATGTGTCTGGAGAGCTCCACATTTGATTAAGCGGGGAATACTTCGGATCACCGAATTTAGTTTGTAACAGAAAGGGCTTACCGGCCGCTATTTCCCAAGCTTGCCGGATCTCCTCGCGAGCCGCTCTAGACTCAGACCGTGCTTCTCTCGCATCTTGTAAGGCCTTGTTGAGTTCGGCTACTTTGGGCTTGTTCTCCTCCTCGAGTGTTTGGCATCTGGAAGTGCCATCCTTTAGCTCGCGCGCCATGGTAGACATTCTCTCCTCGCACTGGCACCGAGCAGCCTGTTCGGCCTTTAACTCATCAGCTGCCTTCTTGGCAGCCACATTACTCATCCTGGCTTGCTCCTTGGCTCCGGCAAGCTCAGCCCGAAGGGTCTCAACAGCAGCGGCACTATCTGCAGTTATGCATATCTCAGTATGTAATTCTCAGCTTCATGCTCATGTTATTATACATACATATACTTACCGTCCCAAAACATACCTTGTGCCTTGTCGAGCCGCCTGTTAATAAGGGTGTTGTCGTCATCCGCCACATCAAGTTTCTGCTTCAGACCTGCAACCTCTATAGTGTGGGCAGTTGCCATGGATGTAACAGCTTGTGTTCCAATTAATTAAATTATTTCCTGCGCATGTCTTTTTCGATCCTCTGATTACCTCCCTTTGGACACCAACCACAGTCTCAAGGGCTACTATCTATACATAGGTGCATTTCTGCGCGTAGAGCATAAAAATATTACATTACGTACCTGGAAGCCTCTTAGCAGGCCCGTGAAGGCTTCATTCCATCCGCTTTTCGTGGACAGAATCCTCTCAACTACCATACCCCATTAAGGTATGATGTTCCTCGGAGACGAACGCATGTTGCAGCATGTCCATCAATGTATCTGGCGCCTCCGGATTCCTGGAAGCGGCTGCAAGTGTATGAACGCCCTTTGAAGGGATATGCTTACTCGACCTAGAGTCGTCTCTGGCTGTAAGCCGGCTAGTCCGGGGCCTTTACTGTTGGTCCCCGTTGGGGCCGCATTCCCCGTACCTTGGGCGACCGAAGTTTCACCTTCGGGCGTTGTCTTCATTGTCCCCCACACCACTTGTTGATCAGGAGAGGTCATCCGGGACGACAGCTCAAAGTCATCCGCTCTATTGGGCGAGGAGGCCTGTGGAGACGTCTCGCTTTCCATCATCTCCGGAAGCAGATCCCCCGAGGAGGAGGAAGACTGCGCGCCGGACTAAAATGTATATTAGATGTTACCCTTGTAACATTAAAGGAACGGGATATGTTTAGGACACCCTTGTTCACTTATGATTCGGCTAAAGGCTTGTCCTTACAGAGGAACTGCGCGACAACTCCGTCTTCCGAACCGGAACCGCCTGAAAGGGGCATCTTCCCTCGCTTGGGAGCATTTACCTCCAAATCTTTGGAGGCGCTTCATTTCTTCCCGTGGGGAAATGGGATGTCAGCTTCTCCTTCTCTCTCGTGTTCGGAAGAGGGAGTCCTAATCTCCCCGGAAATAGTGCTTGGTGTACCTTCAGAATGGAGGCCGCCTTTGGCCTTCCTGCTCTCCTCCTTGTCCTCTTTCACTGGCACTTGGTATGGTGCCGGAGCCAGCATCCTTGTTAGCACAGGATCAGCTGAGTCTTCGGGAAGAGGGGTCGAACACCTAATTCGCTCCGCCTTCTTTATCCAGCCCTGGAAGAAGATGGCTTTCTCAGTATCTTATTATGGGATATTTAACTAAGCTATGTTCGGGAGTCGAGTGCTTACCAAGGTATCCGGATGGTTGCAGTCGAGGCCGATGTCCTAAGTGGTATCCAGCCACTATTTTGGTGTCCCCAAAAATAACTTCCACATTCCTCTGTGCGTCGTGCCGAAGAAGTGCTGAAGGGTTCGTGGTCCTTCCGGATTGAACTCCCACATGCGGACGGGCCGTCGCTGGCATGGCAGGACCCGGCGGACTAGCATTACTTGAATCACGTTGATGAGACCGGTGTCCTTCTCAAGGAGACTCCGGATGCGGCTCTGTAGAGTCTGCACTTCGACAATTAATCCCAAGTCCAACCCCTTAATGATCCATGATGCGAGCTATATTGGAGGGCTAGATCGGAACGCATGTATAGCTGACCACTTGGTACCACGGGGTTCAGTGATGTAAAACCACTCCCGCTGCCATAAGTTGGAAGATTCCGTGAAATAGCCTTTTGGTCAAACAGTGTTGGTAAGCTTGCTCACCGTGGCACCACCACACTTTGCTTGCTTCCCCTCGATCACCTTCGGCATCACATTAAAGGTCTTGAGCCATAAGCCGAAGTGTGAGGGAATACGGAGAAAGGTCTCGCACATGACGATGAATGCCGACATGTGAAGAAAAGAGTCCGAGGCTAGATCGTGAAAATCTAGCCCGTAATAGAACATGAACCCACGGACGAAAGGATGGAGAGGGAACCCTAGCCCCCGGAGGAAGTGGGAGATGAATACGACCCTCTCACCGGATTTGGGGTTAGGAATAACCTGCCCTTTAGCGGGGAGCCTGTGGAGGATTTTCGTGGTCAGGTATCTTGCCGCTCGGAGCTTCGCAATATCCTCCTCCGTGAGAGAAGAGGCCACCCACCGGCCTTGAGGGCTGGGTACGAAAATGACTGGGAGGCTCCTAACAATTAAGTCGAAACCTGGGTGTTGGAACTCGAGGTTGGAAAGGTTGAGGAAGAGGCAGGCGTAGAGGAGAAAGATGGGTCTGTGCCCCTTTATAAAAGCGGTGAATATCAAACGCCTCCGCATGGGCATTAAAACTTGCCTATTCCCAAGGAATCATGCCGACAGGACGGTTGGATCACCCACGCCCGTATTGATGAGAATCCCGTAATAAGGGGACATGGTCTCTGCTTTGACAAGACGTGCCAATGAAACCGCATGTCAAAACGTGGAGCGGCAAGCCGAAAGACATTTTGAAATAATGACCAGTAGTGACATGGAATCACGCTACAAAAGTTGTCAGTAGATTGGACTAGTGAAATATTATACCCTATGCGGTTGTGTGTGGTACTTGTTTTGCAGAGCCAGACACGTTCTTTGTGTTCGAAGACTGTTTTGGAGTATTCGGAGGAGGAACCCGCCTTGCAATGTCGAAGACAATCTGCGCGGCGGACACCTCGTCATTGAAGCCTGGTTCAGGGGCTACTGAGGGAGTCCTGGATTAAGGGGTCCTCAGACGTCCGGCCTGTTGGACATGGGCCAGACTGATGGGCCGTGAAGATACAAGACAGAAGACTCTCTCGCGTGTCCGGATGGAACTCTCCTTGGCGTGGATGGCAAGCTTGGCGATCGGATATGAAGATTCCTTTTTGTGTAACTGACTTTATACAACCCTAGTCCCCTCCGTGTCTATGTAAACCGGAGGGTTTAGTCCCTAGAGACAGTCATAATCATACAGGCTAGACTTCTAGGGTTTTAGCCATTACGATCTCGTGGTAGATCAACTCTTGTAATACTCATATTCATCAAGATCAATCAAGCAGGAAGTAGGGTATTACCTCATAGAGAGGGCCCGAACCTGGGTAAGCATCGTTTCCCCAGTCTCCTGTTACCATCGACCTTAGACGCACAGTTCGGGACCCCCTACCCGAGATCCGCCGGTTTTGACACCGACAACGAAGACACACACTGTCTCTCTAATTTATCATTTGGTGTCCCTTTCCCTTTCACACACATACTCTTTCTGCACACTCACTCATTCTCCTTCACACGCACTTGATCTCTCTCGACTTAGGCACTCTCTTCGGTCCATAGCATATAGATTTATTGAAAAGTCAAACATCACAAATTTCATTATGTACGTGGAGAAAAACATTTAGATCCAGAACAACCAAGATATACCATTAGATTCATCATGAGATGAAGTTTCATATGATGTATCTTTGGTATTGTAGATATAAATAATATTTGTGTAAACCTCGTCAAAGTTTCCAAAGTTCGACTTCTAAAAAATTTATATGCACTGCATTATCGAGCGGATGGAATATCTCTTTCCCCCTCTCAGCTATCTGACGCACCACTCAGCCTTATCGGTGCTCCTCTATCTCTCTCAAACTTTATATCTCCCTGGTTCATACATACACATGTCTCGCTCGCGCTACATAGACCCATCTAACACTCTCCGCCCTTGTTCTCTCTCTATGTGACACGCACCCCCCTAAGTACCATAATCCCTCACTCCATCATGGGCGCACGCACTCCCCCCCTAAGTATGACTATCTCTCACTAGCCATCAGGAACACACGTATTGTCTCCTTCCATCCATACGTCTATCTCGATATCTCTCAGGGTATCTTCTATCGCGCACACACCTTGTCACTCGATCTCCCACCCATGTAGTCCCATCACGATGTCCAGGGGATCTCTTTGTGACAAACATACACTCTCTCCTCCCCATGTCTCCATTTTCTTCGTACGTCTCTCTCGACCTCTCTCCCTTGTTTCTCAGACCCCTCTTGCCCATGTGCTAGGGGCTTTCTCTCCCGGTTCCAAAAAACCACACACTATCTCCTCACCTTGCTTCCGTTGTCGAAGATGCATGTGTGATATGTTTGCATAAGACACACACGCTTTTTCCCTACTTATATCGTGTGTTGTCCATGTCTCTTTCACACACGCACACACACTTTTTTCAGTCACTCTTTCTATTTTGCTCTCTCTCTCTAGTTAGGTACTCTCTCACGTCCATAAGCATATGGATGTTTTGAAAAGTCAAACCTTAGAAAAGTTTGACCAGGTATATGTGGAGAAAAGCATTTACATCTGGAACGGTCATTAGATTCATCACAACATGTACTTACTTCATACTATCATTTATCTTTGGTATTGTAGATACAAGTAATTTCTTTATAAACTTGGTCAAAGTTTCAAAAGTTTGACTTTAAAAAAAGTAGGCACTATATTATCGAACGGAGGGAGTAGCTCTTTCTCTCTCTCTGCTATTTCTCACGGGCCTCCCCTCTCACTCGAACTCTCTATACCGACGGATTATAAGGTCACCGTGTCAGCGTATAGCTCCATTTATTGTTTAGTTGACCGGTCAACCAGTCCACATGCTGCCTTGTCAGCTCGTGTTCTCTATCTTTGTGAGCTGGCCCATGTGGCAGTGGGTGAAAATAAGTAAACTAGAGGCACATCTGACACGCGGTGAAGTAAACAAAGTTGAAACCACTCGGGGTAGCACCCCGCACGCTAGTAAATTCAAGGCACACTTCTTCCACGTGAAGGACACACTCGCGCACAATTCACCACTGCGCGGCGGCATGCACAGAAGGACGCACTCGCGCACACCCAGCACAGAACACACACCAGCACACGTGTACACCGGCGTCGCCGCCTGCTGGTATGGACGGCCAGGCAGCCAACAAGCGGATGTGGCTCGAGCTAAAACCGCATCCTCCGAGCCTGGATTTCATCAGCAGCCTCCCCGTCGACATGTTGCTCGTCATCATCGGCCTCCTCCCCACCAAATCTGCCATGCGGACCACCCTGCTCTCCTGGCGGTGGCGCCCCCTCTGGCGCGGCGTCCCCCTCAACCTCACCATCGACAGCTACCTCTACGATGGGGATTCCAAACGCATGGCCGTAGTCTCCAAGATCTTTTCATCGCACCCTGAGCCAGCCAAATGCCTTGACATCCGGATGTTCAGTACCAACTGCGAGGTCCAAGCCAAGTTCGACGAGTGGTTCTCATCCCCCACCCTAGATCAGCTCGAGGAGCTCATCTTTGAAGCTGGACGATGTTGCTCTATGCCGCCATCCACGCTCCGCCTGATGCCAATGCTGCGCTGCGCCACCTTCAGCTCCTGCTATCTTCCCCAGATTAATGTCGCGCCGGCCCTTCTTCTCTCTCAACTCAAGCAGCTCAACCTCTTCGACGTTGGCGTCTCGAAGAAGGCTATGGAGCAACTGCTCTGTAGCTGTGCTACACTCGAGTACCTTCGTCTTTAGTAGATCCACGGGTTCATTAGCCTCCACATTGCATCGACGAATCTCTGATGGATTTATGTGTCTTGCTGGCTGTCGGTGTCAAAACCGGCGGATCTCGGTAGGGGGTCCCGAACTATGTGTCTAAGGTCGATGGTAACAGGAGACAAGGGACACGATGTTTACCCAGGTTCTGGCCCTCTCTGTGGAGGTAATACCCTACTTCCTGCTTGTTTGATCTTGATGAATATGAGTATTACAAGAGTTGAGCTACCACGAGATTGTAATGGATAAAACCCTAGAAGTCTAGCCTCTATGATAATGATTATCTCTAGGGACTAAACCCTCTGGTTTATATTGACACCGGAGGGGACTAGGGTTGTATAAAGTCGGTTACAAAGAAAGGAATCTTCATATCCGATCGCCAAGCTTGCCATCCACGCCAAGGAGAGTCCCATCCGGACACGGGTGAGAGTCTTCGGTCTTGTATCTTCAAAGCCCACCAGTCCGGCCCATTTCCAACAGGCGGGACGCCCGAGGACCCCTTAATCCAGGACTCCCTCAGTAGCCCCCGAACCAGGCTTTCAATGACGATCTGTCCGGTGCGCAGATTGTATTCGGCATTGCAAGGCGGGTTCCTCCTCCGATGACTTCCGAGAGCTGTATTCGGCCTTCTATTTAATGTCATACCCATCGGCTTCTGTGCATCCATGGCTTCAGCTTCCACGTGTCGAGCGAATACGAGAGGTCAGGGTATTTTTTGCACATAACACCCCAGCCATGTAAGAAAGGCGTTTATTTAAAGAGATTAGATCTCAGATCCGTTCCACACCATGCGGAAATTCCTCAGAGCTTGCTAGGAGGAACCACTCCAACATGGCTAGCGCTCCCAGCTCTTGCTCCCTTCCCCACGGCTCCAAAAAAGGTTATTGGGAGAGATGTTCCGTATCCAACGGTCAGCTGGTGAAGCTGCAAACACAGGGATTTCTTCCCCCCGCGGATCTAGTCCCCATCCAAGCAGGATTGACTTCCTTCAACGGCGGGGCACAGGCGGGGAATTTCCCCTACCCATCCAGGGGGCTCAGGCAGAGAATTTGCAATCCACCCTTTCCTCCAAGGACTTCTGGAGTATTACGGCCTTCAACTGCACAATTTCACTCCTGCCTCCATCCTGCACATCGCGGGTTACGTTCCTCTTTGTGAGCTATTCCTGGGCTGTGAGGCCCATTTTGATTTATGGAGGAAACTATTCTGCCTCGTCCCTCGTAACCAAGAGGGATCGATATTCGAAGTGGGTGGAGCTAAGGTATGTCGCATCGCCGGGACCGGATACCTATCCGGCAGGCCGAAGAAGGCGTCCGAAGAGTGGCCTTCCGAATGGTTCTATATTGAGGACGTCGCTCTTCCTGACCCTATCCGAATGGGCCTCCCCAAATTTTCAAGCGCTCCGTTGAAGAAATGCCACAGCTGGCGCCCTCAGAGCCTCGAGGAGGAAGATAGCGCGGAAGTCCGTCAATTGATGGGCAAGATAAAACGCTCGCCCAATCCGAATTGTCAATAATCGAGGTAATGGCGATTTCCATAGTGCGGGGAGGGGGGGTCCAACCACTCCAATACAGAGGGCTTCCCATGTGGCACTATAATGGGGAAGATGACGCCTCACGCTGCAGGTGGAAGGGTCCGAACACCCCCGCCGCTTTGGCCAAAATATTGGCCGAACTGTACAAAGGGGAGAAAGAGGAGTTCACTCGTCTCAAATGTCGAGATGGATTTTCCATGTACAGTCCTCCTAGTTGGGTGAGTTCTAATCCCACCACTTTACTCAATCCTCTCCTTGAGTCATTTTTAATGGATATTAACCCATCCATTTGCAACAGGAATGGCAGAAGGTTACCGAGGGGATCCATAGCCCTGCCCCCCCCCCCCAGCCAGAGGATCACAACCAGGACCTTGACCCCGGATTCGAGGAGGATCCAGACATATTTGTAGAGCTTGAGGATGGAGTATTCTACCAGGTGAGCTATGACAGCACGGAAGTGGCCATCATCGCCGACTATCCCGGCCTCCTCCCTGCCTCGCATGTACGTAATAAAGAGACACCTCCTTCTAAAGAGCTTCCTCATTACGCCTCACCCGACGCACTATTTCGTGCTCCAAAGGGGAGGCGCCTGACGCCTCAACGTGCACCAGAGGCGTCTCCTAAGAGAATGGCGCCCGCGCCGAGCAAATCTTCGAAGAGGAAAACGAACGACAACACGGCAAATCCTTCATCGATGAGGTATGGTTTTTAAATCATATCCCCTGGCAGTCACATAAAACCGTGACATGATCTACTGTGTCTTATCAGGAAAAGCGTTCGCCGGACTATGTCCGGGGATCCCGCCGGCCGCGCCTCCACAAGTCAGGTTCCAGACCCTACCTTAAAGGCGAGGGCTGATACGAGAGTGATGCTGGATTTTCCTTCGATAGAGGATTCGGATGATGTATCCGTCAAAAACTCTGAAGTGGAAAGCGCCATGAATCATCGGCTCCGGTGGGCCACTCTTCGCGACCCCGACTTTTCAAAACAGGTGTTCAACACTTTCAACTCGGTTGATGCATACATCCGAGCTGCTCGAGGCGGGCTTACCAGAGCCACAGACCAGCATTTGAAAGATATGCGAGTAAGTACACATTTGTACAAATCTAATAATTATATACCAGTAGCCCCCGAGACTTGAAGCAGTTGGTACAACTGATTTAAGGATCATTGTATTACCAGGTGCTCACAAAGAAGAATAGCTTATTCTCTCAAGAGCTGGAAAAGTGTTGGGCCCAGCTAGCTGCTGCCACCGCCGAACTGGAGAAATCCAAGACGGCATCGCCTGGTAATGTTCCCCTCCATCGAGAAAATATAATCATATTCCAGCAATATTAAAACGTTTTGTACTCCCCCTAGCAGGATCGTCAGATCAACTGAAGGAGGCCCTGCTAGTCGCGCAAGCGGGGGAACAAGAGGCCAAAAGGCAACTAGCCACGGGCGAACGTGTGCTGACACGGGTCAGGGATGAGAAAAATTAGCTGCAGGATTCCAACACCCTGCTGGGCGAAGAACTAAAAGATGTGCGAGCCCAACTAGCCGACTCCGTGAAGGAGAATAAGAGGCTGCGAGGCAGCATATTCAGTATGCTTTTCGAACTTGCCTCCATATAATTCGGCGAGTATAGGGACTAATAGATTTATGTCTGCAGGTATGCTGACTGGCCGTCCCGAAGAGGAAGTATCCGGATTTCAAGGCGACCTGCTACAAGAGTTGTCCCAAATACACGAGCGAGCTCGACAAACAATGTGGAGTGTTGCCAAGGCTTTATGGCCATCTACCTCCCCTCGAGGGAGTATGACGGAGCTCGTGGAGCTATTCAAAGGAGCATGGCGGCGTATTCGATTATCGAAGATATCAGCCTACCGAGAAGGTGCGCGGGAGGCCTGAGCCATGGTGAAGGCACGGTACACCAAGCTTGATCCAAATCGTATGGCCCGGGTTGGACCTCTAGGGTTGGACGGAAAAGAAATTCCCGTTAGTTTGGTATATGACCAGGTAGAAGTATTCACAAAATATTCGCAACAGGATTGTAAGTTAGACAACCTGTTAGACGGCATAGCGGAGGAGATTTTTGAGTCCAAGTGACTGTATTTTCCTTGACATATCTGTCCCTAGCCGGATTGTAAAAGGTTTGTCATGGCAGACCTTTCGCTTCGACCTCTAGAACCGAAGGTACGGAGTGTTTCCGAATACCTGAGTGGCAAGATAGACCAGGGTATGCATGGAAACCAGGCGTAGGGGTCATAGTTGCTTGAACAGACAAGTTTTATCCGGCTAGCTATGTTATATTACATTGGAATTGTAAGAAACATCTTCCAGAGAGAATAGTTCCGTTAAGGGTTCCTTTCCATGGGTGAACATGCGCAAATGTGCATGCCCGAACTGTGATTGAGAAAATCGCAGTATGCGCAACATCCGGGGGTTCATAGTGTAATGAGTGTAAAAACAACTTTAGTCTGCCGATCGAATATTCCCTTAAGAACGCTAGCTTTCGGCTTCACCCAGTCTGAGGTACACATCCGGATGACCCGGCAGTAACAATCGCAGAGGTGTTCCCTTTATGCCCTAGCCGAACAAATGGGGACGTAGGGCATAAGCACAGGAGCCAGGCGACCCAGCTTGGCCAAAACTTAAGTCATAATGATGCATATAATGGCGAAGAAAAGGTACGTATGAGGAAAAAACACATATGTGGTGAGCTTGATGCCCGGAAAATAATAATAAGCTTCTGTGCAAGAAGCCCCCAGGTATTGTGGGCACACATATTTAAGGATGTGTATGTCGTAGGTGCGCGGTTTAGCCGCACGAGAGCTTTAAAGCTAAAAAAGCGAAAAGAGAGGAAAAAGTAATGGAAACAAAAAAGGGGGAAGAAGACGAACAAAGAGTTCGGCTCTAGGAGTAGAATCTTCGAAGTCTGGCCGCGTTCCAAGGGTTCGGCTCTAAGCGATTATCTGATGCATCACGCAGGCGGTACGCTCCTCCGGTCACAACTTCGTCAATGATGGAAGGACCCTCCCACTTGGGCTTGAGTTTGTCCTTTTTCTTCTCTGGCAAGCATAGAACGAGTTTGCCAACATTATAAGTCTTGGCCCGCACTACCCTGCTTTGATATCTGCGAGCCTACTGTTGATAAAATGCGGAACGGGCTTTTGCGATGTGGCACTCCTCCTCCAGGGCATCTAAGCTGTCATGTCGATCAAGCTCGGCCTCTCTCTCTCTTCATACATGCGCACACGAGGTGAGTCATGAATAATGTCGCAGGGCAACAAAACCTCTGCGTCGTACACCATGAAGAAGGGTGTATATCCGGTAGTGTGATTGGGCATGGTCCGCAGCCCCATGAGTACGGAGTCGAGCTCCTCAACTCAGTGCTTGTCTGATTCTTTCAAAGACTGCACTAGTCTAGGCTTGATGCCGCTCATAATAAGACCGTTGGCTCGTTCGACTTGACCGTTTGTTTGCAAGTGATAGACAGAGGCGTAATCGAGCTTAGTGCCCAGATTAGCACACCAGGTTTTCACCTCATCGGCTGTGAAATTGGAGCCATTATCGGTGATGTTGCTGTGTGGGACACCATAACGGTGCACGACACAAGATATGAAGTCTATCACGGGTCCGGCTTCGGCCGTTTTAACTAGTTTGGCCTCTATCCACTTAGTGAACTTATCTACCATGACTAGCAGAAATTTTTTCTTATCCCTTCCTCCATTAAGTGGTCCGACCATATCAAGCCCCCAGACCGCAAAAGGCCAAGTGATGGGGATTTTTTGTAGAGCGGTGGGTGGCATATGGCTTTGGTTGGTGAAAAGCTGGCATCCGACGCAATGTTGGACAAGGTCCGTGGATCTGCGGCTGTTCGCCAATAGAAACCTGTGGCCCGAGCCGTGGCGTGGTGACCACCGAGACCGGCATGAATTTCACCCCAGAGCTGACGTCCCACTTCTTCGGAGATACATCTTTGAAGTACTCCGGTAGCACTTTTCTTGTAGAGCTCTCCATCATGGACCTTGTAGGATTTCGAACGCCGAAGAATGCAGCGAGCCTCATTCTGATCGTCAGGGAGCTCTCGCCTATTAAGGTAGGCCAAGAAGGGTTCGGTCCATGGGGCAATTACTACCATGATAAGATGGGCCGATGGTGTTATTTCGGTGGCTGAGCGCCCGATGATATCGGTATTGTGTTCGGAATCTGGGGGTATAATCGGATCTGGACTAGTGTTGCCGCTCTCCCCTTGCCACACCACGGATGGCTTGAAGAGCATTTCTAGGAATATCTTAGGCGGGACGGGGTCCCACTTGGCGCCGATGCGAGCAAGGACATCTGCCGCCTGATTACTCTCTCGAGCCCCTCAAACTGAGCCGACATTATGAGAACGGCGTTACGATAGGCCGCCATCTTCAGATCTTTGGCGTCGAAGTCTCCATCTATTTGGGTTATTGCGAGGTTTGAATCCCCGCCCACCTCCAGGCGTTGTATGCCCCTGGAGACAGCCATCCGAAGACCATGCAATAAGGCCTCGTATTCGGCTGCATTGTTGGAATATGTGTATAATATTTGGAGTACGTACTGAACTATGTCGCCAGTGGGGGACATTAAGACAAGCCCGCTCCTAAGCCTGCCGGCATTTTGGAGACATCGAAATGCATGACCCAGTTGGAGTATGTGCCATACTCTTTAGGGAGTTCGGCCTCTGTCCATTCGGCGACAAAGTCGGCCAGTACAAGGGATTTAATCCCAGCGCGGTTTGTATGTTATGTCGAATGGAAGGAGCTCAATGGCCCACTTGGCAATCCGGCCTGTGGCATCGCGGTTGTTTATTATGTCATTGAGTGGTACTTCGGAAGCCACCGTGATTGAGCACTCTTCAAAGTAGTGTCGCAGCTTCCGGGATGCCATGAAGACCGTGTATGCTATCTTTTGGTAATGAGGGTACCGAGATTTTCATGGTGTGAGGACAGTGGATACGTAGTATACCGTCTTATGGAGCGGGAATTTGTGTCCGTCCTCCTCTCGCTCGACGACGAGCACCGCGCTCACCACTTGGTGCGTTGCCGATATGTATAATAGCATGGGTTCGCCGATGTTCGGTGTGGCCAGGATTGGGTTGCTCGCTAAAAGAACCTTTATTTCTTCCAGTCCGGCCGTTGCCGCATCCATCGACTCGAAGTGGCCGGTGCGTCGGAGAAGGCGATAGAGTGGCAGTGCTTTTTCTCCTAGTCTGGAGATAAAGTGACTTAAAGTTGCCACACATCCAGCTAGTTTTCGGACCTATTTAAGGTCTGTTGGCGTAGCCAATTGTGACAAAGCTCGGATTTTGGCTGGGTTTGCTTCAATTCCCCTATTGGAAACGATGAAGCCCAGCATATTCCAGCGGGAACGATGAAAAAACACTTTTTCGGATTGAGCTTGATGTCATATGTACGGAGGTTGTCGAATGTGAGATGCGGATCATCTATCAATGACTCGACGTGCCTAGTTTTGATGACGACGTCATCCACATAAGCTTCAACTATCTTGCCGATCTGTTTCTCCAGGCATGTTTGAATCATGCGTTGGTAGGTGGCCCTGGCGTTTTTTAGCCCGAAGCGCATAGTGTTCAAGCAGAATGGCCCGTATGGGGTAATGAATGTCGTTGCGGCCATCTCGGACTCCTTCATTTTGATTTGATGGTATCCGGAGTATGCATCTAGGAAACACAGTGAGTCGTCTCCTGCGGTAGCATCAATAGTCTGATCGATGCGAGGGAGGGGGAAGGGATCCTTAGGGCAAGCCTTGTTGAGGTCTTTGAAATCGACGCATAGGCGCCAGGATTTATCCTTCTTTGGCACCATCACCAGGTTTGCTAGCCAGTACGGATTTTTTATTTCTCTGATGAATCCGGCCTCGATTAACTTGGCTAGCTCCTCCCCCATAGCTTGTCGTTTGGGTTCGGAAAAGCGCCGCAGTGTTTGCTTGACCGGTTTATATCCCTTCACTATGTTAAGGCTGTGTTCGGCCAACCTGCGTGGGATTCCTGGCATATCAGAAGGGTGCCAGGCGAATATGTCAAAGTTCTCGCGCAGGAACTCTCGTAGCGTGGCGTCAACCGTTGGGTCGAGTTGTGCCCCGATGGATGCTGTCTTCTTGGGATCTGTCGGGTGGACTTGAAATTTGACTATTTCATCTGTTGGTTTAAAGGAGGTGGATTTGGGTCGCTTGTCCAGGATTATGTCGTCCCTATCCACAGTGGAGCGCAGCGCGGTTAGCTCTTCGGCCGCGAGGGCTTCAGACAGTGCCTCGAGGGCCAGGGATGCGGTTTTGTTTTCGGCGCGGAGTGCTATGTCTGGATCACTGGCAAGAGTGATGATACCATTGGGCCCAGGCATCTTGAGATTCATGTACCGGTAATGAGGTATAGCTTGGAAGCGTGTAAATGCATCTCGCCCCAATAGGGCGTGATATCCGCTGTTGAAAGGGGCCACTTGGAAGGTTATCTCTTCGTTCCGATAATTCTCCAGCGTGCCGAATACCACGTCAAGTGTGATTTTTCCCGCACATCGCGCCTCCCGATTGGGAATGATTCCTCGGAAGGTCATGCTGGTTTGCTCAATGCGGCTCCTGTCTATTTCCATTTTGTTGAGTGTATCCTCGTAGATGAGGTTTACTTCACTGCCGCCGTCCATGAGCACTTTGGTGAGCCGAAAACCGTGCACAATTGGATTGAGGACCAAGGCGGCCGGTGCCCGGACTGTCCGTAATTTTGGTTCGTCACTGCCATTGAAAGTTATGGCCGTGTCTTTCCAAGGGTTTGTTGCTGTGACTTGGCAGACTTCGGCGAGGTCGCGGAGGGCCCTTTTGCACCGATTGTTTCACGCAAAAGTCTCGAAGACCATCAATACGCTGAGGTTCTCGTCTTCCAGGGGTTGTTGCTCTGGGGTATTTTTGGTGAGGATATCCTCACCGCTCTTGGCCACTTGCCGGAGTATCCAACATGCTCTAAGGCTGTGGGTTGGTATGGTATCCGGTGTTGTGTGTATTTTGCATGGCCTATCGAGTCATCCCTTCAGAACGGTTCTGCGCCCCGTAATGGACTTAGATTTCTTTACTATTGGTTTGGGTGCCCCGCGAGGGTGCATCCATTTTCCCCGGACGAAGGGTTGAGTGGAAACCGGTGGTTCCCAGCGAGCTGCCTGAGTTTTCCAGGTGCTTTCCATGGCGCGGAACTTCTGTATGATGGTTGCCAAGTCAGCGAAGTGTAATACGCGACGGCGGTTGATGGCGTTGAGGATTCCTACGTCCGTGCAATTATTGCAAAATGCTGAGATCGCGTCTTCGTCACGGCAATCTTTCATCTTGTCTTTGACAAGGAGGAATCTAGCCCAAAAGTGATGGACTGTTTCCTGAGACTGTTGCCGTATGTACATGAGATCGCGTATATCTGGGTTGGTGGATGGTTTTAAATCCGAACCCTGACCCAATTTGGGATCCTGAGTTTGAGAAATCTCCGAGCTTAATGGTTCGGGCTCCGGGATATCAACTAATTTTTCAGGCCTATCATCCGATTCTAGGTTCCAAGGACAGGGCATGTCATTCCACGGACAGGTATCCGGCTCTTCGAGCTCGGAAATCCGAACATAGTTCATCCTCAATATAGAGGAAGAGTTGTTGTTTTGTTCCTCTACTACCGCTATTTGATGGGTGATCGGCGAAGATTTGATTTCTCTCTGATCGGGTTTAAGCCCAATCCGATCATAGTCTGTAGCGACCCCCAAGGCAGCGATGTGATCTAGGAGTTCGTTTAAAGACGACAACTCCATTGGAACCACCAGTTTGGAGTATTCGGAGTCAACACGGAGGTGATTTTTGATGGCCCGAGAAGTCATCGTCGGCTTGACGGCCGTACGGGCGGTCATGGTGAAGCCACCCAGCCGGAGGGTTTGGCCTGAGGCCAGGGCTCCTTCGGAGGTGATATCGTCCTTGATAACAAGGCGAGCCATCAATCCTGTTTTCGACGTCACAGCGGAACTCTCAACGAAAGCACCAATGTCGGTGTCAAAATCGGCGGATCTCGGGTAGGGGGTCCCGAACTGTGCGTCTAAGGTCGATGGTAACAGGACACGGGGTACACGATGTTTACCCAGGTTCGGGCCCTCTCTGTGGAGGTAATACCCTACTTCCTTCTTGATTGATCTTGATGAATATGAGTATTACAAGAGTTGATCTACCACGAGATCGCAATTGCTAAAACCCTAGAAGTCTAGCCTATATGATTATGATTATCTCTAGGGACTAAACCCTCTGGTTTATATCGCAATTGCTAAAACCCTAGAAGTCTAGCCTATATGATTATGATTATCTCTAGGGACTAAACCCTCTGGTTTATATAGACATCGGAGGGGACTAGGGTTGTATAAGGTCGGTTACAAAGAAAGGAATCTTCATATCCGATCACCAAGCTTACCATCCATGCCAAAAAGAGTCCCATCCGGACATGGGTGAGAGTCTTCGGTCTTGTATCTTCACAGCCCATCAGTCCGGCCCATGTCCAACAGGCCGGACGCCCGAGGACCCCTTAATCCAGGACTCCCTCACTGGCCCCACAACAAGACATCAATTGGGAAGAGATCACTCCAGCTGTTCCACGTTATGGTCATTGAGAATGTGCCTTTCCTTGAGAGATTGCTTGTATCTGATCTAGAAGGTCCAACAAAAATCAGGGTCATTGATGCGCCGAAATTGACAGCATTGGTGTACTCGTCTGCCAAATTCTCCGAACTTTTTATTGGATCCGTAATCGTTCGGGTACAACACTCATCTTCTTCTCCGTATTCTTGAAATTCACATTTTTAAATTTCTTCTTGATGTATTTACGACTATCATCCAGAAAATGATTCCCACAAGCTTGACCCAGTCTATGCGCATAGTGTATCTTGGCAATAAAATCTACCGGCCCCAATCTGGATCAAGTTGTTGGATTCCTTACATGCTTTCCGTGCACGGAGAAGCTTCTCATCAAGGTGAAACTTCTTTCCTATTAGTAAACGGTAATCACAACGTAGCTCAAATTTTCGTAATTTTCCCAAATTATGATGACAAGTGAAGTGTTCACAACTGCATCTACGCGCTGCACCGAAATAAATGTTTTTAGTATTTTTTTCTCACGTGATCACCTGCATCGTTTTCTTGTTGTACTACTATAGTAGCCTAGGCTAGTCATAGTGGCAAGTAACTTAGACTAGTAACTCTATGGTTACCCTAAGAGCAAGTTCTACCTCCGTCCTGGTTTACTCTTCCTATTTTGTAGTATCAAAATTTGACCATAGATTTAACTGAAAAAATGTTAATGGATGTCACTATAAATTAAATCGTCGGATTCGTATTTAAACATAATTTCAAATGGTATAATTTTTTGTGACATGCATTGGCATTTTCTTAGGTAAATCTATGGTCAACATTTTACACTAAATATGAGGTAGTACAAAAGTGGGCTATAACGGCCCTCCACTATGTAGGCCAAAACACGTGCCAAATTCACTTGTGATGCATTTGGCATCGATGCCCCTCCATTGCTCACCTGGTGCCCCAATCTGGATTACGTACTTTGCTCCGGTGCCAAATTAACTCACACAATGACAAAACACTTGTGTGGGAGAGGGAGAGGACTGAGGCAACAAAAAAACACTTGTTTGGGAGAGTGAGAGGCCGGTGTAGTTGGTTTGATTGATTTGTTTATACATGTGGGTCTGTGTGCACAGCGGTGCCAACTCTCTCACATTGCTAGAGCGGTGCCAAAATCTTTTGATTTGACATCGATGCGTATTATGTGGCATACTTTTGATAAATATGGCATCGGCCACATTGTGGTAGGCAACAAATGCCCAAGCTCTTCACGTGCTCCTAGGTAAATGAGAGGAAAGAGAGAGAGAGTGAAAAAATATCACTTGCCACCCAACCCTATCATATGAGCGAATGATATTGGTACCTCTTGATGACATGGCAAACATATACAGCCAGCTGCTCTAATATGTTCTCTTCTTTTGCAGATAAAAAAAGACCCGAAAGTGAAAAATGTGCTGCACTATAACAATCTCATCGAATGCCTTGATCTCCATCTTACATAAATTGATTTGATCGACTACCGAGGTAGCACATCAGAGATTAATTTGGCCAGGTTCTTTGTTCTGGAGGCATGTGTGCTCAAGGTAATGAGGTTAGGCGTTCTCTGGCGCAACAATGAATGGCGTGCTGATTACCGCAAGCGTCTAAGACTAAATGACAAAGTCTCCGCAGAAGCTGAATGGTTTTGAAACATCAAGTGGCCTAAGACTCAAAAATTTATTTGCCCATTAGTGACTTGTTAGGGCGGTGGATTTTAGTTTGTACAATAATGCTGCATCCACCTAAAGTAACGAAAGTTCTTACGTAAACTTCCTAGTAATTCCCTCTTCGTAGGTGCAGCATTACTCCTAACATTTGTAATATCAGTTTGAAACTTGTAATATTGCTGTGTCCTATTCCTGCGTTTTCAAATTGCTGCGAATCAAAGAGGTCATGAGTTGGTGATGATGTTGTGCCTGCCATCTTTCACCAATAGCCGTCGGATCTAGATCTGACGCATACAAACCAAACTTGTGAAGTTTTGCAAAAAGACACACGCACTTGTTCCCTATTTACAAACAACTCCTTGCCACTCACAATCAGCCTTATCTCCTCCCCACCACATCTAGAAGGCCATTGAAAAATCTGGCGTGATGGCCACTGCTGGCGCCGTCCACCCCCAATCTTGGTGTTCCGTGCAATGCATGGGCACCTACGCACGGGAAATTATGTTGAACACGGCTAGTTGTAAGCAGGCTAGCTCTACAGCCATGATGATAGTGACTGCAGACGGTGAGGCTGACTTTGGTATGCCAAACACGGTGCCTACACTCAGGTGTCATCTCCGGCGCAGGGTCTTGTCACTTCAATGTGAGGAGCAGCACGTAATAATTTGACCAACGTGTAGTACAGTACTACTACATTGGTAGTACTACTACTACTAGTACTAGCACCACCGTTTGGATTTAGTAGTACTACCACGTCCGTCTGGATTTAGTATTTGACTAGCAATATCTAGTAATGCATGTCACAAAAAATTTACTACTCCCCCTGTAAATAAATACATGGTGTATTGTTTTATTCCTTCCGGTAGATGGCTCAAATCTGAAGTCTCATCAATCAGACTACTATTGTACTCCCTCCGTACTGGTGGATTAGTCACGTTACGAAAACCAAATAGTAATCCCAAAATTTTTAGGCGCGGTGCATTAACTACCCACCTCGTTCCCTGTTTTTTGCCACGAAAAAAGAAATCACCCAATACGAGACGTGGGGTGTGTATGCCTCCAATGACTTGAGACTACTTAGCAAAACATTTTTAGTTACATGCATTAACATTTTATTAGTTAAATCAAAGGTCAAAACTTGGCGCAAAATGCAAAGGGGACCAATAAACCAGTAAACATCAAAGTTCTCTCGTTTGGCCCCAACTAGAGGTCCGGTGAGATGACTATACTGCACCGGCACGGAGGGGGACGCAGCTTCATTGACTTACTACACCTGCCTTTGGGTTTATGACAGGTGAGCCCAACAGGTGGCTGGCCCACCTGTCATACAGCTAAAGGCAGGTGCAGTTAAGGCACCGGAGCTCAGTCCCACAGGGACGCAGCTTCATTGACTTACTGCACCTGCCTTTGGTGTGTGATAGGTGGGCCCAACTACTGGCTGGCCCACCTGTCATATAGCCAAAGGCCGGTGCAGTAGAGGGCCGAGGAGTAGATGGCCAACACACACGTGAATGCAATGCAGTCTGCACTTCTCATATAAATGCTCCCCGCCAGTCCAATCTTCGAAATCCTATGCACCTACGCACCCTAACCAAGGGCAAGCATGATCAATCCAATCGCAAGATCAGTTAACTAGAAGCTAGACCCATGGAGGCGATGAGCGCGAGCATCAGCCGGTTGTGCCAGATGGTCCACGACGCCGGCTTGCAGCCCAGCACCGAGAAACGTCACCAGGTCGTGCGTGAGGCCGCCAAGGCGAGAGGCCGCTTGGACAACTGCTTCGTCTCCTTGTTCGACGAGGTTCTCGTCAGCTTCCTAGACAAGTTCACCGTCGTCAAGAAGCTCACGGACGACCTTGACGTACGCCTCCAGCCCACGCGCCCAGGCTCTGCGATGCCCGCCACCCTCAACAGCCTCTATGGTGACAACCTCTTCGACGCACTGGTGGCCCTGCGACTGCCCGCCGTCGCGCCGGAGAATGTCCACCTTGAGGTTGCGCTCGCCACGCAGCGCCTCGCACAGCAAGACACCATCGACATAATCACCCACGTCTATGAGCAAATCATCCACAAGGACTACTACATGCAAGAGGAGGACGATAGGTCGCTGGCCTTCTTGGACAGCAGGGCAAACTTGGACGGCATTGTTCAGAAGCACGTTGAGCTCGGCGCCAACGCCGCTGCTCCTCACACATCGGTTGGTGACCCGGCGCACTAGGGCATGAGGATGTCGTTGATGGGTCCGTATGTATCTTTATCTTTTCGTCAAATCCATGTAGTAGTATATGGTACTACTAGTAATTATCTTACTTTCGCATCAACTTCATAATTTTTGTACGTACTCCATGCATGAACCGCACCAAAACCAAACTTCTCATTACTGTAGGGAAAATCGTTATTTCTATCTATCGGTTGCGCCATGGAGCAAAACCAAATTTTAGAAGTTACAAGTTCGAAAGGAAAAGCCTGCCGTGTTTGCGTCGTACCCCCACATGGTTGGTCCGGCACGCCGCTCAAGGGGGGGAATGCGTGATGTGTTGCATTTTCACTTACAAGTGGGACCGCAGTTGAGCAAACCGACTATCGGCAAACCCCCACCCCGCCCATCGCGCGATGGCTGAGAAAACAGGAGGGAGAAGAGATGGCTGTAGCATGGACTCCAAGAAAATTGGTGTCAGATGGGACTCGCGTGGGTGGCGTGTGCCGTACTGCTAGACGTGAATGCTAGTTATGGCCCATGCCACCCCACTATATCAAGCCTATATCGAGGTACTGGTTACGTAGAACAAATTTCCTGGAGTCTATGCTCAGCCCTCCTCTCTCTCTCTCTCTTCTCAGCCAGCCAGCAAATGCGCGGAGCCCATCTTCTGTTTGCTCACATGCGGTCCCACATGTAAGTGAAAATGCAAGAGGACCCACTGAACCTGCATATCTTTCACCTCGACGTGCTCGTGATGAAAAACAAATCCAATAAAGATCTTCGATGGCCGCTTTTGGAGTTACTCAAGAGTAAGATTCTATTTACAGTTTAACCCAAGATGCACATCACGTGGCTTCAACTAGCACTCCATTTTCTTGTATGACATGACCTGCACTACAAAAAAAGACACATCCGTGACATTTTGGGCCGAACGAAAAAAATTATGCCATACTTATGACACTTCTATGACAATAATTGTGACAAAACCCGGTATCATTATAGATGTGGTGGGGTCCTACTTCTATGACAAAAAATCATGACAGAAAATGGGCTTTTCGTCCTGGGCGGGCCAGAGACGCAGCTGCATGACATTCTTTGGGCCGTCCATGACGGAAAAAACCGTGGTAGAAGCGAGGGCGAGGAAAATCTCGAGGTGTTCCCAGTTACGGTGGGTGGTCGGGGCCGAGCGATGCGCGTTTCTCTCATACACGCACGCGCGTGGGTGCGAGGCGTTGGGCTCTAACTGAACCTGAGTGAGGCGTTGGGATCTAACTGAACCCGAGCAATTGCACTGTAGGATACGCGTTACTGAACCCGAGCGATCGATCGTTAGCGGTTAACTGAACCCGATCGAGCGATTCCTTCGCTACTGCTGCTAACTGAAGCCGATCGATGCTACCTCTGGATGAACAGTGAGCGTTGCGGGGGGGGGGGGTTGGATGAACAGTTCCTCGTGGGGGTGGATGAACAGGACCCCGTGGCGTTGCCTCTGGATGAACAGGACCCCGATCGATCGAGCCGGTTGGGGCTGGATGAACAGGACCCCGTGGAGGGCAGGATGAACAGGACCACCCCGTGGAGGGCAGGATGAATAGTAGATGGTGGAGGGCTGGATGAACAGTAGCCCGTGGAGGGGTGGTTGAACAGGAGCCCGTGGATAGGGCTGGTTGAACAGTAGCCGGTGGAGTAGCGCGCGGTGGAGGCTGGATGAACAGGAGCCCGTGGATGAACACTCGTAGGTGGAGGCTGGAGGAGGTCGACGGTGGATGAACAGTAGCCCACGGAGGCTGGAGGGGGTCAACGGTGGAGATGAATAGTATCCCATGGAGTCCCGTTTTGCGGTACGCCAAACCCCTCCCGATGAACAGGACCCCCGTTTTGACCGTAGCGCTCCAACACAAGTCTGTTTCCTCCGTTTTGCGGTACGCCACACCCCTCCCTATCAACAGGGCCCCCGTTTCGACCGTAGGAGGTCCGTTTCCTCTGTTTTGCGGTACGCCCGACCCCTCCCGATAAACAAGATCCCGTTTCGAACGTGGCCGGTCGAACACAAGGCCATTCCCTCCATTCTGCGGTACGCCAGGCCTCGTTTCCATCGGCTGTTCCGTCCAAGCCCTCCCGATGAACATGACGACGCATTCCGTTCCGACCCAGCCGATTGGCTCCCCATGAACACGACGACGACGCTCTTTCTTCGTTCCGACCCAGCCATGTACACGAGCCCTGGTCGTACGTATGCGCGAGTAGGCGTTCGAGACCCTGCCCGTATGTACGTACGTGGCCATATTTTCTTTCTTGCACACTGGTCGTTGTACGTACGTGTACATGCTATGTGCGCGCCTCTACTACGACACGTGCGCGCCTCTACATCGACCAGTATGTACGTACACATTCGCGACCAGAATGACAACGCTACATACGCTTCGACCAGGTGGGTCCCGACTGTCAGGCACTTCCTTGCCTGCGAAGATGTAGCTGGTGGGTCCGAGTAATCAGGGGGCGAATCGTTTTCTTTTTGCCCGGACGCACTTCCTTGCGTGCGAAGATGTAGCTGGTGGGTCCCAGTAGTCAGGGGGAAACGTTTTTTTCACGGAATATGGTGGCCCGTCCGGTGGGTCCCCGCTGTCAGGTGGAGGAATAATTATTTTGCGCGTAATAAGGAGGCACTTCCTTGCTGCGGCCGTGGACCCAGCTGTCAGCCTCTCCATGTACAGTCCACTTCCGATGGATGCCGTTCCTTTACCACGTTGACCACGCCGCGCCGAGAGCACCAGGGCAGTGGACGACGGCGAGGCCTAGGAAGGGGACGACGTGGAGCCGGGGAAGACGCGGCAGTGGATGCCCACGCGTAGAGGAGTATGAGGGTTCACTGGTTCACTGCGGTGTGAGGCTGCCGTCGCCACAGAATAACAGGGGGTGTGGGTGAGTAGAGGGATGGCCTGGCCAGCGGTGAGGCCTCGGCCGCATCACAGCCGGCCACGGGAGGCAGGAGCACGAGGCACGACCGGCGCTGGTTTGGGCGGCTGGAGCAAGAAGACCAGAGGTTGAAGAAGCACTACGACCGTTGGATGGACATCGTACGGTCACTGGAGCTAGAATCGTGCATACTGACTAAGTTGACAAAGCCCTCCGTCCCCGTCAACTTAGTAGGCCCACAAGTCAGCCTGCCACTATACTGGGTCTCATCTAACAGGGGGAGTATTCATTTTTTTGTGCGTAATAAGGAGGCACTTCCTTGCGTGCGAAGTTATAGCTGGTGGGTCCGAGCTGTCAGCGGCGGTAACGTTTTTTTCGTGAAATACAGAGGCCCTTTCGGTGGGTCCCCGATGTCAGGTGGAGGAATCATTATTTTGCGCGTAATAAGGAGGCATTTCCTTGCGTGCGGCCGTGGACCCAGCTGTCAGCCTCTCCACATACAGTCCACTTCAGATGCATGTAGGTC
Source organism: Aegilops tauschii subsp. strangulata (assembly GCF_002575655.3). Taxonomy (NCBI): domain Eukaryota; kingdom Viridiplantae; phylum Streptophyta; class Magnoliopsida; order Poales; family Poaceae; genus Aegilops; species Aegilops tauschii. Next base: position 443,044,730 of record NC_053041.3, on the reverse strand, counting down.
GTTGACCACGTTGACCAGGCCGCGCCAAGAGCCCCAGAGCGGTGGACGACGGCGAGGCCTAGGATGGGAACGACACGGAGGCAGGGAGGACTCGGCAGTTGTTTCCCACGCGGAGGGGAGTATGACTGTACGAGGGTTTACTGGTTCGTCTGTCGTCGCTGGAGAATAACAGCAGGTGTGGGTGAGTAGAGGCATGGCTAGGCCAGCGATGGGAGTACGGTGGGGCGGTAAGGCCTGCGCGGCAGCACAGTCGGCCGCGGGGAGGAGGGAGCAGGCAGTCCCGCCGGCGCATGTTTGAGCGGCTGGAGCAGGAAGAGCAGAGATTGAAGAAGCACGACGGCCGTTGGATGGGCATCCAACAGTCACTTCTTGTGCGTCAACCTTTTTTAGGAAAGCCTCAAATCTATGGAAAACAGCATACAGCCCATCTGCCATTATTTCTAATAATTTACAACCCATTTGCTAATTCTTAAGGTTTTTTTGGAGCCCATATTCTTGTTGTTAGCATTACAGCCCATATTGTGGCCACGGTTAAAAAATTATACGAAATTTTGCATATTTCGGTGCGGTCCGAACTGTTTTTAATCCTGAAATTTCGAGTCATATTCAAACTGATTTTAAAAATAAATGTATATCAATATAAAATCCAACAAATTGTCCACGCATAAAAATTAATGTAATTCAAAATCTCAAAATGAAAAAAATAAATTTGAAACTAATTGCCGGTTTGATGTGTTTTAAAAATGTACAGCCCATTTCTGATTACTGATAAGCCATTTTCTTGGCCAGCCGAATGAAAGCTCTCCTCGTCTTGAAAGATTTGCAGCCCAACAGGCCTGACAAAGCGACTTACTTGGCAAATCACAAAAAACTGGGCTGTGGCCATGGACCCAGCTGTCAGCCTCTCCACATACAGTACTCTTCCGATGGAAGTCAGTCGTTGACCGCATTGACCTCGCCGTGCCGAGAGCACCAAGGCGGTGGACGACGGCGAGGCCTAGGAAGGGGACGACGCGGAGCCGGGGAAGACGCGGCAGTGGATGCCCACGTGGAGAGGAGTACGAGGGTTCACTGGTTCGGCTGCGGTGTGAGGCTGCCGTCGCCGAAGGGCCTGGCTAGCGGTGGGAGTAGTAGGGGTCGATGAGGCCTCAACGGCAGCACAGCCGGCCACTGGAGGCAGGAGCAGGCGGTCTCGCCGGCGCTGGTTTGGGCGGCTGGTGCAAGAAGAGCATTGGTTGAAGAAGCAGCAGCACTGTTTGATTCAAATCCAACGGTTACTGCTGCTAGAATCATTTGTTGACTAAGTTGACAAGCCCTGCGTACGCGTCAACTTAGTAGTCCCACGGGTCAGCCTCCCAACCGGTGCGCCCCAGATGTTAGTGGGAGGAATCATTTTTTTCGCGTAATAAGGAGGCAGTTGATTGCGTGCGGCCAGGCCAGCGGAGGGAGTAGGGTGGGTGGGGGATGCTTGCGCGGCATCACAGCGGGCCACAAGAGGAGGGAGCAGGCAGTCCCGCCAGCGCTGGTTTAGGAGGCTGGAGCAGGAAGATCAGAGATTGAAGAAGCACGTTGGCCGTTGGATGGACATCCAACAGTCACTGCTGCTAGAATCGTGTGTTGACTGACAAAGCCTTGCGTAAACAAGTCAGGCTCGAAAGCTGTGGCGTGTACAGCCCATTTGCTATTATTTTTATAATTTTTACTCATTTTCTAATTCATATGGAATTTATTGCAGCCAGTTTTCCATTTTTTGAATTGCTGCCCATTTTCTTGTCAGTACCAGGGTTAAAAATTCACTAAATTTTGAAAATTCGCAAATTTTTGCTGGGGAACAAAATATTCTTAATCCAAAAATTAGTAGCCATACAAAAACAAATTTAAAAATAAATTAGTACTATGTCATGTTAAATCCAATGAAATATGTATAAGATATCAGTGAAGAACAAAAACAAAAAAAGAAACTAATATCCCATTTGCTATAAATTTTTTGGAATTTTCAACCCCTTCTGATATTACTTTTAACAGACACTGACCATACTCTTTGGCCAGGCCGGAATGCATCCCTCCTCGTCTTGAAAGATTTGCAGCCCGGTAAGTCAAAGAAAACAAATAGGCCTAGCTTGGGTATTCTTCAAAAAGAAATATTGGGCTACCTATTTTCCCAAAGAAAAAACTGCTGGGCTGGTCATGTTGTTAGACGGGCCACAGAGACCGCACAACTTAGTTTATAGCCTGCTCCTCCGAATTACTACTAAAAAAAGTTCTGCAATTCTGTCGTTAATTGACTATACGTTGAAAATGATGTGGGTCTCAGATATCAGCAGGGTGGATTAGAGTAAAAAACAAGGGGTTCATCTGAGTAGTAAAAGAGGCTCTTGCTTGTGTTCGGGAGTGGACCTGGTGGGTCCGTACTGTCATACTCACAACTACAGTCCTCTCCCGGTTCACTATGTTGACAGGGACCGTTTCGAAAAAAACTATGTTGACAAGGCCGGACGGCGGCGCTGCGGCGAGCGCACCAAGGCGGAGGATAAACTGTTGTCGCCAATGTGCTGGGCTGGGTTGGACATTCTTATTGAAAAAAAATGGACCGGATCTATTTACGACGTTGACTATGATTTGCATGGGTCCGCTGGTTGCAGGAAGAAAATGCTGGGAGAAAGAAGACTGGTCGCTATCTTTGCCAAAGAATAATATCGACCGCATGTAACGACACTATCATAGGAAATAATATCCTCCTCTTAAATCGTCAATTTAAAGAACTGGTGCATGAGCATTTAGCTTTATTTATTTATTTACGTATTTATGTTTAGGGGACCATGAGCATGTACTTGGGCCGGATTCATGTGAGAGCCTCCCTTCCAGTTAATTATGGGCTTCTCTATTGGGCCTTTGTCAGTGGGCTGCATGTTATCAACAAGTGGAAAATGTGTTCCGTACGAAAAATAGTATGCGCTACGTACGGTACGAGGCACTAAAGGAACGAACCATGCAACGACTTCCAAAACATTGTGTTTGTCGTTCTAACAACACATTTATTCAACCAACAGACAAAATATACTACTGATTGTACATTGAAAACAACACCAACAGCAACCAGGGCTGGGGGTGCAACAGAAGTAGTAAGCAGGCCAGAAGAGTGAAGCACAGCTCTCTCTTCCAAACCAAACATCAGCCATCATTACAAAAGGGCTACCAAAAAAGAACAAGTGGATGCATCAAACTAAATAAAGATCCTGCTACACTAAGTGTACGCATCTAACTAACTGGCTCAGTTAGACGTTACTATTTATTAAGCTATGGAGATTGGTTGACGGCTTGAACCAGATGGGTGCCTGACGGGGGAAACTCCAGCCAGCAGGTCGAAGTCTGATACTTGTGACCCTCTCTCCTACTTTGGGCTGCAGAGCGTGGCGGCACCTATCAGGGTATGGTGCATGAAGAGACGCATGGTATGTTGTGTACACACAGTTTTGCCTGATGAACGAAACCGCGCTGCCATCATGATCCTCGCCGTCAGTTATCTCCTAGTTAATCGGATAATTCAGTCTGACAAACAGAGAGCGTGTACCAACCTACTTACCAACCTCCAGTCAAAAATTCCTGAAGGCCCAGAGAAGCTGGGATCCTGCTCAAAGACCTTGCAGTGACTGTGATTGTATTCCGTGAAACAACACGTCCGGTACGTGCGAACGATCATCAATCGTTCGTCATCGTCTGATCGAGCCAGGAACCACCTGCAACTGCCATGCCGCTTTTCTTTGAAAGGTTCTGGGATTAGGAAGGGTAGGGACACCAGGCGGCCTACAACATCATATGAAGTTGGAGTCAAATAACCCTCAAATAAAGTTGGAGTCAAATAAAACAGGGCTCTTGATGTAGTCAATCTTAAGAACAGCATGTTGTGAGCATGAATATTTTTTCAGTAAATGTTGACAATAATATAAGCAAGCCATCATGATATCATAGGAAAGTAACATACTGCTGTAACAGCCGTCTGTAGCGATGACTGGAGTAGGCCAGCAATACGTCCAGCCATAAAAGGAGTCGACAGCGTAAATGAAGCCCTTGTGTTCAATGGCATCAGAGAACCATGGAGGATGTATGATCCTACGATGGACGTACAGATTTATCCACTTACCGCAGTGACCTGTCAGATAGGCAAGACCGCGGTTGAAGAACGCAATTAGCCTGAAGTCTTTATAATTCGCAGATCTTGTGGGCACTTGGCAGATTAAAACCTTGAGCAAATCAAACTTGGTATCATGTTGGCTACTGTAAGATTCCGAGTATTTTGGGCCGCGGTGCCAAAGCAGTGCAGTGTTAATAGAAGGAAGGGGGTCAATCGCCGGGTGAAGACCTCCACGAGCATCCAGCTGCCGCGACCGTCGACGAGCACCATCCAAGACGTGTTCATGCTGACCCAGTACATACCGTTAATGTAGTTGAGGGTGACGGGGATCGGATCGCAGTCAAGGGGGTTGATGCTCTCCACCCTACGATTGTTATGCTATGTGACACGCCATTTCTGAAGATCAGGTGGCACCAGCAAGCAAGTAGTTAGCTTAAAAAGCTCCGGCCTGAGGGCTTTGAGTAAACGGTACAACCCCGATGAGCACGCGGCGAGCGGCATGGTACTGAGATTGTCCACACGCGAAACAATGAGCATGATTACCTCTGTGGGGAGCGAATTCTAGCCACTCTTTCGGCGGACGCTGCTCGGTTCTGCCATTGTTAGTGCTTGGGTTTCGGACGAGGGGGGAGGCGCCTTAGCGGGGATGGAAGAGCAGACAAAGATGGAGAAGCGAATATGTGCTGTGGGAAGTGGACAGGTGATGATGACTACAACACGCCGCTTGACTTACGAGACACATACCAGCAGCGTAGGGTCATATCGAAGTCAGACAACTTGCTTGAGTGATCACAGTACTGGTACTCCCTACAGTACCTGCTACTATGCCCTAACTTTCTTGAGTAGAGTAGTAGTGGAGTAGGACTCTGCTCTACTACTAGCACCGGAGGAGTAGTATGTCCTAATCTAAAATAGTTACAAACTTCAATGCCCGAGCGTGGAACGACTACGAACCGCCATCGGTGCTAACTCCAATCCTGCAAGTCATGGATTTGTTTCTTTTTAACTTTCTGTATGAATCTGTAGCCAGCCTGCAAGTCATGTACACTGTACTGACAGTGTAACCCACAGAGTACTTAGAATACAAGATTAAGGATGCAATTAACTTTTTATAGAGGGAGAATCATACACGCAATTAAGTCAAATGGATTGGACGTGACCCTATTATTCTCCAACGGCAACCGGCAAATTTCCTCCCGCGGGCCGGAGTAGGATTCTCGGTTTGCATGCGGGTTTAACGGAGGGGTTTGATGGAGGCGAGGAGGTGTGTTCAGCCGGGCATGCAGTGGACGGCGCAGTACTATTCGATTTGACAACTACAACTAGTATATTATAAAAAACAAAGAAGAGTAGTAGAGATAGAGAGAAGAATAGAGACTAGGGAGGAGCACCATCTACTACTTCGTGGGCTACTCCTGCGCTCCATTCGGCGGCCGCAACGTCCCCTACAGCTGATTCAACTTCGGTGCCTTAAAAGCACCTACCTTTGGGTCTATGACAGGTGGGCCAGCCACCTGTTAGGCCCACCTGTCATAGGCCCAAAGGCAAGTGCCTTAAGGCACCGAAGCAGCGTCCCCCTACAGCCACTCCCTCCTGCGCTCCATTCGGCGGGCGCTGTTAAAATTTGGGGAGCGCACTCTCGCGACTACTAGCAGCGACGACTTCACCGACGACGACTACTTCCACGACCTCGGCAACCTCTTCCTCAATGACATGGGCGACAACCTCAACGCCAATGGTGCTGCTCCCGTTGCACCGTATGTGTTTTTGTCCTTCCTGTTTGAAATCGTGGTAGAGTTCATGTTTCTAGTCTGTGTCCTAGACTCGATCTGTTCATCTACTATGCTAGTCCGCATGATTAGTTTAATCTCTGTTATAGCCATCATGATTTACTTTGTGCTTATTCGGACTAAATCTCGTAGTAAATTGCTCATATATACAACTGGCGGAACGTCCCCAACAGCCACTCCCGTTTCATGGACGGCCTGGTCGATGCCTCCAAGGAGCCCTTCGTCTACTGCTATGAGTGCCCGGTGTCATTTTGGGGCTCGCCAGCGGACATCGTGCATCACCTGACGTAGGCGTGCGGCAATCACTACTGGCCCTTGGCGAAGAACATCAAGTACGAGAAGTGCTACCCGTTCGCCGTGCCGGAGTTGCTGGAGGATCAGCGCCACCTGCTAGTCTCGGAGGAGGACGGCAGCGTCTTCCTCTTGATCATGGCCACCGGCGAGGCCCGTGCAGGCCGCCGCCACATCTCTGTAGTGTGCGTCAGGGGCGACGCCGCTGACGCTGACACTGACATGAGGCTGATGTACGGGTGCGTGCTCACTATTACTACCCCTCAGAGGTACGTGGGCGGCGACACTGGCTATGCCAAGCTGACTTGGACTCTGCCGAGCTGGGTCTTTCCCGCCGATGTGGACATGGAAGACGCACGGTATTATTTGACCCCCAACAATGTGCACGGGGACTCCAAGGAGGTTCACCTGGACATTTGCATTATCAAGTTAAATGTTGATCATTAGTCTTCGCTCAATGTAATCCACTGTCTAAGCATGTGGAGACTTCCATGCATGATCTTGCTCTATTGGAGTATCGCACATGAATAAAAGTGTATCCATTTATGGTTTAGTCTAGAATCTTCCATGTATGAATTTGTACTACAGTACTGGTGAAACACTTATGATGAACCATTTCTTACATATCCTCTACCCCTTTCCAAGTCATCCTGATTTAATCCCTCCGTCTAGGTGTATAAGGGCATGGTTAATACTTAAATAGTATAGCCAACTGTTGACTATAAGAAAGTGCCATGTCATCTGTAGCCAACATGTATAACAATGGATACTCAAAAACTAATTTTTGAAGATCATTTCCTGCAAAGCACAATAAGAGTTATTTCTTCACAAGTTTTGGATGCAGATTCAACAGTTGAACGCTTTTGTTTGTAGAAGATACTTTTTTATCTATTTCACCCGGATGTTTGTGAGCTCTAGAGATGAAATAATATCCGAACAAACCTATCGATACCCGTTACACATGAGATGACCCCCACATCCTTTGTCAAAATAAACAACTCCCCGATCAATGCATTTCACTCTTCCGTGCAACGCACGGGCACCTTACTATAGATTAGTACAACCAAAAATTGAACTAACATTATATATAGTACGATAAATGATGATGCATGTCACCGAAAATTATATCATTGAAAACTATGTTCAAATACGAATCCAACGATATTGTTTTTGTTGACATGCACTAACATTTTGTCAGTTAAATCTTCAGTCAAATTCAATGGGGGATAAACCACGACCGATGTAGTAGTAATAGTATAGAGGGTGGCGCTGCATGGGAGTCTCACCCCGCTCGTGGCGCGGCAGTAAAGCCGTCATATCACAAAACCCAACCACTCCAAGTAATAAGTGGCCTGGTAAAATAAACGGACAAGCAACCATCACATCCCTCCGTCTTTTTTGCATTTCATCTCTCTGCAATTACTTTCTCTGGTTCATCTCGCACACTCGATCCCTAGCTACTACTCCTAGTGTCCCTAGCTACTACTCCTAGGGCCAGTTCTTTTGGCGGCTTCCCCAGCTTTTCCCATAAGACTCGTCACAGTGGAGAGTAACATTAAGGCGCCTCACTCATTTATTTGGGCTTCTAAACTACTACTAGTAGTACCGCCATCCTGGTTTATTCCTCACCATTGTAAGTTGTGCTAAATTTTGACCAAAGATTTAACTGATAAAATGTTAGTGCATGTGACATGCACTAACATTTCATTAGTTAAATTTACGATCAAAATTTGACACAGATTACAATGGGGACCAATAAACCAGGGCGGAGGTAGTAGTTATGGGATTACTAATCTAGAAGCCTAAAAGAACTGGCCCCTGGTACTCCTACTACTAGTAGTACTCAAGTTGGAATTCCAATTGCACGGCACAACTTGTTAGGCAAAAAATTCGATACAGGGTGTAGGAAGCGGTTTGGGAATTTGCATGCCTTTCCAACCAGTGAGATACTCCGTACAAAGTACAATAGAGAAATAGCCACAGAGAAGGAAGCTAAAAGTAAACAAACAAACGAGCATTTTTGCATTTGTTTTGCATTGAATCGTTTCACAAGCTTGACTAGTGATGTTTTTCTACTTTTACAAAAACCGTATCGTAATGTTAAAACGTGCATTTGCACGTACACAAGTAATAGTAGTACTCCCTCCATCTAGGTGTATAAGTCTTCCCTCCTTCTTAGTAACGATGCACAACCAAAGATGACTTATTGACCTGGACGGAGGGAGTAGCACAGTCTGCAAGCATATATCGAGAGAGACGTGTAGTGCGATAGTATATAGTAAAGTTTGTGCTATATGCACATACTTGCAAAATGCGTACGAATACACAAGGTTTCCAAACTTTCCCTTTTACATACTTAATTAAGGACGCTAATAATTCCTGAACGTTCGGGATTTGTCATTTGCGTCCCAAAACTAATGAGATCGCCTTACGAAACAAAAATTATACTCCTCATAAAAGCCACGGCGCTCGCAGGAGCGCTTGCTCCGCGCAACGAGTGCCCTGGTGCGCGGCCGTTTCCCAGCGCGCCAACAAAACGCCTCTTCCTTATCCTCGCAACTCGCGAGGTGCTGATTGGCGGCTTGCCGGCGGGCGAGGGCGATCTCGCCGGTGTGGTGATCCGGCGCCAACAGGTACTCCCCCTTGCTGGAAGCGTGCACCCGGTCCACGTACCGCCAAGCGTAGATGAGGCACTTGGGCCTGACTGCACTCAGGGCGTCGGCACGGGCGTCCTCCGCCACCCTCACGGCCCTCGCATGAGCCTTCTGCCAAAGAGCCAATTGCCCGACTCTCTCAGACGCGACATAGGCCTCCCAGGTAGGTTGTTCCGTGGTGCGCTTCTCTTCCTCGGCCTTCTTCTCCGCCTCTATTTTGGCGCGCTCTGCTGGAGGCAAAGCCTCCCACAAGGCGACATCCATTTCTTTCCAAAGCTCCTCAAGGCTGCGGGGCTCGGTGGGCGGCGCGGCGTTCTCCTCGTAGCGGGGAGCCGACGCGTCCTCCGACGCGCGTCCTGGCGAGATTGGGAACGCTGACGCGTCCACCTCGACGAGTCGCGGCGAGGAGCGGAACACCGACGCGTCGCATCGCGGCTAGTGGCAGCGAGGAACGGAACGGCGACGCGTCGCATCGCGGCGAGGAGCGGAGCGCGGACACGTCCTCCTCGACTAGTGGTGGCGAGGAACGGAACGGCGACCCGTGACCGTCCGCGCGGTGCACTGAGGGGCGCCTAGGGCTTGGGAGGGGCGATGCCATGGTGGTCGACGTGAGAGGGAGACAGGGAGGGGGAGGAGATAGCGATGAACGTGAACGTGAAGGGGAGGAGATAGCGATGTCGTGGGAGGCGCAGTATTTATGGCGAGCAATGGCACACCTACGTAAGATATGGACTGAGCTGCACTGACTTAACTGCAGGTCCAGTTGCATCGCTGACATGTGGGCCAGACCCCTGTTGGGCCCATATGTCAGTGACCCAATGCACCTACAGTTAAGTAACAAGTACGTGAGCATGTTTGTTGGAGTAAATTATGGGGGAGGGAAGGGGTGGAAATATTGCTGGTCACAACGGATTGGACGAGCGCGGGGGGAGGAGAGTCATGCATGTAGATTTTTTCCACACGGGGTGGAGTTGTGGGACCGCCGGAGGGAGAAGGAGAGTCTGGCAGGCATATTGTTTCCACACATGGAGAGGAAAAGATTTGGAGACGAACGGGCTTCCTGCAGGTATGGGGAACGGTGCATAATAAGTCTCATCTTGCATGCCGGGCTAGGTATAGTCTCAAGTCATTAAAAACATACACGCCCCACACATGTTCATATTTCAAGGTGCACTAAATTATTGCATGCGATGATTAAGGCTGGCCATAATATTGGTAGCTTAGCTGGTATCATGCACACGGGAATAGCAAACATGTTGATGTGGCAAAGAATTAAAGAAGAGAGGGGGCTTAGAGTAACTAGTGTTCATGCATGCATTGGTAAACACATTTTTTTGTGAGGAACTACAAAAACTATTCCACCGCCTCTATCTTGCTAAGAGTAGGTCAAATTTTTGAATCGAGCCCTTTAAACTAAAAGGGAGGTAGTAGTACTCTAATAGCTAACCTTGGCCCTGTTTGGATCCAAGTGTTAGAGTTAGTTTGGGTTAGTTTGAACTCAACTAACCTAAAAAAAAATCTAACCCACCCAAGAGGTGCTTTATACTCATTATAATCAGTATTGTAGATATTGATATTTTTAGTATAAACGGTTGACGGAACTAAAAAGGACCAGAGGATGTATCATGCATGCCGAGTAGGCAAAAAAATTGCTCATTTATAGCCGGTCGAAGTCTCAAAGGGCGCGGCCGCGTGAGGGAGGCGAAGGTCGTGGGAGGCGCGACGGTTGACGAAATTAATTGAAGTTACACACAAGCCGGCATGGCGTGCGAACAGGCAGAAGCTATACCGCCAGGCCTACGATATGGGTCTAGTAGACATGACATCTAGTGGGTCCTGCATAGTTCTCGAGAACTCTTTGGGGGCTTGCAGCCGCTTATCCACCGGGCAAGCCAGCAACCCCATGCCGTTCGCACGCCCTACTCGTCCCCGTCTTCTACTAGTACAGTACCTTACAGCAGTTCGCTCCCAGTCGTCCCGTCCTTTCACTTTACGGCAATTCCACTGATCCTAACCCTCCTCCCGAATCCATGGCGTCCCAAATCTCCATGATCGGCGGTGAGTACAATGTTAGAACCATCACCGGTGATGAGTTCGACGTCATATACACCCGTTCTTCCGCAACGATGAAAGAATGCCTTGCTCGCTTCAAACGCATGTTCGAAAACTCAAATGATGAGTGGTTCGCTGGGCTAGATGTTGAGTAGACCACAGTCCTGGGAAGCGAGAAGAAACTAAAGGAGGCAGAGAAGAAGAAGCCCGCCGTGATCTAGGTTTGCGTGCATGACTTATGCTTGGTCTACCACATATGCCATGCTGATGTTGAGTGCGAGGAATTTAAGAAGTTCCTCAAGGGCGGCCGAGTCAAATTCGTTACTGTAGACGTTAGGAACGACAAGGAAATCCTGGGTCGGATAGGCCTCGTTGTAGGCCAGCCCTTCGACCTCCAGAAGGAAGGGATGGTGTCCTCCTCTCGGCCTTCAATGCTGACCCTGGCAGCAGCCATGATTGATCGTTCGTACGCTAAACTGAAGAAACCTCATCACGAGTTTCATCATGCATGGGAGTCGAAGACATTAGATGAAGATCACATCCTGTACGCAGCAATGGATGCCTACCTTTGTTTAAATATCTACAAGGGTTGGATGAAGAAGCAGAGCCCAGTGTCCGGTTCAAGCAAAGAAGCATCGGCGAAGAGGAAGAGGGACGAGGACGAAGTCGAGGACGTGGACTCGGACTCCAAGTAGGTGGCAGTGCCGTCGCTCATGCTGGTTCTACTGCAGTGTGAAGCGGACTAGTTGCTTCGTTTATTTTCAAGGGTGTGTTGTGCTGAGGCCCAAGCAGAACTATGTTTATGTTCTTTCTCGTTATTTGAACTCTTTAGTACGTATAGTAGTACTAGTACTATGTCTTACTACTGTTCTTCTTGCAGTTGGTACTACTGCTCGTATCTTCGTGTTCCTACTGTAGTTAATACGTTCGTACTAGTAGTATAATTTGGGTCAGTCGATTTGTGAAAGAAGTTCGACGGAGTGAAGGAAGAAGACGGCAGGGTGCCCATGATCTATCTTATGAGTGTTGGGTGTGGAATGCAGTTCGCCGGAAAAAAATGGATCATGCCCGGGGTTAAACGGATGGCAGGGGTGGGGGGAGCATGGCGGTGGCAGGCAGTTCAGGGGAGGGCGCGGCGGTGGCAGGAGGCGGTTAGGCGTGTGGCGGGCTAAGAAGATGAACCATGCATCTATTTCGGAGGTTGAAGAAGCCCTTCTAGCCATCCATGTTGCATCAAACGGCTCACAAGAGTCGACTGACCCAAATTGCTCCTTCAGATTGCAGGATCCACGTGGCATTCAAGGTCTCGAAGGTAGATTCCGCGTCGGCACCCGGTTTGCGGGCTCGACGCGCGCGCGACCGGCTTCCGCCGCGACAGCCACCATGCGCGCCTCCTCCGCGCGGGCGGAGACGACAATGACACGCTAGTTCCTCCTCGTCGGCGTGCTGGAGCACGCGCTCGTCCTCCTCTTTGTACCCTGCGTGCATCGACGCGGCTCCACCAGTTGCTCGCGTGCTTGGCAGCGCGGCGACATCGCGAGGAGGGACTGCAGACGACGTGAGCGGGCGAGCCTTCGGCTTGGCGGCGACACGGCGGTGATGGGCGAGAAATTGTTGGCTGGAGCAGGCGGGCGTCGGCATGCGCAATGGCGGCGGCGGCATATTGATGAGTGCGCGTATGGGAGCTTAGTTTAGTTTTATATAGGGTTGGTCAAACTTAAAAGAAAACCGTACTAGTACACGTAAACATTAGACTTTGGCAGCGCTTTTATTAGTTACCACCGCCACGATACGGAATCATGTGCAAGCGCGTGAACCGCGGCCGCGCGGTCGATCGAACGGTGCGTCACCATGTTGCGCTCGAAGGACATCCACCGGACCTTTTTGTGTGTGTGAAAACAATCCCCGAATATTACTCAACTTTTTTCCCGGGAAAAGTTCTTGACGCTACAATATTTCCATATATTTGAATTTAGCTATAGTTCGTGTTTTTTTGGATTTGGACGTTTTAGGTTCGCCCTAGTTTTTTTTAATACTGATTTTGGGGCTGTTTGGTTCCCAGCCACCGTTTGCCAAGCCAAAATTTGGCAGCCACAGTTTAGTTGGCATGTGTTTGGTTTTTGCCACACATTGGCTTGCCACACTTTATTGCCCCTATGGCCCACTTGTCATAGAGACAATGTTGCCACACTTGCCTAAGGTTAGGTCTTCAAAATGAGAGCCACAAGTTGGCAAGCCTAAGGGAATCTTGCCACACTTTTTGAGTATATGTAATGTGGGACCATAATGTGGCTTGCCTAAGGTGTGGCTTGAACCAAACACCCACCTAAGTTGGTCAAACTTGCCTAACCTTAGGTGTGGCAACCTTAGGCAAACTTAGTCTCAAACCAAACAGCCCCTGTGTGTGTGACTAAGAGAGAACGTGTGTATGTGTCCATATGTGTGTTATGGCGGAACGGCAATGTGGAGACGGTGTGCGTGTGATAGAGACATAGAGAGGTGTGAATGTGCAAATGATCATGCATGAGTGAGACATAGACAGATGCCGATACGTTGTGTATACATGAGAGAACGGTCTTCTATTTTACTTGTGTGTGTGTGTGTGAGAGAGAGAGAGAGGAGCATCCGTAACACAACAACCATCTCTCTCGATTCGTCCGTCCCTCGCACGATCGCATGTAACACATGCATCAATGTGCACATTTTGACACCCTCACCCGGCCCCTGCCCACCTCAAGGCCCGCACATCGCTCTCTATCTCGCACGCACAATCTCTTCGTGAATACCCTGTTTAGCAAGTTGCTTTCCGTCACATACACACACATTTATCTCCTTAGGTTTGTTTTCTCTCAATATCTGACACACACACACAGACAGCACACATCACACACACACCCCCTCCCCCGAGCGCACAATTCATCCCCATCCAAGGTTATATGGCGACCACTCTCGCTTGTGGTTCTTCGCACCCCAGCATGCACAACACCTCAATCTTCAAAGAGGGCATTGAGGAGATCGAAGACGGCGACCACACTGCGCTAGAGAATGCGGGGCCATTTAGAAGCAGGATGATGTGAAGACGGTTGACTGACTCCTCCCTCCACCCTCTCTCTCGCACAAAATTACCAATCCCTCTCTCCCCCGCACAAATTTATCAATCCCTCAACCCACGAGATCCTTCCCCTCTCGTCCATTTTTTTCCACCTCTCTCATCAAACCTGTTGTCTCTTCTCCTTCCACGTGTACAGAATCCGGATGCACACGCATCTCACGTATATTACATGTCTCCATCTTTCTCACACACCTAACTTTGTCCTCTCTCTTTCTCTCTCTATCTCCCTCTTTCTGTTTCGTTAGGTTTGTCTCCTACTCTCTCGTCCACATACATACAATCTTTCCCGCCCTATCTGCTCCATCTTCGCAAGCTCTCTCTGCACGTTTCATTCACACATTGGGATATGTTCAAAATGTTGGTTTTATAATGGATGATGTAGAGTTATTGTTGGTTTTGTTGCATCCTACAAAGTAATAACTATGAAATGCATTTTGATTGTCATTTGACTGGGATTATGCGAGTTTGAGCATGTTGTGAAGTACTATAGACCTCGTATACATCTTGGAATTCGACAATGATTGTAACTATTGAATTGTATAGACCATTACATTCGAAGTCAGTAGCCTAATATGTTTATTTCACAATTTCAATAATGATTAATTCACTACATACTAAGAAAACAAATGTGTACACCCTCCGTTTTTATTTAAGTCTGCGTATTAGCATTGGTCAAAGTCAAGTTTTGTAAACTCTCAGAAAGTTTATAACAAAAAATATTAACATATACAATAACAAATAAATACCATTAGATTCATTATTGAATGTACTTTCACATCATACATATCTGTTATGGTAAATGTTTATATTTTTCTATAAACTTGGTCAAACTTTAGGAAGTTTGACTTCGGTCAAACCTAATATGCAGAGTTTACTAGTACTACTCGCTAGTTGCTTAGCCGAATCACCCAACACGCCACACGGGGAGTTCAGTGTCACAAAATTTTCAGGTCGGCGGGAAAATCTCCCGCGACCCTGATTCGAGTAGTGGGATGTTACCATCATAGCCTTTGGAACAGGCCTATGGATGACGGTTGGTAGGGGGCTGTTTTCGTAACTTCAGGTTCACCCTACCCAGCCAACCCCACCCCGGCACCCAGAGTAGTACACCTGAATACTCCCCATTTTCTATCCCCACCGCAAAATAGACTTCTCCACGGCACCGCAGCCTTTGTGCTCCTCCCCTTCTACATCGGCGCACTTGTCCACCGCAGCGCATCTGCCTCATCGACGACCTCGTACGCCGCACTGGAGCCGGTCCACCATCGTCGTCGTACACGGAGCCTCTTCCCCGGCACCGTCTTCCACGGTCTCGGATCTGCTTCCCGAAAGCCGACGCCAAGCGCAGAAGCACCATCATCGTGGACAATGAACTGACTCCCGTTGCCGACCATGACTCATAGAGGCCGCCGCGACCATCGTTCTCCTCCTCGATTGGTAATGTGTGTATTGAATCACTTAGCAGTACATGTGCGGTTCCAATTTTGTTCATACCTACCCTTCAAATTTCCTGGGTGCTATTGTTCCCGTAAAAGTAATTGGTTATAGCCTCCATTGTCCAGCAGAATATCAGCTTGTAATTGTGCGTCGCTCCTGTATCGCGCTGTGCTTGGGTAGGTACTTTATCTGCAACTAGTAGTGTGGCAAATGATGGATAGTTTTTTACAACTAGCAAGATGCCCATGCGTTGCACGCATCAAGATGCATTTGTATGAGTAGTTTATCTTGTGGGAGAAAAGGATGAACGAGGGAATGCCTTATTTGCAAATGCGGAGAGGAGTGTGGGTATCTTTTTGCAAAATTTCCACAGTTTCCTTCCTATCCGTCGGATATAAATCGGATGGCCTATATTGCAGGATGGCAGGAACACCATCATCACCAACTCTGTTTTTTATAAGAGTAGGGAAAAAGTAGAGAAAAAAATAGAGAGTAGAGAAGTAGAGATAAATATTAAATATAAAATAAATATAACAGTAGAGAAGAGAGTAGAGATAGTAGAGACGTCGGGAAAGGATTGCGCCGCGCGGGAAAAAGCGGCCGGTCGTGCGCTAGTTTTGGCGCGCGGCATCTGGCACGCTTTATAAAATCCAACGCCCTCCCACCGCTCCGTGCCTTGCCACCGCTCTCTCCCCGCTCTATGCCTCCCCACCACTCTCTCCCTGCTCTTTCTTGCCTCGCCGCTGCCGCGCCACCATGCCGCCGCGTCGTCGGGAAACTTGGGGATGCCGCGGCATCCGCGCGCGCCCCTCCGGCGACTTCTCCACCGAGATCCGGTTCCGCGGGATGCGCCTCGGCCTTGGCAATTTCGACACCGCCAATGAGGCTGCCCGCGCGTACGACACGGCAGCGTGGCGCCTCCGGCGGCCTCATAGAACATTGAACTTCCCCAACGTGCCGACGCGGGAGCGGGCACAGGAGCTCGCACCTCTGCCGCGGCTTATCACCAACGAGGATCGTCGCAACAACCGGAGGCGGGAGCACCGTCTCGGCATCGCCGAGATGGACGAGGAAGCCATGGCGCTGTGGCGTCAATGCTTCCCGCAGGACATCATCAACGAGCGTGAGTTCTACAAGCAAAGGAGGGTGGAGAGGGATAAGAGGAGGGCGGAGCGAGCCGCCTATCGCGAGGACAAGCGTAGGCGAAAAGCGGACGCTCAATTCAACATGAGGCTAGGAGCAGCGTCGCCCTGGGAATCAGACGACGATCGGTATCTTCATGCCTACAGTCAGACATCGGAGGAGGACATCACCGAGGAGGAGTCGGACGACGAGGAGTAGTTGAATAATCTATTTTTTATCTATCTATGCTGAGAACTATCCTCTACTCTCTATCTCTACTTATCGATCTCAGCACTGTAAACGCTTTTTTAAAGCGCCGCGCGTTGCGATTCTGTTGGAGATGCTCTAACATGGCAGACGAGTGCTTTAATGTTGCCCACAAGATGCGCGAGTATTACTAGTAGTATATTTTTCTTGCCATGTTGAGATTTTAAAACCACGAGTGCGAACATGAAGAGGAGCAATGAAGACCAAACACGGGATATTGGGGACATCTTCAAGGAGAGTGGCAAGTTAAAGAGGAGCTGCACCGAACCTGTAAAACGAGCTTTGGTAAGTAACACCCTTTCAATTACTTTCGTTTAGCCCCGTGTTCTTCGATGTGTATATGTTGTAGTTTCTATTTCTCTTAAGCCTCGTGTTCTTCGATGTGTCATAAGAAGAGTCTTAATCGTCCTAATGCTTTCGTTTTGAGCTTGATGTAGGAAGTGGGTGTCCTCACCTTGTAGTCTATTTTTATATTTTTTTCCTTTTGAATTCACTTCTCCCAGTTTTGTTTATCTGGCTTCTACTAAATGGATCTGGGTTGTTCTGAGTAATTATCTAAAAACGAAGTAACTTCATGTCAGGATGCAGTTCCTGCAAGGAGGGAAGTATGGTCAACCTCGAGATCATGTTTCCAGAATGAGGCTAGATTACACACAAGGTGCCAGTTCCCTAATGATGCTGGATTAGACACATTGTGGAAATTCCCAGATGATGCTAGATTACACACAAGCCAGGTGGAGTCGTGAGCTGTTCGTGTCCTCGTGGCTCTATTAAAGGCTGAAAGAAAGCGTGCAGCAGCCCTTGAGAATGTAGCTGAGTTCCTGAAGAAGCGAAAATAGCAATCAAATCCTCTCTTCACCCATGCTAAAGAAGAGATGGAAGAAGCCAGAAATAAGCTAGCAGAGCAGGCTAGGCGTCTCCTGCTATCTAAAACTGTTGTCAATACAAAATTCCCTTCATAGTAGCTAGGTTCAAATGTTTATCCAGTCAGCATGCCTGTTGTGATGTCCGTGCATCTACTGATGTGGCACAAAATATATTTTTTCGGGTCATGTAATAACAGCAATTACTTTCCAAACAATAACAGACGAAGCATTGGACATGGTATAGTTCACGCGCAAGCCCGAGATTCCAAGCAACTTCCACATCAAACTCATGTTCACAGATATCTCCACATTCATACATAATGTCCACAACCATGATTCACTTCAAAGCCAAAACAAATTGAGGAGAGTTATGAATAAAGAAAAACCTCTAGTTCCTGCTACCAGTGCGAGCACAACAAGTCAAGACCATGCATAATTAATTATATTTTGGTCACTTTTCTGTTCTAAAATGCCGGCCGGCTCGCGGAAGGACGTGTTGCTAGCACACGCGCGGATTCAATGAAGGCAGGCGGGGCAGTCTGAAGCCGGTTGCATGCGGCAAGGAGGCGTGTTCAGCCGGGCCTGCAGCGAGTGGGGCCCTCTTGGCTAGCGCGCCGGTTCAATGCATGCGCTATGAGAGGTCGCGTCCGTGTCAGAGCAATCACTCCCTCTAGTCCTTTTTTGTTTGCGTATAACAAAATCTCATTTTCCATTCACATTTTACAAGTAAAATTCATGGACAAACTTTGACCCAAAAAACTATGGGGACTAGTAAACCAGAACGGAGGTAGTAGCTTTTTCTTAATCAAAGAAGGGTTTCCCCCTTCCGATTTTCATTACTGAAAACCAACGTCGAAATCTAAACATAGTATTTGCCCTAGAACTACCAGGTTCAACATCTCGCAACATAAAGCCATACAACCATACGGCCACCGCATCCGAGAAATGGCCTAGACACGACCCCATTGCCCTACCCAAACATACAGAATCCAGGAAAACAGACGTCCATTTGGGGTCGTGCGTTGGAGTTGGCCTTCCAAGTGGGACCGCAATTGAGGAAACCGACTATCGGCAAACCCCCCACATCGCCCGCTACGCGATGGCTGAGTTAGAGAAACGAGGAGGTCGAAGAGATAGTTGTAGCACAGACTCCAAGAAATATGATGTCAGATGGAAGTCGTGCTGGTGGCGTGTGCCATACTCCTGGACGTGAGTGCTTGTTCTGGCCCATGCCACCCTACTATACATTGAGGATCCGAGGTGCTGGTTACGTACAGCAAACACATTAACATATGGCCCTCCTCACACTGTGGCCAAATTTTCTGGAGTCTGTGCTAGGTTAAAAAGTGTTCTTTGTGAGGGTGGATGGCTGGTCTCAAGTTTAAAACTTGTTGTATTACGTATACGTAGACGTAGAGATAGTGCATCAGTTTTGAAAGTTTGAACCCAAACATCAGAATGCAATTTCTACTTGACTCATCTGAGGACCTAGGATGATGGGATTCGCAGCTATAGTAAAAACACCCTCCCGACGCGCGAAGCATGTGAAGCTAGTACAAATAGTAGTACTATTGTTGATTGGACTCATCCGATAACCTGTTGCAATGCACGTACAATTATGTATTCGGAAAATATTGTTTTGCCTCGTCGCAGCACCCACTCTGAGAATCCACAACGAGGATACATTACAAATACCAAAGTTTTCATCACACAACAAATAACAACCAATGAAATGAACTTCAGCTCAACCACTCGTCGGCTAGAAACGCTTGCTTTGAACCAGAAGTGATTCTCTCAGAAGGGCCAGCTATTGTCAATCTCGAGACCAACACAGGACTGGTCATCCAGGCTGAAGTGGCCTATATCAGGACGCATATTGTGATAGCCACGGTAGGGAACCATAGCAATGTCCGAGGTATAGATACAGTTGATTCACATAAATGGTAGTAACGTTGTGTCAACAGCAGCTGGATCGCCTTTCACCATCATTGGATAGTTTTGTCCAAGGAAGAGCGAGTTTCCTCCAAGACTATCAATACTGAACCAGGGAGAAGGTGTTGGCGCTAGCACACTAGTATCCATCCCGAATACCCTGCAATGGATGTTGGAATAGGTCCGGAGAGTGCGACCATGCGAGACAACTCCTGCTTCCTTAGTAATATCAGCAGTGCCCTATATACAGACAAGAAGAGGTGATCCATCGGAATAAGTTGCCAGGCGCCACGGAGTATATGGATCCTGCTCGTCCTCATGCTCGTGATCATCACCATCATCATCTCCACCTTGGTTATAAAAAAATTCAAGTATAAGTGGTGGAATGTTCACAGGACCTTGGGAACACAAGGAGGTTAATTAGTAAAGGGAAACTAGCTAACCCGCATGCATGTGGATGAAACAATTATAATTACGGTGGAAGACAAACGTACCGAAAGCATCAAGATTCCATGCAAAAACAGTGCCACGAGTGGTGGCAGCGAACACAACACCCTCGTATTGAATTGCATCACTGTACTCATTTGTGTACAGAAATTGATTTTTGAGCAATATCCATTGAGGCGCGGAAGTAAGGACGGCAACAAGCTTGTCAAAGATAGCAACAACTTCATAGTTCGTGTAATCCCAAGAGCGGTTGGGAACTCGACTAAGGATGGCAATTTTACCCATGGGTATGGGTACCCGCGAATACCGTACCCGCATGGGTAGGGTATGGGCACAATTTTATACCCATGGGTAGTACCCATACCCTACCCGTTAAGTCATGGGTAGGGTATGGGTATAGCCTTTTACCCATAGATATACCCATACCCTACCCATTTATACTAACATGTAAGTTTTACCCGTGATTCACAAGTGTACCTATGATAAAATTGTGTCATGAACTTATGAATCTATGTTAAAGTTGTCACCAATTGTCAATTTGAATTGAGATAATTATCATGTACTCATCTAACAGTTATTGAGTTGAGATCAATATTTTTTTTGTCAAATTTGTTATCGATGAATGTAAAATTGCGAATAACTTGTGTATTATTTGATCTACCCGTTGGGTACCCAATGGGTATGGCTACCCATTGGGCATGGGTACGGGTAAAGGTTCATACCCATGGGTATGGGTATGGGTAGAATTTTGTACCCATTGATTACACGGGTATGGGTATGGTATTGCTCTACCCGCCCCATACCCTACCCATTGCCATCCTTAAACTCGACAAATTGCTATCTTCCGTAGACGACAGTCACCATGATCGTATTTGAACGTACATAGAATACCCGTGTGCTCGACCTCTGGGTAGTCTGAGATTTTTGGAAGTGGAACCCGGTAACGAGTGTACACATTCACAAGCTGCCACTCGCAGTTGTTCCCAATTTAAACAACCCAATCTCCATTTGCGCCTGCCCAAGCCTTACCCTCAAGCGATGGCATCTTAACATCACACGTATCATTATCAAGCGGGATCAACCTGCACAAAGTGAGGCTTCCGTTGTCTGTGTGCCAGTTAGCACGGTCACGGCGAGGAAGATAGGGGAGATCAAACCGCTCCTGGACCCTTGGGTTCCTTGTAATGATGTTATTAGTTGAGTCGAGAATGGTCTTGACGAACCTGCCATTCTAGCCGAGGTGATGACGTCGCACCGATCAATGAGTTCCTCCACCACGTCACCTTTCAGATCGGGGCAAGAATAATGGGGTCATTTCTGGCCTGTTCCCTCCATGGAGAAGACTATCGAACAATGGCAGAAGGAAGGGTGAAGGCAAATGGAGGAGGGAGGAAGAGCGTGCGATAGCAGTTCCAAATCGAGAGGGAAAGGCGAAGAGGTGTGGACGGTTGCCACGGTACACGAAGAGGCGCCCCAGCCTACATAGACATCCGTTTGGAAATTGTACAAAAGGACTCGACGTCGTCTCACTGACATGTTAGAATGGGACCACATGTCAACGAAACATGGTGTGTAATTTCTCGTGCAAAATGCAATATGGCCGCGTTGGCCCGAGGTGCCGCATTAGTTATAGACCTTTATTTTTTAATGGCGTGTCGTTCAGTTTTGAAGCACGACTAACTGGTACTATATGCAGAGAAAATACAAACAACTCTACCTCGACTCCACCTCTAGTACTAGTATCAAAAAATATATATAGGCTGGAGCTTCAACGCTTTCTTGCTAAGGGCTGCCCACTTTCTTCTCACACTATCACCCTCTCTCTAGATCTAAAAAAGACGGCCTCTCTCTCCCTCCTCACCGGTGGTCCCAGATCTGCCGGGGAAGAAACGGATGTGCAGTGTTGACGCACTCGTCGTCAGCGAGCGAGGTCACGCACTGACGACAATGCCGTTCTCTCAGACCTAGCACCCGCTCGGGATGGCCTCCGTCCCCAAGCTCCCTGTCGTAGTGTGTGTGGAGGATGACGACCACGAGCGAATCCACTTCCCGCTGACCCTCAGGTATGCTACCTCACCATACCCTTGTTCTATTCCCCATCTTCCACGTCGCTGCATGTGGATCTTTTTCCACTCCACCATCTTCCCAATTTGCTATCCTCTGCTCTAGTGGTCAGGCAGACGAAAACCTTAATTTGCACTATTAAAGGAAACCCTAATTCATGCAAACTAATCCATGTCTGGGTTGAATAAGTAAAGGAAGGGAGAAAGTACTGTCCAGGAGACTAGGCATCGAACCCGCATCTAGGTTGAAAAGGGGAAAATCAGTAGCTAAGGAACGAGTCTCATGTCTCTTGGTTGAAAAAGGGTAGAAAGGCATGACAACGCAATAGAGAATGACCAGGTCGATCGGTTTGTTGTCCTCACATAGGAAAAAGGTGGCTAAAGAGAACAAAAATGGGACGTAATCCACATATGTTTGACTGGATATTTGTTGCTCTGGGCAACCATACCTCCCTCGCCACTCTATGCGTCCGTGGAGGTTCATCATACTGGTGCGCCCACTGTCCGAATGGGCCTTCCATGCTCTTATTGCCACTTTTTTGTTGTTAGTATAACGCCAGCGGTAAAGTCAAGCAATGCTACTGCTAAAGTGATGCCACATTTAACTAATGCCACACTCAGTCTAATGCCACCGATAAATTTAAGCAATGCCATTTAATGTCACTGGATTATTTCAGGGTTAGCTGTTGATTGTGGATGTATTAAATATTTTTCAGCGAAGGCATTCTAATGCTGTTGCACAGCCAGTATACCAACGATGAAACTTGTTACTACCTTCAGATTTTTGCACTGTTAATGCTTATAGATTACACACCTCACTTTCATGAGATAAGTCATTTTTTTGTACAATGTCACCAAAATGCCAAGGCGCTAATGTCATTTTATTTTGGTTAAACTGCACAAAAAATTATGAAGACAAGAGGAAAGGTCGAGAGTGGGCACCTCCTCCTCCGGTTGTTCTCTTGATTCGTTCGATCAAGTTTTTATGTTTGATCAATTATCAAGATTGGGATAGCAATTTTTAGGTCCCCTCGAGTTCAAAATGATAATTACCTTGAAGGTACATGGTTTGCAATTTTTTTATACTGTCATTAGTTAATAATGCTAGTTACCTTCAGACTTTTGTATTTTGTTTAATGCTCTTCCACAGCAAGTATACCAATGCTGAAACTTGTTACCTTTACATTTTGTATTGTTAATGCTTATAGAAATCTTCCAGTGCTAGCTTATGGAAATCTGTTCAGTAAAACCATTGTACTGTACCCTGTAATAAAAAACTACTCTACTGTTGCACTAGCCACTGGATTAGTGTATATTTGTACTATTCGAATGGTGTTGCATTATCGTATGGACATATATAAAGTGTGGCAAGCTTTCCCAGATATGTGCTCAAGAAAACTACTACCTATTTTTCTAAATACTAGACGTTTGGGTACTTTAAATTGAACTACAAAACGTCTTATATTAAGGAACAGAGGGTGTAGAGTTCGCTCAAATTATCCCGGTAAAGCTAGTCACACCTTTGTTAAAATTAATGTTCATTATGTTACCGGAGGAGGTCTGTATGCTTGTCTCTAATGCCTGTCGATTACATACCTGACATCAGGATGTAATGTTAAGTCATTTCTATTTGTACAGTGTCACTGAATTGTCAAGGCGGTGATGGCATTTTATTTTAGTTGAACTGCACAAAATATGCTTAAAAGAAGAGGAAAGGTCAGGAATGGTTCACTTTTTCAGGAAAAAACTATGCATGCCTTCCTGACATCAGCTGATGTTGCCTTATTTATTCCTTCAAACAGGTGGTTAGAAATAGTCTTGCTACCTTTTCCAATTAAGAAATTGGAATGCTTATATTTGTGAGTCTATGCTTCAACTAGTGCCACTTTTATAGTAATCACACTTTCAATATCTATGCAAACAGGGATGCTCGATTTTAGTGGAACTGCACAACAAGTCCAAATGGTTCAACAGTAGGAGCATGTTTTCTTCCAAACCTTTATACCCAATTGGTGGCACTATGATCTGTTCATTACGAAGGTACATGGTTTGATACTATCTTGGTACTCTTTTTGTACTCTCGTTAGATAGTAATATTAGTGGTTTGCATGTGAACTTATTGGCAGGGTGGACCTACATTGGAGGTGTAGGACATGATTCAACGATTGGATGCTCAATTTCAGTTGTATAGATTTCACCTCTTCCATCACTGCGAACATGGATATCCTTGGTCTGATGAAGAATAGGCGCTATATTTCTGCTATGAACTAGCAAATCAATTCAGTATGAAATTGTCCAGGGCAAAACATGACAGTATCAAATTGTCCAGTGCAAAACATGACAGATGCTAAGCGGAAGAGGTGTGTTTGAACCAAAAATACAAGGTGGGGTATATGTTTGCTAGCTAGTTGATATTTGTGT
The DNA here is from genome assembly GCF_002575655.3 of Aegilops tauschii subsp. strangulata. Classification (NCBI taxonomy): domain Eukaryota; kingdom Viridiplantae; phylum Streptophyta; class Magnoliopsida; order Poales; family Poaceae; genus Aegilops; species Aegilops tauschii. Next base: position 443,020,144 of record NC_053041.3, on the reverse strand, counting down.
AGACAGATGTCTGTCTGAACCAACAAAGTGACCGCAATTTTTGTGGAACTGCACAAAAGAATAGTATAGTCATTGCATGCAGTGCCATTTGAAAATAGACACAGAAAGACTGGATAGTCACTTCATGGACTGCACAAAAGTAGTACTGTACTATTTATTGGCCAACACTAGGTGCTTCATTCCTTTGGTCTGATCATACAATGGGCATCATTTTGCCTAAGTTAAAGTTTGTATTCCGAAAATAGTCTCGTCGTGTGATCGAGAGAAGACCAAATCATATTCCAATGGATGTTGCTCTGTCATGTCTGGTTCATTCTCATGGTTCCAGCTGTTGGTGAAACCACTTACGTTTGGAAGAGGAATTATAGACTTCACAAACAAATTTGTCTTTCACTCTGTACTGAATGTTGGCCCAGCGAAGCATCCATGTTAGTAGGAAGAATAGATGTTTTTTCTAGATCTTTGCTTTTGGAGCTACATATTTGTATATGATCTGTAAATCATTGAGATGCATTAACATGTTACTAGTTGGTTGTGAATTTCGATTACTAATGTGAACATATTACATAGCCAGGCCTTTGAGTCTCGTGTGAACATTTCGAATGGATCGGCTCTTACTACTGTGAACTGCATGATCCTGATTTCTGTGTTCTCAGTGTTTACAAGTTAATAGCAGTTCCTTATTTCTGTTTGCTCAGTGTTTACAAGTTACTTATCGATCACTAGCTAGCCTACTAATACGCTCCTGGAAGTTTTAGTTGCGACGCAAGATCCAATGGTGGTAGTTTTCTGAATAAAAATGCCTATCTCTGAAGAAACTGACAAGCTGTTCTGCAGAAAATGCCATGCGAATCTGAAGAAACTGCCAGCAAAAACGTTCGCAAATGCCTTATCTCCCAGCGAATGTTCATTAGCTAATGCGATCCTACACGTACACTATCCGACCTACTCGATCCTACACGAATAAATAGCGGATCACGCACGTACTACCTCCTTTCCGGTTTGCAGGGCTCAATTCAAAAATCTCACCAACCAAGGTAGATGATGAGTGGTGGAATCATATTTGACAAGGAGGGAATACCTCATCTGGATGATTCGAGTGCACTCGTTTGACCGTCATGCCGATGTGCGACCCAGCACGGACGGGATGCACCACTGATGAGGCGGGACGGCACCTCAGTTTTTCCAGTTTTCCACGGTAAGCTGGCGTGCTAAGCCATGCCTGCTTATGCATTGAATTCCGAAGGGAGTGCCTACGGTCGAAACGGGGTCCTGTTGATCGGCAGGGGTGTGGCGTACAGCAAAACGGAGGAAACGGACTTGTGTTAGAGCGCTACGATCGAAACGGGGGTCATGTTCATCGGGAGGGGTGTGGCGTACCGCAAAACAGGACTCCACGGGCTACTGTTCATCTCCAGCGTCGACCTCCTCCAGCCTCCATGGGCTACTGTTCATCCACCGTCGACCTTCTCCAGCCTCCACATGCGACTGTTCATCCACGGCGTCTCCCCTCCTGCCTCCACCAGCCACTATTCATCCACGGGCTCATGTTCATCCAGCCTCCACCGCTCCTCCACCGGCTGAAGGAAATATGCCCTAGCGGCAATAATAAAGTTATTATTTTATATTTCCTTATATCATGATAAATGTCTATTATTCATGCTAGAATTCTATTAACCGGAAACTTAGTACATGTGTGAATACATAGACAAAATAAAGTGTCCCTAGTATGCATCTACTTGACTAGTTCGTTTATCAAAGATGGTTATGTTTCCTAACCATAGACATGTGTTATCATTTGATGAACGGGATCACACCAATATGAGAATGATGTGATGGACGAGACCCATTCGTTAGCTTAGCATTATGATCGTTACAGTTTCATTGCTACTGCTTTCTTCATGACTTATACATGTTCATCAGACTATGCATTAGAGACAGTTGCATTCAGGTTAAATAGGGTACCATCTAAATCCGTTGAGACGACATCTTATGAACTGTGGTTTGGCAAGAAACCAAAGTTGTCGTTTCTTAAAGTTTGGGGTTGCGAAGCTTATGTGAAAAGGTTTCATCCTGATAAGCTCAAACCCAAATCGGAGAAATGTGTCTTCATAGGATACCCAAAGGAGACAGTTGGGTACACCTTCTATCACAGATCCGAAGGCAAGACATTCGTTGCTAAGAATGGATCCTTTCTAGAGAAGGAGTTTCTCTCGAAAGAAGTGAGTGGGAGGAAAGTAGAACTTGATGAGGTAACTGTACCTGCTCCCTTATTGGAAAGTAGTTCATCACAGAAATCTGTTCCTGTGACTCCTACACCAATTAGTGAGGAAGTTAATGATGATGATCATGTAACTTCAGATCAAGTTACTACCAAACCTCGTAGGTAAACCAGAGTAAGATCCACACCAGAGTGGTACGGTAATCCTGTTCTGGAGGTCATGTTATTTGACCATGATGAACCTACGAACTATGAGGAAGCGATGATGAGCCCAGATTCCGCGAAATGGCTTGAGGCCATGAAATCTGAGATGAGATCCATATATGAGAACAAAGTATGGACTTTGATTGACTTGCCCAATGATCGGCGAGCCATTGAGATTAAATGGATCTTCAAGAGGAAGATAGACAGTGATAGTAGTGTTACTGTCTACAAAGCTAGAATTGTCGCAAAAAGGTTTTCGACAAGTTCAAGGTGTTGACTACGATGAGAGTTTCTCACTCGTATCTATGCTTAAATCTGTCTGAATCATGTTAGCAATTGCCGCATTTTATGAAATATGGCAAATGGATAAACAAAATTGCATTCCTTAATGGATTTATTAAAGAAGAGTTGTATATGATGCAACCAGAAGGTTTTGTCAATCCTAAAGGTGCTAACAAAATATGCAAGCTCCAGCGATCCATCTATGGACTGGTGCAAGCATCTCGGAGTTGGAATATACGCTTTGATAAGTTGATCAAAGGATATAGTTTTATACAGACTTGCGGTGAAGCCTGTATTTACAAGAAAGTGAGTGGAAGCACTACAGCATTTCTGATAAGTATATGTGAATGACATATTGTTGATCGGAAATAATGTAGAATTATTCTGCAAAGCATAAAGGAGTGTTTGAAAGGAGTTTTTCAAAGAAAGACCTCGGCGAAGCTGCTTTCATATTGAGCATCAAAATCTATAGAGATCGCTTGATATGTTTTTTCACTGAGTACATACCTTAACAAGATTTTGAAGTAGTTCAAAATAGAACAGTCAAAGAAAGAGTTCTTGCCTGTGTTACAAGGTGTGAAATTGAGTAAGACTCAAAGCCTGACCACGGCAGAAGATAGAAAGAGAATGAAAGTCATTCCCTATGCCTTGGCCATAGGTTCTATAAAGTATGCCATACTGTGTACCAGATCTATTGTATACCCTACACTGATTTTGGCAAGGGAGTACAATAGTGATCTAGGAGTAGATCACTAGACAGCGGTCAAAATTATCCTTAGTGGAATAAGGATATGTTTCTCGGTTATCGAAGTGACAAAAGGTTCGTCGTAAAGGGTTATGTCGATGCAAGTTTTGACACTACTCTAGATGACTCTAAGTCTCGGTCTAGATTCATATTGAAAGTGGGAGCAATTAGCTAGAGTAGCTCCGTGAGAGCATTGTAGACATAGAAATTTGCAAAATACTTACGGATCTGAATGTGACAGACCCGTTGACTAAAATTATCTCACAAGCAAAACATGATCACACCTTAGTACTCTTTGGGTGTTAATCACATAGCGATGTGAACTAGATTACTGACTCTAGTAAACCCTTTGGGTGTTGGTCACATGACGATGTGAACTATGGGTGTTAATCACATGGTGATGTGAACTATTGATGTTAAATCACATGGCGATGTGAACTAGATTATTGACTCTAGTGCAAGTGGGAGAATGAAGGAAATATGCCCTAGAGGCAGTAATAAAGTTATTATTTATTTCCTTATATCATGATAAATGTTTATTATTCATGCTAGAATTGTATTAACCGGAAACATGATACATGTGTGAATACATAGACAAACAGTGTGTCACTAGTATGCCTCTACTTGACTAGCTCGTTAATCAAAGATGGTTATGTTTCCTAGCCATAGACATGAGTTGTCATTTGATTAATAGGATCACCTCATTAGGAGAATGACGTGATTGACTTGACCCATTCCGTTAGCTTAGCACCCGATCGTTTAGTATGTTGCTATTGCTTTCTTCATGACTTATACATGTTCCTATGACTATGAGATTATGCAACTCCCGTTTACCGGAGGAACACTTTGTGTGCTACCAAACGTCACAACGTAAATGGGTGATTATAAAGGTGCTCTACAGGTGTCTCCAAAGGTACTTGTTGGGTTGGCGTATTTCGAGATTAGGATTTGTCACTCCGATTGTCGGAGAGGTATCTCTGGGCCCACTCGGTAATGCACATCACTATAAGCCTTGCAAGCATTGTGACTAATGAGTTAGTTGCGGGATGATGTATTACGGAACGAGTAAAGAGACTTGCCAGTAACGAGATTGAACTAGGTATCGAGATACCGACGATCGAATCTCGGGCAAGTAACATACGGATGACAAAGGGAACAACGTATGTTGTTATGCGGTTTGACCGATAAAGATCTTCGTAGAATATGTAGGAACCAATATGAGCATCCAGGTTCTGCTATTGGTTATTGACCGGAGAGGTGTCTCGGTCATGTCTACATAGTTCTCGAACCCGTAGGGTCCGCACGCTTAACGTTACGATGATAGTTATATTATGAGTTTATATGTTTTGATGTACTGAAGGTTGTTCGGAGTCCCGGATGTGATCACGGACATGACGAGGAGTCTCAAAATGGTCGAGACGTAAAGATTGATATATTGGACGACTATATTCGGACACCGGAAGTGTTCCGGAGAAGTTTCGGATAAAACCGGAGTGCCGGAGGGGTTACCGGAACCCCCCGGGGAAGTATTGGGCCTTAGTGGGCCTTGAGGGGAGAGAGAGGGCAGCAGCCAGGAGGTGGCGCGCCCCCTCCCATGAGGAGTCCTAATTGTACTAGGGGAGGGGGGCGCAGCCCCTCTTTCCCTCTCCCTCACCCTCTCTTTCCTCCCCCCCCCCCCTCTCTTCCTAGTTGGACTAGGAAAGGGGAGTCCTACTCCTACTAGGAGGAGGACTCCCCCCCTCTCCTTGGCGCGGCCAAGGCAGCCGGCCTCCCCCTTGCTCCTTTATATACGAGGGCAGGGGGGCACCTCTACACAAAAGTTGATATACGATATTTTAGCTGTGTGCGGTGCCCCCCTCCACCATATTACACCTCGATAATATCGTTGCGGAGCTTAGGCGAAGCCCTGCGTCGGTAGAACACTCGGCTGGATCGGAGTTCGAGGGACGTCATCGAGCTAAACGTGTGCTGAACTCGGAGGTGTCGTGCGTTCGGTACTTGATCGGTCGGATCGTGAAGACGTACGACTACATCAACCGCGTTGTGATAACGCTTCCGCTGTCGGTCTACGAGGGTACGTGGACAACACTCTCCCCTCTTGTTGCTATGCATCACCATGATCTTGCGTGTGCGTAGGAAATTTTTGAAATTACTACGTTACCCAACAGTGGCATCCGAGCCTGGTTTTATGCGTTGATGCTATGCACGAGTAGAACACAAGTGAGTTGTGGGCGACATAAGTCATACTGCTTACCAGCATGTCATACTTTGGTTCGGCGGTATTGTGAGATGAAGCGGCCCGGACCGACATTACGCGTACGCTTACGCGAGACTGGTTTCACCGTTGCGAGCACTCGTTGCTTAAAGGTGACTGGCGGGTGTCTGTCTCTCTCACTTTAGTTGAACCGAGTGTGGCTATGCCCGGTCCTTGCGAAGGTTAAAACAGCACCAACTTGACAAACTATCGTTGTGGTTTTGATGCGTAGGTAAGAACGGTTCTTGCTAAGCCCGTAGCAGCCACGTAAAACTTGCAACAACAAAGTAGAGGACGTCTAACTTGTTTTTGCAGGGCATGTTGTGAAGTGATATGGTCAAGACATGATGCTATATTTTATTGTATGAGATGATCATGTTTTGTAACCGAGTTATCGGCAACTGGCAGGAGCCATATGGTTGTCGCTTTATTGTATGAAATGCAATCGCCATGTAATTGTTTTACTTTATCACTAAGCGGTAGCGATAGTCGTAAAAGCAATAAGTTGGCGAGACGACAACGATACTACGATGGAGATCAAGGTGCCGCGCCGGTGACGATGGTGATCATGACGGTGCTTCGGAGATGGAGATCACAAGCACAAGATGATGATGGCCATATCATATCACTTATATTGATTGCATGTGATGTTAATCTTTTATGCATCTTATCTTGCTTTGATTGACGGTAGCATTATAAGATGATCTCTCACTAAAATTTCAAGATAAAAGTGTTCTCCCTGAGTATGCACCGTTGCGAAAGTTCTTCGTGCTGAGACACCACGTGATGATCGGGTGTGATAGGCTCTACGTTCAAATACAACGGGTGCAAAACAGTTGCACACGCGGAATACTCAGGTTAAACTTGACGAGCCTAGCATATGCAGATATGGCCTCGGAACACGGAGACCGAAAGGTCGAGCATGAATCATATAGTAGATATGATCAACATAGTGATGTTCACCGTTGAAACTACACCATCTCACGTGATGATCGGACATGGTTTAGTTGATATGGATCACGTGATCACTTAGAGGATTAGAGGGATGTCTATCTAAGTGGGAGTTCTTAAGTAATATGATTAATTGAACTTAAATTTATCATGAACTTAGTCCTGATAGTATTTTTGCAAATTATGTTGTAGATCAATAGCTCGCGTTGTTGCTTCCCTGTGTTTATTTTTGATATGTTCCGAGAGAAAATTATGTTGAAAGATGTTAGTAGCAAACACTACTAGAAAAAGGGCTATAAATGGGATTGACACTAATGGCGCACCAGACAAGCGGTGCGCCATTAGTATATACTAATGACGCACCACCTTCTGATACGCCATTAGAGTTGAAACTACTAATGGCGCACCTGGCGCAGGGTGCGCCATTAGTATCAAAAAAAATTTAACTAGTGCGCCTGTCCAAACATACTAATGGCGCATCCAGACACAGTGCGCCATTACTAGTTGTAACTAGTAATGGCGCCCCTCGCCCAGGGTGCGCAATTAGTATCAAAAAAAGTTTTTTTTTAACTAGTGCGCCTGTCCAAACATACTAATGGCGCATCCGGACACAGTGCGCCATTACTAGTTGTAACTAGTAATGGCGCACCCTGGGTGCGCCATTAGTATCAAAAAAAAAATTTTACTAGTGCGCCTGTCCAAACATACTAATGGCGCATCCAGACACAGTGCGCCATTACTAGTTCTAACTAGTAATGGCGCACCTGGCCCTGGGTGCGCCATTAGTATCAAAAAAAAAATTTAACTAGTGCGCCTGTCCAAACATACTACTGGCGCACCACCAGAAGGTGCGCCATTAGTAATCTGGATTACTAATGGCGCATTTAGAGTTGGTGCGCCATTAGTAAGTGGGCAGCAACAAGATATTCTGGACAACCTCTCCTACCCACACTCACTTTCTCCCCACTTCATTCTCTCCACCTCCTCCTTGTCTCGGGTGCCTCCTCTTTTTCACCTCATTTCCACCATAGATTCATTCAATTTAAGTGGTTAAATTACCTTGTTTTGATAGGTAAGTAAGGGGGGAAGCTATATTTATGTTGTTCTCCCTACAACAATGTGCACATGCACTTTTTATGGCCTAGCTAGATCTATGTATGTTCGTGGTGTTGCATATGTTTGTGGTGTTGCATATGTGTTTGTGTTTGGAGGTGTACCGGTATTTGAAATGCGATAGTTGCCAATATTTTGCCGGAATGTTGATTCATTTCCGTTTCGGCGAGAATTTTGGCATTAAGCATTCTTTTTGGTCCTATTTTTAGGGAAAGTCATGCCAAATTTTTTCTTGGTTCTAAAATATTGTTTTGCTCTACCCCGCAGGCGACCATGGTCTGCATGATGACCGAAGGCATCGTGAATAGGTTTTTGAGGTCCGCGAAGGCCGAGATGCTTCAAAAGAACGAGACGGAGATAAGATGTCCGTGTCGAAGATGCAAGCTGAAGAGCCTTATTGCGGACCCGGAATCCTGGCAGGTGCGGGACCACCTGCTCTTGCGTGGTTTCATGGATGGCTATCGGTGGCAAGGTGATGAAGATGACTACGAAGTCGTCCATGGGGGCCGGGCAAGAAATGAGGAAGAGCAGCAAGACAACCACCGCGGCTCGGGCGGGCGAGAAGACGAAGAATCCCCAGGAGATGATCACGACGGTGATGCTGTACACAGTCATCATGTAGAAGATGCAGGACATGATGATGAGGAAGATGCCGGAGCAGACGACGGGCATGATCATGAAGGTGATGATGCCGGCGGAGCAGACGATGCTGGACCATCGATGGGCTGGGTGCAGGACCCTCATATTCAAGAGCTGCTTCTCAAGCAGACAGATAACGCAAGAGCTGCCGCCCGAGAGAAATCCAAGATGGATCAACTTGAGTTAGACGCGGTTACTCCATTGTATGAAGGATGCAGGCCCGAGGATACCCGCCTGAAAGTAACGCTCATGGCTCTAGAGATGAAGGTAAAACACAAAATGACCGACGCATGCTTCGACGAGAACATGTCATTCTGGCACGAACGTCTTCCCAAGGGGAACAAGTGCCCGACCAGTTTGGAGGAGGCGAAGAAAATCGTGTGTCCTCTGGATTTACCGCAAGTGAAATACCATGTGTGCATGAACAATTGCATCATTTATCGGGACGACCACGCGGAGTCTACCATATGTCCGGTGTGCGGCGTCACTCGATACAAGAAGAGGAAGAAAGCTCCTCGAAAAGTGGTGTGGTACTTTCCGATCACTCGTCGTCTGCAGCGGTATTTCGCGGACCTTAAGGTAGCAAAGCTCCTGCGTTGGCACGCGGATAGGGAGGAGAAGAAGCGAGAAGATGACGCAAATGATCCGGAGATAGATAAAAAAGACAAGATGCTGAGTCACCCTAAGGATGCGAGCCAGTGGCAAGCGTTGAACTTCGAAGACCTAGAATTTGGGAATGATCCAAGGAACATCATGCTGGGCGCGAGCACCAATGGAGTCAATCCGTTTGGCATCCAGAGAAGCACACATAGCACCTGGCCTGTGTTTGTGTGGATGTACAACCTTCCCCCCTGGTTGTGCAAGAAGAGGAAGTACATTCACATGAGTATGCTAATTGAAGGACCGAAACAACCAGGGAACGACATCAATCTGTATCTGGGGCTGCTGAAAGAGGAGCTTGACACGCTGTGGAAAACGACAGCCAATACGTGGGACGCCGCAGAGAAAGAATAGTTCCCTATGAGAGCCGCGTTGCTCACGACGGTGCACGACTATCTCGGTTACGGATATGTCGCGGGGCAGGTGGTCCACGGATTTTCTGGATGCGTAAGGTGCATGGATGACACAACGTATCGCCAGCTAGATAGAGATCCCGGGTCTTCGAAAACCGTGTTCATGGGACATCGAAGGTGGCTTCGCGACGATGACCCGTGGAGAAAACGCAAGGATCTATTCAATGGTGAAACCGAACCCCGAGGACGCCCGCGTACGAGGAGCGGCGAGGAAATAGACGAGCTGTTGAAAAATTGGAAAGACTGCCCACTGCCGGGAAAGAAGCAAAAGGCAGCAGAGCCGGGAAAGAAGCGAAAGGCGCCAGAGCCGCTGCTGAAGGTATGGAAAACGAGGTCTGTTTTCTGGGACTTGCCGTACTGGAAGATCCACCGTGTGCCTCACAGCCTTGATGTCATGCATATCACGAAGAACGTGTGCGAGAGTCTGCTTGGTACCCTGCTCAACATGCCAGAGAGGACCAAAGATGGGCCGAAAGCAAGGGCAGACTTGAAATCAATGGGCATCAGGCAGGAGCTTCACGCTATATATGATGATGATGATGATGATGATGATGATGAGGAGGCGAAGCAGGACACGGAAAGTCGTCGCAAAGGCAAAAAGGCCAAGAAGACCGGAAATGACTACCCTCCCGCGTGCTTCACTCTAAGTCAGGAGGAGATCGAGCAGTTTTTCACCTGCCTCGTAGGAGTAAAACTTCCTTACGGTTACGCGGGGAAGATAAGCAGATACCTAGACCTAGCGAAGCTGAAGTTCAGCGGGATGAAGTCTCACGACTGTCACGTGCTGATGACGCAGATACTTCCAGTTGCAATCCGTGGGATCATGGACGCGCACGTTCGTGAAACGCTATTTGGCCTATGCAACTTTTTCGACGTCATCTCTCGGAAGTCTGTTGGCGTGAGGCAACTCAGAAGGCTACAGGAAGAGATCGTGGTGATACTATGCGAGCTTGAGATGTACTTCCCACCCGCATTCTTCGACGTTATGGTGCATCTGCTGGTCCATATCGTGGACGATATCATCCAACTCGGGCCGACGTTCCTGCACAGCATGATGCCGTTCGAAAGGATGAATGGTGTCATCAAAGGATACGTTCGCAACATGTCACGTCCAGAGGGAAGCATAGCCAGGGGCTTTCTGACCGAAGAGTGCATCTCCTACTGCACGAATTATCTAGGCATCGAGAACCCCGTTGGTCTGCCCGTCAACAGGCACCTCGGCAGGCTCGCTGGATGGGGTCACCGTGAGGGTCGCCGCGAAATGCATGTCGACTTCGAGGGTCGACTCGCCGACTTTGAAAGAGCAAACCTAGTCGCGCTACAACACATAGACGTGGTCGATCCTTGGGTGGTAGAGCACAAAACCTTTATTAAGAAGACGTACAATGACCGAGGCCAACAGAGGACGGACGGAGATATACTCAAAGAGCACAACTCATGTTTCACGCGTTGGTTCAAGCAGAAGCTTCTGTCGTACCCTTTACATGAGGATTCTTCCGCGGAAGAACAACTCATATTCGCCTTGTCACAGGGCGCCGAGCACAACCTGATGACCTATGAGGCATACGATATCAACGGCTACACATTCTACACCGAGGCCAAGGACATGAAGAGCGATGGTTTTCAGAACTCCGGGGTAACGATGGAATCCTACACCGGTAACGACAAGGACAGATACTACGGAAGGATCGAGGAGATCTGGGAGCTGAGCTACGCTGGAGAGAAGGTCCCGATGTTCCGCGTCAGATGGGCCAAGAGCGTCCTAAAAGAAGACCGGTATTTCACCACCATGGTTATACCCGAAGCCAAATCCAAGACCGCAGGCGCAAACGTCACCGCGAAAAATGAGCCATGGGTACTGGCTTCCCAAGTGGACCAATGCTTCTTCATTACCGACCCGTCAAAGCCCAGTCGTGTTGTCGTGAGGAGAGGCAAAAGGAAGATCATCGGAATGGATGGAGTAGCCAATGAGCAAGACTTCGACAAGTACGGCGACCCGAGAATCGAACATGACGACGATGATGAAGTAGCAGCATACACCACAAGAAGAAGCAGGACCACCCTACCCAAAGGACGTCCGTTCCACAGAAGAACTCCATTTGCGAAAAAGAAGGGCAAGAAGATTGTGAACAGATAGCTAGCTAAGATCGATTGTATTTAAATCGTAGCCTTCATTTCTCGATTGTATTTCATGGGCACTTTTTGAACTATCATGAATATTTTTAAATTTCATGGACACTCGATCTCGATCCCCCTCCATCTCGATCGCTAGCTATCCCACCTCGCCAGATCCGGTCCCCCTCGCCGCCGAGCACCCCCCGGTCCACCGGCCCCCCGCACCCCGCGCACCCTCCCCCGCTCCACCGGCATTACTGTTTGATGATATTTTTTAAAAAATTATTACTGTCTTATAAAAAATATTACTGTTATGATTTAAACAAGTTTGAACATATTTAAACACAAATAAATATCAAACAGCATTTTAAATGCATAAAAAAATTGTGGAGCCTGGGAATCGAACCCAGGACCTCCTGGTGTGAGAACTGGCTGCTGACCAGTCGAGCTAGTAGAGGGAACTTGGTGTGGATCAGGTAAGGTGGAAGATAACCTGTTGGCTCGAGCAGAAATCAAAAAAAAATACTAATGGCGCACCAGGGTGAGGTGCGCCATTAGTATGGATGTACTTATGGCGCACCAGGGTGAGGTGCGCCATTAGTATGGATGTACCTGTTGGAAGATAACCTATCCCCTCTCTCTCCCTCGCCCTCGCCCTCGATCCCCTTCCCCTCTCCTCTCCCGACGCCGCTGCCCCGCCGCCTCGACGCCGCCCCGTCGTCCTCGTCTCCGCCCCGACGCCGCTGGCCCTTCCCCTCTCCTCTCCCGACGCCGCTGCCCCGACCTCCTCCTCGCCCCTCGACGTCGCCCTCGATCCCCTTCCCCTCTCCTCTCCCGACGCCGCCGCCCCGTCGTCCTCGTCCTCGCCCTCCTCCTCGTCCGCGCCACCGCCGCGCCGCTCCGACCTCCTCCTTGTCCCCTCCGGCCTCCTCCGCCTCCTCAGGTACTGCCCCCACCTCTCCCTCCCCCTCCGGCCTCCTCCTTCCCCTTTGTAAATTTTAGGGTGTAGGGTTTGCAAATTTTAGGGTTAGGGCAGTAAATTTTAGGGCAAATCTAGCACAGTTAGCAAAGTTAGAAATCTTTTAGGAAATTAGGGTAGTAGAAAAAACAGTAGCAATTTAAAAAAACAGTACCAAAAAAATTAGGTATAAAAACAGTAGCAAATAAAAAATATTAGCAAATATAGCTAGGGTAATTTTGTTTAGGTATAAAAAAGAGTAGCAATTTCAAAAGAATAGTAGCAATTTTAAAAACAGTAGCAAAAAAAGTTAGGTATAAAAACAGTAGCAAATAAAAAAAGAGTAGCGAATATAGCTAGGGAAATTTTGTTTAGGTAGAAAAACAGTAGCAAATAAAAAAAGCAGTAGCAAATTAAAAAAACAGTAGCAAAAAATTAGGTATAAAAACAGTAGCAAATATAGCTAGGGCAATTTTGTTTAGGTATAAAAAACAGTAGCTACAATTTGTAAAAAGCATGAGCAACTGATCTGATTCATCTCATCCTCTCTCGATCTGCAGGATACAAGTGGAACAAGGCAGGGGCGTAGGTGCTTGCTACTCAGGCACGGCGGCAGAGCCAAGCACACCCTCCTCTCCCAAGGTACCAACCCCTCTTCCTCTCCCCCTGTATATACTGCTGTCCAGTACATTTTTTTGCTCAATTTGCTGCTGTCCAGTACATCTTGTTAAAATTGCTGCTGACCAGTACATCTTTGCAATATATGGTGATGTGTACCATTCTTGATAGGATGTATCAATTGTAGTAGATGATCAAGAAGATGTATAGAAAAGAAAAATGATGGTTAGGGTGGTGGCCTAGTTGTATAGGATGGTTAGGGTGGTGGCCTAGTTCTTTGGGCTGTCTTTGGCTGTACTTAGAATAATCCGCAGTTCAAAAAAATACCATGTCAAGTGTTCTTTCTCTGAGATGTTATTAAATAGACATTGAGAAAAAAAATGGAACTAAGTTACCTGGAATGATCATATTGGCCAACTATCTTGAAGTAGAGTATTCATATTGGCGAGCTAGCAAGTATATATGATTGGTTCCCTCTTTGCTTTACTTGGTTCAAATTTCAAACTCTGCGTCTTTTTAGTGACAAATCCCAATACGAAAGGCGGAGCGTGCATGCATATTCAGCTCATTACACTTATTCATTGTGGTTGGGGAGTTTTCAAGTGTATATGATGTGTTTACTCTTAGCAGAAATCATTGATAGTTTTATTAATACATCACTTTAACATTGGTATCAGAGAGAAAATACAACTAGGCCACCACCCAACAGTGAGAAATCTGCAATTCTCAGAAAGTAATGGTGGAGATTTTTATTCTTCTAGCCAGCGTAGCTCGAAACTTCCAACTAGGCCACCACCCAACAGTGAGAAATCTGCAATTCTCAGAAAGTAATGGTCAAGAAGATGTATAGGATGTATCGGAGAGAAAAACTTCCAGCGTAGCTCGAAACTTTTTCAATCTTCAATTCTTTGCATACATTGGCACAAACCCGACGTTCGTGAAACATCTCGGATGCCACCACCAGTAACCTGCGCGTCCCTGCTACTGCTACCTGCAGATTGCACAAGTCAATTCTCTGTTTTATTTGCTTTAACATAACGGAATAACTAATGGTGGCTGCCAAATGATGACAGACTAAGTTTCTGATTTATTTTGTTATAGAAGTGTAGATTCATTGGTAGCAATTGTTTTCAGTGTCTCATGTTGCTTGTAGTGTTTTGTCCAAAATGTTGAATGATACTGCTTGGAGATGCATATATTGTTTCACCTCTTCACATGCCAATGTATTTTCCATGTTGTGATGGAGGCCTTTTTTGCCTTGTCCACCCGAGAGGCCCATGAGTTTGCCGGAATGTCGATTAACTTCCATTCCGGCAAATTCGGGTACTCCATATGTCCTATTTTCAGCAAAGGTCATGCTGAAATTTTCCGTGAATTTTAGCATGACTTTGCTAAAAATAGGACATATGGGGTACTTGTGACTAATGCATGGGCCGGGGTATCTTAGTAGGTAATTAAGTAGGATCAAGTGCCCCGGCATACTTGTGACTAATGCATGGCTTTTAGGGTGCCTCGGTGTCGATAAAAACCGAAATGATGAAAGCTTAGGCTTTTAGGGTGCCTCGGCGTCGAAAAACCCTCAATGATAAAAGCTTAGCTTTTAGGATGCCTCGGTGTCGACAAACCCTAAATGATGAGACCATGATCTTGTTCCTTGACAATAACCAACTTTTTGACCAAACTTTGTTCCTATTTAGAGAGAAACATGGCCAACAACGATGAGGCCGGGGGTTCGAGCGTCAAGCCATTCTGGAAGCTGTCCCAGGAGATGGAGGAACAACCTCACTTGTATGAGGACGCCGCCTTCCCCACCGATCCTGAGACCACTGATGGTACCGCCGAGGATGACCCCACTGATGCCACCACTGATGGTGCCGCCGAGGATGCCACCACTGATGATGGCGGCGCACGCACAGATGGCAGCCAACCGAAGAGGCAACGGAAGGACCGGCGCCCGACCGTGCTCCGCACCCTCAAGGAGGAAGTTACTGAAGTGGACTCCGACGGGAATCCAACGGCGCCCGAACGAATAGTCAAGGGGTACTCGCTTCAGCTCGGGTGCATTCTCCGGAGCACCGTCTCGATCAACACCGAGAACCTGAGGCATCCTGACCGAGGGAATTTGCGCAACCTCCTCTTCACGACGCTGCACGAACGATACAAGTTCCCCGCTGAATTTGAAAACACAAGCCTCAAAGGGAATAAAGTGAACAATGCTGCCCTCACGAAGATGAGCAAGGCCCTGTCTACTTGGAAAAGCAATGTGAAGAGAATGATCGAGAAAGGTGAGAGTTATGAGAAGATCAAGGAGAAAAATCCTTCGATCACCGAAGATGACTACAACGACTTCAAGATCAATTGCTCGAGCACCGCAAACTCCGAATCAAGTAAGTGGGGGAAAGAAATGCGGGAGCTGAACTTAGGGGAACACACACTCGGTCCCGGCGGTTACAGAGTGGTGGAGCCTATATGGGACAAGGAGGAGGCGGACCGTGCCGAGCAAGGCCTACCACCCCTCTTCGATAAATACGGTGACAAGCAGACCAGGAACTTTGTCAGGGCCCGATACAAGAAGGACCCGAAAACAAAGGAGCTTACCACGGATCCGAAGACCAGGGCGCTTGAGCTTGCTCCATATGGTTGCATTCTAATTAATGAAGCCAAATTTCTAAATGGTTCACATTCCTTCCGCAGGCGACTGAAAGCAGTAGCGCGGGGTCGACTAAGAGCAACCCTTGGGACACCACTCTAAATAGGGCGTTGAATGTAATGAAGAACAAGGATAAGCTCAGTAAGCCGACGTCAGCTGGTCGTGTGGCCGGCAAAGGCTTGTCGACAAAATGGTCGTCATACTATGACACTGCTGGGCGAAAGGAGAAAAAGACCAGCTCGGAAAGCCAGGCGCGCGAGGTTCAAGAACTCAGGGCACAGGTGGCGCGGATTCCGGAGATTGTCCAAGAGCAAGTGCAACAACAACTCGGAGCGACGATCACCGCCATTGTGCCTACCTTGATCCAGGGGATTAGTGCATGGATTGCGGGCGGCCAACAGGGGCCGCCCCCGATTCCTAGCTTCACGGCCAGCAACTCGCAGAACGTGATGGCGGGGCCATTGGTGTCTCCGGCGGAGGCGGCATTGGTGTCTCCGACGCCAGCACGGGAGCTTAATGCACCTGGGTGTACGCCGGCCGGCACCTCTGCAGCAAGCGGCCCCTCCGTCAACTGCACGCCCGCCGTTGGCGGTGCCTCGACATTAGCCGAGCTCGACGCCATCATCACGGTAACTAATTAAGCCTCTCTCGGCCGAGGACTTCATCTCCTTGCCTTTGACTGGGCATCCCTAACGCCCTACATGTTTTCGCAGGGCGCCGCCGATGTTCCGTGCACTCTCCAGCACTTCGTGAACAACGAGTTGGTCGATGTCGCCAAGGGCAAAATCGTTCAACCGGGCAACCCCTTGTTCCACGGTACCCAGATGCCACCCAACTTGTTTAGGGTTCAACTGGTTCGGGTGCTGCCAGGCTGCGACGAGGTGTTACCTCCGATTCGACCCATCGGGGCCGACGATGATGACATGATGAACCTCAGCGCCTGCCTGAGCTGGCCCCTGCTTTGGCCAAAGAGCCAGATTCGTTTGGGGGCGGGGGACACCACCCCCAAGACAACACCGCCAGTCGTGCCGGCGCCAAGTCGGCCCCATGGCAAGACCGCCGCAACGGTGCCGGACATCCCTATGCCACTGGATCCAAACATGCATATGGCACAGGATCAGAACGACGACGACGACGATACATTTGCCAACGTCGATCAGTACTTTGCCAATCATGGGGACGGTGGCGACTTCATGGGGCCTCCTTCTCAAGAACCCAACCCAACAAAAGATGTGTGCGATCTAGCTGGTACCGCGGAGAAGCCAAGTTGCAACAGGCGTCGTCTCAGTTCAGCTCTCAGGAGACGCCTCCAGCTGCCGACTTCACCGAGCCTCAGATAGGCGAGGTGCCAAATATGATCAGCCCCAACACACTCAAGAAGGCGGTCTGTGAGCAGAACTCGGTCCCATTACAGGAGATCAAGAAGAAGGCACGCAAAAGAAAGACTAACAAGGGTGCGGGCCAGCTGGCACCGAGTACGATCCGTGCTCAGGACGGGCCACCTTCAACTGCGGATATCTCGAGGAGGGTGCATGTGGCGGGTAGGCCAATGCTACCGAGAAATATGCTCGATGCTGCAACCGGTGCTATGCGGAGTCTGCATGACAGTGTTCTTTCTTTGGAGAAGCGGCGTCTCCGAGATAAGGATGTGGCATACCCGGTTTTCGCGGCCAAGGTGCCAGAGGGCAAGGGCTTTGTGGATAACTCCATCGGGGGTACGATCGTCCTGCGGTTTGATGACATCCACACTATGTTGAACCTTCATCCGCTGCACTACACCTTCGTTCGGCTATTTTCGCTGAGTATGGAGATGCGGATCATTCGCGACAAGACCCCGGACATCGTGATAGTCGACCCCTTCTACATGCGTGCCAAGATCTTGGGCAGCGCTGGGGACCAGCAAGTCGCGAGTTCTTACCTCGAAGGCGTCATTCTGGCAAACCAAGATAAGGATAACTTCCTCGTGCCTTACTTTCCCGAGTAAGTCCTCCCCTCAACCGCCCCGTAACATATGAATTCTTAGATTTCGATCGTTTTTCTTTTAACATTCCGTGTTTTCTGCAGTGACACACATTGCATGCTCATCCTCCTAAGCCCCAAATATTCCATGGCCACGTATTTCGACCCGGACCGCCAGTCGAACGTAGACTACACAAATGTCAAGAAGGTTCTTGATGATGTTCTCCCCGGCTACGTCAAATCTGGAGGCACCTTCACTAGGCCTATTCGTAAGTACGGCAAGCACGTGTTCTCCCACAATACGACGTTCTGCTGCGTCAAGCAGCCGCCTGGCGGTCAGAAGGGTGCCTACTACGCCATCCATCACATGCGGGCGATCGTACGGGACCATCATCAACTACTGCTACCGAGTAGACTCAAAGATTGGGCCGCGAGCGTGTCGGCAATCCAGGACGCGGACATCAGACAAGAATTCTTTCGCATCCAGTCGGAGTTTGCGGAAATCATCCATCAAGATGTCCTTCGTACCTCGGGGCAGTTCTACCTCAGAAATCAACCGTCCAACAGTGACATCGACACAATCCTACAAATGCAGGCTGACAACGCCCGTTGTTTCATGACTCCCACGATAGACGGCGGCTTCATCCACGCTCCGGTCCCTTGAGTCGAGTAGAAAGCAGTGATGCTGTGTCTAGTTCTGAAACATCGATTGGCTCATGTTGTAATTAAACTTTAATGAACTTGTAGTATGTCTCTTTGGTTTCGAGAGTCCTTCAACTTAGATGTAATCGATGCTATTAATGTCTTGCTTTTCTCTTCCGATCGTTCTGTTGCATACTTATATATTGCTTATGTATTGTCTGTGAATTGGTACTAACGTTTCGTTTGGCTACTACATAGCGATGCCGTGGTATGTCGTGTACAAGGGTAAGGTTCCCGGAGTCTACGACGACTGGGAGGAGTGTCGGAGACAGGTTCACCGATTCAGCGGTAACAGTTACAAAGGGTACGCCACTAGGGCCGAGGCCGAATCTAGATACGCCCGCTATCTAGCGGGAGAGGGGAGGGAGCGTTGGAGGAACCGGATGAAGACGAGTTTCATCGTGATGATGCTCATCGTGATGACCGCAGCTCTCTTCTATGTGATGGTAGTTTAGATGATCGATATCGACTTGTAATGTGAAGACAAACTCGCGGTCTCGAGACTTGTAATATAATTTTCTATCTTTGTTCGGTCTTTTCAATTCGGAGACTAATATGATGAATTATATTCGGAGACTAATATGATGAATTGTATTCAGAGACTAATCTTCTATTGTATTCGATGAATCTGTTGTTGATGTGTGCTGTCTATATGTTGTCCAATTATACATTTTGTAACCTGTGCAAAAAACAGAAAATTAAAAAATAAAAAAAACCTAATATTCCTACTAATGGCGCATCACATCATAGTGCGCCATTAGTATGCCAAAGGATACTAATGGCGCATCACTAAATAGTGCGCCATTAGTATGCCGAAGTTACTAATGGCGCATCATGTTGTTGTGCGCCATTAGTATGCCAAAGCACCTGGGTATACATGGCCCCCTAGGAGGCATACTAATGGCGCACTGTTGTATATACTAATGGCGCATCTGGGGTGCGCCATTAGTATACCAGATACTAATGGCGCACCAGTGGTGCGCCATTAGTAAAATATACTAATGGCGTGCTACTAATGGCGCACCACTAATGCGCCATTAATGGCCAGATTAGGTGCGCCATTAGTAGGCCTTTTCCTAGTAGTGAAAGATGCGGATTGGATCTGTGATCTAAGGATTATCCTCATTGCTGCACAGAAGAATTATGTCCTTGATGCACCGCCAGGTGATAGACCTATTGCAGGAGCAGATGCAGACGCTATGAACGTTTGGCTAGCTCAATATGATGACTACTTGATAGTTTAGTGCACCATGCTTAACGGCTTAGAATCGGGACTTCAAAGACGTTTTGAACGTCATGGACCATATGAGATGTTCCAGGAGTTGAAGTTAATATTTCAAGCAAATACCCGAGTTGAGAGATATGAAGTCTCAAACAAGTTCTATAGCTAAAAGATGGAGGAGAATAGCTCAAGCAGTGAGCATGTGCTCAGATTGTCTGGGTACTACAATCGCTTGAATCAAGTGGGAGTTAATCTTCTAGATAAAATAGTGATTGGCAGAATTCTCTAGTCACCATCACCAAGTTAGTAGAACTTAGTGATGAACTATAGTATGCAAGGGATGACGAAAGTAATTCCCGAGCTCTTCGTGATGCTGAAATCGATGAAGGTAGAAATCAAGAAAAACATCAAGTGTTGATGGTTGACGAGACCACTAGTTTCAAGAAAAGGGCAAAGGGAAGAAGGGGAACTTCAAGAAGAACGGCAAGCAAGTTGCTACTCAAGTGAAGAAGCCCAAGTCTGTACCTAAGCCTGAGACTAAGTGCTTCTACTGAAAAGGGACTGGTCACTGGAAGCGGAACTGTCCCAAGTATTTGGTGGATAAGAAGGATGGCAAAGTGAACAAAGGTATATTGGATATACATGTTATTGATGTGTACTTACTAGTGTTTATAGCAACCCCTTGGTATTTGATACTGGTTCAGTTGCTAAGAGTAGTAACTCGAGACGGGAGTTGCAGAATAAACAGAGACTAGTAAAAAGGCGAGGTGACGATGTGTGTTGGAAGTAGTTCCAAGATTGATATGATCATCATTGCACACTCCCTGTACTTTCGGGATTAGTGTTGAAACTAAATAAGTGATATTTGGTGTTTGCGTTGAGCATGAATATGATTTGATCATGTTTATTGCAATACGGTTATTTAAGTTAGAGACAATTGTTGTTCTGTTTACATGAATAAAAACCTTCGATGGTCATACACACCAACGAAAATGGTTTGTTGGATCTCGATCGTAATGGTACACATATTCATAATATTGAAGCCAAAAGATGCAAAGTTAATAATGATAGTGCAACTTATTTGTGGCACTGTCGTTTAGGTCATATTGGTGTAAAGCGCATGAAGAAACTCCATACTGATGGGATTTTGGAATCACTTGATTATGAATCACTTGATGCTTGCGAACCGTGCCTCATGGGCAAGATGACTAAAACACCGTTCTCCGGAACTATGGAGAGAGCAACAGATTTTTTGGAAATCATACATACAGATGTATGTGGTCCGATGATTGTTGAGGCTCGCAGCGGGTATCGTTATTTTCTGACCTTCACAGATGATTTGAGCAGATATGGGTATATCTACTTAATGAAACACAAGTCTGAAACATTTGAAAAGTTCATATAATTTCAGAGTGAAGTGCAAAATCATCATAACAAGAAAATAAAGTTTCTACGATCTGATCGTGGAGAAGAATATTTGAGTTGCGAGTTTGGCCTTCAATTAAAACAATGTGGAATAGTTTCACAAACTCATGCCACCTGGAACACCACAACATTATGGTGTGTCCGAACGTCATAACCGTACTTTATTGAATATAGTGCAATCTATGATGTCTCTTACCGATTTACCAGTATTGTTTTGGGGATATGCATTAGAGACAGCTGCATTCACGTTAAATAGGGTACCATCTAAATCCGTTGAGACGACATCTTATGAACTGTGGTTTGGCAAGAAACCAAAGTTGTCGTTCTTAAAGTTTGGGGTTGCGAAGCTTATGTGAAAAGGTTTCATCCTGATAAGCTCAAACCCAAATCGGAGAAATGTGTCTTCATAGGATACCCAAAGGAGACAGTTGGGTACACCTTCTATCACAGATCAGAAGGCAAGACATTCGTTGCTAAGAATGGATCCTTTCTAGAGAAGGAGTTTCTCTCGAAAGAAGTGAGTGGGAGGAAAGTAGAACTTGATGAGGTAACTGTACCTGCTCCCTTATTGGAAAGTAGTTCATCACAGAAATCTGTTATTGTGACTCCTACACCAATTAGTGAGGAAGTTAATGATGATGATCATGTAACTTCAGATCAAGTTACTACCAAACCTCGTAGGTAAACCAGAGTGAGATCCACACCAGAGTGGTACGGTAATCTTGTTTTGGAGGTCATGTTATTTGACCATGACGAACCTACGAACTATGAGGAAGCGATGATGAGCCCAGATTCCGCGAAATAGCTTGAGGCCATGAAATCTGAGATGAGATCCATATATGAGAACAAAGTATGGACTTTGATTGACTTGCCCAATGATCAGCGAGCCATTGACATTAAATGGATCTTCAAGAGGAAGATAGACAGTGATAGTAGTGTTACTGTCTACAAAGCTAGAATTGTCGCAAAAAGGTTTTCGACAAGTTCAAGGTGTTGACTACGATGAGAGTTTCTCACTCGTATCTATACTTAAATCTGTCGGAATCATGTTAGCAATTGCCGCATTTTATGAAATATGGCAACTGGATAAACAAAACTGCATTCCTTAATGGATTTATTAAAGAAGAGTTGTATATGATGCAACCAGAAGGTTTTGTCAATCCTAAAGGTGCTAACAAAATATGCAAGCTCCAGCGATCCATCTATGGACTGGTGCAAGCATCTCGGAGTTGGAATATACGCTTTGATAAGTTGATCAAAGGATATAGTTTTATACAAACTTGCGGTGAAGCCTGTATTTATAAGAAAGTGAGTGGGAGCACTACAGCATTTCTGATAAGTATATGTGAATGACATATTGTTGATCGGAAATAATGTAGAATTATTCTGCAAAGCATAAAGGAGTGTTTGAAATGAGTTTTTCAAAGAAAGACCTCGGTGAAGCTGCTTACATATTGAGCATCAAGATCTATAGAGATAGATCAAGACGCTTGATAAGTTTTTCCAAATGAGTACATACCTTAACAAGATTTTGAAGTAGTTCAAAATAGAACAGTCAAAGAAAGAGTTCTTGCCTGTGTTACAAGGTGTGAAATTGAGTAAGACTCAAAGCCCGACCACGGCAGAAGATAGAAAGAGAATGAAAGTCATTCCCTATGCCTTGGCCATAGGTTCTATAAAGTATGCCATGCTGTGTACCAGATCTATTGTATACCCTACACTAATTTTCTCAAGGGAGTACAATAGTGATCTAGGAGTAGATCACTGGAAAGCGGTCAAAATTATCCTTAGTGGAATAAGGATATGTTTCTCGGTTATGGAAGTGACAAAAGGTTCGTCGTAAAGGGTTACGTCGATGCAAGTTTTGACACTAATCTAGATGACTCTAAGTCTCGGTCCAGATACATATTGAAAGTGGGAGCAATTAGCTAGAGTAGCTCCGTGCAGAGCATTGTAGACATAGAAATTTGCAAAATACTTACGGATCTGAATGTGACAGACCCGTTGACTAAAATTATCTCACAAGCAAAACATGATCACACCTTAGTACTCTTTGGGTGTTAATCACATAGCGATGTGAACTAGATTACTGACTCTAGTAAACCCTTTGGGTGTTGGTCACATGACGATGTGAACTATGGGTGTTAATCACATGGTGATGTGAACTATTGATGTTAAATCACATGGCGATGTGAACTAGATTATTGACTCTAGTGCAAGTGGGAGAATGAAGGAAATATGCCCTAGAGGCAGTAATAAAGTTATTATTTATTTCCTTATATCATGATAAATGTTTATTATTCATGCTAGAATTGTATTAACCGGAAACATGATACATGTGTGAATACATAGACAAACAGTGTGTCACTAGTATGCCTCTACTTGACTAGCTCGTTAATCAAAGATGGTTATGTTTCCTAGCCATAGACATGAGTTGTCATTTGATTAATAGGATCACCTCATTAGGAGAATGACGTGATTGACTTGACCCATTCCGTTAGCTTAGCACCCGATCGTTTAGTATGTTGCTATTGCTTTCTTCATGACTTATACATGTTCCTATGACTATGAGATTATGCACGTCCCATTTACCAGAGGAACACTTTGTGTGCTACCAAACGTCACAACGTAAATGCGTGATTATAAAGGTGCTCTATAGGTGTCTCCAAAGGTACTTGTTGGGTTGGCGTATTTCGATTAGGATTTGTCACTCCGATTGTCGGAGAGGTATCTCTGGGCCCACTTGGTAATGCACATCACTATAAGCCTTGCAAGCATTGTGACTAATGAGTTAGTTACGGGATCATGTATTACGGAACGAGTAAAGAGACTTGCCGGTAACGAGATTGAACTAGGTATCGAGATACCGACGATCGAATCTCGGGCAAGTAACATACCGATGACAAAGGGAACAACGTATGTTGTTATGCGGTTTGACCGATAAAGATCTTCGTAGAATATGTAGGAACCAATATGAGCATCCAGGTTCCGCTATTGGTTATTGACCGGAGAGGTGTCTCGGTCATGTCTACATAGTTCTCGAACCCGTAGGGTCCGCACGCTTAACGTTACGATGACAGTTATATTATGAGTTTATATGTTTTGATGTACCGAAGGTTGTTCGGAGTCCCGGATGTGATCACGGACATGACGAGGAGTCTCGAAATGGTCGAGACATAAAGATTGATATATTGGACGACTATATTCGGACACCGGAAGTGTTCCGGAGAAGTTTCGGATAAAATCGGAGTGCCGGAGGGGTTACAGGAACCCCCCGGGGAAGTATTGGGCCTTAGTGGGCCTTGAGGGGAGAGAGAGGGCAGCAGCCAGGAGGTGGCGCGCCCCCTCCCATGAGGAGTCCTAATTGGACTAGGGGAGGGGGCGCGGCCCCTCTTTCCCTCTCCCTCTCCCTCTCTTTCCTTCCCCCCCTCTCTTCCTAGTTGGACTAGGAAAGGGGACTCCTACTCCTACTAGGAGGAGGACTCCCCCCCTCTCCTTGACGCGCCCAAGGCAGCCGGCCTCCCCCTTGCTCCTTTATATATGGGGGCAGGGGGGCACCTCTACACACAAGTTGATATACGATATTTTAGCTGTGTGCGGTGCCCCCTCCACCATATTACACCTCGATAATATCGTTGCGGAGCTTAGGCGAAGCCCTGCGTCGGTAGAACATCATCATCGTCATCACGCCGTCGTGCTGACAAAACTCTCCCTCAACACTCGGCTGGATCGGAGTTCGAGTGACATCATCGAGCTGAACGTGTGCTGAACTCGGAGGTGTCGTGCGTTCGGTACTTGATCGGTCGGATCGTGAAGACGTACGACTACATCAACCGCGTTGTGATAACGCTTCCGCTATCGGTCTACGAGGGTACGTGGACAACACTCTCCCCTCTCGTTGCTATGCATCACCATGATCTTGCGTGTGCGTAGGAAATTTTTGAAATTACTACGTTCCCCAACAAACACTCTCCCCTCTCGTTGCTATGCATCACCATGATCTTGCATGTGCGTAGGAAATTTTTGAAATTACTGCATTCCCCAACAGTGGCATCCGAGCCAGGTTTACGCGTAGATGTTATATGCACGAGTAGAACACATCTGAGTTGTGGGCGGTAATAGTCATACTGCTTACCAGCATGTCATACTTTTATTTGGCGATATTGTTGGATGAAGCGGCCCGGACCGACATTACGCGTACGCTTACGCGAGACTGGTTCTACCGACGTGCTTCGCACACAGGTGGCTGGCGGGTGTCAGTTTCTCCAACTTTAGTTGAATTAAGTGTGGCTACGCCCGGTCCTTGTTGAAGGTTAAAACATCACATACTTGACGAAAAATCGTTGTGGTTTTGATGCGTAGATAAGAACGGTTCTTGCTCAGCCCGTAGCAGCCACGTAAAACTTGCAACAACAAAGTAGAGGACGTCTAACTTGTTTTTGCAGGGCATGTTGTGATGTGATATGGTCAAGCCATGATGCTAAATTTTATTGTATGAGATGATCATGTTTTGTAACGAAGTTATCGGCAACTGGCAGGAGCCATATGGTTGTCGCTTTATTGTATGAAATGCAATCGCCATGTAATTGCTTTACTTTATCACTAAGCGGTAGCGATAGTCGTAGAAGCAATAGTTGGCGAGACGACAACGATGCTCCGATGGAGATCAAGGTGTCGCGCCGGTGACGATGGTGATCATGATGGTGCTTTGGAGATGGAGATCGAAGGCACAATATGATGATGGCCATATCATATCACTTATATTGATTGCATGTGATGTTTATCCTTTAGGCATCTTATTTTGCTTAGTTCGGCGGTAGGATTATAAGATGATCTCTCACTAAAATTTCAAGGTATAAGTGTTCTCCCTGAGTATGCACCGTTGCAACAGTTCGTCGTGCCGAGACACCACGTGATGATCGGGTGTGATAAGCTTTACGTTCAAATACAATGGGTGCAAGCCAGTTTTGCACACGCAGAATACTCGGGTTAAACTTGACGAGCCTAGCATATGCAAATATGGCCTCGGAACATTGGAGACCGAAAGGTCGAGCGTGAATCATATAGTAGATATGATCAACATAGTGATGTTCACCATTGAAAACTACTCCATCTCACGTGATGATCGGACATGGTTTAGTTGATATGGATCACGTGATCACTTAGATGATTAGAGGGATGTCTATCTAAATGGGAGTTCTTAAGTAATATGATTAATTGAACTTTAATTTATCATGAACTTAGTCCTGATAGTATTTGCATAACTATGTTGTAGATCAATAGCTCGTGATGTAGCTCCCCGTTTATTTTTGATATGTTCCTAGAGAAAAACTATGTTGAAAGATGATAGTCACAATGATGCGGACTAGTCCATGATCTGAGGATTATCCTCATTGCTGCACAGAAGAATTATGTCCTTGATGCACCGCTAGGTGACAGACCTATTGCAGGAGCAGATGCAGACGTTATGAACGTTTGACAAAGCTCGGTATGATGACTACTTGATAGTTTGGTGCACCATGCTTTACGGCTTAGAACCGGGACTTCAAAAATGTTTTGAACGCCACGGAGCATATAACGTTCCAAGAGTTGAAATTAGTATTTCAGACTCATGCCCGTGTCGAGAGGTATGAGACCTCTGACATTACTTTGCCTACAAGATGGAGGAGAATAGCTCAACTAGTGAGCATGTGCTCAGAATGTCTGAGTACTACAATCACTTGAATCAAGTGGGAGTTAATCTTCTAGATAAGATAGTGATTGACAGAATTCTCTAGTCACTATCACCGAGTTACTAGAACTTCGTGATGAACTATAATATGCAAGGGATAGCGGAAACGATTCCCAAACTCTTCGTGATGCTGAAATCGACGAAGGTAGAAATCAAGAAAAAGCGTCAAGTGTTGATGGTTGACAAGACCACTAGTTTCAAGTAAAAGGGCAAGGGAAAGAAAGGGAACTTCAAGAAGGATGGCAAGCAAGTTGCCACTCACGTGAAGAATCCCAAAGCTAGAACTAAGCCTGAAACTGAGTGCTTCCACTACAAAAAAATACACTCCGTGATGATACGTGTTTGTCACAGTAGGTCACGTTTTCTGTCATGCATGTAGATCAATGAAAAATTTATGACAGAATCAAGATAGTCATACCTGTGCAGTCGTAGAAGTGTTCCATGACATTACCAAAATTATCATCACGGAAGTGTCCACTTCCATGACGATAAATCGCGCGTCACAGAAGTGCTTTCGTCAAGGGTGACCGACACGTGGCATCCACCGTAACGGAACGCCGTTAAGCTATCGGGTCTGGTTTTGGATCCGATAACCCGTTAACAGCCCTGACCAATGGGGATTTTCCACGTGTAAAATCATCATTAACTGGAGGAAACACGTGTCAGCTCACCGTTGGGACAGATGTCATCCACTCATTGGACCCAAAGCGCCTATGATACGTCGACACGTGGCACGGCCCAACAGAGGCCCATTCCTGTGAAAAGGCCGGCCCGTTTGACTTGGTCAAAAGGTGGCGGGCCGGCCCACGGCAAGCCTGTTAACGGCCTGTTCGCATATACCCCATTTACAGCCCGCTAACCCAGGGCCCGTTTACGGCCTATCCGAATTAGGCCCAGTAGCGTCATCTGGGCCGTCCAATATAATTCCAGCCCATTTTAACTTCCGGTCCATATATGGCCCATGACGTCTTTCGGCCCATATGAGGCCCTTATTACTCTCGGCCCATTAACGGCCCGTGGTAAAACTGGCCCGTAATGAACAGTGTATCACTTTATACCCATTAACGGCACGTGGTGAAACTGACCCGTAATGAACAGTGTATCACTTTATACCCATTAACGGCCCATTATTCCGTTGGGCAGTTTCCAGCCCATGTTATCTTTCGGCCTTCTCGGGGCCCATTTATTCTCGTTTACTTACGGCCCGTTACTGTCATTTTCTGCTTGTGGGCCAAATTCAGCCCGTGGTTACAGTCGGCCCGTTTGTGGCCCGTTAATACGTTGGGCCATTTTCATAGCGTCATCAAAATACGGCCGATTAACGACGGCCCGTTATGGTCGGCCCATGAACGGACGATTTCAACTCTAGCCCATTTACGACCATAATGTGGTCTGTATTGGCCCATGTTTGGCCAACCGATCATAAGCCCGTAGAAGGCCCATTGATGATACGGCCCATAGAAGGCCCATTGTGTCTACGGCCCGTATAAGGCCCATTGTGTCTACGCCACGTAGAAGGCCCATTGTTTCTACGGCCCGTAGGAGGCCCATGTTAACTGCAGCCGGTGGGCATCAAAGTTTGCCACCAGTGCAAATATAGGGAACACCCTACACTATACAAAAATGGCTTGCTGTTTTCTTCAGCCGGTGGTTGCACGTTAAGAACAAATTTTGTATCGCACCAAAACAAATTACAACTATAAAACAAAAGGAAGGTTAGCATAAAAGTTAACAGTCTAGCAGATAAATGCACCACCAGAAGTTCAGAAGCTCAGTTCATTTGACCTGACTATTACGTTTTCATGTTGTATTGTCTGATGGAGCACCATAACCTTCGCCTTCGGTTCTCCTAGGCTCCTGAACAACATAGCAAATGTCTGATAGTCTGGTTTCAAAACCATGCATATCTTGACAACATCGAACAATGTCTCTCCTTGTTTCACAAAGGGTCTCTGTTAGGGAATGGACTTGTGTCTGGAGCGCAGATACAACATTGTTTTGAGCTTGCATATCTTGATCATGAGGCAGTTTGGACGAGATTGCCTTAACAACCAAGCCAG
The DNA here is from genome assembly GCF_002575655.3 of Aegilops tauschii subsp. strangulata. Lineage (NCBI taxonomy): Eukaryota > Viridiplantae > Streptophyta > Magnoliopsida > Poales > Poaceae > Aegilops > Aegilops tauschii. The sequence goes on along the minus strand of NC_053041.3, from coordinate 442,991,222 downwards.
TATTACGCAGGAACGTGCTTTTGGCATTGTTAGTGGACGGGTACTGACCCACTGCAGCAAGAGCTGACATTGCGGTTATAGTTGCCTCGCCACCTTCAGAAGGTGGCGGTTCCACCATTTTTTCCATAGCTCGCTGAAAAGTTGTCGTTTTACATTAGTAGTACCAGAACAGAAGGTATTAAGGAGGCAGCAAAACCAAACAAAATAGCTTTGGTCGATATACAGAACTTATTCTGGTGAACCCATGTAAAATAATAGTTGTATTTTATTGCAAAGTACATAACAAAACCAGGTTCCAAACGTATGACCATGTACCATCGCTAATGTATTGTCTATTTCTTCACATTGTATTGAGGGCTAAGGATAATGAGACGAAGTTTATAATACGGTAAGCATAGTATGACATCATTCATATCACAAAACAACTGAGAACAGACAAACATGCAATTGTAACGTTGTGTGGGCAAGTCCAGCACGGAACTAGATTACAGGTCAAGATCAAAGGTACATCACTCCTCTCTTTTAAACCTTGTAAGGTGCAATGATACGCTAAGACAATTGTGTATAAAATTGAAAAGAGTAATAGACATTGGCTGCAAACCATGCAGTTCAAGGCACAAGTCAGAGTAAGTAGTAGTTAAAAGGCATGAGGATTAAGGACTTACAATAACGGCTTTGACTGGTGTAGTCATGCCCTTCTTCTTGCTGGTGTGACAGTCCTTGAAGATTTCCACATCATTTGGTTTAGGTACTTTTTGGTCCTTGCGGGCTTTCCTCTGCATTTGGAACAAGTCAATATAGATATGATAATATGGTACAGCGAAAAGAGTGAAACAACAGCTAATTACAAGAGCCTCGCAGTGTGCAATATAGCTACAAGATCCTGTCGTCTGTTGGAATTTCACTTTCGTACGGTTGGCCTTGTTCTTTGAACAGTTTACCTACAAGAAGATAGATTTGTGTGGCACATGCGTAAATAGGACTTCAACATGTGATCTGATGACATATATATAATGTACCTGATACTTCGGATCGGACCAGTGTTTAACGAGGCCTCTCCAGTCTTCATTAGATATATTTTGCACTGGAGATGTTTGGGCAAGTTCACTGCTAGCCTTGCCTTCAAAGTGAGTTTTCCTCAAGTTATACCGATACTGTTGCAGAACAGACTTGAAAACATGGGTGCAAGCTTGTCTGGTTGCATCATCTTGGCTATCCAACTTGAACCTCGTCTGTTGAAAATTATGGGAGTCTCATTATCAGCAACCTAGAAAGTATTGGACAGAGCAAGACGATATTACTAGCTTCCATACATAACCATACATACAGATAAATGGTCGAGGAAGGTGTTGAACTGGGTTTCGTCTTTGTCATTCCTGTACTGAATCCATGTTGGGAGGATATGTACATGACACCTAACAGCAACCGCTGCCTCTGATACTAACTTGACTGACTCTGTAGCATCACGTGGCCTTTTTAAACCTGCCTCAAAACGGATCTCCATTCTTCCTCCTCTAGATTTAGTTAACCTATCAAGCATTATCCCTGATGTTTGTTTCCTCTTGCACCTAGGTGCTAGTCCAACAACAAACATAGGAAGTGTTAGTGTACATCAAACTATGAGACTACATATAAAGAAGCATGCAACTGTAACTTGAATCCAGCAACTACCTTCTTGCTGTTGAAGCTCACAAAGTTCATCTGACTTGCCAACTCATCTTGTGTCAAGAGTGCTTCGGAAGTAGTGTCAGGTGGCAAGGGAGCTTGGGAACGTGATGCTAGCTGAGTTGATGAACGAGTAAATCGTGCAGCTGGTGGTACTGCGGAAGGTGTTGCAACAACTAGCGTTGTCTCTGCTTGTTTGGTGGAAGCTATTTGTTTCTGTTTGGCTTGTTCTGCAGCTCGTGTAGAATGGGATACCCTGTCGGTACAATTTTCCGCTGGACTTTGACCTTCTATTGCACCATCAGTACCAGCAGAATCTGCAGGATTGTTCCGCTTCCCTTTCCCTGTCGTTCTGTCTTGCTTCCTCTTTCTCTGTGCCATGTTAAGTCAAGCCGACAAGAAAATGAATAACAATTTAGTTCTTCAGAACAAATGTACTTTGATGTAAGAACATGGTGTGATAGACAGATATTGTATGTTCTAGAAACAGGAACACGTGTCTTAGTCACAAGTATAATGTGTCCAGTAAGCAGATGAAATTCAACAAAATTAGAAGCAATACAAGCTAGACATCGTACATAACATGCAACCACAAATAGCAGTGCCAAGTTAGAGGGAGCACCTGTGATGGTGCACTAGGGGAGACGTGCTCATCACCGACACAGCTACGTTGAGTGTCTATGCATGTGTTGTCTTGGAAATCATCTTGGGGGGATGGAGGAGTAGAATCTGTAGAGTCCCTCCATTTGGAAGGAGCACCTTCATCCGCTGCCTTGCTAACTTCCTTCCGCTTTATTGATTTTGAATTGTCAAGTAAAACCGACAAGAAAAAGCAATAAAATTCACTCTTCAGAACTCATTCGTGCATGATACTGACAATCACTACTTTGATGTAAGGCAAACACATGATTCCAGGATGGAATAATACGAAAAACAGGACGGCATGGCATATTCACAACTGTTTGTGTAAACTAAGCAGAAACCATTTCACCAAATAAGAAGCAATGCAAGCTAGACACCACGTGAAAGATGCAACCAATATGACTTTGCCAAGTTAAAAGTGTCCCATCATAAATGGCATTTCAACAAATAAGAAGCAGTGCATGCTATAAATCATATCAAAGATGCAACTAATATCACACTGGATATACTGAAGGTGTCTCGTCATATTGATTTATGCGGGATACAAAAAACAGTAGTTTTATGTGAGGACATGCTTAATAGACAGATGTACTATGTACTAAATACAGGAAGGCATGTCACATTAACAGGTATAATGTATAAGCTAAGCAGAATAGCACATGTAGTTTAACCAGATTGGAAGAATTACAATATAGACACCATATGCAACATGCAACCACATATCACGCTGCCAAGTTAGAGCAAGCACCTGCGATGCTAGTGCAGGGGGAATGCGGTAATCAACTACAGAGCTACGTTCAGTGTCTTCATCTAGCCTTGCTGTTTCTTGAGAATCATGTCGGGAGGCTGACGCTGCATTCTTTGAATGAGGAGTAATCCACTTGCCTGACTGCCTCATCATAAGTGATTGATGAGGGATACACAAGAACATTAGTTTGATGTAAGAACATGGTTAATACACAGATGTACTAGTATGTACCAAAAACAAAAAGGCATGTCATATTCAAAGGTATAATGTGTAAGCTAAGCAGATGCAGTTTAACCAAATTGGAAGCAATACAAGCTAAACATCCGGCTGGAGTGGTGAGCATGATCATCTAGGACCTGAGAGCCTAGTGGGAGGCGGGCTGCTTCGCCACCATCGCGGCTTTTTAGTTGGCTTCCAGGTGATGCCTCTCTTTGTGGGGCTTGTCACTGGCTCGGCCAGTGCCCTGACTAGCTATTTGTCTTCTGGTGCTCACGAGATGGTGGTTCATGTAAAAAATATCTTTCCTTATCTTAATAAAGACCGACTTCGGCCTTTCGAATACAAGCTAGACACCATATGGAACATGCAACCACATATGACACCGCGAAGTTAAAGCAAGCACCTGGGATGGTGGATCATTGCGAGCGAGGTCATCAACTCCAGAGCTACGTTTACCGTCTCCATCTGCTGACACTGCACCTATTATAAGGCTGAAACATGTCTGGCCTATCCACGTACGACGCTGGAGCGACTTCTCTCTTTTCTTTTTTGCTTCTCTCATAGCTGCAGAGTCTGAAATACCCTTGCATAAAAACACAATAGTGAGAGTATGGGTGAAGTGTGTGCAGAACTAGTGCACTGTAAAAGTAGCAGATAGCAGGTGGCTAAAAAATAAATGACAGGAGACATATGATAGCTCTACAACATTGCATGGCAAACAAAATTAGATTCTACTCCGTATGATTTTGTAATATATGAGCACGGGAAATGCAGGTACTCCTCCAGCACACCACCACATGTGGTCATATCAAGATAACAGTCGACTGAAAATAAATAGGTCAGTCGATTTTTTTAATGAACCATCCAATCTATAAGGAACGGGCAGATGGCCTTCGTCTACCTCCCGCCAGTCACTATTGACGATCTTTCGCGAACCGCCAGCGACCACCGGCCCAGACCCCTGCCTCCGCCGGCCCGCCCTCCCCTCGACCTCACACCACCGCCGTGCTTGGCAGCGCCCCCAGGCCATCCCTTTAATCCCAGCCGACCTCCAGATCGGGCGCCAGTAGCTCTAGGCCCCACACGCCCCTAAGATAAACACTGAGGCGCTGCTTCCCTGGCGTAATAGGCGGACTAGCGCCTGTTATGCCGGGGAATGCTTCCGTTAATTGGGAATCAACTGACCAGGAATTGAAATTCAGGGGGGGCGACGGACCTCTAGCTAAGGTGAAATAGTATATGAGGAGAAACCTTGTGCATCGCGAGTTACTAGGAACATCTAGTATCAAGAAGAAGCGGTCAACTAGTGTCTTCTGTGGGATGAATACCGTGCAAGCAGACACTAAGATTTGCACGAATAAGGGAAGAGGAGTACCATTTTCGGTTGCCGGTGTGGTCGCCTCCACATGTCACGCCGATCTTCTTCTTTTTGCCGGGGAAACCGATGTTCTGGAGGGTGCAGGCTTGGACGAACCCATGGCCAAATTGTTGACTATGTTGCCGTGGCCGTATGTCGGCGAAGGGGAAGCAGACCCGAGGTGGCGAAGGACGGTGTAGCAGGAACAGCTCTGGTGCGGTGGAGGGTGGCGAAGTTGGAGCGGCGGCGGTGAGGCGCAGGACGGCGTGGTTGAACTGGCTCGGGTACGGACGGCTCGGCCTCGGCTTCAACTACTAGCCGTGGAGAGCGTTGCGGTTGAGGTTGCGGTGGACGATGACGTCGGGGTATCGGCTCCGGCGTGATGGAGGAGGGCGGCGGTTGATGGGTGGAATGGGGTGGCAGACGGAGGACGCCGGGGTTTCGCGGCTAATGGAGAGGTAGTTTTTGCGCCCATGGAGTACGAATGGGGAATCGGACAAGTGGGCGGGGGGAGGGGGAGAACGATGTTTCGGTCTGGGACGCACTTGTTTTTGGCTTTTTTTAACAAAAGATGGGACGCACTTGTTTGAAATTTGGGGAAAGTACAAACTTTGCCCCCTCTTAAATTTCGGACCTACTGCGGGTCGGGGGTAGGATGGTAATCCCAGGTGTCCCAAATAGTGGGCGGGAGCGATTTCGGCCGCGCGCATGTGTGCTTAGGCGGCCATTGTGTATGAATGTTTTTCGGAGGCGGTTGTGTGGCGTCTAGATGAAGCTACAAACCTACCTCGGTTTAGACCTTTGGACGTCGGGCCGGTAGGTTTCACGGGTCGGACTTATTAGAAAACTAATTTCCTTGTACTACCAAACATTGGTCTCACGCGGTTTCGAGCAAGTAGAGGCTCTTTTGGCGCTTCGTTCAAAATTTTGAAACACAAGCATTCACGTTTAGAGTACTCTTGAACTTTGAGGATTGACCTAAATAGACAACATTAAACTTGACCTTGTATGTTTGAAAACCTCATTAAATTATCCGCTTCTTTTTGAAATTTTGACACTTGAAAATCCTATAGCTACGATTATTTTGGAATGGAGGAGCTAAATTAGAATCTATTTTGTACACGACAACATATGCTATTATGTACAAAATCAGAGCAAAGATTGGTGCCCCCATAATTTAGGTATGATTTACAAATGCCATGATATCAAATTCAAATAATTGAATGGACTTCTTGAATTCGATTTTTTAAACCACCTTAAGTTGAATTCAAAATGTATGCTAGTTCATAGGTAGCTATTTATAATGTTCATTGTGTAACTTTCGTATGTATAATGTGCTTTACACACACAACATGAACTATACTCATGTTTATATTCGGTTGCTAAAGCGATGCATTGTCTAGAGTTCAAAATACTAACTATGTGGATCAATTGTGTCGAATAATAACATAGACATGCTCAAATTCGATAGAATCTAGATGTCTGATGGATCAATGACCGTTCCTTACGCGAATTGCAAATATCATGATCCCCTCCTAATATTTGGATACAATTTATATCTTTAATCAATGTGTACAGAAGTCTTGTACGTGTAGTTTCACTCTCCATCGGTGGTCTCTCACACATGCTCACACACTCTCTCCCGAGGTGTCTTTCTCGCACACATGCGGTCGATATAACCCTCCCTCCCTCTCGTAACCATTTACGACTTTTCACTAACCTTTATCACAAGCACTCTTCCTCTCGCAAGCATACACACGCACAATCCCCATCGACCCTTTCGATATACATAGACCTGCCTACGTGTCTCCTGTACGCACATTATCTTTAGGCCTGTCTCTCACGCATTGTCTCACACCTGTCTTCCTAATCGACGAGTATGATTCTAGCAGAGCATTCTATAGGATGCCCCTTAAAGTTAGGTTGGATGAATAGTAATATCAGAGATAAATGGGTTACCTTACTCCGAGAACCTAGGCTTACAAATCCTAGCCAGCTTTGTCAGTGGACATAGAGTGCTTCACAATTATGCTATCTTTGTCTTGTACGACTAGTCATCCATGGGTCTCCCTAAATGCATCACGGGCCGACCAATGTGGCGGCAGGACGGAACCGAACGAAGGGCCTCACCTCGACCCACCAGACCTCACGCGGTGACACACCCTCTGCCCCCACGTCTCGTTATCTTCTCACACCCACACATACCAACACAGACACCCCACACACAAAATATACTCTCCTGGTGCCTCTATCCACTCCCCCTTGCATATACACACTCAAGGGAATCTCTCGCCGTGACGTCATATTCGTCTCTCTCTCTAGACCACTCTCATTTCTCGTGCTATCTCTCCCACGCCCCCCCTGTCGGCCCCTCTATCCATGCCTCTCTCGAATACGTAATACACACACATACCTCTCTAGGCCCTGCCAAATGCATCAACTACACATTCACACATGTTACATCACGTACCCCATTGATCTAAAAAGCCCTCTCTTCATGTTTATTTCGCATACAACATTCCTTTTGAATAAAGTGTGGCCAAAAAAAATTTAGAATTTGTACATATATACAAAATTACAAAGTTATATGGAGGAGTATGAACGCTTGCATTGCATGGTGCCCACAATGATATTTATTCCGCACCGTGAATTTGTATATTTTTATACTATATATAAAGTTAGTCATAATAAAGAGAAACGAAGAGCATCTCTCTCTCCATCGCATACCCCCCCCCTCTACGCCCCTTTCACGTACGCACACAAACTATCTCCAGGTCCTCTAAAAGTAAGCCCCCAGCACATTCACGCATGTTTCATCTTTCTCTCGTGAAATATACAGTGACGATCATTGTATTTGAAGCGAAAGCACGATACGTACATTGGACTTCAGAATCCACTCATTACGGTCACCCTTTATGTTTTGTGGTTATTATACAATCATGGGCTCACCGTACAACTCTGTATTTGCTCAAGACACGACTAGTTGACCAGTTAAACGCTCCAAGTGGCACCTCTAGTGTTGCATCACATTATCTCACTACCATCGGGCCCACCTGTCGGCTTGTATCTACTCTACATCTACACTCTTATAAAATACTAGCAAGATGCCCATGCGTTGCACGGAACATCAAGATGCATTTGTATGAGTAGTTTATCTTGTGGGAGAAAAGGATGAACAAGGGAAGGCCTTATTTGCAAGTGTGGAGAGGGGTGTGGGTATCTTTTTGCAAAATTGCCATAGTTTCCTTCCTATCCGTCAGGTATAGATCAGACGGCCTATATTGTAGGATGGCAGGCACACCATCATCACCGACTATGCTTTTTATAAGAGTAGGGATAAAATACACTCTTATAAAAAACAGAGTTGGTGATGATGGTGTGCCTGCCATCCTGCAATATAGGCTGTCTGATTTATATCTGACGGATAGGAAAGAAACTATGACAATTTTGCAAAAAGGTACCTACACACCTCTCCACATTTGCAAATAAGGCCTTCCCTCGTTCATCCTTTTCTCTCACAAGATAAACTAGTCATACAAATGCATCTTGATGTTACGTGCAACGCACAGGCATCTTGCTAGTAAGAATGAAAACAAACGACAAAAAAATATTGGACGGTGGTTCAAAGTCATGACCGCGGGCACAGCGGACAAGGTGGCCTTGTATTGGTATGTTGAGCCGTCTGTTTTAACACACAGGAGCTGGTGTGGTGATTATACACACACGCACGCATGCACACGAACTGCATGCACGCAACACTCACACGAACACATGCACCCACGCACGCACGCAACACTCACACGTACACACGCACGCAACACTCACACGCACACACGCACGCATGCATGCACACACCAATACACCACACGACCAACACACACTCTCACGCTCAAGTGCTCAACCTACACGTGCATGCGCACACATCAGGCCCTGACAGACACATACACAACCAGGTGATTCCCGCGCATGGGGTGGAGTCTTGTTGCGCCTGCGTAATCTTGTGTTTATCTGACCTTTTCCCTATGCGAACTGATAGGTGGGCCCACAAGGAACGTGGTCAATTTAACTAGTCAACATGGTGCCACACAGACTATTTGGCCGGTCAACAGAGTGCAATCTGATGTTGAACCGTGAGCAAGTGACCGTATAATCACCGCAAAACATATATAGTGACCGTAATCAGCTTATTCTGAAGTTCGGTTAACGTATTACGCTTTTCTCTCTATAGGCCCTCCAAAACTACATCTCTACACGTTCTCGCATGTTACATCTAAAAATTATGCAATACAGCACTATTACTACACTCTAACACAATAAATCATATGTGTTTTTAGTTTTACTAGATATCATATTGTTACTTAATTATTCAGTTTGCATACATTAAAATTGCCTTTGAAATGTATGGCCAATATCATATACCGCGCGGGAAAAATCCCGCCCTTTCCTGTTTAATCGGGTTTGTATCGATGGATCGTGCGAAACAGCAAAACTATAGTACTATATACAATACAAGTGACAGTTCAATGGGCCGTCGTGTCGTGTACTCCTCCGTCGTAAGAGTGGAGCGCTCGCTTTCATAAATCTTCTAGTACCTTTCGCCGACATGTCTGGCATCAAGCTACCGGGTCCACGTGCCATACCGGAATACAGTGCAGAGCAGCCGGGGTGAAGCACCCAGTCATGGCGCCGGCGTAGTAATGAGCAATGAGGCGTCAAATCACAAAGCTGCAGCTTTCCCGCAGTTAAGTTGGAGGGACCAAGTAATAATGCTAAAAAAATAAGTTGGAGGGACGAAGCAAGCATCATTTCACTCGTTGCTGAATCCGCTTCTCCCTCATCTTCTTCAAGTTAACCACGTGTTGCTTCTGCCGTTGTTCTGCCTCATGTGGGAAGCGGATCGGCTTGGTAAAGCAATGACACGTGGGACCGCATGTTAGCAAACCGCCAGGACAACGTTCTCTAAAAATAAGAAACCTCCCCCGCCATCCGCGCGGCAAAATCACCTCCTTTTTACTAATCTTGATTCTATAATTTTTTAGATCAATATAATTGAGATTTTTATAGATAGCACACAGGAGCAAAACCAAGTGGTACGGTTAAGGGCATCCACAATGTGTAGCCAAATGGAAAATAGTTTTTGGCATCGTGGGAACCATTGTGGACGGTGTTGCCAAAGCGATGGAACCGAAGCTCCCTGATTGATTGATTGATTGATTGATTGATTGAAGGAATAGAAAATTGCAACGTCTCTCCTCTTTCTCCCGTGCCTGGATGCATGTACAGTATAGAGGATAGAGTCTACTCCTCTGTCCATTCTATCACAAATCACAAAGCAGTCAGGTGTCAAATCACAAAGCACAGATGAAGCAACCATCATTTCACTCTTCGCTGACTCCGCTTCTCCATCGTCTTCTTCGACAAACCATCTCACTGCACTAAGCTGGATGGATGACGCTATTGTGTACGAGTAGTACTAGTACATTTACGCGTCCTTTGGTTCAACGGACTTCCTGGATGCAAATAAGGTGGTTGTATCGGCTTGCAGGCGGCACTTACGAACGACTTACCGTGGTCTCCCTCAATGGTGTTCTCCTTCGAACGCACTTCACCAAACCACATTGTTCGAGATATCGTCGACGTCACCGCAATGGGGAAGGAATTCAAATATAGTTACTACCTCCATTTATTTGTACACAAGGCCAGTATATCAAAATTACAATTTGCAAAAGGCCACGAACACTAATCGAGGCAAAATTGATGGGGTTTGCCTCGTACTAGCAACCAAGGACATTAATATCCCCTGCATGCATGCGGAAGTGAGAAGGTTGGTTTGCATGGCCCTGCATTAATCAAGCGATGAGGAGTCAGATGGTTAGCTCTTTGGGCTTTGGACAAAAAATACGCATTAATTGACTCGTGAAACGAGGATTTGTATCGATCAATCCCGCGAAGGAAAACCCCGCCTTTCTTTTTTAACACTAGTACTCCTAGTACGTAGTACTACGTACTTATCCTGTTTGGGTCTAGGCCTTGCATTGCCATACTTCGCCACACATTTTTGCCAAGCTTGCCAAAAGTTTTCAAAATGAAAAGGAGGTACACTTGCGCACGGCTGTCGCAGTCGCACCGCACCCTCACACGGTCGCTCCTGCACGCCGCGGTCGCACCGCACCCACACATGAACAGTCGCTCCTGCACGCCGCAAACCTAACCAAGGGAACGCACCCTCACTGACATGTGTTGTCGCATGTGAACAAACCAAACTCAGCCATCCTACCGCTGACACAGAATTTTCGTTCATAGAGTATAATTATCCAACCGCACGTTGGGGAGTATCCGTACGGCCCGTGCGGTGGTCTGTTGGGGAAGAAAAAGAGGTGAGGAAGAAGGGTTAGGAGACGTAGGATATTCATCCAACCACCTAAAATGGTAGACTGACCCAAGTCAGGCGACTTGCATAACAATATATGTTTTTACACAGCAAAAGATCCATAAAAACAACAACATAAAGAAAAACTATCACTGCTCGCGGAACGAGACGGCCTCATCGTCTTTGGCTGCCGGCGTGAACCAGCCGTAGCTGCCGACGTGTGTCTCCGCACCGTGGTTGTCCTCGGCCTCCAGCTACTCGTTCACACGGAGCGTGCGGGCGCTCTGCACGGACGAGAGCACCGCCCGGTTCAAGTCGAGGACGTCCGGTTCCGCTTGCAGGAGGGCCTCGATGGCAGCGGCATCCACGCGCTCCGCGTCGAGTTAAGCCTCCGCTGCCCGGTTCAAGTCCAGGACGTCCGGTTCCGCCTGCAGGAGGGCCTCGATGAGAGCGGCATCCGCGCGCTACGTGTCGAGTTGAGCCTCTGCCGCCCGGTTCAAGTCCAGGACGTCCGGTTCCGCCTGCATGAGGGCCTCGATGGCAGTGGCATCCACGCGCTCCGCCTCAAGTTGAGCCTCCGCCGCCCGGGTCACATCCACGACATCCGGTTCCGCTTGCAGGAGAGCCTCGATGGGAGAGGCATGCGCGCGCTCCGCGTCGAGTTGAGCCTCTGCCTCCCAGTCCTCCTTTAGTATCGCCAGGTTGAACCGCTGGTCCGCCTGCACCATGGGGGACTCGGACGCCGGCACAAAGTCGACGTCCATCGTCTCATACCCATCGGGGGCCTTCTGCGCCGCGACCTCCGCCATGAACATTGGATCGGCTTCCTCCTCCTCGTAGATTGGCTTCAGAGAACTCGGGGATTGGTCCGCCGCAAAGCGAGCTTGGGAATGGAGGTCTCTAGCGCCGACCGCCGCCGCGATTTCTGCGCGGCGCTCCGGCGTCAGCATCTTGTAGTACGTGATCTTGCGGCGCACCATGGCTTTCTGGTGAACTACGGGACGCTTGATGCGGGCTAGGGGATTGAAAGGTGGGGGAAGGGGCTGGAGATTATGTGTGGTTTTAGGGCAGTGGCTGGCGTAGGCCGAGCAACGAAGGTTCTGGTGTGAATAGTGGTTCCGGTGACGACCGGTCAATCGGTTTTGACTGTACATCGCTCTTGTCGCGTTCACGTTGCAGCCCGGCATGCTGGACCCTCCACGTCACTCACCGAATGGAACGCGCTTCGTCTTGCGTTTTCGCTCGCTTGTGGGACTGCAGTTGAGAGCAAACCGACGTCCCTCCCCCTCCCCCGCCCGCATCATTTTATGCGGAGTAAATAAAAATAGAGGGAGTATACTACGGATGAGGATCCCCTGACGTGGCCGGACCCATTGAGTAACTGACATGCGGGGCCTTAGGTATCACACATGCCCCCACTCGTTCTCTCTCGATTTCATCTCGGGGTCCGGAGATCGATTGAAAGAGGACTAGGGTGGGTACAATACGTTCGTTTCGCTTATGAACGTATTGTACTCCCTATGATCCCCATAGACCCCCCCCCCCCCCCCCGCGCGGGTCATTTCTATCATAGAAACAGACCAAACCTTTATCTCCTTGCACGACACGCAATTGATCTCTGAACATCAATCGATCTCGTTAACATGTGTCGGGGCATGAACCGAATGGGATGTCAAAACTAAGACGCGAAGCGACACGTAGTGGAGGCAAAGTGAAACTTCAAACGAACCGTTTGTTTGTATGCATGTCGGACAAATTACAAATAAACATTGGAAATACAAGCATGGTCTAGGCCCACATGCGAATGATACTTGGTGGAATGTTCAAATGAGGCATGCGGGAGGATGGACTCGACCGGAGGGCGACATGATCGATGGAGAAGAGGGTTGGAGAGGAATGAGAAATAAGCAAACGCCACATGATTATACTTGAACGGCTCAAATAAACAATACGTTGTCTCGCTTGGCCTACATAGTGAAAGGCCTAATGCGCAACGCGGAGCACTGACGCTCGAATATGGCCGGGAAAACAGGGAAACCGACAGGTGGGGCACACCTGTCGGGACGACATAGCACAAACTAGTCCAATGGAGGAGCTGGCCCACGACCTCCTCGCCACAGGCAACCGTTCATGTGGGTCGTGGGGGCCAACAACGTGGCGCAGCTCCAACACTGCCTCTAGACACGGCGACCGCGGTGAGCAACACGCTCATCGTCGCTTGACACGGTCGGTTTCAGTGTGCCGAGGGTGGAGTTAGTGCTGTGGCACGACCAACAGTATGTTTGGTTTGTGCCCAAGGTTGCCCCATCAAAGCATTGGGTAGCCAGAATTTTGGTTGAGGTTTTGGTTGCCCATGATTTGGCCGACATCGGCAAGAAAAACGAACTACAGTTGACTAGAGTTCATTGGCATGCCAAAAAAATGGCAACCATCCATTTTTGGGTCATAACCAAAACCTCAAAAAAAATGGCAACCATCCAAACAAAGACCAATCTTTCGGTCATGACCAAAATTTTGGTAAGGTGCACTTTGGCCACAATCCAAACACACCCCAACACCTGGCTCATCGAGGATGCACGGGGCGCCGGGACGCGTCCGCGGAGTGGTGTAGCGCGGCCAACTGCATCCTCAGGACCTGAGACCATGCCGGGTCATCTTGCTTTTTCAATGACATGCGTCGATCGCATGTGAGCAAAGGGCATCTCCAACGTTGCCACGACCGCAGCTGACTACCCTGGCACACCAAAAACCCTCGTCGCTCGCGCCGTCGCGCGGTGCGTTCCCAGCTGGCGCCAGCTGCCCGCATTCATGCCGTCCATCCGTATGCCGTCGTTATGAGGATCGGTGCCCGAGGAACCAACTCCGGCGACTTAATGACGCACCAGGACGCTTGGCGTCACCGGAATGCGCTACTTAAAGCGGCAACGCCCAGCTAACCTCCACACCATAGTGCATCGTCCTCCTACGTGGCACCACATCCGCCATGACCGCAAGCGCGAACGCTCTGCGGGAGAGCTTGTCTTCGGGGATGGAGCTTGAGGTTGCCGCTCCGGCTCAAGTCGCCGCACAAGCGGTGGCCACGCTGGCGGCCGATGACGGGAGCACCGTCAGCCACGCGTCCTACTTGCCGCCGTCCAACGTCCGGCACCGCCGAGGTCGGGGACTCCTCCAAGGATGAGTAGGGCATGGGAGGCGGCAGGGCATGGTGTGCCAACTAGCCGGTCCGTCTCCCGTGTTCTACTTTTCCTCGCCGGAGACCGCACCTTCACTTCACGGGTCTAGAACCCCACCCCCGTACATGGAGATCGCATATGGAGGACGTCCGTCGCCGCCGTAGAATAGGTTTAGGGTCAGGTTTCTTTTATTTTTCTGTCCTATAAAAGTTCAAAATGTAATGAAAATCTGCCGTGTTTGCATTAATCTCGGCCGGTGTATATGAACTTTCACAATAATATAGTATATTGTAGGAGTACTAGCAAGATGCCCGTGCGTTGCACGGAAGATCAAGATCTTGTGGGAGAAAAGGATGAACGAGGGAAGGCCTTATCTGCAAATGCACATTCACGCATTTCACATTTTTCTACATCTACGGGAACCTACGAAAGGGTTAACGTAATTGCCTCTCTCTCTCCTCCCCTGATTTTCATGGTGGTGGGCCCCTCCCTCCCCCCAATCTACAATCAACAGCTCACACGTTTCACATTATGTTAATTATGTAACTGGGACTACGTAGGTGTAGCATTACTCGTCCTAAAACCCCAACTAAGCCAACCTCCCAGCATATCGCGCGGGAAAAGACCCGGCCGCGCCGTTTTAGTCGGGATTACCAGATTACTAGTAGTAGTATCAATGGATCGGGCGAAGCAACAAGTTTTTTAGGGGGCGAAGCACCTAGTTTAGAAGGAAAAAAGGTGGTACACTCACAGCACCCCTGTCTTGGTCGCAATGCACCCCACACACGTTCGGTCCTGCACACGGCTCACGCAAACGGAACGCGCTTCGGCTTGCCTCTTCACTGACACGTGGGACTGCACTTGGAGAAACCTACCATGCGCAAAACTCCCCCCGCCCACCGCGCGAAAATCCTCCCCCCACCCAAACATTCCCCCCAAATCCTAGATTCAACCGCCCTTCGGCCAACTAGCCAATAATATTCCCCAAACCCCCCTCCCCCCCATCCCCCTCCACTCCATTCACTCCGCCAAAGCCACCCTCCCAGCCACGCCAATACGTCGGTGCCGCAGTTCATTGAGGGGACGCACGGCGATCCTCTCACTCCCACAGTACGCTCTCGTAGACTGTCGTCCTCTAGTCGCGCCGCCACCGCTGGCTACGTTCTTGTGGAGGCGCACGGCGGTCAGCGCCACCACCGCTGGCGACATTCGTGTGGAGACACACGGCGGTCAGCTTCTCCCACGGTACGCGCATTCTAGACTGAGGCCCCATGCATGTCGGTGTAGCGCTGAATGTTAGCTGATAGACGCTGTTAATCTCACTGTTTGCCGAAGTAGTTTACAGTCAATATGCTCTGCTTAAGAAGCTTCCTTGCCCTGTTCTGCACTCAATCTGCTTAGCTGAGATGGCATGCCAAGGCCGATTAGTTGCTAAAATATCCTGCCATATATTTATTGTGACGTAGATTGCCATGGTCTAGTAGCCAATCTGTTAGGTGAAATAGCTCTACACCATTTTATACTCGATCTTTGTTGCTGCGATGGCCTTCGATAGTTCAATGGTTGTGTGCTCGGCCTCATTGACAGCTGAAACAGCCTGCCATAATTTAGCACTCAAATATGTTTGCTGAATTAGCTTTACATATATTTCGTTACTTAGATCTGCTCGTCCAAATATCTTGCCATAGCTTTAGACATCGACCTATGTATTTTCTTCTGGACTTCATAAAAAAGCATATATGTTTTCCCTGTAATATCTAGTAGAAGAATTAATTTGTATGTCTAACAGATGGACAGGACTTGGATAACTTCTGCTCGAAGATTCTCCACTGCATATGTCGAGGGGGTTGAAAACTTCATGAACTTTATCAGAGCTGAGTACGGTGGTCCGAAATCAGATGTGCTCTATTCATGTAGCAGTTGTATGAATTCAGTTACAAGACCCCAGTCAATTGTGCAAAATCATCTACACTTGTATGGGATGTTGGTCACATATACTAGGTGGGTTCATCATGGTGAAGCTGTGAACGTCAATGTTATTGACTACGTGGAAGCAGAAGATCACCATCTTGATTTGCCTGATGCTCAGGTGGAAGAGGAGGAGGAGAAGGTGGTGGCGGAGCCAGTGAGTTTGACCAACATTGAAACAATGCTACGAAATGCTCATGCATTCCGTGAACTTTCACCTGCAGAAGAAAAACGGTGGGCCCGCATGTTGGAACAATGCAACGTGGCTGTCACCCCAGGAAATAAGCTGTCAGTATTCTCAGCTATGGTCACCTTTCTTCAGGTGAAGACATCTGAGCGGATGACCAACAAATCATTCGATGGATGTTGGCTGCGTTTCGCAAAGCTTTCCCAGATGCGTCTGAGCTGCCACACACCTACAGTAAAATGAAGAATTTCCTTCGTGCAGTTGGAATTGGATATGATATGATCCATGTTTGTAAGAATAATTGTGTTCTGTTCCGGAAGGATTATGCCAACTTAAGTGAATGCCCGAAATGCAAATCATCAAGATGGAAAGATGGCAATGCTGTGAAGAGGATTCCTCATAATGTTCTGAGACATTTTCCAATTACACCAAGATTGCAGAGGTTGTTTCATGATGCTGAAACAAAAGAGGATGTACTGTGGGATTCTAGCAACCAGGAGTACAGAGATCAGAATGTAATGAGCCATCCATCACATGGTAGTGAGTGGAAAAGCTTCAATCAGAAGCACAAATAGTTTGCTGCTGACCCGAGAAACATTAGACTTGGCTTAGCTTCAGATGGATCTAACCCATTTGGCCACCAGAGTGCCACATATAGCATGTGGCCAGTGCTTGTTATCCCTTACAACATGCCTCCAAATGTCTGCACCGAAGAATCAAACTACATGATGGCCTTGCTCATCCCAGGTCCAAAAAGTCCTGGAAAGGATTTTGATTTGTTCATGGAGCCTCTTGTGGAGGAACTTCAATAGCTATAGAGGGGTGTTCTCACTCGAGACCTATATAGCAGCCCACCAGCTGATATCTTTCTGCGTGATGTTATAATTTGGTGCATCCATGATTATCCGGCTTTGGGCACTATGTCAGGGCGAACGACACATGGTTACAATGCATGTGTTCGCTGTGACAGGAATCCGCTGTCATACGCAATACTTAGCAAGATCTGTTACATTGGACACTTCCGTTTCCTTGCCAAGGACAAGCCGCATCCTAGAAAATACCAAAGACATGTGTTCAATGCAAAGCATGAAAACCGTGATGCACCAAAGAGGCTCACCGCCGATGAGTTGCAAGTGGAATTAGAGAAGGTCAGGCATATTACACCAGGAAACCATCCTGATAATGGTAGCGGGAAAAGGAAGCATGGCAGGGCAGAAGAGAGATTATTGTTTACCCGCAGGTCCATTTTGTGGGACTTGGAGTATTGGAAAGATTTGGATCTGCGGCATAATCTTGATGTGATGCACATCGAGAAAAATATATGTGACAGCATTATCGGCACACTTCTTAATATTGAAGGCAAGACGAAAGATACCTTAAAATCTGGGATTGATTTGACACACCTGGGTATCCGACGGGATTTGCAGGAGCAAGACGAAGGTAAACCACGGGATATGGCACCAGCTGTGTACGTCTTGGACAAGGTAAAAAGAAAAGAATTATGCAAGGTCCTGTCACGTGTGAGATTCCCACATGGATTTGCTTCCAACCCTGAAAGGAGAGTCAGTGCAGATGGAGACAAGGTACAAGGGTTGAAAACTCATGACTGCCACGTCCTACTTCAAAGGGATTTACCTGTTATCCTTAGAGGATTGGGCCGCCCTGACTTATACACAGCAGTTGCAGAGTTGGGACAATTCTTCAGGGAACTCTGCAGTAGAAATATCAGGATGGATGCTTTGGAGCGTCTTAGAGACAAGATACCAACTATCCTATGCGACCTTGAGAAGATATATCCGCCAGCCTACTTTGATGTGATGCTGCATTTGGCTGTTCATCTACCTGATGAGGCACTACTTTGAGGTCCAGTACAGTATGGCTGGATGTACCCTATTGAAAGGCGGCTAGGCACTTTCAAGGGCTATGTTAGGAACAGAGCTAGACCCGAGGGTTCCATTGCAGAGGCCTACATTGCTACAGAAGCGTTGACATTCTGCTCAAAATACATCGAAATAGCTGATCAGCTTAGCAAAGACGTGGATGAAGACAATCCCAGGCTCAATGTTTTCGATTATTCTGTTCGAGTTACAGGGAAGAGTCGACAAGAGGACAAACCTAAAGATTTGGACAAAATGGTATGGTATGTATTGAATAATTGTCCTGAGATACTACCTTATATCAAGTAAGTGCTAAGTACTGCAGCTTATACATCGTAATCTACTAAACTTGTAGCAAATTCTTATATATTTAGATGTTTGATGCGATCACTATGTTGTGCAGCATCTACAAAAAGGAGTTACTGCCGCAAAATCCCAGAAACATTGACAAACTGGTTATGGCAGGATTTGCGAAATGGTTCAAGAGCCATGTAAGCTTTTGAATTGCACTGTCAGTTTTTTTAATATATTGAGTACATAAGATGATCATCTTGTCTATTTTCTAACCATAGGTTAAGAAGATGCGGGAGGATGGGCAGGTAGTTGATGATGCCCTTTACTCACTAGCAATGGGTCCTGATACTCGGGTAAGACATTATGAATCTTGCGTTGTTGGAGATGTGCGCTACAACACCCTTGCATGAGACGAAGGCAGGAAAACACCAAATAGTGCCATCATGAGCACGGATACGTATGACAAAGAGATAACTAAAATGTATGCTAACATAAAAGACATTGTTCAGTTGCAGTATATCTCCAGTTTCGAGGATCATCGGTGTGTGGTTCTGTTGTGCTGTCGTTGGTATAACCTGTTTTCCAGGATCACAAAACCCAGAGCTGATGATTATTTCAAATCCATCAATGTCAAGGCGGCGTACCAGACCAACGAGCCTTTTATTTTGGCAAATCAAGCAACATAGATATTTTTCTTGGAAGACACATTTGCACGTGGCGATGACTGGAGAGTAGTGCAAAGGTTTGAGCAGAGGAATTCGTTTAATGAAGTTGCACAACAAGATGATGCTTACACTGCTCCTGATGTACAAGATAACACAGATGTTCCTAATATCTTTGAGAACCATCACGTCAATGATGCCGGCGAAAAGATTACCTGTCGTGTTGTGGACATACAAGAGTTGATCAAGAAGAAGCCAACGTTCGAGGACGTTGAGGACGAAGAAGAAGATGACACCATGGGGAATTACGATTCAGACTGATACACATGGCGAAGATGTTGACGCAGCTGCTGCGGATGATGATTACATTGCTTTTGTCGTATTTGCGTGTTAGAAGACGTTTTTTTATCTACTATGTGAAATTGTGTTTGCTATGACAACTGAAACCTGATGAACATGTTGTTTAGTATTTTCCTGTGAGAACATCACTTGTTATGTATGCTGATTTGTGTTTGGTGATTGTATGACGACTAAAACATGATGACATTGTTGTTTAGTTGTACTCATATTTGGCTATGAAACTTGAATTTGATGACATAGTTTGCTGTTGGGCTGCAATTTGCTCGACGTCTTCGAATGAGAACAAAGCTGACCCGACAGGTCCTCTGCTAATTTATTTTTTTATTACCAAAAGGGCCTCTGCTATTTATTTATTTATGAGCAAAAGGGGATACCCCCTGATTTCCATTAATAGAAATCACTAGGCCAACTCCACCGCGCGACCCTATCCTGTCCGCCCCCGTCCATTTGGGGTAAAACGGACAAACGAGGCGGCGCGGCGCGCGGGAGCAAACGGACTTTTGTCCGTTTTGTGTCCACTTTCGACCCATCCGCGGCCCAAGTTTGCGCCGCTTTTGGGCTGAAACGGACACCATGCGGACGCGTGGGCCGACTGCCCGTGTCCTCCCCTGGCCCGCCCATCGGTGGCACAGGGCGGGCCTTTTTCTATCTGCCCCCTCCCTCCGGCCGCACCCCCCTCCACTCTTCCCCTCGCTGTCGCTGCCGCTGCCATTGCAGCTGTGCAGTTCGGACGCGCGCTCGCCCAGCCCCTTCCCCTCGGCGCCGCCGAGCTACCCAACCATGGCCACCTGGTTTGCACACCCGCCGGCCGGATTTGGGGCGGATCCGGTGGGTCTTGAGCTCGCCCGGTTGTGGGAGGCCGGGCCGCGCCATGGACTGGCCGGGCACCTCGCCGGAAGGCCCTGGCAGGGCCGCAAGGCCACATGCAGGCAGTGGCTCCTCCTCTAGCCGCTCGGATCTGCACCGTCGGTGGTCCGCCGGCAGATACATGAATGGCGGTCGGCCGGGCTCGGTGCTTGCCCAAAAGCTCGCCGGCGCACCGTTGCCACTCATTAAGTGTGACAACTGCCCAAGGAAGGTCGTGCGCCGCGTGTCTACAACGCCGGAACATCCCGGATGGGTGTTCATCAAGTGCTTAAACGATGGGGTATGTGCTATTTTTAGCTTTGGTTTGTGCTCTAGTTTTGACTAGTTGTTCTTACTACAAATTTTATTTTGTAGCATGGATGCAAGTTTTGGTATTGGGAAGAAGAGTACATCGATATATTGATAGAGCGAAATTTAGTACATGTTCATGCACTTTTAGCTAGCATAGAGGTTGTAGATGAGACAAGTGCACTTGTTGCTAGATTAGAGGCTAGACACGAGACTAGGTGTGAGGAAGCAACATCGACTTCTGGCTTGAAGAAGAAAGGAGGATGCCAGATCGAACCTCCTCCACAGATCAACAATGAGTGCATCGAGAAGGCCCGAACCCAACTCAAGGGAGCAGTTATGGAAGTTGGGTATCTTCTAAAATGTATTCTTGTTGTTCTTATTTTGTTTGGTCTTGCTTTACTAGTCAAAATGTGATGATGTATTTTTCATGTACCGAAAATGAATGATGAAAATAAGTTAAGGACTTGCAAAGAAAAATGTACGCGGACAGGATGCGGCCGGGGTGCGTCAGCGCGCTGGGCGCACGGCCACCGCATCCCAGGACGGGCCCGGACACGACCCCATCGCCCTACCCAAACGGACAGAATCCGGACAAAACGGACGTCCGTTTGGGGTCGCGAGGTGGAGTTCGCCTTACATGTTCACAACACTACGCCCAGCCTGCTACACAGGTTTCATTCATTACTAGTTTCAGCAAAGTGCTCATGTCATAGCCACTGAATACATCACGAGTGCTACATACACTGCAAATAAAGAGACAATCATCCTACAGAGCACATCGATTTTGCCCATTATCTTCACAAGCTCTTTCATCTCCTCATTGCTGTCAAGGCCGTTCAGCAGCTGTTGCTTGTCCATGATCAGAGGAACTGCATCTTTAACCTTTTGCTCTGCATTTTCCTCTTCTGTCGTTCCTTCAGTTACTTGTCCAACACCCCAACCTGCTGGTATTGGGATTCCTCGGCTAACAAAAAAATCAGCGTAGTTGCACTCCCCCACATCAGCAACTTCCCAGAAATACAAATCACACGAATCTTCCCTTTTCTGCACGAATCAAATTGGAAGATCATCAACCAAACTATTAAAAAAATCAGCAACTGAAAGCAGCAGAACAACACTTAAACATATTATTACCCCATGATTCGGGCATTTGTAGAAGCCTCGGCCAGGGTTGAGGATTGTGGTTGAGACGCGACGGATGACTCTTCGTGATTTGCAGCAGTGGCACCACACCAACGGCAGCGGGTTGCGATGAGCAACCGGCTGCGGTGCGCGTGCCGGCGGGGGTGTGATGAGACCCACAGGCGATGGTACGGGTGGCGACTTGGCACATATTTGGTTGTTGCCTACTGAAGAGCAGGTGGACGAGCAGCCAGCGGACATGGTTGCTGCAGCCAGAGCTTCTGATGCTAGGCAGAGTAAGTAGAGAAGAGGAGAAGCGAACGTTGGATATGTCAGTTTCATTACTTGCAGAGTAGCATAGCACCATATATAGTCATAGTTTAGGTTTGTATTCGAACCAGCTACAGGAGCACGTCTCTCTTTTTTCTAAAAATTAGCAACGTCTCTTTACTGGTACACTAGCTTGTTCTGTACGCCTTCTCAAGTCTTTGATTCCTCCACCTGACATCTGGGACCCACCGGAAGGGCCTTTGTATTTCACGAAAAAAACGTGCCCCCCGCTGACAGGTCGGACCCACCAACTATCTTCGCGCGCAAGGAAGTGCCTCCTTATTACGCACAAAAAAATGAATACTCCCCCTGCCAGCTGGAACCCAGCATCATGGGAGGCTGACTTGTGGGCCTACCAAGTTGACGGGGACGGAGGGCTTTGTCAACTTAGTCAATATGAACAATTCTAGCTCCAGTTACCGTCCGATGTTCATCCAACGGCAGTAGTGCTTCTTCAACCTCTGGTCTTCTTGCTCCAGCCGCCCAAACCAGCGCCGGTCGTGCCGCGTGCTCCTGCCTCCCGTGGCCGGCTGTGATGCCGTGGAGGCCTCACTGCCCCTACTACTCCCACCGCTGGCCAGGCCATCCCGCTACTCACCCACACCCCCTGTTATTCTGCGGCGACGGCAGCCTCACACCGCAGCCGAACCAGTGAACCCTCGTACTCCTCTCCGCGTGGGCATCCACTGCCGCGTCTTCCCCGGCTCCGCGTCGTCCCTTTCCTAGGTCTCGCCGTCGTCCACCGGCTTGGTGCTCTCAGCGCGGCGTGGTCAATGTGGTCGACGACCGACTTCCATCGGAAGAGTACTGTACGTGGAGAGGCTGACAGCTGGGTCCACGGCCGCAGCTAGGTCCACCGCCACAGCCCAGTTTTTTTGTGATTTGCCAAGTAAGACGCTTTGTCAGGCCTGTTGGGCTGCAAATCTTTCAAGACGAGGAGAGCTTCATTCGGCTAGCCGAGAAAATGGCCTATCAGTAATAAGAAATGGGCTGTACATTTTTAAAACACATCAAACCGGCAATTAGTTTCAAATTACATTGATTTTTATGCGTGGACAATTTGTTGGATTTTATATTGATATACATTTATTTTTAAAATCATTTTGAATGTGACTCGAAATTTCGGGATTAAAAACAGTTCGGACCGCACCGATATATGCAAAATTTCGTATAATTTTTTAACCGTGGCCACAATATGGGATGTAATGCTAACAAAAAGAATATGGGTTCCAAAATAAACCTTAAGAATTAGCAAATGGGCTGTAAATTATTAGAAATAATGGCAGATGGGTTGTATGATGTTTTCCACAGATTTGACGCTTTCCTAAAAAAAGGTTGACGCACAAGCAGTGACTGTTGGATGTCCATCCAACGGCCGCCGTGCTTCTTCAATCTCTAATCTTCCTGCTCCAGCCGCTCAAACAAGCGCCGACGGCACTGCCTGCTCTCTCCTTCCCGCAGCCGGCTGTGCTACCGTGCAGGCCTCACCGCCCCACCGTACTCCCATCGCTGACCTAGCCATCCCTCTAATCACCCACACCTGCTGTTATTCTCCGGCGACGGCAGACGAACCAGTAAACCCTCGTACAGTCATACTCCCCTCCACGTGGGAAACAACTGCCGAGTCTTCTCTGTCTCCATGTCGTTCCCTTCCTAGGTCTCGCCGTCGTCCACCGCCCTGGTGCTCTCGGCGCGGCCTGGTCAACGTGGTCAACGACCAACATGCATCTGAAGTGGATTGTACGTGGAGAGGCTGACAGCTGGGTCCACGGCCGCATGCAAGGAAATGCCTCCTTATTACGCACAAAATAATGATTCCTCCACCTGACATCTTGGACCCACCGAAAGGGCCCCTGTATTTCGCGAAATAAACGTTACCGCCACTGACAGCTTGGACCCACCAGCTATATCTTCGCACGCAAGGAAGTGCCTCCTTATTACGCACAAAAAAATGAATCCTCCCCCTGCTAGCTGGGACCCAGTATAGTGGCAGGCTGACTTGTGGGCCTACTAAGTTGACGGGGACGGAGGGCTTTGTCAACTTAGTCAATATGCACGATTCTAGCTCCAGTGACCGTACGATGTCCATCCAACGGCCGTAGTGCTTCTTCAACCTCTGGTCTTCTTGCTCCAGCCGCCCAAACCAGCGCCGGTCGTGCCTCGTGCTCCTGCCTCCCGTGGCCGGTTGCGATGCGGCGGAGGCCTCACCGCCCCCTACTACTCCCACCGCTGGCCAGGCCATCCCTCTACTCACCCACACCCCCTATTATTCTGTGGCGACGGCAGCCTCACACCGCAACGAACCAGTGAACCCTCGTACTCCTCTCCGTGTGGGCATCCACAGCCGCGTCTTCCCCGGCTCTGCGTCGTCCCCTTCCTAGGCCTCGCCGTCTTCCACCGCCCTGGTGGTCTCGGTGCGGCGCGGTCAACGTGGTCAAGGAATGACTTCCATCGGAGGAGTACTGTACGTGGAGAGGCTAACAGCTGGGTCCACGGCAGCCGCAAGGAAGTGCCTCCTTATTACGCGGAAAATAATTATTCCTCCACCTGACAGCAGGGACCCACCGGACGGGCCACCGTATTTGGTGAAAAAACGTTTCCCCCCTGACTGCTGGGACCCACCGGATGGGCCAACGTATTTTGCGGAAAAAAACGTTGCCCCCGCTGTCAGCTCGGACCCACCGGAGGCGCCTCCTTATTACGCACACAAAAATGAATACTCCCCCTGCTAGTTGGGACCCACCTTGGTGGGAGGCTAACTTGCGGACCTACTAAGTTGACAGGGATGGAGTGCTTTGTCAACTTAGTCAATATGAACGATTCTAGCTCCAGTGACCATACGATGTCCATCCAACGGCCGTAGTGCTTCTTCAACCTCTGGTCTTCTTGCTCCAGCCGCCCAAAGCAGCGCCGGTCATGCCACATGCACCTGCCTCTCGTGGCCGGCTGTGCTGCCGCATAGGCCTCACCGCCTCCTACTATTCCCACCACTAGCTAGGCCCTGCGGTGACGGCACCTCACACCGCAACCGAACCAGTGAACCCTCGTACTCCTCTACGCGCGGGCTTCCACTGTCGCGTCTTCCCCGGCTCCGCGCCGTCCCCTTCCTAGGCCTCTCCGTCGTCCAGCGCCCTGGTGCTGTCGGCGCGGCGTGGTCAACGTGGTCAAGGAACGACTTCCATCGGAATAGTACTGTACGTGGAGAGGCTAACAGCTGGATCCACGGCGACCACAAGGAAGTGCCTCCTTATTACGCGCAAAATAATTATTCCTCCACCTGACAGCAGGGACCCACCGGACGGGCAACTGTATTTCGTGAAAAAAAACGTTTCCCCTGACTACTGGGACCTACCAGCTACATCTTCGCATGCAAGAAAGTGCGTCCGGGCAAAAAAACAATTCGCCCCTTGACTGCTGGGACCCACCAGCTACATCTTCGCAGGCAAGGAAGTGCCTGAATGTCGGGACCCACCTAGTCGAAGCGTACGTAGCGTTGTCATTCTGGTCGCTAACCTGTACGTACATACTTGTCGATGTAGAGGCGCGCACGTAGCATGTACACGTACGTACAGCGGCAAGTGTGCAAGAAAGAAAATATGGCCACGTACGTACATACGGGCAGGGTCTCGAACACCTACTCGCGCATACGTATGGCCAGGGCTCGCGTACATGGCTGGGTCAAAACAGAGAAACACCGTCGTCGTCGTGTTCATGGGGAGCCAACCGGCTGGGTCGGAACGGAATGCGTCGTCATGTTCATCGGGAGGGCTTGGACGGAACACCCGATGGAAACGAGGCCTGGCGTACCGCCGAACGGAAGAAACGGCATTGTGTTCGACCGGCCACGGTCGAAACGGGATCCTGTTCATCGGGAGGGGTCTGGCGTACCGCAAAACGGAGGAAACGGACCTCCTACGGTTGAAACGGGGGTCCTGTTGATCGGGAGGGGTGTGGCGTACCGCAAAACGAAGGAAACGGACTTGTGTTGGAGCGCTACGGTCGAAACGGGGGTCCTGTTTATCGGGAGGGGTGTGGCGTACCGCAAAACGGGACTCCACGGGATACTGTTCATCTCCACCGTCGACCCCCTTCAGCCTCCACGGGCTACTGTTCATCCACCGTCGACCTCCTCCAGCCTCCACCTGCGATTGTTCAACCACAGGCTCTTGTTCATCCAGCCTCCACCGCGCGCTACTCCACCGGCTACTGTTCAACTAGCCCTCTCCACGGGCTCCTGTTCAACCACCCCTCCACGGGCTACTGTTCATCCAGCCCTCCACCGTCTACTGTTCATCCTGCCCTCCACGGGGTGGTCCTGTTCATCCTGCCCTCCACGGGGTCCTGTTCATCCAGCCCCAACCGGCTCGATCCATCGGGGTCCTGTTCATCCAGACGCACACCACTTGGTCCTGTTCATCCACCCCCACCGGGAACTGTTCATCCAAACCCCCCTCCCCCCCAGCAACGCTCACTGTTCATCCAGAGGCAGCATCGATCGCCTTCAGTTAGGAGCAGTAGCAAAGGAATCGCTTGATCGGGTTCAGTTAACAGCCATCGATCGATCGCTCGGGTTCAGTAACACGTAGCCTGCAGTGCAATCGCTCGGGTTCAGTTAGAGCCCAACGCCTCGCACCCACGCGCGTGCGTGTACGAGAGAAACGCGCATCGCTCGGCCCCGACCACCCACCCTAACCGGGAACACCCCGATATTTTCCTCGCCCTTGCTTCTACCACGGTTTTTTCCGTCATGGACGGCCCAAAGAATGTCATGCAGCTGCGTCTCCGGCCCGCCCAGGACGAAAAGCCCATTTTCTGTCATGATTTTTTGTCATAGAAGTAGGACCCCACCACATCTATGATGATACCGGGTTTTGTCACAATTATCGTCATAGAAGTGTCATAAGTATGACAGGAAAAAAATTCGTTCGGCCCAAAATGTCACGGATGTGTCTTTTTTTCTTAGTGTTCTAACTGCAAAGGAACGGTCACTGGAAGTGGAACTACCCTAGATACTTGGTGGATAAGAAGGGTAGCAAAGTGAACAAAGGTATATTTGATATACATGTTATTGATGTGTACTTTATTAGTGTTTATAGTAACCCCTCAGTATTTGATACTGGTTCAATTGCTAAGAGTAGTAACTCGAAACAGGAGTTGCAAAATAAACAGAGTCTAGTTAAGGGCGAGGTGATGATGTGAGTTGGAAGTGATTCCAAGGTTGATAAGATCACCATCGCACACTCCCTTTACCTTCGGGATTAGTGTTGAACCTAAAATAAATGTTATTTGGTGTTTGCGTTGAGCATAAATATGATTGGATCATGTTTATTGCAATACGGTTATTCATTTAAGTTAAAGAATATTTTTTGTTCTATTTACATGAATAAAACCTTCTATGGTCATACACTTAATATAAATGGTTTATTGAATCTCGATCGTAGTGATACACATATCCATAATATTGAAGCCAAAAGATGCAAAGTTAATAATGATAGTACAACTTATTTGTGGAACTACCGTTTAGGTCATATTGGTGTAAAGCGCAGGAAGAAACTCCATGCTGATGGGCTTTTGGAATCACTTGATTATGAATCACTTGATGCTTGTGAACCATGCCTCATGGGCAAGATGACTAAGACTCCGTTCTCCGGAACAATGGAGCGAGCAACTGACTTATTGGAAAAATACGTACTGATGTATGCAGTCCGATGAGTGTTGAGGCCCGCGGCGGGTATCATTATTTTCTGACCTTCACAGATGATTTGAGCAGATATGGGTATATCTGCTTCATGAAACATAAGTCTAAAACATTTGAAAAGTTCAAAGAATTTCAAAGTGAATTGGAAAATCATCGTAACAAGAAAATAAAGTTTCTATGGTCTGATCGCGGAGACGAATATTTGAGTTACGAGTTTGGTCTTCATTTGAAACAATTTGGAATAGTTTCAAAACTCACGCCACCTGGAACACCACAGCGTAATGGTGTGTCCGAACGTCATAACCGTACTTTATTAGATATGGTGCGATTTATGATGTCTCTTACCGATTTACCACTATCTTTTTGGGGTTATGCATTAGAGACAGCTGCATTCACGTTAAAAAGGGCACCATCTAAATCCGTTGAGGCAACACCATATGAACTGTGGTTTGGTAAGAAACCTAAGCTGTTGTTTCTTAAGGTTTGGGTTTGCGATGCTTATGTGAAAAAGTTTCAACCTGATAAGCTCGAACCCAAATCGGAGAAGTGCGTCTTCATAGGATACCCAAAATAAAATGTTGGGTACACCTTCTATCACAGATCCGAAGGCAAGACATTCATTGCTAAGAATGGATGCTTTCTAGAGAAGGAGTTTCTCTCGAAAGAAGTGAGTGGGAGGAAAGTAGAACTTGATGAGGTAATTGTACCTATTCCCGAATTGGAAAGAAGTTCATCACAGAAATCAGTTCTAGTGATGCCTACACCAATTAGTGAGGAAGTTAACGATGATGATCATGAAACTTCAGATCAAGTTACTACCGAACCTCGTAGGTCAGCCAGAGTAAGGCACGCACCAGAGTGGTACGGTAATCCTATTCTGAAGGTCATGTTACTTGACCATGACGAACCTACGAACTATGAGGAAGCGATGATGAGCCCAAATTCCGCGAAATGGCTTGATGCCATGAAATCTGAGATGGGATCCATGTATGAGAACAAAGTGTGGACTTTGATTGACTTGCTCGATGATCGGCGAGCCATTGAGATTAGATGGATCTTCAAGAGGAAGACGAACGCTGATAGTAGTGTTACTATCTACAAAGCTAGAAATGTCGCAAAAGGTTTTCGACAAGTTCAAGGTGTTGACTGCGATGAGAGTTTCTCACTCGTATCTATGCTTAAAGTCTGTCCGAATCATGTTAGCAATTGCCGCAAATGGATGTCAAAACTGCATTCCTTAATGGATTTCTTAAAGAAGAGTTGTATATGATGCAACCAGAAGATTTTGTCAATCCGAAAGATGCTAACAAAGTGTGTAAGAACCAGTGATCCATTTATGGACTGGTGCAAGCATCTCGGAGTTGGAATGTACGCTTTGATAGTGTGATCAAAGCATATAGTTTTATACAGACTTGCGGTGAAGCCTATATTTACAAGAAAGTGAGTGGGAGCACTACATCCTTTCTGATAAGTATAAGTGAATGACATATTGTTGATCGAAAATGATGTAGAATTTTCTGGAAAGCATAAAGGAGTTTTTCAAAGAAAGACCTCGGTGAAGCTGCTTACATATTGAGCATCAAGATCTATAGAGATAGATCAAGACGCTTGATAAGTTTTTTCAATGAGTACATACGTTGACAAGTTTTTGAAGTAAGTTCAAAATGGAACAGTGAAAGGAGTTCTTGCCTGTGTTGCAAGGTGTGAGGTTGAGTAAGACTCAAAGCCCGACCACGGCAGAAGATAGAGAGAGAATGAAAGTCATTCCCTATGCCTCAGCCATAGGTTCTATAAAGTATGCCATGCTATGTACCAGATCTATTGTATACCCTGCCTTAAGTTTGGCAAGGGAGTACATTAGTGATCTAGGAGTAGATCATTGGACAGCGGTCAAAATTATCCTTAGAGGACTAAGGAAATATTTCTCGGTTATGGAGGTGATAAAGAGTTCGTCGTAAAGAGTTACGTTGATGCAAGCTTTGACACCGATCTGGATGGCTCTAAGTCACAATCCGGATACATATTGAAAGTGGGAGCAATTAGCTAGAGTAGCTCTGTGCAAAGCATTGTAGACATAGAAATTTGCAAAATACATACGGATCTGAATGTGGCAGACCTGTTGACTAAACTTCTCTCACAAGCAAAACATGATCACACCTTAGTACTCTTTTGGTGTTAATCACATGGCGATGTGAACAAGATTACTCACTCTAGTAAACCCTTTGGGTGTTGGTCACATAGCGATGTGAACTATGGGTGTTAATCACATGGTGATGTGAAATATTGATGTTAAATCACATGGCGATGTGAACTAGATTATTGACTCTAGTGCAAATGGGACACTGAAGGAAATATGCCCTAGAGGCAATAATAAAGTTGTTATTTTATATTTCCTTATATCATGTTAAATGTTTATTATTCATGCTAGAATTGTATTAACCAGAAACTTAGTACATGTGTGAATACATAGACAAAACAAAGTGTCCCTAGTATGCCTCTACTTGACTAGTTCGTTTATCAAAGATGGTTATGTTTCCTAACCATAGACATGTGTTGTCATTTGATGAACGAGATCACATCAATAGGAGCATGATGTGATGGACAAGACCCATTCGTTAGCTTAGCATTATGATCGTTACAGTTTCAATGCTACTGCTTTCTTCATGACTTATACATGTTCCTCAGACTATGAGATTATGCAACTCCCGAATACCGGAGGAACACCTTGTGTGCTATCAAACGTCACAACATAACTGGGTGATTATAAAGATGATCTACAGGTGTCTCCGATGGTGTTAGTTGAGTTGCCATAGATCGAGATTAGGATTTGTCACTCCGTGTATCGAAGAGGTATCTCTGGTCCCTCTCGGTAATGCACATCACTATAAGCCTTGCAAGCATTGTGACTAATGAGTTAGTTGCGGGATGATGCATTACGGAACGAGTAAAGAGACTTGCCGGTAACGAGATTGAACTAGGTATTGAGATACCGACGATTGAATCTCGGGCAAGTAACATACCGATGACAAAGGGAACAACGTATGTTGTTATGCGGTTTCACCGATAAAGATGATACACCGTAACCGGGAACTCCCCGACCACACACCGTAACCGGGAACTCCCCGATATTTTCCTCGCCCTCGCTTCTACCATGGTTTTTCCGTCATGGACGGCCCAAAGAATTTCATGCAGCTACGTCTCCGGCCCGCCCAGGACGAAAAGCCCATTTTCTGTCATGATTTTTTGTCATAGAAGTAGGATCCCACCACATCTATGATGATACCGGGTTTTGTCACAATTATCGTCATAGAAGTGTCATAAGCATGATAGAAAAAATTCGTTCGGCCCAAAATGTCACGGATTTGTCCTTTTTTTTTGTAGTGATAGTAATTGTTCAGATTACTACAGACTATTCTATTTTTGACATATTCTGTTTTCATTGCGTTGTTTGCTTGTTTTGATGAATCTATGGATTGTATTAGGGAGTATAAGCCATGGTGAAGTTAGAATATAGTAGGTGTAATGCAATAATAAAATATGAATGAGTTCACAACAGTACCTAAGGTAGTGATTTTCGTTGACTCCCCTAGGGTTTCTCGAATGTTGGGGTATTTATAGAGCAAAGAGGTGGTTCAGGGGGCACCCGAGGTGGGCACAACCCACCTAGGCGCGCCTGGGCCTCCAGGCATGCCCTAGTGGGTTGTGCCCCACTCGGAGCACCCCAAGTGCTTCTCCGGCCCACTGGATGTCTTCTGGTTCAAATAAATCCACAAAACGTTTCGCTGGGTTTGGACTCCGTTTCGTATTGATTTCCTGCGATGTAAAAAAACATGCAGAAAACAGCAACTAGCACTTGGCACTATGTCGATAGGTTAGTACCAAAAAAGATATAAAATGACTATAAAATGATTATGTAACATCCCAGAATGATAATATAATAGCATGGAACAATAAAAATTTATAGATACGTTGGAGACGTATCACTCTTGTTTTCATATCCCCCACTTCTAAAACCTTTTTACAAAAATACAAAAATATTTTTCATCTGCCTTTCTCTCGCTTGCTTGTTTGCTTGCTTTATCGTTATGGCTAGGAACCAATTTAGCATAAATATTTAGCATAAAGATTTTCAATGACAATACTCCTAGGAACCAATTTAAAGAATTCATTCTTGCCAAAAGGATCTCTTATCACTTCAACAAAATCCGGGTGAATACTAATCATCTTAAGATCTTCTTTATTGCTATTACTAGAAGTTGCACCCTTGTTCTTGGTAACTTGAGTAATCTTTCCAATCTTTACTGGAGTTTTTTCAATAGTTTTAGCGGAAGCAAAAGCCGTGCTTAGATTACTAAAGATTTCTTCTAGTTTATCAATCTGAGATGGGCTTTCTTCTATTCTTTCATGGATTATGGTCCCCTTTTATTTTAACAACTTAAAAACTTCTCCCACTTTTGACCCAATTTTAGTGGCAAAATTATGCATCTTTTTATCCAAATTTTCAATATGTTCTTCAGTGAGCATTTTCTTTTCAATAGCATCGAGTCTTTCCATGACATGCTCAAGAGTTAAAGTTGTTTCATTAATCATAAGAGGTGGTGATCCCACTAAATTTCCCATAGCATTAAAAGCATCAAGAGAGGGACACATCAAGAAATTTCCACCGATAATCATATCAAGGACGAATCTATACCAAGTGGTGATGCCCACATAAAAACAGCAAAGAAGAACAACGGTAGATTGCTTACGGGTAGATATATTATGAGCATTGCAAATCCTATACCAAGCATCTTTTAAATTCTCTCCTCCCCTTTGTTTAAAGTTGAGAACTTCGTTCTCGGGAGTGCACGTAATAGAGGAAGGACTATCCATAACGGCAAAAGTGGCAAGCAAGATTGCACACAAAAACAGATCCGGCAAGAAAACGGCGAACAAAAAAGAGGGTGAATAAAACGGCAAATTTTTGTGAAGTAGGGGAGAGGAAAATGAGAGGCAAATGGCAAATAATGTAAATTACGAGGAGATGATATTTGTGATTAGTAACCTGGTAGAGTTGATGATGTCTCCCCGGCAACGGCGCCAGAAATTCCTTTTGATGCGGCTTGAAGCTATGTCGGTATTTCCCCAAAGAGGAAGGGATGATGTAGCACAGCAACGGTAGGTATTTCCCTCAGTGATGGGACCAAGGTTATCGAACCAGTAGGACAACCAAGCAACACTATGTAAACAGCACCTACACACAAATAAATACTCGCAACCCGACGTGTTAAAGGGGTTGTCAATCCCTTTCGGGCAACGGCGCGAGAAATAGGCAAACGGACGTGAGAGAGTTGTAAATATTGATAGATCGAACGCCAAATAAAAGAAAGTGCAGCAAGGTATTTTTGTATTTTTGGTTTAATACATCTGAAAATAAAAGCAAAGGAAAATTGTAGATCGCAAAGGCAAATATAATAAAGAAGAGACCCGAGGGCCGTAGGTTTCACTAGAGGCTTCTCTCGAGAAAAATAGCAAACAGTGGCTGAACAAATTATTGTTGGGCAATTGATAGAACTTCAAATAATCATGACGATATCCAGGCAATGATCATTATGTAGGCATCACGTCCAAGCTTAGTAGACCGACTCCTGCTTGCATCTACTACTATTACTCCATACATCGACCGCTATCCAGCAAGCATATAGTGTATTAAGTTCATGGAGAAACTGAGTAATGCAATAAGAATGATGACATGATGTAGACAAGATCTATTTGTGTAGAAATAGACCCCATCGTTTTATCCTTAGTAGCAACGATACATATGTGTCGGTTCCCCTTCTATCCCTGGGATCAAGCACTGTAAGATCGAACCACTACAAAGCACCTCTTCCCATTGCAAGATAAATAGATCAAGTTGGCCCAACAAAACCCAAATATCGAAGAAGAAATACGAGGCTATAAGCAATCATGCATATAAGAGATCAAAGAAGACTCAAATAAATTTCATGGATAAAAAGATAGATCTGATCATAAACTCAAAGTTCATCGGAACCCAACAAACACACCGCAAAAAGAGTTATATCATATGGATCTCCAAGAGACCATGTATTGAGAATCAAACGAGAGAGAGGAAGCCATCTAGCTACTAACTACGGACATGTAGGTCTACAAAGAACTACTCACACATCATCGGAGAGGCACCTATGGGCATGATGAACCCCTCCGTGATGGTGACTGGATTGGATCTGGTGGTTTTGGAACTTGCAACGGCTGGAAATGATTTCCGTCGACTGCCCTAGGGTTTCTGGAATATTGGGGTATTTATAGAGCAAAGAGGCGGTTCAGGGGTCACCCGAGGTGGGCACAACCCACCTGGCCGCGCCTGGTTCTGCTCCCCTCAGAGCACCCCCGAGGTGCTTCTCCGGCCCACTGGATTTCTTCTGGTCCAAAAAAAATCGACAAAAAGTTTCGCTGCGTTTGGACTCCGTTTGGTATTGATTTCCTTCGATGTAAAAAACATGCAGAAAACAGCAACTGGCACTTGGCTCAAACGTGATGCCTATATACATGATCATTGCCTTAGATATTGTGATGATTATTTGCTTTTCTATCAATTGCCCAATAGTAATTTGTTTACCCATCGTATGCTATCTTCAAGAGAGAAATCTTTAGTGAAAACTATGGCCCCCGGGTCCATCTAAATCATATATTAAAACCCAAAAATATTTTGCTGCAATTTTATTTACTTTATTTTTTTTTGTGCTTTTATTTATCTATTTATCACTACGAGATTAAATCCTTGCAATTAACCGCGTCAAGGGATTGACAACCCCTTGTTTGTGTTGGGTGCAAGTATTTGTATTTTGTGTGTAGGTACTGCTAACGAGTTGTTGCATGGTTCTCTTACTGGATTAATAAGCTTGGTTTCTAACTGAGGGAAATACTTATGTTATAAACTAATGTACTGCGTCATCCTCTCCTCTTCGGGGAGATCCCAATACAGCTCACAAGTAGCAGGATCTCGCGAGAAGAGAAGCTTGTGGCGGCGGAAAAAATATTTTGGGTGGCTCCCTGTTGGTTTCCTGATTTTAGAAAATTTATAGAGCTGTAATTAGGTCAAACGAGGGAACGAGGGGCCCACGGGGCACCAGGCGCGCCCTGGTGGCTTGTGGGCCACTCCTTCGTCTTTTGGCCTCCTCCGGAAGCTTCTAGTGTCTCTTATGTCCAGAAAAATATCATAAAAAAGTTTCGTGGCAATTGGACTTCGTTTCGTACCGATATTCGAAAAAACCAAAAACTATAAAAAAAATAGCAACTGGCACCTAGCACTAAGTTAATAGGTTAGTCCGGAAAAATATATACCTACTATTAAAGGGAATAGGTATTCTTGGTTCGGTTTAGTCCTTTTCGTTTGGTTTGAGTGCACGCTAAAATTTTGTACACTTGGCTCGTACACAGGCTAAGTGATCTGGGCTAGGTACTTGTATGTTGATGAGCCTTTATGGGCTTTCATAGAGACCGTGAAAAATGAATGGGTCAAAATAAATCAACATTGTTGGAATTGAACAAAGTACCTCCTATCCAGATCTTCGATGTAACAACCAACGACTTATGCACCATTCATATTTACTAATCCCAACTCGCTCTAAATATACGAGTGGCAGTCCTCATGTGTTAGGGTGAGCTAATTAAAGGAAGGATTGTGGGCTTAAATAAAATATTTAAACGGATGTGGCTAATTAAAGAAAGGATTATGGGTAAACCGGTGGAATAACTAAAAGAAAGATTGCGGTCTTAATAAATAGAATATTCAAAAAGATGCGGCTAATTAAAGGAAGGAGTTAA
Source organism: Aegilops tauschii subsp. strangulata (assembly GCF_002575655.3). Lineage (NCBI taxonomy): Eukaryota > Viridiplantae > Streptophyta > Magnoliopsida > Poales > Poaceae > Aegilops > Aegilops tauschii. The sequence goes on along the minus strand of NC_053041.3, from coordinate 442,955,568 downwards.
GGTAAAAAGGTAGGATAATTAAAAGCAAGGGTCTGTAAGCTTCAATGCGTTGGAGCTGCTAAACTAGAAAAAGGAAGGATTCGATTCCTGACTAAAACGAGTGAGGACGTCATGGTAATTAAAGAAAGGATTGTACTTAAATGAAATCAAGGGAAAATTATGCCCAGCAAAGAAAATATGAACAGGGCTAAATTGCATCATATTTTTTATGTTCATTTTATAGAAGGATGTTGCGTTGCAGCATGTTCTTCATAGTGAATTCAATGTTGTGGGACATTATGTTTGCACAAAACATCAATCTTTCCCGTCGCAATGCACGGGCATATGTGCTAGTATTATATAATTACATATTCCAAAATTGATATTGTAATAACATGAAATAATAAAAAATTATGGATATCAGACCGTGGGTCACTCGGTGCCCAGGCGCCGCCCACTAGAGCACTCAGATCGTGCTGCCAAAACAAAGAAAGGGGGAACCGAAGCTCGTGCGAGCTCCGATGCCAAATTCATTGATAAAATAAAAAATGTTACCTCTCCTACCTTCGGCTACTTTCTCCCTTCTCCTGCTTTGGCATGCATCTTAGCGCAGAGTTGACATTTTCTATCTTACTTTGTGTCAGTGCTTGGGCCCACTCGGCAGATAGTATTTGGCAATAGCTACATTGGAGTGAATGAATGAATTTGACACCGGTGCCAAAATTCTGACGACATCACAAATTTGGCACCATCACGCTGCGGATGTCCCTTTCCAATGCTTATTTTATCCCTCCATACTGTTAGAGTAGTCATTATGGTATACGACTTCTAGTCCAAGTCAGTTTTGTACCCCTACCCCAAGTCGGTTTGTACCCTCTTATATACTCTTGTATGCCGCACCAAATCATCAATAAGCAATAGTTTTATTCAGCTTTCATGGTATCAGATACCGGTCCCAAGGTTTAGGGTATGGCTCCGCCAACGCCACCGCCGCCGCCGCCGCCCGGCTACTTCGAGCGCCGGGCCGCACTCATCGCCAAGGCTGCCAACGCCGCGGCCGCTTCTCTCTCGGCCCTCACCATAGCTCCACAAAACTACCCTGCACCCATCCTCGCCGCACCAATATCTCTTGCTGACACAATCTCCGACGTCAGCCCCTACATCCCCATAGTTCGTGATCTCGCCGCCCACAACTACTACCATTGGAGACATCTCTTCGATCTCCACCTCGGCCGCTGCAACCTGCGCTCGCATGTCGCCGCCAACTGTCTTCCCCGCCTCGACGATCCGCAATGGTTGAAAGACGATCTCGCGATCGTCCAGTGGTTCTACACCCGCATCACCACCGAGATCTTCAACATGCTCGATCACGACGGCGCCACCGCTACCAACATCTGGCACTCCCTCCGTCAGCTCTTCCAAAGCAACACCGACGCTCGGAAAAATGCTCTCCACACCGAGCTTCGCAATATGGTGCAAGGAGATGCCCCGGTGAACCTGTTCTGCCAGCGCGTTAAGACCATTGGTGATGAGCTCCGCGAACTCGGCGATACAGTTAGCGACTCACAGCTAATCAATATCGTCGGCGGCGGCCTCAGCGAAGACTTTGACAAGCAAGCCTCATTCATACCGATGATACGGCCCCCTCCTACCTTCGCTGAAGTTTGTTCCTTGCTACAACTCGCGGCGGAAATACAAGCTCGCAAGGACTCTCGCCCCAAGGTCTTTCATGCTGCGGCTCGTCCTCCTCTGTCGTCTACACCAGCGCCGCCTTCCAGGCCGGCTCCTGCCACCGGGCCGTCGCATCGTCATCAGTTCAACCGCCCCCAGGCTGGCGTCCTAGTCCGAACTACCGCGGCAAAAACCCTATCTACAGGCCGCCGTCGACTCGTTCGGTTCCGCCTACGACATCACCAGCACCGAGTCCTGCACCACCCACCAGTGCTCCATCTGCGGTTGCATGGCGGCCTCCTCATGATCCTTGGATGGGGCTTGTTCAAGCATGGCCCATGCCCTGGTCCGCTCCGTCCACCCTCGGTGCTCCGCCGACATACTCAGGTGCTTGGCAACCCGGCCTTCGGCCGCCTACTGGTGCTCCCGGGGTTCTCAACCCCCGACAGCCGGCCAATGCCTATCATTTTGCCCCGACGTATGCTCCTTATGGTCATTACACCAGCGACGGCGGCGCCTACTACACACCTCAGCCGGCCCTGCTCCCGACGCCACCCCCACCACAGCCGGCCAATGCCTACTACACTCCCCAGCCGGCCCTACTGCCTTCACCATCGTATCCGCCGGCACTGCTTCCGACGCCACCCTCACCTGCGACGCCGAGCTGGGATCAAGCTGCCTTTCTCCAGGCCATGAATAACTTTGCTGCACAAGGAAACTCAGGTACGGATTGGATCTTTGATTCAGGGGCCTCTAGTCATATGTCTGCATCTAGTAATTGGTTATCTTCTTGCACTAAATCTCCTTTCCCTTCCATTATCCTTGGAGATGGATCATCTATTCCTATATATTGTGTTGGTCAGGCTCAACTTCCCTCTTCCACCAAACCTCTTTTACTTCGTGATGTTCTAGTTGCACCCGCCCTCATTAAAAATCTTATCTCTGTTCGCCAATTTACTTGCGACAATCTAGTTTCGGCTGAATTTGACCCTTTTGGTTTATCTGTGAAGGATTACCTGACCAAGGCCGAGATCGCTCGCTTCAATAGCTCCGGTGATCTTTATTCTCTTAATGGAGTTCCTGCCGCCACCCCTCCAACATCCATGCTGGCCTCCGTCGATCTCTGGCATCGTCGCTTGGGCCATCCCAACCCCGCCGTCTTAGCTTCCATGCTTAGTGAATTTACCATACCATGTAATAGGGACTCTCATAATTCTGTGTTTTGTGAGTCTTGTCAATTAGGCAAACATGTGCGTCTTCCCTTTAGTTCCTCTAGTTCTTGTAGCACTTATCCCTTTGAATTAATACATTGTGATTTATGGACCTCTCCCATTGCAAGTGTTTCGGGTTTTAAATACTACCTTGTTATCCTGGATGATTTCACCCACTTTGTCTGGACTTTTCCTCTACGCAACAAATCCGAGGTCCATTCTCTTTTCCTTAATTTTCAGCGCTATGTGTTTGTTCACTTCTTCCTCCCAATTCGCTTTATCCAATGTGACAATGGTCGCGAGTTTGATAACATTAAAAATCGTACTTTCTTCTTACAACATGGCATCCTGCTTAGGTTCTCATGTCCCTACACATCCCCTCAAAATGGTAAAGCAGAACGCTCTCTTCGCACCCTCAATGATATAGTTCGCACTCTCCTCATTCAATCATCTATGCCTCCCAAGTTTTGGGCTGAAGCCCTACACATGGCCACCTTCCTTCTAAATATTCGACCTTCTAAAACTAAACCCAACACTACTCCCTATTATTCCCTCTTTCCTTCCCACCCCGACTACTCCGCGGTTCGTGTTTTCGGCTGTCTCTGTTTTCCCAATGCCTACGCCACTTCTGCAAATAAATTGTCACCATTCTCTATCCCATGTGTTTTTCTCGGCTTCTCTGACGAGCACAAAGGCTATCGCTGTCTCGACCTTCACACCGGACACGTTCATGTCTCTCGTCATGTCACGTTTGTTGAGCACATTTTTCCTTTCTCACAACGCACTACTACACCATCCAACACCCCTAGCTCCGCAAACACCCACTCTCCCCATCCTTTCCAACTATATACTCCCCTACCTGCTGTGACACCCAAATTTTTAATTGGATTTTTCAAAACTTTTATCTTTATTTGAGGAGGGTATTTAAATTTTTCTTCTAAAGAACCCACCCTCTCAAAAACTTTCTTTATAGCAAGTGTTTTATTTGGATTCACCCAAGACTTAATTTTGGGTCTTGGAGGTTTGCCCTTTTATTTGGACTCAAAACCAAATGCCTTTCACTTGGGAAAATTTCTTTTGAAAAATCTTTTAAATAGCCCTAGGGCATTTTGAGTGATCTTCTCCCTTTTTCAAAAATTCCTCTTGCAATGACCTAAGTGGTAATCCACTCCCATAAACCTTTCCCCATCTTTGGATCATGATATACCTCAAATCCAGCAGTTTGAACCTCTCCATATATTTATTTCCATTTATTTCTCATCAAAAACAATTTCTGCCTTCTATCTTGATCCTTGGAGATTTACAAAGGAGCTACCTTTTCTGCTTTGAGTTTTGTCTCCAAACCAATTTCCCTAGCTAGTCCTTTGAGCCCTCAACCAGGATCCATGAAGATCCACTGGTCTCCAGTTCAAATTTTTCAAACTACACTTGCTGCAAGTTTGGACCTCATTTGCCAAATTTGATGAAATTCATTTAAATCCTTCTCCTAAAAATCTGAGAAAAATCAGGCAGCCTCTGGGTGCATAGAGAGGTAACCTCACCAAGTCCCAGCTCCAGAAAAAAAATTCTGCTTGCCAAATCATTTCATCGAACAACTGCTGGACATTGTTGCTATCATGTTCAGTCAAGTTCAGTTAACAGTTTCAGAGCTACTGTCGTTTTCTTCAGTGTCCGTTGTCGATCACGCCAGTAACCCCGGTGTCGCCGTGCTCCCTGTCCCCTCCTTCTTATCTCTGCGCCGCACGATCCCCTGGAGCCTTGCGGACGTCTGCGATGAGCAGGAGGTGGTGCGCCACCCCGTGAGCGACGGCAGCGGCGGCTTTGCGGCCGCCAGAGAGGAGCGCAGCGTGGACGGCGCCACCCAGCGTCGCCCAAGCCACCGGAGGCCGCCGCGTGGCCACCCACTCCCCCGTGCGCGCTGCCACCATCGTCGTGGACTGCTAGGCGCGGAGCGCGCTCTCTGCCGCCGCCGTGCCCGTACGGCCACCCCGTCGAGGACCGGCGCCATTACGCCAAGCCCGACCAAGATTAGCGGGGGAACGGCACCAGTACACCTCCCTGACGCTGCCTGGCCACTTAAGCTCCCTGCCAAGCCATTGCCTCGCCGTAATTGCTCGCCGGAGCGATCCCGTTCACGGCCACCCCCTCGAACCGCCTATAAATAGGGGCCCCGAGCTCCAACTCGAACCCACACCACCTCTGCACACCTCCAACACCTCGCCTAGCCACTGGAAGAGCCCCGAGGGAGCCTTCTTCCCCAACTCCGGCCGCCGCGATGCGCCACGGGATCCAGCTCGATTCGCTCCCGTGCGTGCACCTCCACCCTCAACTCTTGCCAGTAGCTTCCCTATGCATCTACTCTCCTGACCCGCGCTTCAATTCGGAGTTCGCAGCGCCCACCGGAGTTCTCCACCATCGCCCGAGCCGCCGTCCGCTGGAGAAAGTGTCGCCGTCGACGTGGTGCTCTCCGTCGGTCGAGTCCACCTCCCACCGACATGGAATGATGCACTGAACCTCTTGGTACACTCTGATCTCCCTGCCTCGCCGAGGTTCGACACCGGCGACCACCGCAGTCTTCGGGCGCCGGCGAACTTTTTAAACCTGACATGTGGACCCCCCCCCCCCCCCCGTCAGCCTCTCTTCTCTCACCCGCGAACCGTTTTCAGTTGGCGCCTTCGGGCAGAATACGTTTTCCCTTTGGGCTGGCGCGTTTCTTTCCGAAGCGTTTTCTGCTTTCTCAGTTAAGTCCCTGGATCTTTTCTGTTTCATCACAGATTAATCCCTGGACTAAAACACTTATAACTTTTTAATAAATTATGATTTTTGAGTGATTCTTTTTCTGACAGTCCTATATTTTTGTCTAGTTTTTTATAGTATTTATTTGGAAAAAATTTGGAACACTTTTTATGCACGCGTTGAGTTTCACGTTAGTATACGTTTTCGCTATACCGTAGGTTCCGGAAGAGGTGACGGAGCCGCGAACTTCGCCGAGCTAGACTCCGACTTCTCCGAACCAGGCAAGCATGTTTGAACCTTTGATATGACGGGTGTTTTGCATGTTTGCTTGAATGGTTTGTGCATGGCATAGGAGCATCGGTGAGCATCTCGTTGCATGTAAGGCAACTATCTGTGTGCTCCAAAGTTACTGTGATCTCTGATGAGAGATGGCCTAGTCATGTGGTGACATGAAAGGCAGTAAGGTGGTATTGTTGTAGCATGCCAGCCTTACGATATCCAATAAACTCCGATGTTAACGTGGACTGAGTCACGTTATCGTCCTTCCCTTTCCGTGCCGCCACATGTTTTCTACAAGGAATACGGTTTAGTAAGTTGGTAACCTCTTTCCATGTACACACCAAATAGAGGGGCCGGGATGAGGGTTCCATGGCCCTGGATTAAAGCCAGTCATCCGGTCAGGGGGCATGGGTGTTTCCGGTTGGGACCGAGAGGGGGCACCCCTTAGAGCGCGCGTATATAAATTTGATCCCATGCTACGCGAGGTTGTAGCCTCCCCGTCTCAAGGTTTTTCTTGAATGTTGCCGAGGGTGATTCCTGGCTTCGGAATGTTGAATGGGTGTGTACTGGTTAGATGTGTTTCTTCCAAAACATCGTAAACGGAACTAGTCCCCGTGACTACTGAAATCCGTTGGCTGTGGTTAAAGTACAAACTCTGCAGAGTCAAATCCTTCCGAGTCATCGTATCTATGGTCAAGGACCATGGCCAGTATACCCATATCTATGTCAATCCTCGTGGTAGATCCCCGGTGAACAAGCTTGAGTGGTAAACCCAGTTTAATTGTTATTCCTGTGGATGGACTAACCTTTTACTTATTTCATACTTGATATGATTATATTTTTGAGCTACTGAATTATTAAGTTATGATATAAGCCCTTTATGTGATGTCGCTCAGACGTACGACTGTGGCACTCTTGTTATTCTACCTTTGATATAAGCCCTTTATGTGATGTCGCTCAGACGTCCGACTGTGGCATGTTTGTCATTTACTTTCAATATAAGCCCTTTATGTGATGTCGCTCAGACGTCCGACTGTGGCATGCTTGTCATTTACTTTCAATATAAGCCCTTTATGTGATGTCGCTCAGACGTCCGACTGTGGCACGCACCGTCATTTATATTATGTTATAAGCCCTTTATGTGGTGTCGCCTTGACACCCGACTGCGGCATTGTTATTTCCTTTGATTTTTCCTCTCGAGGAGTCATTCAGACACTCGTTTGGCACTCAGTATTAGTTTGAGATTTCGGGAGGACTACCGCCCGACTTCTCTTTATTTTTCCCATGCATTATTATCTCGTTGTCTGAGTGCACTTGTTAATCTGTTCATATGCATCATGTTTACATTTGTTATATCTTATGTCCGAACTGTCTTGCGAGTACTTTCATAGTACTCACCTGGCTTGTTGATTTGGCCAGATGTTGACGAAGGCGATCTCATGGATGAAGAATTCGATAGTGAGTCCGACGCCTAGAGGAATCCCAGTCAGTCCCGTGCGATCCTTGATATTGGTCACTTGTATATTATACGCTTCCGCCACCCACATAAGTCTCCTCGAGCCTCACTCCGACGCTTGAAGAGCTGTTAGTTTTCCGGAGTCATATCACCCACTTCGCTGTGATATATCCACCACCGCTTTTATCGTGAGTTAGTAGTTATGCCACCCTATCCGCCTTTATGTGTTATTGGCATGTTTGTAATAAATGGTTGAGCAGTCTCCGCTCAACCTTGTATTATATTCAGTACTCCTGGTATTTTCTTCTGTGATCAAGATTTTGTCTACCAGTAAGAAGGAATTCTTCTTTACTGGTCCGTAGAAGGGGATCGGTCTCTCAATAAATATTTTTATTGGAAAACCGGTCGTGACACCTGCCGAACACAACTTATCACCACCACCATTAACACCCACCATAGCCAATCCCAACCATACACTCACCCCACCCGAGATGTCCCCAACACCCCCGGCCCCTGCTCCCTCCCCAACACCCCCGGCCCCTACTCCCACTCCACCACCCAGCCCTGCTCCCACTCCACCACCCAGCCCTACTCCTTCGTCCGACTCTTCCGCTGCGCCGGACTCACCAGTACCCACCTTACCCCCTCGTGCTATTCCTACAGCAGCCCCGATTAATGATCATCGCATGCGTACTAGGGCCAAATCAGGATTTCATCAACCCCAAGACCGCCTAAACCTTCATACCTCCGTATCTCTCACTTCTCTTCCAAAGAATTACAAAACTGCTCTACTTGATCCCAATTGGGCCGCTGCCATGCAAGAAGAATATAATGCTTTACTTCAAAACAACACCTGGCAACTTGTTCCTCGTCCTCCCAATACAAATATTGTTTCTGGCAAATGGATTTTTCGCCAAAAGTTCCACTCCGATGGGAGCCTCTCACGATATAAAGCCAGGTGGGTTTGTCGTGGCTTTTTTCAGCAACAAGGAATTGATTACGAAGAAACCTTCTCTCCTGTTGTTAAACCTAGCACCATTCGCACCTTTCTTAGTGTTGCTGTCTCCTCTTCATGGCCCATTCACCAACTTGATGTTAAAAATGCTTTCCTCCCTGGTTCCCTTCAAGAAACTTTCTACTGCCAGCAACCTCTGGGTTTTGAAAATCCATCCTTTCCAACTCATGTATGTCTTCTTCAGAAATCTCTCTACGGTCTTAAACTGGCCCCGCGAGCTTGGTTTCAACGCTTCTCCTCCTTCATTCAAACAATAGGCTTCACTCCATCTCTCTCCGACACCTCTCTTTTTGTGTATCATCAAACTTCTGACACTGCCTATTTACTTCTCTATGTAGATGATATCATTCTTACCGCCTCCTCTCAAAAGTTCTTAGATCATATTGTCTCTCTTCTTAGATCTGAATTTTCTATGACTGACCTAGGACTCCTTCATCATTTCTTAGGCATTGCTGTTGTTCGCGATTCCTCCAGCCTTTTTCTTTCCCAACGCCAGTATATTCTTGATCTTCTTAATCGTGCTGGTATGCTTGACTGTCAATCATCTCGCACTCCTGTCGATACTAGTTTTAAACTTTCGGCTACCGGTGAACCCTTTTCCGATCCTACTCTCTATCGTAGCCTAACAGGTGCTCTCCAATATCTCACCATTACTCGTCCTGAAATCTCTTTTGCTGTTCAACAAGCATGTCTATATATGCATGATCCCCGGGTTCCTCACTATAATCATGTTAAACGCATTCTTCGGTATTTAAAAGGAACTCTCAATCATGGTCTCCACCTCAATAATTCTTCTCCAAACACGCTTACCGCCTACTCTGATGCAGACTGGGCTGGTTGTCCTGACACTCGAAGGTCCACTTCCGGTTTTTGTGTTTTTCTTGGTAACAATTTGATTTCTTGGTGTTCGAAAAGACAGGTTACAGTCTCACGTTCATCGGCCGAGACTGAGTATCGCGCTGTGGCACATGCCGTTGCAGATACAATCTGGATTCGGCAGTTACTCTCCGAGCTACACAGGCCTATTGAGCAGGCCACTATTGTCTACTGTGACAACATATCAGCAGTCTACATGACCAGCAATCCAGTTCAACACCGACGCACAAAGCATATTGAGATTGATATTCATTTTGTTCGTGAAAAGGTTGCTCTTTGTCAGGTTCGGGTGCTTCATGTTCCCTCTACGGCTCAGTTTGCTGACATTTTCACCAAGGCACTGCCTACTAAGCCGTTTCAAGATATCTGTTTCAGTCTCAACGTCGTCGAGCCTGCTGTTGATACTGCGGGGGATGTTAGAGTAGTCATTATGGTATACGACTTCTAGTCCAAGTCAGTTTTGTACCCCTACCCCAAGTCGGTTTGTACCCTCTTATATACTCTTGTATGCCGCACCAAATCATCAATAAGCAACAGTTTTATTCAGCTTTCACATACCACTCCGCGTTGACTAATCTCATTCAGACACTCTAGGGTGCCGCCACCTCCAGTTCACGGTAGATCGGCACACTGCGCGTCGTACCTCCACCAAGATCGTCTCTCCCGTCGCTAGTCATGCCGACGGTCAAGATCGTTGAAGTCGACAGCTTTTCCCCGCTGCCGGAGGACTTGCTATTCAGGCTGTTCGCGCTGGAAGCACCGTGGATCATGCTCCCGGTAATCCAGCGCGTGTTCCTCTTCGACAACGCCGGCGGCCAGCACCCGCCATTCGCATCTCTCGTCGGCTCCCTCCGCGCGTCACTAGTGGCCACGCTCGCGCGGCTTCCCCCGCTCGCCGGTAGGATCGTCTTCCTGCCGTCCACCGGCGACGCCGCAATCGACTGCTCCGCCTCCGAGGGAAGCGGCATGCGGTTCATCGTCGCGGAGAGCGACGACGCGGACGCGGGGCGGCTGGCCGGGGATGCGTACCACGACGTGGACACGTTCAAGGCATTCGTCCCGAAGCTCAAGGTCGACGCACTCCCCGCGGAGGTGCTGGCTGTGCAGGTCACACGGCTGAAGGGTGGGGTGGCGGTCGGCGTGGCGATGCACCACGCCGTGGTCGACGGCCGGTCGGTGTGGAGGTTCCTGCAGGCGTGGGCGGCGGCCTGCCGCGGGGACGACGCTGCCGCAGAGGCGGTTGTGGCCGGCCTGACGTTCGACCGCGCGGTGATCGCGCTCCCCAGCGGCGGGGAGCTCACGAGGAGCATGCTGCGTAACTACGCACCAAATCTGCCGCTGGTATGTTCCTCCCGCCTTACTTCCCTTCTTAGTCCGTTCGTCTCGACCGCCGGCGAGCAAGCTAGCGCGCGGTCAAACTAAGCCGGCAGTCTTTGCTCCATGTGAGACACGAGGCCCTCGCGTCGCTCCCTCCCCAGGGGCGACACGGGCGGCGACCAAGCAACCAAGGCCTCCGGCCACCCCTTCCCATCCGCTCCCTCGCCGTCGCCGGCGCCTCCCGGGGTCAAAGCTCGCATGGAGCAGGCGGCGGCGGGGCTATCTTTTCTGCGACGGGCGGCGCCTCACGAGCTGGGGAACTCTGGGCGGCGCGGCGGAGGGCGGCGGGCGGAGGACGGCGCGTCTGGGGCTCCGGGAGGCTACGGCTTCGTCGGCCTACAAGCGCTGGTGGCGGCTATGCGGCGCTGGCTGCTGCGCGCCATTTGGGGAGCGGATCCGCCCGGATCTGGCTTCCCCTGCGGCGGCCGCGTCTCATGAGCTGCGCCTTGCTCGCCGGTGTTGGAACGCTGGGGCGGCGGCCCCAGGACGTGGTGGTGTCGACGTGCACCTCCCTCGCGGAGATCGTCCGACGGCAGCCTGTGAGGTGGCGAATCCGGGGCCCTCGCACCCGGATCTGGTGGTGAGGCGGGCCGTCGGCCTGTGGCGGCGGTCCGGCAGAGGCGCGCCTGCTCCGGTCCACCGGGGTGGCGGGGAGGTGCGTGGGGTCAGGGCAGTGGTGGTGCTGTCCTGCGTGTTGGGGCGACCGCGGGTGGCCTCGGCGACTTGTCAGCGGCTGGCTGGGGGCCTCCATGGTGGCGTGCTGCTCTACGGCTGGCCAAGATCCGGCCGGATCTGGCATGTGCGGTCTCGACGGCGCCGTTGTGGAGGGAGGTGGGTTGCAATGGTTTCTGCAACCGGTGGTGGTTGGTGGCGACGAGCTGACTTGCGTGCTTGGTCATGTGGCTTGGGCGAGGACGGTCGGCATGTTGCCAGAGACGGTTTGCTGGGCAGGCTGTGGTGAGGATGGATTTGGTGAGCTCCAGGCGAAAGCCTAGCTCGACCTCGGTCGTTGCCGGCGTCGACGGCATCCTAGGACGTCATTCCCTCCTTGGAGGCATCGTCGTGGAGCCCCTTCACCATCATTGTCGCCTCAGTCTCGGGCTCTTCGGGTGAAAACCCAAGTTTCAACCTTGCTCGGAGCGGGCGTCGGTGGCATTCTTGTCGCTTCCCTCTTGGGGGCGACGCCTTGGAGGTCTGGTCCTTCGTCATTTCACGGTGGCTAGGGTGGCTTTGCGGGTTCTTCGTCGGCCAGGCGTGTGCGCGGCCTCGGGGCCGGTGAGGAAGTCGGAGCGATGGCTCCGGAGAACATCAACGTGGAGTGTTTGATCTGGTCGCGTGGGCGGTAGCGTCGTCAGCTCAGGTGGAGCGCGGCCTCGGGACCGGTGAGGAAGTCGGAGCGGCGGCTCCGGAGAACATCGTCGTGGAGTGTCTGACCTGGTCGCGTGGGCGGCAGCGTCGTCAGCTCAGGTGGAGCGCGGCCTCGGGGCCGGCGGGGAAGTCGGAGCGGCGGCTCCGAAGAGCACCCCTGTGCTATGGAGTGTCAGTTCTGGTCGTATGGATGGCAGAGTCGTCGACTTGTATGGAGGGAGGCCTCGGGGCCGATGTGTGTGAGTTTCTGTGGTTTGTAAGCCGGAGTGGCGGCTCTGGGTCGTGTGGTGGAGTGGCAACTCTGGTCGTTTGGGTGACAGGGAAGTCGGCTTGTTAGGTACACATCCTCGGGGCTGGTGTGTGTCGGTGTATCGGTTTTCGGCCAGTTTTCCTTATAAACTGGTCAATTCTCTTCTTCTTAATGCAAAGGCAGAGCTCCTGCTGTTTCCTCGAAAAAAAGCCGGCAGCCTCTGTTTGCTTCGAAGAAAACAAACTAAGCAGGCGAATCTGCCGAAGCCGTGCGTAAACGAGCACGACGTGAGGCGTTACATCGTTGCATGGTCACTGTTCACATGCCATCGCACCATGTTCAACGTCTATTCGTAAAGCCGCATCTAGGTAGATTTTTTTCTCCCCAAATGACAAATGATAAGTGCCACTCACGCAGGCACTCATATGCGTACGCGTCCATTCAATTTTATGACTTGAACTCTGATGTGCTTTTTTCGAGAGTACGCGAATGACGTACCTTATCTTTATGGAAGGGAGCAAACGTATTTACAGAAAGTTTAAGGACATGCGAACACTCCTCAAGCAATACAACACATCCACAACCAACTACCAAGTTCGAAAGACTACTCTCTCACAAATTGTTGCAACCCTACCACTCCTACTCCTACTCTCCTCCACTCCTCTATCTCCTGCAAAATCAGATGTATGAGATCGCGCGCCGCTAGCACTTGGTTTGTCCGATTGAACACCCTTGCATTGCATTGCTTCCACAGAGCCCAAGCCACCAAGATCACCAGTGTGTCAAACCCTCTTTTTTGTGCCTTGTGATAGTGCTTTCTCCTAGTCAGCCACCATTGGAGATAGGTGTCTTGAATGTTTGGCCGAGGGACGTCCAAATCCAGGGTAGAAGATCAGCCCTCCCACACCTCTACACGCACTGAATTAAGATGTGTTCAACATTATCCTCATTTTGCAAGCACATAGCAAGGTGATGGTTGATCCTGCAGCCCATGTCGTGCTCTCCTGTCCGAGGTCCACAAGCGTTGTTGAACTGCCAGCCATAGAAAAAAATTGCACTTGAGGATTGCCCAGCTTTTCCAGATACAGGCGGCAAAAGGAGATGTGACACCCCCAGGGCAAAGCCAATGATAGGTGGATCTGGCCGTGTACACTCCTGAATGATCACAAGGCCAAGAGAGTATATCAGGGCCACCTGCCTGCCATTGAACCATGTGTATGGCCTGATTCAGGTGCAAGAGTTGCATATGTGCGGTGAAAGAGAGATCTCCTCTCACATCCTGAGTCCATCTACTAGATTCCATAGCTTGCTCAACCGTGCGCCTGTTTTTGACTCGGGTGTCCACTGCTGCCACAATCGAAGGGGCAATGTCCGCAGCAACAAACCCATGGATCCACCTATCTCTCCAAAAAAGCACTTTTCTACCATCCCCCACCTCAATGTGCACCATGCTGTCAAATACCTGCATTGCCTCCTCATCTTCTGTCATAGGTATACCACTCCAAGGCCTAGTATCGTCAGTTCGGCGTAGCCACTCCCATCGGACTCGTAGTGCGAGTGCCTGCAGCTGCAGGTTTTTTACACCCAGTCCTCCCATGCTCAAGGGTCTGCAGATGTTATTCCAAGCCACAAGACACTGACCACCATTGATTTTATCCTTCCCGGCCCAAAAAAGGCACGCATGCTTCGATCAAGCTCCTCAAAAACCTAAGCAGGGGCGCCTGACACCAAAAAGTGATGAATAGGTTTTGCCGCAAGAACTGACTTCACCAAAATCAAACGCTCCAGTCGCTCGATCAGTCCTCGCTGCCAGGTAGGCACCAGCTTCCGTGCAGAGTCTAAGATTGGTTGCCATTCTGCTCGCGCCAGTTGTCGGATGGCGAGCTGAAGTCCAAGGTATTTGCATGGAAATTCTGTCATGTTACAGTTCAGCATAGCCGCCACCCGATCCTTGTCAAGATCGTCTCCTCTGATGAGTATGGCCGAGGACTTGGCGTAGTTTACTCGGAGCCCTGAAGCTTCTCCAAAAGCCCGCAGAACCTTTGTCACAAAGCCAAGATCTTGCACCGTAGGCCTCACGAACAAGGCAACATCATTTGCATATATGGAAAGCCTTTGTAACGTTGTGATCCCCGTGAAAGAACTGATCGCCCCAACTTCTTCTCCTTTGGTGAAGATCTTTGTCACAACATCCATAGCAATAACGAATAGCAGCGGCGAGACTGGGTCACCCTGCCATAGTCCTTGTGCATGATTAAAGCTTAGACCAGGCACTCCATTCACCACCACTTTCGTAGAAGCAGTACTTAGCATAATCGAAATCCACCGAAGCCACTTTGGACCGAACCCTTTGGCGTGCAGAACCTCGAACAAGAAAGGCCAACTGAGGGAGTCAAACGCACGAGAGATGTCAAGTTTCAGGAGCACACCTTTCTCCTTCCGACCATGGATCTTTCTTGCAACTTGCGTGGCGAAGAGGAAGTTGTCATGGAGAGCTCGTCCCAGAATGAACGTGGATTGGTTAACTTCAACTATCTCCTTCATTCTTCTCCTCGCCCGGATTGCCAAAACCTTAGCAAAGATCTTGGCCGCAATATGGGTCAAACTTATAGGGCGGAAGTCACCAACTTCCTCCGCATCTGGCCGCTTGGGGATCAAAATGATATGATCCTTGTTGAGCTTCCCAAATCCTCTTCCTTTTCCTACATACAGCTTGTACATAACAGCCATGAGATCATGCTTGATTATAGGCCACACACATTGATAGAATGCACCAATAAAGCCATCCAGCCCAAGCGCGCGATTTGCTGGCATTTCTTTGATGGCATTCCAAACTTCTTCCTCTGTGAACATCTCCTCTAGTTCCCCTAGATCATGGGATTCCATGTCCAGGAAGCTCAGGTCAACCCTATCTTGGCGCGCTGTGGCGCGTCCTATAAGCTGCTGATATGCTCCCGCGAAAATTTCCCCTTTCCTATCCTGCTCAGAGATAATCTCTCCTTGGAACTTCACATGCGCAATGAAATTTTTGGATCGTCTACCATTGGCAACCGCCTGGAAAAGCTTTGTATTGGTGTCCCCCTCCTTAATCCATCGCAGCCGCGACCTTTGTCGCTCGATAGTACGTTGCAGAGATGCCAGTCCCAACAAGACTAACTTGAGCGTTCTTCATAACCATAGTTCCTCCTGTGTCAGATTTCTACGCTCCTGCGCACAGTCTAGCCGGAGGATCACATTGTTCGCCACCGCAAGCTTTAGCTTAATGTTACCCATCTTTCTCTCACCCCATGCTTGCAATGTCGTTGCCGTGTTTCTCAGTAATGCATCCAACCGTTTATACGGGTCGACAATATCCTCATCACAAACCCAAGCATCCTTCACAGCTTGCTCAAATCCCTCGAGCTTGGTCCAGTATATCTCGAACCTAAACCTCTTCTGCTGGTAGAATGGGGCAGAGGTAGATAGGTGTAGTAGTGCATGATCCGACACATTGGTCGACAAAACTTGAAGCAAATTGTCTGTAAACGTGAGTTCCCAGTCCAAAGTGACTAGCACTCTGTCAATCTTAGTCATCATAGGGGCATCCCTCTCATTGGTCCAAGTAAACCTCCTTCCGTGCATGTAAAGCTCTTTGAGCTCATTGTCATCTATGAACTCCCTGAATTTCCTCATGATGTGATGGTTCAGGTTGCTATTGTTTTTATCTGCGGCACTAGTGATCATGTTGAAGTCGCTGAGCACCATCCATGGCCCTGGACAAGTGGCCCTCCATTGTTGCAAATCAGTGAGGAATTGCAATTTAAGATCATCCCCTTGCGGTCCATAAACCACCGTTACCCACCAAGACGATCCATCCTTACTGTGCACGTGGCTTGTCATGAAGTTCAGATCGCGACTTATGTTATCCACCTGCATCACCGTTGTGTCCCAAGCCAGTAGAATCCCACCGCGAGTATCACATGCCGGTAAGTAGTCACAACCAGCCAAAGATGGTCTGATGCATTGCATCACTAAGAAACGATCAACTACATCAAGTTTTGTTTCTTGCAAGCACACAAGATTCACTCTCGCCGAGGTAATAAATTCTCTAACCGCTTTCCTCTTTGCAGGGTTGTTCAATCCCCGCACGTTCCAGCATAGTACCTTAGGATTTAAATCCATAGATAATCTATGCTCACACCTCTCCTCCATGAGTGCCTTTAGGCTGCACCCACCACTGCATTTGGCTCCGTCGCCATCTCACTCCATGTTGGCATCTCCTTTCCAAAAAGAGCGACTATCACACGCACATGTTGCTCCCGCAACGGAGAGTCAAACAGCTCCTTGAGATCCGATATGACTCCCTCATCCACGTCCATGTCTTCATGAGCCAATCCAAGCGCCCTCATGAGCACATTCTCAGCTTGGATGGCCTTGGAGGATGTCGTGGCCGCTTTCCTAGAACCTCGAGTGGTATGACGCGGTGTGAACAGCTCTGCCTCCGGCCTCAAGGCCGATGCTTGTACCTTTTTCAACAAGGGCGGGACTATCTTCTTAACCAACTGCGAGCAAAACCACTTGAGCTTCCCATATGCTTCCGCTTCGTGGCCAGTCCTGCCGGTGTGTTGCATGTAGCTTGGACGAGTTGCATGTTGCTTTGCACGTCCAGAATCGCGACATTTGCCTTCAACTGCTCAGTGTTCGCCACTTGTCCCCTACCAACTGTCTCCTCTGACCCAGCCGATCGTATCTCCTCCATGATTGGCTCCAACAACCTTTGACAAGCCACCGGATCTTCTGTACCGCCGTTGCGGGAATCAACTCTCCTTCTGCCAAGTTGCAGGTCCCAGTGCTCGCTTTGTCCTTACCCTCCTTGGCCTTTTCGACCAGTGGGGCCGACAGGCCACTATCCTCTCCCAGCATCCGAGGCCTCGCTTCCGGGCCCACCTTGATCCCCGATCCCACTTCTGGCACTTCCCCATTGGTGGGAGCAGCTACCCGCTCCCCTCCTGTCGGTGGCATGGATAACAAGGCCACCTCTACTCCCGGCCCCACTTCAGCAGTTTCTTCATTGGTGCGAGAATCTGCCTCTGCACCTGGTGCCACTGCTGATGTTTCTTCATTGGAGCGAGCCGCTACCACCTCATCCACCGGCCCACTTGGCTTGTCACCCTGCTCTGCGCCTGGCTGTGTCACGTCCGCCCGAGGGCCCGTCCCCACTCCCTGATTAAGATCCACAGCCTCGGCACTGGCCACTCGTGGCAACGCGCGCTCCCTATTCAAAATTTTAACCGTCCTAGCAGTTGTCTCCCTTATCCTGCCATGCTGATGGCCTATCCGGTCAAAAGTTGATTTGCGCAGCGTCAGCCTCTCCTGGACCCTGACCCCACCTTCAGCCAAACTTTTCCTTTCTCAACTGTCATTGGTGGAATTCTCCATGGCCGCTGAGACGAGTTGGGGTCCTCGCCGGCGGCGAGCCTCCGGCCCCCCACCGCACCTTCTCCTGCTTCGGCGCTTGCCCCAGCACCACCACGGCGATCACGCATGCCAAACTGCCATCCCAGCCTTCTG
This sequence comes from Aegilops tauschii subsp. strangulata, assembly GCF_002575655.3. Lineage (NCBI taxonomy): Eukaryota > Viridiplantae > Streptophyta > Magnoliopsida > Poales > Poaceae > Aegilops > Aegilops tauschii. Next base: position 442,937,800 of record NC_053041.3, on the reverse strand, counting down.
GTTGAAGCACCTCCAGCACCACCAAAGTCCCTGTCTTCCTCCGGCAGCCCACTCTACCCACTGTCCGACGAGCCACCCAGGAACCATGGTTCCTCTACCTCCGTGTAGTCCGTCACCGAGTCCAAATGGATCGGTGTCTTGTACTGAAGCAACTGGGGCTTGAACGGCGGTGCTTCCCCGGACGGCTCCAGCACCGCCAACCATCCGCGCGTGGGAATAGTCTTCGGGTCCATAGTCCAAGCCGACAACCGGAACGAGGACAAGTCTGCCCTTGAGCTCGTCTCCGGCGCCACGCTATCCACCAAGCAAGCCGAGCCAAGCAGCTCCTCAGCAACCTCTCGCTCCCAGGCATGCGGGGGTATGCCCTCGATCTCTGATGACCCACAAGTATAGGGGATCTATCGTAGTCCTTTCGATAAGTAAGAGTGTCGAACCCAACAAGGAGCAGAAGGAAATGATGAGCGGTTTTCAGCAAGGTATTCTCTGCGAACACTGAAATTATAGGTAACAGATAGTTTCGTGATAAGATAATTTGTAACGAGCAACAAATAACAAAAGTAAATAAAGTGTAGCAAGGTGGCCCAATCCTTTTTGTAGCAAAGGACAAGCCTGGACAAACTCTTATATAGAGAAAAGCGCTCCCGAGGACACATGGGAATTATCGTCAAGCTAGTTTTCATCACGTTCATATGATTCACGTTCGGTACTTTGTTAATTTGATATGTGGGTGGACCAGTGCTTGGGTGCTGTTCTTACTTGAACAACCATCCCACTTATGATTAACCCCTATTGCAAGCATCCGCAACTACAAAAGAAGTATTAAGGTAAACCTAACCATAGCATGAAACATATGGATCCAAATCAGCCCCTTACGAAGCAACACATAAACTAGGGTTTAAGCTTCTGTCACTCTAGCAACCCATCATCTACTTATTACTTCCCAATGCCTTCCTCTAGGCCCAAATAATGGTGAAGTGTCATGTAGTCGACGTTCACATAACACCACTAGAGGAGAGACAACATACATCTCATCAAAATATCGAACGAATACCAAATTCACATGACTACTAATAGCAAGACTTCTCCCATGTCCTCAGGAACAAACGTAACTACTCACAAAGCATATTCATGTTCATAATCAGAGGAGTATTAATATGCATATAGGATCTGAACATATGATCTTCCACCAAATAAACCAACTAGCATCAACTACAAGGAGTAATCAACACTACTAGCGACCTACAGGTACCAATCCCAGACTTGGAGACAAGAATTGGATACAAGAGATGAACTAGGTTTTGAGAGGAGATGGTGCTGGTGAAGATGTTGATGGAGACCGGCCCCCTCCCGATGAGAGGAGCGTTGGTGATGACGATGGCGATGATTTCCCCCTCCCGGAGGGAAGTGTCCCCGGCAGAACAGCTCCGTCGGAGCCCTAGATTGGTTCCGCCAAGGTTCCGCCTCGTGGCGGCAGTGTCTCGTCCCGAAAGCTTGCTTATGATTTTTCTTCGGACGAAAGACTTCATATAGCAGAAGATGGGCACCGGAGGGCCAATAGGGGGGCCCACGAGGCAGGGGGCGCGCCCAGGGGGGTAGGGTGCGCCCCCACCCTCGTCGCCAGGGTGTGGGCCCCTCTGGTATTTCTTCCGCTCAATATTTTTTATTATTTCCAAAAACAACTTTCGTGGAGTTTCAGGACTTTTGGAGATGTGCAGAATAGGTCTAATATTTGCTCCTTTTCCAGCCCAAAATTCCAGCTGCCGGCATTCTCCCTCCTTATGTAAACCTTGTAAAATAAGAGAGAATAGGCATAAGTATTGTGACATAATGTGTAATAACAGCCCATAATGTAATAAATATTGATATAAAAGCATGATGCAAAATGGACGTATCAACTCCCCCAAGCTTAGACCTCGCTTGTCTTCAAGCGGAAGCCGATAACGATAAATATGTCCACATCTTTAGAGGTAGAGGTGTCGATAAAATAAAATACAGACATGAGGGCATCATGATTAATCTTATAACAGCAACATATATGGATATTGTCATGGGATTTCTTATGTTCAAGTAATAATCTATTCACAATGCAAAGTATGAATCAGAAACTTTATTGAGAACCAACAAACTATAATCTCAGTCATTGAAGCAATTGCAATTTATCATAACATCAGAAAGAGTCTATGCCAGAGCTTTTTAGCAAGTCCACATACTCAACTATCATTTAACCTTTCACAATTGCTAACACTCACGCAATACTTGTGGTTACGGAGTTTTAATCGGACACGATGAAAGATAGGGGCTTATAGTTTCGCCTCCCAACCTTTTACCTCAATGGTAATGTCAACAATAATAACTCATGCTAACTTACATCCAATTAGATATATATATCAGGATCTTTCCAACACACTGTGCTTGCCAAAGGATAAAATGTAAAAAGGAAAGGTGAAGATCGCCATGACTCTTGCATAAGGTAGAAGATAAAAGTAAAAGATAGGCCCTTCGCAGAGGGAAGCAGAGGTTGCCATGCGCTTTAGGGTTGGATGCACAAAATCTTAATGGGAAAGAACGTCAATTTATATTGCCACTTGTGATATGGACCTTTATTATGCAGTCCGTCGCTTTTATTTCTTCCACATCACAAGATCGTATAAAGCTTATTTCCTCCACACCAATCAATCATACATTTTTAGAGAGCAATTTTTATTGCTTGCACCGATGACAACTTACTTGAAGGATCATACTCAATCCATAGGTAGATATGGTGGACTCTCATGGCAAAACTAGGTTTAAGGGTATTTGGAAGCACAAGTAGTATCTCTACCTGGTGCAAAGAATTTGGCTAGCATGAGGGGGAAAGGCAAGCTCAACATGTTGGATGATCCATGACAATATACTTTATCTTAGATATAAGAAAACATAACCCATTACGTTGTCTTCCTTGTCCAACATCAACTCTTTAGCATGTCATATTTTAATGAGTGCTCCCAATCATAAAAGATGTCCACAATAGTATATTTATATGTAAAACCTCTCTTTCCTTATTACTTCCTATTAATTGCAACGATGACCAAAACTAAATTTGTCAACTCTCAACAATTTTTAATCATCATACTCTTTCTATGTGAAGTCACTACTCTCCATAAGATTAATATGATCTCTTTTTATTCTTTTCTCTTTTCTTTTATTCACTCAAGATCATAGCAAAATAATCAAGCCCTTGACTCAACACTAATCTTTATTATATATAGCTCACGGACTCGATTACATAAAGGGATCATAAAGCAAAACTCAAAACTAGATCATACCAAAAGCTTTATTCTACTAGATCAAGATATTACTCAAAGGATCGAACTAAGAAAAATGGTAAAGATAGGAGTGTGATGGTGATACGATACCGGGGCACCTCCCCTAAGCTTGGCAGTTGCCAAGGGGAGTGCCCATACCCATATGATTATGTCTCCTTTTTCGGGGATGGTGATGTGATATTCTTGGCGATGATGCCCCTCGGGATACGATTCTCCTCCTCGAGCTTATTGACTTGTTGCTTGAGGTCCATTATTTCCTTACGAAGCTTTCCTGTAACGGCTAAAGCTCCTTGCACCCAAGGGTGTTGCATAGCTTTGCGGGAACAAGTGACACTCTTCTTCATATTTTCATAGGAAAGAAATCTAACATTGGAAGGGATAACTGAGTTTGGAATAGTCGAGCTCTGTAGTTCCCCCATCGTGCATCCAGCTCGGAAGCGAGAAGTGAATTCTTGATCCTCCTCCATGGCATCTATCCTCTTCAAATCAGCATCAATCTCTTCCTCCGTTGCTAGCCCAAAGTGGTCAGCATCGCTGTTTATCCTTGATCTCAATGCCGGATGACACACCCGGCTCTCCCCGACTGACTCTTGAGAAGACATCTTGCTCTAATCTGCAGCAGCAACAGCTCGAAACACAAACAGAGGATAATTGTGTGATACAGGAGTCAAAATCTTCGGGAGATTATATAATGAATTTTTACCGACCAAAATACGTATCATGCAAGAAAGCGGAGTCCGGAGAGCGCACGAGGTGCCCACGAGGTAGGGGGCGCGCCCAGTAGGGTAGGGCGCGCCCTCCACCCTCGTAGAGCCCTCGTGTCCTTCCCGGACTGCTTCCTATTTTTCTATTTTTCTAAATATTCCAAAACGGAGAAAAATTGCCATTAGAACTGTTTTGGAGTCGGTTTACTTACCGTACCACATACCTATTCCTTTTCAGAGTCTGAAACGTTCCGGAAAGTGTCCCTTATGTATTCCTCCGGGGTTACGGTTTCAATAACATTGGTTTCAACATTTATAGGATTACCTAAGATATAGTGTTTGATTCTTTAACCGTTTACCACCTTCGGATTTGTGCCCTCGAAGTTGTTGATTTTTATGGCACCGGAACGATAGACCTCCTCGATAACGTAGGGACCTTCCCATTTAGAGAGAAGTTTTCCTGCAAAAAATCTTAAACGAGAGTTGTATAATAACACATAATCACCTAAATTAAACTCACGCTTTTGTATTCTTTTGTCATGCCATCTTTTAACTTTTTCTTTAAACAATTTGGCATTCTCATAGGCTTCGGTTCTCCATTCATCAAGTGAGCTAATGTCAAATAACCTCTTCTCACCGGCAAGTTTGAAATCATAATTGAGCTCTTTAATAGCCCAATATGCCTTATGTTCTAGTTCGAGAGGTAAATGACATGCTTTTCCATAAACCATTTTATACGGAGACATACCCATAGGATTTTTATATGCAGTTCTATAGGCCCATAATGCATCATGAGTTCTCTATTACTCAATTCTACTTGACCACTAGACTGTGGGTGATAAGGAGATGCAATTCTATGATTAACATCATACTTAGCAAGCATTTTACGGAAAACACCATGAATAAAATGTGAACCACCATTAGTCATTAAATATCTAGGGACTCCAAACCTCGGAAAAATAACTTCTTTAAGCATCTTAATAGAGGTATTATGATCTGCACTACTAGTTGGAATAGCTTCTACCCACTTAGTAACGTAATCAACAGCAACTAAAATATGTGTATATCCATTAGAGGCAGGAAAAGGTCTCATATATTCAAAGCCCCAAACATCAAATGGTTCAATAACAAGTGAATAATTCATAGGCATTTCTTGACGTCTACTAATATTACCAATTCTTTGGCATTCATCGCAAGATAAGACAAACTTACGGGCATCCTTGAAGAGAGTAGGCCAATAAAAACCGGATTGCAATACCTTATGTGCAGTTCTATCTCCAGCGTGGTGTCCTCCATAAGCCTCGGAGTGACACTTGCGTAGGATATGTTCCTGTTCATGCTCAGGTACACAACGTCTAATAACACCATCTACTCCTTTATAAAGATGTGGGTCATCCCAAAAGTAATGTCTCAAATCATGGAAAAACTTTTTCTTCTGCTGGTATGTGAAACTAGGTGGTATAAATTTAGCAACAATATAATTAGCATAATCAGCATACCATGGAGCAGCACGAGAAGCATTTATGACATTTAATTGTTCATCAGGAAAGCTATCATCAATAGGTAGTGGGTCATCAAGAACATTTTCTAACCTAAACAAGTTGTCTGCAACGGGGTTCTCAGCTCCCTTTCTATCAATAATATGCAAATCAAATTCTTGTAGCAAGAGAACCCATCTAATAAGTCTAGGTTTAGCATCTTTCTTTTCCATAAAATATTTAATAGCAGCATGATCCGTGTGAATAGTTACTTTAGAATCAACAATATAAGGCATGAACTTATCACAAGCAAATACAACTGCTAAGAATTCTTTTTCAGTAGTAGCATAATTTTTCTGAGCATTGTCTAGAGTTTTACTAGCATATTGAATAACATTTAATTTCTTATCAACCCTTTGCCCTAGAACAACACCTACAGCATAATCACTAGCATCACACATGATTTCAAAGGGTAAATTCCAATCAGGTGGCTGAACAATAGGTGCAGAGATCAATGCTTTCTTAAGTATTTCAAATGCTTCTACACAATCATCATCGAAGACAAAAGGTATATCTTTTTGTAATAAATTAGTCAGGGGCCGAAAAATTTTTGAGAAGTCCTTAATGAACCTCCTATAAAAGTCGACATGACCAAGGAAACTTCTTATACCTTTGATGTCCTTGGGACAGGGCATCTTTTCAATAGCATCAACTTTAGCTTTATCAACTTCAATGCCTCTTTCAGAAATTTTATGCCCCAAGACAATACCTTCATTAACCATAAAGTGGCACTTCTCCCAATTCAAGACAAGGTTAGTTTCTTCACATCTCTGTAAAACTCGATCAAGGTTGCTTAAGCAGTCATCAAAAGAGGATCCATAAATGGAGAAATCATCCATGAAAACCTCACAAATCTTTTCACAAAAATCAGAGAATATGGCCATCATGCATCTTTGAAAGGTAGCAGGCGCATTACATAAACCAAAAGGCATACGTCTATAAGCAAAAGTACCGAAAGGGCAAGTGAAAGTGGTCTTAGATTGACCATCAGCTGACACAGGTATTTGAGAGAAACCAGAATAACCATCTAGAAAGCAAAAAAGTGTATGTTTGGATAATCTTTCTAGCATTTGATCAATGAAAGGCAAAGGGTAATGATCTTTTTAGTAGCTTTATTTAGTTTACGGAAATCAATTACCATCCTATAACTTGTAATAATTCTTTGTGGAATCAATTCATCTTTATCATTAGGAACGACAGTAATACATCCCTTCTTAGGGACACAATGGACAGGACTTACCCACTGACTATCAGCAACGGGATAAATTATACCTGCCTCAAGGAGCTTTAATATTTCCTTTCTTACCACTTCTTTCATCTTAGGATTCAGACGTCGTTGATGATCAATAACTGGTTGGCATCTTTCTCCAAATTTATTTTGTGTTGGCATAGAGTGGGACTAATGCCCTTAAGATCATCAAGAGTATATCCAATAGCAGCACGGTGCTTCTTCAGAGTTTTCAATAATTTTTCTTCCTCCTTCTCTGAAAGGTTAGCACTAATAATAACAGGATATATCTTCTTTTCATTAAGATAAGCATATTTAAGAGTATCAGGCAATTACTTAAGCTCAAACACGGGATCACCCTTGGGTGGAGGAGGATTCCCTAGGATTTCAATAGGCAAGTTGTGTTTCAGAATAGGTCCCTGTTTAAAGTATACTTTATCTATTTCCCTTCTTTCATTCATAAACATATCATTTTCATGGTCTAGCAAATATTGTTCTAAAGGATCACTAGGAGGTACGGCAATAGAAGCAAGACCAATAATTTCATCTTTACTAGGCAATTCCTCTTCACGGTGTTGTCTACGAAATTTAGAGAAATTAAACTCATGAGACATATCACCCAAACCAATAGTAACAACATCCTTTTCGCAGTCTATCTTAGCATTAACAATCTTTAAGAAGGGCCTACCAAATATAATGGGACAAAAGCTATCTTGTGGGGAACCAAGAACAAGAAAATCAGCAGGATATTTAGTTTTCCCACACAAGACTTCAACATATCTAACAATTCCAATGGGTGATATGGTATCTCTATTGGCAAGCTTAATGGTAACATCAATATCTTCTATCTCAGCAGGTGCAATATCATGCATAATTTCTTTGTATAAGTCATGAGGTATAGCACTAGCACTGGCACCCATGTCACATAAGCCATGATAACAATGATCTCCTATTTTAACAGAAATAACAGGCATGCCTACCACAGGTCTATGTTTATCTTTAGCACAAGGTTTAGCAATTCTAGCAGTCTCATCACAGAAATAAATAACATGCCCATCGATATTATCAGCCAAGAGATCTTTAACAATAGCAATGTTAGGTTCAACTTTAACTTTCTCGGGAGGTGTATAAGTTCTAATATTGCTTTTACGAACCACAGTTGAAGCTTTAGCATGATCCTTTATTCTAACAGGGAAAAAGGTGGTTTCTCAACATAAGTAGTAGGAACAATAGGATCATTATAAGTGATAGTTTTCTCTTCAACTTTAATAGGTGTAGCTACTTTTATTTCTATGGGAGGATGATATTTAAACCACTTCTCCTTAGGGAGATCAACATGAGTAGCAAAAGATTCACAGAAAGAAGCTACTATCTCAGAGTCAAGTCCATATTTAGTGCTAAATTTACGGAAAACATCGGTATCCATAAAAGATTTAACACAATCAAACTTAGGTGTCATACCTAACTCCTTTCCTTCGTCGAGGTCCCAATCTTCAGAGTTGCGTTTAATTCTTTCCAATAAATCCCATTTGAATTCAATAGTCTTCATCATAAAAGAGCCAACACAAGAAGTATCGAGCATGGTGCGATTGCTATCAGAAAGCCGAGCATAAAAATTTTGAATAATCATTTCTCTCGAGAGCTCATGATTGGGGCATGAATATAACATTGATTTAAGCCTCCCCCAAGCTTGAGCGATGCTTTCTCCTTCGTGAGGCCAAAAATTATATATATAATTACGATCATGATGAACAAGATGCATAGGATAAAACTTCTGATGAAATTCCAATTTCAATCGTTTGTAGTTCCATGATCTCATATCATCACACAGCCTATTGTTGGGGAACGTAGTAATAATTCAAAATTTTCCTACGTGTCACCAAGATCAATCTAGGAGATGCTAGCAACGAGAGAGAGGGAGTGCATCTTCATACCCTTGAAGATCGCTAAGCGGAAGCGTTACAAGAACGCGGTTGATGGAGTCGTACTCGCGGCGATTCAAATCGCGGAGGATCCGATCTAGCGCCGAACGGACGGTGCATCCGCGTTCAACACACGTACAGCCCGGGGACGTCTCCTCCTTCTTGATCCAGCAAGGGGAGAGGAGAAGTTGAGGGAGAACTCCAGCAGCACGACGGTGTGGTGGCAATGGAGCTCGTGGTTCTCCGGCAGAGCTTCGCTAAGCACTACGGAGGAGGAGGAAGAGTTGGAGGAGGAGAGGGTTGCGCCAAGGGAAGGGTGTGGCTGCCCTTCCACCCCCTCACTATATATAGGGGAAGGGGAGAGGGGGCCGGCCCCTCTAGATGGATCTAGAGGAGGAGGCGGCGGCCAGGGGAAACCCTAGATGGGTTTGGGCGCCCCCACCCCCTAGGAAACTTGCCCCCCAAGCCGGGAGGGGCGGCTGCCCTAGGGGTGGCGCCCCCACCTCTCCTGGTTACATGAGAGGGGTTGGGAGGGGCGCACAGCCCCTTAGTGGGCTGGTTTGTCCCTTCCCCTTGGCCCATAAGGCCCCCCAACGCTTGTCGGGGCCTCCAAAACCCCTTTCGAACATGCTGGCCATAGCCTAGTACCCCCGAAACAATTTCGGACTCCAATACCCTTCGTCCAATATACCGATCTTCACCTCCGGACCATTCCGGAGCTCCTCGTCATGTCCGGGATCTCATCCGGGACTCCGAACAACCTTCGGTAACCACATACTATTTCCCATAACAACTCTAGCGTCACCGAACCTTAAGTGTGTAGACCCTACGGGTTCGGGAACCATGCAGACATGACCGAGACACCTCTCCGGCTAATAACCAATAGCGGGATCTGGATACCCATATTGGCTCCCACATGTTCCACAATGATCTCATCGGATGAACCACGATGTCGGGGATTCAATCAATCCCGTATTCAATTCCCTTTGTCTATCGGTATGTTACTTGCCCGAGATTCGATCGTCGGTATCCCCATACCTCGTTCAATCTTGTTACCGGCAAGTCTCTTTACTCGTTCCGTAACGCATGATCCCGTGGCTAACTCATTAGTCACATTGAGCTCATTATGATGATGCATTACCGAGTGGGCCCAGAGATACCTCTCCGTCATACGGAGTGACAAATCCCAGTCTCGATTCGTGCCAACCCAACAGACACTTTCGGAGATACCTGTAGTGCACCTTTATAGCCACTCAGTTATGTTGTGACGTTTGGTACACCCAAAGCATTCCTACGGTATCCGGGAGTTGCACAATCTCATGGTCTAAGGAAACGATACTTGACATTAGAAAAGCTCTTAGCAAACGAACTACACGATCATGTGCTATGCTTAGGATTGGGTCTTGTCCATCACATCATTCTCCTAATGATGTGATCCCGTTATGAATGACATCCAATGTCCATGGTCAGGAAACCATAACCATCTATTGATCAATGAGCTAGTCAACTAGAGGCTTACTAGGGACATGTTGTGGTCTATGTATTCACACATGTATTACGGTTTCCAGTTAATACAATTATAGCATGAACAATAGACAATTATCATGAACAAGGAAATACAATAATAACCATTTTATTATTGCCTCTAGGGCATATTTCCAACAGTCTCCCACTTGCACTAGAGTCAATAATCTAGTTCACATCACTATGTGATTGTAATGAATCCAACACCCATGGGGTTTGTTCATATCTCGCTTGTGAGAGAGGTTATTAGTCAACGGGTCTGAACCTTTCAGATCCGTGTGTTCTTTACAAATCTCTATGTCATATTGTAGATGCAGCTACCACGCGCTACTTGGAGCTATTCCAAATAACTGCTCTACTATACGAATCCGGTTTACTACTCAGAGTCATCCAGATTAGTGTCAAAGTTTGCATCGACGTAACCCTTTACGACGAACTCTTTTACCACCTCCATAATCGAGAAAATTCCTTAGTCCACTAGTTACTAAGGATAAGTTCGACCGCTGTCATGTGATCCATTCCTAGATCACTATTGTACCCCTTGGCTAACTCATAGCAAGGCACACTTCAGGTGCGGTACACAGCATAGCATACTGTAGAGCCTACTTCTAAAGCATAGGGGATGACCTTCGTCCTTTCTCTCTCTTCTGCCGTGGTCAGGTCTTGAGTCTTACTCAATACTCACACCTTGTAACATAGCCAAGAACTCCTTCTTTCTTGATCTATTTTGAACTCCTTCAAAATCTTGTCATGGTATGTATTCATTTGAAAGTACTATTAAGCGTTTTTTATCTATCCTTATAGATCTTGATGCTCAATGTTCAAGTAGCTTAATCTAGATTTTCCATTGAAAAACACTGTTCAAATAACCCTGTATGCTTTCCAGAAATTCTACATCATTTCTGATCAACAATATGTTAACAACATATACTCATCAAAAATTCTATAGTGCTCCCACTCACTTCCTTGGAAATACAAGTTTCTCATAAACTTTGTAAAAACCCAAAATCTTTGATCATCTCATCAAAGCGTACATTCCAACTCCGAGATGCTTACTCTAGTCCTTAGAAGGATTGCTGGAGCTTTGCATACTTGTTAGCATCTTTCTGGATTGACAAAACCTTCTGGTTGTATCACATACAACCTTTCCTCAAGAAAATCGTCGAGGAAACAATTTTTTTGACATCCTATTGCAAGATTTCATAAATAATGCAGTAACTGCTAATATAATTCCAACAGACTATTAGCATCGCTAAGAGTGAGAAAATCTCATCGTAGTCAACTCCTTGAACTTGTCGGAAAACATCTTAACGACAAGTCCAGCTTTCTTAATGGTGACACTTACCATCATTGTTCGTCTTCCTTTTAAAATCCATCTGCACCCAACAGCCTTACGACCATCAAGTAGTTCTTCCAAAGTCTATACTTTGTTTTATACATGGATCCTCTCTCGGATTTTATGGCCTCGAGCCATTCGTCGGAATCTGGGCCCACCATCGCTTCTCCATAGCTCGTAGGTTCATTTTTGTCTAGCAACATGACTTCCAAGACAGGATTACGTACCGCTCTGAAGTAGTACACATCCTTGTCGTCCTACAAGGTTTGGTAGTGACTTGATCCGAAGTTTCATGATCACTATCATAAGCTTCCACTTCAATTGGTGTAGGTGCCACAGGAACAACTTCTTGTGCCCTGCTACACACTAGTTGAAGTGACGGTTCAATAACCTCATCAAGTCTCCACCATCCTCCCACTCAATTTTTTTGAGAGAAACTTTTCCTCGAGAAAGGACCTGTTTCTAGAAACAATCACTTTTGCTTCCAGATCTGAAATAGGATGTATACCCAACTGTTTTGGGTATTCTATGAAGATGCATTTATCCGCTTTGGGTTCGAGCTTATCAGCCTGAAACTTTTTCACATAAGCGTCGCAGCCCCAAACTTTTAATAAACGACAGCTTAGGTTTCTCTAAACCATATTTCATACGGTGTCATCTCAACGGAATTACGTGGTGCCCTATTAAAGTGAATGCGGTTGTCTCTAATGCCTAACCCATAAACGATAGTGGTAATTCCATAAGAGACATCATGGTATGCACCATATCCAATAGGGTGCATTAATGATGTTCGGACACACCATCACACTATGGTGTTCCAGGCGGTATTAGTTGTGAAACAATTTCCACAATGTCTTAATTGTGTACCAAACTCGTAACTCAGATATTCATCTCTATGATCATATCATAGACATCTTATCCTCTTGTCACGACGATCTTCTACTTCACTCTGAAATTACTTCAGACTTGTATTTCATCAAGTAAATATACTTAGAATCTACTCAAATCATCTGTGAAGTAAGAGCATAATGATATTCACTGCGTGCCTCATCACTCATTGGATTGCACACATCAAATGTATTACTTCCAACAAGTTGCTCTTTTGTTCCATCTCACTGAAAACGAGGTCTTTCAGTCATCTTGCCCATGTGGTATGATTTGCATGTCTCAAGTGATTCAAAATCAAGTGAGTCCAAACGATCCATCTGCATGGAGTTTCTTCATGCATATATACCAATAGACATGGTTCGCATGTCTCAATCTTTTCAAAAACGAGTGAGTCCAAAGATCCATCTACATGGAGCTTCTTCATGCATTTTATACCAATATGACTCAAATGGCAGTGCCACAAGTATGTGGTACTATCATTACTATCTTATATCTTTTGGCATGATCATGTGTATCACTACGATCGAGATTCAATAAACCATTCATTTTAGGTGCAAGACCATTGAAGGTATTATTCAAATAAACAGAGTAACCATTATTCTCCTTAAATGAATAACCATATTGTGATAAACATAATCCAATCATGTTTATGCTCAATGCAAACACCAAATAACAGTTATTTAGGTTTAACACCAATCTCGATGGTAGAGGGAGCATGCGATGCTTGATCACATCAACCTTGGAAACACTTCCAACATATATCGTCATCTCACCTTTAGTTAGTCTCCATTTATTCCGTAGCTTTTTATTTCGAGTTACCAACACTTAGCAACCGAACCGGTATCTAATACCCTGGTGCTACTAGGAGTACTAGTAAAGTACACATTAATATAATGTATATCCAATATACTTCTGTCGACCTTACCAGCCTTCTCATCTACCAAGTATCTAGGGTAGTTATGCTTCAGTGACCGTTCCCCTCATTACAGAAGCACTTAGTCTCGGGTTTGGGTTCTACCTTGGGTTTCTTCACTAGAGCAGCAACTAATTTGCCGTTTCATGAAGTATCCCTTCTTGCCCTTGCCCTTCTTGAAACTAGTGGTTTTACTAACCATCAACAATTGATGCTCCTACTTGATTTCTACTTTCGCGGTGTCAAACATCGCGAATAGCTCAAGGATCATCGTATCTATCCCTGATATGTTATAGTTCATCACGAAGCTCTAGTAGCTTGGTGGCAGTGACTTTGGAGAACCATCACTATCTCGTCTGGAAGACAACTCCCACTCGATTCAAGCGATTGTAGTACTCAGACAATCCGAGCACATGCTCAACGATTGAGCTTTTCTCCCTTAGTTTGCAGGCTTAAGAAACTTGTTGGAGGTCTCACACCTCTTGACGTGGGCACGAGCCTAAAATCCCAATTTCAGCTCTTGGAACATCTCATATGTTCCGCGACGTTTCAAAATGTCTTCGATGCCTCAATTCTAAACCGTTTAACATTACGCACTGAACTATCATGTAGTCATCAAAACGTGTATGTCAGATGTTCGCAACATCCACAAACGACGCTCGAGGTTCAGCACACCGAGCGGTGCATTAAGGACATAAGCCTTCTATGCAGCAATGAGGACAATCCTCAGTTTACGGACCCAGTCCGCATAATTTTTACTATCAACTTTCAACTAAATTTTCTCTAGGAACATATCTTAGTAGAACTAAAGCGTAAGCTACGACATAATTTGCAAAGACCTTTTGACTATGTTCATGATAATTAAGTTCATCTAATCAACTTATTTAATGAACTCCCACTCAGATAGACATCCCTCTAGTCATCTAAGTGATACATGATCCGAGTCAACTCGGTCGTGTCCGATCATCACGTGAGACGGACTAGTCATCATCGGTGAACATCTCCATGTTGATCGTATCTACTATACGACTCATGTTCGGCCTTTCGGTCTCTTGTGTTCTGAGGCCATGTCTGTACATGCTAGGCTCGTCAAGTCAACCTAAGTGTTTCGCATGTGTAAATCTGGCTTACACCCGTTGTATGTGAACGTTAGAATCTATCACACCCGATCATCACGTGGTGCTTCGAAACAACAAACCTTCACAACGGTGCACAGTTAGGGGGAACACATCTCTTGAAATTTTAGTGAGGGATCATCTTATTTATGCTACCGTCGTTCTAAGCAAATAAGATGTAAACATGACAAACATCACATACAAATCATAAAGTGACATGATATGGACAATATCATCTTGCGCCTTTTGATCTCCATCTTCGAGGCACTGCATGATCACCTTCGTCACCGGCATGACACCACGATCTCCATCATCATGATCTCCATCATCGTGTCTTCATGAAGTTGTCTCACCAACTATTACTTATACTACTATGGCTAACGGTTAGCAATAAAGTAAAGTAATTACATGGCGTTTTTCATTGACACGCAGGTCATACAATAAATTAAGACAACTCCTATGGCTCCTGCTGGTTGTCATACTCATCAACATGCAAGTCGTGATTCCTATTACAAGAACATGATCAATCTCATACATCACAAATATATATAATTCATCACATCCTCTTGGCCATATCACATCACATAGCATACCCTGCAAAAACAAGTTAGACGTCCTCTAATTGTTGTTGCATGTTTTACGTGGATGCTATGGGTTTCTAGCAAGAACGTTTCTTACCTACGCAAAAGCCACAACGGTGATATGCCAATTGCTATTTACCCTTCATAAGGACCCTCTTCATCGAATCCGATCCGACTAAAGTGGGAGACAGACACCCGCTAGCCACCTTATGCATCAAGTGCATGTCAGTCGGTGGAACCTGTCTCACGTAAGAATACGTGTAAGGTCGGTCCGGGCCGCTTCATCCCACAATGCCGCCGAATCAAGATAAGACTAGTAACGGTAAGCAAAATGAACAAATCATCGCCCACAACTACTTTGTGTTCTACTCGTGCATAGAATCTACGCATAGACCTAGCTCATGATGCCACTGTTGGGGAACGTAGTAATAATTCAAAATTTTCCTACGTGTCACCAAGATCAATCTATGAGATGCTAGCAACGAGAGAGAGGGAGTGCATGTTCATACCCTTGAAGATCGCTAAGCGGAAGCGTTACAAGAACGCGGTTGATGGAGTCGTACTCGCGGCGATTCAAATAGCGGAGGATCCGATCTAGCGCCGAACGGACGGCGCCTCCGCGTTCAACACACGTACAGCCCGGGGACGTCTCCTCCTTCTTGATCCAGCAAGGGGAGAGGAGAAGTTGAGGGAGAACTCCAGCAGCACGACGGCGTGGTGGCAATGGAGCTCGTGGTTCTCCGGCAGAGCTTTGCTAAGCACTACGGAGGAGGAGGAGGAGTTGGAGGAGGAGAGGGCTGCGCCAAGGGAAGGGTGTGGCTGCCCTCCCACCCCCTCACTATATATAGGGGGAAGGGGAGAGGGGGGGCGGCCCCTCTAGATGGATCTAGAGGAGGAGGAGGCGGCCAGAGGAAACCCTAGATGGGTTTGGGCGCCCCCACCCCCTAGGAAACTTGCCCCCCAAGACAGGAGGGGCGGCTTCCTAGGGGTGGCGCCCCCACCTCTCCTGGTTACGTGAGAGGGGTTGGGAGGGGCGCACAGCCCCTTAGTGGGCTGGTTTGCCCCTTCCCCTTGGCCCATAAGGCCCCCCAACGCTTGCCGGGGCCTCCGAAACCCCTTTCGGACATGCTGGCCATAGCCTGGTACCCCCGGAACAATTCCGGACTCCAATACCCTTTGTCCAATATACCGATCTTCACCTCCGGACCATTCCGGAGCTCCTCGTCATGTCCGGGATCTCATCCGAGACTCCGAACAACCTTCAGTAACCACATACTATTTCCCATAACAACTATAGCGTTACCGCACCTTAAGTGTGTAGACCCTACGGGTTCGGGAACCATGCAGACATGACCGAGACACCTCTCCGGCCAATAACCAATAGCGGGATCTGGATACCCATATTGGCTCCCACATGTTCCACGATGATCTCATCAGATGAACCACGGTGTCGGGGATTCAATCAATCCTGTATTCAGTTCCCTTTGTCTATCGGTATGTTACTTGCCCGAGATTCGATCGTCAATATCCCCATACCTCGTTCAATCTTGTTACCGGCAAGTCTCTTTACTCGTTCCGTAACGCATGATCCCGTGCCTAACTCATTAGTCACATTGAGCTCATTATGATGATGCATTACCGAGTGGGCCCAGAGATACCTCTCCGTCATACGGAGTGACAAATCCCAGTCTCGATTCGTGCCAACCCAACAGACACTTTCGGAGATACCTGTAGTGCACCTTTATAGCCACCCAGTTACGTTGTGACGTTTGGTACACCCAAAGCATTCCTACGGTATCCGGGAGTTGCACAATCTCATGGTCTAAGGAAACGATACTTGACATTAGAAAAGCTCTTAGCAAACGAACTACACGATCATGTGCTATGCTTAGGATTGGGTCTTGTCCATCACATCATTCTCCTAATGATGTGATCCCGTTATGATTGACATCCAATGTCCATGGTCAGGAAACAATAACCATCTATTGATCAACGAGCTAGTCAACTAGAGGCTTGCTAGGGACATGTTGTGGTCTATGTATTCACACATGTATTATGGTTTCCAGTTAAGACAATTATAGCATGAACAATAGACAATTATCATGAACAAGGGAATACAATAATAACCATTTTATTATTGCCTCTAGGGCATATTTCCAACACCTATACCATGTCAATGCATCTCCCTTCAAAGATAAAGGGAAGACCTTCTTCTTGACAACATCATCGGGCATACCTGCAAGCTTAAATAATCCACAAACTTCATCCACATATCTTAGGTGCTCATCAGGATGTAATGTTCCATCCCCTGCAAAAGGATTAGCTAGCAGTTTTTCTAACATACCCGAAGGAATTTCAAAGTAGACATTTTCATTTTCAGTAGGTTCAGAAGGTTGAGGAGCAATTATTTGCTCTACTGGTCGGGGTGAAGATACCCCGAACAAGCCCCACAGAGGATTACTTTCCATAGTAACAAGTGATAATAAATTTCAGCACACTATATAAATTTTCCCTTACCAAATTCCACCTACCAAAGGCGCTTCACTCCCTGGCAACGGCGCCAGAAAAGAGTCTTGATGACCCACAAGTATAGGGGATATATCGTAGTCCTTTCGATAAGTAAGAGTGTCAAACCCAACGAGGAGCAGAAGGACATGATGAGCGGTTTTCAGCAAGGTATTCTCTGCAAGCACTGAAATTATAGGTAACAGATAGTTTCGTGATAAGATAATTTGTAACGAGCAACAAGTAACAAAAGTAAATCAAGTGCAGCAAGGTGGCCCAATCCTTTTTGTAGCAAAGGACAAGCCTGGACAAACTCTTATATAGAGAAAAGCGCTCCCGAGGACACATGGGAATTATCGTCAAGCTAGTTTTCATCACGTTCATATGATTCACGTTCGGTACTTTGATAATTTGATATGTGGGTGGACCGGTGCTTGGGTGCTGTTCTTACTTGAACAAGCATCCCACTTATGATTAACCCCTATTTCAAGCATCCGCAACTACAAAAGAAGTATTAAGGTAAACCTAACCATAGCATGAAACATATGGATCCAAATCAGCCCCTTACGAAGCAACGCATAAACTAGGGTTTAAGCTTCTGTCACTCGAGCAACCCATCATCTACTTATTACTTCCCAATGCCTTCCTCTAGGCCCAAATAATGGTGAAGTGTCATGTAGTCGAAGTTCACGTAACACCACTAGAGGAGAGACAACATACTTCCCATCAAAATATCGAATGAATACCAAATTCACATGACTACTAATAGCAAGACTTCTCCCATGTCCTCAGGAACAAACGTAACTACTCACAAAGCATATTCATGTTCATAATCAGAGGAGTATTAATATGCATATAGGATCTTAACATATGATCTTCCACCAAATAAACCAACTAGCATCAACTACAAGGAGTAATCAACACTACTAGCGACCTACAGGTACCAATCCCAGACTTGGAGACAAGAATTGGATACAAGAGATGAACTAGGGTTTGAGAGGAGATGGTGCTGGTGAAGATGTTGATGGAGATTGGCCCCCTCCCGATGAGAGGATCATTGGTGATGACGATGGCGATGATTTCCCCCTCCCGGAGGGAAGTGTCCCCGGCAGAACAGCTCCGTCGGAGCCCTAGATTGGTTCCCCCAAGGTTCCGCCTCCTGGCGGCGGAGTCTCGTCCCGAAAGCTTGCTTATGATTTTTCTTCGGACGAAAGACTTCATATAGCAGAAGATGCCTCGTGGGCAGGGTGTGGGCCCCCTCTGGTATTTCTTTCGCTCAACATTTTTTATTATTTCCAAAAACAACTTTCGTGGAGTTTCAGGACTTTTGGAGATGTGCAGAATAGGTCTCTAATATTTGCTCCTTTTCCAGCCCAGAATTCCAGCTGCCAGCATTCTCCCTCCTTATGTAATAGGCATAAGTATTGTGACATAATGTGTAATAACAGCCCATAATGCAATAAATATCGATATAAAAGCATGATGCAAAATGGACGTATCAATCTCCAACTTCACCTTGAACCTCATGACAGCATGCATTGCCTGGGACTGCCAAGTCCACTGCGTGAAGAACAACTGGACACCCCTGAACTCCAGCTCCGGCTGCCTCCCGACGCAGTTTCGGTGCTCCTGACGCGCGAAGACCACCAAAAAATCCTCCGGTCTGTGTTTGTGCACAGAGACCAACTCTGATGTGATGCCAAGTCTAACCTCCAGAGCTTGCAGCACGAACTCCGTCGAGATGCCTCTGCGCGCACCACCAGCGTATGCAACCATCGCATACCGCAGGCGCCTCTCCAGATCATCCATCGTGCTCGAGCGCATGACTACACACAACTCCAAAGCCTCCATCTCCAAATCTTGCTAAACGTTGAGCCGCCGGGCTGTCCACAAGGGCCACACCGGCAGCGCCGCCCCATCCGCCAGAGGAGGTGGCGGAGGGGGGAGTTTAGGAGTCCGAGCCACCTACCCGCGTGGCGCATCCACCCCAACACCCGAGCCTGAAGCCGACCGCCTTGCCACCTTGGTCGTCGCCTCGCGCCTGAGCTCCTCCACCGGCGATGGGCTGCGGGGGCACTTGCAGTCCCAGGAGCCATGCCCGGGAAGGCCACACTGGTAGCACACGATGTCGTTCGTGCACTCCTTCAAGAAGTGCCCTTTCGCCAAGCAGTGGAAGCACTTGTCCCGCATGTCTGGCGAGATCTTCATGTGGCCGGCAGGGCGGGACGCACCTCCCGTCGCCGCCGCCGCAGCCGCAAGGTCCCGACCCATCCTGCGCTTCCAAAGGGTCTTCTTCGTGGCCGGCGCCGAATGCCACGCTTCCAGCTACCGACATGAGTTCACCTCCGCTCCAGGGGCGGACGGGGCCTCGTCCAGATCCCGAGTGGCAGATCGCTCCGAGTTTGAAGAGATACCAAGCCCAGAGACCACCGATCGTTCCCGCTCCATGGGGAACGACGATCCCACAGATACCGGCCTGCTCGCCATGAGAGGAGTGGTGGAGGGACGAGTGAAGAGATCTTCGCCATCGGGCCGCCGCCACAAGAAGGGGAGAGCCGCCGGGGAGAGACTGGTGGCTGCCGGGGTCGGAGTGACCAAGGGCAGGGTGGGTGGCCGCCGGGGCCGGAGTAGCCGTCGGCAGGTGGGTGGACACCGGCGTCGGGGTGACGCGCGGCGGGGGGCTCTCGGTCTCTGAAGGGCTCGCCGTTGAGAATTGGGATTGCGGTTGGTAACCCTGGTGTGCTGAAGATAACACTATCCTTCAAACCATCCAGTCACAAGTTGGTTTGCATGTTCTCCTTATATAATTGCTGATTTGGCAGTATTTTATTTGTCAATAGTTGAGGACACGAACTTACCGTGAAATTCAAGGGGTGATTTGATTAGTGTTCTAGGGCAACTTCAATGTCGACTGTCAAACCGCCATTCAACATGGAACAGTACCGGTTCGTCAACCGGTCCAAACGTGATTTTTTTTTCCGCAAACCAGAAACAAATTGGGTGGCCTTGCGGGCGTCCTGACCATTGTCACCGCCGCTCCAGAGCAATAGTGCCGCATTCATGCTGGCTCACAGTGACGCGACCTCTCACTGTCGCTTCGGCATTGAAGCAGCGAGCCAACCAACAACGCTGCCCTCCCCTCACTTATATTTTATAATTTGGTTGCATATTTGTGTTCCTTATAACAAAGGCTTTTATGCAAGATGTCTTTTAAAATATATTTTGAATCTTTAAAAGAAAATTTCACCTAGTTTTAACTACTAAAAATAGATAGGAAGGGATGACAATTTCATCAATTTTAGAGAATAAAAGTTTTAACCCTAGGCTCTAACTACTAGACGCTAAGACCTAACTCCTAAAAGCAAACGAAACTTGGTAAAACTTGATATTACAGCTATCAAGTTTCCACATGCATGATTGCTCCCTCCTCTCTCTCCTCCGGGCCCCACACACAATATTGAACAAAAAGCAACCACATGCATGGTCCCCCTCTCCTCTCTCTTCTCCGACGTGACAAATAGGGATTATTTTGAGTATTTACAACCGGACTTGGCAAATCTGGCCCTCTATACGCCCGCGGGAGCGTCCATGGACAGCACCGGACGGCCCGTCATTTGGGCCGCCGCACATCCACACACCTCAAATGCGGATCCTCAAATCCATGCAATCTATGCACGTCGTTCATACAATACAAATAATCCCAATTCAACATTTCAGGAAAAAGACGATAAAGCAAAACAAATCATATTCAACGATCCAGACATGCCAAATGAAATCAAAGTCCGAACGGGAAGGATCACTCGCTGGCTGGCCGGATAACTCATCGGACGCCATCCATGCCGCCTGCTTAGCAGACATCCTTGCCACCTGCTCTACCTACTCCGCTTGCATCCTTTCCATATGCTCCGCTGCTGCCCGATGTCTACTACACAATTTTATTCTTGTAGACTCGTGTTGGGCCTCCAAGCGCAGAGTTTTGTAGGACATTAGCAATTTTCTCTCAAGTGGATGACCTAAGGTTTATCAATCCATGGGAGGCGTAGGATGAAGAAGGTCTCTCTCGAACAACCCTGCAACCAAATAACAAAAAGTCTCTTGTGTCCCCAACACACCAAATACAATGGTAAATTGTATAGGTGCACTAGTTCGGCGAAGAGATGTGATACAAGTGTAGTAATGATAGTAGATATTGATTTTTGTAATAGTAACAAAAAACGGCAAGGTAACAAGTAACAAAAGTGAGCACAAACGGTATTGCAATGCTTGAAAATGAGGCCTAGGATCCGTACTTTCGCTAGTGCAATCTCTCAACAATGCTAATCTAATTGGATCATATAACCATCCCTCAAAGTGCGATGAAGAATCACTCAAAAGTTCTTATCTAGCGGAGAACATAAGAAGAAATTGTTTGTAGCTATTCTTGCCGATCTATCTATCCAAGGGTTCGTACTAAGATAACACCAAAGCAAATTCAGATTCATAATACTCAATCGAACACAAAGAACCTCAAAGAGTGCCCCAAGATTTCTACCGGAGAAACAAAAGACGAGAACGTGCATCAACTGTTGGGGAACGTAGTAATTTCAAAAAAATTCCTACGCACACGCAAGATCATGGTGATGCATAGCAACGAGAGGGGAGAGTGTTGTCCACGTACCCTCGTAGACCGAAAGCGGAGGCGTTAAGACAACGCGGTTGATGTAGTCGTACGTCTTCACGATCCGACCGATCAAGTACCGAACGCACGGCACCTCCGAGTTCAGCACACGTTCAGCTCGATGACGTCCCTCGAACTCCTATCCAGCCGAGTGTTGAGGGAGAGTTTCGTCAGCACGACGGCGTGGTGACGATGATGATGTTCTACCGACGCAGGGCTTTGCCTAAGCACCGCTACGATATTATTGAGGTGTAATATGGTGGAGGGGGGCACCGCACACGGCTAAAAGATCGTTGATCAATTGTGTCTAGAGGTGCCCCCTGCCCCCGTATATAAAGGAGCAAGGGGGAGGCCGGCTGCCTTTGGGCGCGCCAAGGAGAGGGGGGGAGTCCTCCTCCTAGTAGGAGTAGGACTCCCCTTTCCTAGTCCAACTAGGAAGAGAGGGGGGAAGGACAGAGAGGGAGAGGGAGAGGGAAAGAGAGGCTGCGCCCCCTCCCCTAGTCCAATTTGGACTCCTCATGGGAGGGGGCGCGCCACCTCCTAGCTGCTGCCCTCTCTCTCCCCTCAAGGCCCACTAAGGCCCAATACTTCCCCGGGGGGTTCCGGTAACCCCTCCGGCACTCCGGTTTTATCCGAAACTTCTCCGGAACACTTCCGGTGTCCAAATATAGTCGTCCAATATATCAATCTTTATGTCTCGACCATTTTGAGACTCCTCGTCATGTCCGTGATCACAGCCGGGACTCCGAACAACCTTCAGTACATCAAAACATATAAACTCATAATATAACTGTCATCGTAACTTTAAGCGTGCGGACCCTACGGGTTCGAGAACTATGTAGACATGACCGAGACACCTCTCCGGTCAATAACCAATAGCGGAACCTGGATGCTCATATTGGTTCCCACATATTCTACGAAGATCTTATCGGTCAGACCGCATAACAACATACGTTGTTCCCTTTGTCATCGGTATGTTACTTGCCCGAGATTCGATCGTCGGTATCTCGATACCTAGTTCAATCTCGTTACCGGCAAGTCTCTTTACTCGTTCCGTAATACATCATCCCGCAACTAACTCATTAGTCACAATGCTTGCAAGGCTTATAGTGATGTGCATTACTGAGTGGGCCCAGAGATACCTCTCCGACAATCGAAGTGACAAATCCTAATCTCGAAATACGACAACCCAACAAGTACCTTTGGAGACACCTGTAGAGAACCTTTATAATCACCCATTTATGTTGTGACATTTGGTAGCACACAAAGTGTTCCTCCGGTAAACGGGAGTTGCATAATCTCATAGTCATAGGAACATGTATAAGTCATGAAGAAAGCAATAGCAACATACTAAACGATCGAGTGCTAAGCTAACGGAATGGGTCAAGTCAATCACATCATTCTCCTAATGATGTGATCCCGTTAATCAAATGACAACTCATGTCTATGGCTAGGAAACATAACCATCTTTGATCAACGAGCTAGTCAAGTAGAGGCATACTAGTGACACTCTGTTTGTCTATGTATTCACACATGTATCATGTTTCCGGTTAATACAATTCTAGCATGAATAATAAACATTTATCATGATATAAGGAAATAAATAATAACTTTACTATTGCCTCTAGGGCATATTTCCTTCAGTCTCCCACTTGCACTAGAGTCAATAATCTAGTTCACATCGCCATGTGATTTAACATCAATAGTTCACATCACCATGTGATTAACACCCATAGTTCACATCGTCATGTGACCAACACCCAAAGGGTTTACTAGAGTCAATAATCTAGTTCACATCGCTTATGTGATTAACACCCAAAGAGTACTAAGGTGTGATTATGTTTTGCTTGTGAGATAATTTTAGTCAACGGGTCTGTCACATTCAGATCCGTAAGTATTTTGCAAATTTCTATGTCTATAATGCTCTGCACGGAGCTACTCTAGCTAATTGCTCCCGATTTCAATATGTATCTAGACCGAGACTTAGAGTCATCTAGATTAGTGTCAAAACTTGCATCGACGTAACCCTTTACGACGAACCTTTTGTCACTTCCATAATCGAGAAACATGTCCTTATTCCACTAAGGATAATTTTGACCGCTGTCCAGTGATCTACTCCTAGATCACTATTGTACTCCCTTGCCAAAATTAGTGTAGGGTATACAATAGATCTGGTACACAGCATGGCATACTTTATAGAACCTATGGCCGAGGCATAGGGAATGACTTTCATTCTTTTTCTATCTTCTGCCGTGGTCGGGCTTTGAGTCTTACTCAATTTCACACCTTGTAACACAGGCAAGAACTCTTGCTTTGACTATTCTATTTTGAACTACTTCAAAATCTTGTTAAGGTATGTACTCATTGAAAAAAAACTTATCAAGCATCTTGATCTATCTCTATAGATCTTGATGCTCAATAGGTAAGCAGCTTCACCGAGGTCTTTCTTTGAAAAACTCATTTCAAACACTCCTTTATGCTTTGCAGAATAGTTCTACATTATTTCCGATCAACAATATGTCATTCACATATACTTATCAGAAATGTTGTAGTGCTCCCACTCACTTTCTTGTAAATACAGGCTTCACCACAAGTCTGTATAAAACTATATCCTTTGATCAACTTATCAAAGCGTATATTCCAACTCCGAGATGCTTGCACCAGTCCATAGATGGATCGCTGGAGCTTGCATATTTTGTTAGCACTTTTAGGATTGACAAAACCTCCTGGTTGCATCATATACAACTCTTCTTTAATAAATCCTTTAAGGAATGCAGTTTTGTTTATCCATTTGCCATATTTCATAAAATGCGGCAATTGCTAACATGATTCAGACAGACTTAAGCATAGATACGAGTGAGAAACTCTCATCGTAGTCAACACCTTGAACTTGTCGAAAACCTTTTTGCGACAATTCTAGCGTTGTAGACAGTGACACTACTATCACTGTCTGTCTTCCTCTTGAAGATCCATTTAATCTCAATGGCTCGCTGATCATTGGGCAAGTCAATCAAAGTCTATACTTTGTTCTCATATATGGATCTTATCTCAGATTTCATGGCCTCAAGCCATTTCGTGGAATCTGGGCTCATCATCGCTTCCTCATAGTTCGTAGGTTCGTCATGGTCAAATAACATGACCTCCGGAACAGGATTACCGTACCACTCTGGTGTGGATCTCACTCTGGTTTACCTACGAGGTTTGGTAGTAACTTGATCTGAAGTTACATGATCATCATCATTAACTTCCTCACTAATTGGTGTAGGAGTCACAGGAACAGATTTCTGTGATGAACTACTTTCCAATAAGGGAGCAGGTACAGTTACCTCATCAAGTTCTACTTTCCTCCCACTCACTTCTTTCAAGAGAAACTCCTTCTCTAGAAAGGATCCATTCTTAGCAACGAATGTCTTGCCTTCGGATCTGTGATAGAAGGTGTACCCAACTGTCTCCTTTGGGTATCCTATGAAGACACATTTCTCCGATTTGGGTTTGAGCTTATTAGGATGAAACCTTTTCACATAAGCATCGCAACCCCAAACTTTAAGAAATGACAACTTTGGTTTCTTGCCAAACCACAGTTCATAAGATGTCATCTCAACGGATTTAGATGGTACCCTATTTAACGTGAATGCAGCTGTCTCTAATGCATAACCCCAAAACGATAGTGGTAGATCGGTAAGAGACATCATATATCGCACCATATCTAATAAAGTACGATTACGATGTTCGGACACACCATTACACCGTGGTGTTCCAGGTGGCCTGAGTAGTGAAACTATTTCACATTGTTTTAACTGAAGGCCAAACTCGTAACTCAAATACTATTCTCCACGATCAGATCGTAGAAACTTTATTTTCTTGTTACGATGATTTTCCGCTTCACTCTGAAATTATATGAACTTTTCAAATGT
Organism: Aegilops tauschii subsp. strangulata; assembly: GCF_002575655.3. Classification (NCBI taxonomy): domain Eukaryota; kingdom Viridiplantae; phylum Streptophyta; class Magnoliopsida; order Poales; family Poaceae; genus Aegilops; species Aegilops tauschii. Next base: position 442,911,670 of record NC_053041.3, on the reverse strand, counting down.
TTCAGACTTTTGTTTCATTAAGTAGATATACCCATATCTGCTCAAATCATCTGTGAAGGTCAGAAAATAATGATACCCGCCGCGAGCCTCATCACTCATCGGATCGCATACATCAGTATGTATTATTTCCAATAAGTCAGTTGCTCGCTCCGATTGTTCCGGAGTACGGAGTCTTAGTCATCTTGCCCATGAGGCATGGTTCGCAAGCATCAAGTGATTCATAATCAAGTGATTCCAAAAGTCCATCAGTATGGAGTTTCTTCATGCGCTTTACACCAATATGACCTAAATGGCAGTGCCACAAATAAGTTGCACTATCATTATTAGCTTTGCATCTTTTGGCTTCATTATTATGAATATGTGTATCACTACGATCGAGATCCAACAAACCATTTTATTGGGTGTATGACCATAGAAGGTTTTATTCATGTAAACAGAACAACAATTATTCTCTAATTTAAATGAATAACCGTATTGCAAAAAACATGATCAAATCATATTCATGCTCAACGCAAACACCAAATAACACTTATTTAGTTTCAACACTAATCCCGAAAGTATAGGAAGTGTGCGATGATGATCATATCAATCTTGGAACTACTTCCAACACACATCGTCACCTCGCCTTTTACTAGTCTCTGTTTATTCTGCAACTCCTGTTTCGAGTTACTACTCTTAGCAACTGAACCAGTATCAAATGCCGAGGGGTTGCTATAAACACTAGTAAAGTACACATCAATAACATGTATATCCAATATACCTTTGTTCACTTTGCCATCCTTCTTATCCACCAAATATTTGGGGTAGTTCCGCTTCCAGTGACCAGTCCCTTTGCAGTAGAAGCACTTAGTCTCAGGCTTAGGACCAGACTTAGGCTTCTTCACTTGAGCAGCAACTTGCTTGCCGTCCTTCTTGAAGTTCCCCTTCTTCCCTTTGCCCTTTTCTTGAAACTAGTGGTCTCGTCAACCATCAACACTTGATGTTTTTCTTGATTTCTACCTTCGTCGATTTCAGCATCACGAAGAGCTCGGGAATTACTTTCGTCATCCCTTGCATACTATAGTTCATCACGAAGTTCTACTAACTTGGTGATGGTGACTAGAGAATTTTGTCAATCACTATTTTATCTGGAAGATTAACTCCCACTTGATTCAAGCGATTGTAGTACCCAGACAATCTGAGCACATGCTCACTTCTTGAGCTATTCTCCTCCATCTTTTAGCTATAGAACTTGTTGGAGACTTCATATCTCTCAACTCGGGTATTTGCTTGAAATATTAACTTCAACTCCTGGAACATCTCATATGGTCCATGACGTTTCAAAACGTCTTTGAAGTCCCGATTCTAAGCCGTTAAGCATGGTGCACTAAACTATCAAGTAGTCATCATATTTAGCTAGCCAAACATTCATAACGTATGCATCTGCTCCTGCAATAGGTCTGTCACCTAGCGGTGCATCAAGGACATAATTTTTCTGTGCAGCAATGAGGATAATCCTCAGATCACGGATCCAATCCGCATCTTTGCTACTAACATCTTTCAACATAATTTTTCTCTAGGAACATATCAAAAATAAACACAGGGAAGCAACACCGCGAGCTATTGATCTCCAACATAATTTGCAAAATACTATCAGGACTAAGTTCATGATAAATTTAAGTTCAATTAATCATATTACTTAAGAACTCCCACTTAGATAGACATCCCTCTAATCCTCTAAGTGATCACGTGATCCATATCAACTAAACCATGTCCGGTCATCACGTGAGATGGAGTAGTTTCAACGGTGAACATCACTATGTTGATCATATCTACTATATGAATCACGCTCGACCTTTCGGTCTCCGTGTTCTGAGGCCATATCTGCATATGCTAGGCTCGTCAAGTTTAACCTGAGTATTCCGCGTGTGCAACTATTTTGCACCCGTTGTATTTGAACGTAGAGCCTATCACACCCGATCATCACGTGGTGTCTCAGCACGAAGAACTTTCGCAACTAACTCATTACCTAGTTCAATCTCGTTACCGGCAAGTCTCTTTACTCGTTCCGTAATACATCATCCCGCAACTAACTCATTAGTCACAATGCTTGCAAGGCTTATAGTGATGTGCATTACTGAGTGGGCCCAGAGATACCTCTCCGACAATCGGAGTGACAAATCCTAATCTCGAAATACGCCAACCCAACAAGTACCTTTGGAGACACCTGTAGAGCACCTTTATAATCACCCATTTACGTTGTGACGTTTGGTAGCACACAAAGTGTTCCTCCGGTAAACGGGAGTTGCATAATCTCATAGTCATAGGAACATGTATAAGTCATGAAGAAAGCAATAGCAACATACTAAACGATCGAGTGCTAAGCTAACGGAATGGGTCAAGTCAATCACATCATTCTCCTAATGATGTGATCCCGTTAATCAAATGACAACTCATGTCTATGGCTAGGAAACATAACCATCTTTGATCAACGAGCTAGTCAAGTAGAGGCATACTAGTGACACTCTTTTTGTCTATGTATTCACACATGTATCATGTTTCCGGTTAATACAATTCTAGCATGAATAATAAACATTTATCATGATATAAGGAAATAAATAATAACTTTATTATTGCCTCTAGGGCATATTTCCTTCATCAACCCCTATGCATAGATTACCTCAATGTCACCTCAGGAATCCGCGAGTTGCGTGCCAAAACATATCTCAAGTGAATCAATATATACCCCATTGTCACCACGGGTATTCATATGCAAGACATATATCAAGTGCTCTCAAATCCATAAAAGTATTCAATCCGATAAGAAAGAAATCTCAAAGGGAAAACTCAATTCATCACAACAAGATAGAGAGGGAGAAACACCATATGATCCAACTATATTAACAAAGCCCGCGATACATCAAGATCATGCTATCTCAAGAACACGAGAGAGAGAGAGAGAGAGAGATTAAACTCATAGCTACTTGTACAAACCCTCAGCCTCGAAGATGGACTACTCCCTCCTCATCATGGTGGCCGCCGGGATGAGGGTTTCCCCCTCCGGCGAAGTGCCAGAACCGGGTCTAGATTGGTTTTTCATGGCTACAGAGGCTTGCGGCGGTAGAACTTCTGATCTAGGGTTACCCCGAGGGTTTTTGGAATATTTGGGAATTTTTAGGGCGAAGAGGCGGTGCAGGAGGCCACCGAGGTGGGCACAACCCACCAGGGCATGCCTGGGCCCCTAGGCACGCCCAGGTGGGTTGTGCCCCCCTTGGGGCACCCCTCTGGTACTTCTTTGGCCCACTGGTGGTCTTCTGGTCCAAAATAAATCTCCAAAAAGTTTTGCTGCGTTTGGACTCCGTTTGGTACTGATTTCCTGTGTTGCAAAAAGCAAGCAAAAAACTGCAACTGGCATTGGGCACTATGTCAATAGTTTAGTCCCAAAAAATGATATAAAGTTGCTATAAAATGATTGTAAAACATCCAAAAATGATAATATAACAGCATGGAACAAGCAAAAATTGTAGATACGTTGGAGACGTATCATTGCCATAGCCGCTCTCGCCGCCTCGTACTCTCTATGCTCGTTGATCTCTTTCTTCATCCCCACAGGCCACTTCTTTGCCTGCTCATCCAAGAGACTTTTGTCCGTCGGCATTATCTTCACATCCTCTGCGTTCCGTGCGATTTGCAACCTCTCCTTCTAAAGCTCAATCTCTACAAATGTCTTGGCCTTTTCGAGCCCCATTTGATCGCCACCTCTGTTTTCTCCAACTCGGTCTTCTCCATCTCAATTTGCAGCTTCTTGTCGCCCTCCCCCGGTCCCAATTCATCATCTCCTTTTGCGCATCCAACATGAGCTTGTACTCCCCTCTTTCTTGTTCTCCCTAACATAAAAAATTCCCGTCCATGCGGAGGACATTTTTGTAGCCGCGGCATCACGGGAGGCCCTCGCCTTCTCCCGCTTGTTTCCCATCACTTGTTGGTTATCCTTTGGCACGGTGGCTCTTCCCTTATCCACTACAACATCTTCCTCTTCTTCGTCCAGCCTAATTGATTGGTGGGAACTTGAGCCATAATTTCTCTTCTTGCCGGCCTTGAGAACGGCCACAAGTTGTGTCCACTTTGGTTTGCCATTCAATATCACCCAACAATGGCTAAAACCAAATGGCTTCTTCTACATTTCTTGATACATAGTGGCCGTCACCAACATCTAGCAAACAAAATATTTATGACAATGAAAATGCAACAAAAACGAGCATACATAAATGATGATAAGTTGAAGTAATTTAGCTTACCTGAGTTTCCACTCCCATCCCACTTCGAGGGCGCCTAAGCACTTGCGAATAGTAGCCGACGTACTTGTTCACTTCCCCTGTATGATCTCTGATCGATGTTGGAGAGATGCCACATTGCGGTTGGTGACGATAGGATGCGGCTCCACATATTGCTTTTGTTCGTGGTATTCCTTCCAAATATTCTCCCAATACTTGTTCCCCTTTTGCTCCATGGCGCATATGGGATCCATTGTTGTGGACAACCAAGATTTAACCAACAAATGGCCTCAAAAGTTTAGGGTGTCGGACATCTTACCTTTGCCAACTTTGGCTTCCTTTTCTTCTTGCTCATATTTGGATTTGATGTTGTCCTAACTTCAAATGAAGGGCAAGTTGGATCTCCCAACTCGTAGTCCATTTGGGTCAGATCTTCATTATCATTGATAATGTCTGACATGATAAACTCCTAAAATGATAATTGTTTCCAAGCACTAGTCATGTTCGAAATTAACTAGCAGTCTATGCAAACATTGAACATGGCATAGGAAAAGCTGGTCGGAGAGGAGCAACTAGAACATACCTAGTCTTGTTGTGTCATTTCGTCAAACAGGTCATGTGCATCCCGGGCGCCACCGATGCCCGTGCTTGTCCGCGCTCGAACGAGTTGCAGCGAGTGACAGGCTTCTACTGGCTGCATCTGTGTAGGCAGGAAGCTCTCCGGAATACCCCAACCATCCATCGGATCCTCCTCTGTCCCAAGCTGGTCCAATGGTGCGATCCTTGTTGGCGGTTGGATGGATGGGATGCGGGGTCCTGGGCGGGGGGCGGGGGGGTGACAGTTGCTCGTCGAGGTCCGCATCCACTCCCTACGACATCGCCGCCTCCTTCTCCCACTGCCTCTGTCGCCGGTCCCTCCGGGCGATGTTCTCTGGCTTGCATGACATCGCCGAGGATGGGACACCGACGGACGACGTGGACACACCCTCGGTTGTGGCGGTCAAGGATGGGTTGGAATACATCTATGTAGTGGCCCGACCGGAATGGATTGGAGTCTCTGTGCTTACTGTGCATGTCCCTGGATCGGTTTGCTAGCACACACACTACTCTATGAAATAACAGAGTTCAATCACGCACTTTATTACATCGATAGTCCTCAAAAGAGTATTTATTACATAAATATGGCTAAAGCCCATCTAAAACGATTACTGCGGAAGCATAGAAGATAAATAAGTCCATCAACTCCACGAGCGAAAACTGGGTGCAGAACAGCGGTCTATTCCACCTTACTCCTCGTCGGAAAAGTCTGCAAAATGATAAGTTGCAGCCGTGTAGGTCAACACATGGAATATGCTGGCAATTTCACACCACAGAATAAGAACGGTTATTCTATCTCTATATGAAATTTTGCTGGTGGAGGCTCTAAGTTTCAAGTTTGCACAAAGCCAATTTTGTCCTATATCCAATTAATTAAATTAATACCACAAAGTTTATGCCAATATTAAGATGGTTCCTCCAACTCAATCCAAACCCAAGTTAGTAATAACCCAATTCAATAATTAAATACCATGAGATCACTCAATAATTTCAATTCTAGATGCTCAAGTTGTCCATAGCCGGGGACAGGGCTAATTGATTAGTTTGACACTCTGCATAGGTTTGTGCACTTTTCCACACAAGAATAGATCACCTCCTTTGTAGCTCACACACTTGGGGTGTGGGAGCTGGAAGATCAAGAAATAGTCTTTCTGAAGTGTTTTCCCTAACCCATGGATATGTCGGTACACCTAAATTCCCCTACATATGCTAGCCTACCCTGGAAAGGTTCACACAACCTACTCAACTAAGCCAGAGCCCATAATAGGTTGTGGCTGCACATATAAGCTTCTAGTCATGAAAAATTGTTTGATCCCTTTGAACCTAGGTGGCTTTTCATACAAGAGTGATCCCTTGGTTACTCCAGGACACTCAGGCAAATCCCTGGTTACTCTAGGGTGCCCCTCACCATGCAATCATTCCACCCAGATGATATATTAAATTATTAAAGTTGGTCCTATTTACTACTCTCTCACATCTTTCATGATCCAGGAATACCACCCTGCCTAAAAAAGCAAGGATGAGCAATTTACTTAACAACGACGGTTCACATGGTGTTCAAGGGTCATAGGTTCCTACCTCAAAACACTAAAAAGCATACCCACAAATTCCATCATCCTAACCATGCATAGTATCAAGTGGGACTAAATGCATAGGAAAAACATGGTTATAAAAAGAGTATGATCGAAGTGTGAACTTGCCTTGATGATGATCATTGAACTCTAAAGATTTATAATATTCAGCCTTGCACTCCGAACAATTTATCGCAAGCAAACAATATCACATACATAAACAATCGAAGATCTAAAACAAAACAATAATAAAAAGTATGCAAAAACTCCAAAAAGAACCAAAAAAAGCTTCTGGAGAAAACACATTTTAACCGTATGGAAATTGTGTGATCATAATTACAGAAGATAATAGAGGTCAAGAGCTTAAATTTGCAAAAAGAATCAATGCAAATGGATTTATGTATTGGAAGTTATGGCCGAATGAAGTTTAAATTTAATTTTAACAAATTCAGTTTTTAAGGTTTAAAAAAATGTAAAGTGATTTTCTCAATGGATAGATGGGATCATGATGTATCATTTGGCATTGGTTTCATCAAATTTGGATAAACGAGAAAAAGTTGTGATGTTTTGAAAAGTAGTGGATAATCTATAAAGAAAATAATTATATCTAGGCCCATGGACACATGGCATACTACTACTGGATGGAAATAGTTTGTTGCTGAGCTTATATGGTGGACAGCTAAGGTTTAAGAGAAAACAGTTCAAAAAAACAAGCTGATCTAATCCCGCCCGTTGTTGCGCAATCGGACGGACGGAGGGGGTTGTGACTTACAGTGGGCGGCGATCGGCGGTGGAGTTGGGGAAGACAACTGCGTGGCTCAGACTTGAAGGGGCAGCAGCTCCGGTGATCTCTGGTGTCGGACAAAGCCATAGGAAGGAGCGACGCGACGAGGCGAAGCCGATAGTGGTGTTGGCGATCCTCGGAGACGACGGGGTGAGGCAGGGTATTTTGGCATAGCTCCTGTGGAGCTTGCAACTCCATCGAGAGGATGCGAGAGGTGGGGTGGGGCTCGGGCGATGCGGGTTGAGGCCAAAGAGGGCCGGGTGCAGGGGATTTTATAGGCGGCCTTCTTGGGCGAGGAGGCAAGCTAGAGATAGGACTAGGAGGGTTTAAACGCGACGGTGCTCAGACATGGCGGCGGTGGATTCTGACTCGACCACACGAGGAAGATGAGAGGAGGGTCCCACCCATCGGCGGCAAAGGAGAGAGAGAGAAGGAAGGGAGAAGCGTAGGTCGTTGATCGCCACTTGATTGGACGGTAGTCTGCGGCGTGTACCACTTCAGAAGGTGAGGCAGGCTTGAGCCAAAAGCGTTCAGGGCCAGCTAGCTAGCGCCTCAGCCTGAGCACTTTTAAAATAGAAAACCTCTTTTTTTATTTTAAATGAATCAGAAATAGCTTAGGGCTAAAATAAAATAGTAAAAGGGCTACAAAAATTCCAGAAATTTTTCTAGAAAAACCCCTAAATATACGGACTCATGGGAACTTTTCATGGCCTAAATTGCAACTTTTGAAAATATTTACTTTTTGCAAATGATTTAATTTTAGTATTAAAAATAATTTTCAAATAACTTTAAAATTTCCAAATAATATTCAAATACTTTTTCAACTCTTTTCATATTGAAGAAGTCATTTTATCTTCTCCCATAACTTTTTTTATTGAAAATTATTTGAATATTTAAAAAAGAAAAGAGAATCAAATGGATATTTGGGAAAGTCATTTTATTCCCTATCATTTAATATTCATAAGCTCCAAATTTTAATGCATAGAAACAATGGTATGCCTAAATGATTATAGTAACATTCCAAAATTAGAAAATTTGCGATGTTACAATCTAGCGCGGCGGATCGGGACTGATGGCGAGGATGGGGAGCAAGCATGGCAGGCGGGAGGAGGGCGAAGGATTTGGTGGATTTTTTGTAATTTGTGGTGGGTAGACCTATCAGGTCCGACGTAACGGACGCACCCGGTTGCGCCCGGCCTCCAAATATCCACGCTACTTTTGGGCTGAAAATGAGGGGTGTCGATCAGCCTGGACATTTGAGGCATGTTTGAGAGTCCGGCTGGGTTGGTTGTTTTCGACTGGTTACTAACCAGGCCGTCCGCCCAAACGATTGAGATGGGTTTGAGATGTCCGACTGTAGATGCTTTTAGTGAAAAGTTTTGAATGGCTTTCTTCTGCATCATGTCCCTGTTGGGTAACGTAGTAATAATTCAAAAAAAATCCTACGTGTCACCAAGATCAATCTAGGAGATTCTAGCAACGAGAGAGAGGGAGTGCATCTTCATACCCTTGAAGATCACTAAGCGGAAGCGTTACAAGAACGCGGTTGATGGAGTCATACTCGCGGCGATTCAAATCGCGGAAGATCCGATCCAAGCGCCGAAAGGATGGCACCTCCGCGTTCAACACACGTACAGCCCAGGCACGTCTCCTCCTTCTTGATCCGGCAAGGGGAGAGGAGAAGTTGAGGGAGAACACCGGCAGCACGACGGCATGCTGGCGATGGAGCTCGTGGTTCTCCGGCAGAGCTTCGCTAAGCGCTATGGAGGAGGAGGTGTAGGAGGGAGCAGGGCTACGCCAGGGGCAAGGGGTGAAGCTCCCATGCACGTCCCCACTATATATAGGGGTGGAGGGGGCTGGTTCCTTGCCCTCCAAGTCCATTGGGGCGTTGGCAAAGGTGGGAGGAAAGAAATCCCATCCTTTCCCTTCCCCACCGATTGTTATCCCCCCTTTTTAGGGATCTTGATCTTATCCCTTCGGGATATGATCTTATTGCTTCTAAGGGGGATCTTGGTGCGCCTTGACCAGGGGTGTGGGGCCTTCCCCCACTACCCACGTTCATGTGGGTCCCCCCATGCAGGTGGGCCCCACTCCGAAACCTTCTAGAACCTTTCTGGTACAATACCGAAAAATCCCGAACATTTTTCGGTGGCCAAAGTAGGACTTCCCATATATATATCTTTACCTCCAGACCATTCCGGAACACCTCGTGACGTCCGGGATCTCATCCGAGACTCCGAACAACTTTTGGTAACCACATACTATTTCCCATAACAACTATAGCGTTACCGAACCTTAAGTGTGTAGACCCTACGGGTTCGGGAACCATGCAGACATGACCGAGACACCTCTCCGGCCAATAACCAATAGCGGGATCTGGATACCCATATTGGCTCCCACATGTTCCACGATGATCTCATCAGATGAACCACGGTGTCGGGGATTCTATCAATCCCGTATTCAGTTCCCTTTGTCTATCGGTATGTTACTTGCCCGAGATTCGATCGTCGATATCCCCATACCTCGTTCAATCTTGTTACTGGCAAGTCTCTTTACTCGTTCCGTAACGCATGATCCCGTGGCTAACTCATTAGTCACATTGAGCTCATTATGATGATGCATTACCGAGTGGGCCCAGAGATACCTCTCCGTCATACGGAGTGACAAATCCCAGTCTCGACTCGTGCCAACCCAACAGACACTTTCGGAGATACCTATAGTGCACCTTTATAGTCACCCAGTTACGTTGTGACGTTTGATACACCCAAAGCATTCCTACGGCATCCGGGAGTTGCACAATCTCATCGTCTAAGGAAATGATACTTGACATTAGAAAAGCTCTAGCAAACGAACTACACGATCTTGTGCTATGCTTACGATTGGATCTTGCCCATCACATCATTCTCCTAATGATGTGATCCCGTTATCAACGACATCCAATGTCCATGGTGAGGAAACCATAACCATCAATTGATCAACGAGCTAGTCAACTAGAGGCTCACTAGGGACATGTTGTGGTCTATGTATTCACACATGTATTACAGTTTCCGGTTAATACAATTATAGCATGAACAATACACAATTATCATGAACAAGGAAATATAATAATAACTATTTATTATTGCCTCTAGGGCATATTTCCAACAGTCTCCCACTTGCACTAGAGTCAATAATCTAGTTACATTGTGATGAATCGAACACCCATAGAGTTTTGGTGTTGATCATGTTTCACTTGTGCAAGAGGTTTAGTCAACAGATCTGCGACATTCAGATCTCTATGTACTTTACAAGTATCTATGTCTCCATCTTGAATATATTCATGAATGGAGGTGAAGCGGCGCTTGATCTGCTTGGTCTTCTTGTGAAACCTGGGCTCCTTGGCAATGGCAATAGCTCTAGTGTTATCACAGAAGAGAGTCATCGGGCCCGACGCATTGGGAATCACTCCTAGGTCGGTGATAAACTCCTTCATCTAGACTCCTTCATGAGCTGCTTCCGAAGCAGTTATGTACTCCGCTTCACATATAGATCCCGCCACGATGCTCTGCTTGCAACTGCACCTGCTCACAGCCCCACCATTCAAAATATACACGTATCCGGTTTGTGACTTGGAATCATCCAGATCTGTGTCGAAGCTAGCATCGATGTAACCCTTTACGATGAGCTCTTCGTCACCTCCATAAATGAGAAGCATATCATTAGTCCTTTTTAGGTACTTCAGGATATTCTTGACCGTTGTCCAGTGTTCCACTCTGGGATCACTTTGGTACCTCCCTACCAAACTTATGGCAAGGTTCACATCAGGTCTGGTACACAGCATGGCATATATAATAGAGCCTATGGCCGAGGCATAGGGGATGACACTCATCTTTTCTATTTCTTCTACCGAGGTCGGGCGTTGAGCTATGCTCAATCTTACAACTTGCAACACAGGCAAGAACCCCTTCTTGGATTGCTCCATATTGAACTTCTTCAATATCTTGTCAAGGTATGTGCTTTGTGAAAGACCAATGAGGCGTCTCGATCTATCTCTATAGAACTTGATGCCTAATATGTAAGCAGCTTCTCCAAGGTCCTTCATTGAAAAACACTTATTCAAGTAGGCCTTTATGCTTTCCAAAAGTTCTATATCATTTCCCATCAACAGTATGTTATCCACATATAATATGAGAAATGCTACAGAGCTCCCACTCACTTTCTTGTAAATACAGGCTTCTCCATAAGTCTGTATAAACCCAAACGCTTTGATCATTTCATCAAAGCGAATGTTCCAACTCTGAGATGCTTGCACCAACCCATAGATGGAGCGCTGGAGCTTGCATACTTTGTCAGCATTCTTAGGATCGACAAAACCTTCCCGTTGCATCATATACAATTCTTCCTTAAGGAAACCGTTAAGGAATGCCGTTTTGACGTCCATTTGCCAGATCTCATAATCATAGAATGCGGCAATTGCTAACATGATTCGGACGGACTTCAGCTTTGCTACGGGTGAAAAGGTCTCAGCATAGTCAACCCCTTGAACTTGTCGATAACCCTTAGCGACAAGCCGAGCCTTATAGACGGTCACATTACCATCCGCGTCAGTCTTCATCTTAAAGATCCACTTATTCTCTATGGCTTGCCGATCATCGGGCAAGTCCGTCAAAGTACATACTTTGTTTTCATACATGGATCCTATCTCGGATTTCATGGCTTCAAGCCATTTGTTGGAATCCGGGCCCGCCATCGCTTCTTCATAGTTCGAAGGTTCACCGTTGTTTAACAACATGATTTCCAGGACAGGGTTGTCGTACCATTCTGGTGCGGAACGTGTCCTCATGGACCTACGAAGTTCAGTAGCAACTTGACCCGAAGTTTCATGATCATCATCATTAAATTCCTCTCTAGTCGGTGCAGGCACCACAAAAACATCTTCCTGAGCTGCGCTACTCTCTGGTTCAAGAGGGGGTACCTCGTCAAGTTCTACTTTCCTCCCACTTACTTCTTTCGAGAGAAACTCTTTCTCCAGAAAGGATCCTTTCTTGGCAACAAAGATCTTGCCTTCGGATCTGAGGTAGAAGGTATACCCAATAGTTTCCTTAGGGTATCCTATGAAGACGCACTTTTCCGATTTGGGTTTGAGCTTTTCAGGTTGAAGTTTCCTAACATAAGCATCGCATCCCAAACTTTCATAAACGACAGCTTAGGTTTCTTCCCAAACCATAATTCATACGGTGTCATCTCAACGGGTTTAGACGGTGCCCTATTTAAAGTGAATGTGGCAGTCTCTAAAGCATAACCCCAAAATGATAGCGGTAGATCGGTAAGAGACATCATAGATCGCATCATATCCAATAGGGTGCAATTATGACGTTCGAACACACCATTATGCTGAGGTGTTCCAGTCGGCGTGAGTTGTGAAACAATTCCACATTTCCTTAAGTGTGTGCCAAACTCGTGCTCAAGTATTCTCCTCCACGATCCGATCGTAAGAACTTTATTTTCCTGTCACGTTGATTCTCTACCTCACTCTGAAATTCCTTGAACTTTTCAAAGGTCTCAGACTTGTGTTTCATTAAGTAGACATACTCATATCTACTTAAGTCATCAGTGAGGGTGAGAACATAACGATAGCCACCGCGAGCCTCAATGCTCATTGGACCGCATACATCAGTATGTATTATTTCCAACAAGTTGGTTGCTCGCTCCATTGTTCCGGAGAACGGAGTCTTGGTCATTTTGCCCATGAGGCATGGTTCGCACGTGTCAAATGATTCATAATCAAGAGACTCCAAAAGTCCATCTGCATGGATTTTCTTCATGCGCTTGACACCAATGTGACCAAGGCGGCAGTGCCACAAGTATGTGGGACTATCATTATCAACCTTACATCTTTTGGCATTCACACTATGAATATGTGTAACATCACGTTCGAGATTTAATAAAAATAAACCATTGACCAGCGGGGCATGACCATAAAACATATCTCTCATATAAATAGAACAACCATTATTCTCGGATTTAAATGAATAGCCATCTCGCATTAAACGAGATCCAGATACAATGTTCATGCTCAAAGTTGGCACTAAATAACAATTATTGAGGTTTAAAACTAATCCCGAAGGTAGATGTAGAGGTAGTGTTCCGACGACGATCACATCGACCTTGGAACCATTCCCGATGTGCATCGTCACCTCGTCCTTCACGAGTCTCCGCTTATTTCGCAACTCCTGTTTTGAGTTACAAATGTGAGCAACCGCACCGGTATCAAAATACCCAAGAGCTACTACGAGCGCTGGTAAGGTACACATCAATAACATGTATATCATATATGCCTTTGGCGTTGCCGACCTTCTTATCCGCTAAGTACTTGGGGCGGTTCCGCTTTCAGTGACCATTTCCCTTACAATAAAAGCACTCAGTCTTAGGCTTGGGTCCATTCTTTGGCTTCTTCTTCCCGGCAACTGTCTTACTGGGCGCGGCAACTCCCTTGCCGTCCTTCTTGAAGTTCTTCTTACCATTGCCTTTCTTGAAACTAGTGGTCTTATTCACCATCAACACTTGATGTTCCTTTTTTATTTCCACCCCCACTGATTTCAGCATTGAATATAACTCGGGAATGGACTTCTCCATCCCTTGCATATTGTAGTTCATCACAAAGCTCTTGTAGCTAGGTGGAAGCGGCTGGAGGATTATGTCAATGACCGAGTCATCTAGAAGATTAACTCCCAGCTGAGACAAGCGGTTGTGCAACCCATACATTTTGAGTATATGCTCGCTGACAGAACTATTTTCCTCCATCTTACAACTATAGAACTTGTCGGAGACTTCATATCTCTCGACCCGGGCATGAGCTTGGAAAACCATTTTCAGCTCTTGGAACATCTCATATGCTCTGTGTTGCTCAAAACACTTTTGGAGCCCCGGTTCTAAGTTGTAAAGCATGCCGCACTGAACCAGGTAGTAATCATCACTACGCGACTGTCTGGCGTTCGTAACGTCTTGAGTTGCTAGGAAAATGGGTCCGTCACCTAGCGGTGCTTCAAGGACATATGCTTTCTTGGTTACGGACCCAGTCCGTATAGTTGCTACCATAGTCTTTCATCTTGGTTTTCTCTAGGAACGTGTTGAAGTTGAGGGCAACATTAGCATGGGCCATTGGATCTACAAGATAGATTGTAAAGACAATTTTAGACTAAGTTCATGATAATTAAGTTCATATAATCAAATTATTTAATGAACTCTCACTCAGATAGACATCCCTCTAGTCATCTAAGTGATACATGATCCGAATCGACTAGGCCGTGTCCGATCATCACGTGAGACGGACTAGTCATCAATGGTGAACATCTACATGTTGATCGCATCTACTATACGACTCATGTTCGACCTTTCGGTCTCTCGTGTTCCGACGCCATGTGTGTACATGCTAGGCTCGTCAAGTCATCCTAAGTGTTTCACATGTGTAAATCTGGCTTACACCCGTTGTATGCAAATGTTAGAATCTATCACACCCGATCATCACGTGGTGCTTCGAAACAAGGAACCTTCGCAACGGTGCACACTTAGGGGGAACACATTTCTTGAAATTTTAGTGAGGGATCATCTTATTTATGCTACCGTCGTTCTAAGCAAATAATATGTAAACATGATAAACATCACATGCAAATCATAAAGTGACATGATATAGCCAATATCATCTTGCGCTTTTGATCTCCATCTTCGAGGCGCGGCATGATCACCTTCGTCACCGGCATGACACCATGATCTCCATCACCGTGTCTTCATGAAGTTGTCTCGCCAACTACTACTTCTACTACTATGGCTAATGGTTAGCAATAAAGTAAAGTAATTACATGGCGTTTTCATTGACACGCATGCCATATAATAAATTAAGACAACTCCTATGGCTCCTGTCGGTTGTCATACTCATCGACATGGAAGTCGTGATTCCTATTACAAGAACATGATCAATCTCATACATCACATATATAATTCATCACATCCTTTTGTCCATATCACATCACATAGCATACCCTGCAAAAACAAGTTAGACGTCCTCTAATTGTTGTTGCATGTTTTACGTGGCTGCTATGGGTTTCTAGCAAGAACGTTTCTTACCTACGCAAAAGCCACAACGGTGATATGCCAATTGCTATTTACCCTTCTTAAGGACCCTCTTCATCGAATACGAACCGACTAAAGTGGGAGAGACAGACACTCGCTAGCCACCTTATGCAACAAGTGCATGTCATTCAGTGGAACCTGTCCCATGTAAGCGTACGTGTAAGGTCAGTCCGGGCTGCTTCATCCCACAATGTCGTTGAATCAAGATAGGACTAGTAACGGTAAGCAAATTGAACAAATCATCGCCCACAACTACTTGTGTTCTACTCGTGCATAGAATCTACGCATAGACCTAGCTCTGATACCACTTTTGGGTAACGTAGTAATAATTCAAAAAAATTCCTACGTGTCACCAAGATCAATCAATGACATGCTAGCAATGAGAGAGAGAGAGAGTGCATCTTCATACCCTTGAAGATCGCTAAGCGAAAGCGTTACAAGAACGCGGTTGATGGAGTCGTACTCGCAGCGATTCAAATCGCGGAAGATACGATCAAAGCGCCGAACGGCGCCTCCGCGTTCAACACACGTACAGCCCGGGCACGTCTCCTCCTTCTTGATCCAGCAAGGGGAGAGGAGAAGTTGAGGGAGAACTCCGGCAGCACAACGGCATGGTGGCGATGGAGCTCGTGGTTCTCCGTCAGAGCTTCGCTAAGCGCTATGGAGGAGGAGGAGGTGTAGGAGGGAGCAAGGCTGCTTCAGCGACAAGGGGAGAAGCTCCCATGCACCTCCTCACTATATATAGGGGTGGAGGGGGCTGGTTCTTGCCCTCCAAGTCCATTGGGGCGTTGGCAAAGGTGGGAGGAAAGAAATCTCATCCTTTCCCTTCCCCATCGATTGTTATTCCCCTTTTTAGGGATTTTGATCTTATCCCTTCGGGATATGATCTTATTCCTTCTAAGGGGGGATCTTGGCGCGCCTTGACCAGGGGTGTGGGGCCTTGCCCCCACTACCCACGTTCATGGGGGTCCCCTCATGCAGGTGGGCCCCACTCCGGAACCTTCTAGAACCTTCCCGGTACAATATTAAAAAATCCTAAACATTTTCCGGTGGCCAAAATTGGACTTCCCATATATAAATTTTTACCACCGGAACACCTCGTGATGTCCGGGATCTCATCCGAGACTCCGAACAACTTTCGGTAACCACATATAATTCTCATTACAACTCTAGCGTCACCGAACCTTAAGTGTGTAGACCCTACGGGTTCGGGAACCATGCAGACATGACCGAGATGCCTCTCTGGCCAATAACCAATAGCGGGATCTGGATACCCATATTGGCTCCCACATGTTCCACGATGATCTCATCGGATGAACCACGATGTTGGGGATTCAATCAATCTCGTATACAATTCCTTTGTCCATCAGTATGTTACTTGCCCGAGATTCGATCGTCGGTATCCCCATACCTCGTTCAATCTCGTTACCGGCAAGTCTCTTTACTCGTTCCGTAACACATGATCCTGTGACTAACTCCTTTAGTCACATTGAGCTCATTATGATGATCCATTACCGAGTGGGTCCAGAGATACCTCTCCGTCATACGGAATGACAAATCTCAGTCTCGATTCGTGCCAACCCAACAGACACTTTCGGAGATACCTGTAGTGCACCTTTATAGTCACCCAATTACGTTGTGACGTTTGATATACCCAAAGCATTCCTATGGCATCCGGGAGAGTTGCACAATCTCATCGTCTAAGGAAATGATACTTGACATTAGAAAAGCTCTAGCAAACGAACTACACGATCTTGTGCTATGCTTAGGATTGGGTCTTGCCCATCACATCGTTCTCCTAATGATGTGATCCCGTTATCAACGACATCCAATGTCCATGGTCAGGAAACCATAACCATCAATTGATCAACGAGCTAGTCAACTAGAGGCTCACTAGGAACATGGTGTGGTCTATGTATTCACACATGTATTACGATTTTCGGTTAATACAATTATAGCATGAACAATAGACAATTATCATGAACAAGAAAATATAATAATAAGTATTTTATTAGGCATATTTCCAACAGTCCCAACATGAAAAAAGATGATTTTACGGTCTTGGGACTACCATCAGAGATTCCCTAAAGGAGTTCACCAATCTATAAATGGATGACCCCGTGCATGCATGTCGCCGCAATTTCCACCATAGAATGGACAACTTCGTGACCTGGTTTAAATATCTAGCGACCGAGGGCAAGTTGACAAAAGAAAATTCTGGTCACTGCCTAGTCAGAGCGATAACATTTTTGTGAGGGAGATCGATGACTTAAATAAGCAATCAAATTATCAAACCAGTATGCATATAATATAATCGCACCAAAGCACTACCCGGCCCGTGCGAAGTAATACAGCTTATTCTAGATGGTCATCATGATAGGCTGCCACTCTGCATTTGCCCACTGAATTAATTGTGACGTTGTATCCCTCACAACTCATAAGGTATGCTAACCACTAGTAGTGCCAACTATAAGGTTGTAAAATCACACAGGCATACTCGTTTTAAGTTGTACAGCATACGCTGATGACTCACAAGTCACAACTCACAAGCTAAGCTAATCAGTAGCTTAATGTATCCAACTGATATAGAATCTTTCACGTGCTATGCTTTAAGGTCACGAGCCTATAAATACAATTCTGGTGTCTAACTGAAGCCAAGCCTTGGTGTATACTCCCTTCGTCCTAAAATAAATGACTCGACTTTGTATTAAAATTTATACTAAAACTAGTATAAAGTTGAGTCATTTATTTTAGGACGAAGGGAGTACAGTACAGCTTTTCAAGGCTCTACCAGTATTTGGTTTCAGAGAACATTGCTATGCTTTATTGACAAACAACAGCGTTCATAGGGATGATTACTATATCGTGTGGCACTCCAAGCCAAACATGTCGGCCAACCTTAAGAGATAAAGCAAATTTTGCTAAATTATGAGATTTCAAAGCTACTACTGTGAGGTTCACTGGCGTACCGGCATTCTTCAAAATCCTGGTTTGGAGCGAAAGTTGATCTCCCGGATGACAGATTGACAATCCGCCTGAATTATCTGAAATATCTTTACCCTTTTCCCTCGCATATTAGCTGCAACCTGTCTTGATGAACGCGGCCTGCTCTCACACTAACATTCTCGGACACTCCACATTGCAGGACATCAACCTGTTTCCGAGCGCCCCAATTAATCTCCCTCGCCGGACGTTCACCGTCACAGCGGAGCACATTCACCGCCTGAAGCAACGCATTTCCGACCACACTGCCCCCGCGCAGGCCGGTTCCACGCCTGCGCCGTCCAGCTTCGTGGCCGTCGTGGCGCTCGCCTGGGTGTCCTTCGTCCGGGCTAAGCACCCGGCCGTCATCTCCGCCGACCACGACGTCTACGTCTTCTTCTTCATCGACTGGGCTAAGCACCCGGCATCGACCCGCCCGTGGTGCTCGTGGCCGCCAAGGCCGGCGGCGGCAGCCTGCAGGCATCCGTTTGCATGCACCCGGATCACATGGACGCGTTCAAGTCGCACTTTCTTAATTCCTTATCAGGTTGATTCGTGTGTGTAAGTTACCATACAAAAATATGATAATAAGGGTTATTGTGCCGTTAAATTGGCTATGCACAAGGTACCTCTACTTTTAAAGATGAGTTTTTTTATCGAAACGGTAAAAATCTGATGTCGGATTTTTGGGGTTCTAGTAGGAGGTGTTTTGCGTGAATAAGAGCATCCGAGCCAGCCTTATCTTCTCTTCCCCTCCCTTACCCCACTTTTCTCTTCCCATTTTTCCTCCCCGCACTCTTCTATGCACACTGTTACTCATCGACGACGTTCCCGACGAGCTGCGTCGGTGTCCCACGGATCCCGAGCGGATATCCGATGTGGTGTGGTGTGCGGCATGGCGGGCTCTTGAGACGCATGATGCGTCGAGGAGATACTCGTGCACATCTTAATGCCAGGGATCGATGTGCGGCGACAGGGGTGTGGGTAGGGGGAGAGGCGACGGTTGGCCCAGTTCGGGGACAGGACAACAAGTGTGTTTGCTCGCGTGGCATTGCTCTTGCATGGTTCTTGTGAGTTGCGACGAGACGAGCAGAGGCTCGCATTGCCCAGATTTACTGACGACGGTGCAGCTCGTTCGTGTTCCTCTCATAGGACCAACAGCAACGGCAGTATCACCTTCATAGCAATGCGGTTCCTCCCGGTTGATGCACTTGCGTGGTTCTGGTGAGTCAATCCCTCTTTCTATGGCTTCCCTCTCTCTGCTCTGATATGTTTGGACTTCATGCCCACGGCCTTGTCATGCTCTAATCATCTAGTCTTCTCCATTGTACCTTATTTTCTTGTAGCTCTACCTCATTTTTCTTTGTTTTCTCCTTTTTGCCAATTTCGCGGCTTATGTACGCTTACGTGCCCTTTGATTGCACATACTAGTTGTTTTCCAAGTTGGGTCTTGCCATGGCCAATACAATAAGATAGAAATGTTTGATATATTTTTGTACAAATAAAATTGAATGGCTAGCGGCAACTCTTTTTTGTGTCCATGGTAAATCAACTATACAAAGCAAAACAATTTTGTTATAACTCTCCATGGAAAACTCTTCCATTTTTGTGTCCAGGGCAAATCTAATATACTTTTGCCATGGCAAATTAAGATGTGTTTTTGCCATGGCAATTTAAGATGTGTTGCCCTGACAAGTTTGAATTTTTTTCACATGTCACTTAACACTTGCGATGGCAACTTTAAGATGTGTTGCCATGGCAAGTTTATATGTATTTTAAAGTGTATTTTGCCATGGAAAATTAAGATGTGTTTTTGCCATGGAAAATTAAGATGTGTTGCCAACTAGTTTGGAGTTTTCTCACACGCCATTTAACACTTGCCATGGAAACATTAAGATGTGTTGTCACACTCCATTTAACACTAACCATGTCAAACATTAAGATTTTTTATTCTTTCCCATTGCAAATTTAATTTTCTAACCTTGTCAAATTTATTTCTATGAACCATGGCATTTTCATTGTTTGAACCATGGCAAATTCATACTTCATAACATGAGTTTTTTTTATGAGAAACATGATGAGAGGTCCCCTAGCCAGGGCATGGTCAGTAGCCCCGTTCTTCAAGTCTGGACGCACCTCGGTTCATCCAAGTTGCCTTTCGTCTTAGGTCGTTGGTCTTGAAAACTGGTTCAACGAAAGTCGAAACTATCTTCTACACTCAAGTCTTTATGTTGGACCACATCCTGGGTGGGAAAATATCTGGTGCACCGGTGCTTGTGGTGCTACCGGTGCACCGAACTCAAGTCGCACATTTTAAATGTTTAATTTTTTTTTGAAAAAAATGTAGCACATTGACACAACATTAATGTATACTGTCACAAAATTTCAAGTCGAAATTCGAAACACAGCTCCTAAATCAAAAATGACAAATTCAACACTAAATAGTACATAAGGTAAGTTGGGCTTTAGATTTGGCCCATTATCACACTGATGTCAATTTTGTTATTTTTGTATCTCAAAAAATATTTCAAATTTAGATACAAAATTTTGTGACGACATACATTGATGTTATGTCAATGTGCTTGATTTTTTTTCAGATTTTCGAAAGTGTTGTACGAAATCCGGTGCACCGGTAGCACCACAAGTGTTGGTGCATTGGATACTTTCCCGGATCCTGGGTGACTAAAACTACCTCAGTCTCTGACAAGTGTTGGGTGTAGTCGGGCTGAGTTGCGTGTCCTTTAGTTGTCTCAAAATGCAAAAAAAAAAAAGAAGTATTTGGACCGCATCCAATATTACAGTTTTCTAACTACATTTCTCGGTTGTATTTGTTTTTTTGCCTCATTGCGCAAATGGGTCCTTTAGTTGTTTCAAAAGGCCAAACGATTTGCAGCACAAGAGATCAAGGCTTTGCTATGAGACGTGGAGTAGCAGATAGATTGGATTTATATAGTTTTTCGGATTGTGTCACGTCTATACGGCTCAACCAAAGACTCCACATACTGAGCTTATTTTGCCACTCAATTGCAGCCCTATAACATTGGAATTGGAACGAAACTCCTTATCCCCAAAAGAAAAGCAAAAAAAAAGACACATGGCTTAATATTCACACAAAAATGGCATTGCTTAATTATCGACGCTCTTCTTGACAACATCGACTCAATGCCGCCAGCTGGGAAGCACATGGATGGGTCCACTAGGTTTGAGCAATGATTCTCCAACAAATGAGTTAATCGGTTCTTAAAAAACGTTAAAGCATCACATTCCGTCGCAAAGCAGTACGACAAGCACCGAACCAAGCCAAATAATTCCAACCGCACCCGGCACTAAAATAAAAATTCAGCCGAAAGCTGAGCCACTCAACATCTCCGACAGCTCCGGCACCGGCCGGGCCCAGCTGGCGTGGGCCTCCGAGCCCGCAGAGACGGTAAAGACGACGGGTGACGCGCCTCCCTGGCCTGATTCGACCGTTCGGGGTTTAAACAAAAGGGCGCTGGAAAAGAAAACACGCGGGATTCCGGGGGTGGAGACGCGTGTGCGGGCCAATGGGAAGGCGCCACGGCGGAGGAAGCGCGTGGGCGGTGCAACGTTCCGAAAGTCAGTGGTCGTTGGAGCTAGTACAACGAGAGGATTCCCTCGTTGGACCTGTTTTTTCTGTTCGCAAACACGTGGGCCCTGCTGCTTAGACTAAGCATTATGGTACACGCACTGGCCGCAAGTTTTCATGCTAAGCTGTTCACTTCAGAGGGATCGAGGGATGGAGAGAAAATTCTGCAACATATTGATACGCTGGTTATGGAGGAGATGAATATGAAATTGTCAGCTACTGATGAGGAGATTGAGAAAGCGCTTTTTCAGATGGGGCCATCAAAGGCGCCGGGGCCAGATGGTTTTCCGGCAATGTTTTATCAACGACATTGGTCGTTTGTAAAGGACGAGGTGTGCGCGGCCATCCGAGATTTTCTGGCGGGGAGGATGATGCCGGAGGGGTTTAACGATACCGTCATTGTGATGATACCCCAGGTGTGCTCACCGAAGATGCTCAGTCAGTTCAGACCAATAAGCCTATGCAATGTTCTCTATAAAATTGCGTCGAAGGTATTGGCAAATAGGCTTAAAGTGGTGTTACCAATGATGATAGCGGAGGAGCAGAGTGCCTTTGTCCCGGGAAGGTTAATCACGGATAATGTGTTGACAGCTTATGAGTGTGTTCACGCTATCAGGAAGGGGAAGAGAAGAAAGCCTCTGTGCGCAATTAAACTCGACATGATGAAGGCGTATGACAGGGTGGAGTGGATATTCTTGGACCAGGTAATGGCAAAATATGGCTTCTCCGCTCACTGGTGGGAGATGATCATGAGGTGTGTAAGGACGGCGAGGTTTTCAATGAAGTTAAATGGGGGCTTTTCTCAAAGCTTTGTCCCATCTAGGGGCCTTCGACAGGGTGATCCTCTGTCACCATATCTATTCCTGTTTTGTGTTGAAGGTTTTTCAGCTTTGCTTAAGAATGCACAGGAGGAGAGGAAGATTAAGGGTGTATCGTTTGGGAGCACTGGCCCCACGGTCACTCGTCTTCTATTTGTTGATGATAGTATTGTCTTCCTAGAGGGGTCTCAAGATGATTTTCTCTGCTTGCGGGCTATATTGCAGGATTATGAGGAGGCTTCGGGACAAAAAAGTTAACTTGCAGAAGTCCGCGATATTTTTTGGGAAGGGCAGTGAAGATGGGGATAAAGAAGTGAGGGAGTCCTGGACTAAGGGGTCCTCGGGCGTCCGGCCTATTATCCTTTGGGCCGGACTAATGGACTGTGAAGACATGAAGACCGAAGACTGTACCTGTGTCCGGATTGGACTCTACTTAGCGTGGAAGGCAAGCTTGGCAACCGACTATGTAGATTCCCTCTGATGTAACCGACTCCATGTAAACCTAGATCTCTCCCGTGTCTATATAAACCGGAGAGCGTAGTCCGGATAGATATATACACATTACCATAGTCATACAGGCTAGACTTCTAGGGTTTAGCCATTACGATCTTGTGGTAGATCAACTCTTGTAACACTCATATTCATCAAGATCAATCAAGCAGGAAGTAGGGTATTACCTCCATAGAGAGGGCCCGAACCTGGGTAAACATCGTGTCCCCCGTCTCCTGTTACCATCGATCCTAGACGCATAGTTCGGGACCCCCTACCCGAGATCCGCCGGTTTTGACACCGACAAGAAGCTCTCAAACAAGCGATCGGTATTTCTTCTGAGGCTCTTAGTGAGAGGTATTTAGGCCTTCCAACGGTGGTGGGAAGATCCAAAGATGGGACTTTTAAGTATGTCAAAGAGAGTGCAAAGGGGAAAGTCTTAGGTTGGAAGGGACAAGGGCTATCCAAGATGGCCAGGGAGGTGCTGATCAAATCGGGGTTGCAATCTACTCCTACTTTCACCATGAGATGTTTTCAACTCACAAAGAAAATGTGCGGGAATCTGTCATCTATATCATCAAACTTCTGGTGGGGCGAAGCAAATGGTGAGAAAAGAGTACATTGGATTGCTTGGGATAACATGTGCATGAGAAAGCAAGAAGGCGGACTGGGGTTCCGGGATCCAGAAGCGTTTAACCAAGCTTTGCTAGCCAAGCAAGCTGGCGATTGCTGCAGGAGCCGAATTCCTTGTGTGCAAGAGTTCTTAAGGCGAGGTATTATCCAGAAGGATCCATTCGTAATGCTACATGTCCCGACGGGGGTTCTTTCACCTTCAGAAGTGTTTTGCATGGTCGAGACCTCCTCCTGGAGGGGCTAGTTTGGCGCATTGGAGATGGATCCCGTATTGGCATTCACCACGATAATTGGATTCCTCGCAAGGGAAGCCTGAAGCCACTGGGCCAGGTGTTTGTTCCGGGTATGACTAAGGTAGTACATTTACTGAATGATTCTAACACTAGTTGGGATCAAGAAAAGGTACAAAACATGTTTCCGCCAGCGGAAGAAGATGAGATACTGCAAATTCCTGTGGGGGGGCGACGGTAGAGGACTATCTTGCATGGAATCATACGAAGAATGGAGTGTTTTCAGTCAGGTCGGCTTACCACCTTTGTATGGATCAGAAGCGGGCAAGAAGGGGCATACATGGCTAATCTTCGTCGGTTGTGAACCATAGAGCTTGGCTGAATTTGTGGGATACGGTGGCTCCGGGCAGAGTTAAGGTACATACCTAGCGACTCATACGCAATGGACTTTGCAGTGGGCTGAACTACATCGACGTAAGATCAAACCAGGAGTGTTTTGTGTGGTTTGTGGAAGAGAAGAGACGAATTTACACAGGTTTTGGAGATGCCCCCATTCGGCAAAATTTTGGAAAGTTCTGCGCCCGGAACTGGGAGTACCGGTGGCGATCCCGCCGGAGACAATCTGCTCCCAGAGTGCACTATCTCATTGGCTCCTAAGCTGGTTTGCTGAAGCGACGGATGACGAGCGAGCTATTATGGTTCAGGGGTTATATGCCTTATGGTTGGCACGGAATAACACACGTGAAGGGAAGAAGATTGAAGAGGCCACAGACATGGCGGGGATGGTTAGAAGGCTAATGGAGGAGTGGCAGACAGTCCATGGCAAGGTGAGCAAAAGCCCTCGAGTGGTTCGACCTCAGAGATGGAGCACTCTAGATGAAGGATGGGTCAAAGTTAATGTTGATGGGGCAAGAAGTAATGGAGGGGATAAAGTGGTTGTGGGGGTGGTATTCAGGAACAATGTAAGAGCGTTCATCGGAGGTGCATGTTACTACTATCCGACGGGAGATGATCCAGAAAAGATGGAGCTTCAGGCATGCAAAAGGGCGGTGGAACTGGCGGAGAAGTTCAACATTCCTAGCTTGCACATCGAGATGGATTGCAAGGAGGTGGTACGTAAACTCCAGAGCGAGGAAGCCGACCTCTCGGTGCTGGGACCGATGATCAAAGAGGTGAAAAACATGCTGGCGACACGAGAAAGATGGAAGGTGACTTGGGCAAGGAGGATGGTGAATGGCGCTGCACACGGGCTAGCTAAGGAGGGGGTACCAAATAATCTTAGCAAAGTTTGGGTGCATGTACCACCAGACTGTATTCTTCATACTATTTCGGCAGAAATTCCTGACTTTCATGAATAAATAAAGATGTGGTTGAATTCAAAACAAAAAAAGCACGACTATCCTCCACCACTCTGCCCTAAAAATAGTACTAGTACTATCGTTGATGACCAATGGAGGCCGAGCTCCATGGAGCTCGGTATCAAAATATGATTTTTCATAAGGCGAAGAAATTTGATTTTTTTATGAACATACATACACATTTATATTATGTATGGGCTACATTTCATAATACAGGGTGTTATACTTTCACACGATGCCTAAAAAAACACAATATGTATTTTCCAAAATGGCTGACATTTTTTTGGGGCTAGATGTAGCGACCAGACCTCAAATGGCCTATGCTGCTGTGCACCAGTGTCATCCCTGGATCAGTAATGCTGACACGCACAGTACAAATGGAGGATTTATAACAGAGTAACAATCACACACTTATTACATCGAATATCTCCAAAGAGATTAAGAATGATAAACATGGCTTAAGGCCATCTAATAACGATAACAGCGGAAGACTTGGAAGATAAGTGAGTCCATCAACTCCAGCGGCATCACTGAGTATAAGACCACGACCTAAAGCACCTTACTCGTCGTCTGAAAAGTCTGCAACATGAAACGTTGCAGCCCGAAAACGGGTCAGCACATAGAATATGCTGGCAATGTAACACATAGAGAGCAATGAACAATAATGCTATACTACATGCATATATGGCTAGTGGAAAGCTCTATGGTTACAGTTTTGCGAAAAGCCAATTTTATCCTACTTCAAAGGAATAAATTTTATTTAACTATCATGGTGGTTGAAACATTGAGAAGGTACCTCCAACTCAATCCCAATTAAGTATCATCATTAACCCAACAAAATTAATTATAAGTATCACGGTGATGAGATTCAAATGATAATCCAGGTACTAGATACTCAAGTTGTCCATAACCGGGGACACGGCTAATCATGATTAGTTTGCACACTCTGCAGAGGTTTGCGCACTTTTCCCCACAAGACTCGATCGCCTCCGCTTGATTCTCGCACTGCATGATGTTTGAGAAACGGATGACCGAGACACAGTCTTTCAGAAACAATCACTCTTTACTCTGGATGGACCGGTACACCTACTTTCCCCTACATCTGCTAGTCCACCTCTTCAAGAGATCCTGTAACCTACTCAGCTATGCTAGAGCCCATAATAGCTTGTGGCTGCACACGGAAGTTTCTAGCATGAATAATCTTATGATCCCTTTGAGCCTGGGTGGCGGACCTTATACATACAGACAACACTGGGTTCTCCAGGTGCCTCAATCCACCCAGATGTGAGTTTTAGTTGCCACCTTAGGTAAACCATTATTAACAATCTCACATCTGTCATGAATTTCACTCAAACCCAATCCACGTCTACGAGCATAGCATGGCAATATAATAGCAACGTAGAAGTAACTCCCAAGGGTTTGATAAAGTAAAACAGGTAATAGGTACTACCTCAACTACTTCCCAATACCCACAGTTTAATTAGATCCTAATCATGCAAGTGTTTGAGGAAAATAGATCTAATGCAAAATAAAACTGGGTATGAACGGGGTATGATCAAAGTGTTACTTGCCTTGCTGATGATCCGCAAAACCTAGCGATTCGAAGTAACAAGCGGCACACTCCGGGTACTCTATCGCAAACAAACAAGCATACAATCAGTACTCATCTAATGCACAGGTAAAACTCGAATGAAAGATCCAACCAGAAAGTTCAACTTAAGAACTCCGGTTTGCAAAAAGAATCAACTCGAAAGAAGCAACGAAAGTCAAACGGCAAAAGAAAGAAACTTCGTTTGCTAATCTGGATCTAGGTCAAATTTTACTGTAGCAAAAACTTGTTTGAGTAGGTTAAACGGAAAGAGAATTTCGAGACGAAACTCTAGGCGCTTGAATCGCCTGATTCCGATAAACGAGCGAGAAGTTAAACAGAATCAAAGATTCGATCAGAAATCAAATCTGAGAAAATAACGAGAAAATCCGACGAAAAAGAAAAACGGACGAACGGTTAAATAACAGACGTTCGTTAACAGAGAAAACCGACGAACGCGTTCGTTAAAACGAACGGTTCGGTGAACGCTCGTAAAATAATAAAACCGAAAAAAAAACCGATCTAGGTTTTTTTGAACGAAGGGGTTTTTTTTTTACAGAAAACCGGCAACGACGGGAATCGGGGCAGCGGCGGTACCTCGACGGCGGGCTCCGGCGGCGGCGGGGCTTGGCGGCGGGGTGCAGGGCTCGGGGGTGCGGGGGCGCCGGCTCCGGCGGCTCCCGGCGGCGGGGCGTGTTGCGGTGGCGGCGATGAGGGGCTCCGCCGGCGGCTCGTGGTGAGGAAAGAGAGGGGGGCGGTATTTAAGGAGGGGGGGGGGGGGTGTGCGGCGGCTTGGGCAAGGGGGCACCCGAGGCGGCTCCCGTGCCCGGGACGGACTCCGGCGGCGAGCTCCCGTGCGGGAAGAGGAAGGCGCGAGGCGGGCCGTCGGCTGGGCCTTTGGCCCAGTCGGCGCGCGGGCGGATCTTTTTTTTTTAAAATTAGTTCCGCGGAAAATAATACGTAGAAAAATAAATAAAAATCAGAAAAATATGGAATAAATTTTCCCCGTCTAGTTAGAAAATCTAGAATAGGGTGAACATTGTTTTTAAGTCAAAATAAATATTTTGAAAACATGCAATATTTTTAATGCAATAAAAATTGCAAATAAAATCCAAATAATGATTTAACACTTTTCCTCCAGTATTTCAATTGTTTTGGAGAAGTCATATTTTCTCCTCTCGTTTATTTAAAATGAAATATTTTTCCGGAGAGAAAATAATTAAAATAAAATCCTCGTCTGAAAATCAAATTTGAAAATTCGAGAAAATCCCCAACTCTCTCCGAGGGTCCTTGAGTTGCTTAGGATTTATCGAGGATTTGTCAACATGCAATAAAACATGATATGCAATGATGATCTATATGTAACATTCCAAATTGAAAATTTGGGATGTTACACTAGATTTTTTTTCTTTGTTTGTACAACATACAAATCACAATATTTTCAAACAATTTTTATACAAGTTTGTGCGGAAAACATATAAGTTTGCATGACCCCAATTATTTTTTTAAATTTTTTTAAATATGATGTTCGAATATTTTTTTTAATGCGCTCCGTGGAGCATGTTCTCCATTGTTTATGAATACCTCCGATCCGTGACACTTATTTCGAATCAGAGAGGGTATTATTTACCTAAAATTGAAGACAACATGTTTGTATTTTCTTTTAAAAATCTACAACGGATCAGCTTAACATCCAACATCGAACAGATTCACACGACTCATTTGGTTTGTCTTAAGTTAAACATTTTAAGTGTGATTGAATTTATTAACAAAAATATTGAGGTCTACGACTTCATATGAATACAAAGATATGATACTGATTTGATATCATAGATGTCTATATTGTTCACGATAAACTTGTTCAAATTTTGAAGACATTGGTTTAGGACAACCAAATTGTGCCTTCTAAACCTGGCCAGAAGAAGTAACTAGGTTCTGGTACGATCGACATATATGACTTGAGGGAAGAACCGAAGACGAGAAGCAAGAAAATACCTTAGTCGTCGCTGGTGTTTTCATCGATTCCCCTTGTCTCATGCAATTTATCCCACATCAAGCAAGAGAGAAAACCTAGTATGGTGATGAAGTAATGGCCCGACAAAGTGCCTTGTACGGGTTGTGTCTTTGTCACTGTGTGTTCAATGATCTTAAGGGCATGCACAATGGGGGCAGAGCGTAGGTGCTGCTCTGTGCATCCACCTAAACAAAAAAAGCATGAGGCGCTAGTTGAATTTTTTTCTCCTCCCAACGCACTGAGCTGACACGACCAACTTTTGGACCCACCCCTCTCTCTTTCCAGTTTATATGAGACCTATTTTTTGGCAAGAGGCAACATGTAGAGGAGGACAGGGTCGCTGGTCCACAACCTCTCTCCTCGGGAGCCCGCCTCTTGCAGAAGAATCACTTGTCTTTGCGAGGTGCCTACTTTTGCTCCGTGCTGGCATCCGAGCCTAGCTGGCCAGCGGAGCAGCGGCATACCGTTGGCCATGCCCTAATATCTCTCGCTGGTTGAAGGGGGCTGCTCTACGAATCTTTAAAATATTCAATGTTAAATGTTTCTCTTTAAAATGGTCTTGTATAGGTTTAATGCAGAAGTTGATACTAGGGACAATGATTTTTGGGGGGGCTAGGTTTATCCAAGCTTTTCTTCTTTGTGTTGTTTGAATTTGCTTGGTCTGGTATACTTTATTTAGTTAACCAGTGAATCAAGTCATTATCTACTACAAGAGCATACATGCCTCAAGGTTACCACAGCTCTGTCCACCGACGCTTGCAGTTGTGAGTGGTGTATGTAGTGTGTTAAATTAGGAAAAGCATACAAAACTTGACTGCCGATTGGACGCTAAGAAGGATAGTGTGCATGTAGTTCAACTCGGGATGAAATCCTCACAAAATAAAAACTACGGATGAAATATCATATTCCGGTCCTAAATATCATGTTTCGGTACTAAGAAAGGCTTATTTAACGGCTTCATCAATTTAAAAATTTACTACTATAATCTTAAATATTCAATCAAGATTTACCGGTTCAAACTCTTGAAGGTACTCATAGGATAGGATGTGTGTGCGTGCATTTATACGTTTGATTGTGCGTGTGTGATTATGAACTTCTAGATCTGTATTGTGTTTCTATAAGAGTCCACTCCAACTATTTTGAAGCCCGGATACGAATCCTTGAAATATCC
This sequence comes from Aegilops tauschii subsp. strangulata, assembly GCF_002575655.3. Taxonomy (NCBI): domain Eukaryota; kingdom Viridiplantae; phylum Streptophyta; class Magnoliopsida; order Poales; family Poaceae; genus Aegilops; species Aegilops tauschii. The sequence continues at coordinate 442,881,466 of NC_053041.3, read as the reverse complement.
CTAATTAATCAAATCTTCTAAGTGATATTATATATTAAGACTAATAGAAGCAGGATCCTGATAAGTTTCACACGTGTCGCACTAACATATGGCAACTCTGAACATTTTTGATAGCAAGTTTGGTGACGAGAGGATGACAACTTTTTTGTTGGAATGGCAAGTTTAACTTTTTGGGTTGTTTTTTCTTTCCGGATGACAACTTTAGTTGTAAAAAACCATCAAGACCGAAGTGCTTCATGGCACATGCATGCCGCTTATCATTTGGGTAGAAGTAACCATGACCATCTTCATTCGTTTTCGGGACTATAAACCATTCCTTTCCCCGCTAAATTTAATAGGTGTTTTTTCACTGTGGAATCAAATTCTTTGGAACTCGTTGTGTCTTTTAATGGCACAATCCAAGTTTGGTCTCCTTATGCAGCAATACTAGCGGATTGCTTTCAAATTGCCTCCAGGATTGGGTCATTGATGCATCGCTGCAACCGGAAAGCAAACTATGTGGTGCATAATTTAACTAAACATGTTTTTGTTATAAATTCTACTGTTTTTTGGGACGATGATCCCCTAGTTTTATTGTTTCAGAGGTAATCAACAATGTATCATTGCTTAATTCGCAAGCCATGAAGGCTTTTCCTTAAGAAAATTAGTAGGCGTTTTTTGCAACAACATACTTGCAAAAGAGAAATACTCCCTCCATTCACAGATAGAAAATATTTTGAATATTCAAATACGGACTACATATAAAACATGTCTACACATTCAATTTGGTGAAAAGTTAGAACATCTTACCTCCATCCTAAATTAGTTATCTTACATTAAATTTGACTAATGCTACTTCTGTTGGCTTGAAACAATTAGAAAAATTGTCTAGATATAGATGTATCCAACATTAAAACATGTATAGATACATACATATCTAAACAAGACTGGATGAACTAATTCAGGATGCAGGGAGTATTTGTGAACATAGGATACGTATCGTTCCCGAACTCGGAAAGCGCCCACCCTAATTGCCTTGTTTTCGTCCTCGGTTCTCATATGGCAGGAGCTGGACCTGCGCGAAAGAACCCTTCAGCTCGTTGCGGCCAATAAAAGAAAAGCAAAAAAAGAAATTGCGGCCAAGGCTACCAGGGGAGATGTCTCCACGTACACGAGGAGAGAGAAAAGGGAGACAGAAACAGTGGATGCTTCCGGCCGTGGTTTCGTCCCCCCACTCCACCGTCCGCACGCGGGCAGCGTCGTGTCATCGTCTCACGGCGACGGACGGCGCCGTAGACGGGTGTCCTGTACGCGTCACGGCCTACGCATTCGACCTAATCCCTTTCGCCTGATCTTTCCAACGCATCCCTTTGTTTCGTAGTAGCACGTATAGCGTATGCACGGCTGGCTGAGGCCGATCCTTGTCGTTTGACTGGTGCAGCCGCATGCCAGCTCCACTCGCCGACCTGTTCCAAGAAAATGACTTATACGTTTTCCGCTGTTCAAGGTTTTTGTTTTAATAAATCATGTTCAAAAATAATAATTGGTTCTACCAATGGAACATTGGAATGCGAACCAACCTGTGGTTGGATGTATAGAGGGACTGTGGTATCCCAGCCACCAGAGTTCAAATCCTGATGCTTGCATTTTTACTGGATTTATTTCAAGATTTCCGCCGATGCGCATTCAGTGGGAGGAGACGTTTCCGTCGACGACGATGTGCCTACGGATGACTTCCTAAATTTTAAGATGATATGCCGGCTCAGTCTTTCGAAGGTGCTCATAAGGATAGGATGTGCGTGTATGCGCTCATAGAGATGAGTGTATGCGCGTGTATATGGGCGCTTGTGTCTGTACTGATGTTAAAAAGAATGAACATCGGAATATATAGATCAAAAAATACGCTGAAGCGGGCTAAGACAATTTTTGGAGAAGACTTTTTACATGGCTCATATTTTTCCTTATGGATGTTCTGTTTTGCACGACCGTACGTGCCCGCTATTTCTTTGACCAAAGGGCTCGACACGAAATGAAGTTAATGCCACGCACGCAGATCATGCATGGTTTGGTGCCCACGCTTGCCGAGTTCCAGTGTCAAAAGCATAAGGATTGGTTTCTGCTATCAATCGTTCGTGGGGATCCTCCTTTCGTATTCTCTACTACTCGTACTAGCTATTGATTTCAAGTATTTTGACTAGATTTATTTGTGAACAGAGGGAGTAACAGATCCCTCTCGAAGATGGTACAAAAATCCATAAAGCTAGCTGCAGAATTCACGTGGGAGCCTAACGTTCCAAAACGAAGAACCTTACCACCGAAGGCACATTCATCATCATCAAACGAATAACAACCGAGCATTAGCGAAGAGCGGGTTAATTACCGCGTCAACCCCCAGCTGTAATTTCCTTTTTTTTTGACAGCGAGGTTACTTGCCGCGCGAGCTTTCACCGTCGCAGGGGCAAAACCGTCATTGAACAGACTAACCGAGCGCACGACCTTTTCTACGAAGGTGCGCGGGCCAGACACGTCACGCCGTGAGTGACGGGCGGCCCCACGCCCGGAATAAATCAGCAGCCCCACACCGTCCGCTCCCTCTCCCCAATTCTCCATTGCCCACCTCCCCCATCCATCCCTGTTCCTTCCTCGCCAAACCAAACCCATCCAGACCAAGACCAAAAACTTCCCCTCCCCAACTCTCTCCGCCCCTGCGTGAACCGCGGAGCAAGGAAGGAGGAGCCGTCGGGCTACTAATCTTGGGGGTTCCCCCTCTGATCCGGACGGTGAGTTCCAATCCAATCCGATCCCGACTCCGCGCGCGCCCCGACTCGGTGGCTGCCCGGATTCCCCCTCCTTGGTATTTTTAAAGGTCGGTTCCCTGCTTGTTTCGATCGGTCCGGGGTTGGCTAACCATTGCGCGATGATGTAGCAGGTCTCGGCCGTTGCTGCTTGGGGAGGAGCGCCGCGGGTTCGTGGCGCCGGCGTCGGTTGGCGGGCGGTGGCCGGGGGTCGTCGGTCCTTCGCTGGTTCTCTCGTCATCGGAAAAATAAATCGGTCGATCTGCCTCTGGTGAGGGATTTCTCAGGTATGATGATGCGTGTTCATAGTACTATCCTGTGCCTGCGCGGCTGGGTGATTTTGTGACTCATCGCTCCAGTTGGTGGTCTCTGTTCTGCAGATTGCGTCGCGCGGTTGGGTTCTCCGGTGGGGCAAAGGCAGGATTTTGAGCCACTTTGCCCCTAAAATTAAATCTGGTGTGTGCCCTCGCGATGTTCTGTGTTTTTGACGATTTTTGTTCAAGTTCTGCCGGTCACTGACAGAGGGCAATCTAACTTTTGTGCAGATTTAATGGGCGACGAATCCAAAATGTGCCTGTAGCATCATCGGTTGTGCCGTTTCTGGTGTCGGGCTTTCGCAGAGGGTTTCCTCCATCCATCATAGAAGGAAGGAACGGAACCCTTGGCTTGACTTCTCCATGGCTTCTACTAATTCCTAGTGTAGAGCTTCTAACTCCGGTCCATTGTAAATATTGGCTGTAGTTGAGGAAGCTTTCGGCCTCCTGTAACCCCCCTTCGCGAAGATGTCGTCAGCTGGTGTCATTGCGCTTGCTCCGATGACCGACGACCTCGCCTTCTTGCCCATCAGGTTTGATGGCAGTCGTTCAGCACACTGTTTCTCCGGGTCACAGCTGCAGGATTCCATTCTCATCTTCCTTGCTGTGCCTGGTGCGCCTCCAATGCCGATGAGTGTGCTGGGCACTGATTCCATCGCTTCGGTGAAGCTGCGCATCCAGAGGTTCAAGGGCTTTGTGGTGACAAAGCAGCGGCTCGTGCTCGACGGGCACGAGCTGGCGCGCAACAACTGCCCTGTCAAGGATTATGGGCTTGCCGATGGGAATGTTCTGCACCTTGTTATCCGCTTGGCTGACCTCCGGGTGATTAACATCGAAACCGCCAGTGGGAAGAAATTTCAGTTTCAGGTGGACCAGAGCCGCAATGTCAAGTACCTCAAGAGTAAGCTTGCAGTGGAGGGTGATGAGGACCTTGATAGCCTGGAGGATGATGACAAGCTCGAGTACGATGGAGAGGTGCTTGAGGACCACCAGTTGATTGCTGATATTAGCAACAAGGATGATGCTGTGATTCATTTGTTCATCCGCAAACCAGCAAAGGTACGAACACAGCAAGTTGATAAGGATACTGTGGTCACAGTTGACAACCCTCAGAAGAAAGAGAACCTTCAGAATGAATCTGTTGTGGTGACCCCTGCAAAACCAGCTGGTGGCAAGCCTGCTCCTATCGAACCAATTGTTGTTAACCGGAAGGCGAAGCTGTCGTCTGAAGTGATGAAAATGATTGACTCAGCAATAGCTGGTCTTGAGAATGGATATACACCAGTTATGTCAGCAGAAGGTTCAGGGGGTGTTTACTTCATGCAAGACTCATCAGGCCAGAAGAATGTTGCAGTGTTTAAGCCCATTGATGAGGAACCTATGGCTGAAAACAACCCAAGGGGTCATCCACTGTCGACTGATGGGGAAGGCATGAAGAGAGGAACGCGTGTAGGGGAAGGTGCACTAAGGGAAGTTGCGGCTTATATTCTCGACCATGCAGTTGGTGATCGTGAATCGGGCCACGGTGTTGGGTTTTCTGGTGTGCCTCCCACAGCATTAGTCCGAAGCTTACATAGGGGAAAGAGCTTCAAGTTTGGATCTCTGCAGATGTTTATGGAGAACGATGGAAGTTGCGAGGATATGGGTCCCCGTGCTTTTCCAGTGAAGGAGGTACACAAAATAGCAGTGTTAGATATTAGGTTAGCGAATGCTGATCGTCATGCAGGGAACATTCTAGTGTCCAAGGAAGAAGGTGCCACCTGCAAGCTGATTCCAATTGATCATGGCTACTGCCTGCCAGAGAAGGTGATTATTTCTCTCTTGCATTACTTTTGGCCCCTTGCATCGTATCATACATAGCTCCTGAGTCATGCAAATGTTGATTTCGTTGCCTTGTTATTATGCAGTTTGAGGATTGCACCTTCGAGTGGCTTTACTGGCCTCAAGCCCGTGAGCGGTTCAGTGATGAAACCATTGCATACATTGAATCTCTTGACGCGGAAGAGGACATCAAGCTTCTCAGGTTCCACGGGTGGGAGCTGTCTTCGAGCTGCGCCCGTGTCCTGCGCATCAGCACCATGCTCCTGAAGAAGGGCGCGGCGCGAGGCCTCACACCCTATGACATAGGACGTATACTGTGCAGGGAGACTGTGAATAGAGACTCTGTGATCGAGGACATCATCCAGGAAGCGGAGGACGCCGTCCTCCCGGGGACGAGCGAGAACCTGTTCCTGGAGACGGTGTCCGAGATCATAGACCGCCACCTCCTCGGCAAGTAATATCTGTTTAGAAACACTCAGAATAACTGATCTAGTTGTTCGGCTGTATCCGGTTTGCTGTAAGTATGTTTCACAGGGCACTGCCCCAGACATCCTCCTCAAGGGACTAATGATTTCATTTGTTTCTAGCCCCGAACGATTCCGTTTGTTTGTAGCCGCTCAAGAACATTTCCTTCTGTGAATATAGATGTCTGTGCTGCGTTAGACCTTATCACTGAACTAGTTGAGCTTCTTACCGGTGCTTCATGCATAGCAAACGGTTGTCCTGCCTGTGTGTGTTCTCCATCTGCAATTGACAGACCAACGAGTTGGACGGAAGTGCTACTAGTATTGTTCCGAGTCTATAGCAGCTTCTGCATCTGGGTCGTCTATCTTTGCCGTGTTCTACCGGCGGTTCCATCGTGTACGGTCAATCTCCGGTTGTTTCATTTTTATTTCCGCGAGTTGATTCTCACGACCGACCGGATCAATGGCATAATTAGCTGAGGACAAAGCTGGGGATCGAAGGACTGGGAGGGCACGTGCAGCGGTTTACTTTGACTAACTGCGCACTGAATAAAAATATCTGCAACTGGATCGTGCGTGACTAGACTCCCCTCTTCGCTTAAATATCTGCATATCAACTTCGATTTTTCTAGTTAGCACTCAACGTCGCACGTTTCACGTCACCTTGCTTTCTCTCATTTTTATCTTTATCCCCGGTTTGTGCGCTACTAAAGTATGCGTCCAGTGGCAATCTTTGCTGGAATGCCGAGTTATCACGCATGTTTGGTTTATACTCCCTCCGTTTTTAAATATAAAAATATAAGCCCTTCTAAATATTTCAATACGGAATATATACGAATGCATGTAGACATATTTATTTTAAAGTATAGATTCATTTATTTTGCTTCATATTAGAATTTTTAATAGGTTTGCTATTTCACATCAAGATGTGAAATACTTATCTCACATCTAAGTCCAGAACCGTTGATATTGTTTGTCTTTAATTTTTGTGCAAACATGATCGTCTCGCCTGGCGCACCCGTTCCCTTCGCGTTGTCTGCCGCAGCGGCCTGTGTCCCGGCCATGCAAGTGGAGGTGGGCCGTTGTTGTTCCTTTTTAATTCGCGGGCTTAGGCTGGCAGCCGTTGTTTGTCTCAATTGTGGACTCTCACGCATTGTTTGGACTGGATTGTCCGCGTATTTGTTGTCTGTATAATTTTTTGAAGCAATGTGATTTAGAGTGGAGAAAGGCAAGACAAGGTACTGGTAGGTCCGTATTTTTTTAGTGTAGTTCCATGAGTTATAGAACGCTAGGGTGCCAACTCGTATTTTTTGTTCGGTCTTTTGGAACACGACTCTCGTTTTTTTTGTTCTTTTGTTTTTTCCCAATTTTTCTTTTGGTTTTTAAATTTCTTTTTATTTTTTATCATTTAAAATCCATGAATTTTAAAATTTTCTAAGCATATTTTAAATTCCCAACTATTTCTTGAATGATGTCTCATCTAAAATTTCATCGCTTGATTTAGTTTTCATAATTTTTATGCAAGCCCTTTTTTTCGTGTTGCTTGTTGTTGTTTGTTTTTTTGCGTATCCTGTTTGTTGGCCTAGGCATGTTTAGCCTCGCTTTTGTCGGCCCATTATCACAGCCCACTAGCAATCCGTTTCTTGTGTTGTTTTTAGTCGGTGACATAGAATTTGAAGAGACGAGAAAATTAAAATATGCTCTATCGTCGTCGTCGTCGTCTTTCCGGATCATTTTGACACCATCCCCACATTCCTTCTAAACTTCATAAAGATGAGATTTAGTAATGTCTCATCTAAGTTGTTGTCTGTTGGATAATTTTAACGCAAATTCTCGATCTCGCATCGTCGGCTAATGCATTCATGCGTTGCATGTTCTATTTTCTCCACCTGTTGACCTCTTCGTGGTGCATGTCTGTTTTTTTGTTGGACTTTTTTTCTTGCACTCTTGTGGCCTTATTTTATCTGTTCTGTGTTGTAGAAGTGTAAGAAACATGTTATGTCAGTTGTCATTGCCTATTTCTATTTTCTTTTAAGTTCGATGCCGACGATACATGCTTTGTAAAAAAGATAGGCTTTACCCTGCGGTCGATATGCAATTAGGTCCGATCAATTTTTTTGTCCTAGTTTTAAGTCCTTCTTCAACACAAAATGGGCGCCACCAATTTGTTCTTCTACTTGGAACTCCAACACTAAAATGCATTTTTTTACCAATTGTAAATCTACCTTCGATAGACCCGACCAATTTTTCCTTCATTTGCCAGTCCACCTTCGTTACGCAACTGGACCGATCCATTTTTATCACATTGGGGGCCTTTTTTCTTGTACCATTTTGCAAGTCCACCCATGGTACAAAATAGGCCCTGACCTCATTTTTCCCCCATTTTGCATGTCCACTATCGGCACGCAACAGGGAGGCCAACCATTTAATTTTTCGAGTTCTAACTCCACCCCGACATACAATTGAAGGGCCACTTCTTTTTGTCCTAGTTGCAAGTCCATTCTTGACTTGCAACCAAGGCCAATCTATTTTTGTCCCATTTTGCAAGTCGACCCTCGACACGCAACTGGGCCACACCTTTTTGTCCCAGTTGCAAGTCCAGCATCGACTCGCAACTGAGACCCGACCTTTTTTGGTCCCAATTGTGATCTCACCCTTGACTTGTAACTAGGCCTAGACATCTTTTTGCCTCAGCTGCAAGTCGAGCCTCGACTCGCAACTGGGTCCCGGCCTCTTTCCTCCCAGTTGCAAGTCCACTCTCGACTCGGAACTCGGGTGTGTTGTTTTGTTTTGACCCCAGTTGTAAGTCCACCCCAACTTGCAGCTCGAGGCATGTAATTTTTTGTGATCGCCCCAGTTGCAAGCCAACCATATACTCGCAACTCAGGGATGTAGTTTTGTAGTTTCCCTAGTTGCAAGTCCACCCTCGACTCGCAACTCGGGGGGAGGGGTGTTTTTGTTATTGTTTCATGGTAGTTGCAATTAGACCCTCGACCTCCAACTAGAATTTTCTATCGGACAATTTGCAAGTCCACGATTGACTCATAACTCGAGGGAATGTAGTTTATAATCGTCCCAGTCGCAAGTCCGCCCCCAACTTGCAACTCGAGGCATGCAGTTTTTGTAATCGCCCCAGTTGCAAGTCCACCCTCGACTCGCAACTTGGGGATGTAGTTTTGTAGTTGTCCTAGTTGCAAGTCCACCCCGACTTGCAACTCGGGGGGGGGGGGAGGGGTAGTTTTTTGGTTCTTGTTTTATCATAGTTGCAATTGAGACCCTCGACCTGCAACTAGGGGTTTCTGTCGGCCCAGTTGCAAGTCCACAATCGACTTGCAACTCGAGGGAATGTAGTGTGTAATCGCCCCCGTTGCAACTCAACCATGTGCTCACAACTCCGGGGTGTAGTTTTTGTACTTGCCCTAGTTGCAAGTCCATCCGAGACTCGCAACTCAGGGGGTGTTTTTTTTCTCGTTTCATGGTAGTTGCAATTTTGACCCTCGACCCACAACTAGGGTTTTTCTGTTGGCCCAGTTGGAAGTCCACCCTTGACTCGCAACTTGGGGTCTGTTATTTTTTTCCACCCTAGTTGGAGGTCCACCCCGACTTGCAACTCAAGACATGTAGTTTTTGTAGTCGCCCCAGTTGCCAGTCAACCATGTACTCGCAACTCGGGGATGTAGTTTCATAGTTGCGCTAGTTGCAAGTCCGCCCTCGACTCGCAACTCGGGGATATTTCTTTCTCATGCTAATTTCAATTAGACCCTCGGCCTGCAACTAGGGGTTTCTGTCTGCCCAGTTGCAAGTCCACAATCGACTCACAACTCGAGGGAATGTAGTTTGTAATCGCCCTAGTTGCAAGTCAACCATGTGCTCGCAACTCCGGGATCTAGTTTTGTAGTTTCCCTAGTTGCAAGTGCACCCTCAACTCGCAACTTGGTTTTTTTTCTTGTTTTATGGTAGTTGAAATTTGACCCTCGACCTGCAACTAGAGTTTTTTGTCGGCCCAGTTGCAAGTCCACCCCGACTTGCAACTCGAGGGATGTAGTTTTTGCAATAGCCTCAGTTGCAAGTTAACCATGTACTCACAACTCGGGGATGCATTTTTGTAGTTGCCCTAGTTGCAAGTCCATCCTCGACTCGCAACTCGGGGGGTGTTGTTTTGTTTTCACTCCCAGTTGCAAGTCCTCCCCCGACTTGCAACTCGAGGCATGTAGTTTTTGTAATCGCCCAAGTTGCAAGTCAACCATGTACTCGCAATTCGGGATGTCGTTTTGTAGTTGACCTAGTTGGAAGTCCACCCTCGACTCAGAACTCGGGGGGGGGGGGGGAGGGGGTTCATTTGTTCTTGTTTCATGGTAGTTGCAATTAGACCCTCGACATGCAATTAGGGGTTTTTATCGGCCCAGTTGAAAGTCCACAATCGACTCGCAACTCGAGGAAATGTAGTTTGTAATCGCCCCAGTTGCAAGTCAACGATGTGCTCGGAACTCAGGAATGTAGTTTTTGTAGTTGCCCTAGTTGCAAGTCCACCCTCGACTCACAACTCGGGGGGTGTTTTTTTCTTGTTTCATGGTAGTTGCAATTTTACACTCAACCTGCAACTAGGGTTTTCTATCGGCCCAAGTGCAAGTCTACCATCGACTTACAACTCGGGGATGTAGTTTTGTAGTTGCCCTAGTTGCAAGTCCACGCTCAACTCGCAACTGGGGGGGGGGATGTAGTTTCTATTCACTCAAGTTGCAAGTCCACAATCGACTCGCAAGTCGAGAGGATGTAGTTTGTAATCGCCCTTGTTGCAAGTCAACCATGTGCTCGCAACTCAAGATGTAGTTTTTTTAGTTGCCCTAGTTGCAAGTCCACCCTCGACTCGCAACTTAGGTGGTGTTTTTTTTCTTGTTTCATGGTAGTTGCAATTTGACCCTCGACCTGCGACTAGGGTTTTTTGTCGGCCCAGTTGCAAGTCCACCCCCGACTTGCAACTCAAGGGATATAGTTTAAGTATTCGGCCCAATTGCAAGTTAACCATGTGCTCGCAACTCGGGGATGTAGTTTAGTAGTTGCCCTAGTTGCAAGTCCACCCTCAACTCGCAACTTTGGGGGATGTAGTTTGTATTCACTCAAGTTAAAAGTCCACCCTCGACTCGCAACTCGGGGGTGTTGTTTTCTTTTTCACCCTAGTTGCAAGTCCACCCCCGACTTGCAACTCGAGGCTTGTAGTTTTTTTAGGGGCCCAATTGCAAGTCAACCTTTGACTCGCAACTAGGGGGCGTATATTTTGTAGGGGCCCCAATTACAAGTCAACCATCGACTCACAATTGTCCGTGTGCAGAGGGACTGGCCCAGGCACACTCATCCGCTATTGTGATTTTTTTGGACAAACAAACAAGAGATAATACGTGGGATGATGTCATACTTAGATGTGAGATAACAATTAAAAAAAATTGTCCGTGTTTTTGGGAAAGTGTTAGTGTTTCAGAAAATATTCAAAATTTTAAAAAATTAATTGCATTTTAAAACTTTTTGAGATTTTTAAATTGTTCATGTTTTAAAAAATTGTTTGTGTTCTAAAAAATGTTTGCAACTACAAATATTGTTCACATTTTTATTAAATATTCTGCATCTATAAATTTGTTCAATTTTTTTAATAAGTGTTCAAAAAAGTTTCAAAGTTGACAATGTAGTGAGTTCCTAAATATTCACCCTGATTAATTGTCACAAACATCCATTTGTTCTAGTGGCTAGAAGACACGCGTTAAGTAGTTGGAGCTTAGTAGTTCGATTCCTTCTTAATTGTGGCTTTTGTCTTGCAACTTTTTCTTGTCTTTTTCTAAGACGAAACAACACACGTAGGATTTTTTCCTGTGTGCTACAAACCAACAAGCTTCGGTGCCTGATAAAAAAAAAGAAACAAGCTTCGGTGCCTAGCTGTGTATACCGGCCCAGTCGAGACGCACTCAGCTTGGTTAGCACCAACGGAGAAACTTGGCTGGACAACCATAAAAGAAAAAAACGAACCAACATTTGAAAGTTGTCAATGAAAGAGCCACAAACAAAATGTGGATGTGAGATATTATCTCACATCTAGATGTGACATAGACAAACCCAATTTTTAAATGATTTTTTTGAGAATAATGATATATTTAGAAACGGAGAGAATATATACTAAGATTGTCATCATTTGCCACACAGACCTGAGGTAAGGTTAGACGGTTAAAATTGGCGTTGACGATGACATGTTTCTAGGATAGGGTCATAGGCCTGACCTAGATGCCCTACCCAAGGACACTCCCTTTGCTCACAGACATTCAAAGCACAAGAAGAGAAACCGACTGAGTTCATCGAGGAATGCAATCCACTCGACCTTCTACCTCACTCGGATACCTCAATTCCATTAGACCAATATGAAACCACTCGACGATACAAGAAACCACTCGGAGTGGAGAAGGCCTAACGTCACTCAGGATGGCAACGGTCGGACATTCACTCTGTAGCCTTAAAAGTCATATATACCTCTTTATTACTCGCATTACCAGTAACGCCCTGTCTTAATGTACATTGAACTCTTTGTAACGTGGGCTGGCTGGGGTCCTGGCGCACTCTATATAAGCCACCACCTCCACTGGCACAAGGGTTCGCACCCCCTGTAACTTCACGCATAATCCAGTCGACCAAGTCTCTGGGCACCAAGACGTAGGGCTATTACTTCCTCCAAGAAGGGTCTGAACTCGTAAACCTTGCGTGCACAACCTCATCGTAGCTAGGATCTTGCCTCCTCCTACGTACCCCCTATTCTACTGTCAGACTTACTCCCACGACAGTTGGCGCCCACCTTGGGGCGGGTGTCTTCGCAACTTCCGGCGAGGTTGCAATTTTCTTGTCATCATGGTTTCCAGTGGCGGTTTGGCTGAGGGCCGCAAGATCCGTCTCGGCGCGCTCATTTTCATCGTCGACGACTCCGCCTGGCTCCAGGAGGCCCCGCTCGACGTTGAGATGCTCCCCGTCCGCGGGGCGACGCACTTTCGCGCGTGCGTCCGCGGCGTCCTTCTGCGGCAGCCGTCGACTCAGTATCGGTCGGCTCCCGCAGAGTCTTCGCTCCCCGCTGCTCGTCGTCGCAAGTGATCTGGTCGATCGCTGCTTCAACGGTGGGTAAAGCATGCGGTGGCCCGTCAGTCGGCCACCCATCAAGTCGCGGCAATCGAGCCCGACGAACGGGCTATTCGACCTGTCCACTGGCTCTGTCGAAACCCTGTCCGAGTGCGACAGCAGCGACCTACGGCAGAAGTCCTGATGGTCGACACGCCGCGCAACCCGCCTGGTTTCTGTCGGAGCGGCGGCGGCGATGGTGGCGGCGATCCGTCGCATGATCACGAGGAGTATCGTCCTGAAGCCCTCACTTCACAGCAGAGGGATGAGCTGCACCGTCGCAACGTGGAGGAGCTCCACACTCCCATCGTCGGAGAGACCTCCGAGGCTCGGGCCTTGGAGGCTGCGCGCCTGGCCACTTTGGCTGAGCGCGCACGGCTGGAGAACCTCCAGCATTCACTCGACGAGCGCGCTTGACGACAGATCCCTGAGTCCAGTAGACGACAACGACAATTATTCCTGCCTGAACCTCAGGTATACCGCACTCCGATTCAGAATCTTACAGCTGCAACCCGTATAGCAGAGTCGATTCAGCCGTCCCAATCAGAGGCTGGAAGAGGCTTGATGCAGATCCGAGCACTGCTCCGGGCAGCAGGAGAGCAGAATACAGCCGTTTCTCAGTCTCGTAACAGGCTCCACAGCAGGTCCGTGGTGGCGGATACAGTCCAGTCGGCTCACAGCCCAAGATCGCCTCTGTGGCGTGAGGGACGTGGGCACCGCTAGGAGCAATATCTGGGTCGGAATCATGAACAGTATGAACATCGACTCGGCCGTGATGACCGCGGTCGAGTGCCTACGCCCCCTTCGAGGGGCGGATCATACGCGCCCCGACAGTATGATGATAGGCGCTCGTATAGCGATGAGCAGAGGGTTCCAGTCGACCCAAGAGAGCCCGGGTTTGATGCGAGGTCAATTCTCGTACAAGATTTGGTCAACAGAAACCGAGCACACGGAGAAGGGGTGGACAGTGATCGTCCGACTGGCAGCAGAGTACATGTCTCCGGACCTGAATGCTTCTGCAGAGCTACCAGATCTGCTGAGATCCCTCCCAACTTCAGGTTGGCAACGAGAGTGAGCAAGTTCACCGATGAGTCGAAGCCTGACACTTGGCTGGAAGATTACCGAGTGGCCATGCAGATTGGTGGCGGCAATGATGATGTAGCCATGAAGCATCTCCCCCTGATGTTGGAGGGTTCAGCCAGAGCTTGGTTGAATTAATTGCCCCTTGGTAGTATATGCAGTTGGGAAGAGTTGGCCCGAGTGTTTGTCAGAACATTTGTGGGCACTTGCAAACGGCCCGCAGGGCTGGCTGAGTTGCATCATTGCGTACATAAACTGAATGAAACTTTGAGGGATTACATCTAGAGGTGGACCACTTTGCATCACACAGTGGAAAATGTGTCTCAACACCAAGCAGTTTGCGCCTTCAAGGAGGGCGTTCGGTACAGAGAGCTTAACCTGAAATTCGGTCGGACAAGAGATATGACCCTGACCCGAATGATGGAAATAGCCACTCGGTGCGCCAACGACAAGGAAGAAGACCGACTCCGCAGTGGCAAGAGCAAACCAGTCGCCCAGGACACCGGAGGAGGTAATTCCGGTCGGAAGCAGAAGCGCAAAGTCGAGCCCGCAGGTCCTGGAGAGGCCGCAGTTGTGACCCAAGGAAAATTCAAAGGAAAGCCTAAGGGGCCCTGGATCCCCAAGAAGGTGAAAGATCAAGTGGGAAATGATGTGCTAGATTTGCCGTGTCATATACACACCAAGAAGGATGAAGAGGGGAACCTGATTTATCCCAAGCATACCACTCGACAGTGTCGACTCCTTATCCAGCAGTTCCGAGAGGGCCAGCCCAGTGAGAAGGAGAAGGAATCTGATAAGGATGAAGACAAAGAGGAGGATGATGGCTACCCCAATGTCAATGCCACTTTGGTGATTTTTGCTGACGTTGAGAGCAAAAGTCGACTGAAGGTCATCAACAGAGAAGTAAACATGGTTGCCCCGGCAACGACAACATATTTGAAGTGGTCAAAGACTCCCATTACATTCGACCAGTTTGATCATCCAGCGCACGTTGCTACCCCAAGGCGGCAAGCGTTGGTGGTCGACCCAGTCGTTGGGGGCACTCGACTGACCAAGGTTTTGATGGATGGTGGCAGTGGCCTGAACATTTTGTATGCTAAGACACTCCGAGAGATGGGCATTCCAATGTCTAAGCTCAGCGAAAGCAATATGCGATTCCACGGTGTCATCCCTGGGAAGAAAGCCGATTCACTCGGCCAGATTACTCTTGATGTGGTTTTTGGTGATTCAAAGAATTACCGCAAAGAAAAGTTGACATTTGAAGTTGTGGATTTTCACAGTGCCTATCATGCTATCCTGGGCAGACCCGCATATGCCCGTTTCATGGCTCGACCATGTTACGTGTACCTTAAGCTGAAGATGCCTGGTCCCAAGGGCGTGATCACAGTCACTGGTAATCGGCACAGAGCAGAAGAGTGCCTCCAGAAAGGCTCAAAGATTGCCGATGAACAGATGGCAGCAGTGGAAATGCAAGAATATCAGAAGAACGCAGATCCGAGTGATTTGTTACGTGCCAAGAAGCCTGCTTCAGAGTCTGCACTTCAGTCGTCTGGTGAAACAAAGCAAGTTCACATTCACCCGACCGACCCCAATGATGCTCCGACTCATATTTCAACAACGCTCGACAACAAATAGGAAGAAGCGCTCATCCAGTTCCTCCGTGAGAACTGGGACATCTTTGCATGGAAGCCTTCTGACATGCCAGGTGTACCCAGGGGACTGGCTGAGCACCGTTTGTGAGTCGACCCGAAAGCTAAACCTGTCAAAGAGCATATCCGTCGGTCTGCCGTGGAGAAGAGGAAGGCAATCGGTGAAGAGGTGGCTCGGCTTCTGGCAGCTGAGTTCATCTGTGAGATATACCACTCTGAGTGGCTCGCCAATGTTGTCATGGTCCCCAAGAAAGATGATTCACTTCGTATGTGCATCGACTTCAAGCATATCAATCGGGCCTGCCCGAAAGATCATTTCCCTCTACCCCGCATCGATCAAATTGTCGACTCGACTGCGGGATGCGAGAGTTTGTCCTTTTTGGACGCTTATTTCGGGTACCATCAGATCCGACTGTATGGACCCGACGAAATAAAAACAGCTTTCATCACCCCATTCGGGTGTTTTTGCTATGTTACCATGCCCTTTGGTCTCAAGAATGCTGGTGCCACGTTCATGCGCATGATTCAGAAGTGCCTGCTCACTCAAATCATTCAGAATGTGGAAGCATACATGGATGACATCATGGTCAAGTCGCGTAAAGGTTCCGACCTGCTGACTGACCTCACCGAAACCTTTGCCAACCTGAGAAGATATGATATCAGGCTTAATCCTTCAAAGTGCACATTCGGAGTCCCAGGTGGAAAGTTACTTGGTTTCCTCGTTTCCGAGCGAGGGATCGATGCAAACCCAGTGAAAGTTGGTGCAATCCTCCGAATGAAACGCCCTGTGCGTGTGCACGGCATTGAGAAGCTTACTGGTTGGCTGCATTGAGCCGATTCATCTCTCGTCTCGGTGAAAAGGCATTGCCTCTTTACCGACTGATGAAGAAATCTGACAAGTTCGAGTGGACTCCTGAAGCTGATGCATCGTTTGTAGAGCTCAAAGCCCTGCTTTCCACCCAGCCGATGCTTGCTGCCCCAATCAGCAAAGAGCCTTTACTGCTTTATATTACAGCCACTGGACAAGTTGTTAGTAAAGTGCTCACGGTCGAGCGGGAAGAAGAAGGCAAAGCCTACAAAGTTCAGCGCCCAGTGTACTATATTTCTGAAGTCTTGACTCCGTCCAAGCAGAGATATCTGCATTATCAGAAGCTTGTTTATGGAATTTATTTGACTACAAAGAAAGTTGCACACTACTTCTTAGATCACTCGGTTTCAGTCGTCTGTGACGCTCCATTGTCAGAAATTCTGAACAACAGAGATGCAACTGGTCGAGTGGCAAAGTGGGCGATTGAACTCCTTCCGTTGGATATCAAGTTTGAGGCAAAGAAAGCAATCATGTCCCAAGGAATAGCAGATTTCCTCGCCGAGTGGGTTGAGTAGCAACAACCGACTCAGATTCGAACATTGTACTATGTTCTTTGATGGATCCAAGATGATGAACGGCTCTGGTGCTGGGGTAGTCCTGGTATCCCCACGAGGCGACAAACTCAGCTATGTTCTCCAGATTCACTTTGATTCCTCCAACAATGAAGCTAAATATGAGGCACTTCTGTACGGGTTGCGTATGGCCATTTCACTCGGCATCCGTTGCCTAATGGTTTACGGCGACTCGGATTTAGTGGTCAATCAAGTGATGAAGGAGTGGGACATCAGGAGCCCAGCTATGACTGGCTATTGCAATGCAGTGAGAAAGTTGGAAAAGAAGTTTGAGGGGTTAGAGCTCCACCACATACCCCGAGTCAAGAATCAAGCAGCTGATGACCTGGCAAAGATAGGTTCCAAGAGGGAGCCTATTCCCAGCAATGTGTTGTTGGAGCATCTCCACACCCCGTCAGTTCAAGAAGATCCCTTCACGGAAGAGCCCCCACAACCCAAAAGTTCTACTGATCCGACTGAGATCGAAGTCCCAGCCATGGTCGACCTGATCATGGAGGTTTTGGTCATCACCCCCGATTGGAAGGTGCCATGTATTGCATATCTTCTCAGGAAGGAGCTTCCGAAGGATGAAGATGAGGCCCGTCAGATTGTCCGTCGATCCAAAGCCTTTACCGTGATAGGTGGACAGCTTTACAGAGAGAGTGTTACCGGAGTTGCTCAGCGATGCATCACGCCAGAAGAAGGTCGAATGCGTCCTCTCGGACCATCGTAGCCAAAGCGTACCGAGCGGGATTCTACTAGCCACAAGCGAATGAGAGGGCAAAGGATATAGTCGACAAGTGCGAAGGCTGTCAGTTCTACTCAAACATGTCCCACAAGCTTGCATCTGCCTTGTAGACTATTCCACTCGTCTGACCGTTTGCTATTTGGGGGTTGGATATGGTTGGACCCTTCAAGACTGGCAGAAGTGGTTTCACTCATTTGCTTGTGGCAGTCGACAAGTTCACTAAATGGATCGAAGCCAAGCCTATCAAGAATCTCGATTCAAGCACTGCCATCAGTTTCATCAGAGAGTTGATATTCAGATATGGAGTCCCTCACAGTATTATCACATATAATGGCTCCAACTTCGATTATGATGAATTCAGAGCATTCTGCACTTCCCAAGGCACTCGGGTTGACTACACGTCTGTTGCGCACCTGCAGTCGAATGGGCAGTCAGAGAGGGCTAATGGTTTGATCCTGCAAGGGCTCAAACCCTGACTGATGCGTGATCTCAAGCATGCATGCTGGAGCTTGGGTGACTGAATTGCCATCTGTTTTATGGGGTCTGAGAACAACTCCAAACCGGTCGACTGACCGGACACCTTTTTCATGGTGTATGGCGCTGAGACTGTGCTTCCGAGTGACTTATTGCATAACGCTCCCCGAGTGGAACTTTTCTCAGAAGCTGAAGCTGAACAGGCACACCAAGATGCAGTTGATCTCTTGGAGGAAGAGCGCGAGATGGCTTTGATCAGGTCGACCATTTACCAGCAAGACTTGCGTCGATTCCATGCTCATAATATCATAGGTCAAGCGTTCCAAGAAGGTGATCTTGTGCTCCGAGTGCATCAGAAACGACCTCACAAGCTCACTCCAGCCTGGGAAGGCCCCTTCATCATCACCAAGGTGCTCCACAACGGGGCTTATCACCTCTACAACGTAGCCAAGAAAGTAGATGAGCCACGCTCGTGGAATGCGGACCTGCTTCGCCGTTTTTATACCAAAACACTCAAATCGACGAGTTGTAATAAGAATCATTCAGTTTGGTTATCAAAGACAAGATGTTTGCAGTATCTTAACAATTGTTCCAAACCCATGTGTTCAAATCCCCCAATGGGTGACTTAGCCGCGAACCTGATTCGCCTAAGTTTCAAAAACGCTCCGAGTGGAGAGCAATCCTCCCACCCAGGGCTTAGCTGCGAACCCGATTCGCCTAAGTTCCAAAAACACTCCGAGTGGAGAGCAATCCTCCCACCCGGGGGCTTAGCTGCGAACCCGATTCGACTAAGTTTTAAAAATCCTACCGAATGAAGAGCAATCCTCTCACTCGGAGGCTTAGCTACAGTCCTGTACTCGCCTAAGTTTCAAAAAATCCTACCGAGTGAAGAGCAATCCTCCCACCCGGGGGCTTAGCTGGGACACGATTCGCCTAAGTTTTAAAAATCCTACCGAGTGAAGAGCAATCCTCTCACTCGGAGGCTTAGCTGCAGTTCCGTACTCGCCTAAGTTTCAAAAATCCTACTGAGTGAAGAGCAATCTTCTCACTCGGAGGCTTAGCTGCAGTTCCGTACTCGCCTAAGTTTTAAAAATCCTACCGAGTTAAGAGCAATCCTCTCCACTCGGGGGCTTAGCTACAGTTCCGTACTCGCCTAAGTTTTAAAAATCCTACCGAGTGGAGAGCAATCCTCTCACTCGAGGGCTTAGCTGCAGTCCCGTACTCGCCTAAGTTTTAAAAATCCTACCGAGTGGAGAGCAATCCTCTCACTCGGGGGCTTAGCTGCAGTTCCGTACTCACCTAAATTTTAAAAATCCTACCGAGTGAAGAGCAATCCTCTCACTCGGAGGCTTAGCTGCAGTCCTGTACTTGCCTAAGTTTCAAAAAATCCTACCGAGTGAAGAGCAATCCTCTCAGTCGGGGGCTTAGCTGCGACCCCCGTACTCGGCTAAGTTAAAAAAATCCTTCGAGTGGAGAGCAATCCTCCCACTCGGAGGCTTAGCTGCGAACCCGATTCGCCTAAGTTAAAAACCACTCCGAGTGGCCGAGTCACAGGAAAAATCTACGCTCCATCTCGATCCGCAAGGATGACGAGGTGCAGGTCGTGTGCAACACTTGATGCTCTTGCCCATGACCCTCTCGACGGAGCTGCGTCACAAGTACAATGTACGCTCCATTTCGATCCGCAAGGACGACGAGGTGTAGGTCGTGTGCAGCACCTGATGCTCTTGCCCATGACCCTCGCGACGGAGCTGCATCACAAGTACAATGTACGCTCCATCCTGATCCGCAAGGACGATGAAGTGCAGGTCGTGTACAACACCTAGTGCTCATGCCTCTCATCGGAGTTGCGTCGCAAATGCAACATCTATTCCGAGTCAAGAATCAAGATTCAATCGGAGTTAAAAGATTTGATAGCAGCAAAAGCAAAGCAACCATGTTGAAAAGAAAAACCAAGTTCCGATAAATCTTGCAAGGTTCAGAACCGCAGATAAAAGTTCTTGGCCATGAGGCCCAAAGGAGTTTAACAGTTACAAAATCACTCGGCATTAGGAGGCAAATTTAATCAAGGCATAAAATTTGTTCACTCTGCAAGAGGAGTGCTGGCAGGCTCGACGAACTCGTCCAGGTCGATTCCGTCTGCAATGCGAGTGGCTGCTTCGATGAAGGTCTCCATGAAGGACTGGAAGTTAAGCTTCTTAGTATTGGCAACCTTGAGCGCTGCTAGCTTCTCTTCCTTGGCCTCTTTGCAGTGGACGCGAACCAGAGACAGAGCCACATCGGCACTGCATCGGGCAGATGACTTCTTCCATTCCTGCACTCGACTGGGAATCTCATTGAGTCGAGTCATCAGAGAATCGAGGTCATTTTGGAATGTCTCCCTTGGCCAGAGCGCCGTGTCAATCCGCGACACCGCCACCTTCAGTCGTATGAGATAGTCCATGGCATTGGCATGGCGAGATTCCAGTCGGAGCACGTTCATGGCAGCTTCATCCTTAACAGGAGAGTTGATAGGGTCTAAGCTCGTTTCAATTCTCCCAGTCTCTTCCTCGAAGTTTTGACAGAATTCTGCACGCACAGAGAAAAGATGAGTCGACAGCTATATGAAGAGTCGACGGCGGCAAATCAGTCTGACAAGGGAAAGTACCTTCAAGCATAAGGAACAACCTCTTGGCGAGTCCTCCCAGATAGACCTCCAGATCATCCCTCTTTCGAGTGAGATCTCCAACTTTGTCGGTCAGAGCCACCTTGTCCTTTTTCAGCTGCACGACTTCCTTGTTGGCTTCGCTGATGGCAGTCTTCAGTTTGACATTTTCTTCTTTTATCTTGCCGACTGAAGCCATCTTCTTGTCGGCAAGTTCAGTTTTTTTACCGCGCCATCTTCTGAGCTACGGCAAGGTCTAGGTCCTTCTACTCCAGTGCCTGCTTCATTTTCTCTAAAGAAATAACATTCTTCAGTCGAGCTTGGAGTTGTCTGTTTTCACTTCGCACATCTGTTCGAGTGGAGTCACTCGGTTCAAAAGGCGAAAATTAAAGCTGGCAAAGCAAACAGTCGACTGATACGTTTCCAACGTATCTATAATTTTTGATTGTTCCATGCTATATTATATTATGTTTTAGACATTATTGGGCTTTATTATACACTTTTATATTATTTTTGGGACTAACCTATTAACCGGAGGCCCAACCCAGAATTGCTGTTTTTTGCCTATTTCAGAGTTTCGCAGAAAAAGAATATCAAATAGAGTCCAAACGGAATGAAACCTTCGGGAACGTGATTTTCAGAACGAACGTGATCCAGAGGACTTGGACCCTACGTCAAGACATCAACCAGGAGGGCACGAGGTAGGGGGCGCGCCCTCCACCCTCGTGGGCCCTATGTTGCTCCACTCACTTACTTCTTCCTCCTATATATACCTACATACCCCCAAACTACCAGATACGGAGCCAGAAACCTAATTCCACCGCCGCAACCTTCTGTACCCGTGAGATCCCATCTTGGGGCCTGTTCCGGAGCTCCGCCAGAGGGGGCATCGATCACGGAGGGCTTCTACATCAACACCATAGCCTCTTCGATGAAGTGTGAGTAGTTTACCTCAGACCTTCGGGTCCATAGTACTAGCTAGATGGCTTCTTCTCTCTTTTTGGATCTCAATACAATGTTCTCCCCCTCTCTCGTGGAGATCTATTTGATGTAATCTTCTTTTGCGGTGTGTTTGTTGAGACCGATGAATTGTGGGTTTATGATCAAGTTTATCTATGAACAATATTTGAATCTTCTCTGAATTCTTTTATGTATGATTGGTTATCTTTGCAAGTCTCTTTGAATTATCAGTTTGGTTTGGCCTACTAGATTGATCTTTCTTGCAATGGGAGAAGTGCTTAGCTTTGGGTTCAATCTTGTGGTGTCCTTTCCCAGTGGCAGTAGGGGCAGCAAGGCACGTATAGTATTGTTGCCATCGAGGATAACAAGATGGGGTTTATATCATATTGCATGAGTTTATCCCTCTACATCATGTCATATTGCATGAGTTTTCTATGTCTACTACTTGTTGCAATGATCATGATTGGGGTGATTCTTCTTATGATCTTGAAAATTTATTTAAGCCCCATGATGAATATGAGATTTATAATAATGTTTGCAATAATATTGAAAGTGGGTTTGGAAGAGTGTCAACTTTAGATCCCACATATTTGGAGAATGTTCAATTTTATGGCATTTTTGATAAAAGTGGGTTTGGAGAGGTCATGACTTTAGTTAATATTAATACCACTATTTTGGAAGAGTGTCAACTTTGCATACATGTGGATCGCGTTAAGAACATGTTTTGTGATAGCTATATTGTTGAATTTGCTTATGATCCTACATGTAATTATTATGAGAGAGGAAAAAATGGTTGTAGAAATTTTCATGTTACTAAAATACCTCTCGTTATGTTGAGATTGCTATTGTTTCTTTCCGCTTCCTTGCATATGCTAGTTTTTGCTTGCCTTGACAATTTGTTTGCCTATAAGATGCCTATGCATAGGAAGTATGTTAGACTTAGATGTGTTTGTCACGTGTTTCATGATGCTCTCTTTGCGCTTCAATTCTTGTCTTTCATGTGAGCATCATCAAAATTATTAATGCCTAGCTAGGGGCGTTAAACGATAGCGCTTGTTGGGAGGCAACCCAATTTTATTTTTAGGTTTTTGCTTTTTGCTTCTGTTTAGGAATAAATATTTGTTTTAGCCTCTGGTTAGATTTGTTTTTATGTTTTAATTAGTGTTTGTGCCAAGTTTAACCTATAGGATCTTCTTGGATGATAGTTATTTGATCTTGCTGAAAATTGTAGAAACTTTCTGTTCACGAAAATAATTGTTAAAAATCACCAGAGCGTGATAAAATATTGATTCCAATTGCTGCTTATCAATAAACAAATTTTCTAGGTCGTCCTATTTTGGCTAAATTTTTGGAGTTCCATAAGTTTTCGTTAGTTACAGAATACTACAGACTGTTCTGTTTTTGACAGATTCTGTTTTTCGTGTGTTGTTTGCTTATTTGGATGAATCTATGGCTATTAAAATACTTTATAAACCATAGATAAGTTGGAATACAGTAGTTTTAACACCAATATGAATAAAGAATGAGTTCATTACAGTACCTTGAAGTGGTGTTTTGTTTTCTTTCGCTAACGGAGCTCATGAGATTTTCTGTTAAGTTTTGTGTTGTGAAGTTTTCAAGTTTTGGGTGAAAGATTTGATGGATTATGGAACAAGGAGTGGCAAGAGCCTAAGCTTGGGGATGCCCATGGCACCCCAAGATAATCTAAGGACACCAAAAATCCAAAGCTTGGGGATGCCCCGGAAGGCATCCCCTCTTTCGTCTACTTCCATCGGTAACTTTACTTGGAGCTATATTTTTATTCACCACATGATATGTGTTTTGCTTGGAGCGTCTTGTATGATTTGAGTCTTTGCTTTTTAGTTTACCACAATCATACTTTCTGTACACACCTTTTGAGAGAGACACACATGATTCGGAAATTGTTAGAATACTCTATGTGCTTCACTTATATCTTTTGAGTTATACAGTTTTTGCTCTAGCACTTCAATTATATCTTTTAGAGCACGGTGGTAACTTTCATTTTATAGAAACTATTATTCTCTCATGCTTCACTTAGATTATTTTGAGAGTCTTAAATAGCATGGTAATTTGCTTAAATAATCCTAATATGCTAGGTATTCAAAATTAGTAAAAACTTTCTTATGAGTGTGTTGAATACTAAGAGAAGTTTGATGCTTGATGATTGTTTTGAGATATGGAGGTAGTGATATTAAAGTTGTGCTAGTTGAGTAATTGTGAATTTGAGAAATACTTGTGTTGAAGTTTGCAAGTCCCGTAGCATTCACGTATGGTAAACGTTATGTAACAAATTTGAAACATCAGGTGTTGTTTGATTGTCCTCCTTATGAGTGGCGGTCGGGGACGAGCGATGGTCTTTTCCTACCAATCTATCCCCCTAGGAGCATGCACGTAGTGCTTGGTTTTTGATGACTTGTAGATTTTTGCAATAAGTATGTGAGTTCTTTATGACTAATGTTGAGTCCATGGATTATACGCACTCTCACCTTTCCATCATTGCTAGCCTCTTCGGTACCGTGCATTGCCCTTTCTCACATTGAGAGTTGGTGCAAACTTCGCCGGTGCATCCAAACCCCGTGATATGATACGCTCTTTCACACATAAACCTCCTTATATCTTCCTCAAAACAGCCACCATACCTACCTATTATGGCATTTCCATAGCCATTCCGAGATATATTGCCATGCAACTTTCCACCGTTTCGTTTATCATGACACGTTCATCATTGTCATATTGCTTTGCATGATCATGTAGTTGACATCGTATTTGTGGCAAAGCCACCATTCATAATTCTTTCATACATGTCACTCTTGGTTCATTGCATATCCCGGTATACCGCCGGAGGCATTCATATAGTCATACTTTGTTATAGTATCGAGTTGTAATCATTGAGTTGTAAATAAATAGAAGTGTGATGATCATCATTTTCTAGAGCATTGTCCCAAGTGAGGAAAAAAAGGCCATAAAAAAAAGAGAAGGCCCAAAAAAAAATTAGAGAAAAAGAGAGAAGGGACAATGTTACTATCCTTTTTACAACACTTGTGCTTCAAAGTAGCACCATAATCTTCATGATAGAGAGTCTCTTGTTTTGTCACTTTCATATACTAGTGGGAATTTTTCATTTTAGAACTTGGCTTGTATATTCCAACAATGGGCTTCCTCAAATGCCCTAGGTCTTCATGAGCAAGCAAGTTGGATGCACACCCACTTAGTTTCTTTTGTTGAGCTTTCATATATTTATAGCTCTAGTGCATCCGTTGCATGGAAATCCCTACTCCTTGCATTAACATCAATCGATGGGCATCTCCATAGCTCATTGATTAGCCTCGTTGATGTGAGAGTTTCTCCTTTTTTGTCTTCTCCACATAACCCCCATCATTATATTCTATTCCACCCATAGTGCTATATCCATGGCTCACGCTCATGTATTGCGTGAAGGTTGAAAAAGTTTGAGATTACTAAAGTATGAAACAATTGCTTGGCTTGTCATCGGGGTTGTGCATGATGAGAGCATTCTTGTGTGTCGGAAATGGAGCATGACTAAACTATATGATTTTGTAGGGATGAACTTTCTTTGGCCATGTTATTTTGAGAGGACATAATTGCTTAGTTAGTATGCTTGAAGAATTATTATTTTTATGTCAATATTGAACTTTTATCTTGAATCTTTCGGATCTGAATATTGATACCACAATTAAGAAGAATTACATTGAAATTATGCCAAGTAGCATTCCACATCAAAAATTCTATTTTTATCATTTACCTACTCGAGGACGAGCAGGAATTAAGCTTGGGGATGCTTGATACGTCTCCAACGTATCTATAATTTTTGATTGTTCCATGCTATATTATATTCTGTTTTGGACATTATTGGGCTTTATTATACACTTTTATATTATTTTTGGGACTAACCTATTAACCGGAGGCCCAGCCCAGAATTGCTGTTTTTTTGCCTACTTCAGAGTTTCGCAGAAAAAGAATATCAAACGGAGACCAAACGGAATGAAACCTTCGGGAATGTGATTTTCGGAACGAACGTGATCCAGAGGACTTGGACCCTACGTCAAGATATCAACCAGGAGGGCACGAGGTAGGGGGCGCGCCTACCCCCCCAGGCGCGCCCTCCACCCTCGTGGGCCCCATGTTGCTCCACCGACGTACTTCTTCCTCCTATATATACCTACGTACCCCCAAACTACCAGATACGGAGCCAAAAACCTAATTCCAGTGCCGCAACCTTCTGTACCCGTGAGATCCCATCTTGGGGCCTGTTCTGGAGCTCCGCCAGAGGGGGCATCGATCACGGAGGGCTTCTACATCAACACCATAGCCTCTCCGATGAAGTGTGAGTAGTTTACCTCAGACCTTCGGGTCCGTAGTTACTAGCTAGATGGCTTCTTCTCTCTTTTTGGATCTCAATACAATGTTCTCCCCCACTCTCGTTGAGATCTATTCGATGTAATCTTATTTTGCGGTGTGTTTGTTGAGACCGATGAATTGTGGGTTTATGATCAAGTTTATCTATGAACAATATTTGAATCTTCTCTGAACTCTTTGATGTATGATTGGTTATCTTTGCAAGTCTCTTTGAATTATCAGTTTGGTTTGGCCTACTAGATTGATCTTTCTTGCAATGGGAGAAGTGCTTAGCTTTGGGTTCAATCTTGTGGTGTCCTTTCCCAGTGGCAGTAGGGGCAGCAAGGCACGTATAGTATTGTTGCCATCGAGGATAACAAGATGGGGTTTATATCATATTGCATGAGTTTATCCCTCTACATCATGTCATCTTGCTTAAAGCGTTACTCTGTTCTTATGAACTTAATACTCTAGATGCATGCTGGATAGCGGTCGATGTGTGGAGTAATAGTAGTAGATGCAGGCAGGAGTCGGTCTACTTGTGTTGGACGTGATGCCTATATACATGATCATACCTAGATATTATCATAACTATGCTCAATTTTGTCAATTGCTCAACAGTAATTTGTTCACCCACCGTAATACTTATGCTCATGAGAGAAGCCACTAGTGAAACCTATGGCCCCCGGGTCTATTTTCCATCATATTAATCTTCCAACAACAAGCTATTTCCATTACCTTTTATTTTGCTTTTATTTTACTTTGCATCTTTATCACAAAAATACCAAAAATATTATCCTATCATATCTATCAGATCTCACTCTCGTAAGTGACCGTGTAGGGATTGACAACCCCTTATCGCGTTGGTTGCGAGGATTTATTTGTTTGTGTAGGTGCGAGGGACTCGTGCGTGGCCTCCTACTGGATTGATACCTTGGTTCTCAAAAACTGAGGGAAATACTTACGCTGCTTTACTGCATCACCCTTTCCTCTTCAAGGGAAAACCAACGCAGTGCTCAAGAGGTAGCATCGACAAGTGGTTACCTCCCATAGCAGCTGCTTCATCCTTAGCCTTTTGCATATTTTGCTTAGCCAGTTCCAGATCAAGGTTGAATTGAATTTGTTTCTGCTCCAGTTCAGCGAATTGAGCACCGAATGCACATGATTTCTACAATCGACAGATAAGAGATGTCAGTCGACACGAAGATTGATCGCTTCTGAGTGATAAGATACAAGTTCAGATCATTACGGCAAAAAGAGTTCCAAGACTACTGCCAATCAAACATTCAACAGTAGTCTCGGGGACTACACCCAATGGGTGCACTTAGCGTGCCCCCACTGGTTCAACTTTTCAATCGACATGGTCCGTCCAGTCAAGAAAAAAAGAGAAGAAGACAACAGTTATTCTCAGACCACAGTCGACTGCCCGCAGTCGACTGCGGTCTCGGGGGCTACACCCAGTGGGTGCACTCAGCATGCCCCCACTGGTCCAGATTCCACTCGACAAGACCTATCTAGACCGAGTGGAAGAACTGTAAAGAGACATTTTTGTCAAGACCCCTGCCGAATCACACATTAGACGGCGGCCTCGGGGACTACACCTAGTGGGTGCACTCTGCGTGCCCCCACTAGTTTAAAGATACACTCGACGCGATCTAGTCGACTCAAGTGGAAAGACTACTCAGCAAAAGTTGAAACACCCAGTGGGTGTACAGATGCAAGATGCAGACTGATAATAGATGCACATTAAAGGTTTTCGGGTATCATATCCTAACAGAACAAGCGTCAAGCTAAAGATCAGTCGGAGTTCAACTAACCTGGATGTTGGTCTGGAGAGCTGAGCTAGCATCATAAGCAGCTTGGCTAGCCTCGCGTACCACCTTCATCTGCTCCATCATAAGTCCCGCCTAGCGTATAGCTTCCCTGGCAGCACTCACCTGGTCTTCTGGGACATGATGAGTGGCGAAGAGCGGAGTTGGCGAAACAGTCGAGTTAGCCAGAGGATCCGAAGCATGGAGTTGCACAGACGGAGCAGGGACTTGGACAGTCGACACCGAGGGACGACCAGTCGACCCAGGGACAGCGAAAAAACGGAAGCTCGAACTGGGTCTCCAGATTGCTGAATCATTGGCTCTGGCGCTAGCGTTGACTGGGGTACCTTGCTGGCAGGCGCCCTCTTGCCCGAAGTCCTGCTTTTCCTTCCTGTGGTCTTCTGGGGCATATCTTTATCATCACCCGGAAGCTTGATGACATTTTGTGGTGCTGAAAAAGACTCGACCGTAACAGCTCGGTCGACCAACCGTTCAAGTGGCAAAATGAGAATGAAGTTCTAGAGTTAGACCTGCTTTGGAAGTGGCTGTGTGTTTAGTTTCCTCATCATCCTTGTAAATGTCCATGGAGGTCACAGAAGTAGCAGCGCTGAAAGTTTCAGAACTCACTCGGTCAAGCAGGAGAATGAGTCGACTGAAATACAGAAGTTTCCAAACAACGCAAAAGTGAAGAGTTAAAGCAAAATACTTATGCAGAGGCAACGGGGACGTCCACTTTGATCTTTGGCAAGGCCTTCCGAGTCTTTGTGGGCGCAACCTTGGGCTGTTTCGGGGCCTTCTCCGTCGGCTCAGGAGTGGATGTCCGAGTGCACTTCAACACCTGCGCGCTCGGCGCAACCACTTTGCCGCGTCCACCTGCTGGATCGTGTGTCTGTGGAGCGTCTTTCAGAAAGAGGCGGTGAGTCGACCTCCTCGCCACTGCTCGAGTCGTCGTAGTCATCGTCGCTTTCATCTTCAGATTTCCAGTCGCCGGTCTCGCCTCCGCTTGCCTCTTGATAACCCACAAGTATAGGGGATCGCAACAGTTTTCGAGGGTAGAGTATTCAACCCAAATTTATTGATTCGACACATGGGGAGCCAAAGAATATTCTCAAGTATTAGCAGTTGAGTTATCAATTCAACCACACCTGGAAAACTTAATATCTGCAGCAAAGTATTTAGTAGCAAAGTAGTGTGGAAGTAACGGTAACGGTGGCAAAGGTAACCGTAGCAGTTTTGTAATAATTGTAACAGTGGCAATGGAAAAGTAACTAAGCAAAGATCAATATGTGAAAAGCTCGTAGGCAATGGATCAGTGATGGATAATTATGTCGGATGCGATTTCTCATGCAAGAGTTATAACATAGGGTGACACAGAACTAGCTCCAGTTCATCAATGTAATGTAGGCATGTATTCCGAATATAGTCATACGTGCTTATGGAAAAGAACTTGCATGACTGCTTTTGTCCTACCCTCCCGTGGCAGCGGGGTCCTATTGAAAACTAAGGGATATTAAGGCCTCCTTTTAATAGAGTACCGAGCCAAAGCATTAACACTTAGTGAATACATGAACTCCTCAAACTACATTCATCACCGGGAGTGGTCCCGATTATTGTCAGTTCGGGGTTACTGGATCATAACACATAGTAGGTGACTATTGACTTGCAAGATAGGATCAAGAACTCACATATATTCATGAAAACATAATAGGTTCAGATCTGAAATCATGGCACTCGGGCCCTAGTGACAAGCATTAAGCATAGCAAAGTCATAGCAACATCAGTCTCAGAACATAATGGATACTAGGGATCAAACCCTAACAAAACTAACTCGATTACATGATAAATCTCATCCAACCCATCACCATCCAGCAAGCCTACGATGGAATTACTCACGCACGGCGGTGAGCATCATGAAATTGGTGATGGAGGAAGGTTGATGATGACGACGGCGACGGATTGCCCTCTCCGGAGCCCCGAATAGACTCCAGATCAGCCCTCCCGAGAGAGATTAGGGCTTGGCGGCGGCTCCGTATCGTAAAACGCGATGAATCCTTCTCTCTGATTTTTTTCTCCCCGAACGTGAATATATAGAGTTGGAGTTGACGTCAGTGGAGCCTTAGGGGGCCCACGAGGCAGGGGGCGCGCCCTCCACCCTCGTGGACAGGGTGTGGGCCCCCTGATGCTGATTCTTTCGCCAGTATTTTTATTTATTCCAAAAATATTCTTCGTGAAGTTTCAGGTCATTCCGAGAACTTTTATTTCTGCACAAAAATAACACCATGCCAATTATGCTGAAAACAATGCCAGTACGGGTTAGTTCCATTCAAATCATGCAAGTTAGAGTCCAAAACAAGGGCAAACGTGTTTGGAAAAGTAGATACGTTGTAGACGTATCAACTCCCCCAAGCTTAAACCTTTGCTTGTCCTCAAGCAATTCACTTGACAAACTGAAAGTGATAAAGAAAAACTTTTACAAACTCTGTTTGCTCTTGTTGTTGTAAATATGTAAAGCCAGCATTTCAGCAAAGATTATGAACTAACCATATTCACAATAACATTTAGGTCTCATGTTTACTTATATCAATGGCATAATCAACTAGCGAGCAATAATAATAAGTCTCGGATGACAACACTTTCTCAAAACAATCATAATATGGTATAATAAGATGATATCTCACTAGCCCTTTTTGAGACCGCAAAACATAAATGCAGAGCACCTATGAAGATCAATGACTGACTAGACATTGTAATTCATGGTAAAAGAGATCCAGTCACAGTCATACTCAATGTAAATTAATAGTAATGCATGCGAATGACAGAGGTGCTCTCCAAATGGTGCTTTTTAATAAGAGGGTGATGACTCAGCATAAAAGTAAATAGATAGGCCCTTCGCAGAGGGAAGCATGGATTTGTAGAGGTGTGAGAGCTCGATTTTTGAAACAGAGATAAATAATATTTTGAGTGGCATACTTTCATTGTCAACATAACATCGAGAGATCTCGATATCTTCCATGCTACACACATTATAGGCGGTTCCCAAACAGAATGGTAAAGTTTATACTCCCCCACCACCAACAAGCATCAATCCATGGCTTGCCCGAAACAACGGGTGCCTCCAACTAACAACAGTCCTAGGGGAGTTTTGTTTGCAATTATTTTGATTTGGTTTGAGCATGGGACTGGGCATCCCGGTTACCGGCCATTTTCTCGTGAGTGAGGAGCGGAGTCCACTCCTCATGAGAATAATCCACCTAGCATGGAAGATACAGACAGCCCAAGCTGATACATGAGCTATTCGAGCATACAAAACAGAATTTCATTTGAAGGTTTAGAGTTTGGCACATACAAAAATTTACTTGGAACGGCAGGTAGATACCGCATATAGGAAGGTATGGTGGACTCATATGGAATAACTTTGGGGTTTATGGAAGTGGATGCACAAGCAGTATTCCCACTTAGTACAAGTGAAGGCTAGAAAAAGACCGAGAAGCGACTAACTAGAGAGCGACAACAGTCATGAACATGCATTAAAATTAATCAACACTGAGTGCAAGCATGAGTAGGATATAATTCACCATGAACATAAATATCGTGGAGGCTATGTTGATTTTGTTTCAACTACATGCGTGAACATGTGCCAAGTCAAGCCACTCGAATCGTTCAAAGGAGGATACCACCCTATCATACCACATCACAACCATTTTAATAGCATGTTGGCACGCAAGGTAATCCATTATAAACTCCTAGCTAATTAAGCATGGCATGAGCAACTATAATCTCTAATTGTCATTGCAAACATGTTTCATTCATAATAGGCTGAATCAGGAATGATGAACTAATCATATTTACAAAAACAAGATAGGTCGAGTTCATACCAGCTTCTCTCATCTCAATCAGTCCATCATATATCGTCATTATTGCCTTTCACTTGCACGACGGAACGGTGTGGATAATAATAATAGTGCACGTGCATTGGATTAAGTTGGAATCTGCAAGCATTTAATACACATGAGAAGACAAGGTAACATGGGCTCTTTATTAAATCAACAATAATGCATATAAGAGCCACTTCAACATTTTCATCATGGTCTTCTCCTCTCGACCCCCAAAGAAAAGAAAAGAAATAAAACTATTTACACCGGAAAGCTCCCAACAAGCAAAAGAAGAACGAGAAATCTTTTTGGGTTTTCTTTTAATTATTACTACTACAGGCATGGAAAGTAAACTAGCTAAAAACTACAACTAATTTTTCTTGGTTTTTCATAAGGTTTTTCAAACACACAAGAAGAAGGCTTAAAACAGAAAATAAACTAGCATGGATAGTACAATGAAAAAGTGTGAGCACCGACAACTGGCATGAGTGTGTGAACATGAATGTAATGTCGGTGAGAATACGTACTCCCCCAAGCTTAGGCTTTTGGCCTTAGTTGGTCTATGGCCACGACTCAAAGCTGCCCTCTCCGGTGTACGAAGGAGTGTCCTCTGGGTGCCACTGGTTGGCGATCTCCTCCGGATCCCACTGATAAATAGACTGTCGATAAGGGTCCAAGGGTGGCTCCGGCTCTGGAACTGGTGTCATGCTCCAGTATGCATAAACTGCCTCCGGCAAGATGAGGTACATGCCTGAAAATATGTTAAACAAAGAGGGCGCAGGCAAGGTAATAACCTCATAGTGAGTTTTGCAAAAAATCAAATTATACTTAAGTAGTTTCTTCTTATTTTTAACAATAAAGTTATGTGCTACCATACTCTTATAATCTAGAAAAACAGGGGCAGCAACTTTTCCTCTTTCTCATAATGCCTAGTAGGTATCTCAAACTGTGCAGCAAGGCGCGAAGCAAAGATGCCACCGAAGATGGGGCCCTTTGTACGGTTCAGACTTAATCTTTTAGCAATAATAGTGCCTAAACTGAAAGTTGTATCACGAAACAAAGCATGGCGCAAAATAACAATATCAGGAGCACTGAGATTTCCACTGTTCCCGCGACCAATTAAACATCTACTAGCAAATATTGCAAAGTAACATAGAATAGGAAAATGTATGCTAGTAATTCTTGCATCGGAAACTTTCCTCGTTTCCCCTACAGCAATTTCATCAATAAAACCCTCCACATCACTACGATGTGGTTCCTCGATGCTGCCCACAAAGGGTATCTTGCAGACCCGACAAAAATCACGGAGTGACATCTCCTTAACCTCATCATATAAATGAAACTCCACTGAAGGTGGTGATTTCTTAGCATGAAAATAAAAATTTTGCACGAAAATATTAGTGAGTAAGAGATACTGTTCACGCTGGTCGTGGAGGAAGTCGGTGAGGCCTGCATTCTCAGCCAAGTGATAAAAATCATCATGAATTCCGGCGGCTCTCAAGAACTCATCAGAAGGCCATTCACACGGCCGAACCTCCGCAGTGCGAGGAAGATTATATTTGGGCTTCTTATTCTCTTCACTTTGCTTATCCTTCGAGCTTCGGCTCGAAGAGCCTCTCAACAACCTCTTCAACATTTTCTCCCTCTGAAAATTTCTGAAATTTTTAGTGACTCAAAAATAAAATTGAACCAAACTCAACAAGACTGATAGCAACTACTCCCACAAGTGCCTAGAGGCTATATCATGCATTAAAACTACTTGGGACCATATAAATTTGACATGCAAGCTCAAGAACAGGGTCACCTAAGCAGCAAAAAATTGCAATAAATAAAGCACTAGAACAAAAACTAATTGGACCATTGGAGGAGTCACATACCGAAGAACAATCTCCCCAAATAGTTTTGTGAATGGAGCTTTGAGCAAGGAGATCGAAAATGGCAGCAAGATGAGCTAGAACACGGGTTTGAGCTATGGGACAATTTTTTCTGGAGGAGCACGAAGTGTTTGGGTGCAGGAATAAGTAGAGGGGTGCTACCTCTTGAGCACTGCGTTGGTTTTTCCCTTGAAGAGGAAAGGGTGATGCAGTAAATTAGCGTAAGTATTTCCCTCAGTTTTTGAGAACCAAGGTATCAATCCAGTAGGAGACCACGCTCAAGTCCTGCACACCTACACAAACAAATAAGAACCTCGCAACCAACGCGATAAAGGGGATGTCAATCCCTTCACGGTCACTTGCGAGAGTGAGATCTGATAGATATGATAAGATAATATTTTTGGTATTTTTATGATAAAGAGAAATAAAGATGCAAAGTAAAATAAAAGGCAATAAAAATAGCTAATTGTTGGAAGATTAATATGATGGAAAATAGACCCCGGGGCCATAGGTTTCACTAGTGGCTTCTCTCAAGAGCATAAGTATTACGGTGGGTGAACAAATTACTGTCGAGCAATTGATAGAATTGAGCATAGTTATGAGAATATCTAGGTATGATCATGTACATAGGCATCACGTCCGCGACAAGTAGACCGACTCCTGCCTGCATCTACTACTATTACTCCACACATCGACCGCTATCCAGCATGCATCTAGAGTATTAAGTTCATAAGAATGGAGTAACGCTTTAAGCAAGATGACATGATGTAGAGGGATAAACTCATGCAATATGATATAAACCCCATCTTGTTATCCTCGATGGCAACAATACAATATGTGTCATTTCCCTTTCTGTCACCGGGATCGAGCACCGCAAGATTGAACCCAAAGCTAAGCACTTCTCCCATTGCAAGAAAGATCAATCTAGTAGGCCAAACCAAACTGATAATTCGAAGAGACTTGCAAAGATAACCAACCATACATAAAAGAATTCAGAGAAGATTCAAATATTGTTCATAGATAAACTTGATCATAAACCCACAATTCATCGGTCCTGACAAATGCACCGCAAAAGAAGATTACATCGAATAGATCTCCATGAGAATCGTGGAGAACTTTGTATTGAGATCCAAAGAGAGAGAAGAAGCCATCTAGCTAATAACTATGGACCCGAAGGTCTGAGGTAAACTACTCACATATCATCGGAGAGGCTATGGTATTGATGTAGAAGCCCTCCGTGATCAATGCCCCCTCCGGCAGGACGCCGGAAAAGGCCCCAAGATGGGATCTCACGGGTACAGAAGGTTGCGGCGTTGGAATTAGGTTTTCGTGGATGCCTCTATTGGTTTGGGGGTACGTAGGTATATATAGGAGGAAGAAGTACGTCGGTGGAGCAACGTGGGCCCCACGAGGGTGGAGGGCGCGCCCCCTGCCTCGTGCTCTCCTGGTTGATTTCTTGACGTGGACTCCAAGTCCTCTGGATCATGTTTGTTCCGAAAATCACGTTCCCGAAGGTTTCATTCCGTTTGGACTCCGTTTGATATTCTTTTTCTGCGAAACACTGAAATAGGCAAAAAACAGCAATTTGGGCTGGGCCTCCAGTTAATAGGTTAGTCCCAAAAATAATATAAAAGTGTATAATAAAGTCCAAACAGCATGGAACAATAAAAAAATTATAGATACATTGGAGACGTATCAAGCATCCCCAAGCTTAATTCCTGCTCGTCCTTGAGTAGGTAAATGATAAAAACAGAATTTTTGATGTGGAATGCTACTTGGCATAATTTTCAATGTAATTCTCTTAATTGTGGTATGAATGTTCAGATCCGAATGATTCAAGACAAAAGTTTAATATTGACATAAAAATAATAATACTTCAAGCATACTAACTAAGCAATTATGTCTTCTCAAAATAACATGGCCAAAGAAAGTTATCCCTACAAAATCATATAGTCTGGCTATGCTCTATCTTCATCACACAAAGTATTTAATCATGCACAACCCCGATGACAAGCCAAGAAATTGTTTCATACTTTTGGTGTTCTCAACCTTCTTCAATCTTCACGCAATACATGAGCGTGAGCCATGGACATAGCACTATATGTGGAATAGAATGGTGGTTGTGGAGAAGACAAAAAGGGAGAAGATAGTCTCACATCAACTAGGCGTATCTACGGGCTATGGAGATTCCCATCAATAGATATCAATGTGAGTGAGTAGGGATTGCCATGCAACAGATGCACTAGAGCTATAAGTATATGAAAGCTCAACAAAAGAAACTAAGTGGGTGTGCATCCAACTCGCTTGCTCACGAATACCTAGGGCATTTTGAGGAAGCCCGTCATTGGAATATACAAGCTAAGTTCTATAATGAAAATTTCCCACTAGTATATGAAAGTGACAACATAAGAGACTCTCTATCATGAAGATCATGGTGCTAATTTGGATCACAAGTGTGGTAAAATGATAGTAGCACTATCCCTTCTCTATTTTTCTCTCATTTTTTATATGGCCTTTCTCTTCTTTTTTTATGGCCTCCCCCCTTTTTTTTAGTCCGGAGTCTCATCCCGACTTATGGGGGAATCATAGTCTCCATCATCCTTTCCTCACTTGGGACAATGCTCTAATAATGATGATCATCACACTTTTATTTTCTTACAACTCAAGAATTACAACTCAATACTTAGAACAACAATATGACTATGTGAATGCCTCCGGCGGAGTACCGGGATATGCAATGAATCAAGAGTGACATGTATGAAAGAATTATGAATGGTGGCTTTGCCACAAATACAATGTCAACTACATGATCATGCAAAGCAATATGACAATGATGGAGCGTGTCATAATAAACGGAATGGTGGAAAGTTGCATGGAAATATATCTCGGAATGGCTATGGAAATGCCATGATAGGTAGGTATGGTGGCTGTTTTGAGGAAGGTATATGGTGGGTGTATGATACCGGCGAAAAGTGCGCGGTATTAGAGAGGCTAGCAATGGTGGAATGATGAGAGTGCGTATAATCCATGGACTCAACATTAGTCATAAAGAACTCATATACTTGTTGTAAAAATCTATTAGTTATCGAAACAAAGTATTACGCGCATGCTCCTAGGTGATAGATTGGTAGGAAAAGACCATCGCTCGTCCCCGACCGCCACTCATAAGGAAGACAATCAATAAATAAATCATGCTCTCACTTCATCACATAACGGTTCACCATACGTGCATGCTACGGGAATCACAAACTTTAACACAAGTATTTCTCAAATTCAAAACTACTCAACTAGCATGACTCTAATATTACCATCTTCATATCTCAAAACCATTATCAAGCATCAAACTTCTCATAGTATTCAACACACTCATAAGATTTTTTTACTAATCTTGAATGCCTATCATAATTAAAGCAAATTACCACGCTGTTTTGTAGGACTCTCAAAATAATCTAAGTGAAGCATGAGAGAACAATAGTTTCTATACAACAAATCCACCACCGTGCTCTAAAAGATATAAGTGAAGAACTAGAGCAAAAACTATATAGCTCAAAAGATATAAGTGAAGCACATAGAGTATTCTAACAAATTCCGAATCAAGTGTGTCTCTCTCAAAAGGTGTGTACAGCAAGGATGATTGTGGCAAACTAACAAATAAAGACTCAAATAATACAAGACGCTCCAAGCAAAACACATATCATGTGGTGAATAAAAATATAGCTCCAAGTAAATTTACCGATGGATGAGGACGAAAGAGGGGATGCCTTCCGGGGCATCCCCAAGCTTTGGCGTTTAGGTGTCCTTAGATTATCTTGGGGTTCCATGGGCATCCCCAAGCTTAGGATCTTTCCACTCCTTGTTCCATACGCCATCAAATCTTTACCCAAAACTTGAAAACTTCACACCACAAAACTTAGCAGAAAATCTCGTGAGCTCCGTTAGCGAAAGAAAACAAAACACCTCTTCAAGGTACTGTAATGAACTCATTCTTTATTTATATTTGTGTTAAACCTACTGTATTCCACCTTCTCTATGGTTTATAAACTATTTTACTAGCCATAGATTCATCAAAATAAGCAAACAACAGACGAAAAACAGAATCTGTCAAAAACAGAACAGTCTGTAGTAATCTGTAACTAACGCAAACTTCTGGAGCTCTAAAAATTCAGCCAAAATAGGAAGACCTAAACAATTTGTTTATTGATCTGCTGCAATTCATATCAATATCATATCACGTACTGGTAAGTTTTAAAAATTGTCTTCGTGAACAGAAAGTTTCTGGAATTTACAGCAAGACCAAATAACTATCATCCAAGAAGATCCTATAGGTTTAACTTGGCACAAACACTAATTAAAACATAAAAAAATCTAACCAGAGGCTAGATCAAATATTTATTCCTAAACAGAATCAAAAAGCAAAAAACTAAAAATAAAATTGGGTTGCCTCCCAACAAGCGCTATCGTTTAACGCCCCTAGCTAGGCATAAAAACGCGGATAGATTTAGGTATTGATATCTTTGGTAGGCAATCCATAAGTGGCTCTCATAATAGATTCATAAGGTAATTTAATTTTCTTTCTAGGGAAGTGTTCCATGCCTTTCCTTAACGGAGATTGGAATCTAATATTCCTTTCCTTCATATCAATGATTGCACCAATCGTTCTAAGGAAAGGTCTACCAAGAATAATAGGACATGAAGGATTGCAATCTATATCAAGAACAATAAAATCTACAGGTACATAATTCCTATTTGCAACAATAAGAACATCATTAATTCTTCCCATAGGTTTCTTAATAGTGGAATCCTCAAGGTGTAAGTTTAAAGAGAAATCATCAAATTCGCGGAAACCTAACAAATCACACAAAGTTTTTGGAATCGTGGAAACACTAGCACCCAAATCACACAAAGCATAGAATTCATGATATTTAATTTTAATTTTAATAGTAGGTTCCCACTCATCATAAAGTTTTCTAGGGATAGAAACTTCCAACTCAAGTTTTTCTTCATAAGATTGCATCAAAGCATCAACGATATGTTTGGTAAAAGCTTTATGTTGACTATAAGCATGTGGAGAATTTAGCACGGATTGCAACAAGGAAATACAATCTATCAAAGAGCAATTATCATAATTAAATTCCTTGAAATCCAAAATAGTGGGTTCATTACTGTCTAAAGTTTTGACTTCTTCAATCCCACTTTTATAAATTTTAGCATCAAGATCTAAAAACTCCGAATTTTTGGAACGCCTTCTAGGTAAAGGTGGATCATATTCAGTCCCATCATTATCAAGATTCATATTGCAAAACAAAGATTTAATAGGAGACACATCAATAACTTTTAGATCTTCATCTTTATTCTCATAAAAACTAGAAGAACACGCTTTCACAAAGCAATGTTTCTTAGCATGCATCCTAGCGGTTCTTTCTTTGCACTCATCAATGAAAATTCTCATGGCTTTGAGATACTCATTGATATCATGCTTAGGTGGAATAGATCTAAGTTTCAAAGAATCAACATCAAGAGAAATTCTATCAACGTTCCTAGCCAACTCATCAATCTTAGGCAACTTTTCTTCAAGCAAAGCATTTAAATTCTTTTGCGAATTCATAAATTCTTTAACACTAGTCTCAAATTCAGAGGGCATCTTATTAAAATTTCCATAAGAGTTATTGTAGGAATTACCATAATTATTAGAGGAATTACTAGGATACGGCCTAGGATTAAAGTTTCCTCTATAAGCGTTGTTACCAAAATTATTCCTACAAATAAAATTCACATCCATAGATTCATTATTATTCTCAAGCAAAGTGGACAAAGGCATATCATTAGGATCGAAAGAAACACTCTTAGTAGCAAATAATTTCATAAGTTCATCCATCTTTCCACTGAAAACATTAATTTCTTCTATCGCATGCACCTTTTTGCTAGTAGATCTTTCAGTATGCCATTGAGAATAATTAACCATAATATTATCTAGGAGTTTAGTAGCTTCTCCTAAAGTGATTTCCATAAAAGTGCCTCCCGCGGCCGAATCTAAAAGATTTCTAGAAGCAAAATTCAACCCGGCATAAATTTTTTGTATAATCATCCAA
The DNA here is from genome assembly GCF_002575655.3 of Aegilops tauschii subsp. strangulata. Lineage (NCBI taxonomy): Eukaryota > Viridiplantae > Streptophyta > Magnoliopsida > Poales > Poaceae > Aegilops > Aegilops tauschii. Next base: position 442,841,953 of record NC_053041.3, on the reverse strand, counting down.
AGATTCAAACCATGAGTAGGGCAATTACGTATCATTAATTTCATTCTCTCCCAAGATTGTGCAACATGTTCTTGATCAAGTTGCTTAAAATTCATAATGTCGTTTCTAAGAGAGATGATCTTAGCGGGAGGAAAATACTTAGAGATAAAAGCATCTTTGCACTTATTCCATGAATCAATACTATTTTTAGGCAAAGACGAAAACCAAGCTTTAGCACGATCTCTAAGCGAAAAAGGAAATAGTTTCAATTTAATAATATCATTGTCCACATCTTTCTTCTTTTGCATATCACACAAATCAATGAAGCTATTTAGATGGGTAGCGGCATCTTCACTGGGAAGGCCGGCGAATTGATCTTTCATGACAAGATTCAACAAAGCTGTATTAATTTCACAAGACTCAGTATCGGTAAGAGAGCAATCGGAGTGCTAAGGAAATAATTGTTGTTGGTATTGGTAAAGTCACACAATTTAGTATTGTCTTGAGCCATAATGGCAAGCGAGCAATCCAACACACGAGCAAACAAGAAGCAAGCAAAAAAGAGGCGAACGGAAAAGAGAGGGCGAATAAAACGGCAAGGGTGAAGTGGGGGAGAGGAAAATGGCAAATAATGTAATGCGAGGGATAAGAGTTTGTGATGAGTACTTGGTATGTCTTGACTTGACTTGACTTGGCGCGAATCTCCCCGACAACGGCGCCAGAAATCATTCTTGCTACCTCTTGAGCACTGCGTTGGTTTTTCCCTTGAAGAGGAAAGGGTGATGCAGTAAAGTAGCGTAAGTATTTCCCTCGGTTTTTGAGAACCAAGGTATCAATCCAGTAGGAGACCACGCTCAAGTCCCGCGCACCTACACAAACAAATAAGAACCTCGCAACCAACACGATAAAGGGGTTGGCAATCCCTTCATGGTCACTTACGAGAGTGAGATCTGATAGATATGATAAGATAATATTTTTGGTATTTTTATGATAAAGAGAAATAAAGATGGAAAGTAAAATAAAAGGCAATAAAAATAGCTAATTGTTGGAAGATTAATATGACGGAAAATAGACCCGGGGGCCATAGGTTTCACTAGTGGCTTCTCTCAAGAGCATAAGTATTACGGTGGGTGAACAAATTACTATCGAGCAATTGATAGAATTGAGCATAGTTATGAGAATATCTAGGTATGATCATGTATATAGGCATCACCTCCGCGACAAGTAGACCGACTCCTGCTTGCATCTACTACTATTACTCCACACATCGACCGCTATCCAGCATGCATCTAGATTATTAAGTTCATAAGAACAGAGTAACGCTTTAAGCAAGATGACATGATGTAGAGGGATAAACTCATGCAATATGATATAAACCCCATCTTGTTATCCTCGATGACAACAATACAATACGTGTCGTTTCCTTTCTGTCACTGGGATCGAGCACCGCAAGATTGAACCCAAAGCTAAGCACTTGTCCCATTGCAAGAAAGATCAATCTAGTAGGCCAAACCAAACTGATAATTCGAAGAGACTTGCAAAGATAACCAATCATACATAAAAGAATTCAGAGAAGATTCAAATATTGTTCATAGATAAACTTGATCATAAACCCACAATTCATCGGTCCCGACAAACACACCGCAAAAGAAGATTACATCGAATAGATCTCCACGAGAATCGTGGAGAACTTTGTATTGAGATCCAAAGAGAGAGAAGAAGCCATCTAGCTAATAATTATGGACCCGAAGGTCTGAGGTAAACTACTCACATATCATCGGAGAGGCTATGGTGTTGATGTAGAAGCCCTCCGTGATCAATGCCCCCTCCGGTAGGACGCCGGAAAAGGCCCCAAGATGGGATCTCACGGGTACAGAAGGTTGCAGCGGTGGAATTAGGTTTTCGTGGATGCCTCTGTTGGTTTGGGGGTACATAGGTATGTATAGGAGGAAGAAGTACGTCGGTGGAGCAACGTGGGCCCCATGAGGGTGGAGGGCGCGCCTAGGGGGGTAGGCGCGCCCCTGCCTCGTGCTCTCCTGGTTGATTTCTTGACGTGGACTCCAAGTCCTCTGGATCACGTTTGTTCCAAAAATCACGTTCCCGAAGGTTTCATTCTGTTTGGACTCCGTTTGATATTCTTTTTCGGCGAAACACTGAAATAGGCAAAAAAATAGCAATTTGGGCTGGGCCTCCGGTTTATAGGTTAGTCCAAAAAATAATATAAAAGTGTATAATAAAGCTGATTAAACATCCAAAACAGAATATAATATAGCATGGAACAATAAAAAATTATAGATACGTTGGAGACGTATCAAGGGGGTCCACGTGGGGCCCACGAGGCAGGGGCGTGCCCTGGACCCTCGTGGCCATATGGTGGGCCCCCCTGGTGTGTTCTCAGTGCCAGATATTCTTAAATATTCTACAAAAAATCATATTTCATTTTCAGGACATTTGGAGAACTTTTATTTTCAGGGTATTTTTTATTACAAGGATAACTCAGAAAACAGACACAAAATACTATTTTTGCTTTATTTAATCTAAATAACAGAAAGTAAAAGGAGGGTACAAAGAGTTGTGCTTTCTAAGTTCATCCATCTCATGCTCATCAAAAGGAATCCACTAACAAGGTTGATCAAGTCTTGTTAACAAACTCTTTCCGAATTGCATGAAACCGGAGAATTTTCGAATAACACTAAGTTACCTCAACGGGGATATGCACATCCCCAACAATAAGAATATCATATTTCTTCTTGACAGTAGGAAGACGGAATTCAAAACCTCAAATAGTAATCGTTGGAATTTTTCCAATAGAATTGATACTGTGGACTTGAGGTTGTTTCCTCGGAAAGTGTACCGTATGCTCATTACCATTAACATGAAAAGTGACATTGCCTTTGTTGCAATCAATAACAACTCCTGCAGTATTCAAAAAGGGTCTACCAAGGATAATCGACATACTATCGTCCTCGGGAATATCAAGAATAACAAAGTCCGTTAAGATAGTAACGTTTGCAACCGCAACAGGCACATCCTCACAAATACCGATAGGTATAGCAGTTGATTTATCAGCCATTTGCAAAGATATTTCAGTAGGTGTCAACTTATTCAAATCAAGTCTACGATATAAAGAGAGAGGCATATCACTAACACCAGCTCCAAGATCACATAAAGTAGATTTAACATAGTTTCTTTTAATGGAGCAAGGTATAGTTGGTACTCCTGGATCTCCAAGTTTCTTAGGCATTCCACCTTTAAAAGTATAATTGGCAAGCATGGTGGAAATTTCAGCTTCCGGTATCTTTCTTTTATTGTAACAATATCTTTCATATACTTAGCATAAGGATTCATTTTAAGCATATCAGTCAAACTCATACGCAAAAAGATAGGTCTAATCATTTCAGCAAAGCGCTCAAAATCCTCATCATCCTTTTTCTTGGATGGTTTAGGAGGAAAAGGCATGGGTTTCTGAACCCATGGTTCTCTTTCTTTACCGTGCTTCCTAGCAACGAAGTCTCTCTTATCATAACGTTGATTCTTTGATTGTGGGTTATCAAGATCAACAACAGGTTCAATCTCTACACTATTGTTATTGCTAGGTTGAGCATCAACATGAACATCATCATTAACATTATCACTAGGTTCATGTTTATTACCAGATTGTGTTTCAGAATCAAAAATAGAAATATCATTGGGTTCTCAGGTGTGTCAATAACAGGTTCACTAGGAGCATGCAGAGTCCTATCATTTTTCTTTCTTCTTTTTAGAAGGACTAGGTGCATCAACATTAGTTCTCTGAGAATCTTGCTCGACTCTCTTAGGGTGGCCCTGAGGATACAAAGGTTCCTGAGTCATTTTACCCCCTCTAGTCATAACTCTAACAGCATTATCATTTTTCTTATTATTTAATCCATTGAGCAAATCATATTGAGCCTTAAGCACTTGTTCTACTTAAGTGGTAACCATAGAAGCATGTTTACTAATAAGTTTAAGTTCACCTTTAACTCTAGACATATAATCACTCAAGTGTTCAATCATATAAGCATTACGTTTCAATTGTCTACCAACATAAGCATTGAAGTTTTCTTGTTTAACAATAAAATTATCAAACTCATCTAAGCATTGGCTAGCAGACTTATAACGAGGAATATCACCTTCGTCAAATCTATAGAGAGAATTTACCTTTACTACCTGTGTCGGGTTATCAAGTCCATGTATTTTTTCAATAGGTGGTAAATTCTTAACATCTTCAGCTTTAATACCCTTTTCTTTCATAGATTTATTTGGCTCTTGCGTATCTTCAGACTCAGAAATAGAATACCCCTTTTCTTCGGAGTTGGCTTAGGAATTGGTTCAGGAAGTGTCCAATTATTATCATTACTCAACATATTATTCAATAGCAATTCAGCTTGATCAATAGTTCTTTCCCTGAAAACACAACCAACACAACTATCCAGGTGGTCTCTGGAAGCATCGGTCAGTCCACTATAAAAGATATCAAGTATTTCATTTTTCTTGAGAGCATGATCAGGCAAAGCATTAAGTAATTGGAGAAGCCTCCCCCAAGCTTGTGGGAGACTCTCTTCTTAAATTTGCACGAAATGATATATTTCCCTTAAGGCAGCTTGTTCCTTATTAGCGGGGAAATATTTAGCAGAGAAGTAATAAATCATATCCTGGGGACTACGCACACAACCAGGAGTAAGATTAAACCATGTTTTAGCATCACCCTTTAATGAGAACGGAAATAACTTAAGGATATAGTAGTAACGGATTTTTTCCTCATGAGTAAATAGGGTGGCTATATCATTTAATTTAGTAAGATGTGCCACAATAGTTTCAGATTCATAGCCATAAAAAGGATTAGATTGAACCAAAGTAATTAACTTAGGATCGACAGAGAAATCATAATCCTGATCAGAAATACAGATAGGTGAAGTAGAAAAAGCAGGGTCATATTTCATTCTAGCATTCAAAGATTTTTCTTTCAGCTTAGCTAACAGTTTCTTAAGATCATATCTATCTTTGCAAGCAAAAAAGTCTCTAGCAGTTTCTTCAACCATAACATAACCCTCAGGTACATCAGACAATTCATATCTAGGGGGAGAATCTTCATCATCACTTTCATCAATATTTTCAGTTTCAATAGTTTCATTCTCTCTAACCCTAGCAAGTTGTTCATCAAGAAATTCACCTAAGGGCACAATATTATCAAGCATAGAAGTAGTTTCATCATAAGTATCATGCAAAGCAGAAGTGGCATCATCAATAACATGCGACATATCAGAATCAATAGCAGGAGTAGGTTTCGCAAGTTTACTCATAACAGAAGGTGAATCAAGTGCAGAGCTTGATGGCAGGTTTTTACCTCCCCTTGTAGTTGAGGGATAAATCTTGGTTTTTTCGTCTTTCAAGTTCCTCATAGTGATCAACAGATATAAATCCCAGGTGACTCAAAGAATATAGCTATGCTCCCCGGCAACGGTGCCAGAAAATAGTCTTGATAACCCACAAGTATAGGGGATCGCAACAGTTTTTGAGGGTAGAGTATTCAACCCAAATTTATTGATTCGACACAAGGGGAGCCAAAGAATAATCCCAAGTATTAGCAGTTGAGTTGTCAATTCAACCACACCTGGAAAACTTAATATCTGCAACAAAGTATTTAGTAGCAAAGTAGTATGAAGTAACGGTAACGGTGGCAAAGGTAACAGTAGCAGTTTTGTAATAATGGTAACAGTGGCAATGGAAAAGTAACTAGGCAAAGATCAATACGTGAAAAGCTCGTAGGCAATGGATCAGTGATGGATAATTATGTCGGATGCGATTCCTCATGCAACAGTTATAACATAGGGTGACACAGAACTAGCTCCAGTTCATCAATGTAATATAGGCATGTATTTTGAATATAGTCATGCGTGCTTATGGAAAAGAACTTGCATGACATCTTTTGTCCTACCCTCTCGTGGCAGCGGGGTCCTATTGGAAATTAAGGGATATTAATGCCTCCTTTTAATAGAGTACCGGACCAAAACATTAACACTTAGTGAATACAAGAACTCCTCAAACTACGGTCATCACCGGGAGTGGTCCCGATTATTGTCACTTCGGGGTTACCGGATCATAACACATAGTAGGTGACTATTGACTTGCAAGATAGGATCAAGAACTCACATATATTCATGAAAACATAATAGGTTCAGATCTGAAATCATGGCACTCGGGCCCTAGTGACAAGCATTAAGCATAGCAAAGTCATAGCAACATCAATCTCAGAACATAATGGATACTAGGGATCAAACCCTAACAAAACTAACTCGATTACATGATAAATCTCATCCAACCCATCACCGTCCAGCAAGCCTACGATGGAATTACTCACGCACGGTGGTGAGCATCATGAAATTGGTGATGGAGGATGGTTGATGATGACGACGACGACGGATTGCCCTCTCCGGAGCCCCGGACGGACGCCAGATCAGCCCTCCCGAGAGAGATTAGGGCTTGGCGGTGACTCTGTATCGTAAAACGCGATGAATCAGGGGGTTGACGTCGATGGAGCCTCAGGGGGCCCACGAGACAGGGGGCGCCCCCCAGCGGGGTGGGCGCGCTCTCCACCCTCGTGGACAGGGTGTGGGCCCCCTGATGCTGTTTCTTTCGCCATTATTTTTTATTTATTCCAAATATATTCTCCGTGAAGTTTCAGGTCATTCCGAGAACTTCTATTTATGCACAAAAATAACACCATGACAATTCTGCTGAAAACAGCGTCAGTACGGGTTAGTTCCATTCAAATCATGCAAGTTAGAGTCCAAAACAAGGGCAAAAGTGTTTGGAAAATTAGATATGTTGTAGACGTATCACCTCTCCCTCCTGGACTTGCTCTCCATTCGACATGGAGTACATCTCAGTATAAATCTGCAAGGCCAGAAATTGAACAGACACCAATCAGATTCAAAGACAATCGCAAATCAGAGTAAAAATGCACTCGGTTACGGAAGTCAGACCTTTTCCGGCTCGTTCTTGGCGCTGAATGGAGCAATCTTCCTGGACCCTCTAGGGTTGTCTTTATTGCCGGTGATGCTCCGCAACCACTGCTCCACCGTCTCCTCGGAAACCTCCTCCGGGTCGACTCGGGCGGTGTCATTGGGGCCTGAGTACAACCACATTGGGTGATCGCGGGCTTGAAGGGGCTGGATGCGCCTTCTGAGAAACACTTCCAACAGGTCCAGGCCAGTTACACCATCACGAACCAGCTGGAACACTCGGTCGACTAACATGGACAGCTCTCCTTTCTCTGCTAGAGTAACGACAAGCGAAGAAGGTTGATGGACTCGGTCCATGGAGAAAGGAGGAAGGCCGGTCGACTGACCCGGAGTTGGGACATCTCAGCAGTAGAACCAGGTCGACTGCCAGCCTCTAACTGAGTCGGGAAGGTTCATGGCTGGAAAAGTACTCCTACCCCTCGTCTGAATCCCTAGACCCCCGCACATTTGGATCACACCGGTCTTTTTGTCACTCGGATTTGCCTTCTTCACGGTCTGAGAGCGGCAAGTAAAAATGTGCTTGAACAAACCCTAGTGCGGTCGACAGCCCAGGAAGTTTTCGCACAAGGAAACATACGCGGCAAGGAGTGTGATTGTGTTGGGAGAGAAGTGGTGAAGTTGGGCACCAAAGAAGTTCAGAAAACCCCGGAAGAAAGGATGGGGAGGCAGAGTGAAACCCCGATCGACGTGGGTGGCGAGCAGAACACACTCACCATCTTGCGGTTGGGGCTCGGTCTCGTTCCCCGACAGCCTCCACGCCAGTGGGCAATCAAGCCTCCGCTGGCCAGGTCCTCCTTCTGGATCGTGGATCGAATCCAGTCCCCCTGAATCCAGCCAGGCGGCAGACCGGATCTCGACGACGACCCCCCCGACTCGTCTTCTTGCCCTTCGCCGCCGCCGTCGCCTTCTTAGCGCTCTCCAGGGCTGCCGTCTTGTCCTTTCCCATCACGGCGGACTACGCAGGGGTAGGGCAGCAGCGTCGACAACAGAGGCGGGCGCGGCGGAGAAGCGGAGGAGGAAGAAGGAGAAATTGGGCGCACGGTGTAACACATCGGCTCCGACGCCTTTTATGGGGATGTTTCTGAGTGGCTAACTCGTGGGCCCGAGCGATCCCATCAAATCCTGCAACAGTCGCATGCCGGATACATGGCAAAAAAGGTGGCGCAGGAATCGAGGCGCCTCTGTCTATCCGCTCCGTTTACTGCGGCACGCCCGCCCCGCACGCTTCCCCAAAATTTCGAATCTCAGGAGATCCGGGAACCGCAGAGCAATCAATCACGCCGAAGATTTCGTACTATACCAACACTCGAAGACTGTCAGTTAAGTTCACTCGACGACCCCTGAATCGATCAAGGCGACTGAAGCTTCAACACGACTGACAAACCCAGATGATATGCCTCCGAAGTATGGAGCCGAGTCGGAGTCAGCTTCAACTCTTTTTCCACTCAGACCTCAATCCATTCGGGGGCTAATGACGATGACATGTACCTAGGATAGGGTCATAGGCCTGACCTAGATGCCCTACCCAAGGACACTTCCTTAGGCTCAATGACATTCAAAGCACAAGAAGAGAAACCGACTGAGTTCATCGAGGAATGCAATCCACTCGACCTCCAACCTCACTCGGATACCCCAATTCCATTCGACCAATATGAAACCACTCGACGATACAAGAAACCACTCGGAGTAGAGATGGCAACGGTCGGACATTCACTATGTAGCCTTAAAAGTCATTTATACCTCTTTATTACTGGCATTACCAATAATGCCCTGTCTTAATGTACATTGAACTCTTTGTAACGTGGGCTGACTCGGGTCCTGGCGCACTCTATATAAGCCACCCCCTTCCACTGGCACAAGGGTTCGCACCCCCTGTAACTTCACACATAATCCAGTCGACCAATCCTTCGGGCACCGAGACGTAGGGCTATTACTTACTCCGAGAAGGGCCTGAACTCGTAAACCTTGCGTGCACAACCTCATCGTAGCTAGGATCTTGCCTCCTCCTACGTACCCCCTATTCTACTATCAGACTTACTCCAATGACAGGCGTCACACTTCCTACACTCGAGGTAATCTTGGCACATTTTCTAAGTCAATGACATGCGAAGTCTAGTTTGCACAAATAAATCTTCACAAGTGTGGCTGTAGGGGGCTACCTAAGTCGATTTTCCCAAAATTGTGACGTGGTAAACTGTGGTAAGCTACCAAACACACCCATCGTCTTAGGCTAGGCATAGTGAGGGTAACTTAGGTAGTAACTTAACACATGCCAAGACAATTTTGCTTATGTGGCAAGTGTTAATGAGAAAAGAGGTGCTTGTGGTAACATATGACATAATATGTTACTGTAACATAGCGTTTCCTGAGGCAAAATGAGTATGAGCTAATAAATGAAGCAACCTATGACACTACTACTATATTACTTTGCACTATGGAGATAGTAACTTAGATAGTGTCATATGCATGACACTGGTATAAGTTACTCCCCACTATAACCAGCCTTATCGCCATCTCTTCTACATACGTTCTTGTTCCTAAGCCTTGACATGTGAGACAAAACATGGCATCATCCTTCTTTATTGGGAAAACCATGTCCTCATCCCGGTTCCATTTCAAAGGATGAAACCACCGCATCATTCAGTTTGGCGGATGATTGTAATCATGATGACCGAGCAATACAATAATGCACGTAAGCACGAGCAACTCCAACGCGGCGGCCCACCGTTTTTTGTCCGTTTGGATCAGCCAAACGGACGTGCGTGTCTGCTTTTCGTTTTGGGTTGGCAGGTGCGCCCAACGGGGCATACCCATTTTGTGCCGCATGGCCGAAATAAATTTAGGAAAAATATAATTATACATAAAGTGTCCAATCAACGCCGACCAAAGTCGTCTTAAACTTAATTAAACATAAAAAAGCCGGCACGCTGCCGCAGTCGTCTGCCTTGCCCTTGTCCTTGCCGTCTTCGTCGCCGCCGGTGAGGTCGATGAAAACGGGAGGCGGCCCGGCCCAACCGAACGCGGTTTGATAGGCTGCTAGCAGGGCTGCCTCCTCCGGTGTATGTTGCGGTGATGGCAATGCGACGAGGCGTGCGCGCTCCTCCTTCTCCTCCTCGGGCTCCCTCTGCATGTGTCGTTCGTCGTCGGCGCGCTCGTCCGCCAGTTTTCCCTGCCTCCAATTCTTGACGTAGGCAGCCTCCTGTGCCGGCGTCGCTCCGAGCCAGACGGAGGAGGGGGGGCGCTTACCCACTTCTGCAGGTGGCCAGTCCAGACGTACCGGTCGGCCCGATCATGCGTAGGCGTCACGAGGGTGAGTGACGGCGGCACCACGCAGTCGCCCGCTGCAGAGAGGGTGATGGCCTTCACCAACTTCGCCTGGTAGTCTGCCTCCTCCGCCTCCACCTTGAGCCGCTCCTCCTTGATGGAGGTCTCCAAGGGCGTCACCAGCGCCGCCTGGTAGGCAGCCTCCTCCTGCTCCTCTGCCTTGACATCTGGGGGCGGCGAGGGGTTGGCATGGTGGTGCTGCATGCTGAGGCACCGTTGCTCCTCGTGCTCGAGGGCAAACCAGACCTCCCAATGGGGAGAGTCTACCGCGTGCTCCGGCATCCCTCGCTGCTCCAGCGTGAGCAGCGATCGGCGCCTGCTTCGACTACGGCACCGTCGACACCGGGATCCGCTACGGATCGAGGTGCATGTCGGCGTTCCTGGGACCGGGGGTGCCCAGACTTGCCTGCCTGCGGCCCATGGCGTGGCTCTATCGATGGCCCGATACGGCCCAGCTTCGACAACAACAACTCAAGACCATCGCGAGGAGCCAAGCCTCGCGAGGCGGACGACACCAAGACCCCCATGATGGGCGGCCTCCCCAGGCTGGCTCCAGAGGAGCGGAGATATCAATGCAAGCTGCACCTCGCGAGGTTCACATGACGTGAGCTGTGACGACCAAGGCCAGGCGAGCTCCAGCGGGCGCAGTGTACCACTTTCCTCTTTGGTGCTAAGGAGGCAAGCGCAGGCGAGGGGTCTCAAGGAATCAAGGAAAGGTTTCCATTCTGGCGCAACGAGACCAAGACCGCCAGGACGGAGGTCATCGCGGAGCCCACCGCAGCGTCACCACCACAGGCTTTTGCAGGCGAAGACCACTTTTGTCAGGATCACTTGTACTAGTTGTCTCCCTTCGAATTTGGCCGTTGTGGGATCCCTTCCCGCCTACATTTGAGAAGAGGACCACGGCCACTATAAATAGGACTTACCCACCACCATAGAGAGGACGGATCCATTCCACCCTGACCAGCTCACCAGTTCATCGAGCACAAGAATACCTCACCTCCTGAGGCTGTTCCACCATTGTGCTAGTTCATCAAGCCCCTCGAGGCAATCCACCACAAAGCTGGAGTAGGGTATTACACCGTAAGGTGGCCCGAACCAGGATAAACTGCTGTGTCTCTTGTCCCTTGGGTCGAGCTAGACCGTGGAATCGTTGAGCAGGCGGACTGGGGAAGACAAGTTCTTCGCACGCACCCTAGAGTTCGAACCTCTCTAGGCTCTGCGGAACCCTGAATCCGACATTTGGCGCGCCAGGTAGGGGTGCGTCGGAGCCTCTCTTCTGCCGGTCGACTCGCTGCCGCTCCACCGCTTCCATGGCAGACGCCCGTCGAGCCCATGCTGAGCGTCGGGTCGCCCTCGCCGCTCGCGTCGCCCAGACGGTGCCCGTCGGCGGGCCTCCCCATCATTCTCCATCGCCTGCCGCCAACGGCCAGGCGGGGCACGAGCAACAAGCTTCATCGCTGCACCCCTCCGTGCTGCATGATGGGCGCACGGCCACCCCGTCGCTGACTCCGGCAGGTTCGTCATCTCACGCTCGTCGCAGGCCGACAGACGCGCAGGCTGCATAGCTCATGGCGCGCGAGCTCCTGCGCTACCGCCCTGTCGACGACTTCTACGAAGACGGGCTGGACCGCATCGCCGAGCTTGTTAGTGCCACTGGGGGCTCGGCTGCGCCGTCTCTCTCGCTACCTCACCCGCCGCCTGCCGCGGGCGACATAGCCCATGGAGCGCCTCAGCCACCTCCCCGTCAAAACGTCGCCCTTGGACCAAGGCGCGCGGCCCCACGGAGTGACCCGCAGCGCAGGGTGCCCGCGCGCGAAGAAGAAAGCTGCCAAGAGGTCCAGCGGCCGCAAGAAGATGCTCCTGCGCTCCCAGCACCACCACGTCAAGACCGCACACCACTTGTGGTGGTGGCGCGTGAGCGCCAAGATCAGGCTCCACCTCCACGACGGGCTCCCATGACTGATATGTCTCCAACGTATCTATAATTTATGAAGTATTCATGCTATTATATTATCCATCTTGGATGTTTATGGGCTTTATTAAACACTTTTATATCACTTTTGGGACTAACCTATTGACCCAGAGCCCAGTGCCAGTTCCTGTTTTTCCCTTGTTTCAGTGTTTCGAAGAAAAGGAATATCAAACGGAGTCGAAACAGAATGAAACCTTTTGGAGAAGTTATTTTTGGAAAGAAAGCAACCCGGAGACTTGGAGTCCACGTCAAGAAAGCAACGAGGAAGGCACGAGGCAGGGGGCGCGCCCACCCCTTGGGCGCACCCTCCACCCTCGTGGGCCCCTCGTGGCTCCCCTGATGTATTTCTTCCTCCTATATATACCAATATACCCTAAAACTATCGGGGAACAGAATAGATCGGGAGTTCCGCCGCCGCAAGCCTCTGTAGCCACCAAAAACCAATCGGGACCCTGTTCCGTCACCCTGCCGGAGGGGGGGATCCCTCACGGTGGCCATCTTCATCATCCCGGCGCTCTCCATGATGAGGAGGGAGTAGTTCACCCTCGGGGCCGAGGGTATGTACCAGTAGCTATGTGTTTGATCTCTCTCTCTCGTTTCTTTATTTGGCACGATCTTGATGTATCGCGAGCTTTGCTATTATAGTTGGATCTTATGTTTCTTCTCCCCCTCTACTCTCTTGTAATGGATTGAGTTTTCCCTTTGAAGTTATCTTATCGGATTGAGTCTTTAATGATTTGAGAACACTTGATGTATGTCTTGCCGTGCGTATCTGTGGTGACAATGGGATATCACGTGATTCACTTGATGTATGTTTTGGTGATCAACTTGCGGGTTCCGCCCATGAACCTATGCATAGGGGTTGGCACACGTTTTCGTCTTGACTCTCCGGTATAAACTTTGGGGCACTCTTTGAGGTTCTATGTGTTGGTTGAATAGATGAATCTGAGATTGTGTGATGCATATCGTATAATCATACCCACGGATACTTGAGGTGACATTGGAGTATCTAGGTGACATTAGGGTTTTGGTTGATTTGTGTCTTAAGGTGTTATTCTAGTACGAACTCTAGGGCTGTTTGTTTCACTTATAGGAATAGCCCAACGAACTGATTGGAAAGAATAACTTTGAGGTGGTTTCGTATCCTACCATAATCTCTTCGTTTGTTCTCCGCTATTAGTGACTTTGGAGTGACTCTTTGTTGCATGTTGAGGGATATTTATATGATCCAATTATATTATTATTGTTGAGAGAACTTGCACTAGTGAAAGTATGAACCCTAGGCCTTGTTTCCTAGCATTGCAATACTGTCTACGCTCACTTTTATCGCTTGCTACCTTGCTGTTTTTATATTTTCAGATTACAAAAACCTATATCTACCATCCGTATTGCACTTGTATCACCATCTCTTCGCCGAACTAGTGCACCTATACAATTCACCATTGTATTGGGTGTGTTGGGGACACAAGAGACTCTTTGTTATTTGGTTGCAGGGTTGTTTGAGAGAGACCATCTTCATCCTACGCCTCCCACGGATTGATAAACCTTAGGTCATCCACTTGAGGGAAATTTGCTACTGTCCTACAAACCTCTGCACTTGGAGGCCCAACAACGTCTACAAGAAGAAGGTTGCGTAGTAGACATCAAGCTCTTTTCTAGCGCTGTTGCCGCGGAGGCTAGGTAAGCGGCACTCACACCTCGTCAACTAAGCTCTTTTCTGGCGCCGTTGCCGGGGAGGTGAGTGCTTGAAGGTATATCTTTAGATCTTGCAATCGAATCTTTTTGTTTTTTTAGCACTAGTCTTTTTTGTAAAAGAAAACTTGAAAAAAAATTGAATTGAGTTTACCTCATACGCTTCATCTTTTTAATATCTTTCATGAGTATGATGGAAAGGAAAATTGTGCCAAAGTGTTAGAAGAAGAATGCATTAAATGTTTGGCACTAAATCTTTGAATAATGAGCATGATTGCAATGTTGTTAGTATGAACTCTTTGAATATCCATAGTACTAATGATGATTGTACTAGTTATGATGAAAATGTCTCCTATAAACATGTCAATTTTTGTGGAGTGCATTGGGTTTGCAAATACACACCAAATAGGGAAGATAGATATTGCAAGAGGCATAAGCATTTAGAAACTAAATTGTTGCAAGAAAGGCTGGATGTTTGTGCTGAAAATTTAAATTTTCCTTGCCGTACTTGTGAACTTTGCAATGAAAGTGGTCATTTAGCTATCCGATGCAAATTGTTTCATGATCTAATCATGTCCAAAAATTGTGATGAGTTGATTTCTCTTGCACATTATAATGAACTTAGCTTGCTTATGGGTTGCGAAGAAATGAAACATATAACTAGGCATCTTCCAGAATTTGCCCGTTGTAAACTTCTTGGTTTTGATCTAGAGGAAATTTATATGTATTGTGCGGTGAATTGCATTGAAAATCCATATATTGCCAATTACATAAAGAAAAAAAACAAATAGAAGATGAAGAGAATGCTAACGAAAGGGAAGAGACTTCCCAATATTCTCCTATTATTTCTTATGATGAATCAGGTAACGAGGAGGAGCCTTCTATTCAACAAATTTCATTAATAAGGAGCTTCGAAAAGAGGATTGAACCCACACATGAGGTGAAGAAGAAGAAAAGAGAAAGGGAGAGAGGTAAAAAGATATCTCTCCCAAATAATGTTGCTCCTATTATTGTTGTGCCCCATAAAAATGAATCAAAAATAATTGTGGAAGATGATGCACTTGATGATGATCTCGTTATGCGTATTGCTTGTTGTGATGATTATGATTGGGAAGATAATGATACTTCTTATGATCTTGAAAATCTTTTTGGCACTTGCTTGGAAGAATATTGTAACACCCTGAGAATCATGCTACAGTAACCCCCTGTGATTAAGCTAATCATGTTGCTAAACAGGGCTTGATCATTTAAAGTGAAAAATAAAAGTTTTCAAAAACTCAAACAAAAATGTTCTGTGGGTGCTAAATAATACACCGGCAATTATGGTGGAGAAAACTCCTTTTTATAAAATGCCTAAATACTTTAAATGAAATAAAACAGAAAAGGAAATAAACAAATAAAAAGAAAACAGAAAACAGAAACAGTCAGAGAAAAGAAAAAAAAGGGGAGCAGGCCTTCCCCCCCCACTGGACCCGTGGCCCATCTGCACCGAACCCCCCCGGCCCAAACTGGGCCGCACCCCCGCGCCCCCGGCCCAGCCCACCTCCTCCCTCGCCCCTTCCCTGTTCCCCCGACCCGGTCGGAACAGGGGCGCGCTACCGCCGCACCACCTCGCCGGCGGTGAACCCCGCGAGAGGATAAGGGCGCCAGCGGCCCCCCCGCTCCCTCGGGCCTCTCTCCCACTCACCCCGCTCACTCCCTCGGCCTCTGCGCCTCTCCCCCGGATCCGCGCCGCTCCCCTCTTCCCCACGCCCGACGCGCTCGCCGCCGTTCCCGTCGTTCTCGCGGCCACCGTGCCCCACTCGCCACCCCGCCGTGTCGTACGACGTCGCCGCCCTCGACTACACCCCCTCCGCCTCTCCGTCGAAGCTCGGAGCCACCGCAACGGCCTCCCCGAGCTCGCCTTCAACCTCGGACGCCGGCGACCCCCTTCTTCCCCGGCGCCGACCTGCTGCTCCTAAGCACCCACGGGCCTTTCTTGCGCCACGCGGTGAGCTCCTCTACCTCCTCCCCCACTCCGCTAGCTCGCCCACGCTCCCTAGCTTTTCCCCCACGCGCGCCCGAACGCCGCGCCGCGGAGCTCGCCGCCGGCGGGTCTCCGGTGACCAAATGGTCACGGGCTCAAGCTCACAGCGCTCCCCACCGCACGTAGAAGCTCCCCAGCCCCTCCGCTTGCTCGACCGCCTGCCGTAGCCCTGTTTCCGTCGGGCACCCGTGCGCGCCGCCGCCTCCGCCGCTCGCCGGCGCCGATTCCGGCCGAGTCCGGCGAAGCCCCGGCCACCCCTGGATGCGGCGCTGCGAGTTCTTTCGAATGGGCCTAGCCCTGTTCCTCCCCGAGCCCCGTAGCGCAATTCCGGCCAACTCCGGCGAGGGACCGCCGCGGTTTTGGTCGCCGGAGTTGCGCCGGCGCAGGCCGCCGACGTGGCTGGCCTGGCCCCCCCCAGTGCCACTGCCAGTGGGCCCGTGGGCCCCGTTGACTGGGTCCACCCAGTCAACGTGCTGACTGGGCAGGCCCAGCCACTGACATGCGGGCCCCGCCGCAAAATTAAAAAAAAAAGAAAAAGAAAAAGAAAATGTTTTATAAATAAAAATAATTAGTTTAATTAATCTCTCACTGGCAGGTGGGCCCAGTAGTTAATTAACTAAAAGTTAATTAGTTTAATCCTCTGTTAACCCACTGTCTATGACAGGTGGGTCCCCCGTGTCAGTTTGACCAGTCAACCCGGACTGTTGACCGCTGACGTCACTCATACGTCATGTCCCTTTTTCTGTTAATTAAATAATTCCAGAAATTCAAATAAACTTTGAAAATTCATATCTTTTAAACCGTAACTCGGATGAAAATGTTTTCTATATGAAAGTTGCTCAGCACGACGAGACGTATCCGAATACGCAGTCCGTTCGTCCACCACACCTCCCTAACCTATCGAACTAGCAACTTTCCCCCTCCGGTCCGTCTGTCCGAAAACGTGAAACATCGGGAATACCTCCTGGATGTTCCCCCCCTTCACCGGTACCACCTACTGTCGCGTTAGGACACCCCTAGCACCGCTCACTGTCATGTCACGCATCGTCATGCTTATGTTTGCATTGTATTTACTGTTTCTTCCCCCTCTTCTCTCCGGTAGACTACGAGACCGACACTGCTGCTGCCCAGTTCGACTACGGAGTCGACGACCCCTCCTACTTGCCAGAGCAACCAGGCAAGCCCCCCCTTGATCACCAGATATCGCCTACTCTTCTCTATACTGCTTGCATTAGAGTAGTGTAGCATGTTACTGCTTTTCGATATCCTATTCTGATGCATAGCCTATCCTTGCTACTACTGTTGATACCTTTACCTGCAATCCTACATTCTTAGTATAGGATGCTAGATTTCCATCAGTGGCCCTACATTCTTGTCCGTCTGCTGTGCTACACTATCGGGCCGTGATCACCTGGGCGGTGATCGCGGGTATATACTTATATACTATATACATGACACATGTGATGACTAAAGTCGGGTCGGCTCGTAGGAGTACCCGCAAGTGGATCTTTGTGGCGGAGCGACAGGGCAGGTTGAGACCGCCTAGGTAAGAGGTGGGCCTGGCCCTGGTCGGCGTTCGCGGATACTTAACACGCTTAACGAGATCTTGGTATTTGATCTGAGTCTGGCCATTTGGTCTATACGCACTAGCCATCTACGCGGGAGTAGTTATGGGTATCCCGGCGTCGTGGTATCAGCCGAAGCCTTCGTGACGTCAGTGACTGAGTGGCGCGCGCCGTGTTGGACCGCTTTGACGTAACCGCCGTGATCGTGTGGGTTGCTAGGTCTGCTCGCGGCCGCGTTCGCAACGTGCAGGTGTGCATAGGGCGATGGGCCCAGACCCCTGCGCGCTTAGGATTAGACCGGCGTGCTGACCGCTCTGTTGTGCTTAGGTGGGGCTGCGACGCGTTGATCTTACGAGGCCGGGCATGACCCAGGAAAGTGTGTCCGGCCAAATGGGATCGAGCGTGTTGGGTTATGTGGTGCACCCCTGCAGGGAAGTTTATATATTCGAATAGCCGTGTCCCTCGGTAAAAGGACGACCCGGAGTTGTACCTTGAGCTTATGACAACTAGAACCGGATACTGAATAAAATACACCCTTCCAAGTGCCAGATACAACCCGGTGATCGCTCTCTAACAGGGCGACGAGGAGGGGATTGCCGGGTAGGATTATGCTATGCGATGCTACTTGGAGGACTTCAATCTACTCTCTTCTACATGCTGCAAGATGGAGATGTCCAGAAGCGTAGTCTTCGACAGGACTAGCTATCCCCCTTTTATTCTGGCATTCTGCAGTTCAGACCACTGATATGCCCCTTTACACATATAACCATGCATATGTAGTGTAGCTCCTTGCTTGCGAGTACTTTGGATGAGTACTCACGGTTGCTTCTCTCCCTCTTTTCCCCCTTCCTATCTATCTGATTGTCGCGACCAGATATTGGAGTCCAGGAGCCAGACGCCACCGTCGACGACGACACCTACGGCACTGGAGGTGCCTACTACTACGTGCAGGCCGCTGACGACGACCAGGAGTAGTTAGGAGGTCCCAGGCAGGAGGCCTTGCCTCTTCGATCGTTGCTACTTTTGTGCTAGCCTTCTTAAGGCAAAACTTGTTTAACTTATGTCTGTACTCAGATATTGTTGCTTCCGCTGACTCGTCTGTGATCGAGCACTTGTATTCGAGCCCTCGAGGCCCCTGGCTTGTATTAAGATGCTTGTATGACTTATTTATGTTTTAGAGTTGTGTTGTGATATCTTCCCGTGAGTCCCTGATCTTGGTCGTACACATTTGCGTGCATGATTAGTGTACGGTCAAATCGGGGGCGTCACAAGTTGGTATCAGAGCCGACTGCCTGTAGGAATCCCCCTTTCCGCACTCCTTGGCCGAAGTCGAGTCTAGACATTACAAAAACTTTTACTAACATGGTTGTGTGTCTTACGGGCCCACGTCGCCATTGGGTGGTACTAGGATCTTTTACTCCTCGACCTTTACTCTGGGACTCTGAACTCTCTTCTACTCGGGTTAAACGAATTTACTAACTCTAACACTAGGATCCCGTGACCGCGTTCACCCCAAAGATGGATAAGCCATAGTTGTTTCTTAGAATAGTATTTTGAACAATTCACACACTGTCAATTGACTCCTTTGAAACGTCTTTGCTTTCAGATGGAACCCTCGAGGCAGGTCGTGCGCCACACGACGGCCATTGGTGCCTCGGGATCACCTGCGGTGCTAGGTGAGATGATGACCTATCTGGGTTATCGCTGGCACCCTGAGTACACCGTCTACGAGGAGTACCAGGACTTTAACCAGGAGCAGTACCGTGCCATCGTCCACCTCTACTCTCGGGAGTACGACTCCACTACTGTGCTGCACACCGCACATGGTGTTGGTGTGACCATCGATATGGCTGTCCACGATGCAGCCTATGCTGCTCTGACACGTCTTCGTGGAGAGTATCGGGAGTTGGACACCTCCCCTTTCAGGCACATTGCTATCGCCTCTGATGTTGGTGCGGAGGGATACTATACTGCTGCCTACTCCACTGTCACCCGGGAGCCCTTCTACCATCAGCACCTGGTTCTGCATGCTGATGGGATGGATCGAGCTAACCGAGCTCTTCGCCACGAGATGTACACCACCCGTCAGCACCTTTACCGTGCTCTGACGCTACTGCACCCCTTTGTCCGGTCTGGACAGGTACCGCGTACTGCGATCTACCCAGCCAGGACCGTGATGCCCCACGGTGTTGGTTGGCCAGAGGTGGGAGGCTACTCTCCCGCACTTGGTCCTCTTCTGCCACCTGAGCGTCGGGCTCTACACTTGAGTATCCGCGGCCCCCAGTCTGCTGACGTCGAGGGCTATCCGTTGCCTCACTACCAGCTGTCGGGCTACGATTACCTCCACAGTACCTCTTGGGACTGATGTAGGCTTGATTGTAGTATTAGTTGCTGTCGCCGCGAGCCTGTGTGCCGCCTATGATGTTTTAGTCTATGTACTGAACTCTGTGTACTGAACTCTATGCATGACCCCTTTTGTAAACTATGCCGACTACTATGTAGTAGCTATCGTGCTCCTTTCAATTATGCATGTTTCATCATGAATGATTCTTGTCATTGCAAATTTTCTCAATGCTGAACTACCCCTGTTATATATTAGCAGGATGGTTAGACCAGGTGGTCGTGGTCGTGGTGGCGATGCCCCACCACCACCTGAGTACATGGCTGGTATGATCCAACAGTTCGAACTGAACCGCCAATTCATGGAAAACATGATGGCTCAGTTTCCTCGCCCCAATATGAACCAGCAGCCAGCCCAAGTGACTCTTCAAGATTTCATACGCCTCAACCCAACCATCTACCGCAGCTCAACTCAGCCTTTGGATGCTGATGACTGGCCCCGTGACATCACCTATGAGATGGAGTCTGCTGATGTAGCCCCTGCCAGCTATGTCAACTTTGCTTCCTTCTTTCTGAAGGGACCCGCAGCTCAATGGTGGGACAGCCACAGGCGTACTCTGCCAGCTGGAACAATCATCACCTGGCCAGACTTCCAAGCTGCTTTCCGTGCCCGCTTCATTCCTCAGGGAGTCATGGACCGGAAGAAGCGTGAGTTCCGCAACCTCACCCAAGGCAACAAAACTGTCGAAGCTTATCAGCGGGAGTTTCTGGACTTGTCCCGCTATGCTGAAGAAGACATTGCAACTGATGCACGCAGACAGGAGAAGTTCCGAGATGGACTACAAGCTGACATGAAGCTCGCACTTCTAGTGCATGACTTCGCCGATTTCGCCACCTTGGTGAATAAGGCCATCAATGTCGAGACTGGTCTGCAGGAATACCAGAGCTCTCAGAGGCGCAACCGTGACACGGGCTCATCTTCGGGCTCGCCCTCACAGAAGCGTAAGATATGGATCCCAAACAACATGTATTGTCCAAATGCACCTGCTCCCAGGAAATCTTATGCTGCACCGCGTCTGCCTCCTCCACCATCTAAGCAGTCAAAGCTACCAGCTCCCCCACATGGGGCTCCTGTTCCCACTCCCGATAATGGTCTGTGCTTCAAGTGTGGTCAACCGGGTCACTTTGCCAGGAACTGCTATCAGAACCAGAATCAACTGGCCCTTCCAGCAGCTGGCCGTGGTATCAACCAGCCCCGCAACAACAATGCTAAGTCTCATGGTCGCGCTCATGCCAACCACGTTGATCTCAGCGAAGCTCAAGACCAGCCTGCTACTGTGATGGGTACACTCCTCGTAAATTCAGTACCAGCATCCGTTTTATTTGATACAGGAGCATCCCATTCATTCATATCAGCAGAATTTGCATTCCTGCATGGCATTAATTACGAAGAGATAAACACTCCGCTAGTGGTACACACCCCTGCGGGCCAATGTCAAACCTCTATGGTTAGTCGCGATGTTACTGTTGAAATTGAAGGACTGGAATTTCTTGTCTCTCCCATCGTACTGAAGTCCTGTAGCATTGATCTCATTCTGGGAATGAATTGGTTAAAAGCGCATACTGCTTCAATCGTTTGCACCACTAAGACCGTCCATCTGCTACACCCTTCAGATGAGATAGTTACTTACCAAGCCCATCTGGTGCAAAATGCCGAGGCAAGGCTCTATGCATTGAATGCATTGAACGCTGCACCACTCGAGGGCATTGAAAACATTCCCGTCGTGCGTGAATTCCTCGACGTCTTCCCTGAAGAACTTCCGGGGATTCCCCCTGCTAGAGCTGTCGAATTCATCATCGACTTGAAACCAGGCACCACTCCTATAGCCAAGCGACCCTACAAAATGCCGCCGCATGAACTCCTTGAGCTTAAGGAGGAAATCGACAAGTCTCTTCGCAAAGGATTCATTCGCCCAAGTTGCTCTCCTTGGGGAGCACCTTCTCTCTTTGTCAAGAAGAAGGACGGGACAAACCAGTTAGTTCAAGACTACCGTCCTATAAACCAAGCTACCATTCAGAATAAATACCCTCTTCCTCGGATCAATGATCTGTATGATCAACTGGCGGGTTCGTCAGTGTTCTCTAAGCTCGACTTGAGGTTGGGCTACCACCAGATCCGTGTTCGCGAAGAGGATATCCCAAAGACCGCCTTCGGCTATGGTTCATACGAGTACACCGTCATGTCTTTCGGTTTAACCAATGCTCCAGCCACCTTCTCTCGTCTGATGAACTACATATTCATGGATTACCTCGACAAGTTCGTCGTGGTTTATCTGGATGATATCCTGATATTCTCCAAGAACGAAGAAGAACATGCTGAACATCTTCGACTTGTGCTGGAAAAGCTACGAGAACATCAACTATATGCCAAGTTCTCCAAATGTGAATTCTGGCTACCCGAAGTAACCTATCTTGGGCATGTCATCTCTAAGGATGGTATTGCCGTCAACCCTGAACGAGTTCAGGCTATTCTTGATTGGACTCCTCCCAAGAACGTTAAGCAAGTCAGAAGTTTTCTCGGTCTCGCCAGCTATTGCCGTCGATTTGTCGAGAACTTCTCTAAGATCGCCAGGCCTCTGACTAACCTGTTGCATAAGGGCGTCAAGTTCCAATGGACAGACAAATGTCAGGAAAGTTTCCAGGCACTCAAAGACAAGTTGACTTCTGCTCCAGTTCTAGCTCCACCTGATACTAAGAAGGATTTCGTCATTTACTGCGACGCTTCCCGTCAAGGGTTAGGCTGTGTCCTAATGCAAGACCGCAAAGTGATTGCTTATGCCTCTCGACAATTGCGCCCTCACGAAGAGAACTACCCAGTTCACGACCTCGAACTTGCTGCCGTCATTCATGCGCTGAAGCAGTGGCGACATTACCTTCTCGGTAATCGTTGCGAGATCTTCACCGACCACCAAAGTCTGAAGTATCTGTTTACTCAGCCAGACCTGAACCTCCGTCAGCAGAGATGGATGGAGCTTGTCGCAGACTTTGACTTGGGTATTTCCTATACGCCAGGCAAGGCTAATGTAATGGCTGATGCCTTGAGCCGCAAGTCTTACTGCAACCACCTCCAGGTTCACAAAGTTCAGCCCTCGCTTGTTGAAGAATTTAGGAAGCTGAACCTCCATATTGTTCCTCCGGGTGCACTCGCTCCCCCTCCTAAGGAGTTTCGCAAGATGAACCTCCACGTTGTTACCCAGGGTTCTCTCAATACCCTAGTTGCTAAACCAGATCTCGAGGACAGCATCAAAAGGCTACAGAAGTATGACTCTGAAGCCTACAAGATTAAGCGCTACCTCGCAGAAGGAAAGCCCTCATTCTTCACCATTTCTGAAGATGGCACCCTATACTTCAAGGGCCGCCTAGTGGTGCCATGTGCAGAGAAAAACCTGGATATGACACAGGAAGTTATGAAAGAAGCCCATGATACGCCTCTATGTATCCATCCTGGTAGTACAAAGATGTACCAAGATATCCGTCAGAGATTCTGGTGGACTAATATGAAGCAAGACATTGCTCGTTATGTTGCTGAGTGTGACGTTTGCCGTCGAATCAAAGCAGAACATCAAAGGCCTGCTGGAACTCTGCAACCTATCTCTATTCCTGAATGGAAATGGGACCATGTTGAAATGGACTTCGTCACTGGATTTCCCAAATCACAGAAAGGTAATGATGCTATTCTTGTCGTCATTGACCGACTTTCCAAAGTTGCACATTTTCTGGCAGTCAAAGAAACGATCACTGCTAGCCAGTTGGCAACGCTCTATATGTCCAGGATTGTTTCACTCCACGGTATTCCATTGGTTATCAGTTCAGACCGTGGTAGCTTATTCACTTCAAGATTCTGGGCAAGTTTCCAAGAAGCAATGGGAACTCATCTGTCATTCAGTACTGCGTTTCATCCTCAATCGCAAGGACAAGTTGAACGCGTCAATCAAGTTCTCGAAGACATGCTTCGAGCTTGCGTTATTTCCTTCGGCAAGAAATGGGAGGAATCTCTCCCGTATGCTGAGTTCTCTTATAATAATAGCTATCAAGCTAGTCTGAAGATGGCCCCCTTCGAAGTGTTATATGGACGAAAGTGCCGAACCCCCCTGAACTGGTCAGAAACTGGGGAACGTCCACTCATCGGACCGGATATTATCCAAGATGCCGAAGAACAAGTCCGCATTATTCGCGAGAATCTCAAGACTGCTCAGTCACGTCAGAAGAGTCAGTATGACCGTCATCATAAAGACATGGTCTATCAACCTGGCGAAAAGGCTTATCTTCGAGTCACACCTATGAAGGGTGCTCACCGCTTCGGGATCAAGGGCAAACTAGCTCCTCGCTATATTGGCCCATTCACTATTCTCGAAAGGCGTGGAAAAGTGGCATACCAACTGGAACTACCGCCGAACCTTTCTCAGGTTCACGATGTGTTCCATGTGTCACAGCTCCGCCGATGCTTCAAGGATCCAATCCGAGCTGTGGATCATGAAGTGCTCGAATTGCAGCAAGACCTCTCCTATAAGGAGCATCCGGTCCGCATTCTCGACCAAGCTGAACGCCGCACACGTCAGAAGGCGATCAAGTTTCTCAAAGTCCAGTGGTCGCACCATTCTGAAGATGAGGCCACTTGGGAACGAGAGGATCGTCTGCGCGAAGAATACCCCACACTGTTTCCTTCTACCTCCTAAATCTCGGGACGAGATTTCTTGTAGTGGAGGAGATTTGTAACACCCTGAGAATCATGCTACAGTAACCCCCTGTGATTAAGCTAATCATGTTGCTAAACAGGGCTTGATCATTTAAAGTGAAAAATAAAAGTTTTCAAAAACTCAAACAAAAATGTTCTGTGGGTGCTAAATAATACACTGGCAATTATGGTGGAGAAAACTCCTTTTTATAAAATGCCTAAATACTTTAAATGAAATAAAACAGAAAAGGAAATAAACAAAAAAAAAGAAAACAGAAAACAGAAACAGTCAGAGAAAAGAAAAAAAAGGGGAGCAGGCCTTCCCCCCCCACTGGACCCGTGGCCCATCTGCACCGAACCCCCCCCCCGGCCCAAACTGGGCCGCACCCCCGCGCCCCCGGCCCAGCCCACCTCCTCCCTCGCCCCTTCCCTGTTCCCCCGACCCGGTCGGAACAGGGGCGCGCTGCCGCCGCACCACCTCGCCGGTGGTGAACCCCGCGAGAGGATAAGGGCGCCAGCGGCCCCCCCCGCTCCCTCGGGCCTCTCTCCCACTCACCCCGCTCACTCCCTCGGCCTCTGCGCCTCTCCCCCGGATCCGCGCCGCTCCCCTCTTCCCCACGCCCGACGTGCTCGCCGCCGTTCTCGCGGCCACCGTGCCCCACTCGCCACCCCGCCGTGTCGTACGACGTCGCCGCCCTCGACTACACCCCCTCCGCCTCTCCGTCGAAGCTCGGAGCCACCGCAACGGCCTCCCCGAGCTCGCCTTCAACCTCGGACGCCGGCGACCCCCTTCTTCCCCGGCGCTGACCTGCTGCTCCTAAGCACCCACGGGCCTTTCTTGCGCCACGCGGTGAGCTCCTCTACCTCCTCCCCCACTCCGCTAGCTCGCCCACGCTCCCTAGCTTTTCCCCCACGCGCGCCCGAACGCCGCGCCGCGGAGCTCGCCGCCGGCGGGTCTCCGGTGACCAAATGGTCACGGGCTCAAGCTCACAGCGCTCCCCACCGCACGTAGAAGCTCCCCAGCCCCTCCGCTTGCTCGACCGCCTGCCGTAGCCCTGTTTCCGTCGGGCACCCGTGCGCGCCGCCGCCTCCGCCGCTCGCCGGCGCCGATTCCGGCCGAGTCCGGCGAAGCCCCGGCCACCCCTGGATGCGGCGCTGCGAGTTCTTTCGAATGGGCCTAGCCCCGTTCCTCCCCGAGCCCCGTAGCGCAATTCCGGCCAACTCCGGCGAGGGACCGCCGCGGTTTTGGTCGCCGGAGTTGCGCCGGCGCCGGCCGCCGACGTGGCTGGCCTGCCCCCCCCCAGTGCCACTGCCAGTGGGCCCGTGGGCCCCGTTGACTGGGTCCACCCAGTCAACGTGCTGACTGGGCAGGCCCAGCCACTGACATGCGGGCCCCGCCGCAAAATTAAAAAAAAGAAAAAGAAAAAGAAAATGTTTTATAAATAAAAATAATTAGTTTAATTAATCTCTCACTGGCAGGTGGGCCCAGTAGTTAATTAACTAAAAGTTAATTAGTTTAATCCTCTGTTAACCCACTGTCTATGACAGGTGGGTCCCCCGTGTCAGTTTGACCAGTCAACCCGGACTGTTGACCGCTGACGTCACTCATACGTCATGCTGACGTCATGTCCCTTTTTCTGTTAATTAAATAATTCCAGAAATTCAAATAAACTTTGAAAATTCATATCTTTTAAACCGTAACTCGGATGAAAATGTTTTCTATATGAAAGTTGCTCAGCACGACGAGACGTATCCGAATACGCAGTCCGTTCGTCCACCACACCTCCCTAACCTATCGAACTAGCAACTTTCCCCCTCCGGTCCGTCTGTCCGAAAACGTGAAACATCGGGAATACCTCCCGGATGTTCCCCCCCTTCACCGGTACCACCTACTGTCGCGTTAGGACACCCCTAGCACCGCTCACTGTCATGTCACGCATCGTCATGCTTATGTTTGCATTGTATTTACTGTTTCTTCCCCCTCTTCTCTCCGGTAGACTACGAGACCGACACTGCTGCTGCCCAGTTCGACTACGGAGTCGACGACCCCTCCTACTTGCCAGAGCAACCAGGCAAGCCCCCCCCTTGATCACCAGATATCGCCTACTCTTCTCTATACTGCTTGCATTAGAGTAGTGTAGCATGTTACTGCTTTTCGATATCCTATTCTGATGCATTGCCTATCCTTGCTACTAATGTTGATACCTTTACCTGCAATCCTACATTCTTAGTATAGGATGCTAGATTTCCATCAGTGGCCCTACATTCTTGTCCGTCTGCTGTGCTACACTATCGGGCCGTGATCACCTGGGCGGTGATCGCGGGTATATACTTATATACTATATACATGACACATGTGATGACTAAAGTCGGGTCGGCTCGTAGGAGTACCCGCAAGTGGATCTTTGTGGCGGAGCGACAGGGCAGGTTGAGACCGCCTAGGTAAGAGGTGGGCCTGGCCCTGGTCGGCGTTCGCGGATACTTAACACGCTTAACGAGATCTTGGTATTTGATCTGAGTCTGGCCATTTGGTCTATACGCACTAGCCATCTACGCGGGAGTAGTTATGGGTATCCCGGCGTCGTGGTATCAGCCGAAGCCTTCGTGACGTCAGCGACTGAGTGGCGCGCGCCGTGTTGGACCGCTTTGACGTAACCGCCGTGATCGTGTGGGTTGCTAGGTCTGCTCGCGGCCGCGTTCGCAACGTGCAGGTGTGCATAGGGCGATGGGCCCAGACCCCTGCGCGCTTAGGATTAGACCGGCGTGCTGACCGCTCTGTTGTGCTTAGGTGGGGCTGCGACGCGTTGATCTTACGAGGCCGGGCATGACCCAGGAAAGTGTGTCCGGCCAAATGGGATCGAGCGTGTTGGGTTATGTGGTGCACCCCTGCAGGGAAGTTTATCTATTCGAATAGCCGTGTCCCTCGGTAAAAGGACGACCCGGAGTTGTACCTTGAGCTTATGACAACTAGAACCGGATACTGAATAAAATACACCCTTCCAAGTGCCAGATACAACCCGGTGATCGCTCTCTAACAGGGCGACGAGGAGGGGATTGCCGGGTAGGATTATGCTATGCGATGCTACTTGGAGGACTTCAATCTACTCTCTTCTACATGCTGCAAGATGGAGATGTCCAGAAGCATAGTCTTCGACAGGACTAGCTATCCCCCTTTTATTCTGGCATTCTGCAGTTCAGACCACTGATATGCCCCTTTACACATATAACCATGCATATGTAGTGTAGCTCCTTGCTTGCGAGTACTTTGGATGAGTACTCACGGTTGCTTCTCTCCCTCTTTTCCCCCTTCCTATCTATCTGATTGTCGCAACCAGATATTGGAGTCCAGGAGCCAGACGCCACCGTCGACGACGACACCTACGGCACTGGAGGTGCCTACTACTACGTGCAGGCCGCTGACGACGACCAGGAGTAGTTAGGAGGTCCCAGGCAGGAGGCCTTGCCTCTTCGATCGTTGCTACTTTTGTGCTAGCCTTCTTAAGGCAAAACTTGTTTAACTTATGTCTGTACTCAGATATTGTTGCTTCCGCTGACTCGTCTGTGATCGAGCACTTGTATTCGAGCCCTCGAGGCCCCTGGCTTGTATTAAGATGCTTGTATGACTTATTTATGTTTTAGAGTTGTGTTGTGATATCTTCCCGTGAGTCCCTGATCTTGGTCGTACACATTTGCGTGCATGATTAGTGTACGGTCAAATCGGGGGCGTCACAAATATGATAATTGCTATACTATTGGTGCTATCCATACTATTAATAATGAGTGTGATTATGCTTATGATATGAAAAGGCCCAATCTTGGGGATGCTATGTTTGATGAAGATGATGTTTTTGAGAATATATTTGCTGAAATTAATGTTTGTCCCAAGCTTGGGGATGCTATGTTTAATGAAGATGATATTTTTAGCCTCCCAAGTTCTGATATGCAAAGTTGTTATGATGATAGCATGCCTTCGACCTATGATGATTATATTGATGAAAGTGGGTTTGGAAGAGTGTCAACTTTAGGAAGTAATGATCCCACTATTTTGGAGGATGTTGAATCTTATAATATTTATGAAAGTGGATTTGGAGAGGTCATGACTTTATTTAGTGATGTATCCACTATTTCGGAAGAGGTTTCAATCGATTATGATGAGAACAAAGTTGCTACTTATGATGATTATTGTGATGAAACTTATGCTATAAAAAGTAGTGATGATTATATTTATAAAACTTGTCATGATTATGAGTACCCTTTCTCTGAACATTACTCTTTTAATGTGGAAACAATTTATAGTATTCAAGTCTCTTACGATACTCCCACTATTCCGAATGAGAAGAATTTTGCTTATGTGGAGAGTAATAAAATTTCTATGCTAGTAGATCATGAAAAGAATGCTTTAATTGCTGGTTATATTGTTGAATTCATTCATGATGCTACTGAAAATTATTATGAGGGAGGAATATATGCTTGTAGGAATTGCAATAATATCAGGTTTCCTCTCTATGTGCTTAAAGTTTTGAAGTTATGCTTGTTTTGCCTTCCTATGCTAGTTGATTATTGTTCCCATAAGTTGTTTTCTCACAAAATCCCTATGCATAGGAAGTGGGTTAGACTTAAATGTGCTAGTCATATTCTTCATGATGCTGTCTTTATGTTTCAATTCTTATCTCTTATGTGAGCATCATTGAAATCATCATGCCTAGCTAGGGGCGTTAAACGTTAGCGCTTGTTGGGAGGCAACCCAATTTTATTTTAGTTTTTTTCTTTTTGGTTCTGTTTAGGGATAAAGAACCCATATCGCTTCTGTTAAGATGTGGTTTTATGTTTTAATTAGTGTTTGTGCCAAGTAAGACCTATAGGATCTTCTTGGATGATAGTTATTTGATCTTGCTGAAAATTCCAGAAACTTTCTGTTCACGAAAACAATTGTTTAAAATCACCAGAACGTGATAAAATACTGATTCCAATTTCAGAAGATCAATAAAAAAATTATCTAGGTCTTCCTATTTTGGTAGATTTTTCTGAGTTCCAGAAGTTTGCGCTAGTTACAGATTACTACAGATGTTCTGTTTTTGACAGATTCTGTTTTTCGTGTGTTGTTTGCTTATTTTGATGACTCTATGGCTAGTAAAATAGTTTATAAACCATAGAGAAGTTGGAATACAGTAGGCTTAACACCAATACAAATAAAGAATGATTTCATTACAGTACCTTTAAGTGGTGTTTTGTTTTCTTTCGCTGACGGAGCTTACGAGTTTTCTGTTGAGTTTTGTGTTGTGAAGTTTTCAAGTTTTGGGTAAAGATTCGATGGACTATGGAATAAGGAGTGGCAAGAGCCTAAGCTTGGGGATGCCCAAGGCACCCCAAGGTAATATTCAAGGACAACCAAGAGCCTAAGCTTGGGGATGCCCCGGATGGCATCCTCTCTTTCGTCTTCATTCATCGGTAACTTTACTCGGAGCTATATTTTTATTCACCACATGATATGTGTTTTGCTTGGAGAATAATTTTATTTTCTTTAGCTTTGCTTGCTGTCTGAATAAAATACCAAGATCCGAAATTATTAACTGAGAGAGTGTCTTCGCATAGCTACATAATTATTTAACTACTCATTGATCTTCACTTATATCTTTTTGGAGTAGTATGTCATTTACTCGTGTGCTTCACTTATATCCTATGAGTAAATGGTTGAATGATTTGAATGTCATAAATCTGAAATTATATATGTTTCATATGCTTATCCCATGGGGAGTAATACCTTCACATATAAGAGGTAGAGGTGGTAAATTTATTGAAGGTTAGTAAACATTGTATTGGTCACTTGAACAATTCATGAAAGAATATTGAAGGAAGAGAGATTTCACATATAAATATACTATCTTGGAAATCTTCTATGATTGTGAGCCCCATTAGTTATTTTCAAACCTGAGCAAATTAGTTGAAGTTGGACAAGGAAGACAACATAATGAGTTATGCTTGGGTATATTTGTATATAAGTTATATTGTTATAGATCCTCCAACATGTGGTGCTTGCTATTTAGAATCTTTTGCTAGCCAAAATATCTGTACTAAGCAGGAATACTGCTTGTGCATCCAAATTCGTTGAACCAAGTTTCTTCCATGAGTGTCCACCATATCTACCTATATGAGGTATTTACCTGCCGTTCCAAGTAAATTTGCATGTGCCAAACTCTAAACCTTCAAATAATAATCTGTTTTGTATGCCCGAATCGCTCATGTAGTGACTACGGGTTAGCAGTATCTTCCATGCTAGGTGGGTTATTCTCACGATGAGTGGACTCCGCTCATCATTCATGAGAAAATGGCTGGTAACTGGGATGCCCAGTCCCATGATCAAAAGATCGAAATCAAATCAAAAATAATTGCAAACAAAACTCCCCCAGGATTGATGTTAGTTGGAGGCACCCGTTGTTTCGGGCAAGCCAAGGATTGATGATTGTTGGTGGAGGGGGAGTAAAAATCTTTACCTTTCTGTTTGGGAACCGCCTATAATGTATGTAGTATGGAAGATATTGGGAACTCTTGGTCGTTATGTTGACAATGAAAGCATACCTCTCAAAATTATTTCATCTCTGTTTTAAAGCTTCGAGCTCTGGCACCTCTACAAATCCCTGCTTCCCTCTGCGAAGGGCCTATCTTTTACTTTTATGCAAGAGTCAGTAGTATTCCTTCTCATTCCAACCTACTCTTTAGTTGGCAAGCATCATCTGATGGAAAGATCTAGGCATATATGGCCATTCAAATATATTTGAGCATGAATTATTACTGTTGACATTACCCCTGAGGTAAAAGGTTGGGAGGCGAAACATTAAGCCCCTATCTTTCTCTGTGTTCGATGAATACTATTTGTTCTAAAAATATGCTTTGAGCGGTAGCAATCATGGAAGACTATATGATAGTTGAATATGTGGAGTTTGCTGAATCAACACTCTGACATAGACTCTTCCTGAAAATAAGATGAATTGTAATTGTTTGATGACTAATAAAACGGTTTGTTAGTTTTCAAGAAAGTTTATGTTCTATACATTAACAAGTGAATAGTTTGTTACTTGATCATGAAAAGTTCTATGAGTTGAGCTACTGTTATGACATATAATGATGCTAGAAAAGGTGATTGAAATTATCATTGATCAAACTTAGGCACCTGCTAGCATTCACACTTCATAAATTCTTTCTTTTATCATTTACCTACTCGAGGACGAGCAAGAATTAAGCTTGGGGATGCTGATACGTCTCCAACGTATCAATAATTTATGAAGTATTCATGCTATTATATTATCCATCTTGGATGTTTATGGGCTTTATTAAACACATTTATATCACTTTTGGGACTAACCTATTGACCCAGAGCCCAGTGCCAGTTCCTATTTTTCCCCTTGTTTCAGTGTTTCGAAGAAAAGGAATATCAAACGGAGTCGAAATGGAATGAAACCTTCTGGAGAAGTTATTTTTGGAAAGAAAGCAACCCGGGAGACTTGGAGTCCACGTCAAGAAAGCATTGAGGAAGGCACGAGGGAAGGGCGCGCCCTCCACCCTCGTGGCTCCCCTGACGTATTTCTTCCTCCTATATATACCAATATATCCTAAAACTATCGGGGAACAGAATAGATCGGGAGTTCCGCCGCCGCAAGCCTCTGTAGCCACCAAAAACCAATCGGGACCCTGTTCCGGCACCCTGCCGGAGGGGGGATCCCTCACCGGTGGCCATCTTCATCATCCCGGCGCTCTCCATGATGAGGAGGGGGTAGTTCACCCTCGGGGCTAAGGGGTTGGCACACGTTTTCGTCTTGAGTCTCCGGTATAAACTTTGGGGCACTCTTTGAGGTTCTATGTGTTGGTTGAATAGATGAATATGAGATTGTGTGATGCATATTGTATAATCATACCCACGGATACTTGAGGTGACATTGGAGTATCTAGGTGACATTAGGGTTTTGGTTAATTTGTGTCTTAAGGTGTTATTCTAGTACGAACTCTAGGGCTGTTTGTGACACTTATAGGAATAGCCCAACGGATTGATTGGAAAGAATAACTTTGAGGTGGTTTCGTACCCTACCATAATCTCTTCGTTTGTTCTCCGCTATTAGTGACTTTGGAGTGACTCTTTGTTGCATGTTGAGGGATAGTTATATGATCCAATTATATTATTATTGTTGAGAGAACTTGCACTAGTGAAAGTATGAACCCTAGGCCTTGTTTCCTAGCATTGCAATACCGTCTACGCTCACTTTTATCGCTTAGTACCTTGCTGTTTTTATATTTTCAGATTACAAAAACCCATATCTACCATCCATATTGCACTTGTATCACCATATCTTCGCCGAACTAGTGCACCTATACAATTTACCATTGTATTGGGTGTGTTGGGAACACAAGAGACTCTTTGTTATTTGGTTGCAGGGTTGTTTGAGAGAGACCATCTTCATCCTACGCCTCCCACGGATTGATAAACCTTAGGTCACCCACTTGAGGGAAATTTGCTACTGTCCTACAAACCTCTGCACTTGGAGGCCCAACAACGTCTACAAGAAGAAGGTTGCGTAGTAGACATCAGTGACCACCGCGGGCTGCCGAGCCTTCAATCCCGAGCTACCGTCTGGCCTGTGAAGTTCAAGCCCGACCTGCCTCCGCGCTACGACGGCACCCTCGACCTTGCTGAGTTCCCGCAGTTCTACGAGCTGAGTATCGAGGCGGCCAATGGTGATGAGAAAGTCATGGCGGACTGGTTTCCCATGGCCCTCAAGGATGGCGCGCGCTCGTGGCTCCTAAAACTGCCTGCGGGATCGATCTCCTCCTGGGGCGAGATGCGCGAGCGTTTCGTCGCCAACTTCCAGGGCACTCGCGACCGCTCGCCTGCCGCGGGTGTCCTGTGGCGCATCAAGCAGCAGCCAGGGGAAACCCTGCAGAAGTACATCCAGCGCTTCAACAACGTTAGCCTCAAGATCCCCAAGGTGTTGGGCGAGGCCATCATCTCAGCTTTCTCTGATGGCGTCTACGATGTCAAGATGAAGGAGGAGCTCGCCATACACGAGGACCTGTGCACGGCTCTGGAGATGTTCAACATGGCGACCAAGTGCGTGAGAGCTGAGGAAGGACGCCTCTCCCTCCTCGAGCTCCCAGCGGCCGGCCCAGAAGACAAGAAGGCCAAGGCCAAGGACGTGAAGCGCAAGGGGGCGACCGTGCTCGCGGCTGGACCAGAGATGAAGCGCGGCTGCGACCACCCAAAATAATCCAAGGGCAGCCGCCCATTCTACGTCTTCCACAACGTACACAACCACAACACCAATGACTGTCAGGAGCTCATGGCCATCCGCGACAGGCGCCTCGTGTGACGCCCCCGATTTGACCGTACACTAATCATGCACGCAAATGTGTACGATCAAGATCAGGGACTCACGGGATGATATCACGACACAACTCTACAACATAAATAAGTCATACAAGCATCATAATACAAGCCAGGGGCCTCGAGGGCTCGAATACAAGTGCTCGATCATAGACGAGTCAGCGGAAGCTACAATATCTGAGTACAGACATAAGTTAAACAAGTTTGCCTCCCGAAGGCTAGCACAAAAGTAGCAACGATCGAAAAGGCAAGGCCTCCTGCCTGGGACCTCCTAACTACTCCTCGAAGCCGAACTCCATGCAGAATCATCCTCGGGATCTCTAGCTCCTGGACTCCATCATCTGGTTGCGACAATCAGGTATAGAAAGGGGAAAAGAGGGAGAAAAGCAACCGTGAGTACTCATCCAAAGTACTCACAAGCAAAGAGCTACACTACATATGCATGGGTATATGTGTAAAGGGGCATATCAGTGGACTGAACTGCAGAATGCCAGAATAAGAGGGGGAGAGCTAATCTTGTTGAAGACTACGCTTCTGGCAGCCTCCATCTTGCAGCATGTAGAAAAGAGTAGATTGAAGTCCTCCAAGTAGCATCGTATAGCATAATCGTACCCGGCGATCCCCTCCTCGACGCCCTGTTAGAGAGCGATCACCGGGTTATATCTGGCACTTGGAAGGGTGTGTTTTATTAAGTATCCAGTTCTAGTTGTCATAAGGTCAAGGTACAACTCCGGGTCGTCCTTTTACCGAGGGACACGGCTATTCCAATAGATAAACTTCCCTGCAGGGGTGCACCACATAACCCAACACGCTCGATCCCATTTGGCCGGACACACTTTCCTGGGTCATGCCCGGCCTCGGAAGATCAACACGTCGCAGCCCCACCTAGGCTCAACAGAGAGGTCAGCACGCCGGTCTAAAACCTATGCGCGCAGGGGTCTGGGCCCATCGCCCTATGCACACCTGCACGTTGCGTACGCGGCCGGAAGCAGACCTAGCCCCCTTAATACAAGCGCGAGCTTACGGTCCAATGCGGCGCGCGCCACTCAGTTGCTGACGTCAAAAAGAGCTTCGGCTGATACCACGACGCCGGGATACCCGTAACTACTCCCGCGTAGATGGTTAGTGCGTATAGACCAAATGGCCAGACTCAGATCAAATATCAAGAACTCGTTAAGCGTGTTATTTTGAAGTAACCGCGGACGTCGACCAGGGCCAGGCCCACCTCTCTCCTAGGTGGTCTCAACCTGCCCTATC
Source organism: Aegilops tauschii subsp. strangulata (assembly GCF_002575655.3). Classification (NCBI taxonomy): domain Eukaryota; kingdom Viridiplantae; phylum Streptophyta; class Magnoliopsida; order Poales; family Poaceae; genus Aegilops; species Aegilops tauschii. The sequence continues at coordinate 442,806,647 of NC_053041.3, read as the reverse complement.
GCTCCGCCATAAAGTAACAGTCGGGGGCCGTCAGGAATCCAGGCCCACCTCTACCGGGATGGAGCCACCTGTCCTTTCAGCCCCCTCATCAGAATCACTTGCGGGTACTCCTCGAGCCGACCCGACTTTAGTCACCACATGTATCATGTATAAAGTATATAGGTATATACCCGTGATCACCGCCCAGGTGATCACGGCCCGATAGTATAGCACAGCAGACGGACAAGAATGTAGGGCCACTGATGGAAAACTAGCATCCTATACTAAGCAGTAGGATAGCAGGTAAGGGAAACAACTGTAGCAACAACGACAGGCTAATAGAATAGGATTAACCGAAAGTAGTAACATGCCACACTACTCTAATGCAAGCAGTAGATAGTAGAGTAGGCGATATCTGGTGATCAAGGGGGGGGGCTTGCCTGGTTGCTCTGGCAAGAGAGAGGGGTCGTCAACTCCGTAGTCATACGGGGCACCAGCAGCGGCGTCGGTCTCCTAGTCTACCGGAGAGAAGAGGGGGAAGAAACAATGAATACAATGCAAACAGATGCATAATGATGCATGACAAAGCAAACGCGGTGTTAGGTGTGCCCTAACGCGGTAAGGAGTGATACTGGCGGAGGGGGAAAACATCCGGGAAAGTGTTCCCGGTGTTTCGCGTTTTCGGACAGACGGACCGAAGGGGGAAAGTTGATAATCAAGCTACAGTAAACCTCTGCTAATGGTGCCACGTCACCTCGGTTACTGTTGATAACTGGAGTTAGTTCAAAAACGATTCAAATTAAAATCTAAAATATAGGCAAACAGTAAAATTTTCAAATATCAAAACTAAAATGTTCGGGTTGTGTCAAATGAATCGTAAGTAATTATGGTGGAGAAACCAAGCTTTGATAAAATATTTAAAGGCTCTAAAACAATTAAAACAATAGTGAAAACAATTAAACAAATGCCTATTGAATTTATAAAATGCCAAAACTATTTTATTATGGGTTAAGGATTAATCTCACAGTAGTTTGTTGATAAATACAAATTTGGGCACTGGTGGTAATTTTTGTAAAAGTAAAAAAATAAAAGAAAGTACAAATAATAAAATAAGAAAATAAGAAAAAGTAAAGAGAAAACAAACAGAAAAAAAGGAGAAGGAGGAAACCCCTGGGCCAACCCCCAGGCCCAGCCGGCCAACCCACCCATTACCTTATCCACTCACCAACCCCACCCACTCCACCGACACCCCACTCTCCCCTCCCTCCCCCGATCCAGATCGGATCGGGCTTGCCCCCGACGCCGCCCCGCTCGCCCCCGACGTCGCCCCGCTCGCCCCCGCCGCCGCCCCGACGACCCCGCCGCCCCGCTCACCCCCGACGCCGCCCCGACGACCCCTCGCCCCGCGACCACGCTGCCTCGCAGTTGGACGTCGCCACGCCGGAGCTCTTCCTCGCCGGACCTCCCCGCCGGCCTGCCTCCCCGTCGCCCGGTCGTCGCCATCGACCATCCCGAGCTTCCCCGAGCCCGCTGCCCGTGCCCTACTCCTCCTCTATGAGCTCCCCCCTCGTCTCTCTGCCGTGGCCGCGCTCGCGCATGACCGCGCCCCTCTGCTCCTGCCACGCGGGCGCCGTCGCCGCTCGTCGCGTGCCGCGTCGCCCGCTCCGCCCTCCAGCTGCTCGTGCTCCGGCCGCCACCCGTGCTCACCCCCTGCCTTGGCCTCGCCCTGCACCACTGGGCCGCGCACGCCTCCCCTCGCCTCCGCCGCTCGCCCCCGCGCACGTCGACGCGTCGCTGCCGCCCGGCCCGCGCACTGGCGGCACCGTGGCCGGCCTCTGCCGTGGCCAGCGTCGCCGCCCCCTGGTGGCCTCGGGCGCACACGGGCGCCCACGCCCGCACCAGTTTCGCCCGCTCCGCTAAGGCACCCTGGGCCACTGCCAGGTGGGGCCTCGCCCCCCTGAGCCACTGCCCCTGGGCCCGAATCCCCTTGGGCCACAGACAGGTGGGCCCCCGCGCCCAGAGAACGTTAGAAAAATGATTTTAAAAAATAAATTAAAAATAATAATATATAAATAAATAAATAAATAAATAAAGAAAATTAAAAAATATATAAATAAAACAAATAATAAAAATAAATTCAATTAATTAATTAATTAACTAAATTAATTAAGTTAATTAATCATGTTTAAATTAATCTAATTAGTTAGTTAATTTAATTAAACAGTAGTTAATTAGCTAACAGCCCCTGACAGGTGGGACCCACCTGTCAGGTTGACCAGGTCAACGGTCAACGTTGACTGCTGACGTCAGCATGACATCATGCTGATGTCATAAATCCATTTTCGAATTAAATTAAATAATTAATTAAATTCCAGAAATTATTAAAATCTTTATAATTTAATATAAAATAATCCGTAGCTCGGATGAAAATACTTTGTACATGAAAGTTGCTCAGAATGACGAGACGAATCCGAATACGTAGTCCATTTGTCAGCCACAAGTTCCATGTTCGCTATGCTAGGAACGTGTGGCTGACAAACGGACTACGTATTCGGATTCGTCTCGTCATTCTGAGCAACTTTCATGTACAAAGTATTTTCATTCGGGCTATGGATTATTTTATATTAATTTATAAAGATTTTAATAATTTCTAGAATTTAATTATTTATTTAATTTAATTCGAAAATGGATTTATGACATCAGCATGATGTCATGCTGACGTCAGTAGTCAACGTTGACCGTTGACCTGGTCAACCTGACAGGTGGGTCCCACCTGTCAGGGGCTGTTAGCTAATTAACTACTATTTAATTAAATTAACTAACTAATTAGATTAATTTAAACAGGATTAATTAACTTAATTAATTAATTAAATTTATTTTTATTATTTGTTTTATTTATATTTTTTTTAATTTTATTTATTTATTTATTTATATATTATTATTATTATTATTTTATTTTTTAAATCATTTTTTAAAGTTCTCTGGGCGCGGGGGCCCACCTGTCTGCGGCCCAAGGGGGTTCGGGCCCAGGGGCAGTGGCTCAGGGGGGCGAGGCCCCACCAGGCAGTGGCCCAGGGGGCCTTAGCGGAGCGGGCGAAACTGGTGCGGGCGTGGGCGCCCGTGTGCGCCCGAGGCCACCAGGGGGCGGCGACGCCGGCCACGCCAGAGGCCGGCCGCGGTGCGGCCAGTGCGTGGGCCGGGCGGCAGCGACGCGTCGACGTGCGCGGGGGCGAGCGGCGGAGGCGAGGGGAGGCGTGCGCGGCCAAGTGGTGCAGGGCGAGCCAAGGCAGGGGTGAGCACGGGTGGCGGCTGGAGCGCGAGCAGCTGGAGGGCGGAGCTGGCGACGCGGCACGCGACGAGCGGCGACGGCGCGCGCGTGGCAGGAGCAGAGGGGCGCGGTAACGCGCGGGCGCGGCCACGGCAGAGAGAGGAGGGGGGGAGCTCACAGAGGAGGAGTAGGGCACGGGGAGGCAGGCCGGCGGGGAGGTCCGGCGAGGAAGAGCTCTGGCGTGGCGACGTCCAACGGCGAGGCAGCGTGGTCGCGGGGCGCGGGGTCGTCGGGGCGGCGTCGGGGGTGAGCTGGGCGGCGGGGTCGTCGGGGCGGCGGCGGGGGCGAGCGGGGCAGCGTCGGGGGCGAGCGGGGCGGCGTCGGGGGCAAGCCCGATCCGATCTGGATCGGGGGAGGGAGGGGAGAGTGGGGTGTCGGTGGAGTGGGTGGGGGTGGTGAGTGGATAAGGTAATGGGTGGGTTGGCCGGCTGGGCCTGGGGGTTGGCCTAGTTGGGCCACGGCCCAGGGGTTTCCTCCGTCTCCTTTTTTTTCTGTTTGTTTTCTCTTTACTTTTTCTTATTTTCTTTTTTATTTGTAGTTTCTTTTATTTTTTTTAGTTTTACAAAAATTACCACTAGTGCCCAAATTTGTATTTATCAACAAACTACTGTGAGATTAATCCTTAACCCATAATAAAATAGTTTTGGCATTTTATAAATTCAATAGGCATTTGTTTAATTGTTTTCACTATTGTTTTAATTGTTTTAGAGCCTTTAAATAGGTTTCTCCACCATAATTACTTACGATTCATTTGACACAACCCGAACATTAGTTTTGATATTTGAAAATTTTACTGTTTGCCTATATTTTAGCTTTTAATTTGAATCGTTTTTGAACTAACTCCAGTTATCAACAGTAACCGAGGTGACGTTGCACCATTAGCAGAGGTTTACTGTAGCTTGATTATCCGGGCGTCACAATTCTCCTCCACTACAAGAAATCTCGTCCCGAGATTTAAGAGGGAAGCAAAGGGGGAAGGTTCGGGTTACGAAATTCTACGGAGTGTTCTTGGTCTTGGTTGTTCTTCTCGAAGAGGTTGATCCATTAGGTTGATGTCTCCAGTCTGCTGTTTCAGGTCGTCATGATGAAGTTGTCGTCCTTTCTTCGGGAACTCCATTGTACGTACGAAAGAATAAGGGGGTTTTCTGGGAGAACGGACCTCTGCAAGGTTGACTATCTGGTCCATATCATCGGGGAAGGTGGCGGAAAGTAACTCTCGAACTAAATCTTAAGAAAAAGCCGAGAGTAAGTAAGAAAGTACCATGAGAAGTTTCAAATCGATAGGCAAGCGTTCGATGCCTATCAGAAGGTGAAAGGGGTTCAGAGCAACGAGAATAAGTATTGCGTCTGACACCCGAATAGATCACTTGGCAGGTGGCCCGTGAGTTACATAAGAAGCCAAGCGCGAGGAATAGCTTTGAAAACCAGGGGTGTACAGGAGAGTCAGGTTTCAATCCTGTGGAACTGTGGGTTATGGGTCCACCATGTGGATTAAAAGTAGGAAGGATGGTGATGTCTTGCACGATCATGTACACAAGGCATGTCAGAGGATAGCCTGTCATTTATGTCGGCAACAACATCGGTACCAAGGGCGAGGGATGAAGGGAACCATTTTCCTACTCGTTGAACGAGGCGGACCAATAGGCAAAGTTCTCGTCCATCGGGGGTTACCGGAATGTCATCAACAATATTAACAGAGTCTTACTGATAGAGTTGTACACCGAGGTGTTTGCATAAGCCGGAGAATATTACTGCTTAGATCATATAGATCACAAGAAACGTTAAACCAACCAATGGAAAGGAAAATACGATTATCAGATTAAACAGAACAATGGAAAGGAAAATGTGTTTAAGCACATATTTCAGGGATATATCCTTCCGAAGGTCAAGCAGAGCATGATATCCACGACAGGATATAATGTAGAAAACCCTTTAGGTAAGGGGAGAGAAATTTCATGACATTACCCATACAACGGTGTTTGGATAATTGAGCAGGAAACAATTAGCTTTGGGCTTCAAATGTTCCTGTTGAAAATCGGAGTACCATAGACATGCTTCGAGATAGCATTGACATGGTCAACAGGCGAAAATCAGAATTTGGAAACAAAAAGGATCCATCAGGAACAACTTATAGAATAAGTCTTACAATTTCCTCATGGAAGAATAGTTAACCTTGCTAAAAAGGAAATTATAACAAAAGGTCCTCTGTCTAGGGGTGCTAAGCAAAGACACCACCTTACCGGGTTATGTAGAGACCAATATTATAACTCTTGGAAATATGTTCCAACCATCACATCTGACCGAGATTCAGATCTGATTGGTGTCACGATACCTCAGACTTAGGATGCCTGAGAAGAAAAGGAGCGGCACAATTTGATGGGATGACATTGTAAGATTCTCGGGAAATGAACTATGAAAGCAAGTTCCGAAACCAGAGTTCATCATTAAACCAAAGAGAGGGTTAGGAGGTGGCTGATGGACTCAGCGACATTCCATTGAGATTTCCAAAAGATGGATTTCCACAACTATGTGAACAAGGAGATAACATTAGCTAGATCGAATGACTTAATGATGTATGCTCGAGGAAAACATACACAGTTAAACATTGGTTGAAATGTGCACCCGAAATATGGGCTAGGTAGCACGATCAACGTTCGAATGATGATTCATTAAGCCATAGACGTAGAATGAAACTATAGACCAATAAATTCAAAGCAATAGGGTTGCTAGAAGTTTAGAATTTACACGTCACAGACCATTTGTCGGTATTTCGTTTAGAAACAACACGGGGACCAAGAAAGAATGGTGATGGTGAGAAGTATCACTGTACCAAGAATTCTTAAGAGGTGGAGTAATGCTCACGACATTCTTAACATCAAAGATGGTAATACTCCACGGTAGAACATAACATAGGTTGGATAGCAGGGAAATCAAGATACAACACAAAATGTGAACAAGTTTGTGTTGAGGGGAGGCAAGAATGTTGTCGATGATAACACAATTCATCGAGGGGCAAGGATGGTATTTCTCATCCTGAATTTCGACACACAACTTGGAAGAAGTCAAATTGTTGACAATGATCACGACAAATTTGTCGTGAGGTTTCCAAGAAGATGTAATTGATCAACGATGACATCAAGTCTAAGGAATGATGAAAGCGAAAGGTTATTGGAACCACGGGTAGGACACAATCTCGAAATCAAGTTTGCTATTCAAGGGGAAGTGATATGACGAGGAAGATCGACGCAAGGTTAGCTTACTGTCGAAATTTGTGCGCTGGGAAGGTCCAGGTAGCACAGTTAAAATCGGCACGATAAGGATATAGCCGATCAGGCTAGGAATGACTTAAATGATTATTAAACTCATAAGCAACGAAAATTACTTAGAGTTATTGAATCGGAGTGTGGAATTGATTCACTTATCGGTGTCCTTGAGGGGTTCTAACAACTCGGAGCCCGTGAAAAATTGGAATCAATGAGAATGTAATACTTGATGGAGAACTCATAAGAAGTTATGCAGTTCCGTGATAATCTCGAGATACCAGGGGGGTAATACTCGACGACAAACCAAAGTAGAGGTTGGACTGGGGTATTGCCCTTACAGAAGACAAGTGCTTAAACTTTTACGAGAAATGGTACTTAAAGGAGAACATGGTCGGAACCACGATTGCAAAAGGATCAATACACAGATACTAGACGATATCATATCAAGGAAATAGTTATTATTACAAGAAGCTTCTAAGATAGGATCTACATCGTGTCCATGGGCATGAACACAAAGTTCAAGGTCGACTCCCACTTCTCCAATGCATAACCTTTCATTCACTTCTCGCATTCGATAAAGGCATTAGTGTTGAAAGTTTTACCTGGTGAAATACCAGATGAGTATGGCCCGTGAAATCTTTCGGGCTCACATAGATTAGGTAAGGCATTGGTTCAACCCATCGAGGAATCTTAGGAACATATACCACAAATTTTTTTTGGAGTAATTAACACAAGCTCGAATGTAGAGCATGGTTCACAAAGCAGAGGATACAATTTACCAAAGGCATCATGTATCCGAGGATAAGCTCACAAGCTTATTTAATATGAAGGACATTATCGGATAAAATCCGACAAAAGGGTCTGGTGGTCCACAAGGGATCGGATGTGAGCATCAGTACTCAACCAGAGGAAGAAAGAATGCCAGGAGATCAGGTTATAGAAATAACTGACTAACTCAAAGCTCACATGTAAAGGAATTATAGTTTCCAAATCAAAGGATCAGAAGCAAATGCTCTGATTAAGGATGGATAACTTGAGTAAGCTTAGGGGTACAAACGACGACAATTTGATTAGTCGAGATCCAGCTCATGTTAAAAATGACGTCTGAGCCGGAAGGATGAATTCCAGGATCTGATTGAGGATTGCGAGCATTCGCAACAAATTGGATCAACGGACTCAAAATGATAATGGCAAGAGATGCCAATAATATTACGAGACTTAAGATTAATCATAATGCAAGTAAGCAAGAATTTCAAGAGCAAAAAGGCTCCTGAAGATTTTCGAAGATAGAATGATATTTTGAACACTTTTGTGAAATACTTGAATCAACTGGGGATGAGCGGATACTCGGTAAGTGCGAGAATTATCCGTAGGGGTATTCAGGTGACAAAGAACTGTATAGCAGTAAGCTCAAAGGATTCTTGGAACAACGGAGAGCGGTTCGGGGCATCTTGTATCAACAAGATCAACTTGGAATAAAATTAAGAACGACGGGTGTAAGTATTTATCCATAGATCAGTGGTAGGGAATTGCAAAAGCAACGAGCACAAAGTCTCGAGAACATCGGAGAATATTTGAGGGCACCTTGTAATAACAAGGGCAACTGGGGATGAAGGTATGAACGATAAAAGTATGTAGTTATCCATAAAGATTTATCGGTGGTAGGGATCGCAATGGCGAAGGGCACAAGGGTCTCGGGGAAGCATCAGAGAGTGTCTTCAGAATCTTCTGGTGCAGCAGGCGATCATCTGGCCGGAATGGGCTCTCCGGGAGAAAGTATTTATGAGAACCTACATTTAGTCTTTTTAGCAAAATCATTTAACCCGGATAGGAGAGAGTTCAGAGTCCCAAAGTAAAGGCTGAGGAATAAAAGATCCTACTACCACCCAATGGCGACGTGGGCCCGTAAGACACACAGCCATGTTAGTAAAAGTTTTTCAATGACTAGACTCGACTTCGGCCAAGGAGTTTGGAAGGGGGATTCCTACAGGCAGTCGGCTCTGATACCAACTTGTGACGCCCCCGATTTGACCGTACACTAATCATGCACGCAAATGTGTACGATCAAGATCAGGGACTCACGGGATGATATCACAACACAACTCTACAACATAAATAAGTCATACAAGCATCATAATACAAGCCAGGGGCCTCGAGGGCTCGAATACAAGTGCTCGATCATAGACGAGTCAGCGGAAGTTACAATATCTGAGTACAGACATAAGTTAAACAAGTTTGCCTTAAGAAGGCCAGCACAAAAGTAGCAATGATCGAAAAGGCAAGGCCTCCTGCCTGGGACCTCCTAACTACTCCTCGAAGCCGAACTCCGTGTAGAATCATCCTCGGGATCTCTAGCTCCTGGACTCCAGCATCTGGTTGCGACAATCAGGTATAGAAAGGGGAAAAGAGGGAGAAAAGCAACCGTGAGTACTCATCCAAAGTACTCGCAAGCAAGGAGCTACACTACATATGCATGGGTATATGTGTAAAGGGGCATATCAGTGGACTGAACTGCAGAATGCCAGAATAAGAGGGGGAGAGCTAATCCTGTCGAAGACTACGCTTCTGGCAGCCTCCATCTTGCAGCATGTAGAAAAGAGTAGATTGAAGTCCTCCAAGTAGCATCGTATAGCATAATCCTACCCGGCGATCCCCTCCTCGACGCCCTGTTAGAGAGCGATCACCGGGTTATATCTGGCACTTGGAAGGGTGTGTTTTATTAAGTATCCAGTTCTAGTTGTCATAAGGTCAAGGTACAACTCCGGGTCGTCCTTTTACCGAGGGACACGGCTATTCGAATAGATAAACTTCCCTGCAGGGGTGCACCACATAACCCAACACGCTCGATCCCATTTGGCCGGACACACTTTTCTGGGTCATGCCCGGCCTCGGAAGATCAACACGTCGCAGCCCCACCTAGGCTCAACAGAGAGGTCAGCACGCCGGTCTAAAACCTATGCGCGCTGGGGTCTGGGCCCATCGCCCTATGAACACCTGCACGTTGCGTACGCGGCCGGAAGCAGACCTAGCCCCCTTAATACAAGCGCGAGCTTACGGTCCAATGCGGCGCGCGCCACTCAGTCGCTGACGTCAAAAAGAGCTTCGGCTGATACCACGACGCCGGGATACCCATAACTACTCCCACGTAGATGGTTAGTGCGTATAGACCAAATGGCCAGACTCAGATCAAATACCAAGAACTCGTTAAGCGTGTTATTTTGAAGTAACCACGGACGCCGACCAGGGCCAGGCCCACCTCTCTCCTAGGTGGTCTCAACCTGCCCTGTCGCTCCGCCATAAAGTAACAGTCGGGGGCCGTCAGGAACCCAGGCCCACCTCTACCGGGATGGAGCCACCTGTCCTTTCAGCCCCCTCATCAGAATCACTTGCGGGTACTCCTCGAGCCGACCCGACTTTAGTCACCACATGTACCATGTATAAAGTATATAGGTATATACCCGTGATCACCGCACAGGTGATCACGGCCCGATAGTATAGCACAACAGACGAACAAGAATGTAGGGCCACTGATGGAAAACTAGCATCCTATACTAAGCAGTAGGATAGCAGGCAAGGGAAACAACTGTAGCAACAATGACAGGCTATGCAACAGAATAGGATTAACCGAAAGCAGTAACATGCCACACTACTCTAATGCAAGCAGTAGATAGTAGAGTAGGCGATATCTGGTGATCAAGGGGGGGCTTGCCTAGTTGCTCTGGCAAGAGAGAGGGGTCGTCAACTCCGTAGTCATACGGGGCACCAGCAGCGGCGTCGGTCTCGTAGTCTACCGGAGAGAAGAGGGGGAAGAAACAATGAATACAATGCAAACAGATGCATAACGATGCATGACAAAGCAAACGCGGTGTTAGGTGTGCCCTAACGCGGTAAGGAGTGATACCGACGGAGGGGGAAAACATCCGGGAAAGTGTTCCCGGTGTTTCGCGTTTTCGGACAAACGGACCGGAGGGGGAAAGTTCCATGTTCGCTATGCTAGGAACGTGTGGCTGACAAACGGACTACGTATTTGGATTCGTCTCGTCATTCTGAGCAATTTTCATGTACGAAGTATTTTCATCCGAGCAACGGATTATTTTATATTAATTTATAAAGATTTTAATAATTTCTGGATTTTAATTAATTATTTAATTTAATTCGAAAATGGATTTATGACATCAGCATGATGTCATGATGACGTCAGCAGTCAACGTTGACCGTTGACCTGGTCAACCTGACAGTGGGTCCCACCTGTCAGGGGCTGTTAGCTAATTAACTACTGTTTAATGAAATTAACTAACCAATTAGATTAATTTAAACATGATTAATTAACTTAATTAATTTAGTTAATTAATTAATTAATTAAATTTATTTTTATTATTTGTTTTATTTATATTTTTTAATTTTATTTATTTATTTATTGATATATATATATTTTTTAATTTATTTTTTAAAATCATTTTTTTAACGTTCTCTGGGCGCGGGGGCCCACCTGTCTGTGGCCCAAGGGGGTTTGGGCCCAGGGGCAGTGGCTCAGGGGGGCGAGGCCCCACCTGGCAGTGGCCCAGGGGGCCTTAGCGGAGCGGGCGAAACTCATGCGGGCGTGGGCGCCCGTGTGCGCCTGAGGCCACCAGGGGGCGGCGACGCCGGCCACGGCAGAGGCCGGCCGCGGTGCGGCCAGTGCGCGGGCCGGGCGGCAGCGACGCGTCGACGTGCGCGGGGGCGAGCGGCGGAGGCGAGGGGAGGCGTGCGCGGCCTAGTGGTGCAGGGCGAGGCCAAGGTAGGGGGGTGAGCACGGGTGGCGGCCGGAGCGCGAGCAGCTGGAGGGCGGAGCGGGCGACGCGGCACGCGACGAGCGGCGACGGCGCGCGCGTGGCAGGAGCAGAGGGGCGCGGTCAAGCGCGGGCGCGGCCACGGCAGAGAGAGGAGGGGGGAGCTCACAGAGGAGGAGTAGGGCACGGGCAGCGGGCTCGGGGAAGCTCGGGGTGGTCGACGGCGACGACCGGGCGACGGGGAGGTAGGCCGGCGGGGAGGTCCGGCGAGGAAGAGCTCCGGCGTGGCGACGTCCAACGGCGAGGCAGCGTGGGCGCGGGGCGCGGGGTCGTCGGGGCGGCGTCGGGGGTGAGCGGGGCGGCGGGGTCGTCGGGGTGGCGGCGGGGGCGAGCGGGGCGGCGTCGGGGGCAAGCCCGATCCGATCTGGATCGGGGGAGGGAGGGGGAGAGTGGGGTGTCGGTGGAGTGGGTGGGGTTGGTGAGTGGATAAGGTAATGGGTGGGTTGGCCGGCTGGGCCTGGGGGTTGGCCTAGTTGGGCCACGGCCCAGGGGTTTCCTCCTTCTCCTTTTTTTTCTGTTTGTTTTCTCTTTACTTTTTCTTATTTTCTTTTTTTTATTTGTAGTTTCTTTTATTTTTTTTAGTTTTACAAAAATTACCACTAGTGCCCAAATTTGTATTTATCAACAAACTACTGTGAGATTAATCCTTAACCCATAATAAAATAGTTTTGGCATTTTATAAATTCAATAGGCATTTGTTTAATTGTTTTCACTATTGTTTTAATTGTTTTAGAGCCTTTAAATATTTTATCAAAGCTTGGTTTCTCCACCATAATTACTCACGATTCATTTGACACAACCCGAACATTTTAGTTTTGATATTTGAAAATTTTACTGTTTGCCTATATTTTAGATTTTAATTTGAATCGTTTTTGAACTAACTCCAGTTATCAACAGTAACCGAGGTGATGTGGCACCAATAGCAGAGGTTTACTGTAGCTTGATTATCCGGGCGTCACACCTCGGTCGACTCCCCGAGTGCAACGATCGAGGCTATGACCGCGGAGTAGGCCAAAGTGGAGGACGCTGGGATGACGGCGGCCCCCGCCAAGAGTGGCGTGACCAGCCTCGTGAGGACCGCTGGCAGGGCCAACCTTGCGAGGGCGCCTGGAGAGATCAGCCTCGCGAGGACCGCCCTCAAGGCAACACCGTCCTCCCTCCGCTGCCACCACCACCAAGAAGGAACGACGACCACCACCAGGACGAAGGGCCGGGGGCTTCCAAGAGCCTCATGACATCGCCTGCATCCTAGGCGGCGCTCAGGCCCCAGCCTCTCAGCGCATCTTCAAGCAGTTCGTCCGTGAGGTGAACGCGGCCCTCCCCAGGCTTGAGGCCATGCGCCCACTCAGGTGGTCCAAGTGCATCATCACCTTCAGCTCGTCCGACTAGCTCAAGTGCGCGGCAACTGCCGGCGCCCTCCCGATGCTCTGCTCGCCCGTCATTAGCAACGTCCTCGTCACCAAGACCCTCATCGATGGCGGTGCGGGGCTCAATGTTCTTTCCATCGAGACGTTCGACCGCCTCCAAGTGCCCTATGATCAACTGCAGCCCACCAAGCCTTTCTCAGGAGTGACCGACGGCTCCACCACCCCGATAGGACAGATCCGCCTCCGTGTCACCTTCGGCCAGCGTGACAACTACCGCACTGAGTTCATCGACTTCGACGTCGCCCACATTCGCCTTCCATACAATGCCATCCTTGGGTATCCAGCCCTGGCCAAGTTCATGGCGGTGACGCATCATGGTTACAATATCCTCAAGATGCGAGGGAACTGCGACATCATCACGACCGCCTACGAGGAGAAGGACGCGGTGTGCTCTCTCGAGCGCGCCTACCAAACTGCTGCGGTCGAGAACCTAGACAACGAAGGCACCATCTACCCTCTCGAGGCCGTCCCCAAGAAGAAGAAGCATCTGCTCCGCCAAGAGCCTCAGGAGAGCGGTGTCTCCAGCGGCACCACCTCAGGACCTGCGCCCACAGATGGGGGCCTCCCTCTCTCACATAGGAAGGCGCGCCCGGCGCCCCTCTCAGGCTGGGCTTGGGGGCTATCTTCTGGAGGGCCTCTAACTTAGCCAACGTCACGAGGGACGCACTCGGGCACCACGTGGAGGCGTGCTTCAGCGCGCGTTTCCCCCACGAGGGCAGAAGGCATGGGATGCCAGATGCTCAGGAGTTCATCACCAAGGCAACCGAGGAGCTTCAAGAGGCGAGAGCCATGCGCGGCGACCACTGCCCACCACCTGGCGCGGCTCCTTGTCCTGGCGAGGACGACGAGCTGCGCATCTGCGTCAACATTCTAGGGCTCAACAGGGTAGCATCCCAGGAGTGCTTCTGGGCATCGCACGTCGGTCGGTGTGAGGGCCCCCCTCACAGCTACGTTCGCATGCCCTTCGGCCTGCCAAATGCGGTCGTTACCTTCTAGCATCGCCTGCGGAGTGTTCTCGCGGCTCAGGAGGCAGACACCAAGCAGTCCTGGCAGAAATGGCGACGGTCCTTCGCGAACCTCCCGAGCACCCAGAGCCTCCCGAGGTTCAGGACCTGGGCGGCTCATGAGGAGCGACTTCTCCAGCACGCATCTTCAGCCACTTCAACATCTCTTCAGCAATGGTACCATGTGACATTTTCCGGTTTATTCAGTTGGGGGCGTCCCTCGGGCTACATCATCCGAAGGCCACGTGGGTCCGTCCCTATGGCATGTATCATTTTGCAACTATCAAAACTAGCTCTGCGTTATCCATGAGATGATTTATGTCATCATTGTTGGGGAACGTAGCATACAATTTCAAAAAAATTCCTACGATCACGCAACATCTATCTAGGAGATGCATAGCAACAAGAGGGGAGAGTGTGTCCACGTACCCTCGTAGACCGAAAGCGGAAGTGTTATGTTAACGCGGTTGATGTAGTCAAACGTCTTCAAGATCCAACCGATCCAAGTACCGAACGTACGGCACCTCCATGTTCAGCACACGTTTAGCTCGATGACGTCCCTCGAACTCTTGATCCAGCAGAGGGTCGAGGGAGAGTTGCGTCAGCACGACAGCGTGGTGACGGTGATGGTGATGTGATCCGCGCAGGGCTTCGCCTAAGCACTACGAGAATATGATCGGAGGAGCAAACTGTGGAGAGAGATGATGCACATGGCTTGAAACAATTGTTGCGTCTCCAAGGGGTGCCTTGCTCACGTATATAAAGGAGGGAGAGGGAGGAGGCCGGCCCTAGGGGGCGCGCCATAAGGGTGGAGTCCTACTAGGACTACTAGTCCTAGTAGGATTCGGCCCCCCTTCTTTTCCTTCTCATGGAGGTGGAAAGGGGGAAGGAGAGGGAGTAGGAGAAGGAAAGGGGGTGGCGACCCCTTCCCTAAACCAATTCGGCCTCCTCCCTTGTGGGGGTGCACTCGCCCCTTGTGGGCTGGTTAGCCTCCCTCCTATGGACCATATGGCCCATATCTTTCCCTGGGGGGTTCTGGTAACCCCTCCGGTACTCTGGTATGTACCCGATACACTTCAGAACCCTTACGGTGTCCGAATACTACCTTCCAATATATCAATCTTTACCTCTCGACCGTTTCGAGACTCCTCGTCATTTCTGTGATCTCATCCGGGACTCCGAACAAACTTCGGTCACCAAAACACACAACTCATAAGACAAATCGTCATTGAACGTTAAGCGTGCGGACCCTACGGGTTCGAGAACTATGTAGACATGACCGAGACACATCTCCGGTCAATAACCAATAGTGGAACCTGGATGCTCATATTGGTTCCTACATATTCTATGAAGATCTTTATCGGTCAAACCACATAACAACATACGTCATTCCCTTTGTCAACGGTATGTTACTTGCCCGAGATTCGATCGTCGGTATCATCATACCTAGTTCAATCTCGTTACCGGGAAGTCTCTTTACTCGTTCCGTAATGCATCATCCCACAATTAACTCATTAGTCACATTGCTTGCAAGGCTTATAGTGATGTGCGTTACCGAGAGGGCCCAGAGATACCTCTCCGATACTCGGAGTGACAAATCCTAATATCGATCTATGCCAACCCAACAAACACCTTCGGAGACACGTGTAGAGCATCTTTATAATCACCCAGTTACGTTGTGACGTTTGATAGCACACAAGGTGTTCCTCCGGTATTCGGGAGTTGCATAATCTCATAGTCAAAGGAATATGTATAAGTCATGAAGAAAGCAATAGCAATAAAACTTAACGATCATAATGCTAAGCTAATGGATGGGTCTTGTCCATCACATCATTCTCTAATGATGTGATGCCGTTCATCAAATGAAAACACATGTCTATGGCCAGGAAACTTAACCATCTTTGTTAACGAGCTAGTCAAGTAGAGGCATACTAGGGACACTCTGTTTTGTCTATGTATTCACGCATGTACTAAGTTTTCGGTTAATACAATTCTAGCATGAATAAGAAACATTTATCATGATATAAGGAAATATAAATAACAACTTTATTATTGCCTCTAGGGCATATTTCTTCCAGTCTCCCACTTGCACTAGAGTCAATAATCTTGTTCACACCGCCATGTGATTTAACAACAATAGTTCACATCACTATGTGATTAATAACCATAGGTCACATCGCCATGTGACCAACAACCAAAGGGTTTACTAGAGTCAGTAATCTAGTTCACATCGTCATGTGATTAACACCCAAAGAGTACTAAGGTGTGATCATGTTTTGCTTGTGAGAGAGGTTTAGTCAACGGGTTTGCCACATTCAGATCCGTATGTATTTTGCAAATTTCTATGTCTACAATGTCTGCACGGAGCTACTCTAGCTAAATGCTCTTACTTTCAATATGTATCCAGATCGGGACTCAGAGTCATCCAGATTGGTGTCAAAGCTTGCATCGACGTAACTCTT
The DNA here is from genome assembly GCF_002575655.3 of Aegilops tauschii subsp. strangulata. Taxonomy (NCBI): domain Eukaryota; kingdom Viridiplantae; phylum Streptophyta; class Magnoliopsida; order Poales; family Poaceae; genus Aegilops; species Aegilops tauschii. The sequence goes on along the minus strand of NC_053041.3, from coordinate 442,790,355 downwards.
TACGACGAACTCTTTTATCACCTCCATACCGAGAAATATTTCCTTAGTCCTCTAAGGATAATTTTGACCGCTATCCAGTGATAAGCTCCTAGATTACTATTGTACTCCCTTGCCAAACTCATGCTAAGGTATACAATAGGTCTGGTACACATCATGGTATACTTTATAGAACCTATGGCTGAGGCATAGGGAATGACTTTCATTCTCTCTCTTTCTTCTGCTGTGGTCGGGCTTTTGAGTCTTACTCAACTTCACACCTTGCAACACAGGCAAGAACTCCTTCTTTGACTGTTCCATTTTGAACTACTTCAAAATCTTGTCAAGATATATACTCATTGAAAAATCTTATCAAGCGTCTTGATCTAGATCTCGATGCTCAATATGTATGTAGCTTCACCGAGGTCTTTCTTTGAAAAAATCCTTTCAAACACTCCTTTATGCTTTCCAGAAAATTCTACATCATTTCCGATCAACAATATGTCATTCACATATACTCATCAGAAAGGCTGTAGTGCTCCCACTCACTTTCTTGTAAATACAGCCTTCACCGCAAGTTTGTATAAAACTATATGCTTTGATGAATTCATCAAAGCGTATATTCCAACTCCGAGATGCTTGTACCAGTCCATAGATGGATCGCTGGAGCTTGCACACTTTTTAGCATCTTTAGGATTGAGAAAACCTTCTGGTTGCATCATATACAACAAATCCATTAAGGAATACAGTTTTGACATCCATTTGCCATATTTCATAAAATGTGGCAATTGCTAATATGATTCGGACATACTTTAAGCATCGCTACGAGTGAGAAAATCTCATCGTAGTCAACACCTTGAACTTGTCGAAAACTTTTTGCAACAAGTCAAGCTTTGTAGACAGTAACATTACCGTCAGCGTCAGTCTTCTTCTTGAAGATCCATTTATTCTCAATGGCTCGCCGATCATCGGGCAAGTCAATCAAATTCCATACTTTGTTCTCATACATGGATCATATCTCAGATTTCATGGCCTCAAGCCATTTATCGGAATCTGGGCTCATCATCGCTTCCTCATAGTTGTAGGTTCGTCATGGTCTAATAACATGACTTCCAGGACAGGATTACCGTACCACTCTGGTGCGGAACGTGCTCTGGTTGACCTACGAGGTTCGGTAGTAACTTGATCTGAAGTTTCATGATCATTATCATTAGCTTCCTCTCTAGTTGGTGTAGGCATCACGGGAATAGTTTTCTGTGATGATCTACTTTCCAATTTGAGAGAAGGTACAATTACCTCCCACTCACTTCTTTCGAGAGAAACTCCTTCTCTAGAAAGGATCCATTCTTAGCAACAAAGATCTTGCCTTCGGATCTGTGATAGAAGGTGTACCCAACAGTTTCTTTTGGGTATCCTATCAAGACACACTTCTCCAGTTTGGGTTCGAGCTTATCAGGCTAAAGCCTTTTCATATAAGCATCGCAACCCCAAACTTAAGAAACGATAGCTCAGGTATCTTGCTAAACCACAGTTCATACAGTGTCGTCTCAACAGATTTAGATGGTGCCCTATCTAACGTGAATGCAACTGTCTCTAATGCATAACCCCAAAACAACAGTGGTAAATCGGTAAGAGACATCATAGATCGCACACTATCTAACAAAGTACGGTTACGACGTTCGGACACACCATTACGCTGTGGTGTTCCAGGTGGCATGAGTTGCGGAACTATTCCACATTGTTTTAAATAAAGGCCAAACTCGTAACTCAAATATTCGCCTCCGCGATCAGATTGTAGAAACTTTATTTTCTTGTTACGATGATTCTCCACTTCACTCTGTAATTCTTTGATTTTTTCAAATGTTTCAGACTTGTGTTTCATCAAGTAGATATACCTATATCTGCTCAAATCATCTGTGAAGGTCAGAAAATAATGATACCCGCCACGAGCCTCAACACTCATCGGACCTCATACATCGGTATGTATTATTTCCAATAAGTCAGTGGCTCGCTCTATTGTTCCGGAGAACGGATTTTTAGTCATCTTGCCCATGAGGCATGGTTCGCAAGTATCAAATGATTCATAATCAAGTGATTCCAAAAATCCATCCGTATGAAGTTTCTTCATGCGCTTTACACCAATATGACCTAAACGGCAGTGCCACAAATATGTTGCACTATCATTATCAACTTTGCATCTTTTGGCATCAATATTATGAATATGTGTATCACTATGATCGAGATTCAATAAACCATTTACATTGGGTGTATGACCATAGAAGGTTTTATCCATGTAAACAGAACAACAATTATTCTCTGACTTAAATGAATAACCGTATCGCAATAAACATGATCCAATCATATTCATGCTCAACGCAAACACCAAATAACATTTATTTTGGTTCAACACTAATCTCGAAGGTAGAGGGAGTGTGCGATGGTGATCTTATCAACCTTGGAATCACTTCCAACACACATCGTCACCTCGTCCTTTAACTAGTCTCTGTTCATTTTGCAATTCCTATTTCGAGTTACTAATCTTAGCAACTGAACCGGTATCAAATACCCTGGGGTTACTATGAACACTAGTAAAGTACACATCAATAACATGTATATCAAATATACCTTTGTTCACTTTGCCATCCTTCTTATCCTCCAAGTATTTGGGGTAGTTCCGCTTCCAGTGACCATTCCTTTGTAGTAGAAGCACTCGGTTTCAGGCTTAGGTCTAGCTTTGGGTTTCTTCACGGGAGCGGGAACTTGCTTGCCATTCTTTCTTGAAGTTCCCTTTCTTTTCCTTTGCCCCTTTTCTTGAAACTAGTGGTCTTGTTAACCATCAACACTTGATGCTCTTTCTTGATTTCTACCTTCGCCGATTTTAGCATCGCGAAGAGCTCAGGAATCGTTTTCGTCATCCCTTGCATATTATATTTCATCACGAAGTTCCAGTAACTTGGTGATAGTGACTAGAGAACTCTGTCAATCACTATCTTATCTGGAAGATTAACTCCCACTTGATTCAAGAAATTGTAGTACTCAGACATTCTAAGCACATGCTCACTGGTTTAGCTATTCTCCTCCATATTGTAGGAAAAGTACTTGTCAGAGGTCTCATACCTCTCGACTCGGGCATGAGTCTGAAATACCAGTTTCAGCTCTTGGAACATCTTATATGCTCCGTGGCATTCAAAATGTTTTTGAAGTCCCAGTTCTAAGCCGTAAAGCATGGTGCACTAAACTATCAAGTAGTCATCATACCGAGCTTGTCAAATGTTCATAAGTCTGCATCAGTTCCTGCAATAAGTCTGACACCTAGGGGTGCATCAAAGACATAATTCTTCTGTGCAGCAATGAGGATAATCCTCAGATCACAGACCCGGTCCGCATCATTGCTACTATAATCTTTCAACTTAGTTTTCTCTAGGAACATATTAAAAATAAAACAGGGAGCTATACGCGAGCTATTGATCTACAACACAAATATGCAAAAACTATTTGGACTAAGTTCATGATAAATTAAGTTCAATTAATCATATTACTTAAGAACTCCAACTTAGATAGACATCCCTCAAGTCATCTAGATGATCACGTGGTCCAAATCAACTAAACCATGTCCGATCATCATGTCAGATGGAGTAGTCATCAATGGTGAACATCTCTATGTTGATCATATCTACTATATGATTCACGTTCGACCTTTCGGTCTCCAGTGTTCCGAGGCCATGTCTGTACATGCTAGGCTCGTCAAGTTTAACCCGAGTATTCTGCACGTGCAAAACTGGCTTGCACCCGTTGTATGTGAACGTAGAGCTTATCACACCCGATCATCACGTGGTGTCTCGGCACGACGAACTGTAGCAACGGTGCATACTCAGGGAGAACACTTATACCTTAAAATTTAGTGAGAGGTCATCTTATATTGCTACCGCCGTACTAAGCAAAATAAGATGCATAAAGGATAAACATCACATGCAATCAAAATATGTGACATGATATGGCCATCATCATTTTGTGCCTTTGATCTCCATCTCCAAAGCACCGTCATGATCTCCATCGTCACCGGCTTGACACCTTGATCTCCATCGTAGCATCGTTGTCGTCTCACCAACTATTGCTTCTACGACTATCGCTACCGCTTAGTGATAAAGTAAAGCAATTACATGGCGATTGCATTTCATACAATAAAGCGACAACCATAGGGCTCCTGCCAGTTGCCGATAACTTCTACAAAACATGATGATCTCATACTACAATTTATATCTCATCACATCTAGACCATATCACATCACAACATGCCTTGAAAAAACAAGTTAGACGTCCTCTACTTTGTTGTTGCAAGTTTTACTTGGCTGCTACGGGCTTCTAGCAAGAACCGTTCTTACCTACGTGTCGTGGTTTTGTCACGGCAGATGTCCTAGAGAAAGGACTTAGTCGTGGAGCCATCGCGATGGGTTAGCTTAAAGGGGTTAAAGCGGACAAGGGACGCAGAGAGTTTATACTGGTTCGGCCCCTTGCGGTGAAGGTAAAAGCCTACGATCCAGTTGTTGTGGGATTGCTTGGGTTTCGATGACCAGGGAGCGAATACGCTTTGCCTGGGTCTCGAGTTGTTGTTTGTTGTCCTCAAACCGCCACCGGGTCGTCCCCTTATATACATGGGTTGACGCCCGCCGGTTTATAGGATTCCGAGGCCGGCTCATAAACGTGTCCGGCCCGGTCTCTACTATTTCTGCCTTACAATACAAGCTTGCATATTAATGTCGGTTTATGACTACATGCATTAATCCGCCTTTGGGCCCTGGGCCTTCATAAAGCGCCATCATCTTTGTCTTCACGGGCTTCAAATATAATAACTCCTTATGGGGATAATCCGGCCTCTCCTGGCCGGTTTACACCCAGTAGTAATATTCCCAACATTAGGCCCCAGATTGATTTGAACTGGTTCATGTCAATCTTCAACACTTGAGAAACTTTCTTCTTCAGCACCTTCGCAGAAATCTTGTAAACCGCCATGATGTCATCTTCTAGGATCATGATAAACTGCCATGACGTCATCTCATTAATAAACCTCTGACAATCGAGGCGACAGCTCTGCCACATATCCAATATTTTAGCCTCCTCGATTTTGGCGCCTGTCACTTATCCCTTTGCCTTTATAAATAGGACCAGGGGGTCCTTTTCATTTTCTCCCCCGTGCCTCTTCGCATCGTATTCTTCCTCGCGCCGACGGAACCCTCAAGCTCTGTCGCCGCCGTCGATCTTCGCATCTGCCTCAACAACGGCCGCTGCATCAACCTGTTCGTACCAGAAAGCCGCGGCGTCTCTCCGCTGTTCCTCTGTCATTGGTAAACCTTCTCTCCTTCCACCCTAGATCTTATCATTAGGGTTTGTAGTCATCGGAGTTCTTCGAAGTTCTTGGAGCTGTTCTTCCCTACTCTCTTCAGTAGCACCAATGGCAAGTTAGATCTCATACTTTCCAGTGCCTTTGTAGCTTAAACTCCCTTTTCCTCATTAGAGCATCTGCTTTGCGTAGAAAAACTCATCTGGAACTGTTAAACTATTTAAGCACCCGCGCTTTCGTACCAGAAAGCCGCGGCGTCTCTCCACTGTTCCTCTGTCATTGGTAAACCTTCTCTCCTTCCACCCTAGATCTTATCATTAGGGTTTGTAGTCATCGGAGTTCTTCGAAGTTCTTGGAGCTGTTCTTCTCTGCTCTCTTCAGTAGCACCAATGGCAAGTTAGATCTCATACTTTCCAGTGCCTTTGTAGCTTAAACTCCCTTTTCCTCATTAGAGCATCTGCTTTGCGTAGAAAAACTCATCTGGAACTGTTAAACTATTTAAGCACCTGCGGTTTAGATCGCAATATATTTTGATTTACCAACACGCTACAGATCTGAAATTGTCATATCAATTCTGTGAAACTTGTTTTTCCTCACTTAGGTTTTTTAGATCTTGTACCTTTCATACTAATAACGGCGGTTTACCGTCTTTGAAAATGATAATCCGGTAGGTACCATTAGTCCCCTTTAAACCGCCGATGCATTTATCTTTGCACTCTCCATTGTCAAACTCTGGGTTAACGATGACAAACTCCGGTTTAACAACATGTATATATCCTTGCTTCTGCTTATCTTGCCCCGCTTTATAATTGTCCATTGTAAATCTTAAACCGGTAATAATCATGTTTCAGCTTCCCATTGAAATGGCCAAACAAGTCTATGAATGCAACTGGGTTCCTTCTCGGGTCACTGAAGATTAGTTAAACAGATGTGTCGCAACTGGCGCTTTAGCCAAGAAAGAGGTCATCCACTGGAGGGCCCCTGGTACGGAAAATCCTCTTGAACCCAAGGACGGAGAAGTAGTCATTTTTGTTGACCATCTGGGTCGAGGTTTTAGCCCTCCCGGTTCAAAATTCTTCCGAGATGTGCTTGCCAGTTCTCAGCTTCACCCTCAGGACATCGGTCCAAACTCTGTGTCCAACATCTGCCATTTCCAAGTCTTTTGTGAGGCTTATCTTCAAGAGGAGCCCACAGTTGAATTGTTTAGTGATTTCTTCCACTTAAACCATCGCACAGAATTCACAGATGGACCCAATACTGAACTCGGTGGAATGGTGGTTCAAAAAAGGAAAGAAGTCAGCTTCCCTCATGCCAAGTTTCACAATCACCCCAAGGAGTGGAACCAGACTTGGTTTTATTGCAATGACACATCTCCAACTGATGAAAACCCTTTGCCGGGTTACCGCCCTCACCGTCTTAGCAATACACATCCCTTTCCTCAGAGGTTAACTACAAAGGAAAGGGCCACCTATGCCCCACAACTGTCAAAGCTTAGAGCCTTCATGGCGAACGGTTTAACAGGTGTTGATTTTGCTCATTGTTGGATAAAGTGGAGTATTCTGCCCTTAAGCCGACACCCCGGTTTAATGTGTGAATACACGGGGAGCTTGAAGGACCCTCAACGACACATTGATATTCAGCTTACAGATGATGAAGTTACCGAGGCTGTGAAGAAGATGCTGAATGAACCGGAGGCTGTCTATAGCCAGACCGGATTAAGTCCTTTCTGTACCTCCAACAAACCGCCAGCTGTAAGAATCATATGACTTCTTTGCTTTCAGCTTAATCCCTTGAAATACTCTCAAAATTTTGTTCATCTTTGCCAGGGTGATGATCCATTCTGGAAGAAAAAACCACAGGATAAACTGGCAAAACCACAAGACAAACCGGCAAAGCCACTTCGCCCGAAGACCAAGGTTGTTAAAAACATGCCAAGAAAAGGACCACTGCGTCTTCCGAGCCAAATGCTGATGCCAATGTGGCTAATCCAGACTTAGAGGTAGAACTTGATTCTCTTGGTTCATTTTTCATACACCTCATTGACAATGATTATTATCAGGACGACGCGGAAAGCAGTCAAGCCGATGACGTAGAGGTAATTATCCTTTCCTACGGTTTAGATGTTGGGGAACGTAGTAATTTCAAAAAAATTCCTACGCACACGCAAGATCATGGTGATGCATAGCAACGAGAGGGGAGAGTGTTGTCCACGTACCCTCGTAGACCGAAAGCGGAAGCGTTATCACAACGCGGTTGATGTAGTCGTACGTCTTCACGATCCGACCGATCAAGTACCGAACGCATGGCACCTCCGAGTTCAGCACACGTTCAGCTCGATGATGTCCCTCGAACTCCGATCCAGCTGAGTGTTGAGGGAGAGTTTCGTCAGCACGACGGCGTGGTGACGATGATGATGTTCTACCGACGCAGGGCTTCGCCTAAGCTCCGCGACGATATTATCGAGGTGTAATATGATGAAGGGGGCACCACACACGGCTAAAATATCGTATATCAATTGTGTGTAGAGGTGCCCCCCTGCCCCCGTATATAAAGGAGCAAGGGGGAGAGGGCCGGTCAAGGGGAGGTGGCGCGCCCAATGGGGGAGTCCTACTCCCACCGGGAGTAGGACTCCTCCTTTCCTTGTGGGAGTAGGAGAAGGGAAGGGGGAAGGAGAAAGAAGGAAGGGGGCGCCCCCCCTCCCTAGTCCAATTCGGACTAGCCCATGGGGAGGGGTGCGGCCACCCTTTGGGGCCTTTCTCTCCTAATGAGGTGATCTTGTTAATCAAATGACAACTCATGTCTATGGCTAGGAAACATAACCATCTTTGATTAACGAGCTAGTCAAGTAGAGGCATACTAGTGACACACTGTTTGTCTATGTATTCACACATGTATTATGTTTCCGGTTAATACAATTCTAGCATGAATAATAAACATTTATCATGATATAAGGAAATAAATAATACTTTATTATTGTCTCTAGGGCATATTTCCTTCAGTCTCCCACTTGCACTAGAGTCAATAATCTAGTTCACATCGCCATGTGATTTAACATCAATAATTCACATCACCATGTGATTAACACCCATAGTTCACATTGTCATGTGACCAACACCCAAAGGGTTTACTAGATTCAATAATCTAGTTCACATCGCTATGTGATTAACACCCAAAGAGTACTAAGGTGTGATCATGTTTTGATTGTGAGATAATTTTAGTCAACGGGTCTGTCACATTCAGATCCGTAAGTATTTTGCAAATTTCTATGTCTACAATGCTCTGCACGGAGCTACTCTTAGCTAATTGCTCCCACTTTCAATATGTATCTAGACCGAGACTTAGAGTCATCTAGATTAGTGTCAAAACTTGCATCGACGTAACCCTTTACGACGAACCTTTTGTCACTTCCATAATCGAGAAACATATCCTTATTCCACTAAGGATAATTTTGACCGCTGTCCAGTGATCTACTCCTAGATCACTATTGTACTCCCTTGCCAAAATCAGTGTAGGGTATACAATAGATCTGGTACACAGCATGGCATACTTTATAGAACCTATGGCCAAGGCATAGGGAATGACTTTCATTCTCTTTCTATCTTCTGCCGTGGTCGGGCTTTGAGTCTTACTCAATTTCACACCTTGTAACACAGGCAAGAACTCTTTCTTTGACTGTTCTATTTTGAACTACTTCAAAATCTTGTTAAGGTATGTACTCATTGAAAAAACTTATCAAGCGTCTTGATCTATCTCTATAGATCTTGATGCTCAATATGTAAGCAGCTTCACCGAGGTCTTTCTTTGAAAAACTTCTTTCAAACACTCCTTTATGCTTTGCAGAATAATTCTACATTATTTCCGATCAACAATATGTCATTCACATATACTTATCAGAAATGCTGTAGTGCTCCCACTCACTTTCTTGTAAATACAGGCTTCACCGTAAGTCTGTATAAAACTATATCCTTTGATCAACTTATCAAAGCGTATATTCCAACTCCGAGATGCTTGCACCAGTCCATAGATGGATCGCTGGAACTTGCATATTTTGTTAGAAATTTTAGGATTGACAAAACCTCCTGGTTGCATCATATACAACTCTTCTTTAATAAATCCATTAAGGAATGCAGTTTTGTTTATCCATTTGCCATATTTCATAAAATGCGGCAATTGCTAACACGATTCAGACAGATTTAAGCATAGATACGAGTGAGAAACTCTCATCGTAGTCAACACCTTGAACTTGTCGAAAACCTTTTGCAACAATTCTAGCTTTGTAGACAGTAACACTACTATCACTGTCTGTCTTCCTCTTGAAGATCCATTTAATCTCAATGGCTCGCCGATCATTGGGAAAGTCAATCAAAGTCCATACTTTGTTCTCATATATGGATCTCATCTCAGATTTCATGGCCTCAAGCCATTTCGCGGAATCTCGGCTCATCATCGCTTCCTCATAGTTCGTAGGTTCGTCATGGTCAAATAACATGACCTCCAGAACAGGATTACCGTACCACTCTGGTGTGGATCTCACTCTGTTTTACCTACGAGGTTTGGTAGTAACTTGATCTGAAGTTACATGATCATCATCATTATCTTCCTCACTAATTGGTGTAGGAGTCACAGGAACAGATTTCTGTGATGAACTACTTTCCAATAAGGGAGCAGGTACAGTTACCTCATCAAGTTCTACTTTCCTCCCACTCACTTCTTTCGAGAGAAACTCCTTCTCTAGAAAGGATCCATTCTTAGCAACGAATGTCTTGCCTTCAGATCTGTGATAGAAGGTGTACCCAACTGTCTCCTTTGGGTATCCTATGAAGACACATTTCTCTGATTTGGGTTTGAGCTTATCAGGATGAAACCTTTTCACATAAGCTTCACAACCCCAAACTTTAAGAAACGGCAACTTTGGTTTCTTGCCAAACCACAGTTCATAAGATGTCATCTCAACGGATTTAGATGGTACCCTATTTAACGTGAATGCAGCTGTCTCTAATGCATAACCCCAAAAACGATAGTGGTAGATCGGTAAGAGACATCATTTATCACACCATATCTAATAAAGTACGGTTACGATGTTCGAACACACCATTACACTATGGTGTTCCAGGTGGCGTGAGTAGTGAAACTATTTCACATTGTTTTAACTGAAGGCCAAACTCGTAACTCAAATACTCTTCTCCACGATCAGATCGTAGAAACTTTATTTTCTTGTTACGATGATTTTCCGCTTCACTCTGAAATTATATGAACTTTTCAAATGTTTCAGACTTCTGTTTCATTAAGTAGATATACCCATATCTGCTCAAATCATCTGTGAAGGTCAAAAAATAATGATACCTGCTATGAGCCTCAATATTCATCGGACCACATACATCTGTATGTATGATTTCCAACAAATCTGTTGCACTCTCCATAGTTCCGGAGAACGGCGTTTTTAGTCATCTTGCCCATGAGGCACGGTTCGCAAGCATCAAGTGATTCATAATCAAGTGATTCCAAAATCCCATCGTATGGAGTTTCTTCATGCGCTTTACACCAATATGACCTAAACGGCAGTGCCACAAATAAGTTGCACTATCATTAACTTTGCATCTTTTGGCTTCATTATTATGAATATGTGTATCACTACGATCAAGATCCAACAAACCATTTTATTGGGTGTATGACCATAGAAGGTTTTATTCATGTAAACAGAACAACAATTATTCTCTAATTTAAATGAATAACCGTATTGCAACAAACATGATCAAATCATATTCATGCTCAACGCAAACACCAAATAACACTTATTTAGTTTCAACACTAATCCCGAAAGTATAGGGAGTGTGCGATGATGATCATATCAATCTTGGAACTACTTCCAACACACATCGTCACCTCGCCTTTTACTAGTCTCTGTTTATTCTGCAACTCCCGTTTTCGAGTTACCACTCTTTAGCAACTGAACCAGTATCAAATACTGAGGGGTTGCTATAAACACTAGTAAGTACACTTCAATAACATGTATATCCAATATACCTTTGTTCACTTTTCCATCCTTCTTATCCACCAAATACTTAGGGCAGTTCCGCCTCCAGTGACCAGTCCCTTTGCAGTAGAAGCACTTAGTCTCAGGCTTAGGTACAGACTTGGGCTTCTTCACTTGAGTAGCAACTTGCTTGCCGTTCTTTTTGAAGTTCCCCTTCTTCCCTTTGCCCTTTTCTTGAAACTAGTGGTCTCGTCAACCATCAACACTTGATGTTTTTCTTGATTTCTACCTTCGTCGATTTCAGCATCACGAAGAGCTCGGGAATTACTTTCGTCATCCCTTGCATAGTATAGTTCATCACGAAGTTCTACTAACTTGGTGATGGTGACTAGAGAATTCTGTCAATCACTATTTTATCTGGAAGATAAACTCCCACTTGATTCAAGCGATTGTAGTACCCAGACAATCTGAGCACATGCTCACTAGTTGAGCGATTCTCCTCCATCTTTTAGCTATGGAACTTGTTGGAGACTTCATATCTCTCAACTCGGGTATTTGCTTGAAATATTAACTTCAACTCCTGGAACATCTCATATGGTCCATGACGTTCAAAACGTCTTTGAAGTCCCGATTCTAAGCCATTAAGCATGGTGCACTAAACTATCAAGTAGTCATCATATTGAGCTAGCCAAACGTTCATAACGTCTGCATCTGTTCCTGCAATAGGTCTGTCACCTATCGGTGCATCAAGGACATAATTCTTTTGTGCAGCAATGAGGATAATCCTCAGATCACGGATCCAATCAGCATCTTTGCTACTAACATCTTTCAACATAATTTTCTCTAGGAACATATCAAAAATAAACACAGGGAAGCAACAACGCGAGCTATTGATCTACAACATAATTTGCAAAAATACTATCAGGACTAAGTTCATGATAAATTTAAGTTCAATTAATCATATTACTTAAGAACTCCCACTTAGATAGACATCCCTCTAATCCTCTAAGTGATCACGTGATACATATCAACTAAACCATGTCCGATCATCACGTGAGATGGAGTAGTTTCAACGGTGAACATCACTATGTTGATCATATCTACTATATGATTCACGCTCGACCTTTCGGTCTCTGTGTTCCGAGGCCATATCTGCATATGCTAGGCTCGTCAAGTTTAACCTGAGTATTCCGCATGTCCAACTGTTTTGCACCCGTTGTATTTGAATGTAGAGCCTATCACACCCGATCATCACGTGGTGTCTCAGCACGAAGAACTTTCGCAACGGTGCATACTCAGGGAGAACACTTTTATCTTGAAATTTTAGTGAGAGATCATCTTATAATGCTACCGTCAATCAAAGCAAGATAAGATGCATAAAAGATTAACATCGCATGCAATCAATATAAGTGATATGATATGGCCATCATCATCTTGTGCTTGTGATCTCCATCTACGAAGCACCGTGCTTGTGATCTCCATCTCCGAAGCACCGTCATGATCACCATCGTCACCGGCGCGACACCTTGATCTCCATCGTAGTATCGTTGTCGTCTCGCCAACTTATTTCTTTTACGACTATCGCTACCGCTTAGTGATAAAGTAAAACAATTACATGGCGATTGCATTGCATATAATAAAGCGACAACCATATGGCTCCTGCCAGTTGCCGATAACTCGGTTACAAAACATGATCATCTCATACAATAAAATATAGCATCATGTCTTGACCATATCACATCACAACATGCCCTGCAAAGACAAGTTAGACGTCCTCTACTTGGTTGTCGCAAGTTTTACGTGGCTGCTACGGGCTTAGTAAGAACCGTTCTTACCTACGCATCAAAACCAGAACGATAGTTTGTCAAGTTGGTGCTGTTTTAACCTTCGGAAGGACCAGGCGTAGCCACACTCGGTTCAACTAAAGTGAGAGAGACAGACACCCGCCAGACACCTTTAAGCATCGAGTGCTCCCAACGGTGAAACCAGTCTCGCGTAAGCGTACGCGTAATGTCGGTCCGGGCCGCTTCATCTCACAATACCGCTGAACCAAAGTATGACATGCTGGTAAGCAGTATGACTTATATCGCCCACAACTCACTTGTGTTCTACTCCTGCATAGCATCAACGCATAAAACCAGGCTCGGATGCCACTGTTGGGGAACATAGTAATTTCAAAAAAATTCCTACGCACACGCAAGATCATGGTGATGCATAGCAACGAGAGGGCAGAGTGCTGTCCACGTACCCTCGTAGACCGAAAGCGGAAGCGTTATCACAACGCGGTTGATGTAGTCGTACGTCTTCACGATCCGACCGATCAAGTACCGAACGCACGACACCTCCGAGTTCAGCACACGTTCAGCTCGATGACGTCCCTCGAACTCCGATCCAGCCGAGTGTTGAGGGAGAGTTTCGTCAGCACGACGGCGTGGTGACGATGATGATGTTCTACCGACGCAGGGCTTCGCCTAAGCTCCGCGACGATATTATCGAGGTGTAATATGGTGGAGGGGGGCACCGCACACGGCTAAAATATCGTATATCAATTGTGTGTAGAGGTGCCCCCTGACCCCGTATATAAAGGAGCAAGGGGGAGAGGGCCGGTCAAGGGGAGGTGGCGCGCCCAAGGGGGGAGTCCTACTCCCACCGGGAGTAGGACTCCTCCTTTCCTTGTGGGAGTAGGAGAAGGGAAGGGGGAAGGAGAAAGAAGGAAGGGGGCGCCCCCCCTCCCTAGTCCAATTCGGACTAGCCCATGGGGAGGGGTGCGGCCACCCTTTGGGGCCTTTCTCTCCTTTCCCGTATGGCCCATTAAGGCCCAATACGAATTCCCGTAACTCTCCGGTACTCCGAAAAATACCCGAATCACTCGGAACCTTTCCGAAGTCCGAATATAGTCGTCCAATATATCGATCTTTACGTCTCGGCCATTTCGAGACTCCTCGTCATGTCCCCGATCTCATCCGGGACTCCGAACGCCTTCAGTACATCAACATACATAAACTCATAATAAAACTGTCATCGTAACGTTAAGCGTGCGGACCCTACGGGTTCGAGAACTATGTAGACATGACCGAGACACCTCTCCGGTCAATAACCAATAGCGGAACCTGGATGCTCATATTGGCTCCCACATATTCTACGAAGATCTTTATCGGTCAAACCGCATAACAACATACGTTGTTCCCTTTGTCATCGGTATGTTACTTGCCCGAGATTCGATCGTCGGTATCTCGATACCTAGTTCAATCTCGTTACCGGCAAGTCTCTTTACTCGTTCCGTAATACATCATCCCGCAACTAACTCATTAGTCACAATGCTTACAAGGCTTATAGTGATGTGCATTACCGAGTGGGCCCAGAGATACCTCTCCGACAATCGGAGTGACAAATCCTAATCTCGAAATACGCCAACCCAACAAGTACCTTTGGAGACACCTGTAGAGCACCTTTATAATCACCCATTTACGTTGTGACGTTTGGTAGCACACAAAGTGTTCCTCCGATAAACGGGAGTTGCATAATCTCATAGTCATAGGAACATGTATAAGTCATGAAGAAAGCAATAGCAACATACTAAACGATCGGGTGCTAAGCTAACGGAATGGGTCAAGTCAATCACGTCATTCTCCTAATGAGGTGATCTCGTTAATCAAATGACAACTCATGTCTATGGCTAGGAAACATAACCATCTTTGATTAACGAGCTAGTCAAGTAGAGGCATACTAGTGACACACTGTTTGTCTATGTATTCACACATGTATTATGTTTCCGGTTAATACAATTCTAGCATGAATAATAAACATTTATCATGATATAAGGAAATAAATAAAAATTTATTATTGCCTCTAGGGCATATTTCCTTCATTAGATCCTCTGCCAACCTTGAAAATCCGTCGAGCAAACCGGAAAGTAAAATTTTCTCACCCCTTGCTTACTTGGACCCAAACTTACTTTTGAAGACGCAGCAACACGAGGCTCGCCGCACAACCCGGCACAACGGCCAGGTAGTTACCTCCGCCGGTTTACCGAATACTCAATTTCAGAAACGCCGATCAGAGGTCTCTTATACTCTTGACACTTCTTGCCCCAAGGCGGGTTGTTTCCGTCAGCCTCTTAACCCGTCTGATTCAAATTATCAGGGTACTTCCCACTCATCTTCTGGCGAGTCATCAACCACAAAGCTTCCATGTAACACCCCGGATGTAACTTTCCATATTTGTAACTCCAATTCTTGCCATTTTCGGCCATGTGATATGATATTCCCTTCGTGGTCGGGTTTTGTCTTTCGTTTTGCATTTTGTTCATGTCTTGCATTTCATATCATGTCATCATGTGCATCTCATTTTGCATACGTATTCGTCTCATGCATCCGAGCATTTTCCCCGTTGTCCGTTTTGCAATCCGGCGCTCCCACCTCCTCCGGCGCACCCCTCTTGTTTTCTTTTCGTGAGCGGGTGTTGAACGTTCTCGGAATGGGCCGAGGCTTATCAAGTGGCCTTGGTATACCACCGGTCAAGTTTCGTTCCATTTGGAGGTCGTTTGGTACTCCAACGGTTAACCGGGTAACCGCAAAGTCCGTTTGTGTGTTGCAGCAAAACCCCCCCTCAAAACCAGCCCAAAACCCCTCTAACTCACCTCCATGCTCTAGGTCATTCGATCACGATCGTGTGGGCGAAAACCGCATCTCATTTGGAGCCTCCTAGCTCCCTCTACCTATATATTTGCATCCCTTCCCGAAACATTCGCAGTCCAACCCTAGCCCCGCTCCCTCTCCGCCGCTGGACGCGTCCGGTCCGCGCCGGACAAATCCCCACCGACGGCCGCAGCGAACCAGCCGCCGCCACGTGGCCCCGGCCACCGCCCGTACGGTGCAGCCCGCCGAGGCCCGTAGCCGGCCCCCGCGGGCCCGTGCGCTCCGCCGCCGCCGCCCTTCGTCCCCGCGCGCGCCCTCCTGCGCCGCCGCCTCGCCGTGCCCCACCGCCGCCGCACCCCGAGGCGCCGGCCTCGACGCCGGCCGCCGCCGCCCGCCGTCCTCGCCCCCTTCTCCGACCCGAGCGCCTCCTCTCCGTCCCGACGCCGGCCGCCGTCGCCCCCTCCTCTCCCGTCACCGGCGAGCAGAGCTCCCTCGAGCCGATCCAGATCTGGTCAAACGAAGGTTGACCCCGAGATTCCCTGAAATTTTAAAGTCTGAGATTTTCTATATTATGTTGCATACTTCCTCATGTCATAACTCTCTGCATATAGCTCCGTTTCGCGCGTGTAATATATCGAAATGTTCGTCTCGTGATGCTCTACATTCTGCTCAAATGCACCATGTTCATTAGAGTCCATCTTTATGCCCAAATCTCTGGTGCAAGAGTGCTAGTTGCTGTTGTCTGCTGTTACTTAGCAGAACTTGGTGATTTGTTATTTTTGTTGCATTTAATCTGTGCATCTTATGGGCATGAGCTCTACATGTGTTTTGTTGTATGCCATGACATCTTTACAGAGGTGTATGCCATGTATTTTTGTGATCTCTGTGGTGACTAGAACAAGCATTCAAACTAGGCTCCGTAATGTTTCTGATTTCAGAGAGTAATTTCTCCAAGTCTTTTTCTGATGTTATTTTGTTGCCATGTATACTTGATGCTACAGAGAGATCCATGCATATTTTGGAGATGTTCAGTAAGGATGTTTTGTAGATATTGTTGTAATTGATCCATTCCTGCCCTTGTGTGCAATTATGGAGTGCCATAGCATGACTTAATCTTGCTCTACTTTTGTTATAAAATATTTCTGGCAGATTGTTTACGTGTTATTCAATTTTGCAAAGCTTGTTGTAGTTGGTTCATCCATGCTATGTATTTGCTCTTGCTATGGATAGCTTCATAAACATTCCATCTTGCTGTAGGTATGATTATTTTGTCATGCATTGCTTTGTGGTGAGTGCATCAAGCTCACCAAGATGCCTTCATATTATTGTTTCTGCCATGCTCTGTTTTCTGCCAAGTCTGAAACCTGTTAACGAAACTTGCTATGTTTACATGGTTGCCATCATATCTTCTGGTCCTTTTGGCTTATAGTCAGTAAAGGAATTTTGTCATATGCATTTAGTAGAATACTGTCATACCTTGTTTTGCCATGTTAAGTTCCTGTAGCATGTTGATTTTGTGCTCTGAACATTGCTACCTGATGCTGTTTCAGGCAGGTCAAGTAATTTCACTAAGTCTGTGATCCTGTTATCTTTTGCACTTTTTCCATGCTTGTTTGAACCTGCTGTGTTGTGATCTAGCCGTAGCTCAGTGTTCATCTTTTGTCAAGCATCTCCTGTAGATTACTGCCATATGCTTTGTTGCTATGTTGGAGTGCTATAGCATTGTTACTTGTTGCATTCTAAGTGCTATCATGCTGTTAATCGCAGATTCGTGTCATTTTTGTTTTGCTTGCCATTTGCAAACCGTGCATCCGTTTCCGGTGATCTTTATATCGATTTCAACCGAAATCATCTCATCTTTCCAGTGGCATGCTTGGTTTGTCAAGTTACTGCCTTGTTCATCATTTTTCGTCCGGAGTACGCATATGCATCGAAATCACTTCTATTTTTTGCTTTGCTAGTTGTTTGCTCTATTGCCATGCTGCGCTACCTACCACTTGCTATATCATGTCTCCCATATTGCCATGTCAGCCTCTAACCATCCTTTCCTAGCAAACCGTTGTTTGGCTAAGTTAACGCTTTTGCTCAGCCCTTCTTATAGCATTGCTAGTTGCAGGTGAAGTTGAAGTTGGTTCCATGTTGGAACATGGATATGTTGGGATATCACAATATCTCTTATTTAATTAATGCATCTATATATTGGGTAAAGGGTGGAAGGCTCGGCCTTATGCCTGGTGTTTTGTTCCACTTTTGCCGTCCTAGTTTCTGTCATACCTGTATTATGTTCCTTGAGTTTGCGTTCCTTACGCGGTTGAGTGATTTATGGGAACCCCTTGACAGTTCGCCTTGAATAAAACTCCTCCAGCAAGGCCCAACTTTGGTTTTACCATTTGCCACCTAAGCCTTTTCCCCCGGGTTTTCGCGAGCCCGAGGGTCATCTTTATTTAAACCCCCGGGCCAGTGCTCCTCTGAGTATTGGTCCAACCTGTCAGTCGCCGGTGGCCAGCAGGGGCAACTCTGGGCTCGCGTATCGGAAGCTTGGACAATCCGGTGTGCCCTGAGAACGAGATATGTGCAGCTCCTATCGGGATTTGTCAGCACATTCGGGTGGCTTTGCTGGTCTTGTTTTACCATTGTCGAAAAGTCTTGTAAACCGGGATTCCGAGACTGATCGAGTCTTTCCGGGAGAAGGTTTATCCTTCGTTGACCGTGAGAGCTTATGATGGGCTAAGTTGGGACACCCCTGCAGGGTATTATCTTTCGAAAGCCGTGCCCACGGTTATGAGGCAGATGGGAATTTGTTAATGTCCGGTTGTAGAGAACTTGTCACTTGACTTAATTAAAATACATCAACCGTGTGTGTAGCCGTGATGGTCTCTTCTCGGCGGAGTCCGGGAAGTGAACACGGTTTGAGTTATGCTTTGACGTAAGTAGGAGTTCAGGATCACTTTTTGGTCATTACTAGATGACGACCGTTCCGTTGCTTCTCTCCTCGCTCTCATTTGCGTTTGTTAGCCACCATATATGCTTAGTGCATGCTGCAGCTCCACCTCATTTCACCATCCTTTCCTATTAGCTTAAATAGTCTTGATCTCGCGGGTGTGAGATTGCTGGGTCCTCGTGACTCACAGATTCTACCAAAACAGTTGCAGGTGCCGACGATGCCAGTGCAGATGATGGGATCGACCTCAAGTGGGAGTTCGATGAGGAACGTGGTCGTTACTATGTGTCTTTTCCTGATGATCAGTAGTGGAGCCCAGTTGGGATGATCGGGGATCTAGCATTTGGGGTTATCTTATTTTCATTTGGATCTTGACCGTAGTCGGTCTATGTGTGTATTTTGGATGATGTATGATTATAATTATGTATTGTGTGAAGTGGCGATTGTAAGCCAACTCTCGTTATCCCATTCTTGTTCATTACATGGGATTGTGTGAAGATGACCCTTCTTGCGACAAAACCACAATGCGGTTATGCCTCTGAGTCGTGCCTTGACACGAGGGAGATATAGCCACATCGTGGGCGTAACATTCCACCCCTCAAGACAGTTCCTGGGTGAGTCATACCTTTAATTTTATTTTCAATGCCTTATGTTTGACACAATATCTTGACCTTTTATATTTTTTCTTCTCAGTGCCAAGCCAAGACCCAGCAGGAAGGCTCGGTTAAATAAACCGGCTGATGATAATGTGGTTATTGAACCGGAAAAGACTCCAGATCTGGAAGAAACCAATGTTGATGCCATGCTTAATGATCCGCCACCTCAAGACCATGACTTCTCTACTGAACAAGTAGAAGTTGACACCATAGGCCATGCTGATAGACCGACCAGCCCTGTCTGAACTGATGATAAACCGGGTAGTCCAGCTAAAGCTACTGATAAACCGCCAACTCCAGTAAAGGCTGCTGATGATAAAGATGATGATATTGTGATTACTGGCATTGGCCACACCACTCATGGCAATCCTGTCGCTTTATCAAAGCATACTGCCAAGGACGAGCTTTCTGCTATCGGCAAAGGCACATGGAACGCTGATTTGTCAAGCTATGCCCATCTCAATGCTCAAGACATTCACTCCGGCTTCTTGAACCGTCTGTACACCAGCCGCGACTATCAAGCCGGTTTGGTAAACTTAATGAAGGTGCGATATGAGGTAACTACATAACTGTTTTTCTCTTATGTCCAACTGCAATTTATCCACTCCAGTAGCCCCCAAGTGACGGTTTATGATACCAATCTAAACCGGGGCTTTGTAAAATCTCAATTCTGCATGCTTAGTCTCCGAGGGCCGGTTTAACTTATGAAGATGAACCGGGACTGTGTAGAAGAATACCCACAATTTTTGAGCAAACATACATTAGCCCCCAAGTGCCAAGAGCAATACTTGTATTGTGCTTGGGACTTTGCAGAAATTTCTGATAATGAGCAAATAAGCATTAGCCCCCAAGTATCAAGTGCATAACTTGTTATGTGCTTGGTACTTCAAATATGTACTGCCAATTCATGATATATCTGTCTCTTATAGGCTGAACTAAGCAAAAAGGAATCTCAAACCGCCGATCTTCAAGAAAACATCAAATCCCAGCAAGCCGAAACCTCCAAGGCCAAGGATGAGCTGACCAGCGCTTTAGCTGCTATGGAAAAGCTAAAGGAGAGTTTCAACAAGGAGCGGGCGGATTGGGATACTAAAAAATCCACTTTGCAAAAAAGGGCCGAGGATGCAGAAGCGGCCCTTAAACCGGTTGTAGATGAACTGACTGGCGTAAAGCGGCAGATACATGCCATGACTGCTGCTGTGTTCAGTAAACATCCTTGCTTTATATTTTCAACATATCATCCCATATGTTGTCGGTTTACTAACATGTGTAATGATGCAGGAACTCGCATTAGTCATCTGGGCTCTGACGTAGAGAAGAAGCTGAAGGCTCCTATACTCTTATAGAGCAGTTATATACCGGCGCGCAACGGATTATCTGCACCGCTTCTCACAACAAGCCGCCCCCTACTTTAATCAAGGAGACTTTAGAAAGGCTGTCAATGCTACCCGCCCGGGTAGAAGAGCTAAAGAGATCTGCTGCAAGGGCTGGTGCTTTAACCTTACTAACCCGGGAAAAAGCATGGGTGCCCGATCTTGATCCGGAGGATGTCAGCAAAGGTTATCCAAGCTTAAAAGAAGACGGATCAGAATTTGGCAATGAGGACCTCCGAGCCATAAACCGGGAAGTACGTCCACTGGCTTGCTAATTAGCTGAAGAAGCTGACCTTTCCCATTATCAGGCGAGCTATGACGTCAACAACAAACGGGTTGCTGCACCAACTCCTGAAGTTCAAAATCTCATCCCGCCAATTCGTAAGCACACTTATGCCCCTGACCTTGAACCGTCCACCCTATAAGCGATGAAGTTGTGTTCCAAGCCCTAACTGGGATCGACTGGACAACTATTGACTTCCAGCCGCTGGTTAGAGAGGAGGATGATGAACCGGTGCAAGATGATCCGCAGCCGTCAGGTCAAGCTGGTGATGAAGCCTGATCCGGAGGCCGGTTTAGCCTTCCACGTTCTTCAATAGTTACCAAAAAACAATTATTCTTTTGAGCACTGAAACGCCTTCTAATAGGCTAGTTAAAACACTTGTCTGCTATGCCATAATGCACATTTATCTGTGCCTGACACTTGCTAATCCGCCATGCTTTAATACATGTGATGTTCATATTCCATAGCAATTTATGCTATCCCTGCAGGACAAGAAGTCGAAAGTGCCCTGGACGGGTCATGATGCCCAGATATATAGCCAAGGTTTATAACCAAGGCTGTAAAAAGATAATCAAATATGAAAATAATTGATACCTGTGACCTTGAGTCATAATGTTGGCTGACCAACTTTGTAGTGAGGGTGATAACCCTAATCTTGAGTAACAATAACTCCTTTCATATTGTGCCGGTTTAAGATAAAACCGTTCCGGGTTGTGATAAACACCGGTTTATTCATTTCTGGTGACTCATAGTCGAAACCAGACCGGGTTAATAATCTCCGGATTATAACTGATCATATATTGACAACTTATAATTGAAAGTCAAGCCGGGTTAATGAACGCCAGTCTATCAAAAACTTTATAAATCTCATCAAAGGAGAAGGAAAAAACTTTTTCGAATAAAAGCAGATGAAAACTTGTAGTCGAGGCTTTTCACGGGCTACCAGGCCACAAATTCGAGGCTTTTCATGGGCTGCCAGGCCACCGAGTTAAACCATTTTACAAAGCCTTTTAAGATGGTCCTCAATCCTTAATCAATCGTCGTTTTAACTTGACAAGTTCAGGGTCTTATCAGAGTAACTTGTCAAAGTTCGACGGGTCATACCAGGTTTACCTGGGCGGAGTGACTTACTTAAGAAGGCAGGCTAACCCGGGGTTTTAGGTGTATACACCAGGCTTCCAAGCCGTGGCTTGATAGCCTATTGCAAGCGTAGATTCTTTGTTCATTGCGACAGCAAAGAATCCCCAAGTAACATTGGGAGCTATGCTCAGTGGGTGCCTATGTTTGAGTTGTTGTTTTGCCACACTCTCTTTGGCCCCGGAGTAGTTTGGCTTTGAGCCGATCAAGAGGTGTGACTATGGTTCAAATACGACCAAGCCCCCAAGTGATATTGTGGCATTGCGCCGATCAAGAGGTGTAGCTATCGTTCAAATGCAACCAAGCCCCCAAGTGATTTTTTACATAAAGCTTTGATAAGCTGAATCAAGGGGTAAACCGGACACCGCTTTATGAACATAAGCCCCCATGTAACCACACATGATATAAGAAAAACAACAGATACCCCGCTTTAGCCGAGGCTCCGGTTTATTATATTAATCATAATATATACATTGTCATAACTATGTACATGAGCAGAGCCTGTAGTTCAAGTATAGTAAGGCCGAAGATGAGCAATATTCCACGGCCGATGGGTGTCCTCCTCCGATTTACGTGAGTCTTTGCGCTCTCGAACATCTATAAGGTAGTACGACCCGTTGTGCAAATTCTTGCTAACCACAAAAGGTCCTTCCCAAGGTGGGGATAGCTTGTGCATATCCGTCTGATCCTGGATGAGTCGGAGCACCAGACCTCCTTCTTAAAAAGTTCTGGATCTAACCTGCGGCTGTGATAACGACGCAGATCTTGCTGATAAATCACCGAACGGGCTGCTGCAATGTCACGCTCCTCATCCAACAGGTCGAGTGCTTCCTGCCGTGCCTTCTCATTGTCAACTTCGACATATGCCGCCACACGAGGCCAGTCATGACGGATGTCACTAGGGAGAACCTCATCCGCTCCATAAACCGTGAAGAAAGGCGTGTAACCCATGGATCTGTTGGGCGTGGTATTGATGCTCCACAGTACAGAAGGTAACTCTTCCACCCAACAACCCGGCGTCCGCTGCAAAGGAACCATAAGCCGGGGTTTGATGCCTCTCAAGATTTCTTGATTGGCTCGCTCCGCTTGACCGTTGGACTGGGGGTGGGCCACTGATGATATGTCAAGCCGGATGTGCTCACGTTGACAGAACTCCTCCATAGCTCCTTTGGACAGATTTGTACCATTATCAGTTATAATGCTGTGTGGAAAGCCAAACCGGAAAATCACCTTCTTGAGGAATTGAACCACCGTAGCTGCATCACACTTACTGACTGGCTCCGCCTCCACCCACTTAGTGAACTTATCAACTGCCACCAAGAGGTGGGTCTTCTTGTCCTTGGACCTCTTAAAGGGCCCAAACATATCCAGCCCACAAGTTGCAAACAGCCAAGTGATTGGAATCATCCTCAATTCTTGAGCCGGTACATGAGCACGTCGTGAGAATTTTTGACATCCATCACACCTTTTGACCAAGTCCCCGGCATCAGCATGAGCCGTCAACCAATAGAAACCGTGACAAAAAGCCTTGGCTACCAGAGATTTTGAACCGGCGTGATGACCACAATGTCCTTCGTGGATCTCATGCAAAATTTCATTGCCTTCTTCAGGAGATACACAGCGTTGAAACGCCCCTGCCACACTGCAATGATGTAACTCTCCATTGATAATAGTCATGGACTTGGACCGCCGGATTATCTGCCTGGCCGAAATTTCATCTTCTGGTAACTCGCCCCGGTTCATATACGCCAAATATGGAACCGTCCAATCCGGGATAACATGAAGAGCCACCACCAACTGAGCTTCCGGATTATGCAACACATCCAGGAAGACATTGGGTGGAACCGGTTTACGTTGGGAACCCAAGCGGCTTAAAGCGTCCGCCACTTCATTCTTCCACCGGTCCACATGATCGACCTGATAACCTTTGAAGTGACCTGCAACAATATCCACCTCTCGACGATATGCCGGCATGAGTGGATCCTTGGAATCCCAAGTACCGGACACTTGTTGAGCCACCAGGTCCGAGTCACCGAAGCACTTAACTCGGCTTATATTCATCTCTTTAGCCATCCGAAGACCATGGAGTAAAGCCTCATATTCAGCTGCATTGTTAGTGCAAGGGAACATTAAACGGAGAACATAACAAAACTTATCACCTCGTGGGGAAGTTAATACGACTCCAGCCCCTGAGCCTTCCAATTGCCTGGACCCATCAAAATGAATAGTCCAATAAGTATGATCCGGCTTCTCTTCTGGCGCCTGTAATTCTGTCAGTCATCGATGAAGTCCACAAGTGCCTGAGATTTGACCGCCGTCCGGGGCACATATTTTAACCCGTGAGGCCCAAGCTCAATAGCCCATTTGGCAATCCGACCAGTTGCTTCCCTGTTCTGAATTATATCTCCCAAAGGAGCAGAACTGACCACAGTGATGGGATGACCCTGGAAATACTGCTTAAACTTCCGGCTTGCCATAAAAACTCCATACACCAGCTTCTGCCAATGCGGGTACCTTTGCTTGGACTCAATAAGTACCTCACTGATATAATAAACCGGATACTCTTTTCCGGCCTCCTTGCGCTCCACCACAATAGCCACGCTAACAGCCTGGGCGTTAGTTGCCACATATAACAACAATGGCTCTTTATCAACAGGAGCAGCAAGAACCGGCGGATTAGCTAGCTGCCGCTTTAACTCCTCAAATGCTTTATTGACGGCGTCACTCCAGATGAAGTCATCAGTTTTCTTCAGCATCTGATATAAAGGGATGGCCTTCTCACCAAGGCGACTGATAAACCGGCTCAACGCGGCAATCCGGCCTGCCAGGCGTTGAACATCATTGATACACTTTGTCACGGCCCTAGAATTTGCTTGTAATTAGTTGCATCAGCACCCATGCATCATGTCTAATTAAATTTGAAATGTGAAATGGGGATGTTCAAACCCTAGCACTTTGAAATCCAAATAGGTCCAGCTTTGAAAAAATATTTTCAATGAACCCAAAATGCCTTCATCAATGTTTGATAATTTTGGCAAGGCTTTGATTCCAAACCAAAAATAGTGAACATTTCTGGGGAATATTTTGGATCATTAGATTAAGTCATAAAGTATTTGAATTAGGGCATTTAAATGCTATTAATATTTTAAATGCTCTAATAATTCTGAAACTAGCTGAGGGCTGTTGGGAATAATTTCAAAAGTGCCCACAAATATTTTCAGGAGTTTTGAAAATGGTTTAGTATTTTTGCTAAATCAAAAAGAGAAGAAAGAAATAGAAAAACTGAAACAAAAGGAAAAGAGAGAGAGAAAAGAAACCTCATCTAGGCCTTACCTGGCACTATTGGCCTGCTGCTGTTTCGGCCCAGCCCACTAGGCGCTGCCCTGTCGTCTTCTTCCCGGCGCGAGTAGGAGCTGCTGTGTGCGACGGGCGCAGCCACCCCTGGCCACCTCCTGCTTGCCACCGAGGCGCCCCGAGCCTACCCGACGCGTCTGGAGACGCCCCGCAGCCCTCTCTGCCTCTCCCTCTCTCCTTGGACCCCCTCCACCTCCTCTGCTCCCTCTCCCGAGCACACCCGAACGCGCCGTCGCCACCGTCGTCGTTCACCGTGGCCACCGAGCTCCCTCCGCCGAGCCGTCGCGTCCAGTAGCTCCGTCGTCAAGCACCTCGTCTGCAAGCCGAAGGAAACGAGCCAGGACGCAGCGCAGCATCGCCAACGCGACCTTCTTCAACCTACAGCCGCGAGATCGCCGGCGCCCATTCCTCACCTCCGGTGCTTCCCCGAGCCATCCGACACCGCCAAACGACGCGCTGTGAGACCCTCCGCCTTTCCCCCCTGTTCACCCTCGCTCGTTCGTCCTCTAGTCGTGCCTGCCACCGCACCCGTGAGCTCCCCGCCGCCGTCCATGTTGCCGCCGAGCCCAGAGCTCGAATCACCCGAAGCTGAGCACGTCTGCGTGCCCAGCAAGCCAACGCCACCACCCGCACCCCCTACCGGGCCCTACAGCCTCATCCCGGCCAACCCCATGCTCCGGCCGCCGCAGCCGAGCTCGCCGCCGCCGACTCCGTCCACCCCCGCTCAAACCACAGCCACCAACGGATGCGTCTCGCTCCCCTCCGTCGAACGCCCCGCGCATCAAATGGTGGCCCACAGAACAAACCCGACGCAGGCACCGCCGCGGTCTGTGGTTGCCGGCGGTTAAACGCCGGCAGTTGACGTGGCACCATTAGCTTAGGTGCTAATCATGTTTAGTTAGTGTCTGGGTCGATGACATGTGGGTCCCTGAGCCTAATTAGGTTAGTCTAAATTTCCTGTTTAGATTAGTGCTAATCTGGTGGACCCCACGTGTCAGCTTTGACTTTGTCCTAGTCAATGTTGACCGGTCCCACCTGTCATCCACCCAAACCAGCTCAGTGACACTGACCAGTGGGTCCCACTAGTCAGGTTTGACCTGGACCGGGTCTGTTGACCTGCTGAGGTCAGCATGACGCAGTGCCGATGCAATAAACCCTTTTCTGGATTATTTCTATTTTAGAAATATCTGAAAATTCCAGAAAATGCCCAAAACTTCTAAAAATCATAAAAATTAATCTGTAACTCCAAATGCAAAAATTTATATATGAAAAATGATCAGAAAAATCCAATCTATGCATCTGTACTGTTTTCATGCATGTTAGAACAACTTATAGCTGCTGAATTGGACAAATCAAATACTGACATTTGAATGATCACATATGGAGTTTGAATTTGAATTTAGTGTTCAAACCAACTCCATTTAAATCATTGCTAGCTGCATTAGCTCAAATCACAACATATTGCCATGTCACATTCATGCATCATATTGTTGCATTGCATTGATTGTGTTCCTTCTCTATTGCCGGTATTTATTCCCCCTTGGTAGGTGTATGTTCTGACGATGAGTTCGATGACACAGATGAAGAGCTATATCGTCTTCAGAAGTGCCAGGCAAGCAAAACCCCCTTGTTCATTCCGATACAATCCCACTCTCTCGCTCCTGCTCTATTTTACTTGAGAAGGACTAGAGACTTGAGTGGTTAGTTAGGTCGTGGTCTACACCCACGTCGGCTTTCGCTTGAAGTCTGCCGAGCACATGTCGTGTGAAGACGCTAAGTGGTGGAAACATGTGTGAAGAAGTACACCCCTGCAGGGTTATAAATGATCTATTCGAATAGCCGCGTCCACGGTAAAGGACTTCTGGGTTGCCTATAATAGTTCATAGACAAGTGAAAGTGGATACTCTAAAATGCGCAAGATAAGCGTGAGTGCTATGGATGGCCTTCTCGTAGGGAGACAGGAGCGGATCCATAGTGGTGTATTGTATGGTGAATATGTGGACTCGTGTGCGCCACCTCAAAAGTGTTACTTGCAGTCGTAGTTCAGGTTAGCCACTGAGTCAAAGCTGGCTTGCTGCAGTCAAACTCCACCACCCCCTTTGTTGATACCGATGCATATGTAGATAGATCTGATGTAAGTCTTGCTGGGTACATTTGTACTCACGTTTCCCTATTTTATGTTTTGCAGAGAGACGTCAGTCTCGCTAGTAGTTCCGTGTGGACTTCGACGTTTAGCTTGTTACCTCAGCTATGATCTTGTGCCCTCGGCAGGGTCTTGTAGATAGTCAGGCTTCTCAGCCTTTTTCCTTTTGTAGTCGTCTGTACTCAGACATGTTTATGCTTCCGCTTGATGCTTGTATGCTCTGTATGTTGGTCATGAGACCATGTTTGTAATACTTGGCTCCTCGGAGCCTAATGAATAAATACTTGAGTCGTAGAGTTATGCTGTGATGCCATGTTGTATTTACACATATCGAGCATATTGTGTGTATGATTGAAATGCTTGGTATGTGTGGGATCCGACAACCTAGTTGTTTATCCTTGGTAGCCTCTCTTATGGGGAAATGTAGTCTTGTGCTTCCATGAGCCATAGTAGTCCGCTACAGCCCGGTTCACCGGAGTCCTGCTAGCCCAGCACTACTGCTCCGGAACACTTGACTAGCCGGCATGTGATTCACTTCATTCCTGTGTCTGTCCCTTCGGGGAAATGTCACGCGGTGATATCCAGAGTCCTGCCTAGCCTGCTATAGCCCGGTTCATCGGAGTCCTGTTAGCCCAGTGCTACAGCCCGGATTCCCACGCTGCTGACCGACATGCTCGATGTTGATTCATGTATGCCTGTCCCCGTAAGTTAGTGCCACTTTGGGTTCACGACTAGTCATGTCGGCCCGGGTTCTCTGTCATATGGATGCTAGCGACACTATCATATACGTGAGCCAAAATGCGCAAACGGTCCCGGGCCATGGTAAGGCGACACCCATGGGAATACCGTGCGTGAGGCCGCAAAGTGATATGAGGTGTTACCGGCTAGATCGATGTGACTTGGAATTGGGGTCCTGACACACTTCGGCTTAGCCAAAGAAGTTATAGCCTTGATTTTCCCTGGATTAGCTTCGATGCCTCTGTTAGAAACCAGAAAACCCAAGAGCTTGCCTGCCGGTACACCAAAGACACACTTGGCCGGATTAAGCATCATTTTATAAACCCGGAGGTTATCAAAGGTCTCCTTCAAGTCATCAATCAATGTCTCTTCCTTTCTGGACTTCACCACAATATCATCCACATAGGCATGAACATTGCGGCCGATCTGATCATGAAGACAATTCTGCACACACCGCTGATAAGTCGCCTGGGCACTCTTGAGCCCAAAGGGCATAGACACATAGCAGAAGGCTCCAAAAGGAGTTATGAAGGCTGTCTTCTCCTGGTCTTTAACTGCCATTTTGATCTGATGGTAACCAGAATACGCATCCAGAAAGCTCAAACGCTCGCAACCCACCGTAGCATCAATGATTTGATCAATACGAGGGAGGGCAAAAGGATCTGCTGGACAAGCCTTGTTGAGATCTGTGTAGTCCACACACACAGGCCATGTGCCGTTCTTCTTGAGTACCAGCACCGGATTAGCCAACCACTCAGGATGAAACACTTCGATGATAAATCCAGCCGCCAAGATCCTGGAAACTTCCTCACCAATAGCCTTCCGTCTTTCTTCATTGAACCGGCGAAGAAATTGCTTGACCGGTTTATACCTGGGATCGACATTGAGAGTGTGCTGAGCGAGTTCTCTCGGTACACCTGGCATGTCAGAAGGCTTCCATGCAAAGATGTCCCGATTCTCATGGATGAACTCGATGAGCGCGCTTTCCAATTTCGAATCCAAATTAGCACTGATGCTAAACTGCTTGGATCAATCGCCAGGAACGAAATCAACAAGCTTAGTCTCATCAGTCGATTTAAACTTCAAGGCCGGATCATGCTCTATAGTTGGTTTCTTCAATGAAGTCATATCTGCCGGATCAACATTATCCTTGTAAAACATCAACTCTTCTGTTGCACAAACCGACTCAGCATAGGCCGCATCACCTTCTTCACATTCCAAAGCGATCTTGCGGCTCCCATGCACTGTTATAGTTCCCTTGTGACCCGGCATCTTGAGCTACAGATAGACATAACAGGGCCTTGCCATGAACTTAGCATAAGCCGGCCGTCCAAACGGGGCATGATACGGGCTCTTGATTTTCACCACTTCAAAAGTCAATGTCTCTGATCTCGAGTCATGCTCATCTCCAAAAGCCACCTCCAGAGCTATCTTACCAACAGGATATGCCGATTTACCAGGCACCACACCATGGAAGACCGTATTGGACGGCTTAGGATTTTTATCTGTTAACCCCATGTGACGGAAGGTTTCATAATAAAGGATATTGATACTACTCCCCCCATCCATGAGTACCTTAGTGAACTTATAACCTCCCACCTGAGGCGCCACCAGCAAAGCCAGATGACCCGGATTATCAACCCGGGGTGGATGATCCTCTCTACTCCACATGATCGGCTGCTCAGACCAGCGCAAGTAATGGGGCACCGCCGGTTCAACGGAGTTCACTGCCCTTTTATGAAGCTTCTGATCGTGCTTGCACAGGCTAGTGGTGAAGACATGATACTACCCACTATTCAACTGCTTCGGGTTGCTCTGATAACCCGAGTGCTGCTGCTGCTACTGATTGCCCTGATGGTTATAACCACCTTGGTTGCCCTGATTGCTTTGATTGTTATGTCCGCTCTAATTACCATGAAAACCTGAACCGGAACTGCCTCCACCGTAACCCGGGCCATGAGATCCGGGACCTGAACCGCCGCCCGGTCCATGATCATACCGAAAAAATCAGAATTTTTGAACTCCTGCATGATATAGCAATCTTTCTTGAGGTGCGTAGCCGGTTTGTCCTGCGAGCCATGCTTTGGGCAAGGCTGGTTTAACAGATAAGACAGGCGCTCCGGATTAGGACTTGGCCCTCCACCACACCGGGGCGGTTTACCTTTACACCGCAGGCCCTTGTCCTGCGCGTTGGTGTTAGCCACAAAGTCTAAACTGTTATCCGCTTTACGCTTACCGCTGTTTCCATGACTCGCCGGGTTATGCTGCTGCCCCTTGATGTTGCTGCTCTTCTTTTCCTTCCCTGTCTTGTCATCGTCAGACTCAGGGTCCTTGGTACTATCAGAGTCGGCATATTTCACCAGAGCAGCCATGAGAGTCCCCATGTCATTGCAGTGACGTTTGAGCCGTCCCAACTTCAACTTCAGAGGTGCAAACCGGCAATTGCCTTCCAATGTCAAAACTGTTGTATCAGCATTGATGCGGTCCGATGAATGCAAAATCTCCGAAACCCGGCGCACCCAACGGGTTGTTGATTCTCCTTCCTCCTGGACACAGGCAGCTAAGTCCACAATTGACATGGGCTGCTTGCATGTATCCTTGAAATTCTGGATAAACCAGGCCCTTAATTCGGCCCATGACCCAATGGAGTTAGCCGGCAAGTTCTTCAGCCAAGTGCGGGCCGTCCCCTCCAGCATCATGGTGAAGTATTTAGCACATGCCGCATCGTCCACATCCAGCATCTCCATTGCCATCTCATAGCTTTCCACCTATGACTCGGGGGATAAATCGGCGGTGTAATTTGGCACTTTACGTGGGCCCTTGAAATCCTTGGGCAGGCGCACGTTGCGCAGCGCTGGGACGAGACACGGTACTCCCAAAGAACTGGAAGTAACCCCTGGCTCCACAGACGTGGTTGGACGAACCGGAGTAAGTTGGCGGGCTTCATGCTGCGCCGCTAACTCGGCCTCTTGACGTACGCTAGCACGATCCACCACATCCTGAGCATCAGCACCACCACCCGCCGGGTTATGGCCACGGGGCGAATTACGGTTTCGCGCACTGCTTGACACGGCCGGTTCATCCATGTGCCTGCTGTAACTCCGGCTTGGGCGGGGAGTAGAATGGATCCTTTCGCGGCTATATGAATAAGCCCGCTGTTGAGTCAAAGCTGTCTGAAGGAGCTCCCTAGCCCGTCGCGCCTCGACCGCTACTGGGGACTCGCCTTCGATCGGGAGAGCCGCCAATCGCGAAGCGGCATCGACAATGTTATCCATCGGGTTAGAGTAATGACCCGGTGGTGTTGGGACGTGTGATACGTCTCCAACGTATCTATAATTTTTGATTGTTCCATGCTATATTATATTCTGTTTTGGACATTAATGGGCTTTATTATACACTTTTATATTATTTTTGGGACTAACCTATTAACCGGAGGCCCAGCCCAGAATTGCTGTTTTTTGCCTATTTCAGAATTTCGCAGAAAAAGAATATCAAACGGAGTCCAAACGGAATGAAACCTTCGGGAACGTGATTTTCGGAACGAACGTGATCCAGAGGACTTGGACCCTACGTTAAGACATCAACCAAGAAGGCACGAGGTAGGGGGCGCGCCTACCCCCCAGGGCGCGCCCTCCACCCTCGTGGGCGCCACGTTGCTCCATCGACGTACTTCTTCCTCCTATATATACCTACGTACCCCCAAACTACCAGATACGGAGCCAAAAACCTAATTCCACCGCCGCAACCTTCTGTACCCGTGAGATCCCATCTTGGGGCCTTTTCCAGAGCTCCGCCGGAGGGGGCATCGATCACGGAGGGCTTCTACATCAACGCTAGAGCCTCTCTGATGATGTGTGAGTAGTTTACCACAGACCTTCGGGTCCATAGTTATTAGCTAGATGGCTTCTTCTCTCTTTTTGGATCTCAATACAATGTTCTCCCCCTCTCTCGTGGAGATCTATTCGATGTAATCTTCTTTTGTGGTGTGTTTGTTGAGACCGATGAATTGTGGGTTTATGATCAAGTTTATCTATGAACAATATTTGAATCTTCTCTGAATTCTTTTATATATGATTGGTTATCTTCGCAAGTCTCTTCGAATTATCAGTTTGGTTTGGCCTACTAGATTGATCTTTCTTGCAATGGGAGAAGTGCTTAGCTTTGGGTTCAATCTTGCGGCGTCCTTCCCAAGTGACAGTAGGGGCAGCAAGGCACTATTGTATTGTTGCCATCGAGGATAACAAGATGGGGTTTATATCATATTGCATGAGTTTATCCCTCTACATCATGTCATCTTACTTAAAGCATTACTCTATTCTTATGAACTTAATACTCTAGATGCATGCTGGATAGCGGTCGATGTGTGGAGTAATAGTAGTAGATGCAGGCAGGAGTCGGTCTACTTGTGTTGGACATGATGCCTATATACATGATCATACCTAGATATTCTCATAACTATGCTTAATTCTGTCAATTGCTTAACAGTAATTCGTTCACCCACCGTAATACTTATGCTCATGAGAGAAGCTACTAGTGAAACCTATGGCCCCCGGGTCTATTTTCCATCATATTAATCTTCCAATAACAAGCTATCTCCATTGCCCTTTATTTTGCTTTTATTTTACTTTGCATCTTTATCATAAAAATACCAAAAATATTATCTTATCATATCTATCAGATCTCACTCTCGTAAGTGACCATGAAGGGATTGACAACCCCTTTATTGCGTTGGTTGCGAGGATTTATTTGTTTGTGTAGGTGCGAGGGACTTGTGGGTGGCCTCCTACTGGATTGATTCCTTGGCCCTTGTAAACTGAGGGAAATACTTACGCTACTTTGCTGCATCACCCTTTCCTCTTCAAGGGAAAACCAACGCAGTGCTCAAGAGGCAGCAAGAAGGATTTCTGGCGCCGTTGCTGGGCAGTCTACGCAAGAGTCAACATACCAAGTACCCATCACAAACTCTTATCTCCTGCATTACATTATTTGCCATTTGCCTCTCGTTTTCCTCTCCCCCACTTCACCCTCGCCTTTTTATTCGCCTTCTTCCCGTATGCCATTTTTGTTTGTGTTTCCACGTGCCTTCTATTTTCTTGCATCTTTGCTTGCTAAAAATCTATTGGTATGGATCCACTTAAGGTGTTCTACTTGGATCATCTTCGATCCTTATGCGCTCGTGCTGAAACCCCAACTAGCCTAGTTGATGGGAAATCTTTAGATGAGCATGCTCATTTTGTGCGTCACTGTTTGTCTGAAAAAGGGAGACTCTTATGGAATCAAATAAACAAATTGCTGTGTTATGCTTGGAATCTTTGTGAAATTTGTGATATTACTTGTTGCTCTAAGAACCCTAAAAAACACCTCCCCTACCTATGTGAGTTTAATTAAAATGAAATCTTATCTTCTTATGCAAAGGGTGTTTATAGCTACTATGATATTGAACAAACTGAAGAATTTGTTGCTTTTAAGGGTTCTTTTGAAGTTGCTTCTTTGTTTGAAAAGTATGATATTACTCTCTACGAATCTGAAAATCTTGACATACTTAAATATTGCTATGAAAACTATGCTCATAATGTCTATGTAAAAGAATTTATTGAAAGAATGACCGTTGCTTCGGAAGAAAATAATGATATGCATGAATCTATAGATAATTGTGATTCCGATGATTTGATTGAAATATCCGTTGATGAACATGATGCTTGCTATTCTTGTGGCCATGATGCCAATATTTATGAAGATGAATTTGCTAGAGTTCCATATGTTAAACATGAGATCGTCGCTATTGCACCCATACTTGATAGTTCCTTCGATAAAAAGCATGATTGCAATGATTTTAATATAAATTCTCTTGATGTAATTGTGCTAATAATATGCAAAACCCTAAGCTTGGGGATGCTAGTTTTGCTATGTCTACTACTTGTTGCAATGATCATGATTGGGGTGATTCTTCTTATGATCTTGAAAATTTATTTAAGCCCCATGATGAATATGAGATTGATAATAGTGTTTGCAATATTATTGAAAGTGGGTTTGGAAGAGTGTCAACTTTAGATCCCACATATTTGGAGTATGTTCAATCTTATGATATTTTTGATAAAAGTGGGTTTGGAGAGGTCATGACTTTAGTTAATGATATTCCCACTATTTTGGAAGAGTGTCAACTTTGCATGCATGTGGATCATGTAGAATTTTTTTTATGTGATAGCTATATTGTTGAATTTGAACATGATCCCACATGTAATTATTATGAGAGAGGAAAACATGGTTGGAGAAATTTCCATGTTACTAAATTACCTCTCGTCATGTTGAGATTGCTATTGTTTCTTTCCTCTTCCTTGCATCGCTAGTTTTTGCTTGCTATGATCATTTGTTTGCCTATAAGATGCCTATGCATAGGAAGTATGTTAGACTTAGATGTGTTTGTCACGTTTTTCATGATGCTCTTTTTTGCGCTTCAATTCTTATCTTTGATGTGAGCATCGTTAAAATTATCAATGCCTAGCTAGGGGCGTTAAACGATAGCGCTTGTTGGGAGGCAACCCAATTTCATTTTTAGTTTTTTTAGTTTTTGCTTCTGTTTAGGAATAAATATTTGATCTAGCCTCTGGTTAGATTTGTTTTTATGTTTTAATTAGTGTTTGTGCCAAGTTAAACCTATAGGATCTTCTTGGATGATAGTTATTTGATCTTGCTGAAAATTCCAGAAAATTTCTGTTGACGAAAATAATTGTTAAAAATCACCAGAACGTGATAAAATATTGATTCCAATCTCTTCTGATCAATAAAAAAATTATCTAGGTCTTCCTATTTTGGCTGAATTTTTGGAGTTCCAGAAGTTTGCGAGTTACAGATTACTACAGACTGTTCTATTTTTGACAGATTCTGTTTTTCGTGTGTTGTTTGCTTATTTTGATGAATCTATGGCTAGTAAAATAGTTTATAAACCATAGAGAAGTTGGAATACAGTAGGTTTAACACCAATATAAATAATGAATGAGTTCATTACAGTACCTTGAAGTGGTGTTTTGTTTTCTTTCGCTAACGGAGCTCACGAGATTTTCTGCTAAGTTTTGTGTTGTGAAGTTTTCAAGTTTTGGGTAAAATATTTGATGGATTATGGAACAAGGAGTGGCAAGAGCCTAAACTTGGGGATTCCCATGGCACCCCAAGATAATCTAAGGACACCTAAAAGCCAAAGCTTGGGGATGCCCCGGAAGGCATCCCCTCTTTCGTCTACTTCCATCGGTAACTTACTTGGAGCTATATTTTTATTCACCACATGATATGTGTTTTGCTTGGACCGTCTTGTATTATTTGAGTCTTTGTTTTTTAGTTTACCACAATCATATTTGCTGTACACACCTTTTGATGAGAGACACACATGATTCGGAATTGATTAGAATACTCTATGTGCTTCACTTATATGTTTTGAGCTATATATAGTTTTTGCTCTAGTGCTTCACTTATATCTTTTAGAGCACGGTGGTGGATTTGTTTTATAGAAACTATTGTTCTCTCATGCTTCACTTATATTATTTTGAGAGTCTTAAACAACATGGTAATTTGCTTAATCCTAATATGCTAGGTATTCAAGATTAGGAAAAAACTTTCTTATGAGTGTGTTGAATACTAAGAGAAGTTTGATGCTTGATGATTGTTTTGAGATATGGAGGTAGTGATATTAAAGTTGTGCTAGCTGAGAGTTGTGAATTTGAGAAATACTTGTGTTGAAGTTTGCAAGTCCCGTAGCATGCACGTATGGTAAACGTTATGTAACAAATTTGAAACATGAGGTGTTCTTTGATTGTCCTCCTTATGAGTGGCGGCCGAGGACGAGCGATGGTCTTTTCCTACCAATCTATCCCCCTAGGAGCATGCGCGTAGTGCTTGGTTTTTGATGACTTTTAGATTTTTGCAATAAGTATGTGTGGTCTTTATGACTAATGTTGAGTCCATGGATTATACGCACTCTCACATTGCCATCATTGCTAGACTCTTCGGTACCGTGCATTGCCCTTTCTCACATTGAGAGTTGGTGCAAACTTCGCCGGTGCATCCAAACCCTGTGATATGATACGCTCTTTCACACATAAACCTCCTTATATCTTCCTCAAAATAGCCACCATACCTACCTATTATGGCATTTCCATAGCCATTCCGAGATATATTGCCATGCAACTTTCCACCGTTCCGTTTATCATGACACATTCATCATTGTCATATTGCTTTGCATGATCATGTAGTTGACATAGTATTTGTGGCAAATCCACCATTCATAATTCTTTCATACATGTCACTCTTGATTCATTGCATATCCCGGTACACCGCCGGAGGCATTCATATAGAGTCATACTTTGTTCTAGTATCGAGTTGTAATCATTGATTTGTAAATAAATAGAAGTGTGATGATCAACATTTTTAGAGCATTGTCCCAAGTGAGGAAAAAATAAAAATAAAAAAGGGAGAAAGGCCATAAAAAAGAGAAGAAGGCCAAAAAAATGAGAGAAAAAGAGAGAAGGGACAATGTTACTATCCTTTTACCACACTTGTGCTTGAAAGTAGCACTATAATCTTCATGATAGAGAGTCTCTTGTTTTGTCACTTTCATATACTAGTGGGAATTTTTCATTATAGAACTTGGCTTGTATATTCCAACAATGGGCTTCCTCAAATGCCCTAGGTCTTCGTGAGCAAGCAAGTTGGATGCACACCCACTTAGTTTCTTTTGTTGAGCTTTCGTACATTTATAGCTCTAGTGCATCCGTTGCATGGCAATCCCTACTCCTTGCATTAACATCAATTGATGGGCATCTCCATAGCTCATTGATTAGCCGCGTTGATGTGAGACTTTCTCCTTTTTTGTCTTCTCCACATAACCCCCATCATTATATTCTATTCCACCCATAGTGCTACATCCATGGCTCATGCTCATGTATTGCGTGAAGGTTGAAAAAGTTTGAGATTACTGAAATATGAAACAATTGCTTGGCTTGTCATCGGGGTTGTGCATGATGAGAGCATTCTTGTGTGACGAAAATGGAGCATGACTAAACTATATGATTTTTGTAGGGATGAACTTTCTTTGGCCATGTTATTTTGAGAGGACATAATTGCTTAGTTAGTATGCTTGAAGTATTATTACTTTTATGTCAATATGAACTTTTCTTGAATCTTTCGGATCTGAATATTCATACCACAATTAAGGAGAATTACATTGAAATTATGCCAAGTAGCATTCCACACCAAAAATTCTGTTTTTATCATTTACCTACTCGAGGACGAGCGGGAATTAAGCTTGGGGATGCTTGATACGTCTCCAACGTATCTATAATTTTTGATTGTTCCATGCTATATTATATTCTGTTTTGGACATTATTGGGCTTTATTATACACTTTTATATTATTTTTGGGACTAACCTATTAACCGGAGGCCCAGCCGAGAATTGCTGTTTTTTTGCCTATTTCAGAGTTTCGCAGAAAAAGAATATCAAACGGAGTCCAAACGGAATGAAACCTTCGGGAACGTGATTTTCGGAACGAATGTGATCCAGAGGACTTGGACCCTACGTCAAGACATCAACCAAGAAGGCACGAGGTAGGGGGCGCGCCTACCCCCCAGGGCGCGCCCTCCACCTCGTGGGCCCGATGTTGCTCCACCGACATACTTCTTCCTCCTATATATACCTACGTACCCCCAAACTACCAGATACGGAGCCAAAAACCTAATTCCACCGCCGCAACCTTCTGTACCCATGAGATCCCATCTTGGGGCCTTTTCCGAAGCTCCGCCGTAGGGGGCATCGACCATGGAGGGCTTCTACATCAACGCTAGAGCCTCTCTGATGATGTGTGAGTAGTTTACCTCAGACCTTCGGGTCCATAGTTATTAGCTAGATGGCTTCTTCTCTCTTTTTGGATCTCAATACAATGTTCTCCCCCTCTCTCGTGGAGATCTATTCGATGTAATATTCTTTTGTGGTGTGTTTGTTGAGACCGATGAATTGTGGGTTTATGATCAAGTTTATCTATGAACAATATTTGAATCTTCTCTAAATTATTTTATGTATGATTGGTTATCTTTGCAAGTCTCTTCGAATTATTAGTTTGGTTTGGCCTACTAGATTGATCTTTCTTGCAATGGGAGAAGTGCTTAGCTTTGGGTTCAATATTGCGGTGTCCTTTCCCAGTGACAGTAGGGGTAGCAAGGCAAGTATTGTATTGTTGCCATCGAGGATAACAAGATGGGGTTTATATCATATTGCATGAGTTTATCCCTCTACATCATGTCATCTTACTTAAAGCATTACTTTGTTCTTATGAACTTAATACTCTAGATGCATGCTGGATAGCGGTCGATGTGTGGAGTAGTAGTAGTAGATGCAGGCAGGAGTCGGTCTACTTGTGTCGGACGTGATGCCTATATACATGATCATACCTAGATATTCTCATAACTATGCTCAATTCTGTCAATTGCTCAACAGTAATTTGTTCACCCACCGTAATACTTATGCTCATGAGAGAAGCCACTAGTGAAACCTATGGCCCCCGGGTCTATTTTCCATCATATTAATCTTCCAATAACAAGCTATTTCCATTGCCTTTTATTTTGCTTTTATTTTACTTTGCATCTTTATCATAAAAAAACCAAAAAAATTATCTCGTCATATCTATCAGATCTCACTCTCGTAAGTGACCGTGAAGGGATTGACAACCCCTTTATTGCGTTGGTTGCAAGGATTTATTTGTTTGTGTAGGTGTGAGGGACTTGTGCGTGGCCTCCTACTGGATTGATACCTTGGTTCTCAAAAACTAAGGGAAATACTTACGCTACTTTGCTGCATCACCCTTTCCTCTTCAAGGGAAAACCAACACAGTGCTCAAGAGGTAGCAACGTGCTGTGACAAAACGTTGTTCTGACGAGGCGGATCAATCGGTCGTGGCTGAACCGGCGCCCCTGTTCCAGGTGCCTCCGCCCGGTTTACCACTGGCGGATTACTGGTCCCCGCTCCCGGGGTGTTAAAGAGGTTCTTTGCCTCATAAACCGGCGGCAGGTGAGATCGGTACCTTCTTCTCATGACGTCGTTCGATGCGCTCTAATCCAACATAAGCCGGTAAGCCTGTGCATCTAATGCGGCCCGTTCCGCAGCCATCCTGGTATCCTCCGCTGCCAAGTTAGCCTTGGCCTGAGTTATTTGATCTTTCACCTTCGCGATCTCCGCATTATGCTCATCTTGATTCGCCGTATTAATCTCTGCCATCAGCGTTGCCAAAGCGTCAAATAAGTGAGATAAAACCTGAGCCGGCGGTCGCACGGGGCCTCCTGCCCCGGCCGCTGTCGCTGTTGCTGATCCGGAAATCATCGCCGCCGTGGTCGAAGAGTGGAGCGCTGGCTGCGTACCGGCCATGAAGATCGCAACCCGGTTTGGCAGATCAAAGGGGTCTAGAATACTGTCACCATCGGAACAGCCCCCAATCCGGCCATCTTGCAGCTGGTACAATGACTCGGTCTCTCCGGTCGATGACTCGTCGCCGGAATAAACAACGGTTTCACCACCAGATTCCGATCTATCCTCAGATTCCACTCCGTGGATGACTCCCACGAAGGCACGCTTCATGACAGGCTTAACCCGTGCAGATCTCGCACGCTGAGCCGTCTCGATGATGTCGGTGCAGACGTCCGGCTCAGGGCCCGGTTTGCCAATCTTGCCAATGAAAACGTGGATGCCGCCGAAGGGGACCCGGTACCCGTACTCGATTGAGCCGGCCTCGGGGCCCCAGCCTGCGTCGTCGATGTAGAGCTTGCCGCGACGACTCTTGGTCATCCGGCCCACAGCATAGCCCTTGAGTCCTTCGAAGCTGCCCTCTAAGAACTTGAAACCATCGTGCGATAGCCCCACGGTGGGTGCCAACTGTTGTCGTTTTGTCACGGCAGATGTCCTAGAGAAAGGACTTAGTCGTGGAGCCATCGCGACGGGTTAGCTTAAAGGGGTTAAAGCGGACAAGGGACACAGAGAGTTATACTGGTTCGGCCCCTTGCGATGAAGGTAAAAGCCTACGATCCAGTTGTTGTTGGATTGCTTGGGTTTCGATGACCAGGGAGCGAATACGCTTTGCCTGGGTCTCGAGTTGTTGTCTGTTGTCCTCAAACCGCCGCCGGGTCGTCCCCTTATATGCATGGGTTGACGCCCTCCGGTTTACAGGATTCTGAGGCCGGCTCATAAACGTGTCCGGCCCGGTCTCTACTATTTCTGCCTTACAATACAAGCTTACATATTAATGTCGGTTTATGACTACTGGCCTTAATCCGCCTTTGGGCCCTGGGCCTTCATAAAGCGCCATCATCTTTGTCTTCATGGGCTTCAAATATAATAACTCCTTATGGGGATAATCCGGCCTCTCCTGGTCGGTTTATGCCCAGTAGTAATGTTCCCAACACTACGCATCAAAACCACAACGATTTTTCGTCAAGTGTGTTGTTTTAACCTTCAACACGGACCGGCCATAGTCAAACTTGATTCAACTAAAGTTGGAGAAACAGACACCCGCCAGCCACCTGTGTGCAAAGCATGTCGGTAGAACCAGTCTCATGAACGTGGTCATGTAATGTTGGTCCGGGCCGCTTCATCCAACAATAGCGCCGAATCAAAGTAAGATGTTGGTGGGAAGCAGTATGACTATTATCGCCCACAACTCTTTGTGTTCTTGAAAGTGAGTTAAGTCGACTAGAAGGGGGGTGAATATGCGATTTTTAAGAATTCTTCACTGAGGAATTTCAGAGTGAGGAAATTCCTAAGCAAAGAACTACTAGCAGCGGAATAAGTACTCAGATGCACACATAAATGAACATAAGCACAATCATCATGATGAAATGAATAGAAGCACACAGTACAGAAAGCGTAGACACAGGATAAGCAGGCTGAAGACAAACTGACTGAAGAAATTGAACTGAGGAAATTGAGAAAGTCTTCAGTCAAAGTTTTCAAACAGTAACGATCAAGTACACAACACAGTAATGAGGAAATGAAAGGGTTGAGGAAATAGAACCAGTTAGCTCGGTGAAGACAGTGATTTGGTAGACCAGTTCCAACTGTTGTGACAGTTGTACGTCTGGTTGGAGCGGCTAGGTATTTAAACCTGAGGACACACAGTCCTCACCTTATTCTCCTTGAGCTAAGGTCACATAGACCTCGCCCAATCACTCGTGGTAAGTCTTCAGATGACTTCCAAACCTTCACAAACTCGGTCACTCGGCAATCCACAATTTCCTCTTGGATGCTCTAGACCATGACGCCTAACTGTTTGGAAGATGCACAATCTTCAAAGGTAACAAGCGTCGGATCCACACAGGAACAATCTCTTCAGTGATGCTCAATCACTTTGGGTTTGTAGGTGTTTGGGTTTTCCTCACTTGATGATTTTCGCTCAAAGTCCTCGGAGGATGGGATGCTCTCGATGACAAGTGTCAGTTTCTCTCAGAGTAGCCAACCAGCTACTGGTTGTAGGGGGCGGCTATTTATAGCATAGGGAGCAGCCCGACATGATAAGACATAAATGCCCTTCAATGATATGATCGTTAGGTGGATAAGATATTTTGGGACAGCTGGCGCATAGCACAGGAACGGTCGGAAATTTGAAGTTCAAATTCCTCAGGGCTATCATGATCCTCACTTGTAGGCAATCCGCACTGGCAAATTCCTAACTCCTCAGTCAGAACAAATTCCTCAGAGACCAGAAGATCTTCGTCTCTGTCACTGAAGAAATTGACTGAACTGTATGAGATTTCCAATGGCTTCACTCGAAAGGATTGGTAGGTGTAGGATGTTGAGATGAGCATCACTTGGAAACTTTTCCTTAGTTTTTCCTCGACCCCCTTTAACAATATTGTGCTCCCTATGACTCAAGAAAGAGAAAATGAAACTACGAAAACAAAAGTCTTCACGCTTCATGTTCCTCGCATGAATATCAAGTCTTCATGGTCACACCAATTTCTTCACTTTCAAAGTCTTTGAAAAGCCAAAGTCTTGAGTTGAAGACATTCATTTTTAGGGGTCGACTTTTCTGTAAATATCAAACTCCTCATAGACTTATAGACCCGTGTACACTCACAAACACATTAGTCCCTTAACATATAAGTCTTCAATACACCAAAATCTCTAAGTGGCACTAGATGCACTTACAATCTCCCCCTTTTTGGTGATTGATGACAATATAGGTTAAGTTTTCAACGGGGATAAACATATGAAGTGTAAATACTGGCATTGAGGAATTTGATTGCAAGATATAGAAGAACTCCCCCTGAAGATGTGCATAGTGAGGAATTTGCTTTTGAAGGAATGCACATTTGAAGAGTAGAATCATGGAGATCTCCCCCTATATCTTGAAATTCATACACGCATTTAACATATGGTATGAAGAATTTGAAATGCATGATGAAATATGGTGACTGATGTAATTCAGCAAGCGTGCATTAACATATATGAGGAAATAACATGCAGAAAACATAACAGAGTATCAGACCACCATCGGGTTTAAGTTTACATGTCGATCCACCAAAGTCTTCAAAAGAACGAGAGTTGTAACTTAGCAAAAAAAAAGCCCAAGTATAGAGACCCGCTTGAAGACTAACTAAAATTTCTCCCCCTTTGTCATTGAATGACCAAAAGGGACGAAAAGTGAGGACTAACGCCCCTGAAGAATATCACGAAGTTGATGGAGGAGCGCCAGCGTTGGTCGGTTGTTAAAGTAGGGCCTGCCGCAGTGTCGTCCAAATCTTCATGTTCATCAGTCTCGCGCGATGAAGAATAAGAGCTGGCCACCAAGTGAGGAACTTTGACCTTCTTGAATTTCTTCGAAGGTGGTTGAGACCAGTGAAAGTCCTGCTTGAAGCACATCTGTTTTAGATCTTCTTCACCGTAGAGATGAGATAGAATAGCCCATGTGCGATCAAATACTTCAAGAAGATAGTAATGGTTCCTCTTCACTGAATTCTGAGTGATGGTCATGTTCTGAAGAATTGAACCAAATTGTCTTTTTACCCACTTATGGTTGCGATCGACCTTCTGGTGAAGAATGAGGAGAAGCTCATGATCAGTCATCACCCTTGGAGCTGTGCCCTGAGGATTTTGCTTTGAAGCATTGGCGGTAGATTCATGAGTGGCAGAATCATCATTGGTGGAGTAAGATGGAGCTTTGCAGAACTGTCCATCCAATGGACGAATGCCTTCATCAATAACATCAGTTGCTTTCCCCTTCTCATCAACTGAGGAAAATGTCCGCTTGAGGACTTTGATAGGGGGCAAGTAGCTGAGATGATTTTGAAAGTCAGCCTTGTAATTGATTGAAGACCCTGATCTGAGGAATCTCATAATCCACGGAGCGTAAGGCTTCAACTCAAAAGGTGACAATGCAACATTTGCCAGAGTCCTCATGAAGAAATCATGGTAGTTGATTGGAACGCCATGAATGATGCTGAATAGCAAATTCTTCATGATGCCAATGACTTCTTCTTCATTAGAGTCGTGGCCTTTGATTGGACTCAGTGTCTTGGTCAAAATGCGATAGACAGTCTGTGGCACATACAACAATTCCTTCACGAGGAATTTGGTTCTTGGGGCTTGACTAGGCTTTAGAGGTTTCATCAAAACTTTCATGTAATGGTCAGATAGCTCAGGTTCATGGTAGATGAGCAGTGCACCTTCAAGGGGAGGACTGACAGGCAGGGCATGAAGCAATTCAGAGGCCGATGCTTTGTAGTGCGTGTTCTCTATCATCCAATCCAGCACCCATGAATTCACATCTTCAGCATTGCCGGTGATGTGCAGTGTGGCGTAGAACTGAAGAATTAGTTCTTCATTCCAGTCTACGATGTCGATGCAGAAGTTTAGCAGCCTAGCGTCATAAAGAACACTGAGGACTGGGGTGAAGCAAGGCAGCGATTCCATGTCCACATGAGGAATATGCTCATGGTCAAAGATCTTGTCCTTATCAAAAAGCAGTGAAGAGTAGAAGTTAGCTTGGCTGGCTGTCCAGAAATGCTTCCTTCGAAGACGAGCAGAG
This sequence comes from Aegilops tauschii subsp. strangulata, assembly GCF_002575655.3. Lineage (NCBI taxonomy): Eukaryota > Viridiplantae > Streptophyta > Magnoliopsida > Poales > Poaceae > Aegilops > Aegilops tauschii. The sequence goes on along the minus strand of NC_053041.3, from coordinate 442,745,749 downwards.
TCATACGGGTTGTAGTTAGTGAAGAACACATGCTCGTGAAAGAAGTCATCAGCCTCGATTTTTTGCTTTTTGGAGAAGGGATTCTTCGGCTTGGGCTGAGGAGTATCAGTCAATGCCTTCACAACCTCAGGAATCACAACCTCAGGAACCACATGCTGAGGAATTTCAGTTTCAGCATCAGTAGCAGCCTGGGTCTTCATCTCTTCAGCAACATCAGCATCAGCACTAGTGGCTGGAATTTCTTCATGAATGGAAGGTGTGGCTTGAGGTTCGTCAAAGCCCATTTGAACTTCTTCAGTCTGAACTGGGGACTGAGGAATCTGTTGCAGTGGCGTGAACATGGGAGAGTTGGGGTCATGACTTTCCCAATAGTCATCAGTCTGCACAGGAGTGGTGCTCCCAATGTCCACGTCTTCATCTTCTTTATTTAATTCTTCAACGCCTGCCTCTTCAGCTGTGAACTGAGGCATGGGCGATGAGACCACTAGGGTTGAAGGGATATTATCCGCTTCAATTTCTTCGTCCAACTGCTCTGAAGAAGCAGCAGAAGGAACATCTTCATCATATCCGCTTGGGATCTCATAATCTTCACCCAAAGGAACGATTTCCTTTGATGGCATACTTGAGACAGGAATAGCAATAATGGGATTCTCAAGAGAGCTGGTCAATGTCTTCATCTTCTTCGGTGCTGAAGACTCTGATGAAGCAGATGCTTTCCTCTTCTTCACTAATGCTCGCTCCGCAGCCTTGGTTTTCTTCGCTTCTGATGCAAAAGGAATAATAGGACTTGGCATTGGTGCAGGAGGAGCAGAGGAAATTGGTCCATTTTATTCAGGCACAACTGATGTAGTTGCCATGATTGGTTCAGTTTCTTCAGGCACAACATTTGATGCTTCAGCTGGCCTGGCTTGTTCTTCAGGCGCAACACTAGTGGTTGCCCTGGCATGTCATCAGTGGCTGGAATAGCTTCATCAGCCCTGGTACTTGCAGTTTCATCAGCAGCCTGATTTTCATCAGCAGTGCTGACATGTTCTTCGGTGGGCTGAGCAGAGGCTTCAACCTGAGGAGATTCACGTTACGATGATGCAGCATCATTTGAAGTGAATTTCTCAGCCAACTTCACAAATCTGACTTTGGCTCCAAGCCAATCTGTGCGGTAGATGTTGAGTTCATCACCGAGTCCTTTGATCTCAGTTTGTATAGCAACAAGTTCATCAGTTGTCATATTGACAACATTCTTCTTCAGAAAAGCGCTCCTTTTTGTATTGAGCTTTCTTCAGCTGCCTGGCTTTCTGAAACTTCCATTTTTCTTTGCCAATGAAGGCGGTCAGCATGTGACTTTGGCCAGGAGTGAGCTTGAAGTCAGGCACATGTGTGTTGGGGTCCTTGTGCCAGAGATCAATATACTCAAGGATCAGCTTGGGATCCAGCAGGAGAGGGACTTCACTTCCTTTGGCTCTAGCGGCCCTCTGCTGTCTATCTCTGATGATTTCGGCAAGTTCTTCATCATCAGCTTCGTCATCACTGGACGGTACATGAAAGGCAACTTGCTTCTTGTGAGGACTTGGTCTAGATCCTCGTCCAGCAGTGGCCTTGGTCTTCAGCAGAGCGGGGCCAGTCGAGGATTGCGGAGGAGCAAAAGAACTTGCGGAGGCTCCTAAGGCAACTGTTGTGCCTATGGTCCTTTGACACGAGGCGATATGCACAGGTGCTGAGGACTTTTGCCGGAGGAGCTGAGGACTTTGGAGGAGCTGGAGCAGCATGAGGAATTTGCCGTGAGGGCTTTGCAGAGCTGGGCCGTGAGGGCATTGCTGAGGTGCTTGGCCGTGAGGGCATTGAAGCAAAGGCACTGGGCTTGTGTGCAGGCTTCTTGAGCATAGCCTTCTTGGGCTTGCTAGCAGAGGCCTCGGCAGTGGCAGCAGCAGAATCTTCATTGAATTTCTTCACTGCCTCTTTTGCCATTTTGGCCAGTTTAGCTTGACACTTGGCCCACTCCTTGGGGAAATCCTCACCTCTTCTGATGCTAGAGGGATCAGCAACTTGGCCTGGTGCCAATGGAGGTCTTGGGCATGGAGGGTGTACTACAAATTTCTTAATGTACTTGGGAGTCACATCTCTATACACCCTCCATTCTCTGGCCCATCTCCTCTCTATCCTCTGAATGCCCACTTTGCGCTCATTCTTTGTTTCATGAGGAGGTGTGCAGCACCCTGCATAGATGTCTTCAGGTATTTCAAAGGCATTGTTGACTTCCAATTTCCTCCCTCCCTTCCGAGGTTTCTTGTCGTCAGCCATTTTCTTCAGCTAAGGATTTTGAACGATTGAGTTTTCTGACGAGGTATGCAACTTTCTTCGAGGAACGCTGCAAATGAGTTAAGTTGATGAGAACCTAGTGATTCAGCAGCGGACATGAGTACCTGTGAACACAGTATAGGTGTGAAGAATTTGGAGAGGTCATATGCGTTCTCAGAAGTTTTTGCAAAAAGAACAAGTTTGATGAATTTGACCAGAGGTGTCTTGAGGAATTTCACTAAGCGTTCTTTGACTTAGGTTCTAGAGTTGTATAGGTTGAATATCCACACAATTGAGGAATCTTGAAGAAAAATGTTGCTTAGAGAAACAAATCAAGAACAGATGTTTGTGTGAGGTGTTTAGAGTGTGGAGGTTGAAGAATAAACACCTTTTGAAGATGTTTTAGAAATCATAAGAATCAACAAGGGCAGTAAAAGTAACTTTTAATTACCCTTGATGAAGAACACGACGGATTGGGAATAGTAGATTGGAAGTTCATCTGTCTAGATCTTCCATGCCCTAACTTGGCGGAGGAAGACAACTACGGTGGCGGCGGAGAGAAGAAATCCGCGGCCGACGCGAGTACGACGGCGACGAGGTCGAGGCAGTGAAGCTCTTCCTCACCGGCGATGATGGAAGTAGCAGCGACGCTAGGTCTGGAAGCTCGAGCGAGGGAGAGAGGTCGAGCGGAGTAAAAATAGTCTGAGGAGGGTAAGGGGTATATATAGGCGAGGTGAAAAACCGCTCGCCCGAGGAAAATGGACGAACGTGCCCCTGACCCTTCTCATTCTTGTGACATGTGTCACCCACGTACCGTGAGGTGGAGATCATGCGAGATCATGGGTGAATAGGATAATCATATCGTGGAATGTGTAATGATTTGAGCGGCAAAACCAAAAATTCATATTAGAATATTTTAACATTTCGTTCGCAAATTCTTCAGCTGACAAGGACACAGTGAAGATTTTGAACGGGTTTCAAATAGAACGTACATGAAGAAATTGTGAACAGACTCGGTTGAGTTTAGCATAGAGGGGGAAGGGTCCGATCACATTCACTTAGCAGAAAAAAGCAACTTGAAGAAATAGCAATAAGTGAATGCTGTAGAGGACATAAACTCATACATATATATATATATAGTCAATAAAGAAAAACGAGGGAAAGAGTGAAGACATTGCAAAGTTGAAGAAATTGAACAACTGAGGAATTTCAAAACTGAAGAAAAACTCAAACTGAAGATTTTCAACTTTTGTTGGTGGCATAACCCACCGTATAAGAATGCTGATTTCAGACGCCGCGTACAATTGTCGTAGGGCTCTGAGAATCAAATTCTTCGTTAATTTCTTCACACTTAGAGGGTTAGTCTTCATTGATTGAAGAAAATGTTACTTCGTGTGTTGCACATCTAAGTCATAAATTTTGCATAAGTGTTAGGATGTGTGTCCTTTTCAAAGGACATTCGAAGATTCTAAGATATTTAGCTCACACCGCAACTTGCTAAATCTCTTCTCATCCAAGGGCTTTGTGAAGATATCGGCTAGCTGTTCTTCAGTCTTCACCTGCTCGATGGAGATGCTGCCCTTCAACACATGATCACGAAGAAAATGATGATGAATCTGAATGTGCTTTGTGTTCGAGTGCTGAACTGGGTTATGAGCAATCTTGATGGCACTCTCATTGTCACAATAGAGTGGCACATTCTTCACATTGATGCCGTAGTCCTTGAGGGTTTGCTTCATCCATAGCAATTGAGCACAGCATGAACCAGCAGCAATGTACTCAGCTTCAGAAGTAGAAAGTGATATGCAATTCTGTTTCTTTAAAGACCAACAGACCAAGGACCGTCCAGGAAATGGCATGTGCCTGAGGTTGACTTGCGGTCCACACAATCACCAGCATAGTCACAGTCTGAATATCCAATGAGATCAAAAACCGAGCCCTTGGGATACCATAATCCAAGTGTTGGAGTGTGAGCTAGATATCGAAGAATATGCTTCACAGCCTTATGGTGTGATTCCTTCGGTGTAGCTTGAAAGCGGGCACACATGCAAATACTAAGCATAATATCTGGCCTAGATGCACATAAATACAATAAGGATCCAATCATGGAGCGGTATACCTTTTGATCGAAGTCAATACCATTTTCACAGTGCATAGATGGCCATTTGTGGGCATAGGGATTTTGACGCCTTTGCAATCTTGCATGCCGAATTTCCTCAATACATCCTTGAGGTATTTCTCCTGAGATATGAAGATGCCGTTTCGTTGTTGACGAATCTGAAGACCTAAGAAGAATTTCAATTCTCCCATCATAGACATTTGATATTCTTCACTCATCAAATAGGCAAATTCATCACTGTAACGTTGGTCAGTACAACCAAAGATGATATCATCAACATATATTTGGCACACGAATAATTCATCATCATAAGTTTTGGTGAAAAGAGTTGGGTCAAGTGAACCGGGTTTGAAGCCTATCTTCATGAGGGATTCCTTTAAAGCATCATACCACGCCCGAGGGGCCTGCTTGAGGCCATAGAGGGCCTTATTGAGTCTGAAGACTTTGTCAGGATGCTTTGGATCTTCAAAACCTGGGGGTTGAGCAACATATACTTCTTCCTCAAGCTTACCATTGAGGAATGCACTTTTCACATCCATTTGATATAAGATGATATTGTGATGGTTAGCATAAGCAAGTAATATGCGAATAGCCTCAAGTCTAGCAACAGGAGCAAAAGTTTCATCGAAATCAATTTCTTCAACCTGTGTGTAGCCTTGAGCTACAAGCTGTGCCTTATTCCTCACCACAAGACCATTTTCATCCTGCTTGTTGGGGTAGATCCATTTTGTGCCGATGATATTGTGCTTGCGAGGTCTGGTCGCTTGACAAGTTCCCAGACATTGTTGAGCTCGAACTGATGTAATTCCTCTTGCATAGCTTGAATCCACTCAGGCTCCAGAAATGCTTCATCTACCTTAGCGGGCTCTGTGATAGAGACGAAAGCAAAGTGCCCATACAAGTTAGACAAATGTGAAGCTTTTGAGCATGTGAGAGGACCTGGTGCGTTGATGTCGCTGATGCTGTTCTCAATCTGCACGTCATTTGCGACGCGAGGATGAGCTGGTTGACGACGAGGAATTTGCTCAGCATTTTGTTCAGAGCCATTTTCTTCAGGTGCACCAGCATGATGTTGTTCACGATCTGGAATGATTTCTTCAGCAGATTCTTCAATAGGAATGACATCCTCAGTAGCCTTGAACTTGATGGTTTCCTCAAGTGATTTTTCATCTAGCACATGAGGTAGGTGCTCTCTTCGCGAGCCATTAGTTTCGTCGAACCGCACATCTACAGTTTCAACAATTTTGTGGTGAACATTGTTGAAGACTCTGTAGGTGTGCGAGTCCTTTTCGTAACCGAGCATAAAACCTTCATGTGCTTTCGGTGCAAATTTTGAATTGTGATCAGGATCTCTAATCCAACATTTAGCACCAAAGACTTTGAAATAACTCACATTGGGTTTCTTGTCAGTGAGGAGTTCATATGCGGTCTTTTTGAAGAATTTGTGAAGATATACCCTGTTGATGATGTGGCATGCAGTATCAATTGACTCAATCCAGAAATGACAAGGCGTCTTGCACTCATCAAGCATAGTGCGAGCCATCTCAACAAGAGTCCTATTCTTGCGCTCCACGACGCCATTCCGCTGAGGAGTATAAGGAGCAGATAACTCATGAGTAATACCAAGTTCATCAAGATAGTTATCAAAACGAGTGTTCTTGAACTCAGTTCCATTATCACTTCTGATGTGCTTGATCTTCACACCAAAGTTGGTTGAAGCCCTCGAGGAAAATCGTTTGAAGACTTCCTGCACTTCACGTTTGTAAGTGAAGATATGCATCCATGTGTAACTAGAGTAATCATCAACGATAACAAAACCATATAGAGATGCTTCATTGGTGAATGCTGAATAGTGATTAGGGCCAAAGAGATCCATGTGAAGCAATTCAAATGGACGAGTGGTAGTCATGATAGTCTTTGCGGGATGCTTGGCCTTGGTAATCTTTCCAGCTTCATAGGCTCCGCATAGGTGATCCTTAAGGAATTTGACATTCTCAATGCCAATGACGTGCTTCTTCTTCGCGAGCGTGTGCAAGTTCCTCATGCCAGCATGACCGAGTCGTCGATGCCATAGCCAGACTTCACAAGCTTTTACAAGTAGACATATAGCAAGCTGTGGTCCGGTAGAGAAATCAACAATATACAGATCTCCTCTCCTAAAGCCTTCGAAGACTTTGGAATGGTTAACTTCCATGATCACAACACAACGATACTTGCCAAAGATAACAACCATATCAAGATCACAAAGCATTGAGACTGACATGAGGTTGAATCCTAAGGACTCGACAAGCATGACTTTGTCCATGTGTCGATCCTTCGAGATCGCAACCTTACCTAGACCCAATACCTTGCTTTTACCTTTGTCAGCGTAGGTGATATGCTTCAGATGTGATGGAGATAAGGGAGCGTCCATCAATAAGTTCTTGTCACCAGTCATGTGATTTGTATATCCACTATCAAGGACCCACTCAGTGGCTTTGGGTTGATCATCCTGCAGATGAATTAGTGCAGCTTACGAACTCATATACTTCATCAGTGAAGAATATGACATCAAATTCATCAGATCAATTTCATCAAGCAAGAGATCAAATAAAGTAGTATGAGGACGTGAGAAATGAAAGTCCATTTCTTCATGATTAGCTTGCATCCTTTCAAGCATATTCAGGCCTCCAGCAAATTCTTCAGACGTTTAAGTTCGTCTGGAGACCTGATCCTGCATAAGAGATTAGTTCTTTTTCTTCACCACCCACATCTGGAGGGGTGGCAAAGAGTTCATCATTCTGCGAGCTCCATAAGAGAAAGGTGGCATAGAGGCCAATCCACTTCGTTTCACATAAGAGGAGTTAGGGTAAGCATATGAGTAAGCAGAGAAATTCTTCGAGGACTTATGAACATAATGATTTTAAGAATAATGCACATATTCATAGCCCTTGGTTCTTCCATGCGAAACAAAAGTGTTAGCACGATGATGTTCATATGAGGACTTTGATCCTTTTGAGGAATTTGATCGACGTGAGGAATTTGGTCCGTATGAGGACTTGGATCCATATGAAGAATTGGATCTGGGGTTCCTGTTCTTCACAGGTGCTGTCATGATGACATTCACCTGAAGACTTTCAAGGCACCTTCTGGGAACCCATATTTTCTTCATAGGGGAACCATTCCTGCAGTTAGTGCCAACATATCTAACAAATACTTCACCATTCTGATTTTTGAACAGCTTATAGTTGGAGTCAAATGACTCATCAGAAGAATGAGGAGATTCACATGTAAAGCCATATATAGTAGATGGATCTACTGGAGGTCCCTTTGTAGCAACCCATGAGGTTTTGGGGTACTGCTCAGGCTTCTAGTATGTTCCATCAGCATTGAGTTTCCTCTCAAAGGCAATACCCTCTTTCCTAGGGTTCCTGTTAAGGATCTGCTTTTTAAGCACATCACAAAGAGCCTGATGCCCTTTGAGGCTTTTGTACATGCCTTTCATATACAATTCCTTCAGCCCTGCATTGTCAGTGATACTAGCAATATCCTCAGATGAGGAATTAGTGATAACAGAGACAGGTGAAGAAATTGCAGCGATAGAAGCATTTGAACTTTTAGGTGAAGAATTAGCAGATTCACGTTCAATCACTACAAAAAAAGACACTTCCATGATGATACGTGTTTGACATAGTAGGTCACATTTTCTGTCATGCATGTACATTCATGACAAATTTATGACAGAATCAAGGTAGTCATACCTGTGCTGTCGTAGAAGTGTTCCATGACATTACCAAAATTATCATCACGGAAGTGTCCAGTTCCATGACGATAAATCGTGCATCATGGAAGTGCTTTCGTCAAGGGTGACCGACACGTGGCATCCACCGTAACAGAACGCTGTTAAGCTATCGGGTCCGGTTTTGGATCCGATAACCCGCTAATAGCCCGGACCAATGAGGATTTTCCACGTTTAAAATTCTCATTGGACGGAGGAAACAAGTGTGGGCTCACCGTTGGGACAGATGTCATCCATTCATTGGACAGGAGACGCCTATGATACGTCGACACATGGCACGGCCCAACAGAGGCCCATTCCGGTGAAAAGGCTGGCCCGTTTAACTTGGTTAAAAGGTAACAGACCAGCCCGCGGAAAGCCTATTAACGGTCTGTTCGTATATAGCCCATTTACGACCCGCTAACTCACGGCCCGTTACGGCCTATCCGAATTAAGCCCAGTAGCTTCATCTAGGCCTTCCAATATGATTCCAGCCCATTGTAACTTTTGGCCCATGTATGGCCCATGATGTCTTTCGGCCCATACGAGACCATTTGTAACTCTTGGCCCATTAACGGGCCGTGGTGAATCTGGCCCGCAAGGAACAATGTACCCCTTTATACCCATTAACAGCCCATTATTCCATTGGGCCGTTTCCAACCCGTGTTATCTTTCAGCCTTCTCAGGGCCCATTTATTCTTGGGCTCATTTCCAGCATTCGGTTACTTACGGCCCGCCATTGGTCTTTTCTGCTTGTGGGCCAAATTCAGCCCGCGGTTACAATCGGCCCATTTGCGGCCCGTTACTCCGTTGGGCCGTTTTCATAACGTCATCATATACTGCCGATTAACGATGGCCTGTTATTGTCGGCCCATGAACGGACGATTCCAAATCTAGCCCGTTTACGGCCCATAATGCGGTCTGTTATTGGCCCATGTTTGGCCTATCGATCATACGGCCCGTAGAAGGCCCATTGATGCTACGGCTCGTAGAAGGTCCATTCTTTCTACAGCCCTAAGACGGCCCATTGTTTCTATGGCCCGTAGGAGGCCCATGGTAACTACAGTAAATATGTAGCCCATGGTTATTGTGGCCTAGTTTTAAAAAATAGGTTATTGCGGCCACTAGCAAACCGCGGAAAAAGAACAACACTGACTACAAGAAAACAAAAAAATACAAGCAAAAGAAAAGACTACAAGCAAACAAATAAACAAGACAACAAGGAAATAAATAAGCAAGCAACTTACGCTAGGCTATCACGGCTATTACACATATTACATCCACTGGGCATCAAAGTTCGCCACGAGTGCAAATATAGGGAACAAAGCAGCATATCACACTGGTTCTCAAAGTTGGCGACCAGTGCAAATAAACGCCGCAGCAAAACAAGTCCAGAACTGAAACCACTTCAGAAGATCTCAAGAAACAATATCCTGGGTACCCATAATGCTGGCAAAATGCTTAGCAAGCTTATTAACTTTCTCCTGTTTGGCGCTTAAATCCTCCAGCGCTTGCTGTTGCACCAGAAAGTATGCATCTGAATTCTGCAGGGACTTCCTCAGTCCTTCAGCTTCCTGTCGCAACACATCTGATCGATGTCTTTCAACTTGAAGCTGAGACTCAAGAAGACGAACTGATTCAGGCAGCGAGTTCGAAGAGCTTGCGCCAGCAGTAGTGGCCAGTAACTCAAACACTACATCAAGACAGGACTTTTGGGTTCTCTCACTGTCGTCAAGGTAGTTTTTATCAGCTTTCTTGGAGACCAACAGGGATGCCTCACTATCTTGAACCTTATCTGCATTACTTCCTTTACCATTGCATAACGGGGTACTGTTCTCCAATATTTTGTCCGTATTCTAAAAGAGAAACAAGTAGCCACATCACAGGTTTACCATGTTGTATATGAAACTCATTTTGGTAAACCAGTTCAGTAGTAAAGTGCACAGGACAACAGCATGAAACAAACATATATCTATGTACCATGGTCACTTTATGGTCTATATCATTCTAGTTTTTGTTGCCAAATCAAGATAGAGACACAGTTCAAATAATATTTGTTCAAGATAAAGCAGAATAGACAGAATATAAGTGTGGGAAACTATAGAGCAATAACAACACTTGTAATGTGCATGACATGAGAACATAACTTTTTATTCAATTGAAACTGGAATCAACATATAGCAAGTTACAACAGCAAACCGGTTAAAGAAACAGGTTTAAAACATACCTGTTGCGCCATTGGAGTTTCAATTCCATCCTTCAAATTTGAAAATAGTGGTCTAAGTAAATACAGTGATGCAAGAGCAAAGGAGTATGAACCATAGCTACAGAACCTGACCTGAGAACAATTCTTCTTCTCCTTTAAGTTTTGAGTTGGGATTCGGAGTGGTGGTCCTTGTGCTTTGCGCACTGCAGTTCCCTTACTAACTGCTCGTGTTTGGGTGCTCTATGGTGGAGATGGTGATGTGTCAACTAGAACTGGGTTACTATCTGCTGGGGTTGGGGTTAGAAGGGGTGTAGCTGGTTCTTTGTCCAACTGGTAGGGGTACAGTCTGCGAGAGTCTGGGTCATGTGTGGTGGGGCTGGTTGTTGGGCAAGTACAACCGTGGTTCAATCTGCATCAACTTGTAGCACTATCTTTTCTGAAGACCGTGTTGTTACTCCCTTAGATACTGCCATCACCCTCTCCAATTCAAATGGCTGATAAACAAGAAAAGTAATTGAATGTACATACATTGTATGATAGACAGGTGCAATGGATAGTGGGGAATAAAAGAGGGCATGAAATAATTCACATTTATGTTGTCTAACCAAACAGGATAGCATGACACAATTTCACATATATGATGGCTAACTAAACAGGGTAGCATGACACAATTTCACATTATGATGGCTAACTAAAAAAGATGGAAAGACATAGTTCAAAATATGATGACTATGTAAACAGGATGACATGATATAACTATATAATGTGTTTATTAAATAGGTTGGCATGCCATAATTCACATACATGCCGCCTATGGAAACATCATAGCATGATATAATTCCCGGATAGAATGACATAATTCAAAATATGATGACTGTAAACACTAAACAGGATGAGATGATATAACTATATGATGTCTTTATTAAATGGGTTGCCGTGCCATAATTCAGATAGATGTTGTGTATGTAAACATGATGGCATGATATAATTCAAATATATGATTTATATAGTAAGCAAGTAAGCAGATGGCAATCCATATATGATGTAAAAACTAAGCAATGCAAGACAACATGCATGACATGGGTAATATAACCCTGCCAAGTTTGAGCATAGACCTCAGGGGGGAAATAGGACTGGTCATCAGTCTCTGAATCCTCCTCTAAGGAGCTCTCTGTATCCAACAAGATGTTTGCTTCAGCAGGTAGCATTGTCTGCTCTGAATACCTTGTTTTCACTCCAGATACTTCCATCACCACTTCAAATGGCTGATGCACAGGAAGAGTAGTTGAATATACGAACGTTGTTGACAAATGGAACACGTAATACAAAAAAATGATAGCATGATATATTTCACATACAAGATGATTGGCTCAACAGCATGACATTGCATAATTCACATATATAATGCCTTTGCAACAATATAGCATTGCATAATTCACATATATAATGTCTTGCAACAAGATGGCAATGCATAATTCACATATATGGTAATTAGACACTAAACAGGTTGCATTCAGGCAAAGCATGTCTAAACTAATCAAATGACATAGCAATGCAAGACACCATATGCATGATATGAGCAACATAACCCTGCCAAGTTAGATCATACACGTCGGGGGGGGATAGGACTGGTCATCTGTCTCTGAATCCTCCTCTGAGGAGCTATCCGTAACCAACGAGATATGCGCTTCGTCAGATAGCATAGTCTGCTATGAAGACCTTCTTTTCACTCCAGAATTTTCCATCACCGTGTCAAATGGCTGATGCGCACGAAGAGTAGTTGAATGTACTAACATTGTTGACAAATGTAATATGTAATGAAAAAAGGATGGCCTGATATAATTCACATATAAGATGACTGGCTAAGCAGGATGGCATTGCAAAATTCACATATATGATGCCTGGCTAAACAAGATGGCGTTGCATAATTCACATAAACGATGAATAAACTAAATAGATGGCATTCACACAAAGCATGTCTAAACTAAGCAGTTGACATATTTGATGTATAAAGTAAGCAATGCAAGGCACCATATGCATGATATAACCAACATAAGCATGCCAAGTTAGAGCGAAGACCTGAGGGGGTAAATAGGAGTGGTCTTCTCCTTTTGAATTCCCCTCAGAACAGATATCTTCCTCTCGATTACAATCTGAAATGGGTGGAGGGGGGGCTGCCTTTGCGCCTACCATGGAGTGACATTTGCATGAAATTTTATTGCCACGCAAGGCTCGTCTCTTTTGCTCTACATGTTCAGTTCCATTGTGTACAATAACTGACATGCATAGGAATAAAACATAGTGAGATTATGTAAGGAGTGCATGCAGAAATCCAGAGTGATGGTAACAACCTGTGGATAGACCCAAAACCAATGATAGCAGGCAGATAATGGCTTCAGTTAAAAAATACAGATAATGGCTTCTTTATTGTTTGTTTCCCATCCAACATGAAACTCATAGTAGACACCAGAGATTAACCAGATAGTAGATAGATAATATTGATTGCGGCCCCGATATGTACCCCACAACCATTTAAAAACTCAACTTTGACCATTAGTTTGGAGCTGAGTCTAATCGGTGAATAGGACGATAAAGTAGCATGTAATATTAAGCGATGCATAATGTAAGCAGACACAAAAGAGTGCGACCTCTCTTGCGGACCCTGTAGTCCTCGAGGTCATCTGCTTGGTTGATGATGGTAATGCAGTTGTCATGGCTGCCGGCGGCGGGGAAGAAGATCTGAGGTGGCGAAAGACAGTCTGGAGGCCGGATCCCTGCTGTGCTGGACCCTTCTGTCGTTGGAGCAGCTGAGCTTGGGTGGATGACGGCGCAGCAGGAGTGGAACAAACCACACCAGGTTTTCTTTGACAACTATCTGTAAGAGAAGTAATTCTGGAAGGGCTCGTTTGAATTGGAGGATTCTAACAACACATGGATAGGAAATACACAGTAATAGGATAGGAATGCACGTGCAAAACAGAGAATTAAAAAACACAGGATTTCTGCCAATCTGGGTGTTTGGTTCACAAGAATTGGAAGATCATAGGATGGAAAGAAGCATGGTGAGATTAAGTCAAACCACAAGAAAATGTATGGTTATAATGCTATTATGCTACTATCTCTTAGTCTTGTCCTTCATGAATAGGAATTTGAAAAGGAGGACAAGTGGAAATTAAAATCCGTACAGTTTTTCTTTCAAGGAGACACTAAAGGAACAAATCCTACAGTTTTCCTTTGCTCCATTCCTTTGAACCAAATGCATGAATAGTAGTACCATAGGAAACTTTCCAATTCCTATGTTTTTACTTCACTTTTCCTTTCAAGCACTGGCGATTCTAGTAGGCAGGCTTGAGCAAGGAAAAGCTACACTCAAAAAATGTTTTTGTGCTACTTGCCTACTTCTACTACTTTGGACCCAGGCCACTATCATACTATCTCAACTCCCAGGCCCATCGACAAATGCATAGCTCAAACACGCAGAGATAAATAATGATGGCATTCAAGAGAGTCCATCACGGATAGCTAAGTTGACTGGTACCTCACTGCTTGTCATGTAGTAGGAGAAACTAATCGTATTTCACGTTACTGCGTGTGCTCACTGGACAATATATATAACATGTAGAGTAAAAAAGAGATGCAACAAGTGTACAACCTCTTTGGCAAAGCCATGTCGATCTCAGCGTGATTGGGTTGGTCGGTGAGGATGATCCGGCTGACTTGGCTGTCGGAGGAGGGGAAGAAGATCTTAGGCATCTTTAGATGGAGCCCGGGGTACTGCTCCGCTGTGATTGAGGGTTTCGTCGTTGGAGCAGCTCCGGTGAGTTGTACGACGCCGAGGCTCTAGCAGTACAGGAGAGACAATGTTAACCTGATTGGAATTCTAATAGCATCTCCAATAGATGACGTAAAATATAAACCACAAAGTGCTAGATGTAAAATACATCAGCCGCTCATATATGAACTTAACTGTTGAAACTGAATTTAACTGTCGAAACTGAACTTAACTGTCGAAACTGAATTTTGCTGTCGAAACTGAAAATTTACTGCCAAAACTGAATTTTACTGTCGAAACTGAACACACTAGCTAGTAGCAGAAAAGCAGTAGCGGCACTAGCAGCAGCAGTGCGTGCGAGAGCCGGTCGACTGAATTTTTCATCTCTGGTCAGTCGATTTTCCAACCGTTGGATACGAAATCAAGGGCCTGCAGTTCAACTTCAACCTCCACCCCCCTGAGCCGCCATCCACCGCCGACCAAACCGCCGCCCTCCGCCGCCCGTGGCCGGTGGTGCGCCGCCCCACCTGCCTCGAAACCACTCCCCACCGCCAGTCCGCCGCTGCCCCAGCCATCCCTCTAGGCCCCCCAGTGCCGAGCTTTTTCTCTGGCGTTCCCCACGCCACCGCCCCACCACCACCAGCGACCACGGCCTCCACCCTGAACCCTAAGATAGATAGTGGGGTACCTCTCCGGCGAGCCCCCCTCCCCGCTGCGGCTGGTTCTGCCCTGAAAATCGACTGACCCGAAACTCGATTCAGTCGACTAAAGTGTAGCTAAATCGGAGCAACATCGCAAGCAAGAGCAAGAGCGAGAGCAGTAGCGCGACCAAGAGCAGACCAAGCAGGGGACCAAGAGCAAGAGCAGAGCAGTAGTGCGAGCGAGAGCTAAAGCACCAGCAGCTCCTACTGATGTGGACGTCGCCGCCGAGGGAGCGATGCCATGGAGGGAGTGGCCGGTGACGCCGCCGTGGATGGAGCCACGCCGTGTCGACTCGGGACCGAGCGCCGGCAGCACTGTGAGATCGAATCTAGAAGAAAATGCGGTGATTAGTGTACAACCTCTTTGGTGGCGCCGGTTAGGCCTCAGGTTCATCCGAGGAAACGGTGATGATGATGCTCTTCCGGTGGTGCATGTGAAGACGGCGGTGTGGGAATGGAGGTGGCGCAAAAAAACAAGGGGAACGTCGGGGCAGCTCCTTGGAGGTGGAGGACGGGGTGGCTGAACCGGCGGGACGACGAGATCGATGAAGGATCCTCATCCGGTACAATGGATGAGGGACGTCGAGGTGTTGCTGTGGACGACATCATCGGGGAAGAGGCTCCGACTAGGTGGCGGACGGAGGAGGGTGTGGGGCTTCGCGGGTTATCGCGGCCTCGGTGTACGAATGGGTGGGCAGATGGGATGGGAGTGGGGAACCATGGCTTAGGGACGCGCTTGTCATAAATGTGGGGTAAGTTAAGAAATTACCCCCACCGATTTGAGCTAGGCGGTTCTTTCGGTTCAGGGGTATCACGGGTATTTCGCGTGTCGGGATTTCACAGGAGGTGGGAGTTTTCGCGCGCATTGTAATTTTGGAATAGGAAGGCGCGGGTTGAGATGGAGGGAGTTGTCGGAGCACAACAAGACAAAGATATATCTTAAATATTTCGGGGTAACAAGGCGCGGGTTGAAATTTCCGGACAAGCCCAACGTGTACTATACCAAATCAATTCGCACTTCCGTCGACGAAAAAATAAAAAGAAATCAATTCGCAGCACACAAGAGAGTCTAGTCTCGTGTACTGTACCAAATCAATTCACACTACAAGTGTCATTCAAAACTTTGAATTCATGTTATGCTCAATTAAAATATTTCACTACGTGTATAATGCATGCAACCTGCTACTCAAATGAAGGTTTTAGTGCATTCCAAACGTATATACTACCGCTTCCATATGAACTAAATTTGAATTCGTTTCTCTATTTGAATAAGATCTACAATAATGATTGTGGTGAAGTCAAACCATTTGAATTCGTTTCTCTATTTTAATAAGATCTACAATCATCATTATTGTCAAGTTAAACCATCATTTGTGTATTATCTTCAAAACACACCACATGATTACTCTCGAGTTAGATATGAACTATGTGTACTATATGAACTCGAACTCGATTTTTTGAATCCACTTTATGTTGATTTCAAATCACAGTACATGTCAAGCTCTAGCTAGATCTTCATAATCTAAACCATGTCTGATATGTATAATGTGTTTACCGCATAATGTATGGTGCCCCACCCCCTATGCCTACAAGTATTTACATGTGAGTTGCAAACACCACACATTACCAAAATTCAAATAAAATGTGAGATTGTTCGGTATATAGTATTGTTTATATTGTTCGATATTTAGTTGTAAGCTGCAAATTCCACACATTATCACAAATTCAAATAAAATGTGAGATTGTTTGATGTATAGTATGGTTTAGATTGTTCGACATTTAGCTGTGAGTTGCAAACGCCATGCATTATCACATTATGGTATAACATGTGCAAAACCACAGCACGCATATCACCGCTATATTCATGCATGCATATGTTTATAACACTATGATCTCCTATTCAAATATATGAATCCACTTTCATATCAAATTATGATATTTGTTAGTCTCTTAAACCCACACAATCCTCTAACCTTTGTAGCTAGCACTAACTTTCTCTCGCGCATGCACACGCCCTCCTCGCCCTCCCCCTCCCTCAGTATTCTATCCATCGCACACATTCATTTTTTTCTTTAGGTCGTTCTCCCACAGTCTCCGCAACTCCTTTCCGACACACACCGATCGATAAACCTCTCCAGCGTCTGCCTACAACATACATACACACGCACCTTCCATCTCTTCCTTTCTGTGTCCATGCCTCGTGTCTCTCATACGGTCCCACGCACGTGTAAACTCTCGCCCCTCTTTTCATCGATCTCACAACCGCACACTCCTCCCCCTATCTAGCTAGTAGCTCGGCCTCTCGCACCACCTCCTAGCTCCATTCTCTCTGTCTATCCATCTTGCTGGGCCTTATTTGCCTCTAACAAATGGATGTACACCGACCGATCTCCCGCTATACATATAGGTAGCTAGGTCCTTAATTATAACTCGTTTTTTTCCCACGCGTCGATCGATCTACCTCATTAGTTATGTCTCTCCCTTCCTCCGACAAACAACAATTGAACTACCGATCTAGTTAGGTTTGCTTAGCAAACACATGGTTCCCCTTCATCATCCATGCATGCGTCCCGACATATCTATCACGCACAGGCACACACAGAAACACGTCCCCACTCTTATTGATAATATTGCAGTTCTACCCTCAGTTTGTCTAGTAGGCCTCTCCCACCATCTTCGAGAAGCAACTCCATCACCCATCCAGCACTCTACCCCTCTCCCTCCCTCTCTCTCTCCTCTCTCTCTCTCTCTCTCTCCCTCTGTCCCAACCTATTTCCCGTCCTTCAGTTATGTATGGATGTCGACCCATCTCCCTCAAGATATAGCTGGGTCTTTCCTTCTCAACACATATACGAGTCGTTCAACCTCTTTAGTTAGGCTCTGCCTCCCCCCTCCCCCCCCCCACCGCCCCACACACACACCGATACATCGAGCGCTCTAGTCATGTCTCCCTGCCACACACAAACTTGCCCTGTGCCCTTTGACGTTCTGGTAGGTTAGTCGCCCTATATCTTTGACTTGCACACACACAATTTTGATGGCTCTCTTCATGCATCTCGCACCCACCCACTTGATCCTCTCTTCGACTCTATCGATATCTATGACCCCTCCCTCTCTTCTCGTGGATCGCCCCCTCCGTTCCTCTCTATATGATATGGATAGGCCTCTATTTCACACACATTGCATGCAAAATTTTGTTTGAGATGTCATCGACACACATTCCCACAAATACATTCATGAAATCACCACCCCCCCAAAAAAACAAAAAACACTCACGAACGCACACACCATCTGTCTAGGTTTGTATCTCTCTTACACCCACCCACGTAGGTGGGGGACGTGCATGAAGAGAAGAGGTGCACGCACGACGCATGTACTCCCGTCTCTTTCCCAACCACACCCGCGCGGGTGAAAGTGCAATCTTGCTCTTAAAGATTATTTTTGATATTGATGACAAATTTACATATAGGGGAACCGTGTTTGCTAAGTATATACATAGGTCGTTAGTTCTTTGGTTTTTCTAATGTGCATCATGATCACATGATATGAGATATTACTCAAGAAAATTATCAATGAGGAAAGGAGCAAACAAAGATGAAGCATCGTGATCTTTTATATTTCTTGAGTAATAGGAATCCCGCACTATTAAGAGGTGATCCGAGGTATAGGTTCAAGGCTTGCTCATACTTTGTCTCACAAGAACTTTTTCACAAAGGACCAAAATCCCTAGCAAAACCCCTTAGCCAAAACCTACTATTCCTGTTTATCTACACAAACTCCTTGCCCGATCATCCGGACGGAGCCCCAGATCATCCGGGCTAAGCCCGGATCGTCCGGACCTTGCTCCGGATCATTCGGGTAATGTGCGCCCTCCATCAGAGAACCATGTTGGTTGAAGCCGGATCATCCGGACGTTGCCCCGGATCATCCGGGCTGTGCCCAGATCATCCGGATCCTGTCCCGGATCGTCCGGGTCCTGTCCCGGTCATCCGGGTAATCTTGCCCCTATTTTCGCAGAACCTTGGTGGATGTAGCCGGATCATCCGGCCAGTCATCCGGATCATCCGGGCTCCTCGCAGCTCTTCTACTTCCATTTGCATCTGGGCCTTCAGCCAGATCATCCGGATGGTCTTCCGGATCATCCGGGCAGGTCAATCTCTGTCTAAACGGCTCTAATTTGCTTGTGGTATAAATAGTCCCTTACCTCTTCGAGATAAGGCTGAACACTTCACTCAAACACACCTCAAGAACACCAGTGCTCCCTCTCCCTTGCTCACACACTAAATCCTAGATCCCGGTTTGATTCTTGTGAGTTTAGAAGAGTTGTTCCAATCAAAAGAAAGATCTTCTCCCTCTCCTTCTTGTGACCGAAGCAAATCGTGAGTTGAGAAAGTCTTGAGCTTTTCCCCTTGGATCTTGTTACTCTTGGAGGTTGGAGACTCCTAGGCGGTAGGAGTCTTTCGGAGAGGAATCGACCTTTGTGATTACCCCCGGAAAAGTTTGTGAGGGTTTGGAGACCACCCCAAGGTCTACCACTAGTGGTTGAGAAACGCCTCCGTGGTGTTGTCTCAAAGGGAGAATAGGGTGAGCCTTCGTGGCGTTGGTGTGCCTTCGTGGTAACATCCACCTCTCTAACGGTGACGTAGCTTCCCTCCAAGGAAGTGAACATCGGCATACATCCTCGTCTCCCAGAGTTGTGGTTATTCCTAACCCTAACTCTCTACCTGTGGTTACTTGTCTCTTAGCACTTACTTATATCATATTGTGCTTGCTTACTTACATACTTGTGTTACTTGCATAACACTTAGTACTACACTTGCAATTGTTAGGCCCACTTTCATATTCCGCATTATTGCCTAAAATTGCTAAGTCATAATTAAAATTTGTAATTGTACCTATTCACCCCCCTCTAGGTCCATCTCGATCCTTTCAGCAGGTACATGATGGAGCTCATTTCTGTACGAAAAGGCAGCCCACGTGGTAATTTGACACGTGTACTGGTTGTCCACTTGATGGAGGATCGTCTACCAAGGGTAAACAAACAAATTGCGACTTGACGCGTTATGTTAAAAAAGAGGCAAACCATGTGGGGCCTACCTTAGAGGCAAGGCTCTATACACTGGAGTACTTTTGATGTGTCCCGTCAACTCGCAGAACAAGGAGAAGCTTGCTTAGTACACCGTCTCCCCCGCCCACGGGCGCGGTGGCTCGCAAGATGAGGTGAAGCTTGCTTACTAGTACGCCTTACGCCCGCTCCCTCACCCACGCGCGCGGTGGCTCGCAGGACGAGGATAATTTTTTTACTACTCCCTCCGTTTACTCCTCGTCCCTACCTTGGTTAGAGATATTATCATATTGTTTGGAATATATGTCCTTTAGTAGATTTCAATATGAACTACTAGTACATACTCCAAAACTGATGTATATAGACGTATTTTAGAGTGTAGATTCACTCATTTTGCTCCGTATGTAGTCCATATTGAAACAGACGTAATAGTACGCACTCTCCCTCGCCCCTCGACCCTCGCCCACGTGGTGGACGTGCAGTACCATTATTGCTCGACTTCCCGAAGAGGCACGCAAGGTTTATAGGAGAACGAGTAGTAGGTGCCGCATCATTTATAAATAAAGGTTTTTTCTTCAGTGGCACGTACGCAATATAGATAGGTTCATATGGAGAAAAGGAAACCGCTCCACTATATACATAGGCAGGACGAGCCTACACGGTTGCTTGCTGGGGTTGCTCTCTTCAGTTTTCACACTGTCTCGCACAAAACGAATGTGGCCACATCTCTAACATCCCGGCGGACGATCTGCCGGGGGAAGGGGTGGATGCTTAGTGTAGACGCGGTCGCCGTCGCCGACGGCGAAAACCCACTTTCGGCACGTCCCGATCAGGGGTCCCCGCCGTTCTCTCTCACAAAGCCGGTGAGGTTGCCTCCGTCCATTGCTCACTGCTGCGATGTGGGCAGTTGCCTCCTCCCACTGCCCTCCTCTAGGTTGAGCTACGTCCCGACATCCCTCAGGTACAACTCCCTTTACAGCCGGCTTGCACCACTGCTCCAGCTGCCCACGTCACTCCATGTGGATATTTCTCTACTTCTGTGCCCCGCACATACCTCTACTGGCTTCTACGTACTATATTTGTGATGAGTTTATGTCTCATCAACTAGTCCCAGTAATCTTATTCTAATCATGCTTCTTCAATTTCTTTGCCACAGGGATGCTCATCTCGATTTTGGTGAAACTGCACAAAATGATCCGATGGTCAAAGGGTTGCAAACTTCATTTCTTCGGAAGCTCCAACGTTGCCAACAAATTAAAGCCTGGTTAGGGTTTACGGTTCAAGGGCTACGGACTGCATGGATCGTTTTTTCTTTAGTTGTCTCTGTTCCAAAATATGTGTCAACTTTAGTAGTAGTACAACTTTGTACTAAAGTTTGCATAAAGTTGAGACACTTATTCTGGAACGGAGGGAGTACATATTGGCTATGATCTGTCAATCATTGAGATGCAATAGCATGCATGTTAGTCTCCTTTGTATTTGATGAAATGTTGCAACAGGCAACCTTGGACGCAAGATACATGAAACAGAAGCTGGAAGCTTCATAGCATTGTACAAATTTATCTCGCTGATAAATTACAGTACGTACTATACTAGTACTATGTAAAGAGTTAGGTGTCGCACGGTGTCCAGAAAATATGGTGATAGTGTGAGGTGGGCCATGTAATCACTGAGCCTGCGTGTTTTCACTGCTCTCGCACTCCTCCGTTGAGAATGGAGAAAATTGTAATCTAGCAGTACCTCCTTTCGTCGAAAGCGTGGGACATCCAGTAGTCCTACCACCTCAGTAATAATGACCAATGAGCCGTCAATCACATAGACCCAACAGTAAGTTGGACGGACGAAGCAACCGTCACTCTTGAATCCGCTTCTCCCTTCAGCGCAGGCGCCAGTGAGAGGTCAGGTTCGCTCTGCCTGGGCATGAATGCGGCACCGATTCTTTGGAGCGGCGCTGACCGTTTCGGGCAGGAAGCGCGCGCGGGCGATGGAGGGTCTTTGGGTGGGCCCGGCTGGCCAGGAGCGGGCGTGGCAGCTGTCCCGCCTGTCCCGACCGAACGCCCGGAAACGAGAGGATGCACCGACTCTCGCGGCTAAATCGTACACTACACACCATCTCTCTGTAGGAGTAGGTCGATGTGTCACTCTCTCTAACACACACATGCTGTTAAACACACACACACACACATACACACACACACACACACACACCGAGGTAAAATGAGTCTATATCTCAATTAATGAAGACTTGCATGTTACCATCCATATGTTACTACCTACTATGAAAGTAGTAACATACACTAGTAACATAGGCATGTTACTAGTCCAAGTTACTCACCACTATGACCAGCCTAGCAATGTAACCAAACGCTCCTGACTCTGCCTTGTTATCTCCCCCGGAAACCCAATGCATGGAGCGCAACTACGCGTTGATGCATGCGAGTTAATACGTGGCCCTGCATGGTAGCTAAAACAGCATCTCTAAGTTGTTGTGATTAATTGTTGCGTTTAGAGACAGAAATCGGGGCTTTGATTGGACGAAGGACTGGTCAAGTTTCTCCTTCTCCTCCAATCTTCTTGCACCTCGTTTCGAGAAAAAAATCTGCTTGCACCTTGGTCCCGCTGCACCTTCTAATGTGACTTATTACACCTAGACGGAGGGAGTACTACGAGATACGGTGGCACACTGACTTAGGTCGAATACAAGTGCCCAAAATTGTGTGCATGTTATAATACGGATTCACTTAAAATAGTATGTGAGCGAAAAGAGGGATCAATTGGACAGTGTTCACGAGCAGTAGTGAGATCTGTGAGGTAAGATACACGGCTTTAAATCCCAATGACTCCCACGCAAAAAAACACACGGCATGCTTGTCACACGAATGCAGGAATGTATTAAATGTTATTTTCCTCTCATTAAACATAACGTGGGGGTGGTGTAGCTGGTTAGCCTGTTCGCTCATCAAACTTGAGGTCTCGGGTCCGATAACTACACTTGAGCATAATTTTGTTTTTGTTCAACTTCTTTCTTCCACCCAATGACAGGTAGGCCCCGCATGATAGAGAGAGAAAGTGATCTGGGGTGGTGCCAGGAGGATTCTTTGACTGGTCAAAATGGATGGATACGGAGCTATACGATCTCGTAGTGACCGTATAATCACCTCATCACGTATACGTTGCAGCCTCGGCGCTTGTTTCTAGGGTTTGCACCCTTCACACTCTCTCTCCAGTATATATATACACGCTGGAGCCTCAACACTTGTAGTTGCTTTCTTCACACTCTCTCACCCTCTCCACATCGAAACAAGACTTCGTTGGCCTCTCTCTCTCCCCCCACTGCTGGTCAAAGAGCCGGCAGGATCCGTCCATCGGGAAGGGAAGGAGGCTTAACGCTGTCGCCGTCGGCGAGGAAGGGAATCCACTACCGGCGCAGCTGTTCTCTTTCACCCAGCAGCGTCGCGGGAGGGCCTCCGACCCCTTCTTCCTCGCCGTAGTACATAGTGTGGGTTGGACGGCCTCCGGTCGCCCACCGAACCCCACCCCAAGAACCTTAAGGTATAATTTACTTATTCCACATGCATTTCTCTAGCTGCATGTGGGCTTTTTCCGCTTCTGCACTCGAATCTAGGTGTTGGATCAAACAGGAAAGTAGTGGGGAAAGTTGTATAGCATGAATCTAGGACGTGGTTCAAAGAGGAAAGGAAGGGGGAAAGTACTAGTACAGACTGGCTATCCAGCACCTACGTTGGCCGAAAAGGGGAAACAATGACAAACGCAGTACGCACATCTGTAACAAACTGATCTTTTGTTTTGGGGGACAAGGCTGTAGAGTTTGAGCGGGACTAGATTTGCTGCGCTCACATAGGGAAAGGTGTCTAAAGATAACAAAACTGGGACCAACACAAATATGCACCTTGGTTGTTTTTGTTCTTTGTTGCAACAGACTGTGCATCACCCCTTCATACATCGGTAGATGCACATGATGATGGTGCGTCCACTGTCCCGTGCAACTCTTTAGTTGTTGTTAATGTAAGGCCCTGTTTGGTTAAAAACTCCCTAGTCCCTACCTGCTTGGTTCCAGGGACTAAACATGGACCAGAGGTTATTAAATGACATGCTAAAAGACCATGTTACCCCAAGTAATGAACTAATAGAGACAAGCTGCGATGCGGGGCAGGAGCAACTATTGGAAAAAGTCCCAAAAAGACTCTCCCTCGGGGTCTTCTTTATTTAGTCCCTAAAAGTCCTTCCTGTTTGGTTTATATGGGACTGACATGGACTTTTTTTAGTCCCTACACCAAAATGTCCCTGTAAACAAGTACCCTCTAATAATGCCGCTGGAAAATTGATGCAATGCCACAGTTAAAAGCAAATTACATGCTTAACGAATTTTATTGTTCAGATAATCTCTCTGTTAATATTAATCAATGCCACCATTTGAGAAATGCTACTGTCTTTCTTTCTTTCCCATTTAGATAAGTTAGATGCTTCTTTTTGTTGGCTTCTGTGTCATCCACCGTTATTGACCACTAGTTGTTTCCTTTGCACCTCTGTGTAAACATGGTTATCTACTTCACCTCCTTGCTATTGTGACCTTTTGTTGCACTGCACAAAACACTTTTGTTCTAAGAGTGTTTTGTGCAGTTCAACCAAAATGTCACACCAACAACGTTGGTTGATTGCTTGATCTTAGTGGAACTGCACAAGAGGAGATCTTATTTCCTATTTGTGTTGGCAAATTTGGTTCAGATCTTCTTCTTGTGAGTTGTTTGAATTCCGCGTCATGAGAGGTCAGTACTAGCCTTATTTAACATGATTGTGCAGTGTGCTTTCATATGTTATGCTAATGTTGCTTGATTTTAGGGAACTGCACAAATGGAGACAAGACTTCCAATCTGTATGTGCACC
This sequence comes from Aegilops tauschii subsp. strangulata, assembly GCF_002575655.3. Lineage (NCBI taxonomy): Eukaryota > Viridiplantae > Streptophyta > Magnoliopsida > Poales > Poaceae > Aegilops > Aegilops tauschii. Next base: position 442,720,932 of record NC_053041.3, on the reverse strand, counting down.
GTAATATCCCATTGAGGTAAGATAAGGATATTTCACAACTGTTGGCCTGTATTTTGCCACTTTCATCTGAAAATTAACGTTGTTGTTTAGTGCTATACTTGTGCTCCCTAATTGACATGCCAAATCTTACATTGAAGGCGAAGCTTGTCTGTTATTGAACCAAGTGATGAAGGGGAAGAACAAGCGAAAAAAAACAAAAATCAACTCCCGGTGCTGCAATGAAGCACTGGAACTGTGATGACACAAGTAATGATATAGTTTTGCATCTTAATTTATTGGTATGGCGGGAACAAGCAATTGCTTTGCCACTGATTTGATGCCACTCTTAATGTAATATGTAATTATCTCTACTTGTGCAAACAGGGATCTTCTTTGAAGATACCATATATTTTAGTGGAACTGCACAAGAATATGTTGGAAACATAAACTAATCGAGGAGTATATAGGTAGCATGGCAACGACAGTAGATAACAATAGATGGTTCCGGAGAAGTGCTTGATCTGTATGCTCTACAGAATAAGCCTCTTGACAAAGGTTGGTACTCGCCCACGGATTTCATCCATCTGATTGAGCTTTCTCATCTCTATTGGTGTTGTGCTACTATTTAGATACTGTCATGAGAAAGTGGTATTATCCTTGAGAAGTGCTTCATCTGTGTTGTTTTAAATATTTCCTTTCCTTTTTTTGAGCAAACAAGGATGCTAGCATTTAGTTGTCCTCTTGTCTTTCCACAACAGGATCATCCTCCTCTGAAGAAGAATATGGAGTATGTGAAGTGCCTAGTTCCGATTATGCCAGGATAAAGAAGCCAAGCCTCTCTTCTTAAGAACGGAGAAGTTGAAGGATGGTTACATTATTGCCCACAAGAACAAACTAACTTCAGCTCAGAAGGACTCACGGATCTGCATCTTTGTTACTGTGATGGCCAGTACAATGTTCTTTTACGATTCCTTCCGGTGAGTTCCCTTTTTTTAATTGTGTGCTCTGCGTGGATCATGTAGGTTGACTGTTTAAACTGTCAATTCATAGTACAGTTTGCTTTATACTAATCACTTTTTTTGTATTTATGCAAACAGGGGTGCTCAGCTTGATTTCAATGGGAACTGCACAAAATGTTAACGAATACATCAAATATTCTTGAATCATTCATTTCCACCACAAGAAAGGAGGTGCCGATAAACATATAAAGGCGAAATCATACAAGCTACGCACGGATTTGGTTGATTTTGGTGGAACTGCACAAAAAGAACAGCTGGTTTATTTAGCACAAGGTGCCATGTCAATGTCCGAACTGATGGCAAACCATGCCCATTCCACAATCGTAGGCATTTGATATTTTGGAATGGGAAAACCTTGTCAAAGTTTGCTCATTGATGTATGCAAAACAACACGCATTTGACATTTTGGAATGGGACAACCTTGTCAAATTTTGCTCATTAATATTAGCAAGAAGACATGCATTTGATATTTTTGAATGGGACGCCCTTTGCTGTTAGCAGCATCTATTGATTTTTCTTTATTCTTTAGTTGTGAAGTAAATATTGGCTCTGACATGTGAATCACTGAGATGCATAATCATCGATTGTTTTGAATGTTGTCTATGAATTTCTAGGCCTGTGTGTTGATTGAAATGTACAGGAACGCTAAATTTTGTACTCCCTCTGTTCCTTTTTACTTAGCATATTAGATTTCTTTCAAGTCAGTTGATTTTACATTGTGAATGTTGATACTTTTTCTGTAAGATTGGTCAAAGTAGAGACACTTTGACTTCAGACAAAACTTATGTGCAGACTAAAAAGGACCGGAGGGGGTACATATGAAACTGCTGCAAACGAGGTAATCACCCTGGGAATAATGCTAGTACGTATTGTTTTGCATGTTTGGTTTGCATGTTCATCGAATGCCGGTGATATAAGAATTCAAACAAATCGAACTAAATTCATTCATACACTTCCGAATTTCATTACATTTCATACATTCTTTAACTAAAAAGGGGTGCGCTGGAGGTATAATTAATTAACCGTAGCACCCGTGTCCGGCTGAGCCAAACAGAAGCTTCTTCTCCAGCGAACTGAGCTTCAGTGACATAACAACAAGTGCATTTGCATCTCTTACATGTGGGCCAGATGCCTCTTGGGCCCACATGCCAGTGACCCAACTGCACCTGCAGTTAAGTAACTGAAGCAGCGTCATTCTCCAATATAGCTCTCTGACTCCACGTCGCTGCCAAGAAGCTAATCGGCCGTCAATGGTCAACCTGCCTAGCTTGGCTTCAACCGGAGGGTAGCAGCGGTGGCCTTACTTGGATCCGAGCGGCGTCGACCTACCGTGTTATACTCTTCCTCGTTTTCTGTGTGGCGCAACCTCGTTGGCAGCGGGGCGGGGCCTCGACGGAGCCGGCGATGTCCTCTGTCTCGTTACCGGTGGGGCGGCGCCTCGGCGGAGCGGGGGAAATCCTCCCCCTCGTTGCCGGCAGGGTGGGGCCTCGACTGAGCCGGCGATGTCCTCTGCCTCGTTGTTGGCGGGGCGGGGCCTCGGCGGAGCCGGCGGTGTCCTCTGCCTCGTTGTTGGCGCCGCGGGGCCTCGGCGGAGTAGGGCCTCGTCGACGCCAGCGGAGCGGGGACTCGTGGGAGCCGGCATTGTCCTCTGCCTCGTCTTCGGTCTCGCCAAACAGCGCCTCACCCGCTTCATCGCCCTCTTTGTAGGCGGTCGCAGCCTCCGCCACCTGCATGCGGTACCGCCAGCGCTCGAGGCGGGCGGAGCAGTATGAGTCGAGCAGCGCCTTCTGCTCCGCTCGCTCTGCGGCGAATTGCTCCTCCGCCTGCAGGTGCTCCTGGAGGAGATGGTGGTTGTAGGCGGCATCGGCTTGCGCCTCCCAGAACTGCTCTTGACGCTTGTGCCTCACCATGTCCATGTATTGGGCACGGGCCTCGCCGATGGTCATGGTACAATGCACCGGCAAGGATGGCGTGCAGGAGGGGGTTGGCACCGGATCGTCGACTACCATGTTCTCCATTGGGACGTCGCCGTCCTCCGGCTGCCTACCGGCCAGCCAGTCGGCAGCAATGGCTGCCATCTCCTTGTGGTCCGTCGTCCGCCCGTCCCGAAGAGCGCTGGAGCGCGAGGAAGCCATGGTGGGAGTAGTGGTGTGGACAGGAGAAAGGGAACGGAGGCGGATGACTGCGGCTATGGCCGGTGCAGCAGTTTATATAACAATGGTGGGCAGCGGAGGGACGGACGTGTGGCGCTGGAGTAGCCCCCTCGGCAATTGCGTATCATTAATGTGGGCGGCAGATGGACGGACGGACGAGACTTGTGTCATTTGAAGACGGAGCAATCGCCTACACCGAGAAGCGGGGCGGGCGGCGCTGACCGTTTCGGGTGGAAAGCGCGCGCGCGAGGGAGGTGGTCTGGGTGGGCCAGGGCAGTCAGACTCGTGCTTGGCAGTGGGTCGATCCAGCAGCCGGGACATGCTGGCTCGCCAGCGCGCTCGCCAAGCTGAGCGACGACAATCAGACGATGGACGTAGCTTCCGACCCGGAGCCGGCGGCACTGTCCAAGCCGGTTCATTCCGTGTTCACCATAGAGCAGGTGCGGCCCACTTCGACGCCCTAATGGCGGAAGAGCTACCAACGTAGGAGGACCTGTGCTGCAACCTTCGTCTCCTCAAGGAGCACCGGTGAACAAGCGAACGACAATGCCATCGCGGACATGTGGCCCTATGATCCTGGCTTCCCGAATGAGCAGCGGGCGTTGTATCAGACCATCCATAGGGCCCGCGAGGCCCTCTCCGTCGTCCTTCGAGTTGTTGCGCTCGCCGTGGCGCTGCCGTCTCGCGTTGTCAACATGGTCAATGGCATGAGGAATGAGGAGATGACTTTACTTGGAGAGGATGACAGTTGGGACCTACCAGGGCCATAGCCGCACGTACGCAAGTGCCTCCTTATTATATACAACTGTAATATTTTTTGCTTCCTCCTGGTTTCCTGACATCACGTCCCCACACCATTGTCAACCTATGTAGTCAATAAACGAGAGAATTGCACAAGGAGCGGCCGACAGCTGGGACCAAGCAGCTCGAGCAGTATTTGTATTTTTGAGGTGTGAGCACTACAGAGTTTTTCTTGAGCGATGTTTTTGTTGTTGTTCAGAGGAGAGTAGGGTATTAACTGGGCGGGCTATGGCCCGTCTAGCCCAAGCTAGATATCCAGCCTAGATATTAAAAAATTTCAAGCTAAAAATGGCTAGCCCGACTATACTTTTTTTTGAGGAATACCCAGGCAAGGTCAACTTGTTATTCTCCGCCCCGCTGGGCTGCAAATCTTTCCTAGGAGGGATGCATTAGGCTTAACAACAAAATGGGCTTTAAGAAATAATAAATGGGATATAATTATAAAAACTGGACATTAACTATAAAAAATGCACCAAACACGTAATTACTTTATAAAATATTATTTCTGGATTTTGAAAATTTTAATTTCATTAATTGTTATGCGCTCAATGTTTGTTGGATTTTTACGTAATACAAATTTATATTGAAATTGTATTTAATCCGACTAGAAATTTCGGGATAAAAATATTTCGGATCCCATCAAAATGTGGGAAATTTTATTGAATTCTGTTTTGAACGGTTGGTTGAAATTATTAATCGTTGTCCTAGCTAGAATATGGGCTGTACTTTTAACAAACTGTAGATGGGCTGTAGTAAATTCCATTAGAATTCAAAAATGGGTTGTACATACTTACAAATCGCAAATGGGCTATAAGTTCTCTGCCAGACACTTGTGGGCCTACTAAGTTGACGCGTATGCAAGGCTTTGTCAACTTATAGTCAACACACGGTTCTAGTAGTAGTGTCCGCCGGATGTCCATCCAACGGATGTCGTGCTTCTTCTTCAATCTCGGATATTCTAGGTTCAGCCTCCCAAAAAATGATTCCTCCCCCTGACATCTGGGGCGCACCGTTTCAGAGCCTACTAAGTTGACGCGTACCAAGGGCTTTGTCAACTTAGTCAATATAAATGATTCTAGCTGCAGTGACCTTACGATTTCCATCCAATGGCCGTTGATTCTTCAACCTCTGGTCTTCTTGATCCAGCCGCCCAAAGCAGCGCCGGTTGTGCCGCCTGCTCCTGCCTCCCGTGGCCGGCTGTGCAACCGCGGAGGCCTCACCTCCCCCTACCACTCCCACCGCTGGCCAGGCCCTGCGGCGACGGCATCCTCACACCGCAGCCGAACCAGTGAACCCTCGTACTCCTCTCTGCGTGGGCATCCACTTCCGCATCTTCCTCGGCTCCACGTCTGCTACCTCTTGAGCACTACGTTGGTTTTCCCTTGAAGAGGAAAGGGTGATGCAGTAAAGTAGCGTAAGTATTTCCCTCAGTTTTTGAGAACCAAGGTATCAATCCAGTAGGAGACCACGCTAAAGTCCCGCGCACCTACACAAACAAATAAGAACCTCGCAACCAACGCGGTAAAGGGGTTGTCATTCCCTTCACGGTCACTTACGAGAGTGAGATCTGATAGATATGATAAGATAATATTTTTGGTATTTTTATGATAAAGATGCAAAGTAAAATAAACGGCAATAAAAATAACTAAGTGTGGGAAGATTAATATGATGGAGAATAGACCCGGGGGCCATATGTTTCACTAATGGCTTCTCTCAAGAGCATAAGTATTACGGTGGGTGAACAAATTACTGTCGAGCAATTGATAGAATTGAGCATAGTATGAGAATATCTAGGTATGATCATGTATATAGGCATCATGTCCGCGACAAGTAGACCGAAACAATTCTGCATCTACTACTATTACTCCACACATCGACCGCTATCCAGCATGCATCTAGAGTATTAAGTTCATAAGAATAGAGTAATGCTTTAAGTAAGATGACATGATGTAGAGGGATAAACTCATGCAATATGATATAAACCCATATTTTTATCCTCGATGGCAACAATACAATACGTGCCTTGCTGCCCCTGCTGTCACTGGGAAAGGACACCACAAGATTGAACCCAAAGCTAAGCACTTCTCCCGTTGCAAGAAAGATCAATCTAGTAGGCCAAACCAAACTGATAATTCGAAGAGACTTGCAAAGATAACCAATCATACATAAAAGAATTCGTAGGATATTCAAATATTGTTCATAGATAAACTTGATCATAAACCCACAATTCATCGGTCTCGACAAACACACCGCAAAAGAAAAGTTACATCAAATAGATCTCTAAGAAGATCGAGGAGAACTTTGTATTGAGATCCAAAGAGAGAGAAGAAGCCATCTAGCTAATAACTATGGACCCGAAGGTCTGAGGTAAACTACTCACACATCATCGAAGAGTCTATGGCGTTGATGTAGAAGCCCTCCGTGATCAATGCCCCCTCCGGCGGAGCGCCGGAAAAGGCCCCAAGATGGGATCTCACGGGTACAGAAGGTTGCGGCGGTGGAATTAGGTTTTCGTGGATGCCCCTGATGGTTTGGGGGTACATAGGTATATATAGGAGGAAGAAGTACGTCGGTGGAGCAACATGGGCCCCATGTGGGTGGAGGGCGCGCCTGGGGGGGTAGGCGTGCCCCCCTGCCTTGTGCTCTCCTCGTTGATTGCTTTACGTAGACTCCAAGTCCTGTGGATCACGTTTGTTCCAAAAATCATGTTCCCGAAGGTTTCATTCCGTTTGGACTCCGTTTGATATTCTTTTTCTGCGAAACACTGAAATAGGAAAAAAACAGCAATTTGGGCTGGGCCTCCGGTTAATAGGTTGGTCCCAAAAATAATATAAAAGTGTATAATAAAGCCCATTAAACATCCAAAACAGAATATAATATAGCATGGAACAATCAAAAATTATAGATACGTTGGAGACGTATCAAGCATCCCCAAGCTTAAGTCCTGCTCGTCCTCGAGTAGGTAAATGATAAAAACAGAAATTTTGATGTGGAATGCTACTTGGCACAATTTTCAATGTAACTCTCTTAATTGTGGTATGAATGTTCAGATCCGAAAGATTCAAGATAAAAGTTTAATATTGACATAAAAATAATAATACTTCAAGCATACTAACTAAGCAATTATATCTTCTCAAAATAACATGGCCAAAGAAAGTTATCCCTACAAAATCATATAGTCTAGCTATTCTCTATCTTCATCACACAAAGTATTTAATCATGCACAACCCTGATGACAAGCCAAGCAATTGTTTCATACTTTTGGTGTTCTCAAACTTTTCAATCTTCACGCAATACATGAGCGTGAGCCAAGGACATAGCACTATATGTGGAATAGAATGGTGGTTGTGGAGAAGACAAAAACAAGGAGAAGATAGTCTCACATCAACTAGGCGTATCAACGGGCTATGGAGATGCCCATCAATAGATATCAATGTGAGTGAGTAGGGATTGCCATGCAACGGATGCACTAGAGCTATAAGTATATGAAAGCTCAACAAAAGAAACTAAGTGGGTGTGCATCCAACTCGCTTGCTCATGAAGACCTAGGGCATTTTGAGGAAGCCCATCATTGGAATATACAAGCCAAGTTCTATAATGAAAATTTCCCACAAGTATATGAAAGTGATATCATAGGAGACTCTCTATCATGAAGATCATGGTGCTAATTTGAAGCACAAGTGTGGTAAAAGGATAGTAGCATTGTCCCTTCTCTCTTTTTCTCTCATTTTTTTTCTTTGGCCTTTTCTCTTTTTATGGCCTTTTTTAGTCCGGAGTCTCAACTCGACTTATGGGGGAATCATAGTCTCCATCATCTTTCCTCACTTGGGACAATGCTCTAATAATGATGATCATCACACTTTTATTTACTTAAAACTCAAAACTTAGAACAAAATATGACTCTATGTGGATGCCTCCAGCGGTGTACCGGGATATGCAATGAATCAAGAGTGACATGTATGAAAGAATTATGAACGGTGGCTTTGCCACAAATACAATGTCAACTACATGATCATGCAAAGCAATATGACAATGATGAAGCGTGTCATAGCAAACGGAACGGTGGTAAGTTGCATGGCAATATATCTCGGAATGGCTATGGAAATGCCATGATAGGTAGGTATGGTGGCGGTTTTTAGGAAGGTATATGGTGGGTGTATGATACCAGCGAAAAGTGCGCGGTATTAGAGAGGCTAGCAATTGTGGAAGGATGAGAGTGCGTATAATCCATGGACGCAACATTAGTCATAAAGAACTCATATACTTGTTGCAAAAATCTACAAGTTATCAAAGCAAAGTATTACGCGCATGCTCCTAGGGGGATAGATTGGTAGGAAAAGACCATCGCTCGTCCCCGACCGCCACTCATAAGGAAGACAATCAATAAATAAATCATGCTCTGACTTCATCACATAACGGTTCACCATACGTGCATGCTACGGGAATCACAAAATTTAACACAAGTATTTCTCAAATTCACAACTACTCAACTAGAATGACTCTAATATTACCATCTTCATATCTCGAAACAATTATCAAGCATCAAACTTCTCATAGTATTCAACACACTCATAAGATTTTTTTTACTAATCTTGGATGCCTATCATAATTAAAGAAAATTACCATGCTGTTTTGTAGGACTCTCAAAATAATATAAGTGAAGCATGAGAGAACAATAGTTTCCATTAAACAAATCCACCACCGTGCTCTAAAAGATATAAGTGAAGCACTAGAGCAAAAACTATATAGCTCAAAAGATATAAGTGAAGCACATAGAGTATTCTAATAAATTCCGAATCAAGTGTGTCTCTCTCAAATGGTGTATACAGAAAGGATGATTGTGGTGAACTAAAAAGCAAAGACTCAAATCATACAAGACGCTCCAAGCAAAACACATATCATGTGGTGAATAAAAATATAGCTCCAAGTAAAGTTACCGATGGACGAAGACAAAAGAGGGGATGCCTTCCGGGGCATCCCCAAGCTTTGGCTTTTAGGTGTCCTTAGATTATCTTGGTGTGCCATGGGCATCCCCAAGCTTAGGCTCTTGCCACTCCTTGTTCCATAATCCATCAAATCTTCTACCCAAAACTTGAAAACTTCACAACACAAAACTTAACAGAAAATCTCTTGAGCTCCGTTAACGAAAGAAAACAAAACACCACTTCAAGGTACTGTAATGAACTCATTCTTTATTTATATTGGTGTTAAACCTACTGTATTCCAACTTCTCTATGGTTTATAAACTCTTTTACTAGCCATAGATTTATCAAAATAATCAAACAACACACGAAAAACAGAATCTGTCAAAAACAGAACCGTCTGTAGTATTCTGTAACTAACGCAAACTTCTGGACCGCTAAAAATTCTGCCAAAACAGGAAGACCTAAATAATTTGTTTATTGATCTACTGCAGTTGGAATCAGTATTTTATCACGTTCTGGTAATTTTTAACAATTGTTTTCGTGAACAGAAAGTTTCTGGAATTTTCAGCAAGATCAAATAACTATCATCCAAGAAGATCCTATAGGTTTAACTTGGCACAAACACTAATTAAAACATAAAAACAAATCTAACCAGAGGCTAGATCAAAGATGTATTCCTAGACAGAAGCAAAAAGCAAAAAACTAAAAATAAAATTGGGTTGCCTCCCAACAAGCGCTATCGTTTAACGCCCCTAGCTAGGCATAAAGATTTCAATGATGCTCACACGAAGACAAGAATTGAAGCACAAAGAGAGCATCATATAGCGCGTGACAAGCACATCTAAGTCTAACATACTTCCTATGCATAGGCATCTTATAGGCAAACAAATTATCACAGCAAGCAAAAACTAGCGTATGCAAGGAAGTGGAAAGAAACAATAGCAATCTCAACATAACGAGAGGTAAATTTGTAACATGAAAATTTCTACAAGCATATTTTCCTCTCTCATAATAATTACATGTGGGATCGTAAGCAAATTCAACAAAATAGCTATCACATAAAATATTCTCAACACGATCCACGTGCATGAGAAGTTGACACTCTTCCAAAATAGTGGGATTATCATGGGGCTTAAATAAATTTTCAAGATCATAAGAAGAATCACCCCAATCATGATCATTGCAACAAGTAGTAGACATAGCAAAACAAGCATCCCCAAGCTTAGGGTTTTGCATATTATTAGCACAATTGACATCAAGAGAATTTATAGTAAAATCATTGCAATCATGCTTTTAATTCAAGGAGCTATCGTGAATCTCTTCATAAAGTACTTCATCACAATTTTCAGATTCACCAATTTCAAGCCAAACCTCATAAAGATAATCTAGTGCACTCAACTCACGAGCAATAGGTTCATCATAATTGGATCTCTTAAAGAGATTAACAAGTGGATGAGGATCCATAAAATCTTAGCAAGCGAAGATGCAAGCAAAAAGAAGGCACATGGTAACACAAGATTGAACGGAGGAAGGGCGAATAAAACGGCAAGGGTGAAGTGGGGGAGAGGAAAACGAGAGGCAAATGGCAAATAATGTAATGCGAGGGATAAGAGATTGTGATGGGTACTTGGTATGTCTTGACTTGTGCGTAGACTCCCCGGTAACGGCGCCAGAAATCCTTCTTGCTACCTCTTGAGCACTGCGTTGGTTTTCCCTTGAAGAGGAAAGGGTGATGCAGTAAAGTAGCATAAGTATTTCCCTCAATTTTTGAGAACCAAGGTATCAATCCAGTAGGAGACCACGCTCAAGTCCCGCGCCCCTACACAAACAAATAAGAACCTCGCAACCAACGCGATAAAGGGGTTGTCAATCCCTTCACGGTCACTTACGAGAGTGAGATCTGATAGATATGATAAGATAATATTTTTGGTATTTTTATGATAAAGATGCAAAGTAAAATAAACGACACTAAATATAACTAAGTGTTGGAAGATTAATATGATGGAGAATAGACCCGGGGGCCATAGGTTTCACTAATGGCTTCTCTCAAGAGTATAAGTATTATGGTGGGTGAACAAATTACTGTCGAGCAATTGATAGAATTTAGCATAGTTATGAGAATATCTAAGTATGATCATGTATATAGGCATCACGTCCGCGACAAGTAGACCAAAATGATTCTACATCTACTACTATTACTCCACACATCGACCGCTGTCTAGCATGCATCTAGAGTATTAATTTCATAAGAACAGAGTAATGCTTTAAGTAAGATGACATGATGTAGAGGGATAAACTCATGCAATATGATATAAACCCCATGTTTTTATCCTCGATGGCAACAATACAATACGTGCCTTGCTGCCCCTGCTGTCACTGGGAAAGGACACCGCAAGATTGAACCCAAAGCTAAGCACTTCTCCCATTGCAAGAAAGATCAATCTAGTAGGCCAAACCAAACTGATAATTCGAAGAGACTTGCAAAGATAACCAATCATACATAAAATAATTCAGAGGAGATTCAATTATTGTTCATAGATAAACTTGATCATAAACCCACAATTCATCGGCCTCGACAAACACACCGCAAAAGAAAAGTTACATCAAATAGATCTCCAAGAAGATCGAGGAGAACTTTGTATTGAGATCCAAAGAGAGAGAAGAAGCCATCTAGCTAATAACTATGGACCCGAAGGTCTGAGGTAAACTACTCACACATCATCGGAGAGGTTATGGCGTTGATGTAGAAGCCCTCCGTGATCAATGCCCCCTCCGGCGGAGCGCTGGAAAAGGCCCCAAGATGGGATCTCATGGGTACAGAAGGTTGCGACGGTGGAATTAGGTTTCCGTGGATGCCCCTGATGGTTTGGGGGTACGTAGGTATATATAGGAGGAAGAAGTACGTCGGTGGAGCAACGTGGGCCCCACGAGTGTGGAGGGCATGCCTGCGGGGGGGGTAGGCACGCCCCCCTGCCTCGTGCTCTCCTCGTTGATTGCTTTACGTAGACTCCAAGTCCTCTGGATCTTGTTTGTTCTGAAAATCACGTTCCCGAAGGTTTCATTCAGTTTGGACTCCGTTTGATATTCTTTTTCTGTGAAACACTGAAGTAGGGAAAAAACAGCAATTTTGGCTGGGCCTCCGGTTAATAGGTTAGTCCCAAAAATAATATAAAAGTGTATAATAAAGCCCATTAAACATCCAAAACAGAATATAATATAGCATGGAACAATAAAAAATTATAGATACGTTGGACACGTATCAGCGTCGTCCCCTTCCTAGGCCTCGACGTCGTCCACCGCCTTGGTGCTCTCGGCGCGGCGTGGTCAATGTGGTCAACGACCGACTTCCATCGGAAGAGTACTGTATGTGGAGAGGCTGACCGCTGGGTCCACGGCCGCAGCAAGGAAGTGCCTCCTTATTACGTGGAAAATAATTATTCCTCCACCTGACAGCAGGGACCCACCGGACGGGCCACCGTATTTCGTGAAAAAAATATTTCCCCCCTGACTGCTGGGACCCACTAGCTACATCTTCGCACGCAAGGAAGTGCGTCCATATTACGGGCAGAAAAATGATTCGCCCACTGACTGATGGGACCCACCAGCTACATCTTCGCACGCAAGGAAGTGCGTCCATATTACGAAAAAACGATTCGCCCCCTAACTGCTGGGACCCACCAGCTACATCTTTGCACGCAAGGAAGTGCCTGGTAGTCAAGACCCACCCGGTCGAAGCGTACGTAGCGTTGTCATTCTGGTCGCGAACGTGTACGTACATACTGGTCGATCGGTCTGTCTGTAGGCTGCAGCGATGAACCGTGGCCGTGTAAGGAAGGGCACGTGTGGTAGTAGAGGCACGCACGTGTGGTAGTAGAGGCGCGCACTTAGCATGTACACGTACGTACAGCGGCCATGTTGCAAGAAAGTAAATACGGCCACGTACGTACATACGGGCGGGGTCTCGAACTCCTACTCGCGCATACGTACGGCCAGGGCTCGTGTACATGGCTGGGTCGGAACGGAGAAACCACATCATCGTCTTGTTCATCGGGAGGTAACGGAATGCGTCGTGTTCATCTCGACGCAATGGAACGCGTGCTGTTCATCGGGAGCCAACTGCCTTGGACGGAACAAGCAATGGAAACGAAGCCTGGCGTACCGCAGAACGGAGGAAACGGCCTTGTGTTCGACCGGCCACGGTGGAAATGGGATCATGTTCATCAGGAGGGGTTTGGCGTACCGCAAAACAGAGGAAACGGACCTACTACGGTAGAAATGGGGTCCTGTTGATCGGGAGGGGTGTGGCGTACCTTAAAATGGAGGAAACAGACTTGTGTTGGAGCGCTACGGTTGAAACGGGGGCCTGTTCATCGAGAGGGGTGTGGCGTACCGCAAAACGGGACTCCACGGGATACTGTGGAAGCATCTTCTGATCGTGGAAGCATCTTCACCTCTAAGTTCTGGGACTCCTTCCAGAAGGCCATGGGCACAAATATTCGCTTCAGCACAGCTTTCCATCCTCAAACTAGTGGCCAAGTCGAGCGAGTCAATCAAATTCTTGAAGATATGCTCAGGGCTTGTGTCATTTCCTTTGGCATGAAATGGGAAGATTGTCTTCCTTATGCTGAATTCTCCTACAACAACAGCTTCCAAGCGAGTTCGGGCAAGGCCCCATTCGAGATTCTCTATGGCAGAAAGTGTCGTACTCCTCTCAATTGGTCAGAGACTGGTGAACGCCAACTTCTTGGCAATGACTTAATCACTGAAGCTGAAGAAATGTGTAAAGTCATCCGTGATAATCTCAAAGCCGCGCAATCGCGTCAGAAGAGTTACTATGATAGTAAGCATCGTGATTTGGCTTTCGAGATCGGAGACCATGTCTACCTCCGCGTCTCTCCAATGAAAGGCACTCGTCGCTTCGGTATCAAAGGGAAGCTTGCCCCTAGATACGTGGGTCCTTTCAAGATCATTGGCAAAAGAGGCGACCTCGCCTATCAACTTGAGCTTCCTTCCAACTTCGCGAACGTGCACGATGTGTTCCACGTGTCACAGCTCCGCAAGTGCTTCAAGACGCCTGAGCGCACTATCGACTTCGAAGAGATTGACCTCCAAGAATATTTGTCTTATCATGAGCACCCCGTTGCTATTCTTGAAGAAACTGAGCGCAAGACTCGCAACAAGTCCATCAAATTTCTGAAAGTGAAGTGGTCGCACCATTCCGACCGGGAAGCCACCTGGGAACGCGAGGACCATCTCTGTTCCGAATATCCGGAGTTCTTTTAGTCCTAGATCTCGGGACGAGATCCTCTCGTAGTGGTGGAGTGTTGTAACACCCCGCATGTAACTTGCCATATTTGTAACTCCGACTCTTGCCATTTCCGGCTATGTGTTATGTTTTTTCCTCCGTTGTCGGGTTTTATCTTTCGTTTTGTATTTTGTCATGTCATGCATTTTCATATCATGTCATCATGTGCATTGCATTTGCATACGTGTTCGTCTCATGCATCCGAGCATTTTCCCCGTTGTCCGTTTTGCAATCCGGCGCTCCTATCTCCTCCGGTGCACCCCTCTTGTTTTCTTTCGTGTGCGTGTGTCAAACTTTCTCGGAATGGACCGAGGCTTGTCAAGTGGCCTTAATATACCACCCGGAGACTACCGGTCAAGTTTCGTTCCATTCGGAGGTCGTTTGGTACTCCAACGGTTAACCGGGCATCCACAATTGATTTCTTCTGATCGTGGAAGCATCTTCACCTCTAAGTTCTGGGACTCCTTCCAGAAGGCCATGGGCACAAATATTCGCTTCAGCACAACTTTCCATCCTCAAACTAGTGGCCAAGTCGAGCGAGTCAATCAAATTCTTGAAGATATGCTCAGGGCTTGTGTCATTTCCTTTGGCATGAAATGGGAAGATTGTCTTCCTTATGCTGAATTCTCCTACAACAACAACTTCCAAGCGAGTTCGGGCAAGGCCCCATTCGAGATTCTCTATGGCAGAAAGTGCCGTACTCCTCTCAATTGGTCAGAGACTGGTGAACGCCAACTTCTTGGCAATGACTTAATCCCTCACATATCCATGTTCCGACATGGAATAAACTTCAACTTCACCTGCAACTAGCAACGCTATAAGAGGGGTTGAGCAAAAGCGGTAACATAGCCAAACAACGGTTTGCTAGGAAAGGATGGTTAGGACTGACATGGCTGAAATAGGAGACATGATATAGCAAGTGATAGGTAGCGAGCATGGCAATAGAGCGAACAACTAGCATAGTAAAGATAGAAGTGATTTCGAGGGGTGGTCATCTTGCCTGCAAGGTTCTCAGAGTTGTCGAAAGCTTGATCCTCGTAAGCGTACTCGACAGGTTCCTCGTTCACGAACTCGTCTCCCGGCTCTACCCAAGACAAGAACACAACAAACGGAACCACAATCAACAACGAGAAATGCGCAAGCAACATGATGCAAAACATGTATGATATGCAAGATATGATATGCGATGCATATGCGTGCTCCGGAAGGAAAATGATGAACATGGCAGTAACTTGGCAAACCAAGCATGCCACTGGAAAGATGAGATGATTTCGGTCGAAATCGATATAAAGATCACCGGAATCGAATGCACGGTTTGCAAATGGCAAGCAAAACAAGAATGACACTAATCTGCGATAAACAGCAAGATAGCACTTAAAATGCAACAAGTAACAATGCTACAGCACCCCAACATAGCAACAAAGCACATGGCAGTAATCTACAGGAGATGCTTGACAAAAGATGAACACTGAGCTACGGCTATTTCTCAACTTATCAAGCTCAAACAAGCATGGCAAAAGTGCAAAAGATAACAGGTTCACAGACTTGGTGAAAAACTGGACATGGCAGAAATCAGCATCAGGTAGCAATGTTCAGAGCACAAAATCAACATGCTACAGGAACTTAACATAGCAAAGCAAGGCATTGAAGTGTTCTACTAAAAGCACATGACAAAAGTCCCTTACTGGCCATAAGCCAAAAAGGACCAGAAGATATGATGGCAAGCATGTAAACATAGCAAGTTTCGTTATCGGGTTTCAGACAGCAGAAAACAGAGCATGGCAGAAATATTAATATATAGGCCTCTTTGTGAGCTTGATGCACTCACTACAGAGCAATTCATGACAAACCAAGCATACCTACAGCAAGATGGCATGTTTATGAAACTATCCATGGCAAGAACAATTGCATAGCATGTATGGATCAACTACAATAAGCTTGGCAAAAATGCATATCATGTTAAGAATCTGCCAGAAATATTTTATAGCAAAAGTAGAGCAAGATTGAGTCATGCTATGGCACTACATAATTGCAAACAATTGCAGGAATAGATCAATTACAACTATAGATACAAAACATCCTTACTGAACATCTCCAAAATATGCATGGATCTCTCTGTAGCATCAAGTTTACATGGCAACAAAATTACAGCAGACAAGGACTTAGTGATTCACTAAGTCCCTGAAATCAGAAATATTACGGGGCCTACTTTGCATACTTGTGCTAGTCACCACAGAGATCAACAAAATACAAGGACTACACCACTGGAAACATGGCATGGCATACTTCAAAACACATGTAGAGCTCATGCTCATAAGATGCACAGATTAAATGATACAAAAATGACAAATCTCCAAGTTCTGCCAAGAACCAGAGAATAACAGCAACTAGCCCTCTTGCAACAGAGATTTGGGCATCAATATGACCTCTAATGAACATGGTCCAATTGAACAAAATGAAGAGCATCACGAGACGAACAATTTGACATATTATACGCGCGAATCGGAGCTACATGCACAGAGTTATGGCATCGGGAACAGGAGCACTTGCTGAGAAAAAATAGTGACTTAGAGAAAAAAATGGGTCGCGAGAAAGTCAACGGGGGCTATTACCAGATCGGGTCGAGGGAGCTCCTCGAGCTCGTCGGCCGGAGGAGAAGGGGCCGGCGGTGGCGGCCGACGCCGGAGGAGGAGGGGGCCCGGAGGGCGGCGGTCGCCGGCGGGGGCGGCGTGGCACCGGCGGGAGCGGCGGCGGCGGCGGGCCCAAGGCGCGGCGGCGGCGGGTCGCCGGCGGCGGGGCGAGGCGACTCCGGCGCGGAGGCGGCGGGGCGAGGCGGGGCCGAGCCGGCGGCGGCGCGGCGCGGGCGGCGGTGATGCGGGCCGGCGGGCCCGCGGCGGGCTCGCGGGCCGGCGCGGTGGGAGGCCGGAGGCGGGCGGACGTTGTCCGGCGCGGACGTTTTCGTCCGGCGGCGCGCGGTGGAGAAGCTAGGGTTCGTCTGTGATTTCGTTTTTCGGGATGCCCACATATTTATAGGTAGAGGGAGCTAGGAGACTCCAAATGAGGTGCGGTTTTCGCCCACACGATCGTGATCGAACGACCTAGAGCATGGAAGAGAGTTTGGTGGGTTTTGGGCTGGTTTTGGAGAGGGTTTTTGCTGGACACTCAAATGGACTTTGCGGATGCCCGGTTAACCGTTGGAGTACCAAACGACCTCCGAATGGAACGAAACTTGACCGGTAGTCTCCGGGTGGTATATTAAGGCCACTTGACAAGCCTCGGTCCATTCCGAGAAAGTTTGACACACGCACACGAAAGAAAACAAGAGGGGTGCACCGGAGGAGATAGGAGCGCCGGATTGCAAAACGGACAACGGGGAAAATGCTCGGATGCATGAGACGAACACGTATGCAAATGCAATGCACATGATGACATGATATGAAAATGCATTACATGACAAAATACAAAACGAAAGACAAAACCCGACAACGGAGGGAAAAACATAACACATAGCCGGAAATGGCAAGAGTCGGAGTTACAAATATGGCAAGTTACATGCGGGGTGTTACATGTATGTGGAGAGGCTGACCGCTGGGTCCACGGCCGCAGCAAGGAAGTGCCTCCTTATTACGTGGAAAATAATTATTCCTCCACCTGACAGCAGGGACCCACCGGACGGGCCACCGTATTTCGTGAAAAAAACATTCCCCCCCTGACTGCTGGGACCCACTAGCTACATCTTCGCACGCAAGGAAGTGCGTCCATATTACGGGCAAAAAAATGATTCGCCCACTGACTGCTGGGACCCACCAGCTACATCTTCGCACGCAAGGAAGTGCGTCCATATTATGAAAAAAACGATTCGCCCCCTAACTGCTGGGACCCACCAGCTACATCTTTGCACGCAAGGAAGTGCCTGGTAGTCAGGACCCACCCGGTCGAAGCGTACGTAGCGTTGTCATTCTGGTCGCGAACGTGTACGTACATACTGGTCGATCGGTCTGTCTGCAGGCTGCAGCGATGAACCGTGGCCGTGTAAGGAAGGGCACGTGTGGTAGTAGAGGCACGCACGTGTGGTAGTAGAGGCGCGCACTTAGCATGTACACGTACGTACAGCGGCCATGTTGCAAGAAAGTAAATACGGCCACGTACGTACATACGGGCGGGGTCTTGAACTCCTACTCGCGCATACGTACGGCCAGGGCTCGTGTACATGGCTGGGTCGGAACGGAGAAACTACATTATCGTCTTGTTCATCGGGAGGTAACGGAATGCGTCGTGTTCATCGGGACGCAATGGAACGCGTGCTGTTCATCGGGAGCCAACCGCCTTGGACGGAACAAGCAATGGAAACGAAGCCTGGCGTACCGCAGAACGGAGGAAACGTCCTTGTGTTCGACCGGCCACGGTGGAAATGGGATCATGTTCATCAGGAGGGGTTTGGCGTACCGCAAAACAGAGGAAACGGACCTACTACGGTAGAAACGGGGTCCTGTTGATCGGGAGGGGTGTGGCGTACCTTAAAATGGAGGAAACAGACTTGTGTTGGAGCGCTACGGTTGAAACGGGGGCCTGTTCATCGAGAGGGGTGTGGCGTACCGCAAAACGTGACTCCACGGGATACTGTTTATCTCCACCGTCGACCTCCTCCAGCCTCCACCTGCGACTGTTCATCCACGGGCTCTTGTTCATCCAGCCTCCACCGCGCGCTCCATCACCGACTACTGTTCAACCAGCCCTCTCCACGGGGTCCTGTTCAACCACCCCTCCATGGGCTACTGCTCATCCAGCCCTCCACCGTCTACTGTTCAACCAGCCCTCCACCGGCTACTGTTCAACCAGATCTCCACGGGGTCATGTTCATCCAGCCCTCCACGGGGTCCTGTTCATCCACCGGCTCGATCAATCGGGGTACTGTTCATCCAGCGGCAACGGCCTCTACTACCACGGGGTCCTGTTCATCCAACCCCCCACCGGGAACTGTTCATCCAAACCCCCTCAACAACGCTCACTGTTCATCCAGAGGCATCATCGATCGGCTTCAGTTAGCAGCAGTAGCGGAGGAATCACACTCGGGTTCAGTTAACAACAAGGGATCGATCGATCGCTCGGGTTCAGTAACGTGTAGCCTGCAGTGCAATCACTCGGGTTCAGTTAGAGCCCAACGCCTCGCACACACGCGCATACGTACGAGAGAAACAAGCATCGCTCGGCCCCCGACCAGCCACTGTAAGAGGGAACTCCCCGATATTTTCCTCGCCCTTGCTTCTACCACGGTTTTTTCCGTCATGGACGACCCAAGGAATGTCATGGAGCTGCGTCTCCGGCCCGCCCAGGATGAAAATCCCATTTTCTGTCATGATTTTTTGTCATAGAAGTAGGACCCCACCACATCTATGATGATACCGGGTTTTGTCACAATTATCATCATAGAAGTGTCATAAGTATGACAATTTTTTTCGTTCGGCCCAAAATGTCACGGATATGTCTTTTTTTGTAGTGAATGCACTTCAATCATGGAGGAATAAATTCTTCCTGAGCAGCGCTGATTTGTTGAGCAAGTAATGAATCACGCTCCTTCTGAAGATCTTCATAACTCACCCTTAGCTTCTCAAGATCTTGCTTTCTTTGAAGAAATTCATAAGAAAGCTTCTCATGATCCGATAAGAGAGTGTTATGATGACTCTGAAGATTATCAAACTTGGACTGAAGTCTCTGAGGATTTTTAGTCAAAGTTTTGGTGCGATCCATTTCTTCACCAAACATATCATCGCTCTCATCAAGCATATTTTGAACCTTTTCCAAAGCTCTTTGTTGTTTAGTGGCAAGGGAAGCAAGTTTGGTGTAGCTGGGTCCAGATTCATTATCACTAAAATCAGACAGGTAGCATTCAGTTACCTTGGTACTTTTTGCCATAAGGCATGTTGCAGAGGATGATGATTCTGACTCGAAAGTCATAGCCTTGCGCGATACCATGAAATCCTCAAACCAGGGATCACTGTGAGTTCTATGACCTTCATAGACCTCCGAGAGTCGGTCCCAGATAAGCTTTGCATGGCTGAGATGCATAATGTTCCTGAACTGATTTTGAGACAGACATGAGCAGATGATGTCTTTCGCCGTGAGGTTGAGAAGAGTGAACTTGCGAATGTCATCAGCCTCCGCCATTTTGCACAGATCGGTAAGACCAATCTCAGTGACGGTCCACAGCTCGCTATTCATCGCCATGAGTCGCTTCTTCATCATGGCCTTCCACTTGGGATAATCATGACCGTCAAAGATGGGGCATGACACAGTCTTCATTCCTGCGGTCGACATAACTAAAACTCAAGGCGGTTAAACCAAAATCACACAGAACAAGGGAGTACCTAGCTCTAATACCAATTGAAAGTGCGTTAAGTCGATCAGAGGGGGGTGAGTAGGCGATTTTTAAGAATTCTTCACTGAGGAATTTCAGGGTGAGGAAATTCCTAAGCAAAGAACTACTAGCAGCGGAATAAGTACTCACATGCACACATAACAGAACATAAGCATAATCATCATGATGAAATGAATACAAGCACAGAGTACAGAAAGCGTAGACACAAGATAAGCAGGCTGAAGACAAACTGACTGAAGAAATTGAACTTAGGAAATTGAGAAAGTCTTCAGTCAAAGTCTTAAAATAGTAACGATCAAGTACACAACACAGTAATGAGGAAATGAAAGGGTTGAGGAAATAGAACCAGTTAGCTCGGTGAAGACAATGATTTGTTAGACCAGTTCCAACTGCTGTGACAGTTGTACGTCTAGTTGGCGTGGCTAGGTATTTAAACCTGAGGACACACAGTCCTCACCGTATTCTCCTTGAGCTAAGGTCACACAGACCTCTCCGAATCACTCGTGGTAAGTCTTCAGGTGACTTCCAAACCTTCACAAACTCGGTCACTCGGTGATCCACAATTTCCTATTGGATGCTCTAGACCATGACGCCTAACCGTCTGGAAGATGCACAGTCTTCAAAGGTAACAAGCATCGGATCCACAGAGGAACAATCTCTTCAGTGATTCTCAATCATTTTGGGTTTGTAGGTGTTTGGGTTTTCCTCACTTGATGATTTTCGCTCAAAGTCCTCGGAGGATGGGATGCTCTCAATGACAAGTGTCAGTTTCTCTCGGAGCAGCCAACCAGCTAGTGGTTGTACGGGGCAGCTATTTATAGCCTAGGGAGCAGCCCGGCTTGATAAGACATAAATGCCCTTCAATGATATGACCGTTAGGTGGATAAGATATTTTGGGACAGCTGGCGCATAGTGATACATCTCCAACGTATCTATAATTTATGATGTATTCATGCCATGTTTACAATAGTTTTATATGATTTTGGTATGATTTGATTAGAACTAACCCGGACTGACGCTGTTTTCAGCAGAACTACCGTGGTGTTGTTTTTGTGCAGAAATAAAAGTTCCCGGAATGCGCTGAAAATCAACGGAGAATTTTTCTGGAAAATATAAAAAATAATGGAATAAAGAGTTACCGGAGGGGAGTCCCATGGGCCCCACAAGGGCGGAGGGCGCGCCCACCCCCTGGGGCGTGCCCCTGTGCCTCGTGGACTTCCCGTGGGGCCCCCTGACTTTTCTCGACGCCAACCTCTCCTATAAATACCCAAACCTCCAGAAAATAACCTAGATCGGAAGTTCCGCCGCCGCAAGCCTCTATAGCCACGAGAAATCAATCTAGGCCCTCTCTGGCACCCTGCCGGAGGGGGCCATCATCACCGAAGGCCATGGAGGAGGATCCCGGAGGGGCCATCATTGCCATGAAGGCCAAGATCCGGAGGGAGAACCTCTCCCCATCTAGGGGCGAGGCCATGGAGGAGGAAGCACAAGGGGGAGAACCTCTTCTCCTCTCTCTCGGTGGCGCCGGAGTGCCATCGGGATGGGAATCATCGCCGCGGTGATCGTCTTCATCAACATCACCATCAACATCGCCATCCTCATCTCTTTTAAGCGGTCCACTCTCCCGCACCCCACTGTAATCCCTACTTGAACATGGTGCTTTATGCCACATATTATGATCCAATGATGTGTTGCCATCCTATGATGTTTTGAGTAGATATCCTTTGTCTTTGGGTTGATTGATGATCTAGGTTGGTATGAGTTGTATGTTTTATTTTTGTGCTGTCCTATTGTGCCCTCCATGTCGCGCAAGCGTGAGGGATTCCCGCTGTAGGGTGTTGCAATACGTTCATGATTCGCTTATAGTGGGTTGCTTGAGTGACAGAAGCATAAACCCGAGTAAGAGGGTTGTGGCGTATGGGATAAAGGGGACTTGATATGTTAATGCTATGGTTGGGTTTTACCTTAATGATCTTTAGTAGTTGCGGATGCTTGCTAGAGTTCCAATCATAAGTGCATATGATCCAAGAAGAGAAAGTATGTTAGCTTATGACTCTCCCCCATATGAAATTGCAATGACGACTACCGGTCTTGTTAACGATTGCCTAGGATAATTCCGCACACCGACCCATCATTATTCCACACTCGCTATCCATAATATTTAGTAATATATTCTAACTTTATGATAACAACACCTACTTTTATATTTTAGCTCTCCGATACCATGCAAAGTTATCCTCTTCATACCCACAACGTAGTTTTATTTCTCGTTTCTAGTTGGCAGCAAACGTTTGGTGTACGTAGAGTCGTATCAGTGGCAGATAGGACTTGAGAGAATATTGATCTTAATTTTAGCTCCTTGTGGGTTCGACACTCCATACTGATCACTTCCACCTTTGGGAATTGCTACGATGATTCCCTGCACTTGGGGATTATCACATAGCACAGCAACAGTCGGAAATTTGAGGTTCAAATTCCTCAGGGCTATCATGATCCTCACTTGTAGGCAATCCGCACTAGCGAATTCCTAACTCCTCAGTCAGAACAAATTCCTCAGAGACCAGAAGATCTTCGTCTCTGTCACTAAAGAAATTGACTGAACTGTATGAGATTTCCAATGGCTTCACTCGAAAGGATTGGTAGGTGTAGGATGTTGAGATGAGCATCACTTGGAAACTTTTCCTTAGTTTTTCCTCGACCCCCTTTAACAATACGGTGTTTCCTATGACTCAAGAAAGATAAAAAATTAAACTACGAAAACAAAAGTCTTCACGCTTCATGTTCCTCGCATGAATACCAAGTCTTCATGGTCACACCAATTTCTTCACTTTCAAAGTCTTCAGAAAGCCAAAGTCTTCAGTTGAAGACATTCATTTTTAGGGGTCGACTTTCTCTGTAAATATCAAACTTCTCATAGACTTATAGACCTGTGTACACTCACAAACACATTATTCCCTTAACCTATAAGTCTTTAATACACTAAAATCACTAAGGGGCACTAGATGCACTTACAGTTCTACTCGTGCATATCATCTACGCATAGACCTGGCTCGGATGCCATTGTTGGGGAACGTAGCATGCAATTTCAAAAAAATTCCTACGATCACGCAAGATCTATCTAGGAGATGCATAGCAATGAGAGGGGAGAGTGTGTCCACCTACCCTCGTAGACCGAAAGAGGAAGCGTTATGTTAACGCGGTTGATGTAGTCGAACGTCTTCGTGAGCCAACCAATCCAAGTACCGAACATACGGCACCTCCGTGTTCAGCACACGTTCAGCTCGATGACGTCCCTCGAACTCTTGATCCAGCAGAGGGTCGAGGGCGAGTTCCATTAGCAGGACGACGTGGTGACGACGATGGTGATGTGATCCGCGCAGGGCTTCGCCTAAGCACTACAAGAATATGACCGGATGAACAAACTGTGGAGAGAGACGCCACACATGGCTTGGAACAATTGTTGTGTCTCCAAGGGGTGCCTTGCCCACGTATATAAAGGAGGGAGAGGGAGGAGGCCGGACCTAGGGGGCGCGCCATAAAGGGGGAGTCGTACCAGGACTCCTAGTCCTAGTAGGATTTGCCCCCCCCCCTTTTCCTTCTCATGGAGGTGGAAAGGGCGAAGGAGAGGGAGTAGGAGAAGGAAAGGGGGGTGGCGCCCCCTTCCCTAAACCAATTCGGCCTCCTCCCTTGTGGGGTGCTGAAAGTGCGTTATATCGACTAGAGGGGGGTGAATAGGCGATTTTTACAAATCGTCACTGAGGAATTTCAGGGTGAGGAAATTCCTAAGTCACGAACAACTAGCAGCGGAATAAGTACTCAGATGCATGCATGACAGAACAGAAGCACAGTCATCATGATGAAATGAAAGCAAGCACAGAGTACAAGTAGCGTATAACCAGGATAAGCAGGCTGAAGACAACCTGACTGAAGAAACATGATTGAGGAAATTGAGAAAGTCTTCAGTCAATGTCTTCAAACAGTAAAAATCAAGTACAACAACTCAGTAATGAGGAAATGAAAGGGCTGAGGAAATAGAACCAGTTAGCTCGGTGAAGAGAGTGATTTGGTAGACTAGTTCCAACTGTTGTGACAGTTGTATGTCTGGTTGGAGCGGCTAGGTATTTAAACCTGAGGACACACAGTCCTCACCGTATTCTCCTTGAGCTAAGGTCACACAGACCTCACCCAATCACTCGTGGTAAGTCTTCAGGTGAATTCCAAACCTTCACAGACTCGGTCACTCGGCGATCCACAATTTCCTCTTGGATGCTCTAGACGATGACGCCTAACCGTCTGGAGGATGCACAGTCCTCAAAGGTAACAAGCGTCGGTTCCACATAGGAACAATCTCTTCAGTGATGCTCAATCACTTTGGGTTTGTAGGTGTTTGTGTTTGGGTTTTCTTCACTTGATGATTTTCGCTCAAACTCCTCGGAGGATGGGATGCTCTCAATAACTAGTGTCAGTTTCTCGCAAAGCAGCGAACCAACTAGTGGTTGTAGGGGGTGGCTATTTATAGCCTAGGGAGCATCCCGACATGATAAGACATAAATGCCCTTCAATGATAGGTGGGTAGATATTTTGGGACAACTGGCACATAGCACAACAACGGTCGGATATTTGAGTATCAAATTCCTGAGGGCTATCATGTTGCTCACTTGTAGGCAATCCGCACTGCCGAATTCCTAACTCCTCAGTCAGAACAAATTCCTCAGAGACCAGAAGATCTTCGTCTCTGTCACTGAAGAAATTGACTGAACTGTATGAGATTTCCAATGGCTTCACTCTAAAGGATTGGTATGTGTAGGATTTTGAGATGAGCATCACTTGGAAAATTTTCCTTTGTTTTACCTCGGCCCCCTTTAATAGTATGGTGTTTCCTATGACTCAAGAAAGAGAAAATGAAACTACGAAAATAAAAGTCTTCGCGCTTCATATTCCTCGCATGAATATCAAGTCTTCACGGTCACACCAATTTCTTCACTTTCAAAGTCTTCGGAAAACCAAATTCTTCAGTTGAAGACATTCATTTTTAGGGGTCGACTTTCTCTATAAATATCAAACTCCTCATAGACTTATAGACATGTGTACACTCACAAACGCATTAGTCCCTTAACCTATAAGTCTTCAATACACCAAAATCACTAAGGGGCACTAGATGCACTTACAATCTCCCCCTTTTTGGTGATTGATGACAATATAGGTTAAGTTTTCAACGGGGATAAACATATGAAGTGTAAATACTAATATTGAGGAATTTGATTGCAAGATATAGAAGAACTCCCTCTGAAGATGTGCATATGTGAGGAATTTGCTTTGAATAGCCATGCACATTGTAGAGTAGAATCATGGAGATCTCCCCCAATATCTTGTAATTCATACACGCATTTAACATATGATATGAAGAATTTAAAAAGCATGATGAAATATGGCGACTGATGTAGTTTAGCATGCGTGCATTAACATATATGAGGAAATAGCATGCAGAAAACAGAGCAAAAGTATCAGACCACCATAGGACTTAAGTTTACAACTCGATCCAACAAAAAAACTTCAGAAGAACGAGAGTTGTAACTTAGCAAAAACGCCCATATATAGAGAACCGCTTGAAGACTAACTCAAATTTCTCCCCCTTTGTCATCGAATGACCAAAAGGGACGAAGAATGAGGACTAACGCCCCCGAAGAATATCATCATGAAGTCAATGGAGTAGCGCCAGCGTTATTGGGGTCGTCCATTGATGTAGGGTCTGCCGCAGTGTCATCCAAGTCTTCATGTTCACCAGTCTCGCGCGATGAAGAATATGAGCTGGCCACCAAGTGATGAACTTTGACCTTCTTGAATTTCTTCGAAGGCGGCTGAGACCAGTCAAAGTCCTGCTTGAAGCCCATCTGCTTGAGATCTTATTCACCGTAGAGGTGAGACAGTACAGCCCAGGTGCGATCAAATACTTCATGCAGATAGTAATGGTTCTTCTTCACAGAGTTTTGCGTGATTGTCATATTCTGAAGAATTGAACCAAACTGTCGCTTGACCCATTTGTGGTTGCGATCGATCTTCTGATGAGACTGAGGAGAAGCTCACGGCCAGTCATCACCCTTGGAGCAGTGGCTTGAGGATTTGGCTTTGAAGCATTTGCGGTAGTGTCATGAGTAGCAGAGTCATCATTGGTGGAGTAGGATGCAGCTTTGCGAAACTGTCCATCCAATGGACGAGTGCCTTCATCAATAACAGCAGCCTTGCCCTTCTCATCAGCTGAGGAATTAGTCCGTTTGAGGACTTCAATTGGGGGCAAGTAGCTGCCATGATTGAGAGTGTCAGCCTTGTAGTTGATTGAAGACCTTTATCTGATGAATCACATGATCCAGGGAGCGTAAGGCTTCAATTCAAACGATGAAAGAGCGACATTGGTCAAAGTCCTCATGAAGAAATCATGGTAGTTGATAGGCACACCATGTATGATATTGAAAAGCAGATTCTTCATGATGCCAACAACCTCTTCTTCATCAGAGTTGTGGCCCTTGATAGTACTGAGGGTTTTGGTCAATATCCTGTACACTGTCCTTGGCACTAGAGCAATTCCTTGACGATGAATTTGGTCCTTGGAGCTTGGCCTGGCTTCAAAGGCTTGATCAACAGTTGCATCAAATGATCAGATAGTTCAGGGTCAGCATAGATGAGCCTTGCACCTTCAACAGGAGGACTGTCTGGGATGGCATGAAGTAATTCAGAGGCCGGTGCTTTTTAGTGAGTGTTTTCAGTCATCCAGTCCAACACCCATGAATTCACATCTTCAATGTTGCCTGTGATGTGCAACGTGGCATAGAACTAAAGAATGAGTCCTTCATTCCAATCATAGATGTAGGTGCAGAAGTTGAGCAGCCCAGCGTCATGAAGAACATTGAGGACTGGAGTGAAGCAGGGTAGCGACTCCATATCCACATGAGGAATGTGCTCATGGTCAAAGATATTGTCTTTATCAAACAACGGTGAAGAATAGAAGTTCATCTGACTAGCTATCTAGAAGCGCTTGCGTCTAAGTCTAGCAGCATCATATGGGTTGTAATCAGTGAAGAAAATGTGCCCATTGAAGAAATCTTCAGCCTTGAACTTTTGCTTCTTGGAGAAAGGGTTATGAGGCTTGGGCTGAAGGTTTGCAGTAGTTGTCTTCACAACTTCTTGAGGTATAGCCACTGGAGCCACAGGCTGAGGAATTTCAGATGCAATGTCATTAGTAGTAGCCTGGGTCTCCATTTCTTCAGCAACATTTACATCAGCACTAGTGGCTGGAACTTCTTCAGGAATGGTGAGAAGAGAAACTTGATATTCTTCAGAGCCCGTGTGAATTTCTTCACTTTGGACAGGGGACTGAGGAATCTGTTGCAGAGGTGTGAACAGTGGTGAATTGGGGTGATGACTTTCCCAATAGTCATCATTCAGAATTGGAGTTGAACACTCAATATCCACATCTTCATCTTCTTCATCAAGTTCATCAACGCCTGCCTCTTCAGCTATGAACTGAGGCATGGGCGATGATACGAGTGGAGTGGACCTGACATTGTCAACTTCAATTTCTTCATCAATCTGCTCTGACGTAGCAGCAGAAGGATCTTCTTCATCAGATTCACTAGGAATCTCATAATCCTCACCAAACGGAACAAGTTCCTTTGATGGCATGCTTGATACAGGAACAACATCTATTGGATTTTCATAGGAGCTCGTCAAAGTCTTCACTTTCTTTGGAGCTGAAGACTCTGAGGAGGCATATGCTTTCCTTTTCTTCATAGCTGCTCGCTCTGCAGCTTTGGTTTTCTTCGCTTTTGTTGTAGAAGGAAGAATAGGACTTGTCGTTGGTGCAGGAGGAGCAGAGGAATTTGGTGCAGTTTCTTCAGGCGCAACTGATGCAGTTGCCCTGGCATTGTCAGTGTCTTCAGGCGCAGCAGCAGATACTTCAACTGTCCTGGCTTGTTCTTCAGGCGCAACACTAGAGGTTGCCCTGACAGTTTCTTCAGCGGCTGGAATGTCTTCATCAGCCCTGGTGGTTTCAGAATCATCAACAGTCTGATTGTCATCAGTTGTGCTTGCATGTTCTTCAGTTGGCTGTGTAGAAGCTTCAACCTGAGGAGATCCATGTTGCGTTGAGGCTGCAACATTTGAGGTGAATCTTTCTGCCATTTTGACGAATCTGACCTTGGCTCCCAGCCAATCTGCACGGTAGGCGTCAAATTCATCACTGAGGGTTTTGATCTCAGCTTGCATGGCCACAAGTTCACCAGTTGTCATTTTGACAACATATTTACTCAAAAAACGCTCCTTCTTGTATTGAGCTTTCTTCAGTTGCCTGGCCTTTTCAAACTTCCATTTTTCCTGGCCTATGAAGGCAGTCAACATGTGACTTTGGCCAGGTGTGAGATTGAAATCAGGCATAGGAGTGTTTGGATCCTTGTGCCAGAGGTCAATGAAGTCTAGGATCAACTTGGGATCTAGTAGAAGAGGCACATTGGTGCCTTTGGCTCTAGCGGCCCGATGATGTCTGTCTCTGATGATTTCAGCTAGTTCTTCATCATCAGCTTCGTCTTCACTGGATGGCACATGAAAGGCAACCTGCTTCTTGTGAGGACTTGGTCTTGTGCCTCGTCCAGCAGTGGCCTTTGTCTTCAGCAAGGTTGGGCCTGTTGAGGACTGTGGAGGAGCAGAAGAACTTGCAGATGCTCCTGAAGCAATTGAGATACCTGTGGTCCTTTGGCAAGAGGCGAGATGCGTAGGTGCCGAGGACTTTGTAGGAGCAGCTGAAGGTTTTGCAACAGTGGGAACTGGAGCTGCTTGAGGAATATGCTTTGAGGGCATTGAAGATCTTGGCCGTGAGGGAATTGCTGAGGAATTTGGCTTGCAAGCCCGCTTCTTGGGCATAGCCTTCTTGGGCTTGCTAGAAGTGGCCTCAGCAGCGGCAGCAGCAGAGTCTTGATTAAATTTCCTCACTGCTTCTTTGGCCATTTTGGCCAACTTGGCTTGCCGTTTTGCCCATTCATCAGGATAGTCCTCACCGCGCTTGAGGCTAGTGGGATCTGCAACTTGGCCAGGTGCCAATGGAGGTCTTGGGCAAGGAGGGTGTAGTGCGAATTTCTTCATGTACTTTGGAGTGACATATCTGTACTTCCTCCATTCCCGTGCCCATCTTCTCTCAATCCTCTGTATGCGCACCTTGTGCTGATTCTTGTTCTCCTTGCCATGTTTGGCCTCATCAGGAGTGCAATATTCTGCATAAATGTCATCAGGGATCACAAATGTTGTATTTACTTCTGGTCTCTTGCCTCCCTTCTGAGGTCTCTTGCCATCAGCCATTTTCTTCAGCCGAGGATTTTGAACAATGAAATTCTCTAAAGAGGTACGTAACTTGTCTTCGAGGAACGCTACAAATGAGTTAAGTTGATGAGAACCTAGAGATTCAGCAGCGGACATGTGTACCTGTGAACAGATTATAGGTGCGAAGAATTTGGAGAGGTCATATGCGTTCTCAGAAGTTTTGCAAAATGAAGTTTGAGGAATTTGACCAGAGGTGTCTTGAGGAATTTCACTAAGCGTTCTTTGACTTAGGTTCCAGAGTTGTATAGATTGTAAAATCCACACAATTGAGGAATCTTGAAGAAAAACATTGCTTAGAGAAACAGATTAAGAACAGATGCATGTGAGGTGTTTACGTGTGTGGAAGTTGAAGAATAAACACCTTTTGAAGATTTTGTGCAAATCATCAGAATCAACAAGGGCAGTAAAAATAAATTTTATTTACCCTTGACGAAGAACACGATGAACTGTGAGTAGTAGATGGGAAGTTCGTCCGATCAGATCTTCCACGCCCTAACTTGGCTGAGGAAGACAAATACGGCGGCGGCGGAGTGACAATTTCCGCGGCCGGCGCGAGTACGACGGCGACGAGGTCGAGGCAGTGAAGCTCTTCCTCGCCGGCGACGATGGAAGTAGCGGCGGCTCTAGGTCAGAGAGCTCGAGCGAGGGGAGTGAGGTCGAGCGGGGTAAATGAAGTCTGAGGAGGGTGAGTGGTAACCGAGGTAAAAAACCGCTCGCCCGAGGAAAATGGACGAACGTGCCCCTGACCCTTCTCATCCTAGCGACATGTGTCACCCACGTACAGTGAGGTGGAGATCGTGGATGAATAGATAATTCTTATCATGGGATGCGGAATGATTTGAGCGGCAAAAACCAAAAATTTGAGATAAGAGTATTTTAAAGTTTTCGTTCGCAAATTCTTCAGCTGACGAGGACACAGTGAAGATTTTGAACGGGTTTCAAATAGAACTCACATGAAGAATTTGTGAAGAGAGTGGGTTGAGTTTAGCATAGAGGGGGAAGGGTCCGATCACATCCACTTAGCAGAAAAGTCAACTTGAAGAAATAGCAATAAATGAATGCTATAGAGAACTGAAAGCTCAAATGTATATATAGTCATTGAAGAACAACGACGGAAAGAGTGAAGACTCTGCAAAGTTGAAGAATTTGAACAACTGAGGAATTTCAAAAATGAAGTAAAACTCAAATTGAAGATTTTCAACTTTTGTTGGTGGTGTGACCTACCGTATAAGAATGATGATTTCAGACGCCGCGTACAATTGTCGTAGGGCTCTGAGAATCTAATTCTTCGTTAATCTCTTCACACTCAGAGGGTTAGTCTTCATTGATTGAAGAAGAACGTTACTTCGTGTGTTGCACATCTAAGTCATCAATTTTGCATAAGTGTTAGGATGTGTGTCCTTTTCAAAGGACATTCGAAGATTCTAAGATATTTAGCTCACACCGCAACTTGCTAAATCTCTTCTCATCCAAGGGCTTTGTGAAGATATCTGCTAGCTGTTCTTCAGTCTTCGCATGCTCGATTGAGATGTCGCCCTTCAACACATGATCATGAAGAAAATGATGACGAATCTGGATGTGCTTTGTCTTCGAGTGCTGAACTGGGTTATGAGAAATCTTGATGGCACTCTCATTGTCACAGTAGAGAGGCACATTCTTCACATTGATGCCGTAGTCCTTGAGCGTTTGCTTCATCCATAGAAATTGAGCTCAGCACGAACTAGCAGCAATGTACTCAGCTTCAGTAGTAGAGAGTGATACACAGTTCTGTTTCTTCGAGGACCAACATACCAAGGATCGCCCGAGGAAATGGCATGTGCCTGATGCTGACTTGTGGTCCACACGATCACCAGCATAGTCAGAGTCAGAATATCCAATGAGATCAAAAGCCGAGCCCTTGGGATACCATAATCCAAGTGTTGGAGTGTGAGCTAGATATCGAAGAATATGCTTCACAGCCTTATGGTGTGATTCCATCGGTGTAGCTTGAAATCGGGCACACATGCAGGCACTAAGCATAATATCTGGCCTAGATGCACATATATACAATAGAGAGCCAATCATGGAGCAATATACCTTTTGATTAAAGTCAATACCATTTTCATCAGTGCATAGATGGCCATTTGTGGGTATTGGGATTTTGATGCCTTTGCAATCTTGCACGCCGAATTTCCTTAATACATCCTTGAGGTATTTCTCTTGACATATGAAGATGCCGTTGTGCCGTTGACATATTTTAAGACCTAAGAAGAATTTCAATTCTCCCATCATAGACATTTGATATTCTTCACTCATCATATAGGCAAATTCATTATTGTAACGTTGGTCAGCACAGCCAAAGATGATATCACCAACATATATTTGGCGTTCGAATAATTCATCATCATAGGTTTTGGTGAAAAGAGTTGGGTCAAGTGAACCGGGTTTGAAGCCTTTCTTCATAAGGAATTCCTTCAAAGTGTCATACCACGCCCGAGGGGCCTGCTTGAGGCCATAGAGGGCCTTATTGAGTCTGAAGACTTTGTCGGGATGCTTTGGATCTTCAAAACCTGGGGGTTGAGCAACATATACTTCTTCCTCAAGCTTACCATTGAGGAATGCACTTTTCACATCCATTTGATATAAGATGATATTACGATGGTTAGCATAAGCAAGTAATATGCGAATAGCCTCAAGTCTAGCAACAGGAGCAAAAGTTTCATCGAAATCAATTCCTTCAACCTGTGTGTAGCCTTGAGCTACAAGCCGTGCCTTATTCCTCACCACAAGGCCATTTTCATATTGCTTTTTGCGGTATGAGGACATGGGAAATGAAAATAATTTCTTCGTGATTAGCTTGCGTCCTTTCAAGCATTATTCAGGCCTCCAGCAAATTCTTCAGACGTTTTAGTTTGTCTAGAGACCTAACCCTGCATAAGGATTAGTTCTTTTTCTTCACCACCCACATCTGGAGGGGTGTCAAAGAGTTCATCATTCTGTGAGCTCCATAAGAGAAAGATGGCATAGACACCAATCCACTTCGTTTCACATAAGAGGGGTTAGAGTAAGCATATGAATAAGCAGAGAAATTCTTCGAGGACTTATGAACATAATGGTTTGAAGAATAATGTACATATTCATAGCCCTTAGATCTTTCCTACGAAACAGAAGTGTTAGCACATGATGCTCATATGAGGACTTTGATCCATATGAGGAATTTCATCCATGTGAGGAATGTGGTCCATATGAGGACTTGGATCCATATGACGACTTCGGTCCATATGAGGAATTTGATCTGGGGTTCCTATTCTTCATAGGTGGTGTCATGATGACATTCACCTGAAGACTTTCAAGGCACCTTTTGGGAACCCAGATTTTCTTCATAGGGGGACCATTCTTGTAGTTAGTGCCAACATATCTAGCAAATACTTCACCATTCTAATTTTTGAACAGTTTATAGTTGGAGTCAAATGACTCATCAGAACAATATGAAGATTCACATGTAAAGCCAGATAAAGTGGATGGATCTGCGGTGGTCCTTTTGCAGCAACCCATGAGGTTTTGGGGTACTGCTCAGGTTTCCAATAGGTATCATCAGCATTGAGTTTCCTCTCAAAGGCAATACCCTCTTTCCTAGGGTTCATGTTGAGGATCTGCTTTTTAAGCACATCACAAAGTGCCTGATGCCCTTTGAGGCTTTTGTACATGCCTGTCACATACAATTCCTTCAGCCCTGCATTGTCAGTGATGCTAGTAGCATCCTCAGATGAGGAATTTGTGATAGCAGAGACAGTTGAAGAATTTGCAGCAATAGACGCATTTGAACTTTCAGGTGAAGAATTAGCAGATTCATGTTCAATGCATTTCAAACATGGTGAAATGAATTCTTCCTGAGCGACACTGATCTGTTGAGCAAGCAATGAATCACGCTCCTTCTGAAGATCTTCATAACTTACCCTTAGCTTCTCATGCCCTTGCTTTCTTTGAATAAATTCATAAGAAATCTTCTCATGATCAGATAAGAGAGTGTTATGATGAATCTGAAGGTTATCAAACTTGGACTGAAGTCTCTGAAGATTATCAGTCAAGGTTTGAGTGCGATCCATTTCTTCACCCAACAGGTCATCGCTTTTGTCTAGCATATTTTGAACCTTTTCAAAAGCCTTTTGTGTTTCACAACAATCTTAGCAAGTTTAGAGTAGCTAGGCTTGAGGTTTTCATCAGATTCATCCTCACTTGATTCAGAGGAGGGATATTTGAGTACCTTGGCACCCTTTTCCATGAAGCAATAGGTGGGAGCGTAGTCATCATCGCTGTCGTCAGCCGTGTTGTGGAAGTCATTCTCTTCAGAGTTGAAGATGGACTTGCTGATGAAAGTAGTAGCGAGGGCTAGGCTCGCCGCACCAGATTCTGACTCCTCAGATGCCTCCTCTTCCTCATTTTCCTCAGATTCAGCTTCAGAGTCCATTTCCTTGCCAATGAATGCCCGAGCCTTCTTGGAGTTGCTCTTCTTGTGAGATGAAGACTTCGAGGATTTTGATGATGAAGACTTTGCAGATTTCTTCTTCTTCTTTGAGTCATCAGAACTGTAATCCTTGTATTTCTTCTTCTTTGATTCCGTTTCCCATAGAGGACAATCTTGAATGTAGTGACCAGGTTTCTTGCATTTGTGGCCAGTTCTCTTCTTCTAGTCACGGGATGAGGAATATGATCTCATGTCATCACCTCTTGAGGATTTACCAAAGCGACCACGTCTTGAGAACTTCTGGAATTTCCTCACGAGCATTGCTAGCTCCTGGCTCAGTTCTTCAGGATCACCAAGGCTGCTACCAGAATCCTCACCTTCAGATTCAGAGACTGCCTTGGCCTTCAAAGCGCGTGTTCTGCCATAGCTTGATCCATAGAGATCTCTCTTCACGGCAAGTTGGAACTCATGAGTGTTTAGCCTCTCGAGGATATCAGCGGGATCAAGTGACTTGTAGTCTCCATGTTCTTGTATCATCAGTGCAAGAGTGTCAAATGAGGAATCAAGCGATCTCAGCAATTTCTTCACCACCTCATGGTCGGTGATGTCAGCGGCACCAAGTGCTTGAAGCTCATTTGAGATGTCAGTGAGGCGATCGAAGGTTTGCTGAACATTTTCATTGTCGAGTCTTTAAGTGGTTGAAGAGATTGCGAAGAACGTCAACTCGAGAGTCACGCTGTGTTGAGACTCCTTCGTTGACCTTGGACAGCCTATCCCAGATAAGCTTAGCTGTCTCCAAAGCACTCACTCTGCCATACTGCCCTTTGCTCACATGGCCACATATGATGTTCTACGCTTGAGAATCGAGTTTCTTGAATCTCTTCGCATCAGTAGTGTTGATGGTAGGAGTGATAGAGGGAATACCATTTTCCACAATGTACCAGAGATCGTTGTTAATTTCCTCAAGATGCATTCGCATCTTATTCTTCCAGCAGGGGTAGTCTGTCCCATCGAAGGTAGGACACCCAGCAGAGACCTTGATCATACCTGCAGTCGACATAACTAAAACTCCAGGCAGTTAAACCAAAATCACATGGAACAAGGGAGTACCTTGCTCTAATACCAATTGAAAGTGCGTTATATCGACTAGAGGGGGGTGAATAGACGATTTTTACAAATTCGTCACTGAGGAATTTCAGGGTGAGGAAATTCCTAAGTCACGAACAACTAGCAGCGGAATAAGTACTCAGATGCATGCATACCAGAACAGAAGCACAATCATCATGATGAAATGAAAGCAAGCACGGAGTACAAGTAGCGTATAACCAGGATAAGCAGGCTGAAGACAAACTGACTGAAGAAACAGGATTGAGGAGTCTTTAGTCAAAGTCTTCAAACAGTAACAATCAAGTACAACAACTCAGTAATAAGGAAATGAAAGGGTTGATGAAATAGAACTAGTTAGCTTGGTGAAGATGGTGATTTGGTAGACCAGTTCTAACTGCTGTGATAGTTGTATATCTGGTTGGAGCGGCTAGGTATTTAAACCTGAGGACACACAGTCCTCACCGTATTCTCCTTGAGCTAAGGTCACACAGACCTCGCCCAATCACTCGTGGTAAGTCTTCAGGTGACTTCCAAACCTTCACAGACTCGGTCACTCGGCGATCCAGAATTTCCTCTTGGATGCTCTAGACCATGACGCCTAACCGTATCGAGGATGCACAGTCCTCAAAGGTAACAAGCGTCGGTTCCACACAGGAACAATCTCTTCAGTGATGCTCAATCACTTTGGGTTTGTAGGTGTTTGGGTTTGGGTTTTCCTCACTTGATGATTTTCGCTCAAAGTCCTCGGAGGATGGGATGCTCTCAATGACAAGTGTCAGTTTCTCGCGGAGCAGCCAACCAGCTAGTGGTTGTAGGGGGCGGCTATTTATAGCCTAGGGAGCAGCCCGACATGATAAGACATAAATGCCCTTCAATGAGATGACCATTAGGTGGGTAGATATTTTGGGACAGCTGGCGCATAGCACAACAACGGTCGGATATTTGAGCTATCAAATTCCTCAAGTCTATCATGTTCCTCACTTGTAGGCAATCCGCACTGGCGAATTCCTAACTTCTTAGTCAGAACAAATTCCTCAAAGACCAGAAGATCTTCGTCTCTGTCACTGAAGAAATTGACTGAACTGTCTGAGATTTCCAATGGCTTCACTCGTAAGGATTTTTAGGTGTAGGATTTTGAGATGAGCATCACTTGGAAACTTTTCCTTAGTTTTACCTCGACCCCTTTAACAGTACGGTGTTTCCTATGACTCAAGAAAGAGAAAACGAAACTACGAAAACAGAAGTCTTCATGCTTCATATTCCTCGCATGAATATTAAGTCTTCACGGTCACACCAATTTCTTCACTTTCAAAGTCTTCAAAAAGCCAAAGTCTGCAGTTGAAGACATTCATTTTTAAGGTTCGACTTTCTCTGTAAATATCAAACTCCTCATAGACTTATAGACCTGTGTACACTCACAAATGCATTAGTCCCTTAACCTATAAGTCTTCAATACAAGAAAATCACTAGAGGCACTAGATGCACTTACAGGGGCGCACCAGCCCCTTGTGGGCTGGTTAGCCTCCCTCCTATGGCCCATATGGCCCATATCTTTCCCCGGGGGGTTCCGGTAACCCCTCTGGTACTCCGGTATGTACCCGATACACTCCAGAACCCTTCTGGTGTCCGAATACTACCTTCCAATATATCAATCTTTACCTCTTGACCATTTCGAGACTCCTCGTCATGTCCGTGATCTCATCCGGGACTCCGAACAAACTTTGGTCACCAAAACACACAACTCATAACACAAATCGTCATTGAACGTTAAGCGTGCGGACCCTACGGGTTTGAGAACTATGTAGACATGACCGAGACACATCTCCGGTCAATAACCAATAGTAGAACCTGGATGCTCATATTGGTTCCTACATATTCTACGAAGATCTTTATCGGTCAAACCGCATAACAACATACGTCATTCCCTTTGTCATCGGTATGTTACTTGCCCGAGATTCGATCGTCGGTATCATCATACCTAGTTCAATCTCGTTACCGGCAAGTCTATTTACTCGTTCCGTAATGCATCATCCCGCCACTAAATCATTAGTCACATTGCTTGCAAGGCTTATAGTGATGTGCATTACCGAGAGGGCCCAGAGATACCTCTCCGATACTCGGAGTGACAAATCCTAACCTTGATCTATGCCAATCCAACAAACACCTTCGGAGACAGCTGTAGAGCATCTTTATAATCACCCAGTTACGTTGTGACGTTTGATAGCACACAACGGGTTCCTCCGATATTCGGGAGTTGCATAATCTCATAGTCAGAGGAATATGTATAAGTCATGAAGAAAGCAATAGCAATAAAACTTAACGATCATAATGCTAAGCTAACGGATGGGTCTTGTCCGTCACATCATTCTCTAATGATGTGATCCCGTTCATCAAATGACAACACATGTCTATGGTCAGGAAACTTAACCATCTTGGATTAACGAACTAGTCAAGTAGAGGCATACTAGGGACACTCTGTTTTGTCTATGTACGTATTCGCACATGTACTAAGTTTCCGGTTAATACAATTCTAGCATGAATAATAAACATTTATCATGATATAAGGAAATATAAATAACAACTTTATTATTGTCTCTAGGGCATATTTCCTTCAATAAACCGCTTGCCTGTTGTTTATTGCCCTTTGTGGCCTCCCACATTGCTGACCGGCCTCCTGCTCATCCCGCAACGGGGGCTACACATGCTGGCACGACGCTTGTGCTCGGGTCCGTCCCTGCAACGCTGACAAATCTGAGAGATCGAGCTGTGGCTCGTGGCCTGCCCCACGCACATCACCTCACCAGATCCTCAGTGCCTTCATCTTCTT
The DNA here is from genome assembly GCF_002575655.3 of Aegilops tauschii subsp. strangulata. Lineage (NCBI taxonomy): Eukaryota > Viridiplantae > Streptophyta > Magnoliopsida > Poales > Poaceae > Aegilops > Aegilops tauschii. Next base: position 442,682,633 of record NC_053041.3, on the reverse strand, counting down.
GTGGGAAGATCGGCGGCAGGACAACAAACGTGATTATGAGTTATATTCTCCTCTCGGACTAACCCACAGGAATCTCCAGAGCTTAACTACAGGCGGTCCTGTCGGCCGCCCCCTATTTTTTACGCAATTCGCTTGCGCGTTAAAAGGGGGGCTCTCGAGCACCGCGCCTCAGGAGCTCCTACTGACTCTCCAGCCCTCACCCCCTGGCCTTGACCACGGCATCGCGACCTGGCGTACCAGCGGCGGCTGAGCCTCGTTCGAGGGTCGGGACCCGAGGACGCAGAGCATTTAGATGAGCGAGAAAAGGGGAGGCCGGCATGAGCCTACCTGGTAGCACCACCGCTAAAGCGCAAATCGGGCGCTGTGCAAAGGAATCACCTCAGGCTCATCAAGATAAGTTACTTACACGAATCAGCGCGAACCCGCTGCTTTGAATTTCGACTCTCGTAATCTCGCTCCGGCAATGCCGCTTCCCTTTTCGGCCTACAGGGAGCTGGTTTCACGCCAAAGGGGGCCTCTTGAGCATCGCGCCTCAGGAGCTCTTACCGGACCTCGGGCCACTCACCTCCTGGCCTTGACCATGGCATCGCGACCTGGCATACCAGCGATGGCCGAAGCCTACCTGGGGACTGGGACCTGCCGGCGTAGAGCGCTAAGCTACCGCGAGAATGAAAAGGGGGAACAATGCCGAAGCGAGACACACGGCTGCAACCTTATACTAGGAGTAATAAACGTTGGAGCAAAAGCATTACAAGTTCATTACATACCCCCACGGGATTTGTCTTGATTCCTCGCAGGGAACAAAAGAAGAAAAACCTCAAGAAGCCCTGGCTGCGGGCATCGCCGTCGACGCCGTCATCAACAGTGGGCCACGTGAGGCTGACGCCAACCCCATTGATAACCCACAAGTATAGGGGATCGCAACAGTTTTCGAGGGTAGAGTATTCAACCCAAATTTATTGATTCGACACAAGGGGAGCCAAAGAATATTCTCAAGTATTAGCAGTTGAGTTGTCAATTCAACCACACCTGAAAGACTTAATATCTGCAGCAAAGTATTTAGTAGCAAAGTAGTATGGAAGTAGCGGTAACGGTGGCAAAAGTTATGGTAGCAGTTTTGTAGTAATTGTAACAGTCGCAATGGTAAAGTAACTAAGCAAAGATCAATATGTGAAAAGCTCGTAGGCATTGGATCAGTGATGGATAATTATGTCGGATGCGATTCCTCATGCAATAGTTATAACATAGGGTGACATAGAACTAACTCCAGTTCATCAATGTAACGTAGGCATGTATTCCGAATATAGTCATACGTGCTTACGGAAAAGAACTTGCATGACATCTTTTGTCCTACCCTCCCGTGGCAGCGGGGTCCTATTGGAAACTAAGGGATATTAAGGCCTCCTTTTAATAGAGTATCGGACCAAAGCATTAACACTTAGTGAATACACAAACTCCTCAAACTACGGTCATCGCCGGGAGTGGTCCCGATTATTGTCACTTCACGGTTACCGGATCATAACACTTAGTAGGTGACTAATTACTTGCAAGATAGGATCAAGAACTCACATATATTCATGAAAACATAATAGGTTCAGATCTGAATTCATGGCACTCGGGCCCTAATGACAAGCATTAAGCATAGCAAAGTCATAGCAACATCAATCTTAGAACATAGTGGATACTAGGGACCAAACCCTAACAAAACTAACTTGATTACATGATAAATCTCATCCAACCCATCACCGTCCAGCAAGCCTATGATGGAATTACTCACGCACGTCGGTGAGTATCATGAAATTGGTGACGGAGGAAGGTTGATGACGACGACGGTGACGGATTCCCCTCTCCGGAGCCCCGAACGGACTCCAGATCAGCCCTCCCGAGAGAGATTAGGGCTTGGCGGCGGCTCCATATCGTAAAACGCGATGAATCCTTCTCTCTGATTTTTTCTCCCCGAACGTAAATATATAGAGTTGGAGTTCAGGTCGGTGGAGCACCAGGGGGCCCACGAGGCAGGGGTGCGCCCAGGGGGGTAGGCGCGCCCCCCACCATCATGGACAGGGTGTGGGCCCCCTGGGCTTGATTCTTTCGCCAGTATTTTTTATATATTCAAAAATAATCTCCGTGAAGTTTCAGGTCATTTCGAGAACTTTTATTTCTGCACAAAAATAACACCATGGAAATTCTGTTGAAAACATCGTCAGTCCGGGTTAGTTCCATTCAAATCATGCAAGTTAGAGTCCAAAACAAGGGCAAAAGTGTTTGGAAAAGTAGATACGATGGAGATGTATCAACTCCCCCAAGCTGAAACCTTTGCTTGTCCTCAAGCAATTCAGTTGATAAACTGAAAGTGATAAAGAAAAACTTTTACAAACTCTGTTTGCTCTTGTTGTTGTGAATATGTAAAGCCAGCATTCAAGTTTTCAGCAAAGATTATGAACTAACCATATTCACAATAACATTTAGGTCTCATGTTTACTCATATCAATGGCATAATCAACTAGCGAGCAATAATAATAAATCTCGGATGACAACACTTTCTCAAAACAATCATGATATGATATAACAAGATGGTATCTCGCTAGCCCTTTCTGAGACCGCAAAACATAAATGCAGAGCAGCTCTGAAGATCAAGGACTGACTAAACATTGTAATTCATGGTAAAAGAGATCCAGTCATAGTCATACTCAATATAAATTAATAGTAATGGATGCAAATGACAGCGGTGCTCTCCAACTGGTGCTTTTTAATAAGAGGAGGATGACTCAACATAGAAGTAAATAGATAGGCCCTTCGCGGAGGGAAGCAGGGATTTGTAGAGGTGCCAGAGCTCGGATTTTGAAATAGAGGTAAATAATATTTTGAGCGGCATACTTTCATTGTCAACATACCAACCGAGGGATCTCGATATCTTCCATGCTACACACATTATAGGCGGTTCCCAAGCAGAATGGTAAAGTTTATACTCCCCCACCACCAACAAGCATCAATCCATGGCTTGCCCGAAACAACGGGTGCCTCCAACTAACAACAGACCTGGGGGAGTTTGGTTTGCAATTATTTTGATTTGATTTGAGCATGGGACTGGGCATACCGGTGACCAGCCATTTTCTCGTGACTGAGGAGCGGAGTCCACTCCTCTTGAGAATAACCCGCCTAGCATGGAGGATACAGACAGCCCTAGTTGATACATGACCTATTCGAGCATACAAAACAGAATTTCATTTGAAGGTTTAGAGTTTGGCACATACAAATTTACTTGGAACGGCAGGTAGATACCGCATATAGGAAGGTATGGTGGACTCGTATGGAATAACTTTGGGGTTTATGGAAGTGGATGCACAAGCAGTATTCCCGCTTAGTACAAGTGAAGGCTAGAAAAAGACTGGGAAGCGACCAACTAGAGAGCGACAACAGTCATGAACATGCATTAAAATTAATCAACACTGAGTGCAAGCATGAGTAGGATATAATTCACCATGAACATAAATATCGTGGAGGCTATGTTGATTTTGTTTCAGCTACATGCGTGAACATGTGCCAAGTCAAGCCACTTGAATCGTTCAAAGGAGGATACCACCCTATCATACCACATCACAACCATTTTAATAGCATGTTGGCACGCAAGGTAAACCATTATAAACTCCTAGCTAACTAAGCATGGCATGAGCAACTATAATCTCAAATTATCATTGCAAACATGTTTCATTCATAATAGGTTGAATCAGGAACGATGGACTAATAATATTTACAAAAACAAGATAGGTCGAGTTCATACCAGCTTCTCTCATCTCAACCAGTCCATCATATATCGTCATTATTGCCTTTCACTTGCATGACCGAATGGTGTGGATAATAATAATATAGCACGTGCATTGGACTAAGCTGGAATCTGCAAGCATTTAATACAAAGGATAAGACAAAGTAATATGGGCTCCTGGTTAAGTCAACAATAATGCATATAAGAGCCACTTCAACATTTTCAATATGGTCTTCTCCTCTCGACCCCCAAAGAAAAGAAAGGAAATAAAACTATTTACACGGGAAAGCTCCCAACAAGTAAAAGAAGAACAAGAAATCTTTTTGGGTTTTCTTTTAATTATTACAACTACAGGCATGGAAAGTAAACTAGCTAAAAGCTACAACTAATTTCTTTTGGTTTTTCTCAAGGTTATTCAAACACGCAAGAAGAAAGCAAGAAAAGGAAAATAAACTAGCATGGATAGTACAATGAAAATGTATGAGCACCGACAACTGGCATGAGTGTGTGAACATGAATGTAATGTCGGTGAGAAATACGTGCTCCCCCAAGCTTAGGCTTTTGGTATAAGTTGGTCTATGGCCATGGCTGGCCTGGCGGATATCCAAAGTTGTAGCTGGGGTCGTACTGAGACGCAGGAGCTACTGCCTCAAGAACTGCAGCTTGGAGGCGAGTTGCCTCTGTCCTCCTCTCGTACTCGTTCGCCTCCTCCCTGGTTATAACATATCTCCTTTTTGCCTGAAAGTCAAAGAAAGTAGGAGCAGGGAGAGCAATATGGACAGTGCGACGTCTGTCAAAGGTTAGTCGGTACTGGAGGGACTGTTCGTTTCTCTCAACAAAAAAATGGCGAATCATAGCATTATAATCTAAATAAGCAGGAGGCAATTCCATATCATTTTCATGTATGGGTATCTCAAGATAATTAGCTACACGGGTTGCATAAATTCCACCAAACAAATCTCCACTAATACTGTTATGATGCAACCTTCGTGCAACAATAGCCCCGAAGTTGTATTGTTTATCTCCTAATACAGCACTCTTGAGAACACTAAGATCGGGAACACACATGTGACATGCCTCATCCTTACCATTAATGCATCTACCTATAAAGAGAGCAAAATAATGTATGGCAGGAAAATGGATGCTCCCTATGGTAGCTTGCGTGATTTCTCTAGATTCCCCCACAGTTATACTAGCAAGAAAGTCTTTAAATTCAGATTTGCGAGGTTCACTAGCACTACCCCATTGCGGGAGTTTACAAGCAGTATTAAAATCTTCTAAGTCCATGGTATAAGATTTATCATAGAGATCAAATAGGACAGTGTGAGAATTGCGTGAGGATGTAAATTTAAACCTTCTCACAAAGGAATCAGTTAGGTGGTAATGTTGGGGGCACTTATCTAACATGAAGCCCTCGAGTTCAGCATTACGCATATATGCGTAAAATTCCTCCTTAATTCCTGCTTGGACCAGAAAATCTTCTGACGGCCATTCACAAGGCCGGACTTGAGCTTCTCTTGGTAGTTCATAGTCCGGCTCACGTATCGCGGGCCTGGATCCTTGCTTCTTTGAGGAACCACCTTGGTACATTTTCCTAAACATATTTCTTCCTCCGAAAAATTTCTGAAATTTTTAGTAACTCAAAATAAAAGTGAACCAAACTCAACAAGATTGATAGCAACTACTCCCACAAGTGCCTAGAGACTATATCATGCATTAGAACTACTCGGGACCAAATAAATTTGACATGCAAGCTCAAGAACAGGGTCACCTAAGCAGCAAAAATTTGCAATGAATAAAGCACTAGAACAAAAACTAATTGGACCATTGGAGGAGTCACATACCAAAGTACAATCCCCCAAAGCAGTTTTGTGAGTGGAGCTTTGAGCAAGGAGATCGAAAATCGCAGCAAAATGAGCTAGAACACGAATTTGAGTTGTGTGGTGATTTTTTCTGGAGGAAGACGAAGTGTGTGGGTGCAGGGATAAGTGGGGGGGGCACGTGGGGCCCACGAGGTAGGGGGCGCGCCCTGGACCCTCGTGGCCAGGTGGTGGCTCCCCCTGATGTGTTCTCAGTGCCAGATATTCTTAAATATTCTACAAAAAATCATATTTCAATTTTAGGGCGTTTGGAGAACTTTTATTTTCGGGGTATTTTTTATTGCGAGGATTTCGGAAAACAGACAGAAAATACGATTTTTTGCTTTATTTAATCTAAATAACAGAAAGTAATAGGAGGGTACAAAGAGTTGTGCTTTCCAACTTCATCCATCTCATGCTCATCAAAAGGAATCCACTAACAAGGTTGATTAAGTCTTGTTAACAAACTCATTCCGAATCGCATGAAACCGGAGAATTTTTGAATGGCACTAGGTTACCACAACGGGGATATGCACGTCCCGAACAATAAGAATATCATATTTCTTCTTGACAGTAGGAAGAGGAAATTCAAAACTTCCAATAATAATCGTTGGAATTCTTCCAATAGAATTGATACTGTGGACTTGAGGTTGTTTCCTCGGAAAGTCTACCGTGTGCTCATTACCATTAACATGAAAAGTGACATTGCCTTTGTTGCAATCAATAACAGCCCCTGCAGTATTCAAAAAGGGTCTACCAAGGATAATCGACATACTATCATCCTCGGGAATATCAAGAATAACAAAGTCTGTTAAGATAGTAACGTTTGCAACCACAACAGGCACATCCTCACAAATACCGACAGGTATAGCGGTTGATTTATCGGCCATTTGCAAAGATATTTCAGTAGGTGTCAACTTATTCAAATCAAGTCTACGATATAAAGAGAGATGCATAAGACTAACACCGGCTCCAAGATCACATAAAGCAGTTTTGACATAGTTTCTTTTAACGGAGCATGGTATAGTTGGTACTCCTGGATCTCCTAGTTTCTTAGGTATTCCACCTTTAAAAGTATAATTAGCAAGCATGGTGGAAATTTTAGCTTCCGGTATCTTTCTTTTATTTGTAACAATATCCTTCATATACTTAGCATAAGGATTCATTTTAAGCATATCAGTCAAACGCATACGCAAAAAGATAGGTCTAATCATTTCAGCAAAGCGCTCAAAATCCTCATCATCCTTTTTCTTGGATGGTTTGGGAGGAAAAGGCATGGGTTTCTGAACCCATGGTTCTCTTTCTTTACCATGCTTCCTAGCAACAAAGTCTCTCTTATCATAGCGTTGATTCTTTGATTGTGGGTTATCAAGATCAACGGCAGATTCAATTTCTACATCATTGTTATTGCTAGGTTGAGCATCAACATGAACATCATCATTAACATTATCACTAGGTTCATGTTCATTACTAGATTGTGTTTCAGCATCAAAAATAGAAATATCATTGGGATTTTCAGGTGTGTCAACAACAGGTTCACTAGAAGCATGCAAAGTCCTATCATTTTTCTTTTTCTTCCTCTTAGAAGGACTAGGTGCATCAACATTAGTTCTCTGAGAATCTTGCTCAATTCTCTTAGGGTGACCCTCAGGATACAAAGGTTCCTAAGTCATTTTACCCCCTCTAGTCATAACTCTAACAACATTATCATTTTTCTTGTTTTTTAATTCATTGAGAAAATCATTTTGAGCTTTAAGCACTTGTTCTACTTGAGTGGTAACCATAGAAGCATGCTTACTAATGAGTTTAAGTTCACCTTTAACTATAGACATATAATCACTCAAGTGTTCAATCATATAAGCATTACGTTTCAATTGTCTACCAACATAAGCATTGAAGTTTTCTTGTTTAACAATAAAATTACCAAACTCATCTAAGCATTGGCTAGCAGACTTATAACGAGGAATATCACCTTCATCAAATCTATAGAGAGAATTTACCTTTACTACCTGTGTCGGGTTATCAAGACCATGTATTTCTTCAATAGGTGGTAAATTCTTAACATCTTCAGCTTTAATACCCTTTTCTTTCATATATTTCTTTGCCTCTTGCATATCTTCAGGACTGAGAAATAGAATACCCCTTTTCTTCGGAGTTGGATTAGGAGTTGGTTCAGGAAGTGTCCAATTATTTTCATTAGTCAACATATTATTCAATAGCAATTCAGCTTGATCGACTGTTCTTTCCCTGAAAACACAACCAGCACAACTATCCAGGTGGTCTCTGGAAGCATCGGTTAGTCCATTATAAATGATATCAAGTATTTCATTTTTCTTGAGAGGATGATCAGGCAAAGCATTAAGTAATTGGAGAAGCCTCCCCCAAACTTGTGGGAGACTCTCTTCTTCAATTTGCACAAAATTATATATTTCCCTTAAAGCAGCTTGTTTCTTATGAGGAGGGAAATATTTAGCAGAGAAGTAATAAATCATATCCTGGGGACTACGCACACAACCAGGATCAAGAAAATTAAACCATGTTTTAGCATCACCCTCTAATGAGAACGGAAATAATTTAAGGATATAGTAGTAAGGAATTTTTTCCTCATGAGTGAATAGGGTGGCTATATCATTTAATTTAGTAAGATGTGCCACAACAGTTTTAGATTCATAACCATGAAAAGGATCAAATTCAACCAAAGTAATTATCTCAGGATCTACAGAGAAATCATAATCCTTATCGGAAATACAGATAGGTGAAGTAGCAAAAGCCGGGTCATATTTCATTCTAGCATTCAAAGATTTTTCTTTCAGCTTAGCTAATAATTTGTTAAGATCATATCTATCATTGCAAGCAAGAAAATCTCTAGCAGTTTCTTCATCCATAACATAACCCTCAGGCACAACAGGCAATTCATATCTAGGGGGAGAATCTTGATCATCACTTTCATCAATATTATCAGTTTCAATAATTTCTTTCTCTCTAGCCCTAGCAAGTTGTTCATCAAGAAATTCACCTAGTGGCACAGTATTATCAAGCATAGAAGTAGTTTCATCATAAGTATCATGCATAGCAGAAGTGGCATCATCAATAACATGCGACATGTCAGAATTAATAGCAGAAGCAGGTTTAGGTGTCGCAAGTTTACTAAAAACAGAAGGAGAATCAAGTGCAGAGCTAGATGGTAGTTCCTTACCTCCCCTCATAGTTGAGGGATAAATTTTGGTTTTCTCATCTTTCAAGTCCCTCATAGTGATCAGCAGATATAAATCCCAAGTGACTCAAACAATAGAGCTATGCTCCCCGGCAACGGTGCCAGAAAATAGTCTTGATAACCCACAAGTATAGGGGATCACAACAGTTTTCGAGGGTAGAGTATTCAACCCAAATTTATTGATTCGACACAAGGGGAGCCAAAGAATATTCTCAAGTATTAGCAGTTGAGTTGTCAATTGAACCACACCTGAAAGACTTAATATCTGCAGCAATGTATTTAGTAGCAAAGTAGTATGGAAGTAGCGGTAATGGTGGCAAAAGTAACAGTAGCAGTTTTGTAGTAATTGTAACAGTCGCCACGGTAAAGTAACTAAGCAAAGATCAATATGTGAAAAGCTCGTAGGCAATGGATCAGTGATGGATAATTATGTCGGATGCGATTCCTCATGCAACAGCTATAACATAGGGTGACACAGAACTAGCTCCAGTTCATCAATGTAACGTAGGCATGTATTCCGAATATAGTCATACGTGCTTATGGAAAAGAACTTGCATAACATCTTTTGTCCTACCCTCCCGTGGCAGCGGGGTCCTATTGGAAACTAAGGGATATTAAGGCCTCCTTTTAATAGAGTACCGGACCAAAGCATTAACACTTAGTGAATACACAAACTCCTCAAACTAGGGTCATCACCGGGAGTGGTCCCGATTATTGTCACTTCGGGGTTACCGGATCATAACACATAGTAGGTGTCTAATGACTTGCAAGATAGGATCAAGAACTCACATATATTCATGAAAACATAATAGGTTCAGATATGAATTCATGGCACTCGGGCCCTAGTGAAAAGCATTAAGCATAGCAAAGTCATAGCAACATCAATCTCAGAACATAGTGGATACTAGGGATCAAACCCTAACAAAACTAACTTGATTACATGATAAATCTCATCCAACCCATCACAGTCTAGCAACCCTACGATGGAATTACTCACGCATAGGGATGGCAGTTTTGCCCATGGGTATGGGTACCCGTGGGTACCCTACCCGAAAACAACGGGCATGGGTAAGACTTAGAGAGATTTTGTACCCATGGGTAATGGGTATCCATACCCGCAAAATATATGGGTAGGGTATGGGTATGAAATTATGCCCATGGGTAACCCAATGGATACCCATGAAAATTTAATAAATAAAAAGTATTTCCTATGACATGTGGGATCAACATCCAACTACTATGGCCCACTCTAAGTATCGTATTCCTTAAAACTGACCATAGCTCATAGGCCGGTAATCACCTGCTCGTCACTCCTCCAACCTCCTATGTGACTTCGAAAAGATGAAATCACGACTCTCCGCTATGAGGCTCATGTCCAACTCTCAATCCAGTGATCCCCCATTCCCACCACCACCTCCCACGGCGTCAGGCTTCCACCAACCGCCACTCATACTCCCTTGGTGCCTCCAAGATCCCACGCACTGGAGGAGACCTTGTCGTGCTATACTGCTTGCCCATCATCACTTGAATTTTAAAATCATTTCTCCATATTTAATTTATTAATGCTATATATTGTACCAACTGGATACCCATTGGGTATAAGATACCCGATGGGTATGGGCATGGGTTCCAATTTATGCCCATGGATATTGAAATGGGTGGGTATAGAAAGTTTCCGTGGGTATGGGTTTGAGCAAAAGGATGTTGTACCCGCCCATACCCTACCCATTGCCATCCCTACTCACACACGACGGTGAGCATCATGAAATTGGTGATGGAGGAAGGTTGATGATGATGACGGCGATGGATTCCCCTCTCTAGAGCCCCGAACGGACTCCAGATCAGCCCTCTCGAGAGGGATTAGGGGTTGGCGGCGGCTCCGTATCGTAAAACGTGATGAATCCTTCTCTCAAATTTTTTTCTCCCCGGACGTGAATATATAGAGTTGGAGTTGAGGTCGGTGGAGCACCAGGGGGCCCACGAGGCAGGGGGCGTGCCCAGGGGGGTAGGCGCGCCCCCCACCCTCGTGGGCAGGGTGTGGGCCCCCTGGTCTTGATTCTTTTGCCAGTATTTTTTATATATTCCAATAATATTCTCCATGAAGGTTCAGGTCATTCTGAGAACTTTTATTTCTGCACAAAAATAACACCATGGCAATTCTGCTGAAAACAGCGTTAGTCTGGGTTAGTTCCATTCAAATCATGCAAGTTAGAGTCCAAAACAAGGGCAAAAGTGTTTGGAAAAGTAGATACGATGGAGACGTATCACCCATCCAGATCATCGTCGACGCCGAGCGGACGCTGCTGTCGCGCTCCGGGTACGGCGAGAGCTCGGTGGCACATAGCCGTCGTCGCTCAACTCCGGAGACTCGCTAGGCTTGGGAGAGTCACTGGACTGCCAGGAGTCGTCGCTGCTGCTGGAGGAGATGTCGACGGGCCCGGAGGCGAGATAGGCGCCCACAGCTGCGCCACCCAGGCCGCTTCCTCCAGGGCAGCACTCCAGGAGGCGGTCCTCCTCGTCGAAGACCTTGAAGGACAACGTGGAGGCGCCGTCGTACTTGAAGTGGATGGCGAGGGCCCCCTCCACGCGGCAGGCATGGGCGACCTCGCCCCACCCACGGGTCATGAAGATTTTGCCCGGGGGGATGACCTCGACCTCCGCCCATGTGGCCAGACTGCAGCACCCAGCATGCTGCAGCCACAACTCAAGTGGCCGCCTCGGCGGCATCTCCTCGGTGAAGAACCATAGGAGCTCGATCCACGTGTGCGGTGGCATCGCCGCCCACACCACAAACTCGCGCGAGGAGCCTTCAGCGTGGGTTCGCGGACCGGTGGCCCGTGCAACCTTAGATTGGCCACCACGGCCGTGCCTTGCTCGGCGTGGGGCATCGCCGCCTTCTCCAGAGCCTTGCGCTTGGGCATACAGAGGGAGCATGAAGCCAGGCGGAGGATGCTCGTACCAAGGACGTGTCACCCTTGGCCTTTCGCCGGCGCCGCGGGGACGGCTAAGTCTCTTCTTCAGGGGAAGTGGCCCCTGCTCCTCGCGAGGGGTTTTTCCCTTCTCCGCGGCGGAGAACCGCCTAATTGGCACCATGGGTACCACGGCAAGATGGCGAGGCGAGAAGGAAGGAGAAGGAGCGGGTGGCGAGAAGATGGAGATGGGCAAGGGGGGTCTGCCCTTCCCCTCATTTATAGCCAGAGGGAGGCCAACTGCCGGCCTCCACGACCCCGCACAATGATGGTATTTCTCTCCATGCAGGAGCGTCTCATCAAGTCGAACGGTTGCCGAGGCGGCGTGGGGAAGTGGAGACACCCATGTCCCATTAATCGCCACGCGTCGACCGAGGCCGCAGGCGGTTAGGGCCCGCGGCGCTCCGCACTTACCCTTTGGCTTCGCCTCGAAGCCAAGTTCGAGCGCGCCTTGGGCCCGGGGGCTACTGTCGGCGTCCTGGGACCGGGCGTGCCCAGACTTGCCTGCCTGCGGCCCATGGCGTGGCTCTATCGACGGCCCGGTACGTCCCAGCTTCGACAACAACAACTCAAGACCCTCACGAGGGTCCAAGCCTCGCGAGGCAGATGACACCAAGACCTCCACGAGGGGCGGCCTCCCCAGGCTAGATCCCAGCGGAGATATCAATGCAAGTTGCACCTCGCGAGGTTCACATGACGTGAGCCGTGACGACTAAGGCCATGCGGGTGATACGTCTCCAACGTATCTATAATTTTTTGATTGTTCCATTCTATTATATTATCTGTTTTGGATGTTTAATGGGCTTTAATATGCTCTTTTATATTATTTTTGGGACTAACCTATTAACCGGAGGCCCGGTGCTAGTTTCTGTTTTTTTTTCCTATTTTAGAGTTTCGCCGAAAAGGAATAACAAATGGAGTCCAAACGGAATGAATCCTTCGCGATGATCTTTCTTGGACCGAAAGCAATCCAGAAGACTTGGAGTCAAAGTCTGGAACTCCACGAGGTGGCCACGAGGCAGGAGGGCGCGCCCAGGGTGGGTAGGCGAGCCCCCCACCCTCATGGGCCCCTCGTAGCTCCACCGACGTACTTCTTTCGCCTATATATACTCTTATACCCTAGATCGATCAGGGAGATCCATGAAACCACTTTTCCACCGCCGCAACCTTTTATACCCGCGAGATCCCATCTTCGGGCCTTTTCCGGCGATTTGCCGGAGGGGGAATCGATCACGGAGGGCTTCTACATCAACACCATTACCTCTTCGATGAAGCGTGAGTAGTTTACCATAGACCTTCGGGTCCATAGTTATTAGCTAGATGACTTCTTCTCTCTCTTTGATTCTCAATACAAAGTTCTCCTCAATGTTCTTGGAGATCTATTTGCTGTAATACTCTTTTGCAGTGTGTTTGCCGAGATCGGATGAATTGTGGATTTAGGAACAAGATTATCTATGAATATTATTTGGTTCTTCTCTAAATTCTTATATGCATGATTTGATATATTTGCAAGTCTCTTCGAATTATCGGTTTACTTTGACCTACTGGATTGAACTTTCTTGCAATGGGAGAAGTGCTTAGCTTTGGGTTCAATCTTGCGGTGTCCTTTCCCATTGACAGTAGGGGCAGCAAGGCACGTATTGTATTGTTGCCATCGAGGATAAAAAGATGGGGTTTATATCATATTGCTTGAGTTTATCCCTCTACATCATGTCATCTTGCTTAAAGCATTACTCTGTTCTTATGAACTTAATACTCTAGATGCATGCTGGATAGCGGTCGATGTGTGGAGTAATAGTAGTAGATGCAGAATCGTTTCGGTCTACTTGACATAGACGTGATGCCTATATTCATGATCATTGCCTTAGATGTCTTCATAATTATGCGCTTTTCTATCAATTGCTCGGCAGTAATTTGGTCACCCACCGTAATACATGCTATCTTGAGAGAAGCCACTAGTGAGACCTATGGCCCCCAGGTCTCTTTCTTATTATATTGCATCTCATTTATTTACATCGCATCTCGTTTACTATTTTGTATCTTTACTTTCCAATCTATACAACAAAAATACCAAAAATATTTACTTTACTATCTTTATTAGATCTCACTTTCGCGAGTGACCGTGAAGGGATTGGCAGCCCCTTTATCTCATTGGTTGCAAGGTTCTTTATTGTTTGTGTAGGTACTAGGTGACTTGTGCGTTGTCTCCTACTGGATTGATACCTTGGTTCTCAAAACTGAGGGAAATACTTACGCTACTTTGCTGGATCACCCTTTCCTCTTCAAGGGAAAACCAACGCATGCTCAAGAGGTAGCAAGAAGGATTTCTAGCGCCGTTGCCGGGGAGATCTACGCCAAGTCAAGACATACCAAGTACCCATTATAAACTCTTCTCCCTCGCATTACATTATTTGCCATTCGCCTCTCGTTTTCCTCTCCCCCACTTCTAAAACATTTAAAAAAAGATTTGCCTTTTCTTCGCCCTTCTTCCGTTCGTCCTTTTGTTTGCTCGTGTTGTCATGTGCCCTCTATTTGCTTGCATCTTCGCTTGGTAAAAATCTATTGTTATGGATCCTCATCCTCTTGCTAATCTTTTTAAAAGATCCAATTATGATGAACCAATTGCTAGTTAGTTTTGCGCACTAGATTATCTTTATGTGTTTTTGCTTGAAATTTGTGAATCTGGAAATTGTGATGAAGTGTTGAAAGAAGAAACTTATGAAGTGATTCACGATAGCTCCTTGAATGAAGAGCATGATTGCAATGATATTATTATAAATTCTATGAATGACAATTGTGTTAATGATATGCAAAACCCTAAGCTTGGGGATGCTAGTTTTGCTATGTCCACTACTTGTTGCAATGATCATGATTGGGGTGATTCTTCTTACAATCTTGAAAATTTATTTAAGCCCCATGATGAATATGAGATTGATAATAATGTTTGCAATAATATTGAAAGTGGGTTTGGAAGAGTGCAACTTTAGATCCCACATATTTGGAGAATGTTCAGTCTTATGAAATTTTTGATAAAATCGGGTTTGGAGAGGTCATGACTTTAGTTAATGTTAATCCCACTATTTCGGAAGAGTGTCAACTTCACATGCATGTGGATCGTGTTGAAAATATGTTATGTGAGAGCTATATTGTTGAATTTGAATATGATCTCACATGTAATTATTATGATAGAGGAAAATATGGTTGTAAAAAATTTCATGTTACTAAATTACCTCTCGTTATGTTGATTGTTATTGTTTCTCACTTCTTTCTTGCATATGCTAGTTTTTGCTTGTCTTGATAATTTATTTGCCTATAAGATGCCTATGCATAGGAAGTATGTTAGACTTAGATGTGTTTTTCATATGCTATATGATGCTCTCTTTGTGCTTCAATTCTTGTCTTTCATGTGAGCATCATCGAAATTATCAATGCCTAGCTAGGGGCGTTAAACGATAGCGCTTGTTGGGAGGCAACCCAATTTTATTTTTGTTCCTGTTTAGTAATAAGTAATTCATCTAGATTCTGTTTAGATGTGGTTTTATGTTTTAATTAGTGTTAGTGCCAAGTAGAACCTTTGGGAGACTTGGGTGAAGTCTTTCGATCTTGATGTAAAAAACAAAAACTTTTGCGCTCATGAGATTAGCTGCCTTTTTTACTGGAGAGTGCTTTTAGGTTGATTATTTTTTCAGATGATTAATAGACAAATTCCTCATTTCCACCAATTTATTTCAGAATCTTTGAAGTTCCAGAAGTATTCGAACAAATCTGATTAGAACAGACTATTCTGTTTTTGACAGATTCTATTTTTGTGTGTTGTTTGCTTATTTTGATGAATCTATGAGTAGTATCGGGGGGTATGAACCATAGAGAAGTTGGAATACAGTAGGTTTAACACCAGTATAAATAAAGAATGATTTCATTACAGTACCTTAAAGTGGTGGTTTATTTTCTTATACTAACACAGCTCATGAGATTTTCTGGTGAAGTTTTGTGTTGTGAAGTTTTCAAGTTTTGGGTAAATATTTGATGGATTTTGGAATAAGGAGTGGAAGAGCCTAATATTGGGGATTCCCAAGGCACCCCAAGGTAAAATTCAAGGACAACCAAAAGCCTAAGCTTGGAGATGCCCCAGAAGGCATCCCCTCTTTCGTCTTGGTCTATCGGTAACTTTACTTGAGGCTATATTTTTATTCACCACATGATATGTGTTTTGCTTGGATCGTGTTGTATGATTTGAGTCTTTGATTTTTAGTTTACCACAATCATCCTTGCTGTACACACCTTTTGGGAGAGACACGCATGAATCGGAATTTATTAGGATACTCTATGTGCTTCACTTATATCTTTTGAGCTAGATGATTTTGCTCTAGTGCTTCACTTATATCTTTTTAGAGCACGGTGGTGGTTTTATTTTATAGAAATTATTGATCTCTCATGCTTCACTTATATTATTTTGAGAGTCTTTTAGAACAGCATGGTAATTTGCTTTGGCTATAAAACTAGTCCTAATATGATGGGCATCCAAGATGGGTACAATAAAAACTTTCATATAAGTGCGTTGAATACTATGAGAAGTTTGATGCTTGATGATTGTTTTGAGACATGAGGATGGTGATATTAGAGTCATGCTAGTAGATAATTGTGAATTTGAGAAATACTTGTGTCGAGGTTTGCAAGTCCCGTAGCATGCACGTATGGTAACCGTTGTGTAACAAATTTGAAGCATGGGTGTTTCTTTGATGGTCTTCCTTATGAGTGGCGGTCGGGGACGAGCGATGGTCTTTTCCTACCAATCTATCCCCTAGGAGTATGCGCGTAGTGCTTGGTTTTGATGACTTGTAGATTTTTGCAATAAGTATGTGAGTTCTTTATGACTAATGTTGAGTCCATGGATTATACGCACTCTCACCCTTCCACCGTTGCTAGCCTCTCTAGTACCGAGCAACTTTCGCCGGTACCATAAACCCACCATTTACCTTCCTTAAAACAGCCACCATACCTACCTATTATGGCATTTCCATATCCATTCCGAGATATATTGCCATGCAACTTTCCACCATTCCGTCTATTATGACACGCCCCATCATTGTCATATTGCCTTGCATGATCATGTAGTTCACATCGTATTTGTGGCAAAGCCACCATTCATAATTTTTTCATACATGTCACTCTTGATTCATTGCACATCCTGGTACACCGCCGGGCGCACTCATATAGAGTCTTATTTTGTTCTAAGTATCGAGTTGTAATCCTTGAGTTGTAAATAAATACAAGTGTGTTGATCATCATTATTAGCATTGTCCCATGTGAGGAAAAAAAGAGGCCAAAGAAGCCAATGAAAAAAAGGGATGCCAAAGAAGCCAAACCAAAAAAATGAGAGAAAAAGAGAGAAGGGACAATGCTACTATCCTTTTTCCACACTTGTGCTTCAAAGTAGCACCATGATCTTCATGATAGAGAGTCTCTTATTTTGTCACTTTCATATACTAGTGGGAATTTTCGTTATAGAACTTGGCTTGTATATTTCAATAATGGGCTTCCTCAAAATGCCCTAGGCCTTTGTGAGCAAGAAAGTTGGATGCACACCCACTTAGTTTCGTTTGTTGAGCTTTTATACATTTATATCTCTAGTGCATCCGTTGCATGGCAATCCCTACTCACTCACATTGATATCTATTGATGGGCATCTCCATAGCCCATTAATACACCTAGTTGATGTCAGACCATCTTCCTCCTTTTTGTCTTCTCCACAACCACCATTCTATTCCACCTATAGTGCTATGTCCATGGCTCATGCTCATGTATTGCGTGAAAGTTGAAAAAGTTTGAGAATACTAAAGTATGAAACAATTGCTTGGCTTGTCATCGGGGTTGTGCATGATCTGAATATTTTGTGTGACGAAGATGGAGCATAGCCAAACTATATGATTTTGTAGGGATGAACTCTCTTTGGCCATGTTATTTTGAGAAGACATGATTACTTTGTTAGTATGCTTGAAGTATTATTATTTTTATGTCAATATTAAACTTTTGTCTTGAATCTTTCGGATCTAAACATTCATGCCACAATAAAGAAAATTACATTGATAATTATGTTAGGTAGCATTCCACATAAAAAATTCTATTTTTATCATTTACCTACTCGAGGACGAGCAGGAATTAAGCTTGGGGATGCTTGATACGTCTCCAACGTATCTATAATTTTTTATTGTTCCATGTTATTATATTATCTGTTTTGGATGTTTAATGGGCTTTAATTTGCTCTTTTATATTATTTTTGGGACTAACCTATTTACCAGAGGCACAGTGCTAGTTTCTGTTTTTTAACCTATTTTAGAGTTTCGCAGAAAGGAATACTAAACGGAGTCCAAACGGAATGAAACCTTCGCGATGATCTTTCTTGGACCGAAAGCAATCCAAAAGACTTGGAGTCGAAGTCTGGAACTCCACGAGGCAGGAGGGCGCGACCAGGGTGGGTAGGCGTGCCCCCACCCTCATGGGCCCCTCATAGCTCCACCGACGTACTTCTTTCGCCTATATATACTCTTATACCCTAGATCGATCAGGGAGAGCCACGAAACAACTTTTCCACCACCGCAAACTTCTGTACCCGTGAGATCCCATCTTGGGGCCTTTTCCGGCGATCTGCCGAAGGGGGAATCGATCACGCAGGGCTTCTACATCAACACCATTGCCTCTCCAATGAAGCGTGAGTAGTTTACCACAGACCTTCGGGACCATAGTTATTAGCTAGATGGATTCTTCTCTCTCTTTGATTCTCAATACAAAGTTCTCCTCGATGTTCTTGGAGATCTATTCGATGTAATACTCTTTTGCGGTGTGTTTGCCGAGATCCGATGAATTGTGGATTTATGAACAAGATTATCTATGAATATTATTTGGTTCTTCTCTGAATTCTTATATGCATGATTTGATATCTTTCCAAGTCTCTTCGAATTATCGGTTTACTTTGACCTACTGGATTGAACTTTCTTGCAATGGGAGAAGTGCTTAGCTTTGGGTTCAATCTTGCGGTGTCCTTTCCCAGTGACAGTAGGGGCAGCAAGGCACATATTGTATTGTTGCCATCGAGGATAAAAAGATGGGGTTTATATCATATTGCTTGAGTTTATCCCTCTACATCATGTCATCTTACTTAATGTGTTACTCTGTTCTTATGAACTTAATACTCTAGATGCATGCTGGATAGCGGTCGATGTGTGGAGTAATAGTAGTAGATGCAGAATCGTTTCGGTCTACTTGACATAGACGTGATGCCTATATTCATGATCATTGCCTTAGATGTCTTCATAATTATGCGCTTTTCTATCAATTGCTCGGCAGTAATTTGGTCACCCACCGTAATACATGCTATCTTGAGAGAAGCCACTAGTGAGACCTATGGCCCCCAGGTCTCTTTCTTATTATATTGCATCTCTTTTATTTACATCGCATCTCGTTTACTATTTTGCAATCTTTACTTTCCAATCTATACAACAAAAATACCAAAAATATCTACTTTACTATCTTTATTAGATCTCACTTTTGTGAGTGACCGTGAAGGGATGGACAACCCCTTTATCGTGTTGGTTGCAAGGTTCTTGATTGTTTGTGCAGGTACTAGGTGATGTGTGCATTGTCTCCTACTGGATTGATACCTTGGTTCTCAAAACTGAGGGAAATACTTACGCTACTTTGCTGCATCACCCTTTCCTCTTCAAAGGTAAACCAACGCATGCTCAAGAGGTAGCAGCGGGCGCCAGTGGGCGCAGTGTACCAGTTTCCTCTTTGGTGCTAATGAGGCAAGCGCAGGCGCGCGGTCCCGAGGAATCAAGCAAAGGTTTCCATTCTGGTGCAATGAGACCAAGACCGCCAGGACGGCAGGATGGAGGTCATCGCAGAGCCCACGCAATGTCACCACGAGAGGCTTTTGCAGGCGAAGACCACTTTTGTCAGGATAACTTATACTAGTTCTCTCCCTTCGAATTGGGACGTTGTGGGATCCCTCCCCGCCTACATTTGATAAGAGGATCAAGGCCACTATAAATAGGACTTAGCCACCACCATAGAGAGGACGGATCCATTCCACCCTGACCAGCTCACCAACTCATCGAGCACAAGAACACCTCAGCTCCTGAGGTTGTTCCACCATTGTACTAGTTCATCCAGCCCCTCGAGGCAATCTACCACAAAGCTAGTAGGGTATTACACCGCAAGGTGGCCTGAACCAGGATAAACTGTTGTGTCTCTTGTCCCTTGGGTTCGTCGAGCTAGGCCATGGAATCGTTGAGCAGGAGAACTGGGGAAGACGAGTTCTTCGCATGCACCCCAGAGTTCGAACCTCTCTAGGGTCTGCGGAACCCTGAATCCGACAGTGCCAGTGGTCAGGTAGTGATGTCTACTACACAACCTTCTTCTTGTAGACGTTATTGGGCCTCCAAGTGCAGAGGTTTGTAGGACAGTAGCAACTCTCCCTCAAGTGGATGACCTAAGGTTTATCAATCCATGGGAGGCGTAGGATGAAGATGGTCTCTCTCAAACAACCCTGCAACCAAATAACAAATAGTCTCTTGTGTCCCCAACACACCCAATACAATGGTAAATTGTATAGGTGCATTAGTTCGGCGAAGAGATGGTGATACAAGTGCAATATGGATGGTAGATATAGGTTTTTGTAATCTGAAATTATAAAAACAGCAAGGTAACTAATGATAAAAGTGAGCACAAACGGTATTGCAATGCTAGGAAACATGGCCTAGGGTTCATACTTTCACTAGTGCAAGTTCTCTCAACAATAATAACATAATTGGATCATATAGCTATCCTTCAACATGCAACAAAGAGTGACTCCAAAGTCACTAATAGGGGAGAACAAATGAAGAGATTATGGTAGGGTACGAAACCACCTCAAAGTTATCCTTTCTGATCGATCTATTCAAGAGTCCGTAGTAAAATAACATGAAGCTATTCTTTCCGTTCGATCTATCATAGAGTTCGTGCTAGAATAACACCTTAAGACACAAATCAACCAAAACCCTAATGTCACCTAGATACTGCAATGTCACCACAAGTATCCGTGGGTATGATTATATGATATGCATCATACAATCTCAGATTCATCTATTCAACCAACAAAAAGAACTTCAAAGAGTGCCCCAAAGTTTCTACCGGAGAGTCAAGACGAAAACATGTGCCAACCCCTATGCATAAGTTCACGAGGTCACGGAACCCGCAAGTTGATCACCAAAACATACATCAAGTGGATCAATAGAATACCTTATTGTCACCACGGGTATCCCACGCAAGACATACATCAAGTGTTCTCAAATCCTTAAAGACTCAATCCGATAAGATAACTTCAAAGGGAAAACTCAATCCATTACAAGAGATTAGAGGGGGAGAAACATCATAAGACCCAACTATAATAGCAAAGCTCGCGATACATCAAGATCGTACCATCTCAAGAACACGAGAGAGAGAGAGAGATCAAACACATAGCTACTGGTACATACCCTCAGCCCCGAGGGTGAACTACTCCCTCCTCGTCATGGAGAGCGCCGGGATGATGAAGATGGCCACCGGTGAGGGATCCCCCCTCCGGCAGGGTGCCGGAACAGGGTCGCGATTGGTTTTTGGTGGCTACAGAGGCTTGCGGAGGCGGAACTCCCGATCTATTCTGTTCCCCGATGTTTTTAGGGTATATGGATATATATAGGCGAAAGAAGTCGGTCAGGGGAGCCACGAGGGGCCCACAAGGGTGGGGGCGTGCCCGGGGGGCAGGCGCGCCTCCCTGCCTCGTGGCCACCTGGAAGCTTCCTTGACTTCAACTCCAAGTCTCCTGGATCACGTTTGTTCCAAAAATCACGCTCCCGAAGGTTTCATTCCGTTTGGACTCCGTTTGATATTCCTTTTCTGCGAAACACTAAAACAAGGGAAAAAAAGAAACTGGCACTGGGCTCTGGGTTAATAGGTTAGTCCCAAAAAAATATAAAAGTGTATAATAAAGCCCATAAACATCCAAAACAGGTAATATAATAGCATGTAACAATCAAAAATTATAGATACATTGGAGACGTATCAGCATGCCTGAGCTTAATTCCTGCTCATCCTCGAGTAGGTAAATGATAAAAAACAGAATTTTTGATGTGGAATGCTACCTAACATATTTATCAATGTAATCTTTTTTATTGTGGCATGAATATTCACATCCATAAGATTCATCACAAAAGTTTAATATTGACATGAAAACAATAATACTTCAAGCATACTAACAAAGCAATCATGTCTTCTCAAAATAACATGGCCAAAGTAAGCTATCCCTACAAAATCATATAGTCTGGCTATGCTCTATCTTCATCAGACAAAATAATTAAATCATGCACAACCCCGATGACAAGCCAAGCAATTGTTTCATACTTTTGATGTTCTCAAAAATTTTCAATCTTCATGCAATACATGAGCGTGAGCCATGGACATAACGCTATAGGTGGAATAGAATGGTGGTTGTGGAGAAGACAAAAAGGAGAAGATAGTCTCACATCAACTAGGCCAATCAACGGGCTATGCAGATGCCCATCAATAGATATCAATGTGAGTGAGTAGGGATTGCCATGCAACGGATGCACTAGAGCTATAAGTGTATGAAAGCTCAACAAAAGAAACTAAGTGGGTGTGCATCCAACTCGGTTGCTCACGAAGACCTAGGGCATTTTTGAGGAAGCCCATCATTGGAATATACAAGCCAAGTTCTATAATGAAGGATTCCCACTAGTATATGAAAGTGACAACATAGGGGACTCTCTATCATGAAGATCATGGTGCTACTTTGAAGCACAAGTGTGGTAAAAGGATAGTAGCATTGTCCCTTCTCTCTTTTTCTCTCATTTTTTTTCCTTTTTTTATTTTTTTCGGGCCTTCTTTTTCTTTTCTTTTGGCCTTCTCTTTTTTAGTCCGAAATCTCATCCCGACTTGTGGGGGAATCATAGTCTCCATCATCCTTTCCTCACTGGGACAATGCTCTAATAATGATGATCATCACACTTTTATTTGCTTACAACTCAAGGATTACAACTCGATACTTAGAACAAAATATGACTCTATATGAATGCCTCCGGCGGTGTACCGGGATGTGCAATGACTCATGAGTGACATGTATGAAAGAATTATGAACGGTGGCTTTGCCACAAATACAATGTCAACTACATGATCATGCAAAGCAATATGACAATGATGGAGCGTGTCATAATGAATGGAACGGTGGTAAGTTGCATGGCAATATATCTCGGAATGGCTATGGAAATGCCATAATAGGTAGGTATGGTGGCCGTTTTGAGGAAGGTATATGGTGGGTCTATGATACCGGTGAAAGGTGCGCGGTATTAGAGAGGCTAGCAATGGTGGAAGGGTGAGAGTGCGTATAATCCATGGACTCAACATTAGTCATAAAGAACTCACATGTTTTGGGCTTGGGTCTGCGCGTTGGGCTGGTGTTTTGGTCCGCGGCGACCCAAACGGACATGGGCGGACGAAATGGGTCGCCCAGTTGGAGTTACTCCTAGGGCATCTCCAACATTGATCCTCAAATCGTCCGTATATGTTCTTTGGGGGAGTGTGTACATTTTCTTTTGTCATCCAATGCTACCCTTCAAATGTCCACGAACGCAACCGGACGTTTGAATTTCAGCAAAGTGGTAGCAAACCTAGATGGGCTTTGCAGGAGTCTAGACATCTGGCTGGCCAATCAAAAGCCAACATGTATCCCGTCTCTCTGCCCAAAAGGCGGATGACCGTTGATATTTTTTTCTGTTTACCCCCACCTCACTACAAAAAAAAGACACATTCGTGACAGTTTGGGCCGAATGAAATTTTTTTGTCATGCTTATGACACTTCTATGACGATAATTGTGACAAAACCCGGTATCATCATAGATGTGGTGGGCTCCTACTTCTATGACAAAAAATCATGACAGAAAATGGACTTTTCGTCCTAGGCGGGCCGGAGACGCAGCTGCATGACATTCTTTGGGCCGTCCATGACGGAAAAAACCATGGTAGAAGCGAGGGCGAGGAAAATATCGGGGAGTTCCCGGTTACGGTGGGTGGTCGAGGCCGAGCGATGCACTGAGGGATTGCGCATTTCTCTCGTACATGTACGCGCGTGTGTGCAAGGCATTGGGCTCTAACTGAACCCGAGCGAGGCGTTCGCTTACTGAATCCGAGCGATTGCAGTAGCTACGTTACTGAACCCGAGTGATTGCACTAGCTACGTTACTGAACCCGAGCGATCGATCCTGTTAACTGAACCCGAGTGACTCCTTCGCTACTGCTGCTAAGTGAAGCCGATCGAACCGACTGCCCTTTGATGAACAGTGAATGTGGCGGTTGGTTGAACGAGTCGAGACGTACGTGGTTGGGGTTGGATGAACAGTTCCTGGTAGGGGTTGGATGAACAGGACCACGTGGTAGTAGTAGTAGTAGTAGGTCGTTGGCGCTGGATGAACAGGACCCCGAGAGGAGGCCGCCACAGCCGAGCCAGTGGAGGGGTGGATGAACAGTAGCCGGTGGAGGGCTGGATGAACAGCAACTGGTGGAGGCAGGAGGAAGACGCGGTGGATGAACAGTGCTGGTGGAGGCTGAAGGAAGTCGATGGTGGGTGAACAGTAGCCCGTGGAGTCCCGTTTTGCGGTACGCCACTACACCCCTCCGATGAATAGGACCCCCATTTCGACCGTAGCGCTCCAACACAAGTCCATTTCCTCCGTCTCCGATGAACAGGACTCCCGTTTCGACCGTAGTGCTCCAACACAAGTCTGTTTCCTCCGTTTTGCGGTACGCCACACCCCTCCCGATGAACAGGACCCCCGTTTCGACCGTAGCGCTCCAACAGATGTCCGTTTCCTCCGTTTTGTGGTAAGCCAGACCCAATTTCGACTGTTCCGTCCAAGACGGTTGGCCACCGTTGAACAGGACGCATTCCGACCCAGTTTGTTGCCTCCCGATGAACATGACGTTGTTTATCCATTCCGACCCAGCCGGTTGGCTGCCCGATGAACAGGACGCCGTTGCTGCCGTCCGTTGCCTCTCCATGTACATGAACCCTGGCCGTACGTATGCGCGAGTAGGCATTCGAGACCCCGCCCATATGTACATACGTGGCTGTATTTTTGGGCATCTGGCTATACGTACGTGTACATGGTTTAGAAGGGACTGCCTGAACTGCTACGTCGGAGGCTCTACTACTACACGTGTCGTTGCTTGCTCGGCCACAGTTCATCGTTGCAGAGAGACCGATCGACCAGTATGTACATACATGTTCACGACTAGACAGAAAATCCTACGTACGCTTCGACCGGGTGGGTCCCAGCTGTCAGGGAGGATAAGGGCACACTTCCTTGCATGCGAAGATATAGCTGGTGGGTCCCAGCTGTCAGGGGGAAGAATCATTTTTTTGCTAGTAATATGGACGCACTTCCTTGCATGCGAAGATATAGCTGGCGGGTCCCAACTTTCAGAGGGAAGGATCATTTTTTTGCCCGTAATACGGATGCACTTCCTTGCGTGCGAAGATGTAGTTGGTGGGTCCATCTGTCAACCTCACCGCGTAGAGTCCTCTTCCGATGGTTGTCGTTCGTTGACCATGCCGTGCGGACAACACCCAGGCGGTGGACGACGGCGAGGCCTAGGAAGGGAACGACGCGGAGCCAGGGAAGACGAGGCAGGTGGATGCCCACGCGGAGCGGAGTACGAGGGTTTAGTGGTTCGGCTGTGGTGTGAGGCTGCCGTCGTCGGAGAATAACAAGAGGTGTTTGTGAGTAGAGGAATGGCCTAGACGGTGATGGGAGTAGGGTGGGCTAGTGAGTCCTGCATGGGAGCACAGCCGGCCACGGGAGGCGGTAGCAGGCGGTACCGCGGTGGTGGTTTGGGCGGCTGAAGCAAGAATATCCGAGATTGAAGAAGAAGAATGACATGCATTGGATGGACATCCAACGGCCACTGCTGCTAGAACCATGTATTGACTATAAGTTGACAAAGCCTTGCGTACGCGTCAACTTAATATGCCCACAAGTGTGTGGCAGAGAACATATAGCCCATTTGCCATTTGTAAGAATGTACAACCCATTTTGGAATTCTAATAGAATTTACTACAACCCATTTACAATTAATTAATATTACAACCCATTTTCTAGCTAGGACAACGATTAGTAATTTCAACCAACTGCTCAAAACGGAATTCGATAAAATTTCCCACATTTTGATGGGATCCAAAATATTTTTATCCCGAAATATCTAGTCAGCTTAAATATAATTTCAAAATGAATTTATATTATGTAAAAATCCAATGAAATATTACGCGCGCAACAAGTAATGAAATTAAAAATTTCAATATCCAAAAATAATATATTTTATAACTAATTACGTGTTTGGTGCATTTTTTAGAGTTATAACCCAGTTTTTATAATTATATCCCATTTATTATTTCTTAATGCCCATTTTCTTGTTTAGCCTAATGCCTCCTAGGAAAGATTCACAGCCCAGCGGGGCGGCGAAATAACAAGTTGACCTGGGCTGGGTATTCCTCAAAAAAAGTATAGCTTGGCTAGCCATTTTCAGTTTGAAAAAAATTAATATCGGGGGCTGGGCTAGCCCAACTATACCTCATGGCCTAGGCTAAACGGGCCACGGCCGACCCAGTTGATACCCTGCTCATCTGAACAACAACAAAAACATCGCTCAAGAAAAACTCTGCTCACACCTCAAAAACACAAATACTGTTCGAGCTGATGGGTCCCAGCTGTTGGTCGCTCCTTATGCAATTCTCTCGTTTATTGACTATATAGGTTGACAATGGTGTGGGACCGTGATGTCAGGAAACCAGGAGGAAGCAAAAAAATAGTTGTATATAATAAGGAGGCACTTGCGTACATGCGGCTACGGCCCTGGTGGGTCCCAACTGTCATCCTCTCCAATTAAAGTCGTCTCCTTATTCCTCATGTTTGTTGACCATGTTGACAACGCGAGACGGCGGCGCCACGGCAAGCGCAACAACTCGAAGGAAGACGAAGAGGGCCTTGCAGGTCCTACGGATGGGCTGGTAGAGCGCTCGCTGCTCATTTAGGAAGCCAAGATCATATGGCCACATGTCCGCGACGGCATTGTCGTTCGCTTGTTCGTCGGTGATTTGTCTTTCTACGAGCTAGTGCTCATTGAGGAGACATAGGTTGTAGCACAGGTCCTCCTCCGCTGGTAGCTCTTCCGCCATTAGGGCGTCGAAGTGCGGCCGCAACTCCTCTATGGTGAACACGACATGAACCGGCTTGGGCCGTGGCGCCGACTCCTGGTCGAAAGCCACGTCCATCGTCTGATTGTCGTCGCTCAGCTCGGCGAGCTTGCTGGCGAGCCAGCATGTCCGGCTGCTGGACCAGACCGCTGCCAAGCATGATTCTGACCGCCCTGGCCCACCCAGACCGCCTCCCTCGCCCATGCGCGCTTTCCGCCCAAAACGGTCAACGCCGCTCGCGCTGATTCCCGGTGCAGGCGATTGCTCCGTGTTCAAACGACGCAAGTGTCGTCCGTCCGTCCGTCTGCCACCCACACTAATGATACGTGGTTGCCGAGGCGGCTACTCCGGTGCCACCCCTCCGTCCCTCAGCCGCCTACCATTGCTATATAAACTGATGCGTCAGTCATAGCTGTAGTCATCCGCCTCCGTTCCCTTTTCCTGTCCACACCACTCCCACCATGGTTTCCTCGCGCTCCAGCACTCTTTGGGGCGAGCGGGCGACAGATCAAAAGGAGATGGCAACCATTGCTGCTGACTCGCTGGCCGACAGGCAGCTGGAGGACGACGACGTCCCAATGGAGAACGTGGTAGTCGACGATCCGGCGCCAACTCCCTCCTTCGCGCCATCCTTGCCGGGGCATTGCACCATGACCATCGGTGAGGCCCGTGCCCAATACATGGACACGGTGAGGCAGAAGCGTCAGGAGCAGTTCCGGGAGGCACATGCCGACGCTGCCTACAACCACCATCTCCTCTAGGAGCACCTGCAGGCTGAGGAGCAGATTGTCGTGGAGCCGGCGGAGTAGGAGGCGCTGCTCGAGTCGTACCGCTCCGCCCGCGATAGCCGCACTGGTACGCGTCGGTGCTATACAAACGGTTTTTAACCCCTTTCCGCGAAGGCATTTGGAACCGTCGCCAAGTGAGTGTGGGCGATAGGGGTCCTTCCCACACGACCCAGAAATCGTCGGGGATAGGCCCTCGTGAAACACAAGCTGGGGCCGTGTGCGATCGGGCGAGGCATCGAAACCCAATAATTTCCGTTCGTATGTACATCCCACATGGTTAATCCCAGAAAAACATTTCCGTTCGTATGTATATCACACGGTCAATCCAAGGAATACGTTTCCGTTCTTATGTAACAATTGTAGGGGAAGTGGGTTTATAGCAACATAGAAAATCACCGATGCTTATTTTGAAAAACTGAAGAAACATGTTAATTATGACATATCTTCTCAAAAAGATCAATGTGCAAATGAATTAATTACTACTGAGAAAACAACCAAATTCTGGAACATCAGAAGCTATAATTAACTACAACAACGCTACAAGTTCTTACTCATGTACAATAAATAACAAATTGAACATTTTATGAGGAAGGTAAATATAACTGCAATTGCATAGCAACAGTGTTTGGATGACAGCAAATTGATACTAACAGGTGTGTACATGCACAAATTTAGTAACATAGAACTAATAGCACTAAGGTCGTCCACTATGTATGCCAAAACTGGTGTAAAGATAATTGTTGCTACATCTCGCACCGGTGGCCTGCACAGGCGAGCCGATGCAGCAGAAAAAAAAATCAGGGACCCGGACTCCGGAGCACCTAGTTGCTCCGATGCCCAGTTCCTTCGTGCCATAAAGATTTAGTATTTTACTGCTTGGCTGCTCGGATGTGTGGACCAAAGTTGGCTGCACAAACTACTGAAGTGGTGCCAAATAATTTTCTAGTGGCACCGCTGATGAGATGGCAACAATTTTAGATACTAGGTACAAACTATGACACTGTCTTAGGATGCGTTTGGTTGAAGGTGTGGTATGAATGGGTTGGGACCATGACAGTGTCTGAATCACATCTAACAAATGAATTGTAACAATGAAGGAGGGTCTAACCTTCTCTGCACATGCCAGAAACTTCCTCCCACTGCCACAGATTCAAACGCAACTTGCTTCACCAGATTGATGGTGACAACGAGCAGATAGATCTTCAGCCACCCTGCTCCATTCGTTGCCACTGATGGTCCTAGGGAGCTACAAGAGGAAGAAATGACTCAAATCGACCGCCGGGTAAAAATCGTTCATTCCAAGTCATAGCCTGATAGAGAGAAGAGAGGCATACCCGGGTGGTGAAGGAGTCGTCGTCAGAGGAGGAACCGCCGGAGAGGTCTTTGAAGAAGACCATGGCGACCCCAGCGGTAGGATGCGAGACGATGAGAGTGAGGAAGCGGCTATAGCTTAGGAAGGAAGGAAGGAGGAAACAGGGGAAATGTGACTTGTGGTCGGGGAGAAAAGGGGGTGGGGAAGGGGGGAGGGGGGCGGGTGTCGGTGTCAAAACCGGCGGATCTCGGGTAGGGGTCCCGAACTGTGCGTCTAGGATCGATGGTAACAGGAGACGGGGGACACGATGTTTACCCAGGTTCGGGCCCTCTCTATGGAGGTAATACCCTACTTCCTGCTTGATTGATCTTGATGAATATGAGTGTTACAAGAGTTGATCTACCACGAGATTGTGATGGCTAAACCCTAGAGGTCTAGCCTATGAGTATATGGTAATGAATCTGTCCTATCTGGACTATGCTCTCCGGTTTATATAGACACCGAAGAGATCTAGGGTTACACGAGGTCGGTTACATAAGAGGGGATCATCATAATTGGTCGCCGAGCTTGCCTTCCATGCCAAGTAGAGTCCAATCCGGACATGGGTATAGTCTTCGGTCTTCGTGTCTTCACAGCCCATCGGTCCGGCCCATGGATAACAGGTCGGACGCCCGAGGACCCCTTAGTCCAGGACTCCCTCAGTAGCCCCTGAACCTGGCTTCAATGACGAGGAGTCCGGCGCGCAGATTGTCTTCGGCATTGCAAGGCGGGTTCCCCTTCTGCCGAACTCCAAGATAGTCTTCGGATGCGATGATTCTATCCGAACCTGCAACGCATTCCACACACAACCACAGAGAGAATATAATATTTGCACGAGTCTAATTTGCTGACAGTTTTTATGACGCTACGCCCGTCCTGTTATAATCTTGAACCTTTTTCATCTGCCACCCCACGTTGCGAGACGCAGTTGCTATTGGAACGACTTGTCCAAGCAGAGATCGTGTCCCCTTATTGC
This sequence comes from Aegilops tauschii subsp. strangulata, assembly GCF_002575655.3. Taxonomy (NCBI): domain Eukaryota; kingdom Viridiplantae; phylum Streptophyta; class Magnoliopsida; order Poales; family Poaceae; genus Aegilops; species Aegilops tauschii. The sequence continues at coordinate 442,652,436 of NC_053041.3, read as the reverse complement.
GGGATTCTCATCAATGCGGGCATGGGTAACCCAACCGCGCCACTTGCACAACCATTGGGAATAGGCGAATCTTAAGGCGAGCGAGGAGGCGTTTAATGTTTGCTGCCTTCATAAGAGGATAAGGATCCCCTCTTTCTCTTATCACGCTTTCTCTCCGTCTCCGCCTTCCCGGTCTCGAGCTCCAGCGCCCAAGTTCCAATCTCCTTTCCACCCCAGCAACCATGTCCGGATCCGGTGGTCAGGGCAAGTGGATGGTCTCCTCCATCATGGAGGAGGACATTGCTGAGCTCCGGGCGGCCGGATATTTGGCGAAGGAGATCGCCCACCGTCTGCCGGCCAAGGGATAGCTCGTCCCCATGCCGGAGCCCACAGAGAGGGTGGTATTCATCCCCCATTTCTTCCGCGGGCTAGGGTTTCCACTTCACCCCTTCGTCCGCGGGCTAGGGTTTCCACTTCACCCCTTCGTCCGCGGGCTAATGTATTATTACGGGGAAGATTTCCATGATCTCTCCCCGAATTCCTTCCTCAACATTTCGGCGTTTATCGTCGTATGCGAGGCCTTCCTCCGCATCCACCCCCACTTCGGACTGTGGCTCAAAGTCTTCAACGTGAAGCCGAAGGTGGTAGATGGCCAGCACGCGGAGTGTGGAGTGGCAATGGTGAGTAAATTGTCCAACGTCTCTTGGCCCAAAGGCACCTCTGTGGATACAGTAAAGGAGTGGCAGAAGCAGTGGTTCTACGTCACAGAACCACGCGGCACCACCTGGGCCGCGACTGCCAAATTCCGCTCCGGCGCTCCTGTGCGACTCACCTCCTGGGTCGAGAAGAGTCCGGACCGGTGTTCTCCTGACGAGCTGATAGCGCCGCAAACGCGTGTTCAGAGCATGGTAACCAAGAGCATCAAGCTCGTTGATGTGATCCAGGTGATGTTAGTTCGCCGGATCCTTCCATGCCAGCGCCGAAGCCGCCCGTTGTGGGAGTTCAATCCAAAGAAGCACCGGACCCTGGTGAGGCTCTTCGAGACTACGCACGAGGGTGCATGGAAATTGCTCTTCAAGGGCAATGAGAAACCACCAGCCACGGATTCGGACCGTGGTCACGATTGTACACACCCCGCTAACAAAGTATGTTGTTTCGAACGAGTCCTCAACCTAATTGTTTCGAGGATGATGTCTGAGCCTTTGTTATTGCTCTTTCAGGACTGGATGGAGAGGCCAAAGCGGATCCAGTGTCCGGCTCCGCTGTGTGAGGAACCAGTCATCTCGCGTCCAGCGGAGATGCTGGTACCGGCACCGTATAAGGCGCCGGAGAAGAAGGCAAAGGGGGCCAAGAGCGGCCTCCGTCGTAAGGGTACTTCGGACGTGGCGTCCGAGGACGACGAAACTCATTCCTCTGTCCCTGAGGACAATGACGGGGAAGAGGAGGAGGAGGAAGAAAACAATCCTCCCCTGAGGAGAGGAAAAAGAAGAGGTCGGCTCCGGCGCATCTAGTGGCGGAGGCGCCCAAAAAGGGGAAGGGCGTTCCCGCGGTCAACACCGCGTGGGACGTTGACAGCAGTCCGGAACGACGCCCCCGCACTAAGCCCCAAGCCGCGTCGTAAGTGACATGGCTTATTTATGCGCACATCCAGACCTTTCTCTCCATTATGTTGATGTGGTTAACCGTACCAAATCAGTCCGGCCCGCGACCTGATCCAGCGATCCTCTTCTGGAAGTTCATTGGCCCCGTCAAAGATGGCGAGCCAGTCGCCACCGCCCGCTTATTCCCCCGGGGCCGGGGACGACACCGAAGTGCTGTCCCGGAGAGCCGATCCGAACCGGGGAGGAACCCAGGACGCTGTCTGGGAGGCGCCACGAGGCGAAGCCTCCACTGCCGGACATATGGAGGGGACGATCCCCAAGGAGACTGGCGAAGAGGGCCGCATCCAGCTTGGCCCTCAGCCGAATACGATTCCGGAGGCCCATATGGCTCCGGAGTCGGGCGGGCAGCCCCCTTTGAAGGAGGGGGGTGCACCGCTTCCGCCGGTGGTCCCTGTCCATCCAGGGGCGCCGGATAACCTGATGGAGGCGCTATGAGGCGCCTCCGTTATGGAAGAGCATCGTGTCCTTATGGGCACGGTGATCGAGAAGGTTCAGTCTGCCAAGAGTGGACTGAACGAAGCCTGCAGCAACCTGTTGACAGGTTTCGAGGTAAGTGACATAGAAAGAGAAAAACCCCATGTAGTCCGTAGCCCCTGAGACACTGTCCGGTGTTCGGCGACAAGAACCGGACAGAGGATCAATCTTTTATTGTAGGAGACTAACGTGATATGTATGCATAAGCAGGCATCGCTGTTGTCCGCAACCTCGCATGCTGCCGAAGTCTCTGAACTGAAGCAGAGGCTGGAGCGGACCGAGAACGATCTCGGCGAGGTGACGATTCGGCTCCGGGAGAAGCAAGGTGAATGACGACGTGCTGTGTGTTCGAAAAGAACAAGCATTGCATAGTAACCGTAGTGTCGTAATATGTGCAGGAGCCGCAACCAAGGTGGAGGCCCTAAAAAAGGCCTTGGCCAAAGCCGAAGGGAAGGCTGTTGAGTAGCAAGCTGCCCGAAAAAAGCTCGAGGCCCGAGTCAAGGAGGTCCAACAGGAGCTCCAAGACGCGGTGAAAAAATGTGAGATCTTGGAGAATGATGCTTCGACCCAAAAGGCCGAACTCTCCAAGGCTCGTCAGAGCGCGAAGACCGCACGGAATGAGGCCCGGGCCGCCCTCCAGGAGATCCAGGAGGCTAGGAAGATCACGGCGGGTAAGGCTTTTAAGATGCAAAGCAAGTATGCGGAGAAGCAATACCTTTTACTAACCCGGGTTCGGAGTTCCCCAGGGGCTTTTGCGGATTTACCACGTAGCGTATCAGACGCTGCAGAGTTCTACCAAGCCGAAGGAGGAGGTTCGACAGAGAAGTTATTCTGGACGCAGTATGCGACGCCAGAGCATCCCGTGTCCTTCACCGATCAGCTGAAGCAACTGGTGGAGCTGCACAGGGTGGCCGAACTAGCCATGAAGGATTTAACAATCCGGCTATGGCCAGCCGAAGCTATGCCCGGCAGCTACTTCGGACTTGTGAGGCGGCTAGTGGAAGCCTGTCCGCGACTGGACGTCATCAAGCGCTCTGTATGTATTGAAGGTGCCCGTATCGCCTTCGCTCGCTGCAAGATGTGGTGGGCGAAGATGACCACTGTTGAAGTGGCCAGCGGGCCACCAGAGGGCAAGGAGCACCGCACACACGAAAAGTATTTTGCGGATGTCCTAGAAGGGTCTCGACTTGTGGCAGCTCAATGTTCGAAGGACATTATTCTCGAATGAATACATTCATGTTGTCCTTTGGCTTGTATTATAAAGACAAAGCTTGTTTTGTAATGTAATTTCGTTATGCTTTAAATTGTTTCATCCTGTGTGGCTGTGTTATGTGCAATCTGAGGGTTGGCCAGTCGTCGGCTTCTGCCCTCACGTAATTAGTACGAGGTGTTCGGGATGGGATCTAAACAATCTTGATCCAATTATATGGTCCTTGAAGGAGTTGTTTAGCGCAACAAACAAGGCAATCAGACTATACAGCTTAAACGCCCTCACTTAGCCATAGGAGTTTTATAATTAAGCAAGTGCGTAGCCCCTGGTCCAAGCGAGGGTGCTGTCAGCATCTGATCGGGAAGTGCCGATCCTTCGCGTGACGCGGAAAAAATCTCCAACGATTTTGTAACCCTCGAACAGCTGACCGGCTCTCGCCGTATCATGACAGTCAGTTTTCGGCTTTCTCTACTGAGGTGCTCATCCGGTCAAGGCCAGGGCACAATCGCAGTAGTTCTCCCTTTACTACCCTAGCCGATAGAGCGGAACGTAGGGTAGCAAGCACAGGAGCCGGGCAACCCAACTATTAACCAAAGACATGATTCGAAGCCAATGCATATAGTGCTAAATTTCAGGGTGCCGAACTTTTATACAAGAAGTGTTCTGACTTTGTTGTCGTGTTATGGGGCGATAAGCAGCCCCTAGCGAACATGAAACGTACAAAAGAGTACCGATGTAGCTGATAAGCAGATCGAAATAAAATGAAGTAAGAAGCGAAAACCACAGAAACTGGGCCGCAAATCATTTTTATTATAACTGAATGGATACGTCCAGGCGTATCTTATACAAATAGTGCGATAAGCACCCGGGCTATTTAACATGGCGGGATCAAGAAGGGGCAGCGTGCGGGTCCTGGGAAATAAGTAAAAATACCGTCAAGAAGAACGTATGGAGGTTACCCTACGCACCTATGCTGCATGCCCCCTTTGTATGCCGATCCTTCGAAGGGGCTGGTGGTCAGGCTCGCGAGAAAAGGTACCTGAAACGGAAAGGAAAAAGTGTGTCCGGGGTCGGTCTAGCCGAACTATAGATCCCGGGTTAGCTTGTGCCTCCGTCGACGTCCATGAAATTTCGAGTGCGTAATTATGTACGCGTGGTACGAATGCCACTACTTCATCGGGACTGGGACGGAGGCCAAATTGCTAGTCGAGCTCTTGACAAGCCTTGCTGTCCTGCTGCAGTGTAGTTCGGAACTTCTTGATGGTGTGCAGGGGCTCGGCAGCCGCACTATGGTGCTGCTTGAGAAGGCCACTCTGTACCTCTGCTGCTAGGGCGGCGGTGTGCTCCTCTGTTCGGAGGGAGCGTTCCGTGTTGCCATTGACTGTTATGACGCCGCGTGGGCCGGGCATCTTGAGCTTGAGATAAGCGTAGTGTGGCACTGTGTTGAATCTAGCAAATGTTGTTCGTCCGAGCAGTGTGTGGTAGCCGCTGCGGAATGGGGCGATGTCGAAGATTAACTCCTCGCTTCAGAAATTGTCCAGAGAACCAAAGACCACTTCCAGCGTGATTGAGCCCGTACAGCGGGCCTCGACGCCTGGTATGACTCCTTTGAAGGTAGTCTTTGTTGGTTTGATTCGTGAGGGGTCAATGCCCATCTTCCACACCGTGTCTTGATAGAGCAGGTTGAGGCTGCTACCACCGTCCATCAGGACTCGTGTTAGGTGAAATCCGTCGATGATTGGGTCGAGGACCAATGCGGCCGAACCGCCATGACGGATACTGGTTGGGTGGTCTCGACGATCAAAGGTGATCGGAAATGACGGCCATGGATTGAATTTGGGGACGACTGGCTCTACCACGTAAACGTCCCTGAGTGCACGCTTACGCTCCCTTTTGGGGATGTGTGTAGCGTATATCATATTCAACGTTTTGACCTGAGGGGGAAATTTCTTCTACCCCCCGGTGTTCGGCTGCCGGGGCTCTTCGTCCTCGTCCTCACTTTGTGATCCCTTTTCTTTGTTTTTGGCGTTTAACTTGTCAGCCTGCTTGAAAACCCAAGAATCCCTGTTGGTATGATTGGCTTGCTTGTCCGGGGTGCCGTGTATCTGGCACGGACGGTCGAGTATGCGGTCCAGGCTAGAAGGTCCTTCATTATTTCTTCTATAGGGCTTCTTCCGCTGGCCGGACTTGGAGCCAGTGAATCCGGCGTTGACTGTGGCGTCATCGGTGTTGTTGTTGTTGCTTCGGCGTTTGTGTCTGTTGCGCCGGAGCTTGCCAGTGCTATTCTTGGCCTCCGAGGGGCCTGTCTCGCTGGTTGTGTTGTTACTACGGGCCAGCCAACTGTCCTCTCCCGCGCAAAAGCGGGTCATGAGTGCCGTGAGGGCTGCCATGGACTTCGGCTTTTCTTGGCCGAGGTGGCGTGCCAGCCATTCGTCACGGATGTTGTGTTTAAAGGCTGCTAAGGACTCGGCATCCGGACAGTCAACGATCTGGTTCTTTTTGGTTAGGAACCTAGTCCAGAATTTTCTGGCTGATTCTCCAGGTTGTTGAACTATGTGGCTTAAGTCATCGGCGTCTGGTGGCCGGACATAAGTCCCTTGGAAGTTGTCCAGGAAAGCCTCTTCCAAGTCCTCCCAGCTGCCGATAGAATTTTCAGGCAGGCTGTTAAGCCAGTGCCGAGCTGGCCCTTTGAGCTTTAGTGGGAGGTATTTGATGGCGTGGAGGTCGTCTCCTCGAGCCATATGTATGTGGAGAATGAAATCCTCGATCCATAGTGCGGGATCGGTTCCGCCGTCGTATGATTCGATGTTGACGGGCTTGAACCCCTCGGGGAATTCATGGTCCAGTACTTCATCTGTGAAGCAGAGAGGGTGTGCGGTGCCTCTATATCTGGCCGAGTCGTGGCGTAGCTCTGATGGAGTCCGTGTGCGGTATTCGGCCCGGGCATTGTTAGATTTATCACGTCCGAATAGGTAGCATTCCTCGTGACTCGAGGCACGCCCTCGCGATCCGTAGATCGATCTGGTGTGTCATGTTCTATCGTCCAGGATTTGCCGGAGGTCGTATGTGTGACCCCGAACTCTTCCGTCTCTATTTTTACGAGGTGGTGGGGCAGGCTGCTGTTCGGCCCGAGTTGCCGCTCTCACTACAAGAAATATGTCAACTTGTGACCCTCACTATTGGCCGCTGAAAGGTCATAGTTTTTCATTTGCGAGATTTTTGTGACCAAAAACAGAAGGTCAAAAGCTGGCAGTCGTAAACTAAAATTAACGACCTTCTGTAAAAGGTCGTTGGTTCTTCGACCAAAATTTTGGTCACTAGCAGCCTCCCCAGACCACGTAGGATCCAGCGTGGCAAGCTGACATGGATAAGAATCAGCCCGGTCCAGTTCGGTGTTTTACATGGGCCGAGCCCAACAATTCAGCCCATTTAGTACATTTATTTCTATTAATTTTTGTCAGCTACATGGGCCAAGCCCAACTATTCAGCCCATCAATTTTTCTGCACGTTTAGCCTTCCAAGAATATAGGTACTATTTTGTGCAGCGCATTTTCTCGTTTACATTCAGCCTTTTTATACAGTCAAATAATAATTCAATCTTGGGAGTTGGTCCAGTACACTTCTCAGCCCATTCACATATATGCGGCCCATATTCATACAAATGATTCTCCTTTTCGATAAATTTTGCAAATAATTCATAATTCATCACTAAATATGTTTACATCACAGGCCGTAAAGCCCTACAAAATAGTATCACATGTTCCTATACAAAACTATCAAATCATATGTACAACAAACATAATACAAAAAAATAGTTCAACAAAAATAAATTTTCTTCCTCTTCCATCTTCCAGAACACACAACACCTGGCATTGGAAGGATCAGCCATTAGAAGCATATAGAATACAAATGGAAACAATCAAAATAAAGAAATGAAAGGCACACACTATGAAAATTACGACAGCACCAATATTTTTTATACTACCATAACAAACAGAAATGTAATCTGATTGCATAGGACATATGGCATTATCAACAAGACAAAGCAAAATTTATAGTGCCAGCTCATGAAGAAGGCAAAGCATATTTTACAGTGCAGGCTCAGGATGCCACCATGCACACTCCAACAAAAACATAACGGAGGGCAAGAGAGCAGGACACAACTGTACCTGGAAATGCTGCTAGCCAGCGACAAAAGTAAGTTGGTCGGAGCCAAAGAGGGGTCTGCCAAAGGAGCCAACCATGCCGACGAGGATGAGGTAACCGGTGATCGTCTCCTGGTTCTCCTTGATCTTGCCCTCGAAGTTCTTCTACAGGTTGTCCTGCTGCAGCTCATGCTACACCGCCCAGAAATAAACAATTCAGATCAACAACTTCATAGATCATATCTTGTTTGCTTATCTAGACCGGACACTACTACTATTTGTGAATATAGCAAATGTAAAAACAATGTAAATGGTAAACAACACTTGAGAATATAGCAACAGATTAAGAGCGTATTGTTTAGCATCACACAGATAGTAGCACAATGCTACATGCAACTGTTAGGATAAAGTAGAGCTTCTACATTACATAGTCAGATATGAAGGACCAAGCAAACCGTTCCGGAAAAGACAAGTTACAGAGCAATCATGTATAGACCACTACTAGGAAAAGGCCTACTAGTGGCGCACCAGTTTTGCCTACTAATGGCGCACTACTGGTGCGCCACTAGTACCACGCCACTAGTATTTTTTACTAATGGCGCACCACTAGTGCGCCATTAGTATAGGCCACGGTGCGCCATTAGTATTTTTGAATTTTGAAGGCGGAAAAATAGTAGTGGCGCACCGTCTAACCCCCACCGTGCGCCATTGCTATTTTTGAATTTTGAATTTGGAGCTGGATCGTGATTTTTTTGCCCATTTTTTGCTCGTTTTCAAATTTTGTTCTCGTTTTTGGATCTTGTACGTTCTTTTGCCGTGTTCTTTTGCCGGAGAGGAGTTCGCCGGAGAGGAGGGCCGAGGTCACCGGAGAGGCGCTCGCCTACATCGCCGGAGAGGAGGAGGAGGTCCCCGGAGAGGAGTTCACCGAAGCATCGGAGAGGAGGAAGGAGAAACCATGAGGGGAGGGGAGGAGAGGAGGGAGGAGGAGCTCACCGGAGAGGAGGGAGGGAGGACCTCACCGGAGAGGAGGGAGGAGGAGCTCACCGGAGAGGAGGGAGGGAGGAGCTCACCGGAGAGGAGGGAGGAGGAGCTCACCGGAGAGGAGGGAGGAGAAACCGTGAGAGGAGGGGAGGAGAGGAGGGAGGAGGAGGTCGCCGGAGAGGAGGAGGGTAGTATGGTGGAGGAGAAAAGGGGAGATGGAGTGGAGGAGAGGAGGAGATGGAGTGGAGGAGAGGTGGAGTGGAGGAGAAGAATGAAGAGGAAAGGAGGAGAGGACCACGCCCAGCCATATATACGGCATAGTAATGGCGCACCGTGGGCAGGTGCGCCATTACTAACTTTTTTTTATTCTTTTTATTTTTTTTTGAATTTTGAAGGCGGGAAGATAGTAATGGCGCACCATTGGCAGGTGCGCCATTAGTAAGTTTGAATTTTTTTGAATTATTTTGCCTCTCCAGATCTTAAAAGCCCCGCATCTTTTTTCTGTTAGGTTTTTGAGGATTTTGAAAATGTTTAACGGGGTTCCCCAGTTAAATTCGGATGTATCTTTTCGAGTAGATGATTTTTCATATAAAAAACTTTTTCATCCGAGTTCGTATGCAAAAGTTATGCCCATTTTACAAATTCTCGAGAGATTTTGCAAAAAAATCAAAAATTCATGTTTGTAAATTTTGCTAACAACTAGACCACATATCACATGGGAATCTTATTTTCTTTTATTTTTTTGACATTTCTATCATTTTATTTTATTTTATTTTTGAAACTGAAAAGGCGGTCCACTAGGGGGAGGCATTCGGGGGAATGTTTGGGCCAAATTACTAATGGCGCGCCGTGGGAGTGGTGCGCCATTACTAGTGCGCACCACTCCCACGGTGCGCCATTAGTAGTTTAAAAAATAAAATAAAAAAATTGAAAAAAAATTTGAAACATAATTACTAATGGCGCAATGTGGGTGTGGTGCGCCATTACTAGTTTAACTAGTAATGGCGCACTATCCCCTGGTGCGCCATTACTAGTTTTGAAAAAAAAAATTACTAATGGCGCACCGTGCTGGTGCGCCATTAGTATTTACAGTGCGCCATTAGTGTCCATATTGGCTATAGCTGTTTTTGTAGTAGTGGACCATCCTACTGGTAGCAAGGGCATAAAGATAATCACTTAACAAGCAGTACCAACATGAGTAAATCACATAAAGAAGTGCAATCTAATATCCCAGCTGCCAAAACACCATATCAAGATTCCGTACAGACCGAAAAAGAGCATGCGCTGCAGGACATATAAATATACCATGAGCATTATTTCTACAAGTAAAATCCCTGTAAATATTACAAACATGCCACTAGGTACTAATCAGCCAGAGTAGTGTCATGGCTACCCGAGGAATCACCTAAACACAGCCTCGAAGAGGATGGCCAACGATGCATGTACTAGATTCACCATGTTGCCTATAATTCCATCAAGACAAATACAATCAGTATCAGGATCAGAGGTTCAGAGCAAGATTAGTGAAGGCGTTTATGCTATAAACGACAAGGAGATGATGCAAACTGTAACGAAGTAGGCATAGAGTAACAAAACAGCTACATTACACTTAAGCTGCTACTACCTGCATATATTAAATGGAACCAGAAGTATGTCGACTACTAGACAGCCATAAATGATGCCCAGGAGTATCGATTTGGAAACAATCAATCCTCCAATAGTGATAAATTTTGGAGTATTAATTCGAAAGATGGCCTATATTACAGTACAGTGCAGTGCGTAAGAAGGAATGAATCCATTTTCACAATATGAGGAAGAATAAGAAGGAACCAGACATATGAAGGAGTATTCAGTTTACTCATGCTGCTGCTACAATACAGTACTGCTGCTATAGTACAGTGCTCCAAGAATAATATGAAATGTGGACTAATCGGAATAATCTGGTCTAATGTTAGACAAATGTGGACTACCCTACTCCAAGATGCTACTCTAACTATCAGTACTGGAGTATGTACTGTTTAGTCTATTGGAGTACAACAATACTCCAAGATGCTAGTCCAGTTTCAAACTTGCAAATACAACAAGACAAGAGATGTACCCATTTTACCTTTGATGTTAGATCTTGGGATAACAAAGAGTGCTCCCAGTACAAGAAGCACAACAAGTGAGATGAGAACTAGCAGTACTGGATAGTGTATTAACTGAAGTAGTGTTCTGCGTAGCAAAATTGGCTGCAGTCAGGAAAATTTACAAAAATATAAATATCTTCTGTCTAGAAATGATAGAAATCGAGCTGGAGCTTCCAAAACTACACCAAATTAATTGGGAACATCACTAATCCTCACTGTCAAACTACTCCACCAATGACAAGTACTGGCATGCTTTGTTGTAACTGGATTCACTATTTAGTCACGGGAATACAACACAGTTCAAGAAATACTCCACCAAAGACAAATCATAAATTAAACTACTGCAAGCAAGAAGAGATAAGAAGAGGGAACTACTGCTTGCAAGTCCCAACTTAACAACAGCTATCATCAATTTAGTTAATCGAAGATGCTACTCTAACTACTCCATTTTGCAAGATGCCACTGTAACTATCAGTACTGGAGTAATCGAATGTGTTGCAAGATGGTACTCTAACCAGATGCTCCAAGTTGATACTCCAAGATACTGCAAGCAGGATACTGCAAGCAAGTTCATACTCCCACAAGAAGAGAATTCAGAAAAGAATCTGTTCCACACACACTGTTCATTCGAGCCTGTGCTCTCTGCAAAACTTGAAACAGTACCACACGGACATCCAACCAGTGGCAGAGAGGTCAGCCACAGCACAATAGACCTAGAGCTACAACCTGACAGTAACAATAACCGCACAACACAACCATTCCTCACGCATGTGACTGAAAAAGTAACAGAAATTCGTTTAATGGTGCTCTGGTAGGCGTACCTCTCGCCTAAGCTCCTCATCTGTGTCATCGCCATCTGCCAACTGCTGGTTCAACAATGTGCTCTCTGCAAAACCTGAAACAACACCACACAGACATCCAACCAGTGGCAGAGAGGTCAACCACAGGTAAACAGCACACCAAACCAATACCGCGAAATCACAAATCTGACCGAGAAACCCAGGGCACCTTTCTCTTCGTCCGAGGCCGGGAGCGCCTCCCTTGTCCAGTCCTTGGGCACGAGCGGATCCTGCACAGACACGAACACACCAAAAAATAAAAACATCACCGCCTGGGATCGAAGTACGAATGAACCGAGGAGCCGGACGCGAGGGAGAGGGAGAGGTAGGGTTGGCTTACCCGATGGGCGGAGGCGTGGCTGTTGGGGCCGGGGCGACGGTGGCAGCGGCGGAACCAGAAGAGGAAGCAGTCGACGAGGAAGGCGTCGAAGAAGGCCACCACCGCCCTCACGAGCGCCTCCGCACACCCGCACATAGAGCTCCTTGAAGGAGAGACTTCGACACGGTGCTTGATGGGCTAGATCTTGGGGATGCGCTTCCGTCGCCGCCCCTTCCCGTGCGCCCGCGCAGCGGTGATCTTCCCTCCCTGCCTAGGGTAGGGGCCGCGCCCGATTGATCTGGCCGGAGAGGATGAAGGCCCGGAGCAAGGGGAGCGTCAGGGAGAAGAAGGGAGGGGTTGGGGTGGCGATGCGGTGAGGAAGGGCGTGGGGGAGGCCATGGATGCTGATGGAGGGGCGCGGGGGATGCCATGGATGGGCGCGGGGGTGGCGATGCGGTGAGGAAGGGCTCGCCGGTGGAGCTGATGGGGAGGCGGCACGGCGGCGATCTGGAAGGGGAAGGGAGGAGGGGTTTGCGGTGGGGTGGAGACAGGTAGGGGTTTGCGGTGGGGAATGGATGGGTGGATGGATGGATGGATGTGGGATGAGGAGATGGATGGATGGATATGTGCCATGTCATCGATCCATGGCACAAACGTGTCCACCAATCAGAATTAAGCGCATGTAATTGTATTTCTTCTTTAGTTTCTCTTATATATTTTCTCATCAATGTAAAGAATCTATCAAATATTTACTGCAAAATGGCACCATTTCATTTTTCAAAAATAATAGACCATATTTATGTCCAATTAACCAAATGATTGTGTGTTAAAAACTTTTCATCAACCTCCCATCAAATTGACAAATTTTTGCCGATTCAGCAGGAAACGGGTCAAATTTGAACTTCCCCCATCGCACAATTTGCTATTTATTTTTTCCAAAAATCATTTCTAGGTACATAAGTATCTATTTAATCAGAGAAACACAAAAAGTTTTCCAAGATTCAACCACTACCTAGGAACGGTCATGCCCGCCGTTTTGATCGCATTTTGAAACGGACATAAAAAATTTAAAAAAAAATTTAAAAATTTAAAAACCTTCGCATTGTGTCATTATATGTGACCAAGTTACCAGGAAAAATAATAAACTTGTAATACGGTAATTATTTTTAAAAAGTGTTCTCAGAAACGAGCTATCATGCATGAAGATGCATGGCTTTCATGCCAAATGATCAATCTTATGGCCACATCATGGCATAGTTTGTTAAAATGATCTCATATTGTGCAAAAGGGTGCACATTGGAATGGCAAACAATGTTGCCTAAGGAAGTTTTCATTTTCTTTGGACGAAAAAACCATTTTCACTTTTTCGAGTGCCCAAAAGGAGGTTTTTTTGTGAAGGACCTCCCAAATAATTGTTGCAAAATTGTACCAAATCAATTTTCTAAAATACTAGGACATATTTGATGCACAATTGACCAAATGGTTGGGTGTAAAAAGTTTTGATCCACCTCTCGTGAAAAAGACAAATTTCCGCCGATTCAGTTGGAAGCGGGTCAAATTTGAACTGCGGCTGCCTCATAGTTTGCTATTTATTTGTTCCAAAAATCATTTCTAGTTACATAAGTACCTATTTAACCATAAATACATGGTTTGGTGGCAATACGTCGAGGTTTGGGCGGTGGCCGAGGGCCCCAACTCTAGAGCGCGTAAACTCGCATGCCCGCCGTGTGGTCACCGCGTGACCGTGGCGTTGCCATGTGTTCTGGGCGGCCTAGGCATGTCTAGTGGGTTGGGCACTCCCCAGGTAGGTGTTAGGAATAAAATTACAACAAAATATTCTCACGAGGAGACCGATCTATGCTCAAACATGAATTAGCAGCCAAGTGTTTGATTAGCCGTACGGGAAATTTACATGGCTAATGGGCGTGAGTTTTGGCTGAGGATGATCAGTGACTAAGAAGACCGTCTTCACAAATTTTCAGCTCAAAAGGAGGAGCCTAGGTGGTACTTGCTTTGCAAAGTACCACACTGGACATAAATACGAATGTTGAAGCTGGGCTCAAAATAATGAATGGATTGAGCTGGCATTTGGTGGAGGATGGTTATTTGGGCATAGGAAAGCACTGTAGAAAATGGATACTATTTCGACATGCCAAAGTGGTACTTCCTTCACAAAGTGTTGTTCTGAACAAAATAGGAAAATTAATATTTTTGAATTATTTTTGAACTAGACAGGGAAGGTTTTTTACATATTTGACGAAGATATGACCCAAAGAGTTTATGAGATTTTTTTGGGAATTTTGGGAGTGACAGAAATATAGGTTGCTTCACAACCTGGGGCAAAAAATGCCACATGGACATGACACATTGGCAAAACTGATGAGGTGGCGCCTAGTTATAGCAACCCACCATAATTTACAAGGTTATGACCATCTATGTTGGTCGTGATCAGCTAGAAATAAGGCAGCGGACCAGTGCTATCTGCTTTATGACCATTTCATGTAAGGAAATTACGACCTTTCTGACCAAAATGGTCGTTATAGTTTAGGGTTTGGAGCCCCCCGAACAGCTTTTGACCAATTGGTCTGAAATGGTCATAGATCTATGACCAATTCTTGTAGTGTTTGTCCCGGCCGCGGGCTGGCCGGTCAGCCGCCCTGTCTCGACCACGCGGTGGTTGTTCCGCATTACGCGAGGGAGATGTGTGCTCCGGTGCCTCCTCATCGAATTGAGGTAGCAGTCTGCGTTTCGGGTAGCTCTTGGCTGGGCGCTTGAGGCCGTATTCTTCCGCTGTCAGGACGTCAGTCCATCTGTCGACGAGCAGATCTTGTTCAGCTTGAAGCTGCTGCTGTTTCTTTTTCAGGCTCCCTGCGGTGGCTATGAGTTGAAGCTTAAAGCGCTCCTGTTCCGGAGGGTCCTCAGGCACGTTGAAATCTTCGTTGCCGAGGCTTGTTTCCTCTTCGGAAGGTGGACGGTAACTATCGTCCCCCGAGTCATCTTCTATGGCCTACTCATCAGGGTTGTCTTGCCTATCGACATGTTCCTCCTGTTCGGATGGAGCACCGACAGGGTCTTCATTGTTTTTGGCGTCGCCCGGAGTGCTATTTTCTCCTGTGCCAGTGTTGTCGTCTTTTGAGCGGCGAGGCTTAGAACGGCGTTTGGGGCGCCGGCGCTTGGACTGCGTCTCAGAAGGTTTACTCTTATTTGGCTCTTCTTTGTCGTCGCCAGATCCCTTGGGTCTATCAACCATGTACACGTCGTACGAAGAGGTGGCCGTCGATCGTCCAGTGAATGGCGGGTCTTGGCCTTGCTCATTGTCGGCATCGTCGTCCATACCGACGATGTCTTCGGAGCCGTAGTCAAGCACGTCGGTTAAGTCATCGACGGTGGCTATGAAGTGGGTGGCGGGTGGGAAGCAAAATTCCTCATCATCCGTCTCTAGCTCGAACCGGACATAGTTCGGCTGTGAGTCCTCCACCAAGGATATTTTTTTCAAAGAGTTTAGTACGTCACCCAAAGGCGAATGCTGGAAGATGTCTGCGGCGCTAAATTTGAAAATCGATAACCGATCCAGCTCAGTGTCTGCAGGTGTATCTGGTCCAGAACATATGGCCGGATACGAGTCCGGAGTCCCATTAGCGCAAGCATTGCAGGGTGTCGACTCCGTGTGCGGCTCCAACACCGTAGGCTTCGTGGCTTTGAAGGGCATGATCTGCTTCGGTTCTGAAGTCATTGCAGCAACAGGATCCGTCTTCTGGACGTAGTCCGATAACAGATTTGAGTCATGTTCCTCGGTGCACGGGGAAGCGACTGCCGCGGTCTCGAATCCATTGAAGATCAAGTCTCCACGGGTATCTGCGACGTAGTTCAAGCTTCCAAACCTGACCTGGTGGCCAGGGGCGTAGCTATCGATCTGCTCTAGATGGCCAAGCGAGTTGGCCCGCAGTACGAAGCCGCCGAACACAAAGATTTGTCTGGGGAGAAAGGTTCTTCCCTGGACGACGTCATTACTGATGATTGAAGGGGCCATCGAATCCTTTCATCGACGGCACAGTGGAACTCTCAATGAAAGCACCAATGTCGGTGTCAAAACCGGCGGATCTCGGGTAGGGGGTCCCGAACTGTGCGTCTAGGATCGATGGTAACAGGAGACGGGGGACACGATGTTTACCCAGGTTCGGGCCCTCTCTATGGAGGTAATACCCTACTTCCTGCTTGATTGATCTTGATGAATATGAGTGTTACAAGAGTTGATCTACCACGAGATCGTGATGGCTAAACCTTAGAGGTCTAGCCTATGAGTATATGGTAATGAATCTGTCCTATCCCGACTATGCTCTCCAAATTATATAGACACCGGAGAGATCTATGGTTACACGAGGTCGGTTACATAAGAGGGGATCTTCATAATTGGTCGCCGAGCTTGCCTTCCACGCCAAGTAGAGTCCAATCCGGACCCGGGTATAGTCTTCGGTCTTCGTGTCTTCATAGCCCATCGGTCCGGCCCATGGATAACAGGCCGGACGCCCGAGGACCCCTTAGTCCAGGACTCCCTCAGCGGGGGTAGATATTTTGGCGGTAGGCCAAAATTTTGGAAATGTGGAGGGAAACTTTGCGCGCGGTGCCGCCAAACCATTCACTATGAACGATTGTGTGCATCGCAAACGATTCTTCTGCTTTACGCGCATGGGATGAGTTTGATAATTCAAATTTTGGTGGAAATTTCCCCGGGTACGTCATTGCATAATTTAACATCGCTTGCTAATTTGGGCACACAAAAGAGCGTACAGCAGACAGACCACACTTACTGAATCGAGCAATTTTAGTAATTAAACAGAGCTAGTTGACCTAAATATTGCTCTAACAAAACACCAGCATTAAAAACAAAGCCCAAGTACGCATAATTTTAACAAATCCGCTGCCGCGCCGGCCTATGCATCGTCGGTGTGAGATGAGACATCGATGACTTGTCCTAGCGACATGCCGCCGTTGGTGGACTCGGCGTCCCCCCTGCTGAAGTTGACCGCGTCCTCGTCCTCGGTGCCGCCCTCAAGGTTGTAGTACTCGTAGTAGTGGTTGCACTAGAGCTCTCGTTGGTACTCCACCGCTGATTCCTCGACGGACAGACTCTTCTCTACCTCGACCTCAGCCACGCGCAACTCCTCCTCCCGATGCTCCTCAATCTCCCCGCCTCCTACATCTCCTGGTCCCGCTCAGCGACCTCATGAGGAAGTAGGTGCCCCATGGCCACCGCTGCCTTTTCGGACGTGGGTTGCATGTTGGAGTCCGAGGTGGCCTGGAATATCTTGGCGTGTGCATCCTCGATCCTGGCATGGATGGCCTCGACCCGGGCTAGGGCAACATCGGCGGCACAGACGGCAGCTCGAGCGCTCTCTGTGTTTGCAGCCACCGTCGCAGCAACAGCTGTCGCCGTCTCGGCTGTTGCATCTGCCCTGTTGGCTGCCGCAGACACCCTCTCGTCGGAAGCGGCCGCGCTCAATGCGGATGCGGCGGCACTCTTGACGTAGGCAGCGGCGCTCGGGGGGGGGGACGCGGCCATCGTACGGGCCTTCATGAAGTGTTTCCACATCGTCATCTTTGCAAGAAGGGCTGCGGGAATGGGGATCAGGATTCGTGGATTCGGAGGTTGCCGACACTGGAGCAGACGAGCCAACGAAGCTTAAGGAGGGATACTTAAATAGACCCAGATATTTTCATCGCAAACGGTTCCTAGAAAACAACTGTGTGATGTTGTAGATATTTTTTATTAGATGTGAAAGACGAATTTGGAGTAAAGTGGCAATGGAAGGTGTTTTAAATGTACGAGAAATTTTGTAGTACTAATACAACTACCATGTCAAATTTTCGAAAATTTCAGGGGTCATTTGAACTTTTAAGACATTTAAGTGATTTTCTAGCCATTTAATGACCGTAATTGAAATTTGAACTACATGTACATGCAACAGCTAACCATAACTTTTTGAAAAGTCATATTTGGTATACTTGTCTGCGATTTAATTCCATGTGCAATAAATTGGAAGGAATTTTCAAACATATTGGTCTAACGGCTATCACACAATTAAGCATGGAGTGCCATGGCATTTAAATTCCAAAAGATTAAAAGAATATCAGAAACACATGAAACCTTGGTTGATGTAATGTCATGCCACAAAGATGATGTTGTAAAAAAATTGGCATGTGTGACGAAAGTTTGGACACACACCCCTCACAAACCGGAGCAACTCACTAGAAGGCTTGTGGTTCCGAGAGGGAACAATGCATGTTTGATGATGAACGGGAGATAGCTTCCTCTTACGGCCTTCAATTTTTTTTCTATGTTTAACGTACACTAATACAACTGTCATGTGAAAATTTGGAAAATTTCAGGAGTCATTTGACCTTTTAAAGACATTTAAGTGATTTTCTAGCCATTTAATGACCGTAATTCAAATTTGAACTACATCTACATGCAAAGGCTAACCATAACAGTTTGAAAAATCATATTTTTGTGTACTTGTGTGCGAGTTAAAAAATCATCAGACGATGTAAATATCTGGTGTTCAAAAAAGAAAATGTAAAGATCTAGCAAGACAACCGGCCCCCACATGATTGGCACTCTATCTCGCGGCTCGAGATTTGGTGGATGAGTGGCGGGGATCATTAATCAAACACGATTTTGTATTGGAAACCGTCAGCTATTATTTTCACACATGGATTTTGCTACAAGAATCATGTGTAATTCAAACTACTGTACTCGAAAATTTCTGGGACCGGCGTGTGTACTGTTCCCGTCGATCTAGATTCCGGCCACCAATAAATATTACCTTGCTCACGTTGTCCCACCTGCATTCTTATCTACATCCTCCCCTTGCTCGCCCCCTCTCTCTCTAATCTCTGCCATGGCGCCGCCGGTCAGCCCATGCGCCGACGAGGAGTCGCCGCCCCCCGAGGACGCTCCATCGGATAGCAGCGACAAGGACCCCTACGCGCCGGCGAACGAGGCTGCGCCGGGCCCCCCCACCTTTGGATTGGTTTTGGGGCCAGTACAATCTTTGTCTGTGGAAGTCGCTGCCGCCGGCTGAGAAACCCAGGCAAGTGGCTTTCAAGAAGGAGATGGCAGAGGAGAAAACTAGGTACTAGGCGGCATGTGAAGCCTGTGATGCCGCCTGGAAAAAGGAGGCGGTGGGGCTTTGGGGGCGGGCGCGTCGTCGTACGGAGGAGGTGTACGAAGACGGGTACTTCGCGAGGAAGGTCAAAGGTGCTAGGTGCCTCGTCGCTGCGTGGAGGTGGGCCCATAAGCTCCAGCGTGCCACCGACGAGAAGCTCCGGTGGGCGCCCAATGAAATGGCAAGATCGTTAGAGTTCGTCCGCCAGCAAGAGGCAGATCAGTACGTCAAGAGCTGTGAGGCGGAGGAGGCGGAGTACTGCCTCCGCACTGGGAAGACGCCGCTTACCAAGCAGCTGCTGGCGAGGGGCTGCCGGAATACTGGCCCAGGAGGGATTATTAGTTTTAGTATTGTTCGTTTTCAATTTTATGCATTGTACCTAGTAGTTAAGTATCATCACGTATATGTGATGATATTATATATATATATATATATATTCTGTGATGAACTAATGAACAATTAATATATATATACATATTATGAATTCCATTTTCTATCTGTTTTTGTATACTAATTAGAATCTTGTTGTTATCATCCACATATACATAATGGAAAGCGTATATACACATATTGAAACAGAACATATAAGAACAGAAAACAGAGTACACACATTGAAACAGAGGAATAAACAGAGCAATACTATGATTGCTGTGAATACATAGCTATCCACGTCGAAACGACTCAACAAAACAAAACGCGTCCAAGGGACCATGACCAGCAGCCCTTGCCTACGGTAGCTCTTGGCTCTGCCTGAACTCGTGAAGGCATTCATCCAAGCGGTAGACACGCTCGCCATACATCTGGAGCGCGATCTCGAGCTCCAAGTTGGCTATTTCATCGGAGATCACCAGCTCGAGGATGCGACGGCCATGTTCCTCTATTGCGCCAAGGTGGACACCTGGGCCAAGGAGGCGGTCGATCCTACTGACCAGCGTGTTGGCATCGAGCGGGCTGCGGACAAGGCGAACGGCGCGACCCATGCGAACGGTGCGGCTGGCGTCCGGTGCAAGTATGGCGCGGCCGGCCTCTGGTGCAAGTACGGCGCAGAGGGCCTCTGCCCACTCTTGGCTTGGAATGGGGGTACTGACGGGACATGTACCCAGCTCTGACGCCGTGTCGACGGCAGGCAAGCGCCGATGGATCATCTCTTGCTGTGCGGCGCACCGCGCCTCTCGCTCTGCGGTGCTCCAACGGTCCCGCCGTGCGGCGAGCCGCAGCCTATCGGCACGGACGCGCCTAGTGATGTCTACTATGCAACCTTCTTTTTGTAGACGTTGTTGGGCCTCCAACTGCAGAGGTTTGTAGGATAGTAGCAAATTTCCCTCAAGTGGATGACCTAAGGTTTATCAATCCGTGGGAGGCGTAGGATGAAGATGGTCTCTCTCAAGCAACCCTGCAACCAAATAACAAAGAGTCTCTTGTGTTCCCAACACACCCAATACAATGGTAAATTGTATAGGTGCACTAGTTCGGCGAAGAGATGGTGATACAAGTGCAATACGGATGGTAGATATAGGTTTTTGTAATATGAAAATATAAAAGCAGCAAGGTAACTATTGATAAAAGTGAGCACAAACGATATTGCAATGCGTTGAAACAAGGCCTAGGGTTGATACTTTCACTAGTGCAAGTTCTCTCAACAATAATAACATAATTAGATCATATAACAATCCCTCAACATGCAACATAGAGTCACTCCAAAGTCACTAATAGCGGAGAACAAATGAAGAGATTATTGTAGGGTACGAAACCACCTCAAAGTTATCCTTTCTAATCGATCTATTCAAGAGTCCGTAGTAAAATAACACGAAGCTATTCTTTCCGTTCGATCTATCATAGAGTTCGTACTAAAATAACACCTTAAGACACAAATCAACCAAAACCCTAATGTCACCTAGATACTCCAATGTCACCTCAAGTATCCGTGGGTATGATTATACGATATGCATCACACAATCTCAGATTCATCTATTCAACCAACACAAAGTACTTCAAAGAGTGCCCCAAAGTTTCTACCGGAGAGTCAAGACGAAAATGTGTGCCAACCCCTATGCATAGGTTCATGGGCGGAACCCGCAAGTTGATCACCAAAACATACATCAAGTGAATCACGTGATATCCCATTGTCACCACAGATACGCACGGTAAGACATACATCAAGTGTTCTCAAATCCTTAAAAACTTAATCCGACAAGATAACTTCAATGGGAAAACTCAATCCATTACAAGAGAGTAGAGGGGGAGAAGCATCATAAGATCCAACTATAATAGCAAAGCTCGCGATACATCAAGATCGTATCACCTCAAGAACACGAGAGAGAGAGAGAGAGAGAGATCAAACACATAGCTACTGGTACATACCCTCAGCCCCGAGGGTGAACTACTCCCTACTCATCATGGAGATCGCCGGGATGATGAAGATGGCCACCGGTGAGGGATTCCACCTCCGGCAGGGTGCCGGAACAGGGTCTCGATTGGTTTTTGGTGGCTACAGAGGCTTGCGGCGGTGGAACTCCCGATCTATTCTATTCCCCGATGGTTTTAGGGTATATTGGTATATATAGGAGGAAGAAATGCGTCAGGGGAGCCACAAGGGGCCCACGAGGGTGGAGGGTGTGCCCAGGGGGGTGGGCGCGCCCCCTGCCTTGTGCCTTCCTCGTTGATCCCCTGACGTGCACTCCAAGTCTCCCGGATTGCTTTCTTTCCAAAAATAACTTTCCCGAAGGTTTCATTCCATTTGGACTCCGTGTGATATTCCTTTTCTTCGAAACACTGAAACAAGGGAAAAAACAGAAACTGGCACTGGGCTCTGGGTCAATAGGTTAGTCTCAAAAGTAATATAAAAGTGCATAATAAAGCCCATAAACATCCAAGACGGATAATATAATAGCATGAATACTTCATAAATTATAGATACATTGGAGACGTATCAGCATCCCCAAGCTTAATTCCTGCTCGTCCTCGAGTAGGTAAATGATAAAAGAAATAATTTATGAAGTGTGAATGCTAGCAGGTGCATAAGTTTGATCAATGATAATTTCAATCACCTTTTCTAGCATCATTATATCTCATAACAGTAGTTCAACTGATAGAACTTTTCATGATCAAGTAACAAACTATTCACATGTTAAAGCATAGGTCATAAACTTTCTTGAAAACTAACAAACCGTGTTATTAGTCATCAAACAATTACAATTCATCTTATTTTCAGGAAGAGTCTATGTCAGAGCTTTGATTTAGCAAATACCACATACTCAACTATCATATAGTCTTCCATGATTGCTACCACTCAAAGCATATTTTTAGAACAAATAGCATCCATCGAACACAGAGAAAGATAGGGGCTTAATGTTTCGCCTCCCAACCTTTTACCTCAAGGGTAATCTCAACAGTAATAATTCATGCTAAAATATATTTGAATGGCCATATATGCCTAGATCTTTCCATCACATGATGCTTGCCAACTAAAGAGTAGGTTGGAATGAGAAGGAATACTACTGACTCTTGCATAAAAGTAAAAGATAGGCCCTTCGCAGAGGGAAGCAGGGATTTGCAGAGGTGCCAGAGCTCGAAGGAAAAACAGAGATGCAAATATTTTGAGAGGTATGCTTTCATTGTCAGCATAACGACCAAGAGTTCCCAATATCTTCCATACTAGATACATTATAGGCGGTTCCCACGCAGAAAGGTAAAGATTTTACTCCCCCTCCACCAACAATCACACTCCACGGCTTGTCCGAAACAACGAGTGCCGTCCAACTTTCAACAATCCTGGGGGAGTTTTGTTTAAATTATTGGCGAATTTGTTTTTGATCTTTTGATCATAGGACTGGGCATCCCAGTTACCAGCCATTTTCTCGTGAATGATGAGCGGAGTCCACTCATCGTGAGAATAACCCACCTAGCAGGGAAGATACTGCTAGCCCTTAGTCGCTACATGAGCGATTCGGGCATCCAAAACAGATTATTATTTGAAGGTTTAGAGTTTGGCACCTGCAAATTTACTTGGAACGGCAGGTAAATACTGCATATAGGTAGATATGGTGAACACTCATGGAATAAACTTGGTTCAAGGAATTTGGATGCACAAGCAGTATTCCTGCTTAGTACAGATATTTTGGCTAGCAAAGGATTCTAAATAGCAAGCACCACATGTTAGAGGATCCATAACCATATAACTTCTATACAAATATACCCAAGCATAACTCATTATGTTGTCTTCCTTGTCCAACTTCAGTTGATTTTCTCAGGTTTGAAAATAATTAATGGGGCTCACAATCATAGAAGATGTCCAAGATAGTATATTTATATGTGAAATCTCTCTTCCTTCAATATTCTTTCATGAATTGTTCAAGTGACCAATACAATGTTTGCTAACCTTAATTTTTTTACCACCTCTACTTCTTATATGTGAAGTCATTACTCCCCACGGGATAAGCATATGAAACATATATAATTTCATATTTATGACATTCAAATCATTCAACTATTTACTCATCGGATATAAGTGAAGCACACGAGTAAATGACAAACTACTCCAAAAAGATATAAGTGAAGATCAATGAGTAGTTAAATAATTATGTAGCTATGTGAAGACTCTCTCTAATTTAAGAATTTCAGATCTTGGTATTTTATTCAAACAGCAAGAAAAGCTAAATAATATAAAATGACGATCCAAGCAAAACACATATCATGTGGTGAATAAAAATATAGCTCCAAGTAAAGTTACCAATGAACGAAGACGAAAGAGGGGATGCCTTCCGGGGCATCCCCAAGCTTAGACGCTTGGTTATCCTTGAATATTACCTTGGGGTGCCTTGGGCATCCCCAAGCTTAGGCTCTTTCCACTCCTTATTCCATAATCCATCGAATCTTTACCCAAAACTTGAAAACTTCACAACACAAAACTCCACAGAAAACTCGTAAGCTCCGTTAGCGAAATAAAACAAAACATCACTTCAAGGTACTGTAATGAACTCATTCTTTATTTGTATTGGTGTTAAATATACTGTATTCCAACTTCTCTATAGTTTATAAACTATTTTACTAGCCATAGATTCATCAAAATAAGCAAACAACACATGAAAAAACAGAATCTGTCAAAAAC
Source organism: Aegilops tauschii subsp. strangulata (assembly GCF_002575655.3). NCBI lineage: Eukaryota > Viridiplantae > Streptophyta > Magnoliopsida > Poales > Poaceae > Aegilops > Aegilops tauschii. The sequence continues at coordinate 442,628,426 of NC_053041.3, read as the reverse complement.
AGAACAGTCTGTAGTAATCTGTAACTAACGCAAACTTGTGGAACTCAAAAAATTCTACCAAAATACGAAGACCTATATAATTTGATTATTGATCTTCTGCAATTGGAATCAGTATTTTATCACGTTCTGGTGATTTTATACAATTGTTTTCGTGAACAGAAAGTTTCTGGAATTTTCAGCAAGATCAAATAACTATCATCCAAGATCCTATAGGTCTTACTTGGCACAAACACTAATTGAAACATAAAACCACATCTCAACAGAAGCTAGATGGATTATTTATTACTAAACAGAACCAAAAAGCAAGAAACTAAAATAAATTGGGTTGCCTCCCAACAAGCGCTAACATTTAACACCCCTAGCTAGGCATGATGATTTCAAAGATGCTCACATAAAAGATAAGAATTGAAACATAAAGAGAGCATCATGAAGAATATGACTAGCACATTTAAGTCTAACCCACTTCCTATGCATAGGGATTTTGTGAGCAAACAACTTACGGAAACAATAATCAACTAGCATAGGAAGGCAAAACAAGAATAACTTCAAAACTTTAAGCACATAGAGAGGAAACTTGATATTATTGCAATTCCTACAAGCATATATCCCTCCCTCATAATAATTTTCAGTAGCATCATGAATAAATTCAACAATATAACCATCACATAAAGCATTCTTTTTATGATCTACTTGCTTAGAAATTTTACTACTCTCCACATAAGCAAAATTCTTCTCATTCAGAATAGTGGGAGTATCATAAGAGACTTGAATACTATAAATTGTTTCCACATTAAATGAGTAATGTTCAGAAAAAGGGTAATCATAATCATGAGAAGTTTTATAAATATAATCATCACTACTCTTTATAGCATAAGTTTTGTCACAATAATCATCATAAGTGCCAACTTTGTTCTCATCATAATCGATTAAAACCTCTTCCGAAATAGTGGATACATCACTAAATAAAGTCATGACCTCTTCAAATCCACTTTCATAAATATTATAAGATTCAACATCCTCCAAAATAGTGGGATCATTACTTCCTAAAGTTCACACTCTTCCAAACCCACTTTCATCAATATAATCATTATAGGTAGAAGGCATGCTATCATCATAACAACTTTGCATCTCAAAACTTAGGAGGCTAAAAATATCATCATTATTAAACATAGCATCCCCAATCTTGGGACAAACATTAATTTCAGCAAATATATTCTCAAATATGTCATCCACATCAAACATAGCTTCCCCAAGCTTGGGCCTTTTCATATCATAAGCATAATCACTCTCATCATTAATAGTATGGATAGCACCAATAGTATAGCAATTATCATATTCTTCCAAGCAAGTGCCAAAAAGATTTTCAAGATCATAAGAAGTATCATTATCTTCCCAATCATAATCATCACAACAAGCAATAGGCATAACGAGATCATCATCAAGTGCATCATCTTCCACAATTATTTTTGATTCATTTTCATGGGGCACAACAATAATAGGAGCAACATTATTTGGGAGAGATATCTTTTTACCTTTCTTCCTTTTTCTTTCCTTCTTCTTCACATCATGTGTGGGTTCAACCCTCTTTTTGGAGCTCCTTATTAATGAGATTGGATGAATAGAAGGCTCCTCCTCGTTACTTGATTCATCATAAGAAATAATAGGAGAATATTGGGAAGTCTCTTCCCTTTCGTTAGTATTCTCTTCATCCTCTATTTCTTTTATTTTCTTTATGTAATTGGCAATATAAGTATTTTCAATGCAATTCACCGCACAATACATATAAATTTCTTCTAGATCAATATTGAGGAATTTCTCAAGGTTATATTCTGGAATAAACTTAGTTTGACGTTGCAATTCTTCATAACCCAAAAGCAGACTAAGTTCATTATGATGTGCAAGGGAAATCAAGTCATCACAATTTTTGGACACGATTTGATCATGAAACAATTTGCATTTGATATTTAAATGACCATGTTCATTGCAAAGTTCACAAGTATGGCTAAGATATTTTAAATTTTCAGCACTAACATTTAGCCTCTCTTGCAACCATTTAGTTTCTAAGTACTTGTGCCTCTTGCAATATCTATCTTCCCTATTTGGTGTGTACTTGCAAACCCAATGCATTCCACAAAAATTGACATGTTTATAGGAGATATTTTCATCATGACTAGTGCAATCATCATTAGCACTATGGATATTCAAGGAGTTCATACTTACAACATTGCAATCATGCTCATCATTCAAAGATTTAGTGCCAAACATTTTAATGCATTCTTCTTCTAACACTTTGGCACAATTTTCCTTCCCATCATACTCACGAAAGATATTAAAAAGATGAAGCGTATGAGGTAAACTCAATTCCATTGTTTTAGTTTTCTTTTGTAAACTAAACTAGTGCTAATTCAATTGCAAGATCTAAAGTTATACCTTCAAGCACTCACCTCCCCGGCAACGGCGCCAGAAAAGAGCTTAGTTGACGGGGTGTGAGTGCCGCTTCCCTAGCCTCCCCGGCAATGGTGCCAGAAAAGAGCTTGATGTCTACTACGCAACCTTCTTCTTGTAGACGTTGTTGGGCCTCCAAGTGCAGAGGTTTGTAGGACAGTAGCAAATTTCCCTCAAGTGGATGACCTAAGGTTTATCAATCCGTGGGAGGCGTAGGATGAAGATGGTCTCTCTCAAGCAACCCTGCAACCAAATAACAAAGAGTCTCTTGTGTCCCCAACACACCCAATACAATGGTAAATTGTATAGGTGCACTAGTTCGGCGAAGAGATGGTGATACAAGTGCAATATGGATGGTAGACATAGGTTTTTGTAATCTGAAAATATAAAAAACAGCAAGGTAACTATTGATAAAAGTGAGCACAAACGGGATTGCAATGCGTTGAAACAAGGCCTAGGGTTCATACTTTCACTAGTGCAAGTTCTCTCAACAATAATAACATAATTAGATCATATAAAAATCCCTCAACATGCAACAAAGAGTCACTCCAAAGTCACTAATAGCGGAGAACAAACGAAGAGATTATTGTAGGGTACGAAACCACCTCAAAGTTATCCTTTCTGGTCGATCTATTCAAGAGTCCGTAGTAAAATAACACGAAGCTATTCTTTCCATTCGATCTATCATAGAGTTCGTACTAAAATAACACCTTAAGACACAAATCAACCAAAACCCTAATGTCACCTAGATACTCCAATGTCACCTCAAGTATCCGTGCGTATGATTATACGATATGCATCACACAATCTCAGACTCATCTATTCAACCAACACAAAGTACTTCAAAGAGTGCGCCAAAGTTTCTACCGGAGAGTCAAGACGAAAATGTGTGCCAACCCCTATGCATAGGTTCATGGGCGGAACCCGCAAGTTGATCAGCATACATCAAGTGAATCACGTGATATCCCATTGTCACCACAGATACGCACGGCAAGACATACATCAAGTGTTCTCAAATCCTTAAAAACTCAATCCAACAAGATAACTTCAAAGGAAAAACTCAATCTATTACAAGAGAGTAGAGGGGGAGAAGCATCATAAGATCCAACTATAATAGCAAAGCTCGCGATACGTCAAGATCGTATCACCTCAAGAACACGAGAGAGAGAGAGAGATCAAACACATAGCTACTGCTACATACCCTCAGCCCCGAGGGTGAAGTACTCCCTCCTCATCATGGAGATCACCGGGATGATGAAGATGGCCACCGGTGAGGGATTCCCCCTCCGGCAGGGTGCCAGAACAGGGTCCCGATTGGTTTTTGGTGGCTACAGAGGCTTGCGGCGGCGGAAATCCCGATCTATTCTATTCCCCGATGGTTTTAGGGTATATTCGTATATATAGGAGGAAGAAATACGTCAGGGGAGCCACGAGGGGCCCACGAGGGTGGAGAGCACGCCCAGGGGTGGGCGCGCCCCCTGCCTCGTGCCTTTCTCATTGATCCCCTGACGTGCACTCCATGTCTCCCGGATTGCTTTCTTTCCAAAAATAACTTTCCCGAAGGTTTCATTCCGTTTGGACTCCGTTTGATATTCCTTTTCTTCGAAACACTGAAACAAGGGAAAAAATAGAAACTGGCACTGGGCTCTGGGTCAATAGGTTAGTCCCAAAAGTAATATAAAAGTGCATAATAAAGCCCATAAACATCCAAGACGGATAATATAATAGCATGAATACTTCATAAGTTATAGATACGTTGGAGACGTACCACCTAGCTTGATCTGCAGTGTGCCATCGATCATGTTGTGCGGCGAGTTGTAGCCTGTCGGCGCTGACATGCCTATCTTGATCCGCGGTGCTCAAGCGCCATGCGCCAAAGGTCTGCTCAACCCTGGCAATGACGTGCATTACGGCGTCGTTCATCACGTTGCCGGGAGCGCCTCGGCCTGACGGGCCATGGCGCCTGCTCGTTTTCCTCGTCGACGAGGTTGATGGCAGAGGTGGCGCTTTGGTGGGTTGACATGCTTGTAATGGGTGACTGTGCTACAGGCTGCGCTTGTCGCCTCCGTGCATTGCGCGCCGCCTAGTTTATGCGCAATATCGCTGGGTGGCGGGAAACGGGTGAGGAAATGGCGGGAAACGGTGGCGTGTTCATAAAACGCCATCAATTAATGGAAACTTAGCATAGAAGGAACATTGAGCTAGCACAAGAAGTAGATGATGATCAGATGAACACGGACCACACTAGGGAACCCGTCGATGATGAATTCATCAATCGCAAACGGTTGAATACTAGCAAGCGTTTGCCCACAACACACACGGCTTATTCCATCACAAATAGGTCGGATGGATCAACTGTATGCCACGTATCGCACATTGTCAAAAAGTACTACAGTAGACCTTCTTTAACATGTGTTAAAAAATAATAAATAAATAAAAAACAAGGACCTCGAGGTTAAATTAACTCATGGGATGGATCATCCAGGTCAAAGGTAATTGAATTTGACTGGGATGACCCATCCCATTAGTTAATTTAATATCAAGACAACTTCCCATCCAGTCACCCATCTGATGGCTGCTCCAGCCTGAGCACACTTAACTTGAGAGTTCTCTTAGATGAGCTACTGGTGGAACAGCTAGTCCTTGCTGATATAGGATGCCTCTTCGCATCCTTATGGCCAATAGATGTTGTGTAGACAGAGCATATCACATACGTCTTATTAGAAGCAATCGTCTGTGTTATTATCGGTCTTCGCACACATTTCTGATTGCAGACCTGTTTGCTGCGTATCACACACATCTTGATATATTGAACCGTTTCTATTCTCTTGTCTCAACATAAACAGTTCATCCGAGTGAACCGCATGCCGTATATCGCACACACCTTAATCTGGCTGACCGTTTCTTTTGTGTTGCCTAATCACAAACAGTTCATCCGAGTGAACCGTAAGCCGTATATCACACACGCCTTCATCTGGCTGCTCGTTTCTTTTGTTCTGCCATATCGCAAATAGTTAATTGAACTTAATCGTATGCCCAGCATCGCACATGCAACTAAAATCTGAACCGTGTTTGATGCATCCTCCATCGGAAACATTTTGCACCTTTTTTGATGGGTTTTTTACACCATCGTTTGCGATTAATGCATCACACACAGTTTCATCGAAGGGTCTCTGATCGTAGTCTCACTTTAGCAGCAACCTGCAGTAGTGCCGCCTCATGCGGTGGTGGTACCGCATGCGGGTGGCGGAGGTTGCGGCCGCCTACAAAGAGGACGATGAAGCGGGTGAGGCACTGTTTGGCGAGACCGACGATGAGGCGGAGCACTTCACCTGCTCCGTCGAGGCCCCGCCCCACCAACAACGAGGCAGAGGACATCTTCGGCTCCGCCGAGGCCTTGCCCCGCCGTTGCTGAGGCGGAGGACTTCGCCGGCTACGTTGAGGCCCTACTCCGCTGAGCCCCTGCCCCGCCAACAACGAGGCAGAGGACATCGCCGGCTCAAATGAGGCCCCGCCCTGCCGGCAATGAGGGGGAAGATTTCCCCCGCTCCGCCGAGGTACCGCCCCGCTGGCAACGAGACAGAGGACATCGCCGACTCCGTCGAGGCCCCACCCCGCTGCCAATGAGGCCGTGCCACACAGAAAACGAGGAAGAGTATAACACGGTAGGTCGCCGCCGCTCCGATCCAAGTAAGGTCGCCGCTGCTACCCTTCGGTTGAAGCCAAGCTTGGCGGGTTGATGATACGTCCATTTTGCATCATGTTTTCCTACTGTTATTTATGATGTTTTTATGCATAATAATGCTGTTTGGAGTAATTCTAATGCCTTTTCTCTCATAGTATGCAAGGTACACACGAAGAGGAGAATTCTGGCAGCTGGAAATCTGGACCTGGAAAAGCTACGTCAGGACACCTATTCTGCACAACTCCAAACAAGCTGAAACTTTACAGAGATTTTTATGGAATATATGAGGAATATTGGAGCCAATAAGTACTAGAGGGGACCCACCAGATGGGACAACCCGCCTGGGTGCGCCAGGGAGCCCAGGCGCGCCCTGGTGGGTTGTACTCCCCTCGGCCCACCTTCATTGCCCATCTTCTGGTATATGAGTCATCTTGACCTAGAAAAATTAAGGAGAGGACTTTCAGGATGGAGCGCCACCGTCTCGAGGCGGAACTTGGGTAGGAGCACTTTTGCCCTCCGGCGGAGCGATTCCGTCGGGGGAACTTCCCTCCCGGAGGGGGAAATCATCGTCATCATCATCACCAACAACTCTCCCATCTTGGGGAGGGCAATCTCCATCAACATCTTCAACAGCACCATCTCATCTCAAACCCTAGTTCATCTCTTGTGTTCAATCTTGTACCACAACTATAGATTGGTGCTTGTGGGTGACTAGTAGTGTTGATTACATCATGTAGTTGATTACTATATGGTTTATTTGGTGGAAGATTATATGTTCAGATCCAATATGCTATTTAATACCCCTCTAATCTTGAGCATGATTATCATTTGTGAGTAGTTAATTTTGTTCTTGAGGTCACTGGAGAAATCATGTTGCAAGTAATCATGTGAACTTGATATGTGTTCGATATTTTGATAGTATGTATGTTGTGATTCCCGTAGTGGTGTCATGTGAACGTCGACTACATGACACTTCATCATATTTGGGCCCAAGGGAATACATGGTGGAGTAGTTATTAGATGATGAGTTGCGAGAGTGACATAAGCTTAAACCCTAGTTTATGCGCTATTCCGTAAGGGACTGATTGGATCCAAAAGTTTAATGCTATGGTTCGAATTTATTCTTAATACTTTTCTCGTAGTTGCGGATGCTTGCGAGAGGGTTAATCATAAGTAGGAGGTTTGTTCAAGTAAGAACAACACCTAAGCACCGGTCCTCCCACATATCAAATTATCAAAGTAGCGGACACGAATCGAACCAACATGATCAAAGTGACTAGATGAAATTCCCGTGTACCCTCAAGAACGCTTTGCATATTATAAGAGACCGTTTTGGCCTATCCTTTGCCTCAAAAGGATTGTGCTACCTTGCTGTTGGAAATATGCCCTAGAGGCAATAATAAAATGGTTATTATTATATTTCCTTGTTCATGATAATTGTCTCTTGTTCATGCTATAATTGTATTAACTGGAAACCATAATACATGTGTGAATACATAGACCACAACATGTCCCTAGTAAGTCTCTAGTTGACTAGCTCGTTGATCAATAGATGGTTATGGTTTCCTGACCATGGACATTGGATGTCATTGATAACGGGATCACATCATTAGGAGAATGATGTGATGGACAAGACCCAATCCTAAGCATAGCACAAGATCGTGTAGTTCGTTTGCTAGAGCTTTTCTAATGTCAAGTATCATTTCCTTAGACCATGAGATTGTGCAACTCCCGGATACCGTAGGAATGCTTTGGGTGTACCAAACGTCACAACGTAACTGGGTGGCTATAAAGGTGCACTACAAGTATCTCCGAAAGTGTCTGTTGGGTTGGCACGAATCGAGACTGGGATTTGTCACTCCGTATGACGGAGAGGTATCTCTGGGCCCACTCGGTAATGCATCATCATAATGAGCTCAATGTGACTAAGGAGTTAGCCACGGGATCATGCGTTACGGAACGAGTAAAGTGACTTGCCGGTAACGAGATTGAACAAGGTATTGGGATACCGACGATCGAATCTCGGGCAAGTAACGTACCGATTGACAAAGGGAATTGTATACGGGATTGATTGAATCCTCGACATCGTGGTTTATCCGATGAGATCATCGAGGAGCATGTGGGAGCCAACATGGGTATCCAGATCCCGCTGTTGGTTATTGGCCGGAGAGGTGTCTCGGTCATGTCTGCATGGTTCCCGAACCCGTAGGGTCTACACACTTAAGGTTCGGTGACGCTAGGGTTGTAGAGATATTAGTATGCGGAAATCCGAAAGTCGTTCGGAGTCCCGGTTGAGATCCCGGACGTCACGAGGAGTTTCGGAATGGTTCGGAGGTAAAGATTTATATATGGGAAGTCTTGTTTTGGTCACCGGAAAAGTTTCGCGCATTATCGGTATTGTACCGGGAGTGCTGAAAGGGGTCCGGGGGTCCACCAGGGGGTCCACCAGCTCCGGGGGGGGGCACATTGGCTGTAGGGGTGTGCGCCTTGGCCTATATGGGCCAAGGGAACCAGCCCCAAGAGGCTCATGCGCCAAGAGATAAGGTAAAGGGAGAGTCCTAAAGGGGGAAGGCACCTCCTAGGTGCCTTGGGGAGGATGGAGTCCTCCCTGGCCGCACCCTTCCTTGGAGGAAGGGCCAAGGCTGCGCCCCCCCTCTCCCTTGCCCCTATATATACGTGGGGGGGGGGAGGGCAGCCATACCCCAAGCCCTGGCGCCTCCCTCTCCCTCCCGTGACACATCTCCCTCCTCCCGCAGCGCTTGGCGAAGCCCTGTTGGTATCCCGCTACTTCCACCACCACGTCGTCGTGCTGCTGGATCTCCATCAACCTCTCCTCCCCCCTTGCTGGATCAAGAAGGAGGAGACGTCTCTCCCAACCGTACGTGTGTTTAACGCGGAGGTGCCGTCCGTTCGGCGCTAGGATCATCGGTGATTTGGATCTCGACGAGTACGACTCCATCAACCCCGTTCTCTTGAACGCTTCCGCGCGCGATCTACAAGGGTATGTACATGCACTCCCCTCTCTCTCGTTGCTAGATGACTCCATAGATTGATCTTGGTGATACGTAGAAAATTTTAAATTATTGCTACGTTCCCCAACAGTGGCATCATGAGCCAGGTCTATGCGTAGATTCTATGCACGAGTAGAACACAAAGTAGTTGTGGGCGATGATTTGTTCAATTTGCTTACCGTTACTAGTCTTATCTTGATTCGGCGGCATTGTGGGATGAAGCGGCCCGGACCGACCTTACACGTACTCTTACGTGAGACAGGTTCCACCGACTGACATGCACTTGATGCATAAGGTGGCTAGCGGGTGTCTGTCTCTCCCACTTTAGTCGGATCGGATTCGATGAAGAGGGTCCTTATGAAGGATAAATAGCAATTGGCATATCACCGTTGTGGCTTTTGCGTAGGTAAGAAACGTTCTTGCTAGAAACCCATAGCAGCCACGTAAAACATGCAACAATAATTAGAGGACGTCTAACTTGTTTTTGCAGGGTATGCTATGTGATGTGATATGGCCAAAAGGATGTGATGAATTATATATGTGATGTATGAGATTGATCATGTTCTTGTAATAGGAATCACGACTTGCATGTCGATGAGTATGACAACCCGCAGGAGCCATAGGAGTTGTCTTAATTTATTTTATGACCTGCGTGTCAATGAAAAACGCCATGTAATTACTTTACTTTATTGCTAACCGTTAGCCATAGTAGTAGAAGTAATAGTTGGCGAGACAACTTGATGAAGACACGATGATGGAGATCATGATGATGGAGATCATGGTGTCATGCCGGTGACGAAGGTGATCATGCCGCGCCTCGAAGATGGAGATCAAAAGGCGCAAGATGATATTGGCCATATCATGTCACTTTATGATTTGCATGTGATGTTTGTCATGTTTACATCTTATTTGCTTAGAACGACGGTAGCATAAATAAGATGATCCCTCACTAAAATTTCAAGAGATGTGTTCCCCCTAACTGTGCACCGTTGCGAAGGTTCGTTGTTTCGAAGCACCACGTGATGATCGGGTGTGATAGATTCTAACGTTCGCATACAACGGGTGTTGACGAGCCTAGCATGTACAGACATGGCCTCGGAACACAAGCAAAACACTCAGGTTGACTTGACGAGCCTAGCATGTACAGACATGGCCTCGGAACACAAGAGACCGAAAGGTCGAACATGAGTCGTATAGTAGATACGATCAACATGGAGATGTTCACCGATGATGACTAGTCCGTCTCACGTGATGATCGGACACGGCCTAGTCAATTCGGATCATGTATCACTTAGATGACTAGAGGGATGTCTATCTAAGTGGGAGTTCATTAAATAATTTGATTAGATGAACTTAATTATCATGAACATAGTCAGAAGGTCTTTACAAATTATGTCGTAGCTTACGCTTTAGTTCTACTAAGATATGTTCCTAGAGAAAATTTAGTTGAAAGTTGATAGTAGAAATTATGCGGACTAGGTCCGTAAACTTAGGATTGTCCTCATTGCTGCACAGAAGGCTTATGTCCTTAATGCACCGCTCGGTGTGCTGAACCTCGAGCGTCGTTTGTGGATGTTGCGAACATCTGACATACACGTTTTGATGACTACGTGATAGTTCAGTGCGTAATGTTAAAACAGTATAGAATTGAGGCACCGAAGACGTTTTCGAAACGTCGCAGAACATATGAGATGTTCCAAAGACTGAAATTGGGATTTCAGAGTAGTGCCCATGTCAAGAGGTATGAGACCTCTGACAAGTTCCTTAAGCCTACAAACTAAGGGAGAAAAGCTCAACCGTTGAGCATGTGCTCAGATTGTCTGAGTACTACAATCACTTGAATCGAGTGGGAGTTAATCTTCCAGATGAGATAGTGATGGTTCTCCAAAGTCACTGCCACCAAGCTACTAGAGCTTCGTGATGAACTATAACAAATCAGGGATAGATATGATGATCGTTGATCTATTCGCGATGTTTGACACCACGAAAGTAGAAATCAAGTAGGAGCATCAATTGTTGATGGTTAGTAAAACCACTAGTTTCAAGAAGGGCAAGGGAAAGAAGGGATACTTCATGAAACGGCAAATCAGTTGCTGCTCTAGTGAAGAAACCCAAGGTTGAACCCAAACCCGAGACTAAGTGCTTCTGTAATGAGGGGAACGGTCACTGAAGCAGAACTACCCTAGATACTTGGTAGATGAGAAGGTAGGCAAGGTCGACAGAAGTATATTGGATATACACTATATTAATGTGTACTTTACTAGTACTCCTAGTAGCACCAGGGTATTAGATACCGGTTCGGTTGCTAAGTGTTGGTAACTCGAAATAAAAGCTGCGGAATAAACGGAGACTAGCTAAAGGTGAGATGACGATATGTGTTGGAAGTGTTTCCAAGGTTGATGTGATCAAGCATCGCATGCTCCCTCTACCATCGAGATTGGTGTTAAACCTAAATAATTGTTATTTGGTGTTTACGTTGAGCATAGACATGATTGGATTATGTTGTTCATTTAAGAAGAATAATGGTTACTCTTTTTTTATTTGAATAATACCTTCAATGGTCTTGCACCTAAAATAAATGGTTTATTGAATCTCGATCGTAGTGATACACATGTTAATGCCAAAAGATATAAGATAGTAATGATAGTACCACATATGTGTGGCACTGCCACTTGAGTCATATTGGTGTAAAACGCATGAAGAAGCTCCATGTTGATGGATCTTTGGACTCACTCGTTTTTGAAAAGATTGAGACATGCGAACCATGTCTATTGGTATATATGCATGAAGAAACTCCATACAGATGGATCATTTGGACTCACTTGATTTTGAATCACTTGAGACATGCAAATCATACCACATGGGCAAGATGACTGAAAGGCCTCGTTTTCAGTGAGATGGAACAAGAGAGCAACTTGTTGGAAGTAATACATCTTGATGTGTGCAATCCAATGAGTGCTGAGGCACGCAGTGAATATCATTATGCTCTTACTTCACAGATGATTTGAGTAGATGCTAAGTATGTTTACTTGATGAAACACAAGTCTGAATTATTGAAAGGTTCAAGTAATTTCAGAGTGAAGTTGAAGATCGTCGTGACAAGAGGATAAAATGTCTATGATATGATCATAGAGAGAATATCTTGGTTACGAGTTTGGCACACAATTAAGACATTGTGGAAATTGTTTCACAACTAATATCGCCTGGAACACCATAGTGTGATGGTGTGTCCGAACATCATAAATGCACCCTATTGGATATGGTGCATACCATGATGTCTCTTATCGAATTACCACTATCGTTTATGGGTTAGGCATTAGAGACAACCGCATTCACTTTAAATAGGGCACCACGCAATTCCGTTGAGACGACACCGTATGAACTATGGTTTAGAGAAACCTAAGCAGTCATTTCTTAAAAGTTTGGGGCTGCGACGCTTATGTGGAAAAGTTTCAGGCTGATAAGCTCGAACCCAAAGCGGATAAATGCATCTTCATAGAATACCAAAAACAGTTGGGTATACCTCCTATTTCAGATCTGGAAGCAAAAGTGATTGTTTCTAGAAACGGGTCCTTTCTCGAGGAAAAGTTTCTCTCAAAAGAATTGAGTGGGAGGATGGTGGAGACTTGATGAGGTCATTGAACCGTCACTTCAACTAATGTGTAGCAGGGATGCGTACTACTTCAGAGTGGTACGTAATCCTGTCTTGGAAGTCATGTTGCTAGACAACAATGAACCTACGAGCTATGGAGAAGCGATGGTGGGCCCGGATTCCGACGAATGGCTCGAGGCCATAAAATCCGAGAGGATCCATGTATGAAAACAAAGTATAGACTTTGAAAGAACTACTTGATGGTCGTAAGGCTGTTGGGTACAGATGGATTTTAAAGGGAAGACAGACAATGATGGTAAGTGTCACCATTAAGAAAGCTCGACTTGTCGTTAAGATGTTTTCTGGCAAGTTCAAGGAGTTGACTGCGATGAGACTTTCTCACTCGTAGCGATGCCAAGAGTCTGTTAGAATTATATTAGCAGTTACTGCATTATTTATGAAATCTTGCAGATAGGATGTCAAAACATTGTTTCCTCGACAATTTTCTTGAGGAAAGGTTGTATGTGATACAACCAGAATGTTTTGTCAATCCTGAAAGATGCTAACAAGCATGCAAAGCTCCAGCAATCCTTCTAAGGATTGGAGTAAGCATCTCAGAGTTGGAATGTACGCTTTGATGAGATGATCAAAGATTTGGGTTTATACAAAGTTTATGAGAAACTTGTATTTCCAAAGAAGTGAGTGGGAGCACTATAGAATTTCTGATGAGTATATGTTGTTGACATATTGTTGATCAGAAATGATGTAGAATTTCTGGAAAACATACAGGGTTATTTGAAAAGTGTTTTTCAATGCAAAACCTGGATTAAGCTACTTGAACATTGAGCATCAAGATCTATAAGGATAGATCGAATACGCTTAATAGTACTTTCAAATGAATGCATACCGTGACAGGATTTTGAAGGAGTTCAAAATAGATCAGCAAAGGAGTTCTTGGCTGTGTTACAAGGTGTGGGTATTGAGTAAGACTCAAGACCTGACCACGGCAGAAGAGAGAGAAAGGACGAAGGTCGTCCCCTATGCTTTAGACGTAGGCTCCACAGTATGCTATGCTGTGTACCGCACCTGAAGTGTGCCTTGCCATGAATTAGTCAAGGGGTACAAGAGTGATCCAGGAATGGATCACATGACAGAGGTCGAACTTATCCTTAGTAATTAGTGGACTAAGGAATTTTCTCGATTATGGAGGTGGTAAAAGAGTTCGTCGTAAAGGGTTACGTCGATGCAACTTTGACACTAATCTAGATGACTCTGAGTAGTAAACCGGATTCGTATAGTAGAGCAGTTATTTGGAATAGCTCCAAGTAGCGCGTGGTAGCTGCATCTACAAGATGACATAGAGATTTGTAAAGCACACACGGATCTGAAAGGTTCAGACCCGTTGACTAAAACCTCTCTCATAAGCATAACATGATCAAACCCTAGAACTCATTGAGTGTTAATCACATGGTGATGTGAACTAGATTATTGACTCTAGTAAACTCTTGGGTATTAGTCACATGGTGATGTGAACTTTGAGTATTGATTACATGGTGATGTGAACTAGATTATTGACTCTAGTGCAAGTGGGAGACTGTTGGAAATATGCCCTAGAGGCAATAATAAAATGGTTATTATTATATTTCCTTGTTCATGACAATTGTCTCTTGTTCATGCTATAATTGTATTAACTGGAAACCGTAATACATGTGTGAATACATAGACCACTACATGTCCCTCGTAAGCCTCTAGTTGACTAGCTCATTGATCAATAGATGGTTATGGTTTCCTGACCATGGACATTGGATGTCATTGATAACGGGATCACATCATTAGGAGAATGATGTGATGGACAAGACCCAATCCTAAGCATAGCACAAGATCGTGTAGTTCGTTTGCTAGAGCTTTTCTAATGTCAAGTATCATTTCCTTATACCATGAGATTGTGCAACTCCCGGATACCGAGGAATGCTTTGGGTGTACCAAACGTCACAACGTAACTGGGTGGCTATAAAGGTGCACTACAGGTATCTCCAAAAGTGTCTGTTGGGTTGGCACGAATCGAAACTGGGATTTGTCACTCCGTATGACGGAGAGGTATCTCTGGGCCCACTCAGTAATGCATCATCATAATGAGCTCAATGTGACTAAGGAGTTAGCCACGGGATCATGCGTTACCGGACGAGTAAAGTGACTTGCTAGTAACGAGATTGAACAAGGTATTGGGATACCGACGATCGAATCTCGGGCAAGTAACGTACCGATTGACAAAGGGAATTGTATACGGGATTGATTGAATCCTCGACATCGTGGTTCATCCGATGAGATCATCGAGGAGCATGTGGGAGCCAACATGGGTATCCAGATCCCGCTGTTGGTTATTGGCCGGAGAGGTGTCTTGGTCATGTCTGCATGGTTCCCGAACCCGTAGGGTCTACACACTTAAGGTTCGGTGACGCTAGGGTTGTAGAGATATTAGTATGCGGAAATCCAAAAGTCGTTCGGAGTCCCGGATGAGATCCCGGAGGTCACGAGGAGTTCCGGAATGGTCCGGAGGTAAAGATTTATATATGGGAAGTCTTGTTTTGGTCGCCGGAAAAGTTTCGCGCATTATCGGTATTGTACCGGGAGTGCTGAAAGGGGTCCGGGGGTCCACCAGGGGGTCCACCAGCCCCGGGGGGGGGGGGCCACATGGGCTGTAGGGGTGTGCGCCTTGGCCTATATGGGCCAAGGGAACCAGCCCCAAGAGGCCCATGCGCCAAGAGATAAGGGAAAGGGAGAGTCCTAAAGGGGGAAGGCACCTCCTAGGTGCCTTGGGGAGGATGGAGTCCTCCCTGGCCGCACCCTTCCTTGGAGGAAGGGCCAAGGCTGCGCCCCCCTCTCCCTTGCCCCTATATATATGTGGGGGGAGGGCAGCCATACCCCAAGCCCTGGCGCCTCCCTCTCCCTCCCGTGACACATCTCCCTCCTTTCGCAGCGCTTGGCGAAGCCCTGTTGGTATCCCGCTACTTCCACCACCACGCCGTCGTGCTGCTGGATCTCCATCAACCTCTCCCCCCCTTGCTGGATCAAGAAGGAGGAGACGTCTCTCCCAACCGTACGTGTGTTGAACGCGGAGGTGCCGTCCGTTCGGCGCTAGGATCAACGGTGATTTGGATCACGACGAGTACGACTCCATCAACCCCGTTCTCTTGAACGCTTCCGCGCGCGATCTACAAGGGTATGTAGATGCACTCCCCTCTCTCTCGTTGCTAGATGACTCCATAGATTGATCTTGGTGATACGTAGAAAATTTTGAATTATTGCTACGTTCCCCAACACTTGCTACACTTTTGTTACTATTATCGTTACTTGCTCGTTACAAATTATCTTGCTATCAAAGTACTCTGTTACTTACAATTTCAGCACTTGCAGACATTACCTTGCTGAAAACCACTTGTCATTTCCTTCTACTCCTCGTTGGGTTCGACACTCTTACTTATCGAAAAGAGCTACAATTGATCCCATATACTTGTGGGTCATCAAGGCTATTTTCTGGCACCGTTGTCGGGGAGTGAAGCGCCTTTGGAAAGTAGAATTTGGTAAGGAAACATTTATATAGTGTGCTAAAATTTACTGTCACTTGTTACTATGGAAAACAATCCATTGAGGGGTTTGTTCGGGGTATATTCACCTCGACCGGGACCAAAATTAGCTACCCCACAACCTACTGCACCCACTGAAAATATTGAATATGAAATTCCTTCGGGTATGAGAACAACTGCTAGCTAATCCTTATGCAGGAGATGGAACCGAACATCCTCATATGCACTTGATATATGTGGAACAAATTTGTGGATTGTTTAAGCTTGCAGGTTTACTAGGAGGTGAAGTTAAGAAGAAGGTTTTCCCTTTATCTTTGAAGGTAAAGCATTGGCATGGTATAGGCTACGCGATGATATTGGATCTTGGAATTGGAATCGATTGAAATTGGAGTTCCACCAAAAAAAATATCCCATGCATCTAGTTCATCATGACCGGAATTACTTATATAATTTTTGGCCTCGCGAAGGAGAAATTATCAATCTGGCTTGGGGGAGGCTTAAGTCAATGTTATAATCATGCCCCAATCATGAGCTCTCAAGAGAAATTATTGTCCAGAATTTTTATGCTCGGCTTTCTCATAATGATCGATCCATGCTTGATACTTCTTGTGCTGGTTCTTTTACAAAGAAGACATTGAATTCTGGTGGGATCTTTTAGAAAGAATTAAACGCAACTCTGAAGATTGGGAACTCGACGAAGGTAAAGAGTTAGGTATTGAGCTTAAGTATGATTGTGTTAAATCTTTTATGAATACCGATGCTTTTCAAAAGTTTAGCACTAAATATGGACTTGACTCTGAAATAGTAGCCTCGTTTTGTGAATCATTTGCTACTCATGTTGATCTCCCTAAAGATAAGTGGTTTAAATATCACCCACCTATTAAAGAAGAAATTAAAGCACCGGACTAGCTAAAGAGGAAACTATACTTTCTAATGTCGATCCAGTTTTCCTACTGCTTATATTGAGAAACCACCTTTCCCTGTTAGGATAAAGGAACATGTTAAAGTTTCAACTGTGGTCAACAAAAGTTATATTAGAACACATAAACCTAATGAAAAAATCAAAGTAGAACCTAGTGTTGCTATGGTTACGGATATCCTGGAAGAAAATATAGATGGGCATGTTATTTACTTCTCTGAAGAAGTTGCCAGAATTGCGAAACCCAATAAAAAGGATAAACAGAGACCTATTGTTGGCATGCCTGTTGTAGCGACCAGACCTCAAATGGTTTGTGCTGCTGTGCACAAGTGTCATCCCTGGATCAGTAATGCTGACACGCACAGTACAAATGGAGGATTTATAACAGAGTAGCAATCACACACTTATTACACCGAATATCTCCAAAGAGAATAAGTATGATAAACATGGCTTAAGGCCATCTAAACGATAACAGCGGAAGACTTGGAAGATAAGTGAGTCCATCAACTCCAGCGGCATCACTGAGTATAAGACCATGACCTAAGGCACCTTACTCGTCGTCTGAAAAGTCTGCAACATGAAACGTTGCAGCCCGAAAACGGGTCAGCACATAGAATATGCTGGCAATGTAACACATAGAGAGTAATGAACAATAATAATGCTATACTACATGCATATATGGTTGGTGGAAAGCTCTACGGTTAAAGTTTAAGCGAAAAGCCAATTTTTCCCTACTACAAAGGAATAAATTTTATTTAACTATCATGGTGGTTGTTAAACATTGGGAAGGTACCTCCAACTCAATCCCAATTAAATGTCATCAATAACCCAACAAAATTAATTAGAGGTAACATAGTGATGAGATTCAAATGATAATCCAGGTACTAGATACTCAAGTTGTCCATAACCGGGGACACGGCTAACCATGATTAGTTTGTACACTCTGCAGAGGTTTGCGCACTTTTCCCCACAAGACTCGATCGCCTCCGCTTGATTCTCGCACTGCATGATGTTTGAGAAACGGATGACCGAGACACAGTCTTTCAGAAACAATCACTCTTTACTCTGGATGGACCGGTACACCTACTTTCCCCTACATCTGCTAGCCCACCTCTTCAAGAGGTCATCAAACCTACTCAACTATGCTAGAGCCCATAATAGCTTGTGGCTGCAGACGGAAGTTTCTAGCATGAACAATCTTATGATCCCTTTGAGCCTGGGTGGCGGACCTTATAAAATCAGACAACACTGGGTTCTCCAGGTGCCTCAATCCACCCAGATGTGTGTTTTAGTTGCCACCTTAGGTAAACCATTATTAAACATCTCACATCTATCATGAATATCTCTCAAACCCAATCCACGTCTACGAGCATAGCATGGCAATAATAATAGCAACGTAGAAGTAACTCCCAAGGGTTTGATAAAAAGAACAGGTAATAGGTACTACCTCAACTACTTCCCAATACCCACAATTTAAATAGATCCTAATCATGCAATGTTTGAGGAATAGATCTAATGCAATAAAGAAAACTGGGTATGGAAGGTATATGATCAAAGTGTTACTTGCCTTGCTGATGATCCGCAAAACCTAGCGATTCGAAGTAACAAGCGGCACACTCTGGGTACTCTATCGCAAACAAACAAGCATACAATCAGTACTCATCTAATGCACAGGTAAAACTCGACTGAAAGATCCAACCAGAAAGTCCAACTTAAAAACTCCGGTTTGCAAAAAGAATCAACTCGAAAGAAGCAACGAAAGTCAAACGGCGAAAGAAAGAAGCTTCGTTTACTAATCTGGATCTGGGTCAAATTTTACTGTAGCAAAAACTTGTTTGAGTAGGTTAAACGGAAAGAGAATTTCGAGATGAAACTCTAGGCGCTTGAATCGCCTGATTCCGATAAACGAGCGAGAAGTTAAACAGAAACGAAAATTCGATCAGAAATCGAATCTGAGATAATCGCAGAAAAATCTGACGAAAAAGAAAAACGGACGAACGGTTAAAGAACGGACGTTCGTTAACAGAGAAAAACCGACGAACGCGTTCGTTAAAACGAACGGTTCGGTGAACGCTCGCAAAATAACAAAACCGATCTAGGGTTTTTTTAACGAATGGTTTTTTTTAAAACAAAAACCGGCGACGAACGAGGCGAGGCAGTACCTCGTCGGGGCAGAGATCCGGCGGGGCTCCGGCGGGGCGCGGGGTGCGGCGGGGGTGCGGGGCTCGGGGGGGGGGGGGTGCGAGGGGCGGCGAGGGGGCGGCTCCGGCGACGAACGGCGGCGGCGGCGGGCTCGGCTCCGGCGGCGGCGGACGAGGCGGGTGCGGGCGGCGGCGGGCGAGGTGAGAGGAGAGGGGGGGTATATAAAGGGGGGGAGAGCTCGGCTTGGAGGAGGGGGCGGCCGGGGAGGCGTCGCGCAGTTTTTTTTTTAAAACGTTCCGCGGAAAATAATTCACAGAAAAATAAATAAAAGTCTGAAAAATATAAAATAAATTTTCCCCGTCTAGTTAGAAAATCTAGAATAGGGTGAACATTTGTTTAAATCAAAATAAATATTTTGAAAACATTCAATATTTTTAATGCAATAAAAATTGCAAATAAAATCCAAATAAATTCCAATAAATGATTTTAACATTTTTCCTCCAGTATTTCAATTGTTTTTGAGAAGTCATATTTTCTCCTCTCGTTTATTTTTAAAATGAAATATTTTTCCGGAGAGAAAATAATTAAAACCAAAATCCTCGTTTTATAATTTGATGAAAATCAAATATGAAAATTTGAGAAAATCCCCAACTCTCTCCGAGGGTCCTTGAGTTGCTTAGGATTTATCGAGGATTTGTCAAAATGCAATAAAACATGATATGCAATGATGATCTATGTATAACATACCAAATTGAAAATTTGGGATGTTACACCTGTTGTCTCAGTTAAAATAGGAGATCACTGTTATCATGGTTTATGTGACATAGGTGCTAGCGTTAGTGCTATTCCCTTTACCTTATATCAAGAAATTATTAATGACATAGCACCCACAGAGATAGAAGACATAGATGTTACTATTAAACTTGCTAATAGAGACATGATAATCCCCAAGTGCAAGGAATCATCGTAGCAATTTCCAAAGGTGGAAGTGATAAGTATGGAGTGTCAAACCCACAAGGAGCTAAAGGTAAGATCAATATTCTCTCAAGTCCTATCTGCCATTGATCCGACTCTACGTACACCGAACGTTTGCTTCATCTAGAAATGAGAAATAAAACTACGTTGTGGGTACGAAGAGGATAACTTTGCATGATATCGGAGAACTAAAATATAAAAGTAGGCGATGTTATCATAAAGTTAGAATATATTACTATATATATATTATAAATAGCGAGTGTGGAATAATGATGGATCGGTGTGCGGAATTATCCTAGGCAATTGTTAACAAGATCGGTAGTCATTATTGCAATTTCATATGAGAGAGAGAGGCATAAGCTAACATACTTTCTCTTCTTGGATCATATGCACTTATGATTGGAACTCTAACAAGCATCCGTAACTACTAAAGATCATTAAGGTAAAACCCAGCCATAGCATTAAAGAATCAAGTCCCCTTTATCCCATACGCAACAACCCCCTTACTCGGGTTTAAGCTTCTGTCACTCTAGCAACCCACTATAAGCGAATCATGAACGTATTGCAACACCCTACAGCGGGAACCATTCACGTGTGCGCAGCATGGAAGGCACCATAGGACAGCACCAAAATAAAACATACAACTCAAACCAATCTATATCATCAATCAACCCAAAGGACAAAAGAAATCTACTCAAAACATCATAGGATGGCAACACATCATTGGATCATAATATGGGGCATAAGCACCATGTTCAAGTAGGGGATTACAGCAGGGTGCGGAGAGTGGACCGCGTAAAAGAGATGAGGATGGTGATGTTGATGAAGATGATCTCCGCAGTGATGGTTCCCCCGATGGCACTCTGGTGCCACCAAGAGAGAGGGGGAGCGGTTCTCTCCTTTGTGCTTCATCCTCCATGGCCTCCCCCTTAGATGGGGAAAGGTTCTCCCTCTGGTCCTTGGCCTCCATGACGATGGATACCCCTCCGGCTTCCTCCTCCATGGCCTCCGGTGATGTTGGCCCCCTCCGGCAGGGTGCCAGAAAGGGCCTAGATTGGTTTTTCGTGGCTACAGAAGCTTACGGCCGCGGAACTCCCGATCTAGGTTTTGTTCTGGAGTTTTTGGGATTTATAGGAGTGTTTGGCGTTGGGGACAAGTCAAGGGGACCCACGAGGCGACGACAAGGACGGGTGGCGCGCCCTATGGGGGTGCGGGCGCCCCCACCCTTGTGGTTAGCCCGGGACTGTTCTGTGGTATCTTTTCGCTCCAGTATTTTTTATATTTTCCAAAAATATTCTTCGTAAAATTGCAGCCCATTCCGAGAACTTTTATTTCTGCACAAAAACAACACCACCGTAGTTCTGCTGAAAACAGCATCAGTCCGGGTTAGTTCTAATCAAATCATACCAAAATCATATAGAATTGTTGTAAACATGGCATGAATACTTCATAAATTATAGATACATTGGAGACGTATCAATATACTATATCACCAATTGGGATTGTTAGAGATGTTGAAGTCTTGTGTGGGAAAATAAAATACCCTACTAATTTTCTTGTTCTTCGTTCCCCACAAAATGACTTTTGTCCCATTATCTTTGGTAGACCTTTCTTGAACACCGTTAATGCTAAAACAGATTGTGAGAAACAAACTGTCGGTGTTAGTTTTCGTAATGAGTCTCATGAGTTTAATTTTTCCAAGTTTAGTAGAAAGCTTCATGAAAAAGAATTGCCTAGTAAGGATGAAATAATTGGTCTTGCTTCTATTGATGTGCCTCCTATTGATCCACTAGAACAATATCTGCTAGACCATGAAAATGATTTACATATGCATGAAAGAAATGAAATAGATAAGATTTACTTTGAACAATGCCCTCTACTTAAACACAATTTGCCTATTGAAACTGTGGGAGGCCCTCCTCCACCTAAAGGTGATCATGTGTTTGAATTAAAACAATTGCTAGACACTTTGAAATATGCTTATCTTGATGAAAAGAAGATATATCATGTTATTATTAGTGCTAACCTTTCAAAACAAGAAGAAGAAAGATTATTGAAAGTTCTAAGGAAGCACCGAGCTGCTATTGGATATGATGTTGATGATTTAAAGGGCATTAGTCCCACTCTATGTCAGCACAAGATTAATATGGAACCTGATGCTAAACCTGTTGTTCATCACCAACGTCGGTTACATCCGAAAATGAAGGAAGTGGTAAGAACGAAAATATTAAAACTTCTGGAAGCAGGTATAATCTATCCTATAGCTGATAGTAGATGGGTAAGTCATGTTCATTGTGTCCCTAAGAAAGGAGGTATTATTGTTGTTCCTAATGATAAGAATGAACTTATTCCACAAAGAATTGTTACAGGCTATAGAATGGTAATTGATTTTAGAAAATTAAACAAAGCAACTAGAAAAGATCATTACCCTCTGCCTTTTATTGATCAAATGATAGAAAGATTATCTAAGCACACACATTTTTGCTTCCTTGATGGATACTCTGGTTTTTCACAAATACCTATTTCTCAACCTAATCAAGAAAAGACCACTTTCACTTGTCCCTTTGGAACTTATGATGTATGCCTTTTGGTTTATGCAATGCACCTACTACCTTTCAAACATGTATGACTTCTATATTCTCTAACTTTTGTGAAAAGATTGTTGAGGTTTTCATGGATGACTTCTCTGTTTATGGGAAGTCATTTGATGATTGTTTAAGCAATCTTGATCGAGTTTTGGAGAGATGCGAGCAAACAAATCTTGTCTTGAATTGGGAGAAGTGCCACTTTATGGTTAATGAAGGTATTGTTTTGGGCCATAAAATTTCTGAAAGAGGTATTGAAGTGGACAAAGCCAAGGTTGATGCAATTGAGAAAACGACATGTCCTAAAGATATCAAAGGTATTCATAGTTTCCTAGGTCATGCTGGTTTCTATAGGAGATTTATCGAAGACTTTTCTAAAATTTCTAGGCCTCTTATGAATCTTTTGCAAAAGGATGTTCCTTTTGTTTTTGATGGCGATTGTTTAGAAGCCTTCGAAACACTAAAGAAAGCCTTAATTTCTGCCCCTGTTGTTCAACCACCTGATTGGAATTTGCCTTTTAAAATTATGTGTGATGCTAGTGATTATGCTGTTGGTGCTATTTTAGGACAAAGAGTTGATAAGAAACTGAAAGTTATTCATTATGCTAGTAAAACTCTAGATAGTGCTCAAATAAATTATGCAACTACTGAACAAGAATTCCTAGCAGTGGTGTTTTCTTGTGATAAATTTAGATCTTAGATTGTTGATTCAAAAGTAATTGTTCATACCGATCATGCTGCTATAAAATATCTTATGGAAAAGAAAGATGCTAAACCTAGACTAATTCATTGGGTTCTCTTGCTAGAAGAATTTGATTTACATATCACTGGTAGAAAAGGAGATAAGAACCCCATAGCTGATAACTTGTCTAGGCTTGAATATGTGCTTGATGACCCACTACCTATTGATGATAGTTTTCCTGATGAGCAGTTAGCTGCAATAAATGTTTCTCATAACACTCCTTGGTATGCTGACTATGCTAATTACATTGTTGCTAAATATTTACCACCTAGCTTTACACACCAACAAAATAAAAAATTCTTCTATGATTTAAGACATTACTTTTGGGATGACCCACATCTTTATAAAGAAGGAGTAGATGGTATTATTAGATGTTGTGTACCGGAGCATGAACATGGACAAATTCTACGGAAATGTCACTCTGAAGCTTATGGAGGGCATCATGCTGGAGACAGAACTGCTCACAAGGTATTGCAGTCTAGATTCTATTGGCCTACTCTCTTCAAGGATGCCCGTACGTTCATCTTATCTTGTGATGAATGTCAAAGAATAGGTAATATCGGTAAGCGTCAAGAAATGCCTATGAATTATTCACTTGTTTTTTAACCATTTGATGTTTGGGGATTTGATTACATGGGACCTTTTCCTTCCTCTAATGGGTATACACATATTTTGGTTGTTGTTGATTATGTTACTAAAATGGATAGAAGTCATTTTAACGAGTAGTGCTGATCACAACACCTCTATTAAAATGCTTAAGGAAGTTATTTTCCCAAGGTTTGGAGTCCCTAGATATTTAATGACTGATGGTGGCTCACACTTTATTCATGGTGCTTTCCGTAAAATGCTTTGCCAAGTATGATGTTAACCATAGAATTGCATCACCTTATCATCCTCAGTCTAGTGGCCAAGTTGAACTTAGCAGAGAAATAAATTTAATTTGCAAAAGACTACCAATAGGTCCCGGAAGAATTGGTCTAACAAATTAGATGATGCAATTTGGGCTTATAGAACAGCATATAAAAATCCTATGGGTATGTCTCCTTATAAAAGGGTTTATGGAAAAGCTTGTCATTTGCCTCTTGAGTTAGAACATAAAGCATATTGGGCAATCAAAGAACTCAATTATGATTTCAAACTTGCCGGTGAAAACAGGTTATTTGATATTAGCTCATTAGATGAATGGAGAACCCAAGCTTATGAAAATGCCAAGTTATTTAAAGAAAAAGTTAAAAGGTGGCATGATAAAAGAATCCAAAAGCGTGAGTTTAAAGTTGGAGAATATGTTCTTTTGTACAACTCTCGTTTGAGATTCTTTGTAGGAAAACTCCTATTCAAATGGGAAGGACCCTATGTTATGGAGGAGGTTTATCGGTCTGGCGCTATCAAAATAAACAGTGCCGAAGGTACTAACCCGAAGGTTGTTAATGGACAACGAATAGAACATTATATCTCAGGTACGCTCATTAATGTTGAAAGTAATATTATCCAAACTATGACACCAGAAGAACACATAAAAGAGTCCTTCTGGAACACTCCAGAATCGTGAGAAAAGGGAGGTACATGATACGGTAAGTAAGCGGACTCCGAAAAATCCGCAAAATATTTTTTGTCAGTTTTGGAATATAACAAAAATTAGGAAAATAAGAAATAACCAGGAAAGTGACCCTGGTGGGCACAACCAGGCGCACAGGTGGGTTGTGCCCACCTCGGGTACCTTCCGGACTCCGTTTTTCTACCGTTTGCTTGTTTCCAAAGATAAAAAATCTTTATATACCCCCCG
Source organism: Aegilops tauschii subsp. strangulata (assembly GCF_002575655.3). Lineage (NCBI taxonomy): Eukaryota > Viridiplantae > Streptophyta > Magnoliopsida > Poales > Poaceae > Aegilops > Aegilops tauschii. The sequence continues at coordinate 442,602,963 of NC_053041.3, read as the reverse complement.
AACCTATTGATCACCGTATCGCGAAGAAATCTTCTATTTTCTTTTCTTGTTGTTTTCCTGATAGATTTGGAAATATGTTATCCCAAGACTCTGAGGGTGAGAGCTATGTTGCTGATTTCATCGCAAACCCCAAGTCTTATGGGGATGTGGAGCATTATGGCTGGACTTCGGAGGAAGAGGGAGACTATTATCCTAGGGAGAAAGAGGAGACGAGCTCAGACAAGGATGAAGCCCCGTTGCCTCAACCTGGGGACATGCATGTGGAATTCAAGAAGTCTAGCCTCCCCAGCAAAGCAAAGAGGCCTAAGATTCAATTCGTACCATTTCACCTTTTGTAGGAAAATAAGCAAGATCTATGCAAAAAGGTACTGGAGCTTGAGTAGGGGGTCTGTGGATTAAAGGAGGAAAATTCAATCCTCAAGCATAAGCTGAGGAAGAAGGACAAAAACTCTACTTCATCACCACCACCTTCTTCATCACCAAAAGAAAATTGAGTATCGGGTATGGGCACTCCCCTTAGCTTGCGCCAAGCTTGGGGGAGGTGCCCCGGTATCGTATCACCCCCACTATCTTTTGCCTTTACTTATTTCAGTTCGATCTTTTGGTTTAGATGAATAAAAGTTTAGTTTGTTCCTTTCTTTTTGAGAGTTTCTTAGTGATCTATCCTTGTAATCATGTGCAAGATATATAATAAAGTTTAGTTTGAGTTTTTGCTTTCTTTACTTTCTTGTTTCAATAAAAAGAAAGGAAATAAATGAAAAAGATCATATGCTAATGTAACATCCCAATTTTCAATTTGGATGTTATACATAGGTCATCATATGCATATCATATTTTATTTGCATTTTGGTTGGGATCCTAGAAATCTTAAGCAACTCAAGGACCCAAGGAGAGAGTTGGGGATTTCATAAATTTTCATATCTGAATTTTTCTCAAATTTGAAAAGAGGATCATTTTGGTTTTAATATTTTTCTCTCCGAATATTTCTAATATTAATTTTTAAAGAGAGAAGATAATAAGACTTCTTCAAAAAAGAGAAATATTGGAAGACATTTTTAAAATCAAATAAATATTTATTTGGATTTTATTTGAGATTTTAATTGAATTAGAAAAATATGCATTATTTTAAAATTGTATATTTAGGCCAGAAAAATATTCACTTTGTTCTAAATATTTTATTTAGATGGTGAAATTGTTTTTGTCATTTTTGGAATTTTTTTATATTTTATTAGGATTTTCTTCGATGGAATTAAAAAAAAACTTTTCCGCCCGACTGGGCAGGAGGCCCAGCCGAGCCGGGCCGCAGCCCGCACTGCGCCGCCTCCCTCGCCGACTCGGGACGGGAGTCCCGAGGTTCGCCGCCGCTGTCGCCGTGTCCGGCTCGGACACGAGCCACCGCCGCCTCCTCCCGCAAGGCAAGCCCACCCCGGCCCCTTTATATATCAACGCCCCACCGCCCTCTCCTCCCCTAGCCGCCACGCCGCCTCCCGCACTCCACCGCGCCGCCGCCCCGCGCCAGATCCCGCCGGAGCCGCCGCCCGCCGCCCGTTGACTGGTATAAAAACCGCTCCGGTTCACCGGTTCGCTTCGTTTTTTTCGGTTTTTGCTTTCTAGATCGGTTTAATTTTTAGGGTTAGGGTTTTTCTTGATCGGATCTATTTAGCGAACGTTCACCCGAATGTCTCTGTTCACGAACGCGTTCATCCATTCATCCCTGTTAGCGAATGTTCGTTTGTTAGTCTTTTTCTTTTTATTTTATTTTCGGCCAGGGACCTATCCACGATTATTTTTATTGCAGATTAGCCCCTGATCTTCAAACCTCGCAACTTTTTGCTCGCTTGTCCAAGTTCAGTGAAACCAACGCCAAAATCTTCGACTCGAACCCCTCTTTCCAGTTAATCAACTTGAACATGGTTTGACAAATTAAAATTTGGTTGTAAGAAGATTTGAATTCGAACTTCTTTTGATCGTGGTTTGAGTTTCGTAGCTCCGATTCGATTGATTCTTTTTGCAAATCGAAGCTCTTCAGTTGAACGTTCAGTTTGCATCTTTTTATTTGAGTTTTACACTTGCATCTATGCTTGAGTGCTTATGTATGCTATTGTTTGTTTGCGATAGAATTTTCAGAGTGCGAAGCATGCTACTACGAGTCTCTAGGGTTTGCAGATCGTCAGCAAAGCAAGTAATACTTTGATCATACCCCTTTATTACCCAGTTTTTATGCATTAGTTTCAACCCTCAAACATTGCATGAGTAGGAATTGTTTAACATGTGGGTATTGGGAAGTTGATGATGAGGTAGAACCTATTGCCCTGCTTACACTGCTATGCTATGCTCGTAGACGTGGTTTGGTTTGAGAGAATTCATGACAGATGTGAGAGTTATTGTTAAACTAAGGTTTAAACTTAAGGTGTCTACTTTAATACACATCTAGGTGGATTGGTTGGGGCACCCTGGGCATACTAGTGGATTGCCCGGACACCTGGGGAATCCAGTGTTGTCCAAGGAGATCCCGGGGTATCCGTGTGATCATCCTATGGTTCGCCACCCAGGCTCAAAGGGATCATAAGATTATTCATGCTAGAAACTTCCATGTGCAGCCACAAGCCATTATGGGCTCTGGCATAGTTGAGTATGTTGTGTGACCTCTTTCAGTGGTAGACTAGCAGATGTAGGGGACGTAGGTGGTACGGTCTACCCATCGAAAGAGCTAATGCTTCTGAAACACTGTGTCTTGGTCATCCGTTTCTCAAACATCATGCAGTGCGAGAAATTTAACGGAGGAAATCGGGTCTTGTGGGAAAAGTGCACAAACCTCTTCAGAGTGTACAAACTAATCATGGTTAGCCGTGTCCCCGGTTATGGACATCTTGAGTATCTGGTACTTGAATTATTGATTTGATCTCATCACTCTAAACTAATTTTGTTGGGTTGTTAATTAATGTTTAATTGGGATTGAGATGGGGTTTCCATTCTCAATGTTTTCAACCAACTTTGTAGTTAAATAAAATATATTCCTATGCAGTAGGGAAAATTGGCTTTACGCAAAAATGTTAACCATAGAGCCTCCACCAACCATATATGCATGTAGCTATAGTTGTTGTCTTGTTCATTGCTCTACAGTATTATTTTGCCAGCATATTCCATGTGCTGACCCATTTCGGGCTGCAACATATTATGTTGCAGACTTTTCAGACAAAGAGTAAGGTGCGCTAGGTCATTATCGTGCACTCAGCTATGCCGTTGGAGTTGATGGACTCATTTACCTTCGATGCTTCCGCAGTTATCTTATTTAGATGGCCTTAAGCCATATTATTGTAATAAGTTCTCTTTTGAGACATGCACTCTGTTATAAATCCTTCAAGTATTGTGTGTGTCAGCATTACCGATCCAGGGATGACACTTATGCACGGAGATTTGACCGTTTGAGGTCGGATCGCTACAAGATGGTATCAGAGCACACGCTAACTGTAGGACACGACCACTAAGATAAGCGATAGGTCACTCTTCTCTACTCATTTCTAACTCCTCTGCATTTTCCACTCTATAGATGGCGTACCCGAGGAACAACTTTGCTTAACCGGATGAAGACACACCATTTGGACGACACTTGAAGGAAGTCACTAGGCACCTGAACATCGGAATACCAAGCTTCACCGGGACCTACACCGCCACTTTACCAGAAGAGAGCGTTGGATGATTCGAGTTCATGTTCCAGGAAGGACATTCATGCCTGTTATTGAGCCCATAGAGTTTTCCTTTGATGCACCAACCTGGAGTCTAGGAAAGAGCATGGTAGCCCACATCGCCATGGGACGCATCGGCGACGTCTACAACAAGGATCTTAAGGACACCATCTACCAGATATGTGGGCGCCGAGATGAGCAATGGGAGATGATCAGCACCAGGAGGGACAAGTCCATTGCAGCATTCATCCAGGAGTTAAACCAGCACATTCGCCGCCAGGAGAACCAAATGTGCGCCAGCATGATAGATCTGAAGAAGGTGATGACCAGGAACATGGAGCTTGAAGAGGAACTCAAGTCTACACGCGATGGATATGAGGAGGAAATTGTAGTGTTACTGGAGAAGAATGAAGACCTGAAGAAGAAGCTAGGAGTATTCATGGGAGACCCCGCGCCAGGAGATGACGACCATCCCGAGGACTACATCATCATCGACGACACCGACTCCGACCCCGACAGTAGTGAGGATGATTACGAAGACGAAGCTGGAGCAGATATCATGGAGTCTTCCACCGATCAAAATTTCTAGTTGACCACCATATTATCAGTAGTATTCCCCCATGTATATAGTAGTAGTCCGAGTATTTTGTAACGGTAGTTAGATCGTTTGTATGCCCTTGTTTGAATTGAGTGGTGTGGTATGAATCTGTTTGTCTCATGTGCATATGGGTAGTGCTTTCTCTTTAGATCTCATTCTATTCTAATCTCTCCCCTCTAAACCCATCAGATGCCTCTGAGACGTGACCCCGGATTTGTCTTCCCACCGGAGCTCACTCAGTTGATCCAACAGCAGAATGCCTTGATGCAGTTACTAGTTCAGAACCAAGGCAACAACAACAACAACAACAACAATAACAACAACAACAACAACAACCCACCGCCACCACCTTTAGTTGACAACTTAGCCCGTTTTCTCAGGTTGAATCCGCCGGTGTTTTCTAGTAGCACCGAGCCGATAGTTGCAGATGACTGGCTCCGCAGGATTGGAAGGGAGCTGACCACCGCAGGTTGCATAGATGCTGAGAAAGTGTGTTTCATCGCACACCAACTGGATGGACCGGAAGCCTCATGGTGGGAGAATTACACGGCCACTTTTCCCATAGCCAATGTCACATGGGATCAGTTTCAGCAGGCGTTCTACACAGCACACGTCTCAACTGGAGCTATGAGCATGAAGAAGTGTGAGTTTCGCAACTTACGCCAAGGACATCGTACTGTGGGGCAATACGTGGATGAGTTCAGCAAGTTAGCTCGTTATGCCCCGGATGATGTGGCCACAGATGCCGCGAAGTAGGAGAAGTTTATGGAAGGGCTGAATGATGAGCTGAGTATGCAGTTAATGGTGGCAACATTCACCAATTACCAAGAGTTGGTAGACAGGGCTCTTATGATTGAAGGGAAGCAGCGGTAGATAGAGAGCCGCAAAAAGAAGTATGGATAAGGGAAGTATAATTCTGGAGCTCAGCAGAAGCCTCGCTTTACCTCAAACTCGGGAGGACACACACCATAATCATGGAGGCCACACTCATAATGGAGGAAGTTCACATAACCACAATGGCCCCAAGAATGGGAATGGAGCAAGCAGCAACCAGAACCGTTCCAACCCAGCAACACCCGCTAAGAAGGATTTGAGTCATGTCACCTGTTACAAGTGCGGGAAGACTGGGCACTACGCCAACGATTTTTCTGAGCTGAAGAATGGAAACGGCAATGGAAGCTCTGGGAAGAAGCCCAATCCCTTCACCAGAGGTCAGGTGAACCACATCAACGTGTAGGAGGTTGAAGATCAGCCTGACGCAGTGATTGGTAATTTTTTGGTTAAGTCGTTTACCGCACTCGTTCTTTTTGATACTGGTGCATCACATTCATACATATCAAGGGGATTTGTGGACAAGTTTAAGTTACCCATGTTAGTAAGCTCGCCAGGAGCAGCCCGATGGTGTGATCGATTACCCTTAACCATTGGTAGCCATGTTTTCCCCTCAGATCTAATAATTTTGGAGTCACAAGGATTGGATATAATACTAGGCATGGATTGGCTATTGAAGTATGGAGGAAACATTTATTGCGCTAGTGAGTCGATACTTCTCACCACCCGTAAGGGAAAAAGGATTAAGTATGTATCCAGGCATGCGCCGAGGAGAACCCAAGTGAATTCCCTCTCAGGAGTTGTTCAGGAGGAAGTGCCTGTAGTGATGGATTACCCGGATGTATTTCTAGAAGAACTACCAGGCATGCCGCCGGATCGAGACATAGAGTTTTTAATAGAGTTGTTGCCAGGCACCGGACCAAAATCAAAGAGGCCCTACCAGATGCCTGCAAATGATTTGGAGGAAATTAAGAAGCAGATTAAGGAGTTATTGGAGAAAGGTTACATTCGACGAAGTTCGTCACCGTGGGGAGCCCTAGTGCTATTGGTTGAGAAGAAGGATGGATCTTTAAGAATGGTTGTTGATTATCATGCATTGAATGAAGTAACGATCAAGAACAAGTACCCATTACCGATGATCAATGATTTGTTTGACCAGCTGCAAGGAGCTATAGTATTTTCCAAGATTGATCTGCGATCAGGATACCACCAGCTGAACATTCGAGAACGGGATATACCTAAGACAGCTTTCACCACAAGGTACTGGCTATATGAGTTATATGAGTACACAGTCTTGTCATTTGGATTGACTAATGTCCCCGCCTATTTCATGAGTATGATGAATAAGGTGTTCATGGATTTCTTGGATAAGTTTGTTGTGGTGTTCATTGATGATATTTTGGTATACTCGAAGAATGAAGAAGAGCACAAGGAGCATTTGCGTTTAGTTCTCGAGAAGCTCAGGGAACATCAACTATATGCCAAGTTCAACAAATGTGAGTTTTGGTTGAAGGAAGTTGGATTCCTTCGACATGTTATATCAGGAGAGGGCATAGCAGTAGACCCTACCAGGGTTCAGTCAGTCACTGATTAGTTGTCACCCACCTCAGTAGGAGAGATCTGTAGTTTTCTCGGACTAGCGGGTTATTACCGGAGATTCATTGAATTTTTTCCCAAGATTGCGAAGCCCATGACGGAGTTGTTGAAGAAGGACACCAAGTTCAAGTGGACCGAAGAATGTGAGGGTAGTTTTCAGGAATTGAAGAAACGTTTGGTTCCAGCCCCAGTGCTGATTCTTCCGGACATACGCAATGATTTCCAACTGTATTGCGACACTTCTCGCCAAGGACTTGGAGGTGTACTTATGCAGGACGGAAGAGTTGTTTCATATGCCTCACGTCAACTTCGACCGCAAGAGTTGAATTATGCCACGCATGATTTGGAGTTAGCAGCCGTAGTACATGCGCTCAAGACCTGGAGACATTTTCTTATTGGAAACCGTTGTGATGTGTACACGGATCACAAGAGTTTGAAGTACATTTTCACTCAGAAGGAGCTGAATCTCAGGCAAAGGAGATGGTTGGAGCTAATAAAGGATTATGATATGAAGTTGCATTATCATCCAGGAAAGGCCAATGTCGTAGCAGACGCTTTGAGCCGGAAGAGTTATGTCAATACCCTCGTAAGCGGACGATTACCGCAGGAGTTAGTTGACGATCTCAAGGAACTCCGTTTGGAGATAGTTCCAAGAGGTTTTGTTGCAGCAATGGAAGTTCAGTCTACATTATTGGGAAAGATTCGGGAAGCTCAAAAGGATGATAAGGAGATTATTTAGATAAAGGAGAAGATGAGCAAAGGAAAAGCCAAGGGTTTTTGTGAGGATGAGCACGAAAACTTATGGTTTGAGGATCGTGTATATGTACCCAATAACGCAGAGATCAGGAAGTTAATACTTCAGGAGGCTCATGACTCACCATACTCGATTCACCCCGGAAACACCAAGATGTATTTGGATTTGAAGGAGCGTTTCTGGTGGACAGGTATGAAGAAGGATATTGCCGAGTATGTATCCGTATGTGATGTATGTCAGAGAGTGAATGCAGAACATCAGAAGCCAGCAGGATTACTGCAGCCTATGCCGATACCCGAATGGAAGTGAGACAAGTGGCATGGATTTTATCACAGGATTACCCAAGACTCGATCAGGATATGATTCTATCTGGGTAGTAGTCGATCGCTTGACCAAAGTGGCTCACTTTATCCCAGTGAAAACCACGTATACAAGCGCGACGTTGGCCAAGATATATATGACCAGGAATCGTATGTCTGCATGGAGTTCCGAGTACCATTGTATCAGATAGAGGAACACAGTTTACCTCGAAGTTTTGGAATCAGCTGCACCGTACTTTGGGTACCAGGCTAGGGTTCAGTACAACCTTTCATCCGCAGACAGATGGACAGACCGAGAGGGTCAATCAGATTCTGGAGGACATGTTGAGAGCTTGTGCATTTGATTATGGATCCAGTTGTGATGATAATTTCTTTACGCGAAGTTCCCATACAACAACAGTTATCAAGATAGTTTGAAGATGGCACCTTTCGATGCTTTGTATGGGAGAAGGTGCAAGACACCGTTAATGTGGGATGAAGTTGGAGACCGTCAGTTGTTTGGACCAGATTTAATTAAGGAGTCCGAAGAGAAGGTCAAGTTGATTCGCGATAGACTTAAAGTAGCTCAGTCCAGGTAGAAGAGTTATGCCGATACAAAACGCAAGGAGGTAGTCTATGAAATTGGAGACAGGGCGTATCTTCGTGTGTCACCACTTCGAGGAGTTAAACGATTTGGAGTTAAGGGAAAGTTAGCCCAAGATTTGTAGGACCATACCGAGTTTTGGAGCGTATGGGAGAAGTGGCCTACAAGTTGGAGTTACCTGAAGGACTGTCAGGAGTTCATGATGTGTTTCACATTTCCCAGTTAAAGAAGTGCCATGCTGAGATGGCCGATATTCCTCTGAGAGATACAGTGCCCCTGGAAGCAATTCAGTTGGATAGTGATCTGACCTACGAGGAGAAACCCGTCAAGATTCTCGAGTTTGCCAGCCGAGTTACGGGCAGCAAGGATATCAAGTTTTGCAAAGTTCAGTGGAGCCACCAAACCGAGGATGAAGCCACCTGGGAACGAGAGGAAGATCTACGGAAAGACCACCCACACCTATTTTCTAGCCAACCTGAATCTCGAGGGCGAGATTCATCTTAAGGGGGGTATGTTTGTAACATCCCAATTTTCAATTTGGATGTTATACATAGGTCATCATATGCATATCATATTTTATTTGCATTTTGGTTGGGATCCTATAAATCTTAAGCAACTCAAGGACCCAAGGAGAGAGTTGGGGATTTCATAAATTTTCATATTTGAATTTTTCTCAAATTTGAAAAGAGGATCAATTTGGTTTTAATATTTTTCTCTCCGAATATTTCTAATATTAATTTTTAAAGAGAGAAGATAATATGACTTCTTAAAAAAAGAGGAATATTGGAGGAATTTTTTTAAAATCAATTAAATATTTTATTTGGATTTTATTGAAGATTTTATTTGAATTAGAAAATATGCAATATTTTAAAATTGCGTTTTTAGGCCAGAAAAATGTTCACTTTGTTCTAAATATTTTATTTTAGACGGTGAAAATTGTTTTTGGCATTTTTAGAATTTTATAATATTTTAGTAGGATTTTCTTCGACGGAATTAAAAAAAAACTTTTCCACCCGACTGGGCCGGAGGCCCAGCCGAGCCGGGCCGCAGCCCGCAGCGCGCCGCCTCCCTCACCGACTCAGGACGGGAGTCCCGAGGTTCGCCGCCGCTGCCGGCGGGTCCCGCAACGCAAGCCCTCCTGGCCCCTTTATATATCGCCGCCCCGCCGCCCTCTACTCCCCAAGCCGCCGCGCCGCCTCTCGCACTCCACCGCGCCGCCGCCGCTTTTAGCCGCGGCCGCCGCCCGCACCGGATCACGCCGGAGCCGCCGCCTGCCGCCGTTGGCCCGCCGCCCGTTAACCTGTATAAAAACCGCTCCGGTTCGCCAGTTCGCTTCGGTTTTTTTGGTTTTCGCTTTCTAGATCGGTTTAATTTTTAGGGTTAGGGTTTTTCTCGGTTTTTCTCGATCGGATCTATTTAGCGAACGTTCACCCGAACGCCTCTGTTCATGAACGTGTTCATCCGTTCGTCCCTGTTAGCGAGCATTCATTTGTTAGTCTTTTTCTTTTTATTTTATTTTCGGCTAGGGACCTATCCGTGATTATTTTTATTGCAGATTAGCCCCTGATCTTCAAACCCTCGCAACTTTTTGCTAGCTTGTCCAAATTCAGTGAAACCAACGCCAAAATCTTTGTCTCGAACCCCTCTTTCCAGTTAATCAACTTGAACATGGTTTTGACAGATTAAAGTTGGGTTGGAAGCAGATTTGAACTCGAACTTCTTTTGATTGTGGTTTGAGTTTCGTAGCTCCGATTCGATTGATTCTTTTTGCAAATCGAAGCTCTTCAGTTGAACTTTCAATTTGGATATTTTTATTTGAATTTTACCCTTGCATCTATTCTTGAGTGCTTATGTATGGTATTGTTTGTTTGCGATAGAATTTCCGGAGTGCGAAGCGTGCTACTACGAGTCTCTAGGGTTTGCAGATCGTCAGCAAAGCAAGTAACACTTTGATCATACCCCTTTATTACCCAGTTTTTATGCATTAGTTTCAACCCTCAAACATTGCATGAGTATGAATTGTTTAACATGTGGGTATTGGGAAGTAGATGATGAGGTAGAACCTATTGCCCTTTATTTCAAACCCTGGGAGTTACTTCTACGTTATGCTTACACTGCCATGCTATGCTCGTAGACGTGGTTTGGTTTGAGAGAATTCATGACAGATGTGAGAGTTATTTTTAAACTAAGGTTTAAACTTAAGGTGGCTACTTCAATACACATCTGGGTGGATTGGTTGGGGCACCCTAGGGATACCAGTGGATTGCCCGGACACCTGGGGAATCCAGTGTTGTCAAAGAAGATCTCGGGGTATCCGTGTGATCATCCTATGGTTCGCCACCCAGGCACAAAGGGATCATAAGATTATTAATGCTAGAAACTTCTGTGTGCAGCCACAAACCATTATGGGCTCTGGCATAGTTGAGTATGTTGTGTGACTTCTTTCAGTGGTAGACTAGCAGATGTAGGGGATGTAGGTGGTACGGTCAACCCATCGAAAGAGCTAATGCTTCTGAAAGACTGTGTCTCAGCCATCCTTTTCTCAAACATCATGCAGTGCGAGAAATTTAACGGAGGAGATCAAGTCTTGTAAGAAAAGTGTGCAAACCTCTGCAAAGTGTACAAATTAATCATGGTTAGTCGTGTCCTCGGTTATGGACATCTTGAGTATCTGGTACTTGAATTATTGATTTGATCTCATCACTCTAAACTAATTTTGTTGGGTTGTTAATTACTGTTTAATTGGGATTGAGATGGGGTTTCCATACTCAATGTTTTCAACCAACTTTGTAGTTAAATAAAATATATTCCTAGGTAGTAGGGAAAAATTGGCTTTACGCAAAAATGTTAACCATAGAGCCTCCACCAACCATACACTACTGGAATCAGCTAATTTTCCATCTGTCAGCTCTTTGCCGTCTGCTAGCTGACGGCAAAGAAGCTCTTTGCCATCAGCTACCCAAAAGAAGACGGCAAAGAAAAGGCTGACGGCAAAGAAGCTCTTTGCCATCCGCCAACTCTTTGCCGTCCGCCAGCAGACGACAAAGAATCTTTGCCGTCCGCTGGCGGACGGCAAAGAGTGTGGTGGCCCCCACCCCCCGCTCGTTTGAAAAAATCTTAACGGCCCACCTCTTTGCCGTCCGCTAGCAGACGGCAAAGAGGCAAAAAGGCGGACGACAAAGGCTGGCGGACGGCAAAGAGGGCACTTGACTAACGGCAGGTACCCCCCGCCCGTTACTCACTTCCTCCTCGCCCTTCTCCTCCCACCCCGCCGCCGCCGCCGCTGCCCGCCGCCGCCGCCGCCCCACCGCCCCGGCTCCCCGCCGCCCCACCGCCCCGCCGCCCCACCGCCCCGCCGCCCCACCGCCCCGGCCCCCCGCCGCCCCGCCGCCCCGGCCCCCCGCCGCCCCGGCCCCCCGCCGCCCCAGGCAGCCTCCTCCACCGCCCCGCCCCGGCCCCCCGCCGCCCGGCCCCCCCCGCCGCCCCGGCCCCCCGCCGCCCGGGCCCCCGCCGCCCCGCCTCCTCCACCGCCCCGCCCCGGCCCCCCGCCGGCCGGGCCCCCGCCGCCCTGCCTCCTCCACCGCCCCGCCCCGGCCCCCCGTCGCCGGCCCCTCCCCGACCCGTCGCCGCCCCCCACAGTGAGCCCCTCCCATTTTTTTCTTCTGTTTTTTTGTTTTTCTTTTCTGTTTAGATAAGGTTTTTTAGTTTAAGTTTTTTCAGTTTAGAATTAATTAGTTTAGGTTATTTAGTTTAATTAGTTTAGGTTTATTTAGTTTAAATAGTTTAGTTTTAATTAGTTTAGGTTTTTAGTTTAGGTTTAGGTTAAGTAGAAGGGGGAAGAACAAGAAGAAGAAGAAGAAGAGGAGGAGGAGGAGGAGGAGGAGGAGGAGGAGAAAGAAGAAGAAGAAGAAGAGGAGGAGGAGGAGGAGGAGGAGGAGGAGAAAGAAGAAGAAGAAGAAGAACAAGAAGAACAAGAACAAGAAGAAGAAGAAGAAGAAGAAGAAGGGGGGTGAGAAGAAGTAGAAGAATGAGAAGAAGTAGAAGTAGTAGAAGAATGAGAAGACCCCCTGACCCCCCAACCCCGACACCACACCCCGACACCCGACCCCGACTCCACCCCGACACCCGACCCCCTAACCCCCTGACCCCGACACGACACCCCGACCCCCCGACCCCCCTAACCCCCTGACCCCGACACGACACCCCGACCCCCCGACCCCGAAACAGCACCCCGACCCCGACACGGCACCCCGACACCGACACGGCACCCCGACACCGACACGACACCCCGACCCCCGACACGACATCCCCGACACCGCGACACCCCGACCCCGAGACCCCGACCCCGACACCCCGACCCCGAGCCTGACCCGACACCCCGACCCCGACATCGACACGGCACCCCGACCCCGACCCGGCACCCCGACCCGACACCCCGACCCCGACACGGCACCCCGAGACCGACACGACACCCCGACCCCCGACACCTCCCGAAAAGGTGTTCTTTGGCCTTCCAGAAGCCGACAGGGTCATATATTTGTGAATTATTAGTTAGGTCATATATCTTTCGATTTTGTTATGAAAAACATCATATATAATTGTGTTGATCGGGTAGTTTTAAATGTGCAGTTGTTTCATCGCTGCGAGGTTTGGTGTTCGACGACCTCGCCGTGCGTTTGACGAGCTCTGCCCCTTCGTTCATGGGTGAGCACAAATGACATGTCCTCCTCCCCCATTAATTATTTGATCTATTCCGATGAAACTTGATAGCTAGATATATATGTGTCTTGAATCATCAGTATGCGTAACCAATATGTGTCTCCCGTTCGAAAGCGTCATAGTTATAAATATGCATGCATTTGCATATTTATAACCTTGATTCTTTCGAATTGTCCAACGCTATCCATGGACAGCCCGAGTATGTTTAGATTGGGTTCGTTTTCCCATATGCTTTGCTCCGGATCCGACGCATAAATTTCGTCAGTGCCTCCCCTGTTGTTCTCCGGGTACACATCCTCTCTGTTTATTGGAGAGACGTGTATCAGGAGAACAGCGGGGAGGTGCTGCCGAAATTTTGCGTAGGATCCGGGGCATAGCATGGGAAAATGAACCCAATCTAAACATACTCGGGTGGGATTAGGACCTATCATTACCTATTAGAGTGTAGGTTGCATGGACGTAATAAAATTGACAAAGTAGATCAACTGATGAATACATACATGGTGAATTATATATATATATTTGTTGTGTGTCTAGTAGCTCTGAAAGTCAAGATGAGTGATCGTGCGTGGATGTACACCGGTCACACTGGTCAAAACAAATGGAGCACTGAATGGTTCACAAAAACCAAGGGGTTTGTGCGAGCCGCATTTGCAAATGGCCAGAGGAAAACCTGGTGCCCCTGTTTACGGTGCGGCAATTGGGAAAAGAGGACAGAGGCTGAAATGGGCAAACACCTGCAGAAGAGTGGTTTACGCCCGATTATACGGTGTGGACATTTCATGGTGAGTCTGCCCAACGTGACCGAGCTGAGGTGGATCGTCGTCGCACCGACGAGCATGGTACCGGGATGGAAAACATGGTGCAAGACTTTGATGATGCTCGGGATTCGGACGAGGAGATGGAGGAATCTGCGAAGGCCTTCAATGAAATGTTGGAGTCTTCAAAACGTCCGCTCCATGAGCACACTGAGCTTTGTCAGTTGGATGCCATCTCACAAGTAATGGCTCTGAAGGCTCAGTTCAACTTGGGCAGAGAATGCTACGATGCAATGATGACAATATTTGGACACTTTCTACCCAAAGGCCATGTAATGCCTGCAAACCTGTACCAGTCGGACAAAATCCTCCGTGCACTGAAGATGCCCTATGATAAGATACATGCCTGTGAGAAAGGATGTGTCTTGTTTAGGCTTGACTATGCGGACTTGAACTATTGTCCCATTTGCATGTCTTCCAGGTATGTTGTGGTAGACAACGGTATGGGTGAGAAAACACAGACCAAAATCCCCGTTAGTGTTCTTCGGTATATGCCAATCGTACCAAGACTTCAACGTCTTTTCATGGTCGAAGAGACGGCCAGACAGATGACATGGCACAAAACGGGCAAAAGAACCAAACTAGATGCAGATGGGAATCTGATGATTGTACACACATCGGATGGTGTTGCGTGGAAAAAGTTTGATGAATTACATGGTGAGAAAGCGGCAGATCCGAGGCATCCTCGAGTCGGCATCAGCACGGATGGGTTCAGTGTGTTTGGTATGACGGCAGCCCAATACAGTTGTTGGCCCGTATTTGTCTTTCCACTCAATCTCCCCCCCGGACAGATTATGCAAAGAAAGAACATTTTCCTGACGTTGATAATTCCAGGGCCCAACTATCCGGGGAAAAATATGAATGTGTACATGCAACCGCTTAAGGACGAATTGCAAGAAGCCTGGGATAATGGGTTCAAGACATACGATGCCTATAGCAAACGGAACTTCATAATGCGTGTCTGGTACATGTACTCGATGCATGACTTGCCGGCGTATGCGCTATTCGTTGGCTGGTGTGTGCATGGAAGGTTCCCGTGCCCCACATGCAAGGGAGCTCTTGAGTTTCGTTTGCTTCAGGCCGGTCGCAAGTTTTCTTGCTTCGACATGCATAGACAGTTCCTGAATCCTCGCCATAAGTTCAGGAAAGACAAGAAGAACTTCATCAGAGGTAGAGTTGTCAAAAACTCTGCACCACATGCATTGACAGGCCAACAGACCCTGGATCAGTTAAACGCTCTCGAGCCAGATCCAGAGCGTCCAGGGTACTTCAAGGGGTATAATTCTAAGCACGCCTGGACTCACAAAACATGCTTATGGGATCTGCCTTACTTCAAAGACCTCCTTTGCCCACACAACATCGACGTGATGCACACTGAGAAGAATATCGCCGAGGCACTTTTTGGTACATTGTTCGGCATAGATGGGAAGTCAAAGGATAATACTAAGGCTAGAGTCGATCTGGAGGCGCTATGTGATAGGCCGTTACAAAACATGAAAGAACCGAAAGGAAAGCAGAACTGGACAAAGCCAAAGGCATGGTTCAATCTTGGAAGGCCAGCTATGAGGGAAATTATCTTGTGGGTGAAAATGCAGTTGATGTTCCCCGATGGGTATGCAGCGAATCTACAGAGGGGAGCCAGTCTTGATAAATTGAAGATATTTGGTCTCAAGAGTCATGATTGGCACATATGGATTGAGCGGGTAATGCCGGTGATGTTGCGTGGCTTCATCCCTGAGGATGAATGGCTAGTACTGGCAGAACTCAGCTATTTCTTCCGTGTTCTTTGTGCGAAAGAACTATCGCCTGGCATGCTAGAAGAAATGGAAGAGTTGGCGCCGGAGTTGATCTGCAAGTTAGAGAAGATCTTTCCACCGGGCTTCTTTAATCCAATGCAACATTTGATTTTGCATCTCCCGACCGAGGCAAGATTGGGGGGGCCCGTGCAAAATCGTTGGTGCTACCCACCCCGCTCCTACACCTCCCTGATCACGGTAAGTTTCTCTAGTGTTTTGCTTAACAAATGCATAAAGACCTAGACTTAGCTTTATTTCCTCCAATATGCTTACCATAATGACCTAGAGTTAGCTTATTTTCCTCCAAAATGACCCATTTTACCTAGGTTAGCTTATAAATGATGCAGTTCATCCAAGTTAGCTAAAAAATGACCCATTTTACCTAGATTAGCTCCTAAATGATCCATTTTACCTACGTTAGCTTTAAAATGGCCCATTTCACCTAGGTTAACTCCAAAATGACCCATCTTACCTAGGTTATCTCATAAACGATCCATTTCAACTAATTTAGCTCATAAACGATCCATTTGACCTAAGTGAGCTAAAAAACGATCCATTTCACCTAAATTAGCTCTTAAACGATCCATCTCACCTAAGTTAGCTCAAAAAGATCCATTTCAACTAAATTAGCTCATAAATGATCCATTTCACCTAAGTTAGCTAAAAAACGATCCATTTCAACTAAATTAGCTCAAAAATGATCCATTTCAACAAAGATAGCTCAAAAACGATCCATTTCAACTAAGCTAGCTCAAAAACGATCCATTTGACCTAAGTGAGCTAAAAAACGATCCATTTCACCTTAGTTACCTCAAAAACGATCCATTTCACCTAAGTGAGCTAAAAAACGATCCATTTCTAACTTTCTTATTTTGCCATTTTGCAGATTTCATTATTTGCTGGATGGAGTGCTTGTTCTACTCTTCTTGTTCTTGTCTTCTCATTCTTGTCTTCTCATTCTAGTCACCTTAGCTATGGAGTACTTGTTTATGTATGGATGGAACTTGTTTATGTATGAAATGATGGATGGAACTTGTTTATGTATGAAATGATGGATGGAACTTGTTTATGTATGAAATGATGTATGAACTTGTTTATGTGATGAATGCCTGTGAAATATATCTATATGTCATATATATTTTCTGTGCAAATTGTGGGATTTAATAAAAAACAGAAAAAAACCCAATATGCAGGCTCTTTGCTGTCTGCCACAGACGGCAAAGGCCTCTTTGCCGTCTGCGGCGGACGGCAAAGAAGCCACATGGCAGCCAACTGTGCTTCCTGGGAGCTGACCCATTTGGTCAGTTTGCCTACAGTGGCAGATGGCAAAGAACCTGCACTTTGCCATTAGTGGCAGACGGCAAAGACCAGAGAAATTTTGCCGTCAGCGGCGGATGGCAAAGGTCTGTCGTTAGCCACTTAACGGACTGACAGCGCAATTATTGTCGTCCGCCCTCTTTGCCGTCCGCCGCAGACGGCAAAGAGCCTTTGCCGTCCGCCGCCAGGAAGCAGACGGCAAAGCAGCTGTTTACCGTAGCCTTCTTTGCCGGAGCCTTTTGCCGTCCGCGGCTGACGGCAAAGGTCTTTGCCGTCCGCCTTTCGAGCCTTTGCCGTCCGCCGTGGCAGACGGCAAAGTAGCTGTTTCCTGTAGTGATATATGCATGTAGCTATAGCTGTTGTCTTGTTCATTGCTCTACAGTGTTATTTTGCCAGCATATTTCGTGTGCTGACCCATTTCGGGCTGCAACGTATTATGTTGCAGACTTTTCAGACAAAGAGTAAGGTGCGCTAGGTCGTTGTCGTGCACTCAGCTATGCCGTTGGAGTTGATGGACTCATTTACCTTTGATGCTTCCGCGGTTATCTTATTTAGATGGCCTTAAGCCATATTATTGTAATAAGTTCTCTTTTGAGACATTCGATGTAATAAGTGTGTGATTGCACTCTGTTATAAATCCTTCAAGTATTGTGTGTGTCAGTGCTACCTCTTGAGCACTGCGTTGGTTTTCCCTTGAAGAGGAAAGGGTGATGCAGCAAAGTAGCGTAAGTATTTCCCTCAGTTTCTGAGAACCAATGTATCAATCCAGTAGGAGGCCACGCACGAGTCCCTCGCACCTACACAAACAAATAAATCCTCGCAACCAACGCGATAAGGGGTTGTCAATCCCTACACGGTCACTTACGAGAGTGATATCTGATAGATTTGATAAGATAATATTTTGGGTATTTTTGTGATAAGATACAAAATAAAATAAAAGCAAAATAAAAGGCAACAGAAATAGCTAAGTGTTGAAAGATTAATATGATGGAAAATAGACCCGGTAGCCATAGGTTTCACTAGTGGCTTCTCTCTAGAGCATAAGTATTTACGGTGGGTGAACAAATTACTGTTGAGCAATTGACAGAATTGACCATAGTTATGAGAATATCTAGGTATGATCATGTATATAGGCATCACGTCCGAGACAAGTAGACCGACTCCTGCCTGCATCTACTACTATTACTCCACACATCGACCGCTATCCAGCATGCATCTAGAGTATTAAGTTCATAAGAACAGAGAAATGCTTTAAGTAAGATGACATGATGTAGAGGGATAAACTCATGCAATATGATACAAACCCCATCTTTTTATCCTCGATGGCAACAATACAATACGTGCCTTGCTACCCCTACTGTCACTGGGAAAGGACACCGCAAGATTGAACCCAAAGCTAAGCACTTCTCCCATTGCAAGAAAGATCAATCTAGTAGGCCAAACCAAACTGATAATTCGAAGAGACTTGCAAAGATAACCAATCATACATAAAAGATTTAGAAGATTCAAATATTGTTCATAGATAAACTTGATCATAAACCCACAATTCATCGGTCTCAACAAACACACCGCAAAAGAAGATTACATCGAATAGATCTCCACGAGAGAGGGGGAGAACATTGTATTGAGATCCAAAAAGAGAGAGGAAGCCATCTAGCTAATAACTATGGACCCGAAGGTCTGAGGTAAACTACTCACACTTCATCGGAGAGGCTATGGTGTTGATGTAGAAGCCCTCCGTGATCGATGCCCCCTCCGGCGGAGCTCCGGAACACGCCCCAAGATGGGACACTACAAAAAAAGACACATCCGTGACATTTTGGGCTGAACAAAAAAATTTCTGTCATACATATGACACTTCTATGATGATAATTGTGACAATACCCGGTATCATCATAGATGTGGTGGGCTCCTACTTCTATGACAAAAAATCATGACAGAAAATGGGCTTTTCGTCCTGGGCGGGCCGGAGACGCAGCTGCATGACATTCTTTGGGCCATCCATGACGGAAAAAACCGTGGTAGAAGCGAGGGCGAGGAAAATTTTGGGGAGTTCCCGGTTACGGTGGGAGGTCGGGGGCCGAGCGATGCTCGTTTCTCTCGTACACGTACTCGCGTGTGTGTGAGGCGTTGGCTCTAACTGAACCCGAGCGAGGCGTTGGGCTCTAACTAAACCCGAGTGATTGCACTGCAGGCTACGCGTTACTGAACCCGAGTGATCGATCGATGGCTGTTAACTGAACCCGATCGAGCGATTCCATCGCTACTGCTGCTAACTGAAGCTGATCGATGCTGCCTCTGGATGAATAGTGAGCGTTGCTGGGGGGTTTGGATGAACAGTTCCCGGTGGGGGTGGATGAACAGGACCCCGTGGTGTTGCCTCTGGATGAACAGGACCCCGATCGATCGAGCCGGTTGGGGCTGGATGAACAGGACCCCGTGCAGGGCAGGATGAACAGGACCACCCCGTGGAGGGCAGAATGAACAGTAGACGGTGGAGGGCTGGATGAACAGTAGCCCGTGGAGGGGTGGTTGAACAGGAGCCCGTGGAGAGGGCTGGTTGAACAGTAGCCAGTGGAGTAGCGCATGGTGGAGGCTGGATGAACAGGAGCCCGTGGATGAATAGTCGCAGGTGGAGGCTAGAGGAGGTTGACGGTGGATGAACAGTAGCCCGTGGAGGCGGGAGGGGGTCGACGGTGGAGATGAACAGTGTCCTGTGGAGTCCCGTTTTGCGGTACGCCACACCCCTCCCGATGAACAGGACCCCCGTTTCGACCGTAGCGCTCCAACACAAGTCCTTTTCCTCTGTTTTGCGGTACGCCACACCCCTCCCGATCAACAGGACCCCCGTTTCGACCGTAGGAGGTCCGTTTCCTCCGTTTTGCGGTACGCCAGACCCCTCCCGATGAACAGGATCCCGTTTCAAACGTGGCCGGTCGAACACAAGGCCGTTTCCTTCGTTCTGCGGTACGCCAGGCCTCGTTTCCATCGGTTGTTCTGTCCAAGCCCTCCCGATGAACATGACGACGCATTCCGTTCCGACCCAGCCGGTTGGCTCTCCATGAACACGACGACGACGCTGTTTCTCCGTTCCGACCCAGCCATGTACATGAGCCCTGGCCGTACGTATGCGCGAGTAGGCGTTCGAGACCCTGCCCATATGTACGTACGTGGCCGTATTTTCTTTCTTGCACACTGGCGGCTGTACGTACGTGTACATGCTACGTGCGCACCTCTACTACGACACGTGCGCGCCTCTACATCGACCAGTATGTACGTACACGTTCTTGACCAGAATGACAATGCTACGTAAGCTTCGACCAGGTGGGTCCCGACTGTCAGGCACTTCCTTGCCTGCGAAGATGTAGCTGGTGGGTCCCAGCAGTCAGGGGGGCGAATCGTTTTTTTGCCCGGACGCACTTCCTTGCGTGCGAAGATATAGCTGGTGGGTCCCAGCAGTCAGGGGGAACCGTTTTTTTCGTGAAATATAGTGGCCCATCCGGTGGGTCCCAGCTGTCAGGTGGAGGAATCATTATTTTCCGCGTAATAAGGAGGCACTTCCTTGCTGCGGCCGTGGACCCAGCTGTCAGCCTCTCCACGTACAGTCCACGTCCGATGGAAGTCGTTCGTTGACCACGTTGACCACGCCGCGCCGAGAGCACCAGGGCGGTGGACGACGGTGAGGCCTAGGAAGGGGACGGCGGGGAGCCGGGGAAGACGCGGCAGTGGAAGCCCGCGCGGAGAGTAGTACGAGGGTTCACTGGTTCGGCTGCGGTGTGAGGTTGCCGTCGCCGCAGGGCCTGGCCAGCGGTGGGAATAGTAGGGGGCGGTGAGGCCTCCGCGGCAGCATAACCGGCCACGGGAGGCAGGAGCATGCGGCACGACCGGCGCTGCTTTGGGCGGCTGGAGCAAGAAGACCAGAGGTCGAAGAAGCACTACGGCCTTTGGATGGACATCGTACGGTCACTAGAGCTAGAATCGTTCATATTGACTAAAGTTGACAAAGCCCCCCATCCCAATCAACTTAGTAGGCCCACAAGTCAGCCTCCCACCATGATGGGTCCCAGCTAGCAGGGGGAGTATTCATTTTTTTGTGCGTAATAAGGAGGCACTTCCTTGCGTGCGAAGATATAGCTGGTAGGTCCGGGCTGTTAGCGGCGGTAACGTTTTTTCACGAAATACAGAGGCCCTTTCGGCGGGTCCCTGATGTCAGGTGGAGGAATCATTATTTTGCGCGTAATAAGGAGGCATTTCCTTGCGTGGGTCTGTGGACCCAGCTGTCGGCCTCTCCACGTACAGTCCACTTCAGAGGCATGTCGGTCGTTGACCATGTTGGCCAGGCCGTGCCGAGAGCACCAGGGCGGTGGACGACGGCGAGGCCTAGGAAGGGAATGACACGGAGGCAAGGAAGACTCGGCAGTTGTTTCCCACGCGGAGGGGAGTACGACTGTACGAGGGTTTACTGGTTCGTCTGCCGTTGCCGGAGAATAACAGCAGGTGTGGGTGAGTAGAGGGATGGCTAGGCCAGCGATGGGAGTACGGTGGGGCGGTGAGGCCTGCGTGGCAGCACAGCCGGCTGCGGGGAGGAGGGAGCAGGCAGTCCCGCCGGCGCTTGTTTGAGCGGCTGGAGCAGGAAGAGCAGAGATTGAAGAAGCACGACGGCCGTGGGATGGACATCCAACAGTCAGTGCTTGTGCGTCAACCTTTTTTATTAGGAAAGCCTCAAATCTGTGAAAAATAGCATACAGCCCACCTGCCATTATTTCTAATAATTTACAGCCCATTTGCTAATTCTTAAGGTTTTTTTTGGAGCCCATATTCTTTTTGTTAGCATTACAGCCTATATTGTGGCCATGGTTAAAAAATTATACGAAATTTTGCATATTCCGGTGCGGTCCGAACTGTTTTTAATCCCGAAATTTCGACTCACATTCAAACTGATTTTAAAAATAAATGTATATCAATATAAAATCCAACAAATTCTCCACGCATAAAAATTAATGTAATTTAAAATCTTGAAATGAAAAAAAGATATTTGAAACTAATTGCCAGTTTGATGTGTTTTAAAAATATACAACCCATTTCTCGTTACTGATGGGCCATTTTCTCGGCCAGTCGAATGAAAGCTCTCCTTGTCTTGAAAGATTTGCAGCCCAACAGGCCTGACAAAGCGACTTACTTGGCAAATCACAAAAAAACTGGGCTGTGGCCGTGGACCCAGCTGTCAGCCTCTCCACGTACAGTACTCTTCCGATGGAAGTCGTTCCTTGACCACGTTGACCACGCCGCGTGGAGATCACCATGGCGGTGGATGACGGCGAGGCCTAGGAAGGCGACTGCGCCGAGCCGGGGAAGACGTGGCAGTGGAAGCCCGCGCGGAGAGGAGTACGAGGGTTCACTGGTTCAGCTGCGGTGTGAGGCTGCCGTCGCCGCAGGGCCTGGCCAGCGGTGGGAATAGTAGGGGGCGGTGAGGCCTCTGCGGCAGCACAGCCGGCCACGGGAGGCAGGAGCATGCGGCACGACCGGCGCTGCTTTGGGTGGCTGGAGCAAGAAGACCAGAGGTTGAAGAAGCACTACGGCCGTTGGATGGACATCGTACGGTCACTGAAGCTATAATCGTTCATATTGACTTAGTTGACAAAGCCCTTCGTCCCCGTCAACTTAGTAGGCCCACAAGTCAGCCTCCCACCAAGGTGGGTCCCAGCTAGCTGGGGGAGTATTCATTTTTTTGTGCGTAATAAGGAGGCACTTTCGGTGGGTCCGAGCTGACAGCGGGGGGGAACGTTTTTTTCGCGAAATACGGTGGCCCGTCCGGTGGGTCCCAGCAGTCAGGGGGAAACGATTTTTTCGCAAAATACTGGTGGCCCGTCTGGTGGGTCCCCGCTGTCAGGTGGAGGAATAATTATTTTCCGCGTAATAAGGAGGCACTTCCTTGCGGCTGCCGTGGAACCAGCTGCCAGCCTCTCCACGAATAGTACTCTTCCGATGGAAGTCGGTCGTTGACCACATTTACCACGCCGCGCCGAGAGCACCACGGCGGTGGATGACGGCGAGGCCTAGGAAGGGGACGACGCGGAGCCGGGCAAGACGCGGCAGTGGATGCCCACGCGGAGAGGAGTACGAGCGTTCACTGGTTTGGCTGCGGTGTGAGGCTGCCGTCGCCGCAGAATAACAGGGGGTGTGGGTGAGTGGAGGGATGGCCTGGCCAGTGGTGGGAGTAGTATGGGGGCGGTGAGGCCTCCGCGGTAGCACAGCCGGCCACAGGAGGCAGGAGCAGGCGGCACGCCCGACGCTGCTTTGGGCGGCTGGAGCAAGAAGACCAGAGGTTGAAGAAGCACTATGGCCGTTGGATGGACATCATACGGTCACTGGAGTATTGACTAAGTTGACAAAGCCCTCCATCCCCGTCAACTTAGTAGGCCCACAAGTCAGCCCAACAATATGGTGGGTCCCAGCTAGCAGGGGGGTATTCATTTTTTTGGGCGTAATAAGGAGGCACTTCCTTGCATGCGAAGATATAGCTGGTGGGTCCGACCTGTCAGCGGGGGGAACGCTTTTTTCGCGAAATACAGAGGCCCTTCCTGTGGGTCCTAGCTGTCAGGTGGAGGAATCATTATTTTGCGCGTAATAAGGAGGCATTTCCTTGTGTGCGGCCGTGGACCCAGCTGTCAGCCTCTCCACGTACAGTCCACTTCCGATGGATGTCGTTCATTGACCATGTTGACCAGGCCGCGCCGAGAGCACCAGGGCGGGGGACGACGGCGAGGCCTAGGAAGGAAACAACACGGAGCAAGGGAATACTCGGCAGTTGTTTCCCACGCGGAGGAGTACGAGGGTTTACTGGTTCGTCTGCCGTCGCCGGAGAATAATAGCATGTGTGGGCGAGTAGAGGGATGGCTAGGCCAGCGATGGGAGTACGATGGGCCATGAGGCTTGCGCGGCAGCATAGCCGGCCGCGAGAGGAGGGAGCAGGCAGTCCCGCCGGCGCTTGCTTGAGCGGCTGGAGCATGAAGAGCAGAGATTGAAGAAGCACGACAACCGTTGGATGGACATCCAACAGTCACTGCTCTCGTGTGTTGACTAAGTTGACAGGGCGTTGTGTGTGCGTCAACCTTTTTTTTATGAAAGCATACGCGTCAACCTGTAGTAGGCGCACAAGTCAGCCTCAAATCTGTGGAAAACAGCATACAACCCATCTACCATTATTTCTAATAATGTACAACCCATTTGCTCATTCTTAAGAATTTTTTTGGAGCCCATCTTCTTTTTGTTAGCATTACACCCCATATTGTGGCCACGGTTAAAAAGTATATGAAATTTTGCATATTTTGGTGCAGTCAACTGTTTTTATCCAGAAATATTGATTCACATTCAAACTATTTTGAAAAATAGTTTATATAAATATAAAATCCAAATAATTGTCCACGCATAAAAATCAATGGAACTTAAGATCTTGTAATGAAAAAAAATTGAAACTAATTCCCAGTTTGATGTGTTTTAAAAATGTACAGCCCATTTCTGGGCAAACAAAATGAAATTCTCCTCGTCTTGAAAGATTTGCAGCCCAGCAGGGCCGATAAAGCAAGTAGGCCTTGTTTGGGTATTTCTTAAAAAAAATAGAACTGGGCTAGCCATTTTCAACAAGAAAAAAACACAAATGGGCTCATGATGTGGTAAACATAAATAAACCCCTGGCCAGACGGGCCACAGCCCCCGCACAGCCCCGTTGTTACCCTGATCCGTCGCTAAAACTAGTATAAATAACAACTGCTTGTTCCTAAAAAACTGCGCGACTTGCTGGGTTCCTGGTGTCAGCCGCTCGTAGTGTAATTCTCTCGTTTATTGACTACGTTGACAATGGCGTGAGCCCCAGATGTCAAACCATTAGGAGGAACCGTATTTTTGGGGTTGTACTATAGAGGCACTTGCTTGCGTACTGCCATGACGCTGGTGGGTCCCTACTATCATCCTCTCCACGTACATTCATCTCCTTGTTCCTCTCGGTTGTTGACGACGTTGACAACGCAAGAGGGCGGCGCACCGCGCATGGCGAGCGAACCAAGGCCGCAAGGCGGAGGACGACGGCGAGGCCTCGGACGGAACGAAGAGGAGCCGTTGAAGATGCACCGGTCCAGTCGCAGGCGGAGGGGAGTATGAGGGTTGACTGGTTCGGGCGCGGGTGCGTGTTGGGGCTGACGTCGCCGGAGAATAACAGGACGTGTGGGGTAATAGAGGGAGGGACTGGGCAACGTTGGAGGGTACGTACGGTAGGGCGGCGGAGGCGCAGCCAGCCATGGGAGGCGGGAGCAGGAGGAGCCGACGGGGTGGTTTGGTTTGGGCGGCTAGAGGAAGAAGAAGACAAGAGATAGAAGATACACGACAGATGTTGGATGTCAATCCAATGGCTGGTAGGCAGAATCATTTGTTGACTGGCTAGTAAGTCGACACCACCTTGGATAGGCTATTTCCTCGCGGGTCCCAAATGTCAGAATCCAAATCTGTCATGGTCATGCAGCCTTTCCTATGAAAATTTACAGCCCATTTGATGTGCTAGTTCGAAATAAGTTTGAGGGTGCTAGTGGGGGCTAATCACTTGGCTTCTGTAATGCACAGTGAGCTCAAGCAGCCGGCGAGAGTGATGCTATTTCCCTTGGTTGGGATTTGTTACAATATTTCACTCTAAATTAAATGAATGGCAAGCCATTTGCCTTGTTTCAAAGAAAATATGACAGTCACAGCCGAGTTGAAAAGGGCAGGAACATCTAACTCCAGCTTACAAACTATACAAAAGCACGAGGTTTAATTGTTCATCAGGTTTACAAAGAAAACCAGATTGAAAAGGGCAACAACATCTAACTCCAGCACTGTTTTCGGCAGTCACAGTCAAATGGATCGGTCAGGTCCATAGAATGAACATCCTGGGTCATAAAATTTACTAGATTATGACCACAATATGTTGTAAATAGAAGCCCAGCACGTTCAGATGCTCTTTTGCCCACCTGAAACTCCTTGTTTTGCTCTTCGACATACCCATCCTTCAAAACCATGCTGCTGATAAACTTAAGCCTGATGGACAATAGTAACCTCGCATTCAGCAGGACGAATGTGACAAATCTTGTGTTTGCACGGTTGGCTACATATCGTTCTAGCGTTATTGTCTTCAATCGAATCTCATGAGAAGTGAGAAAATCCCGATGCTTACGAATCCACCGATTGGTTATAACTTTCTTACCCCGTCCTGTTGCCTAAATAGACATGAAGATTGAAAACAGTTAAGGTCTAAAAGAAGAGTGTTGAAAGAGCAACAGCTGAACGGTAAATTCTAGTACACTATATGCGGGCTTCCAATGTGCGTGAAATTATCACCTTTATATACAACTTCTCCAGACATGGAAAGCATTGCAGCAAGCCAATAATCTTGTTCAGATCAAAACTATTCATTTGGATATATAAGATCTTGACAGAATCCAGCACCATTGATAGGCCATCCATGGAGAAACTCTTCATTGAGCATAGAACATAATATTAGTACAAAATGTGTACTCCAAGATGATATATAAATTATGCGCAAAAATTTAAAATGCAGCTTATGGTTAGAAGTGTAGATGATAATATAAAGTACCTGAAGAACTGTGGAGCCAAACACCATATTGAAATGAGCACAGAGATCATGTATTACACCCAAGGTCTCCAGTTTAGGCGCAGAGAGGACGGTTATTTGCAACGGTGAATAACTAGAATTTAGGATCAACCTTTGAAGTGAAGGGGCATCTTGGATGATGAGCTGCCTTCCGTCAAAAGAAATTCCAATTCTTACAAGTTTAGGCGACTTTATTTGGAGACAACCGATTCTAACTGTGAAAACAAGCACCAAGCACTCCAGCGCAGGGCAACTGGAGTGGATGATGCTATGCAATGAGGCCTCCGATATACGAACCCGCACAAGTGAAAGTTTCTTGAGAAATGGGAGTCGAAGGTTTAGTACTAGATTGTCTGGTAGGTAGCACAGCGCAAAGGTGGCGGTGTGGAGAGAGGACGAAAACCGTGAGATGGACATCGGTGCTGAGGGCACAAGTTCATGGCGTTCGGTATGTGGTATGTGATTTCCAGGGGAATAGTAGAACTCAAGCAGCTGTAGTTCTGTGAATTCAGGGGATTTCAGAAAGGCGTCCACCGTGTAGGGCATGGTATGCTTGCTCAGGTTGCATGACGGGATGTAGAGGCTTTGAACGGAGCCCTGGTGGGAGGAGATGATGGCTCTGGGGATTTCAAAATCATTGAAGAGAGATAGCTGACGACAGTCGAGATTAAGGGGCACGACGCGCCATAGAGGGTGCCACCGAATTGAGAGGACTTGGGTGTGACAGCAATCCTTGGTGGGGAGAAGCGAGATGATCTCCCCAAGGACGGCGTCCGGGAGATCGCTGATGCGGTCCATCCGAGATTCTACGGGTTCCTGGGATCCGGTGGGGGCGGGGTCGCCGCTTCTCCCCGCGCTGCCGGGTGCGGGATCTACAATAGGCGTCGCCGCTGGCGGGAGCCTCATCTTCTTGGCGCTGGGGTCAGCCGACTCCATTTTCCTCGAGGGCGTTGCGTCGCGCTCACGGATTTGAGCAGAGTAACGAATGACGAGCCTAGTTGTAGTGCGAGCGAAGAAGAAGGGGAGCTGGGGGTTTTATGTAGGAGTGAGGAAGAAGGGGAGCTGGGGTTTTCTATAGGAGTGAGGTGAGGAATTTGGGGGTACGAGTGGAGCGAGCTGACGTGAGGTGGGTGGGAGCGAGGAGGAAGAAGAGCACCCAGTGTGGATGGGATTTTGAATTGATTTTACTATTTACTAGTGTGGATGGGCTGTTTTGTCTTGGGCCCAGAGAAACAATTACTACTAGTATAGTGGAGACAATCTACAGCTACCCAGAAAAACAATTACTACTAGTACAGTGGAGACACTCTACCGCTTCTGGCTCCTCCTAGGTCATTGAAACGTCTCCCTCTACTGAATGTCGTTATACTTTTGTTCACCGACATGCGGGCCATGCAGCGCGCGGGCCCAAATGCCATCCACCAAATTAGAAGGCAGTATGCAGGCGGAGAGTCACCCCGGTCGTAGCGCGGCAGTAACGAGCCGTCGTATCACAAAACCCCACCTCCCCATAGTCTAAGTTTGACGGACGAAGCAACCATCATTTCACTCTTCGCTTAATCCCCTTCTCCCTCAGCGTCTTCAAGAAAGGCAACACTCGCATCTGCCACTGTTCTTCTCTCCGAACGAAGGGAAGGTAAGCGGATCCGTGATGTTGGTATATTTTCGTTCAGAAAAAAAGAACTTTTGCAAATCAGTAACCGATCCTCACTCTCTTTTTTGTTTCATTGTCATTGCGATTGTGTTTTCCTTTCAGTGGTCTCCTAGTATTCGTCAGTTTCATGATGGACCAAGGAGAACCAGGCAAAGATCCGCCGATATTGGAGTAGACGCGGGAGGCTGATCCCCACAAGACAGAGAGCTCCAAGAAGATGGAGGCAACCACCGAGCTGACCCCAGATACGCTCACGGCCACTACTGAGCTGGTCAACGCCCCGTTTGAGGTTACAGCCCCCGTGGCACTACAGGAGCAGTTTCCCCCCTTCGAGGATGTGTCCCCCCTCCCGCTGAGCTGCCCAAGGTGATTTCCTTCTTTGCCGATCTCGATTGTGGTTTTCATCTAAGTATGTGGTGATTTTTTTTAGAAAAAGAAGTATGTGGTGATTAATAATGCAAAATTTTATTAGCTTTGATGCCATGCTATACATAGTGGTTTAAATAACTTGTGTTTCTTATACTGAAAAGTAATTCAGAATTTGTTTCTGTTTCAATTAGAGCCCTGATGCAGACAAGGATTGTGTGGTTGTACATGTCACTCGCTATGAGGCGGACGACCTGAATATACGCACTGGGAAAACAGAGTTCTTAGGCTGTTGGATCCTGGAAGCCATTTGCGGTTATACCAATGAAGAGTTGTATTCCAGCCTCACTGTTGTCAGGCGTGTTGTCCAGGGTGTACTGAAGCACAAGAAGTTCAAAGCTACTCCTTCGTTTGTGAGGGATACTGTTCTTGTCAAGATTACGCAGGAAGATGACGTGGCATGCCTCCACAAACAAGTTTATCAGTGGCAAGGCCACAAGGTTGTCTTCATGAAGGTTCACAGGATTGAGCTGCTGCGGGACGTCCTCGATGATGTTCATGGCAAGGTCCGTCTTGTGTACAGCCCAAATTAGATCGAGGCATGAAATAGTTGCCCCAGCTAGTGTTTAATAGTAGTTTGGATTGTGTCTAATTATCCGAACCTTGCCTGTTATCGACCCCTCTGGGGCTAGTACTTTGTTTGAATCCGTCTATGGGAACTGCTGCTACTTTTGTGTGCCCGTGAATCATGTGAGAACCATCGTAATTGTTGCCGAAACATATGCGTCCTCACTAGTTTTTCATGAATATGGCATGGTAAGACATAAGTTGTCATGGTTTATCATACGAGCAGTGTGTGTTTTGATGAAATAGAGCACTCGTTCGAGAACCATGCGCCGACGTATACATAAGTACTTGTAAACACTGTTGGTGCTACCCCACTTGTAAGCAGTTGTGCAAAACACGGCACATTGGCTCAGCTCGCTTCAACACTAGGCTATCGACCAGCTAACAATCAACAATCTGCTGTCTGACATATAATCAACTATGTATCTTGTTACAGTGGTTCATGCAGTTAATTGAGGCCACAATGTAATAAATTCCAAACGTTCACACGCTAGTCCAGCGCTCATGTGGAACACTCACATTAAACTCGTCTTCATAAAAAACTTGAAAAGCATAAGTTAAGCAATTTTATACATCTCAATGATTCATAGAACATAACAAACATATACTAGTTCACAGCAAAAGACAAAGTTGTGAGAAGGTTTACAAATCAGGAAAAAACAAGCAAGGCTTCTCTGAGGAAAGGGCGTCCCGGCAGGCTTAAATTTCCTGGAGTTCACTCTGGTTTTTTCTTGTTGCCACCATTTAGGGTTAGGTTCTCTCATTCCAGAATAACCAATTATAATTGTGGTCTCAGCTAGAATGCTGAACTGAACCATGCAGTGTACTGACCAGCTGAAATGCTTGTGCATTCCACTAAATTTAAGCACCGCTATTTGTAGAAATAAGCAGACCACAATGCCTCTTGTCCGCGCACCTGTCCAAAAAACCGCTGTGCAGCCGTGGAAGCTAATCCTCGGTCCATGGATGAACTGGTAGAAAGTGCATTCCGGACTAGGATGCAGTTGTTTTCGCTCGTCCCTGCACTGCAATCAGGAAGTAAAATGTACGAATCAGCTTCTTTTAGATTGCGTTGGTCATTCTACCTTAGTTACTAGTACCAATGTAGGGATACCTTGAAGACGGGAGGTTAGACGACGGCAACGAGGGATAGCCATCTCATTTTGCGCAGTTGTACTAAAGCTGAGGTGTGTGCTTTTGATTGCACGGATAGAAACGATACGGAGACAGACATCCCGAAACGATTTGGAGACAGACATCCCTATTTGCGCAAATACGAAATACGGTTATTTAAACAATGACAGATATTACTACTTTCCCTTGTTTCCTCTTAGAACCAAGTCCTAGATTCATGCTACAGCTTTCCCACTTTCTTCCCTGTTTGAACCAATGCTTTGAGTCGACTGTATGAACTAGCTTTACTTCTAATAATAGTAGAAGTCTAGGTGGCTTTGGAACAGCGGACGGAAGTAGAAAAGAATCCACACGAAGGGAGCTGGGGCAGTACAGCAAGGTAGGTTTCGAAGGAATATATACCTGAGGGTCGTCGGCATGTGGCAAAGACGGCGTCGGGAGGCCGCATCTTGGCCACAATACCGCAGGGAGGAAGAAGGGGTCGGAGGCCCTCCCGAGCCGGCGCTCTCTCGGAGAGAACGGCACGGCCGCCGATCGGGACGCGCGGGCAGCCGTTGGTCTCGTCCCTCGGCGTCGACGACAGCGTGAACGATGCACCTACACCCCTGCCCCGGTCGAGGTTGTCCGGCCGGATTTGTGACCAGCCGTGAGCTGAGAGAGAGTGTGGCCGCCTATGTGTTGCTTAGATCTGGAGAGCATGAGAGAGTGAACGAGAGGAACCGTAGTAAAGCACGCGCTAAGGCTCCTGCTTTTATATATAGTGGAGTGATTTTGTTGTACCAGCTTCAAAAAAATGCGCTCCTACGTGTACCCGCGAGTGGGTGTGAGAGAACTAGTGCGTGCGTGCACCGCTTCTCTTCGTGAGAGTACAATATACTATACCCAAAGAACGTTCGCCGCAAGAGTAATAGTATAAGTGTGTCACGTGTGAGCTAAAATAAAATGTGCGCGCCGTCTTTTGTTTTCTAGAAGTTTTGAGGGTAGGGTGTGAAGAGCACATATGTACGTGACGTCTGCCTGCAGATAGACGGTGGGTGCGACGTGCGAGTCTACGAGAGGACTCGGGAGAGTCGTGACTCGTGAGGGTGCGTGTGCGTGAGAGAGAGGGGGGCACGCATGAATGCAATGCATGTGTCCGTAAATCATTATCTGACAAACGTTCGCCACAAGCCTTTTCCTGACGAACGCCGTAAGAACCGTTAGATCGGCATCCGACAGTGTCAGTTTTGCCATGTCATTTAACAGAACAACCACTCCTCCTACACACAAATCTTCCACACGAGTGTTAGCAACTGCCGTATGCTCCCTCCGTTCCGAAATGCAGTGCATATAGCTTTATTGAAAATTCGAACCTCGCAAACTTTTACCAAGTTTTCGTGTACCAAATTGCACATGTAGAATACCATGTATATATCATTTCATTCATCTTCGAGAGGTAACTGTAAAGATGGGTGAGGAGTCTACAAAGAAAGACCATCGTATCACCCGCAGCAATTTCAAGCATCCTTTAGTGTCGAGGAATATCATAGGAACTCTATATGATATAATTTTTATAGGATTTTTTCCTTTAGAGCCAATTGGTTCATAGGAATAGATTCATATACTCCACATTTCAAAGGAAATAAACATGATATCATTTCTATAGCTTTAGAGCCACTTGGTTCATATGAATGGATTCCTATACTCCCTTAATTTCAAAGGAAAATAAACATTAGCGTATATTCAATAGAAAAGTTCCTATGATATGAACCAAATTACATCTCTTTTCTAGTCCCTCCTCATAGGAATTGAGATACACGTCATCTCTAGATTCAGAAAAGTTCCTATGATGTGAACCAAATGACATCTCTTTTCCAATCCCTACTCATAGGAATTGAGATGCTCCATGTCATCTCTTTCCCTATAACTTCCATGTATACATCTTCTATTCCTAAATAGATAGTACAACCCACTAGTAGCGTTTTTCCAAAACATGCAACTATGGCACAAGAACTATATAGTGTGCCAATAACTTTGAAAGATGGTCGCTGGATGAAGCTAATCCGACAGTGCAGAGATAGGCAAATCCGAGCACTACTGGCCGTTGGATATCATCAACATTCCACCAGATCTGCCACATGTACAATTTAGAAGACTCCATGGTTGAACTTAAGCATAATGCACAAACCTCAAAACACAAGCACTTCTCCTTTGTTCTAGAATCTTTTGTATCATAATTGATTATTTTTTCTAAATGAATTGCCATTATTTGTTTTTTACTTTATGATTTACAATGCACAACCCCATGAATCTTAACATTTTTATAAAACTAATTGATTTTGAATGAGATGAACTATAAGAACTAAACGAACATCTACATAATGCATATATGACTCAAAGCTTTACATGCTATAGTGTGTATTTATTCGTAATTTGGTTTCGAAATCTCATGCGTTCAATACATGTGTACCCTACTAGTTTTGAGTAGAGTAGCAAATTTCACGCGGCCCCGGGTATATCAAAATGCAGGGCCCATGCATAATTGCCTTTCGGTCGAACCTACGTCCACAATTTTTTGTACGTACTATATCTCCACTGGTCCCCGAACCCAAAATGCTGCCTCGTTCCCGTAAAACCAAGCGGCCCACACATATTTAAGGCATCGACTCGAACCCGTTTACTACGACGTGGCCCCGCACGCCGTAGTACTCCTACAAACCGTACCACCGCACTCATCATCGGTTTTCTTCAAGAGGACGAGGGAGAAGCCGATTTGTAGTGGAGGCGCTTTCAAAAAAAAAGGATCTGTAGTGGAGACCCCTACCCTAGGGTGCTCTAGGTAGCTGCCGCACGCATCATTGTTTTCTCTTTTCTTTATTCTCTTGCGCCCTAGAGTGAAATGATGGTTGCTTCGTCCGTCCAGCTTAATGCGGGAAAGGTGGGGCTTTGTGATTTGACCCCTCATCGCTCATTTTCTACTACTGCGGCGCTACGACCGGGGTGCCTCCAATTCCAACCGCTGCTCCGAACTGTAATTTGGTGCATTGCACGTGGAACAAGACGGTGGATGAGCCACATGTCGGCCAAAGGGGTCCTGTTAAGTGTGTCGCCATTTCGTGTGCGGACTGACCCCGCTTGAGTTGCTACGCCAACACGACAGGAGCAACCTACCACTTGGTTTTGATCCTTGGTGAATCCCGACTATATTGATCTAGAAAGATACGTGCTGAACTACCCTCTCTGTCTCGGTTTTTTTTTATTTTTAGGCTTCTCGGTTTATAGGACCTGCACGTAGTTCTAGGTCATCCATTTGACTAACTAAATATGAGTTACTATGTCACAAAAGGTATATTGTTGGATTCTTAAGCGGATGTAGTTGTATTTAAAAGTCAAGGGCGGGGCTTTTCCTGCGCGGTAGGCGGGGCAGTTCCGCCTAGTCGGTTCGACAGAGACGCGAGAAGACGAGGGAGTAGGCTGCTGCAAACGTAGGGTTGTGTGATTTGACAGCGAGTTACTACTGGACAGGTGGGGCCCCGTGATTTGACTTGCCATTATCATTTTAACTGCCGCACTATGACCGGCGTGAGTCTCCTGATTCCTGACCACCTCCATACAGGTGCCTCTCCCAATGCTCCACCATGTAGTAGAGGCTGGGTCTTGCATGAGAGCCCACTTCTCCAGTTTTTCCTTGCCTCTCTTTCCTCCACATATGCAAAAATGCCATGTAAAGCGCACTATTGTACTTACTTTTACTTGCTCCTACAGGTGCTTAAGCTTGCCACATAGGCATAAAGTCTGATGTGGCAAGTTAATCAAGAAGAGAGAGACTAGTTTGGTGACCCAAGGAAGAAACGGTGCTAAGCGCGTGTACCTAGGTGAAAAGACAATTTTTAGTCTATAGCTAATTAAATGAAGCAAACTTAGCAACACCATTTCATTGGAAGAGGTCACTCCTTGGCAAATGCAATAAATACTAGTACTCCCTGTGTCCCATAATATAAGAACTTTTTTGGCACTACACTAGTGTCAAAAACGTTCTTATATTATGGGACGGAGGGAGTACGAAGAAAGAGATATAGAGGAGTAAAAAAATACACTTATAGCCAACCTTATAGCTAACCTTGTTGTAGTATGAGTGACTAAGTGATGACTATGTATGACATGCCAACATCAGATAGCCTAACGCACCATGTTAAATCTCCAAGGGCGCGACCGCGCGAGCGACAAAAGGAAGGGAGAAGCGAACTCGACCTGGTGGTTTTTTATCATTTCATTGACCTTCGAACCGCTCTTGCCCTCCCCTTTCACTTTCTTTCCTAAATGCGACGGTCGTGGTAGGCGCGACCATGATACAGACTGCTGGCAGCCCTTGGATCTGAGATCAAATGGTCGCATGCTAAGTTGCTGAAAATTTGCAGAATAACCCTCCATGATAGGATATTCACCCATAGGTCTAGAATCACGCCACGCAACCGTTCGATCTCAGATCCAAGGGCTCTCGGAAGCCCGTATCATGGGAGAATGGAAAGCCACTACCCTGCCGTTCGCACGCTGGCAGTTCGCTCCTACTCATGCACGCACGTCCTTCAATACTACGGCGGTTCGCTCCTAGTCGTCCCGTCCATTCACATTACGCCAGTTCCAGTAATCCTAACCCTCCTCCCAAATCCATGGCGTCCCAAATCTCCATGATCGGCGGTGAGTACAAGGTTAGAACCATCACCGGCGATGAGTTCGACGTCATCTCCACCCGTTCTTCCGCGACGGTGAAAGGATGCCTTTCTCGCTTCAGACGCATGTTCGAAAACTCAGATGATGAGTGGGTCGCTGGGCTAGATGTTGAGTCCTAGGACGAGAGAAGGATCTAAAGGACGAAGAGAGGAAGAAGCCCGCCGTGATCCAGGTTTGCGTACATAACGTTTGCTTGGTCTACCACATATGCCATGCCGACGTTGAGTGCCAGGATTTTAAGAACTTCCTCAAGGACAAAACAGTGAAATTCGTTACTGTAGACTTTAAGAACGACAAAGAAGTCCTGGGTCGGATAGGCCTCTTTGTAGGTAACCCCTTCGACCTCCAGAAGAATCGGCTGGTGCCCTCTCGTCAGCCTTCAATGCTGACCCTGGCAGGAGCCATGGTTCATTCTTCGTACCGTAAACTAGAGAAACCTCATTACATGTTTCATCGTCATGCATGGCAGCGGAATGTACTAGATATAGACCACATCCACTGTGCTGCAATGGATGGCTACCTTTGTTTCCATATCTACAAGTGTTGGATGAAGAGCAACAGCCAAGTGTGCGGTTCAAGCAAAGAAGTATCGGCCAAGAGGAAGAGGGACAAGGACGAAGTCGAGGACGTGGACGAGGACTCCGAGTAAGGTGGCAGTGTCGTTGCTCATGGTGGTTCTAAACTTCTAATGCAGTGTCTACCGGATTAGTTGCATAGTTTAATTTCAGGTGTGCTTAGTTTAATTTGAGGGGTGTGTTGTGCTGAGCCCCCAGCAGAACTATGTTATGTTTCTTCTCGTTACTTTAACTCTTCAGTATGTACATACTACTAGTATTTCTTTAATAGAATTTACCACCCCAATTAAGCACGTACTAGCTTTTTTAATAGTACTATATGCATAATTTGGCGACAAGCGCTCTCTATATGTACCACCTTTTTTTTAATTTCAATTTTTGCTCCATGGCGCAATCCATCGATAGTACTACTGTACAAAAGTATACATTTTTTAAAAGGCTAGAGTACTGTTCATCACATATATAGCCTGTTAAATTCTCAACCTAGAACGACGTGCATGCCATGTAGTAAACCGATACGGAGGAAGTATAGTAAAAATGAGGTGATTTTACCGAGCGATCGGCGGGGGAGCATGGCCTGTCATGCGGTCCCACGTGTCATGATGTACCAAGGCGATGCGCGTGTCCCTCTTGAGGCAGAAGCAATACTACGTGGTTTGAGATGATGGCGAACCGAAGTGTGAAATAATGGTTGCTTCGTCCGTCTAGGAAGGTGCGGCATTGTGATTTGACGTCTCATTGCTCATTACTACTACTGGGCCGGTACGAGTGGGGTGCGTCCCCCCTGCTGTTCTGCACTGTTATTTGGTGCTTGACACGTCGACCCGGTTGCTATATGTCCCACATGTCGGCGACAGGAAGTACAGAATTCATGAAAGGGAGCGTCGATGGAGGAGTATACTACAGAATTCATGAAAGGGAGTGACTTAGTTTTGGAAAAATCTGTTTTTACGGAGTACGTACCCACTAGGGTTTATAGGGCTCATCTAAAAAACATTCGTTTTTCCGTTTGATAAGTCTCAATTCTACTATACTAGTAGTAGTACCATTACATGTTGGATTTTGAGGTGCGTTAGATCACCCGACGCAAGCAGTGTCAAGAGGAAACTAACCAATGCATGTACAAGTTCATGGAAATTTAGTGGTCATTCATGCATTCGTTCTAATTAATGCCTCGGTAAACATAACTTCTTGAGAAAAACGAGCGTACTAATTACTTGTGCAAACTACGAAATTAATTCGACCACTCACCGTCTACCTTGGTTGGAGAGATTTTGAAATTGAGCCATAAACTGGAAAGGAGGGAGTAGTAACTTTTGTCTCGATTACTATTTGTGGCCTTGTATAGATGCAAAATGTATTTTTTTATAGTGGCCTTGTATAAGTAAATGGAGGGAGTACTCCATTCCAAATTACTCGTCGCAGAAATGGATGTATCTAGAACTAAAATACATCTAGATACATCCATACCTGCGGCAAGTAATTCGGAACGGAGGGAGTACGTAGTAGGGACGAGGAGTAAACGGAGGGACTAGTAAAATTTTCTCCTCGTGCTGCGAGCCACCGCCCGCGTGGGCGAGGGAGAGGGCGTAAAGGCGTACAGTAGTAGTAGTAGTACTACTACTCGTAAGCAAGCTTCACCTCATCCTGCGAGCCACCGCGCCCGTGGGCGGGGGAGACGGCGTACTAAGCAAGCTTCTCCTCGTTCTGCGAGTTGACGGGACACACCAAAAGTACTCCAGTGTATAGAGCCTTGCCTCTAAGGTAGGCCCCACATGGTTTGCCTTTTTTTTAATTTAACATAACGTGTCAAGTGACAATTTGTTTGTTCACCCGTGGTAGACGATCCTCCCTCCACCAAGTGGACAACCAGTACATGTGCCAAATTACCACGTGGGCTGCCTTTTTCGTACAGAAATGAGCTCCACCGTGTACTCGCGCGGGTGTGGTTGGGAAAGAGACGGGAGTACGTGCGCCGTGCGTGCACCTCTTCTCTTCGTGCACGTCCCCCACCTACGTGGGTGTGTGTGAGAGAGATACAAACCTAGACATAATGCGCCGTACATCCCCATGCCTCCGCCCAGTCCGACCACCAGTCACCACCACGCCCCACTCCTCCTCACCTTATCTCTCATCTTTCTCGTTATATACAAGGGGCCACTATCAAAATTACAATTTGCAGATATACAAGGCCACTAAGACTAATCGATGCAATATTAATGGTGTTTGCCTCGTGGTACTAGCAAAGGAGGACATTAATTATCCCTTGCATGCATGCGGGAGTTTGTAAAAAAATGCATCTTGATGTTCCGTGCAATGCACGGGCATCTTGCTAGTCCATGAAAACAACACATGGCAAAATTCCATGGCGAACGAGGGATTTGAATCTGTTGGGAGGGGTTGTTTGGATCTTGCCCGGGGTAGCCAAAATATTGGCGACCCTTTTGTCCACCGGTGCCTTTGCCACCGATGAACGAGGAATGGCTCGGGTGCTCATGCTGTCATGCATCCTCCAGCGCGCACGTTGGAGACGAGCTCGCACGAGCTGTGTTTTTTGTCACACAACGCCGCCCGAGCCGCCTGCAGACCGACCGGCGACCCGCAAATTACGCCATCCAACCGTAGCCGCACACATTATGACAGCAACTCAACCAACCGGACGAAATTCACGCAAACACGTAGACAAACTGATATTTCATATAAACAACGACGGAAATCATATAAAATACCGGATTTTCATACAAACATGACGGATTTCATTACATTCAAATGAACTACGCGGTGCTAGTTCTCGACAGCACAGGTATATAATACCTGGCCTAAATGGTCGCCCGCCGATCGATTTGTGTTCCTCATGTCCGGCAGCACGATCACCAGACTGCCGGGAGCCCCGAAGGTATATGCTTCAGCGCAAAGGACGGCTCGCTTCCCCACTGCCCAACTGATATCATTGGCTGGTGCCGAAGATGATGGTGGCCGGCACCAGTTCGAGTTCATCACCGGCCACTACTTCGCCATGGCCGGCACCGGCTCGAGTTCATCCTAACATTCCCCTCTTCCGTGGAGCCCATGCGGGGTCAACGAAGGTCCTCGCAACAAAAGGATCCGGCAAGACACCTGCTGTGTACGCCGGCGTCGCCTCCACGGTGGCCTTCATGGGACCCAAGCGGCGGCGGCCTCCCGTGTTCTACTTCTCCTCGATGATGGCGGCGGACGCGGAGGCGCTAGCCACCGACTCGTTGCTCTCTGCGCACCCGGCTTCTGTCGCTGCTTGCATGGCGCGGCCGCCGGCATGGGAGTCTCGGCCACAGAAACGGGAGACGCGGTATGAGGCGGCGGCGTGGACGGCAGCAACGACGCCCGTGCGGCGCTCCTCGTCGAGCTGGCCTGGAGCGGCGAGTTGCTGAACCACGCGCCGGCTTGGGACGGCTACTGGCTCCGTCGGGCGAGGGGAGGGAGGTGGATCAGCGAGCTGCATAGCTCGTATCAGGCGGGCTACCCAGCCGGCTTGGATGCGGAATAACTACTCTTCATAAGCCATTGTAAGAGTGGACAAAATTGTAACGCTCACGATGCGGCTATATCTCCCACGTGTCGATGCACGACTTAGAGGCATAACCGCATTGTGGTTTTGTCGCAAGAAGGGTCATCTTCACACAATCCCATGTAATGAACAAGAATGGGATAACGAGAGTTGGCTTATAATCGCCACTTCACACAATACATAAATATAATTCATACATCATCCAAATCCACACATAGACCGACTACGGTCAAAATCCAAATGAAAATAAGATAACCCCAAATGCTAGATCCCCGATCGTCCCAACTGGGCTCCACTACTGATCATCAGGAAAAGAAACATAGTAACGACCACGTTCCTCATCGAACTCCCACTTGAGCTCGGTTGCGTCACCTGCACTGGCATCGTCGGCACCTGCAACTGTTTTGGTAGAATCTGTGAGTCACGAGGACTCAACAATCTCACACCCGCGAGATCAAAACTATATAAGCTTATAGGAAAGGATGGTGTAATGAGGTGGAGCTGCAGCAGGCACTAAGCATATATGATGGCTAACATACGCAAATGAGAGCGAGAAGAGAAGCAACGCAACGGTCGCGAAGCTAGAAATGATCAAGAAGTGATCCTGAAACTACTTACGTTCATGCATAACACAAACCGTGTTCACTTCCCGGACTCCGCCGAGAAGAGACCATCACGGCTACACACGCGGTTGATGTATTTTAATTGGGTCAAGTGACAAGTTCTCTACAACCGAACATTAACAAATTCCCATCTGCATCATAACCGCAGGCACGGCTTTCCAAAGATAATACCCTGCAGGGGTGTCCCAACTTAGCCCATCATAAGCTCTCATGGTCAACGAAGGATAAACCTTGTCCCAGAAAGACCCGATCAGTCTCGGAATCCCGGTTTACAAGACATTTCGACAATGGTAAAACAAGACCAGCAAAGCCGCCCGAATGTGCCGACAAATCCCGATAGGAGCTGCACATATCTCGTTCTCAGGGCACACCGGATGAGCCAGACGTCGGGTTGGCATAGACCCTGGTTGCCCAGGGGGCGCCGGACATCGCTCGGTTTGGGCCAGCACTCGAAGGAGCACTAGTCCGGGGGTATAAATAAAGATGACCCTCGGGCTCGCGAAAACCCGAGGGAAAAAGGCTTAGGTGGCAAATGGTAAGACCAAGGTTGGGCCTTGCTAGAGGAGTTTTATTCAAGGCGAACTGTCAAGGGGGTCCCATAAATCACCCAACCGCGTAAGGAACGCAAACTCAAGGAACATAATACCGGTATGACGGAAACTAGGGCGGCAAGAGTGGAACAAAACACCAGGCATAAGGCCGAGCCTTCCACCCTTTACCAAATATATAGATGCATTAATTAAATAAGAGATATTGTGATATCCCAACATATCCATGTTCCAACATGGAACAAACTTCAACTTCACCTGCAACTAGCAACGCTATAAGAAGGGCTGAGCAAAAGCGGTAACTTAGCCAAACAACGGTTTGCTAGGAAAGGATGGTTAGAGGCTTGACATGGCAATATGGGAGGCATGGTATAGCAAGTGGTAGGTAGCGCAGCATGGCAATAGAACGAACAACTAGCAAAGCAAAGATAGAAGTGATTTCGAGTGTATGGTCATCTTGCCTGCAAGGTTCTCAGAGTTGTCGAAAGCTTGATCCACGTAAGCGTACTCAACAAGTTCCTCATTCACGAACTCGTCTCCCGGCTCTACCCACAACAACAACACAAGCAATGGAACCACAATCAATCACGGGAAATGCACAAGCAACATGATGCAATACATGAATGATATGCAAGATGTGATATGCAATGCATATGCGTGCTCCGGAAAGGAAAATGATGAACAAGGCAGTAACTTGGCAAACCAAGTATGCCACTGGAAAGATGAGATGATTTCGGTTGAAATTGATATAAAGATCACCGGAAACGGATGCACGGTTTGCAAATGGCAAGCAAAACAAGAATGACACGATTCTGCGATTAACGGCATGATAGCACTTAGAATACATCAAGTAACTACGCTACAGCACTCCAACATAGCAACAAAGCATATGCTAGTAATCTACAGGAGATGCTTGAAATAAGATGAACATTGAGCTGCGGCCAGATCACAACATAACAGGCTCAAACAAGCATGGCAAAAGTGCAAAAGATAACAGGTTCACAGACTTGGTGAAATTACTGGACATGGCAGAAACAGCATCAGGTAGTAATGTTCAGAGCAAGCAATCAACACGCTACAGGAAGTTAACATTGCAAAACAAGGCATGGGATGAATCTACTGATTGCATAGAACAAAAGTCCATTAATGACCATGAGCCAAAAAGGATCAGAAGATATGATTGCACCCATGTAAACATAGCAAGTTTCGTTAACAGATTTCAGACTTAGCAGAAAACAGAGCATGGCAGAAACAATAATATGAAGGCATCTAGGTGAGCTTGATTCACTCAACACAAAGCAATGAATGACAAAACAAGCATACCTACAGCAAGATGGCATGTTTATGAAGCTAACCATGGCCAGACGAAGTTCATAGCATGCATGGATCAACTACAACAAGCTTGGAAAAATTGAATAACACGTAAATAATCTGCCATAAATATTTTATAGCAAAAGTAGAGCAAGATTGAGTCAAGCTACAGCACTACATAATTGCAAACAAAGGCATGAATGGAAAGAGCACAACTATATCTACAAAACATCCTTACTGAACATCACCAAAAGGAGCATGGATCTCTCTGTAGACACATGGATACATGGCAACAAAATAACAGCAGAAACAGACAGTGGAATTACTAAGTCCCTGAAATCAGAAACATCACGAAGCCTAGTTTGCATGCTTGTGCTAGTCACCACAGAGATCACAAAAATACATGGCATACACCTCTGTAAAGATAGCATGGCATAGATCAAAACATATGTAGAGGTCATGCCCATAAGATGCACCCATTAAATGCAACAAAAATAACAAATCCTCAAGTTCTGATAAGTAACCGCAGTTAATAGCAACTAGCACTTTTGCACCAGAGATTTGGGCATTAAGATGAAACATGGCGGAATGGAACAAAATGAAGAGCATCTAGAGACGAACATTTCGATATATTACACGCACGAAACGGAGCTATATGCAGAGAGTTATGATGCAATGAACAGAGGCATATATTGTAAAAACTTTAAGACTTAGAGAATTTCGGGGAGAGGAGAAAGTCAACCCTCCGGCGGTGGATCTGG
Organism: Aegilops tauschii subsp. strangulata; assembly: GCF_002575655.3. Taxonomy (NCBI): domain Eukaryota; kingdom Viridiplantae; phylum Streptophyta; class Magnoliopsida; order Poales; family Poaceae; genus Aegilops; species Aegilops tauschii. Next base: position 442,560,452 of record NC_053041.3, on the reverse strand, counting down.
ATCGGGTCGCCGGACCCGAGCTCGAGGCTGCCGGAGCTGCTGCCGGAGACGGAGGACGGGGCGGCCGGAGTTGGGGAGGAGGAGATGCCGGCGGAGAGGAGCCGGAGACGGAGGGGAGCTCGCCGGGGCGCCGGGGCGCGCGGGGGCGACGAGGTCAGCGGCGAGGCGGCGGCGTCCGGCGACGGCGGCGGGCTGCGGCGAGGCCCGCGGGCACGGAGGGCGGCGGTGGCGCCGGCGAGACGGCGGCGAACGACAGCGGCGCGCGCGGGCGGGGCGGAGGCGGTGGCGCCGGCGAGACGGCGGCGAATGGCAGCGGCGCGCGCGGGCGGGGCGGAGGCGCGCGGCTCGGGCCGCGGGCGAGGAGGCACGGGCCCGCGGGGGCGGCGTACAGGCCCGGCGGGCCGGCGGTGCGGGGAACGGCGCGGGGCCACGTGGCGCGCTGCGGCTGGCTGCGGGCGGCGGCGGCTGGTTCGTCCGGCGCCGGGCGGACACGTCCGGCGGCGCGGAGGGAGCGGGGCTAGGGTTACGGTGGTTTTTGCCCGAGATTTCGGAGGGAGAGGTGCATTTATAGGTAGAGGGAGCTAGGAGACTCCAAATGGAGTGCGGTTTTCGCCCACACGATCGTGATCGAACGACCTAGAGCATGGAAGAGACTTAGAGGGGTTTTGGGCTGTTTGGGGGGGGGGGTTTGCTGCAACACACAAAAGGACTTTGCGGTTACTCGGTTAACCGTTGGAGCACCAAACGACCTCCAAATGGAACGAAACTTGACTGGTGGTCTACCGGTGGTATACCAAGGCCACTTGGCAAGCCTCGGTCCATTCGAGAACGTTCAACACACGCTCATGAAACAAAACAAGAGGGGTGCGCCGGAGGAGGTGGGAGTGCCGGATTGCAAAACGGACAACGGGGAAAATGCTCGGATGCATGAGACGAACACGTATGCAAATGCAATGCACATGATGACATGATATGAGATGCATGACATGAACAGAATGCAAAACGACAAACAAAACCTGACCACGGAGGGAATATCATAACACATAGCCGAAAATGGCAAGAGTTGGAGTTACAAATATGGAAAGTTACATCCGGGGTGTTACAACACTCCACCACTACGAGAGGATCTCGTCCCGAGATCTAGGATGGCACCTGAGAGAAACGGAAGAGGAAGAGGTAAAACAAAGTTGCTTCTTTGACAAACGAGTGAAACCAAAGAACCTTGAGAGGTTAAACAATTTTTAGAAAAGAATACAACGGAGATGAACGAGATTACAAACAATCCGTTAGAAAAGGAGAACAAGGAACATTATGAGAACCTTGTGGGTTGAAAGACATGAAACAAGGGCTTAACGAACCAAAAGAATATGAAACCACACCGATATAACGAGATAGCCAAGGAACAAGAATGACATAATTTTGACAGCACTCCGGTTGAAAAAGAGAAGGAAACTTGATAAGATGAAAAGAAATAGAAGAGATGACACCACACTCCGGTTAAATGGATAAGCAAGGAAAGAAGATGATCTTGACAAAACGAGAAGATGGGTCGAAGAGAGCGATATCACAATGCCTCCGGTAGAAATGAAAGAATGCAATGAAAAGAACGGAGAAGAAAACAACATGTTCTACTTTAAGTGAATTTGAGAGAGCATCCTTAAAAGAAGGATATGACGGAATTGTTGGAAAACCAGCAACGAAACGAGTAAGCTTGTAGTGGACTTATGGAAAAACATCTCAAGACTATGAGGCGACAACCGGCCACTAACGAAAACCATTGATATGATTGAGAGCACTAAAGAGATGAAAAAAAATCTTCCTCCACCAAGATGATAAAGAGATAGCTTGGATCATTGTGAAGCACCACAATAGCAACATTCCTTAGGGAAGGCTGTAGGTGAAATATAACCCAAGATAACTCCAACAAAGAGATTGACTGGTCGAAACGATCTCTTGAACGAAGAGAAAAATGATGGATTTAAATATCTCATTCTTAACAACTTGTGAATCATGAAACAGGAAAGGAAGTTGTGAAAATGACAGAACACCACCTCAAAAGATAAGAGGGAAAGAATTGCACTTCGGAATGCAAGATGAAGAATGCTTGAACTCCTCAAAACAACCATGTGTAGAGCACCATGTTTATATTAGAGTATAGCTTGACGGATCTTGACTCCGAGAGCAATCTTGAAGAACAATTGAAGAATGAAAGAAATCCTTGACGAAGCACCATGTAGAGCCTCCATGAAGAACTCCAATAAACTAAAGGATGATAGAAAGAAATAGAAGTTGACAACACAAGGTGAAGCCTTGCAATGATTTCGATGGACCTTCGCGACGAGATAAAGCGGAAAAAAACTTGGAACTCCGGAAGAAGGAATTAAACACTTGGATGAAACAAGAACAAGAATTATGTTATACGTATCCTTCACCAATTTAGATTGATGACAAGCAACGGATTTGGCATACTACTTATTCTCGTGGAAAAAGGATTGAAGAGAGATATTGCTCAAACTTGAGAAAAGTCTTCAACGATCCGCCGATAGGATTTGGAAAGAAAAGAGAATTCGAGAACTCTTGAACGAACCACCGTAAGAATTGAAAACGAACGAAGTAAAGGTATGAATCGCCGGTAAGAATTTGAAAACGAACGAAGATACTTGGGGAACTTTAGATGCAAGAGAATGAAGAGATCACGAGTTGACTAGGGAATACTTGAGCGATGCACCGAAAAGATTTGGAGAATGAGATCTGAAAGCTGAGAATGAATAATTCTGAGATGATGAGTTCCAGAGAATCAAACTGAAAAGACTCCTGAATTGCTCCGGATGGGTGAAAAGAATTCTCACACTCAAAACAATTATGAGAGGACGGCAACAAGTTAGAACCACGCATCTTTGAGAGAACGGATTAGATTGAAGAGGAACTCTTCTTCGGTCTTCAAATGTTGAGAATGATGACGAGAAACACCACCACGAATTGTTGAGATACTCCGGGATGAAAAATATAAAGGTTGGACCAACGATGAAAAGAATTTGAAAGATCTTGGAGAAAGACATTTGACTGATGAAAATTCATTCTTACGTCAAACTTTGAAGAGAATTTGAGAATCGCTCCGGATAAATTAGAAGAGTCAGGTAAGATCCTGGGAAAAGACCTGTGGGTTAGGGCCCACTCAAAAGAAACACCGTTGAAATGATTACTTGAAAAGGAGATTGCACCGGTTGAATTAAATGGCTTGAATGAGGTAACAACCTCGAAATAGTTAGAATTGATGTGGAGTGGAAACACGAATCTTCAGAGATATCTTCAGCACTCCGGAACAATTGAATAGCAAGCGGGGAATGATTAAGATACACCGGCAAACGAAAACACTTGAAACAAGGAAGGGAATATGGTCAACACCGAAAGCTTGAATTGAATCCACCGGAGAAGAAAAAGAACGAAGAATAATAAACTTGAAGCTTCGTTAGTGTCTTCATGGGAAATCACCGGATAAGAACATTGAAAGAAAAAAATGGAGAGACTTCACACAAATAAAAGGATACTTGAATAAGAAATCTGAGTCCTTGAAGAAAAGGGTGGGAGGGTGGGAAAACAAAGGCAACTTGGGCAGATGGAATGAATACCGTTGAGAAAACATAGAATTGATCTTGCGAATGTTGAAATGATCGGATCCACTTGAAAAAGAGCACGTCGGTTGGAAAAGAATTGGCATGACAATCTCGATGATCAAGTTGGATTGATATTCACATAGAAGTATGAGAACACCGCTTAGGAAAAGTATGGATTCCACATCTGACTTCGAAGCAACTCGAATACCACAAATAAAACAAAACAAAGGATTGGCTCGCAGAATAAGCTGGAACAAACATATGATAGAGATTTCGTCCGAAGTTTTCGTGGTGGGGCCCACACGGGCTTGATCGTACAGCACCATCATGTACAAGGCAGTGCACATGACATACGAAGCGTCCCCGAGTCGGCATAGCCAAGGACTCTTTAAGACACTACGAGACCACTGTAAAACCAACCGTGGAAAGGCGGACCACTAGACGTCGAACCCCAATCTCATATCATGCGTCTGTCGGAAAGATATCCTAGGAGCTACTTGAATTCCCACTTATAAACTCCTGAAACTTTCTGGTTATGCAATCTGGTGTTGGGGATACAGGGGACACAAAATATATCACCCAAACTAGCAATCCCTAGATCCAGCTGTATCCATCCGCCAACACATAACCAAGAAACCTTCGGAAATCGTGTACCTCAACCTTCGAAAAGCATCCGTTATATGAGTTATGGCAATACTCCCGAACTCCCGCCCCAGTACTGGGTGGCGTCGAGGTGATCTCACCAACAACTGCATAAAAGAGATTTCGATGTCGGCGAAACTCAGGTATTCCAGAACTGCAACGATAAAATTGTGACGACAACACCTCGGAGCTCAACTCCCCGGGACACTACCACAACCCCTAAATGTCAGGAGGCACCAAGAACAATGTTCTCGTCACAAAACCGTCGGAACGATTCTAAGATACCCGCGTGATCCTAAAAAAAAGATTAGTGAAATTTGAGGAGAGAAAGAGTCAAAACTTCTACGTCAGGAGGCCTCACCAGAGCGACGAAGGGACTGAGGAGTAAAAAGAATCCTACTCTCCGATATATATAATCCTAAGACTCAAAACATTTTTGTTCTAGACTCAACAACGCCAACGATTCGATCAAGCAGGGGGCTCCTAAGTCGGGGATGGCTCAGATTACCAACTTGTAACGCCCACGATGCGGCTATATCTCCCACGTGTCGAGGCACGACTTAGAGGCATAACCGCATTGTGGTTTTGTCACAAGAAGGGTCATCTTCACACAATCCCATGTAATGAACAAGAATGGGATAACGAGAGTTGGCTTACAATCGCCACTTCACACAATACATAAATATAATTCATACACCATCCAAATCCACACATAGACCGACTACGGTCAAAATCCAAATGAAAATAAGATAACCCCAAATGCTAGATCCCCGATCGTCCCAACTGGGCTCCACTACTGATCATCAGGAAAAGAAACATAGTAACGACCACGTTCCTCATCGAACTCCCACTTGAGCTCGGTTGCGTCACCTGCACTGGCATCGTCGGCACCTGCAACTGTTTTGGTAGAATCTGTGAGTCACGAGGACTCAACAATCTCACACCCGCGAGATCAAGACTATATAAGCTTATAGGAAAGGATGGTGTAATGAGGTGGAGCTGCAGCAGGCACTAAGCATATATGGTGGCTAACTTACGCAAATGAGAGCGAGAAGAGAAGCAACGCAACGGTCGCGAAGCTAGAAATGATCAAGAAGTGATCCTGAAACTACTTACGTTCATGCATAACTCAAACCGTGTTCACTTCCCGGACTCCGTCGAGAAGAGACCATCATGGCTACACACGCGGTTGATATATTTTGATTGGGTCAAGTGACAAGTTCTCCACAACCGGACATTAACAAATTCCCATCTGCCTCATAACCGCGGGCACGGCTTTCGAAAGATAATACCCTGCAGGGGTGTCCCAACTTAGCACATCATAAGCTCTCACGGTCAACGAAGGATAAACCTTGTCCCGGAAAGACCCGATCAGTCTCGGAATCCCGGTTTACAAGACATTTCGACAATGGTAAAACAAGACCAGCAAAGCCGCCCAAATGTGCCGACAAATCCCGATAGGAGCTGCACATATCTCGTTCTCAGGGCACACCGGATGAGCCAGACGTCGGTTGGCATAGACCCTGGTTGCCCGGGGCCGCCGGACATCGCTCGGTTTGGGCCACCACTCGAAGGAGCACTAGTCCGGGGGTTTAAATAAAGATGACCCTCGGGCTCGCGAAAACCCGAGGGAAAAAGGCTTAGGTGGCAAATGGTAAAACCAAGGTTGGGCCTTGCTGGAGGAGTTTTATTCAAGGCGAACTGTCAAGGGGGTCCCATAAATCACCCAACCGCGTAAGGAACGCAAACTCAAGGAACATAATACCGGTATGACGGAAACTAGGGCGGCAAGAGTGGAACAAAACACCAGGCATAAGGCTGAGCCTTCCACCCTTTACCAAATATATAGATGCATTAATTAAATAAAAGATATTGTGATATCCCAACATATCCATGTTCCAACATGGAACAAACTTCAACTTCACCTGCAACTAGCAACGCTATAAGAAGGGCCGAGCAAAAGCGGTAACTTAGCCAAACAACGGTTTGCTAGGAAAGGATGGTTAGAGGCTTGACATGGCAATATGGGAGGCATGATATAGCAAGTGCTAGGTAGCGCAGCATGGCAATAGAACGAACAACTAGCAAAGCAAAGATAGAAGTGCTTTCGTGGGTATGGTCATCTTGCCTGCAAGGTTCTCAGAGTTGTCGAAAGCTTGATCATCGTAAGCGTACTCAACAAGTTCCTCATTCACGAACTCGTCTCCCGGCTCTACCCAGAACAAGAACACAAGCAATGGAACCACAATCAATCACGGGAAATGCACAAGCAACATGATGCAATACATGAATGATATGCAAGATGTGATATGCAATGCATATGCGTGCTCCGGAAAGGAAAATGATGAACAAGGTAGTAACTTGGCAAACCAAGTATGCCACTGAAAAGATGAGATGATTTCGGTTGAAATCGATATAAAGATCACCGGAAACGGACGCACGGTTTGCAAATGGCAAGCAAAACAAGAATGACACGATTCTGCGATTAACGGCATGATAGCACTTAGAATACATCAAGTAACTACGCTACAGCACTCCAACATAGCAACAAAGCATATGCTAGTAATCTACAGGAGATGCTTGAAATAAGATGAACAGTGAGCCGCGCCTAGATCACAACATAACAGGCTCAAACAAGCATGGCAAAAGTGCAAAAGATAACAGGTTCACAGACTTTGTGAAATTACTGGACATGGCAGAAACAGCATCAGGTAGTAATGTTCAGAGCAAGCAATCAACACGCTACAGGAAGTTAACATTGCAAAACAAGGCATGGGATGAATCTACTGATTGCATAGAACAAAAGTCCCTTACTGCCCATGAGCCAAAAAGGATCAGAAGATATGATTGCACCCATGTAAACATAGCAAGTTTCGTTAACAGATTTCAGACTTGGCAGAAAACAGAGCATGGCAGAAACAATAATATGAAGGCATCTAGGTGAGCTTGATTCACTCAACACAAAGCAATGCATGACAAAACAAGCATACCTACAGCAAGATGGCATGTTTATGAAGCTAACCATTGCAAGAGGAAGTTCATAGCATGCATGGATCAACTAAAACAAGCTTGGCAAAATTGAATAATACGTAAACAATCTGCCAGAAATATTTTATAGCAAAAGTAGAGCAAGATTGAGTCAAGCTACAGCACTACATAATTGCAAAAAAAGGCATGAATGGAAAGAGCACAACTGTATCTACAAAACATCCTTACTGAACATCACCAAAAGGAGCATGGATCTCTCTGTAGACACATGGCTACATGGCAACAAAATAACAGCAGAAACAGACAGTGGAATTACTAAGTCCCTGAAATCAGAAACATCACGAAGCCTAGTTTGCATGCTTGTGCTAGTCACCACAGAGATCACAAAAATACATGGCATACACCTCTGTAGAGATAGCATGGCATAGATCAAAACATATGTAGAGCTCATGCCCATAAGATGCACCCATTAAATGCAACAAAAATAACAAATCCTCAAGTTCTGATAAGTAACCGCAGTTAACAGCAACTAGCACTCTTGCACCACAGATTTGGGCATCAAGATGGACTCAAATGAATATGGTGCAATGGAACAAAATAAAGAGAATCTAGATATGAACATTTTGATATATTACACGCACGAAACGGAGCTATGTGCACAGAGTTATGATGCAATGAACAGAGGCATATATTGTAAAAACTTTAAGACTTGGAGAATTTCGGGGAGAGGAGAAAGTCAACCCTCCGGCGGTGGATCTAGATCGGGTCGCCGGACTCGAGCTCGAGGCTGCCGGACTCGAGCTCGAGGCTGCCGGAGCTGCTGCCGGAGACGGAGGACGGGGCGGCCGGAGTTGGGGAGGAGGAGATGGCGGCGGAGAGGAGCCGGAGACGGAGGGGAGCTCGCCGGGGCGCGCGGGGGCGGCGAGGTCAGCGGCGAGGCGGCGGCGTCCGGCGACGCGGCGACGGCGGCGGGCTGCGGCGAGGCCCGCGGGCACAGAGGGCGGCGGTGGTACCGGCGAGACGGCGGCGAACGGCGGCGGCGCACGCGGGCGGGGCGGAGGTGCGCGGCTCGGGCCGCGGGCGAGGAGGCACGGGCCCGCGGGGGCGGCGTACGGGCCCGGCGGGCCGGCGGCGCGAGGAACGGCGCAGGGCCACGTGCCGCGTTGCGGCTGGCTGCGGGCGGCGGCGGCTGGTTCGTCCGGCGCCGGGCGGACACGTCCGGCGGCGCGGAGGGAGCGGGGCTAGGGTTAGGGTGGTTTTTGCCCGAGATTTCGGAGGGAGAGGTGCATTTATAGGTAGAGGGAGCTAGGAGACTCCAAATGGAGTGCGGTTTTCGCCCACACGATCGTGATCGAACGACCTAGAGCATGGAAGAGACTTAGAGGGGTCTTGGGCTGTTTGGAGGGGGTTTTTGCTGCAACACACAAAAGGACTTTGCGTTTACTCGGTTAACCGTTGGATCACCAAACGACCTCCAAATGGAACGAAACTTGACTGGTGGTCTACCGGTGGTATACCAAGGCCACTTGGCAAGCCTCAGTCCATTCCGAGAACGTTCAACTCCCGCTCACGAAACAAAACAAGAGGGGTGCGCCGGAGGTGGGAGTGCCGGATTGCAAAACGGACAACGGGGAAAATGCTCGGATGCATGAGACGAACACGTATGCAAATGCAATGCACATGATGAAATGATATGAGATGCATGACATGAACAAAATGCAAAAAGACAAACAAAACCTGACCACGGAGGGAATATCATAACACATAGCCGAAAATGGCAAGAGTTGGAGTTACAAATATGGAAAGCTACATCCCGGGTGTTACAAAAATGGTGGAGGAGATAGGGGAGCGGCCGAGGTGTGCGATTCTTGGCCGGTGTTTGGCCTCGTTTAAATAGGAGATTAAATAGACGACGGGCGGGAGGAGCTCGGCCGGCGTTGCGTTTAACGCCGGCCCGGTCATGAACGGGCGGGTTTCATGGAGGCGTTTGAATGCGGCACAGAGGCGTGTTCAGCCGGGTGTGCCGCGAGTGGCTCCCTCGACGCTGACCTAGGACACCGCGTCGTTCTTCCACTGATGTGTGGGCTCTTTGGGAGCATGGCCTGCATGTCAGTGACCCAACGCAGGCAGCGCACAGCAGAGGAACCTTTGGTGGGCCAGGGCGGTCAGAAGCGGGCATTTCATAAACCGATGATTGTTCATTGAGTGTGACGTCATCTTTTTCATGTAGATAAGCCTACTATGTTGATAGCCCGTTCGATACGTTGTGATTCATAAAGACCGCTGCAAACATCAATGTTCTGCTTATCACAGATAAGATTGATTAATACCCGTAACAATCCATGTCCTTAACAAAGGGTTCATGCACGTATAGGTTGAGTGTGTGTCTTGCGTCGTGTGTTGTGTGCATGCAGGCATGCGAGTGTTGCGTGCGTGCAAGTGTACGTTTCAGTGTTGCATGCTTGGGTGCGTACGTGCATGTGTTCGTGAGTGCATGTGTACGTATCAGTGTTGCACGCCAGCATGTGTGCGTGTGTACGTGTCAGTGTTGCACGCCTACATGCGTGCGTGTCTTGCGTGCGTGCATCTGTTCGTGCGGGGTGAGGCTACACGTCAGTCGACTGACTTTTTCATCTCTGGTCATTAGATTTTCCAGCCGTTGGATACGAAATCAAGGGCCTTGTTGAGGATATAGACCTTAGAGTCACCCGCCAGGAGGGGCCGGGTTACTCATAATGGTCTTTGCGAGAAGCCCGGCGCCAAGTTTGAAGACGGTGGGCCAAGGGTGGGCTTAAGACCCGGATATGGCTTAAGGCCCGTAGTTACAATCATTATTATGGTAGAACTTGTAGTGTAAGGCAAGAATAGTTGAGAGTCCGAGCCGGACACTCTTATGAGCCGGCCGGGACTCTGAGAGCTGCTGGGCGTCAGCCTCCCTATATAAAGGGACGACCCGGCAACGGTTTGGGGACAAGTAAGATCTCGTCGAGAGCCAGGCATAGCAATTAAGCTCCCTGGTCATCGAAACCCTAATCAATACCACCTCAACTGGACGTAGGCTTTTACCTTCACCGTAAGGGGCCGAACCAGTATAACCCTCGTGTTCCTTGTCCCGTTAACCCCTTCAAGCTTCCTAACGGCGATGGCTCCACGACTAAGTCCTAGCTTGAGGACATCTGCCGTGACAATTCCACGACAGTTGGCGCCCACCGTGGGGCCAGCGCACGGTGGATTTGAGTTCTTGAAGGGCAGCTTCGAAGGGCTCAAGGGATACGCTGTGGGCCGGATGACCAAAAGAGTCGTCGCGGCAAGCTCTACATCGACGATGTAAACTGGGGCCCCGACGCCGGCTCAATTGAGTACGGGTACCGGGTCCCCTTCAGCGGAATTCATGTTTTCATTGGCAAGATTGGTGAGCCGGGCCCTGAGCCGGATCTCTGCGCCGATCTCATCGAGACGGCTCAGCGCGCACGACCCGCCCGGGCCCGGCCTGCCTTAAAGCATGCTTTTGTGGGATGTATCCATGGAGGGCTCTCTGATCGATCTGGATCTGGTGATGAGACGGCCGCTGGCCTTGATGGCGAGTCGTCCACAGATGAGTCAAACTCGTTGTATCAACTTCAAGATGGCAGGCTCATGGGTTGTTCCGATGGTGATAGTATTCCGGACCCGTTTGAGCCGCCAAGTCAGGAGGGAGTCTTTATGGCCGGTGCACAGCCTGTTCAGAACCCTGCTGCTGGAGCGGGAAACCCGGTGCCCTCTCCGGCTCAGGTGCTAATGGATCTCACGGACAAGATGACGGCCCTGCTAACCGCCACGGTTGACCCGGCGGATCAAGCTCAGCATGGTGCGGAGGTGGCACAGTTAAAGTTAGATCTAGTGAAAGCTAAGGAGGGTCTGGCAGCGGAAGGGATCAGGATGGCTGCGGAGAGGGCGGCTCTCGACGCCCAAACCCAGCTGATTCAAGCGCAGTCCTTCCGGCTCACGATGGATCAAAACGCGTCCAATGAGGTCCTGAGAAGGAGGCATCAAAGGGCCCAATCTTGACTCCCTCTGGTTTACGATCCACGAAACCTCTTCAACACGCCAGGTGCAGGGTCTAGTAACCCGCCAGGGGTCATAGTGCCCGGGTCCGGGACCCCTATTCAGCCACAAGTGATGGGGCCTCCCCAGGTGCACCCTGCCCCGCCTCAGTACGTGCCAATACCACAGGGTCATTATGCTAACCCGCTGGAGAACATGGTCGCCGCGGCCGCACGGCTGGCGGCTCTCCCAATTGACGGTGACTCTTCGACGGCTATTGAAACCCGCCGGGTCAGGGAACTCCTTCAGACAGCACTGGCGCAGCAAGAGGCGTACTCCTACAGCCGGGACAGGATCCACTCGACCCCTCGTCCAGGCCGGAGCCCGAGTTACAGCAGACACATGGTCTCAGCGACCGGCTCAAGTAACGTCCGACGCCATGACCCGCCCCCTGGCTATGGCCCGGCTCATAACGGAGCCTTTCACGCAGCAGACCAAGACAGAGCGCGGCAAGAGGCGGAGCAGGTGCCTCAGTTGACGGCTTACCAGACTCCCCCGGCTTATCCGACGACTTCCGTCGACGTGGGTATCCCTACCAGGACTGGGGGTGTCCCTTGTTTAGTGCCAGCTATCCGCAATGAACGTCTACCCAAGGACTTCATAGGCCCTAGGAAGGTGCCTAATTACACGGCAGGCTTACAACCCGCAGCCTGGATCGAGAGTTATGAGATGGCCATGGAACTGCTGGAGGTCAGTGAGGCGGCAATGGCCAAGTACTTCACCATGATGTTAGATGGGACTGCCCGCACTTGGTTGAAAGGGCTACCACCGAATTCCATCGGGTCTTGGGCTGAGCTGAAAGCCCGGTTCATCCAAAACTTCAAGGATACCTGTAGGCAGTCTATGTCAATTGTGGATTTGACTAACTGTAAGCAGCAGGAGGGTGAATCCACGACACATTGGGTTCGCCGGGTCAAGGAGATCATACATTCATCTGATAAGATGGATGCCGGCTCTGCAGTCTTAATGTTGGAGCAGAATTGTCGTTTCGTGCCCCTGAAGATGAAACTCGGGCGGCTTAAGCGCGACTGCAATGATATGGGTACACTGATGGCGGCTCTTGTCAAGTACGCCGATTCTGATGGTACCAAGGACCCCGCTTCAGATGATGAAAGGACAGGGAAGGGAAAGAAGAATGGCAATGGCAAGGGTCCTCAGCATAACCCGGGGAATCAAGGAGGTGGCAAGCGCAAGGCCGATGGCAGCCTAGAGTTTGTAGCCAACGCCAGCTCACAGGGTAATAACCAGCGACGCAAGGGGAGGCCTCCTCCCCGAGCCAGCGGGCCAGGCCCGACGCTGGAGTAGCTGTTGAATGAGCCTTGTCCAAGGCATGGCTCTAGAGAGAAGCCAGCTACCCATCTATGGAAGGATTGTGCAATCATGAAGGCCTTTAAAAATTACAATGGCCCGGGCGGCGGCTCAGGCGCCGGCGGTTTTCATGGCCGGGGCGGCGGCTCAAATTCTAATCCTCAGAACGGTCAAGGGGGCTTTAATCAGCAGTCTGGCCAGGGTCATCAACAGCAGCAGGGGGGTTATCAGACCAATCCAAAGCAGCTTAGCGGTGGACAGTATCATGTGTTTACCACCAGTCTGTGTAAGCGAGATCAGAAGCTTCATAAGAGGGCTGTGAATGCTGTTGAGCCGGCGGTTCCACGCTACTTGCGGTGGTCTGAGCAGCCTATAGTGTGGAGTAGGGAGGATCACTCTCCCTGGGTGGATAATCCGGGTCACTTGGCTTTGGTGGTGGCTCCTCAGGTGGGAGGATATAAGTTCACTAAGGTGCTCATGGATGGAGGCAGCAGCATCAACATCCTCTATTATGAGACGTTCCGTCGTATGGGGTTGATTGATAAGAACCTCAGCCAGTCCAACACTATTTTTCACGGTGTGGTACCTGGTAAGTCGGCTTATCCAGTCGGCAAGATCGAGTTGGAAGTGGCCTTTGGAGATGAGCACAACTACAGTGTGGAAAAATTGACCTTTGAGGTGGTCAAGATAAGAAGTCCGTACCATGCTATATTTGGGCGGACGACTTACGCCAAGTTCATGGCACGGCCATGTTACGTGTATTTATAGCTCAAGATGCCGGGTCATAATGGGACCATTACGGTTCATGGAAGCCGGAAGGTGGCCCTAGAGTGTGAGGAAGGCGATGCAGCTTATGCAGAATCTGTTTGTGCAACAGAGGAGTTAAAGTTTTACAAAGACAACGTTGACCGAACAGATATGACCTCTCTGAAAAAGCCGACTACGGAGCATGAGCCGGCAATGAAATTCAAGTCGGCTGATGAGACTAAACTTGTTGATTTCGTTCTAGGAGATTCGTCTCAGCAGTTCAGCATCAGTGCCAATCTGGATCCAAAATAGGAAAGCGCGCTCATTGAGTTCATCCGTGAGAATAGGGACATCCTCGCATGGAAACCTTCTGACATGCCAGGTGTACCTAGAGAACTCGCTGAGCACACTCTCAATGTTGATCCGAAATTTAAGTCGGTCAGGCAGTTCCTTCGGCGGTTCAATGAGGAGAGGCGGAAAGCTACTGGTGAAGAGGTGGCCCGGCTCTTGGCGGCCGGGTTTATTGTTGAAGTCTTTCACCCAGAGTGGTTAGCTAACCCGGTCCTCGTACTCAAGAAGAACGGCACTTGGCGGATGTGTGTGGACTACACGGACTTAAACAAGGCGTGTCCGGCTGATCCTTTTGCCCTTCCCCGTATTGACCAAATTCTTGATGCTACGGCAGGTTGTGCGCGCTTAAGTTTCTTGGATGCTTATTCCGGTTATCATCAGATCAAAATGGCAGTTAAGGACCAGGAGAAGACGGCGTTCATCACTCCCTTTGGAGCCTTCTGCTATGTATCTATGCCCTTTGGACTCAAGTGTGCACAGGCGACTTATCTGCGTTGCGTGCAGAACTGTCTTCATAACCAGATTGGGCACAATGTTCATGCTTATGTGGACGATATTGTGGTCAAATCTATAAAGGAGGAAACCCTGATAGATGATTTGAGGGAAACCTTTGATAATCTCCGGGTTTACAAGATGATGCTTAACCCGGCCAAGTGTGTTTTTGGGGTTCCTGGAGGCAAACTTTTGGGTTTCTTGGTTTCTGACAGAGGCATTGAAGCTAACCCGGAGAAGATCAAGGCCATCACCTCCCTGGCTAAGCCGGCGTGTATAAATGATGTTCAGCGCTTGGCGGGTCGCATCGCTGCTTTCAGCCGGTTTATAAGCCGTTTGGGGGAGAAGGCCATGCCATTATATCAGTTGATGAAGAAAACTGATAACTTTGTCTGGAATGATGCAGCTAATACTGCCTTTGAGGATTTGAAGAAGCAGCTGGCAGAGCCCCCAGTCCTTGCTGCTCCGGTTGATAAGGAGCTCTTATTAATGTATGTGGCGGCGAACACACGAGCTGTCAGTGTGGCTGTGGTGGTGGAGCGCAAGGAAGAAGGTAAGGAGCATCCGGTTCAGCGGCCGGTTTATTATGTCAGCGAAGTGCTCATCGAGTCCAAACAGCGGTATCCACATTGGCAGAAGCTTGTTTATGGTGTATTCATGGCGAGCCGGAAGCTTAAGCATGATTTCCAGGGTCATCCCATCACTGTGGTTAGTTCGGCTCCTCTTGGTGATATCATTCAAAACAGAGAGGCCACAGGAAGAGTAGCTAAGTGGGCCATACAGCTCGGACCTCATGGTCTCAAGTACGTGCCACGCACTGCTGTTAAATCTCAAGCCTTGGTGGATTTCATCAATGATTGGACAGAGTCACAAGTGCCCGAGCAAAAGCCGGATAACACATATTGGACTATTCACTTTGATGGGTCCAGGCAGTTGGAGGGCTCGGGGGCTGGAGTCGTATTAGCTTCCCCTAAGGGTGATAAGTTCCATTATGTGCTACAATTGATGTTTCCTTGTACCAACAACGCAGCTGAGTACGAGGCCTTGCTCCACGGTCTTCGGATGGCTAAGGAGATGAGTTTGAGCCGGGTAAGGTGTTTCGGTGACTCAGACTTGGTGGCTCAACAAGTATCAGGCAAGTGGGACTCTAAGGACCCTCTCATAGCGGCTTATCGCCGCAAAGTTGATGCCATTGCTGGGCACTTTCAGGGCTACCAAGTAGAGCACATTGATCGCAGGAAGAACGAGGCGGCTGATGCCCTAAGCCGGCTGGGCTCTCAGCGAAAGCCGGTGCCGCCTAATACTTTCCTGGATGTCCTGTATAACCCTTCTGTTAAGTTGCCTACAGAGGAAGACTTGGCTGTCCCTGACCCGGAGGCACGACTGGTGGCAGCTCTCCACATCATACCGGACTGGACAATGCCCTATCTAGCTTACATGACCCGGGGAGAGTTGCCTGAGGATGAAACTTTGGCCAGACAAATAACCCGGCGGGCTAAGTCAATGATTGTTATCAATGGCGAGTTGCATCACCGCAGTGTTACGGGAGCATTCCAGCGTTGTGTCTCCCCTGAGGAAGGTCAAGAGATCTTGCGTGAGATTCATGAAGGGGATTGTGGCCATCACGCCGGCTCAAAATCTCTTGTGGCCAAGGCTTTTCGTCATGGTTTTTATTGGCTGACGGCTCATGCTGATGCGGAGGACTTGGTCAGTAAATGTGATGGTTGCCAAAGGTTCTCACGATGGGCTCATGTGCCGGCTCAGGAGCTAAGGATGATCCCAATTACTTGGCCCTTTGCGGTCTGGGGGCTTGATATGGTTGGGCCTTTTAAGAGTTCCAAAGATAAGAAGACCCACCTCTTGGTGGCAGTTGACAAATTTACCAAGTGGGTTGAAGCGGAGCCAGTTAGCAAATGTGATGCAGCCACGGCGGTTCAATTTATGAAAAAGGTGATTTTTTGCTTTGGCTTTCCGCACAGCATTATAACTGACAATGGCACCAATCTATCCAAAGGCGCCATGGAAGAATTTTGTCAACGAGAGCATATCCGACTTGATGTCTCCTCAGTGGCTCATCCTCAATCCAATGGTCAAGCTGAGAGAGCTAATCAGGAGATTCTGAAGGGCATCAAGCCCCGGCTTTCGGTCCCTTTGCAACGGACGCCGGGTTGTTGGGTGGAGGAGTTGCCCTCCGTGTTATGGAGCATCAACACTACTCCTAACAGGTCTACAGGTTTCACGCCTTTCTTCATGGTTTATGGGGCAGAAGCAGTCCTCCCCAGTGACATCCGTCATGACTCGCCTCGAGTGGCGGCTTACGTTGAGGCGGATAATGAACAGGCGCGCCAAGATGCTCTTGACTTGTTGGACGAACAGCATGATGTGGCAGCAGCTCGCTCAGCAATTTACCAACAGGACCTGCGCCGTTATCATAGTCGCCGGGTTAAATCCCGGGTCTTCCAGGAAGGCGATCTGGTGCTCCGGCTCATCCAAGATCAAACAGATGCGCACAAGCTATCCCCGCCTTGGGAAGGGCCCTTTGTGGTCAGCAAGAATTTGCACAACGGGTCATATTACCTCATTGACATTCGGGAGCACAAAGATTCACGTAAGTCGGAGGAAGAGACCCGTCGGCCGTGGAACATAGCTCAGCTTCGGCCTTACTACACTTGAACCACCGGCTCTCATAATGTACATATTTCTCTAAGCCATGTATATATTATGATAAGCAATAAAGCAGGACCTCTGTCCTTTTTTGTCCTCCAAATGTGCACGTGTTGTTTTCATTGCAAGATTACATGATAACTTGAAGGAGAATCCGGCTTATGATTGCATTCGAATCTAGCCGTAGGCAATAAGGTCACTTGGGGGCTTCCTGTTCAAACATAGGTCGTATTCGAACCAAAGAGAACATAGCTGTCGATACCCATTTGATTGGCAAAGTGCCGAGCTCATTGGGGAGTTTTCTTTGATCATATTTGAATCTTAGTTTAACCCCTTTGGGAACCGACGTGGATCGTATTCGAATCAGCGTCGTTAAACAATTCTTAAAGTCATTTGGGGGCTTCCTGTTCAAACATGGGTCGTATTCGAACCAAATAGAACATAGCTGTCGGTACCCTCTTGATTGGCATCGCCACACCCACTGGGGGCTATATGATCGTATTCGAATCCTAGCATAACCCCTTTGGGCCGGGTCTCTGGTTGTATTCGAACCGGAAGCCCCTAAGCTCTTCTGCTTTATAGCAAGTTTCTTCTGATTATTTCAAAGTGTGTACGGCCGGGTTTCACTTTGCCGGCTTAACTTTGATTTACAGTGTTAGTTGAACACAATGAGTGTTATTCAGACAGGTAAGCCGGAATTGAGGTACCAACCTTATTACCCGGGTTATTTAAACCGGAAGTATGCTTGCAGGCCGCTAAGTGTGTTATTACGGTTGTATTAAGGACATAATTGAGGACCAGTCTTTTTTGATTCATATGATTCTCAGTGCGGTAAGCCGCCTAGAGACTTGTGATTTGTCCTTCTATGCAGGATAGTCGAAGGCGACTATTTTGAGCTTAAGGAAAATAAATGATTGATTACGACCCGGAGAAATATAAAGGAGACAACTTCAATAGACTTCGGCATTCAATGCGTGCACGATGGCACGGCGGAGATAAAGTGTTGGTCCTACTCTATTACAAGACTCATCGAGTCCAAAAGGGTGAGGCATTGTTTGATAAGCCGCCAGCCGAGTTACGATGCTTGCTGGGTTGAAGTCTCCGGCTCATCCCTTTCTTCTCCTCCGGCTGTTCCCAAGGTCTGGAAAGTCGACGACTTCCAGTCGATGCTGCTCAGAGCTTCGAATTGAGCTTCCTCGTCAATTAGCCCCGCCGGGTCAATCTCCGGGGCGAAGGTGTGCTTGCGAGTCGGCGGGATTAAGCTGAGGGCCTCATAGCGCGGAGTGGGGATCCTCTGATTCTCTGCATCGTAACCCGGCTGATACTTAGTCAGATCTGTATCATTGCCAATCAGAGTGGCCACCGGGCGTACGATCTTCACGCAAGCTGCGAAGTCCTTCTGGTCGAAGGCGGTGCCGTCTTCCTTCAAACTGGGGTAGCCCAGAGCGATGTCCACCGGGTCTAGCTCTGGAAGGAACGCCTTAGCCCGGCTTAGAGCTGCTATGGCTCCGGCTGTTGCAGAGGCCCGTCGCAGCTCTTGGATGCGTTGAGGAAGAACGGCGAGCCGGCGAAGAACCTCAGCCAGGTGAGTCGGCACCTCGTTGGATAGGGCCACCACAGCCAGAGCACGCTGTGACCCGGTGTAGAGTTGCTCCACCAGGGTGTACACAGCTTTCAGCTTGGTTACAACGCTTTGGTTGAGGTTGGCGCTTCTGGGACCTGTTTAACAGAATAAGATAAGCCGCCGACAAGGATGAGTTATGAGATATACAGATTCTAAACTTGATGAAAGCTGGTGAGATGACTTACCGAAGATTGCGGCAACCATCTGGAACACTTGGCGCTTTAAGCCGGAGAGTTCGGCGGTCTTCTCTGAGAGAGCCTTCTCCGCCTGTTCGGCCCGGCTCACCAGAGTGGCCTTCTCTTCGGCCCAGGCTCTCCGTTCAGCATCAAAGTCTGTCTTCAGCTTTTCTTGCGCAGCAATGCTGGACACAAATTTGGCGTTTGTTTTCCGGGTCTCCGTCTCTTGCGTCTTCAGACGGGTCTTGAGATCAGCGATGTCAGCTTCAAACTTCTTGCCAGCAGCCTGCATAATTTCCGGGTTATAGCATGAACAGTTACTATGCAAATTTAAAAGTCCCAAGCGTTTTCCAAGCAAAGACACTTGGCACTTGGGGGCTAATGCATATCGAACGTTCCTATCTACAAATCACCGGTTCATGGAAGTAAGCCGGAACTTAAGTCTACAACATATTCAATCATAAAGTCGTCGACTTGGGGGCTAGCATGGTAAAGGTAACTATGCAGTAAGTAAGAAGACAGAAGAGTGATACCTCTGACTTCTGCTGAATCTGGTTCACCATGCCGATCTCTGCGTCCCGGCTCTTGTGCACTTGGCTGACGTAGCCGGAGACGAGCTCTCCGATGCTTAGGTTGGCGTAGTCGGTGAGGTCCAGATTAACCCGGCGGGGCTGTAGCAACTCCCCCTTGGCAGAACACTTGGCCAGTGCAGTAGGTCTCCCCGGCTCAACAAATTCCGTCCGGGTGATTACCACGTCCGGGTCATCTGCTGGTTGAGCCGAGCTAGAGGCCTCCGGGTTAGCAGAAGCTTCTGCAGTTGCCTTGTCGGTTGGAGCGGTGGCTTCGGGAGCGGAGGCAGCTGGCAGTTCTTGATCTGCTACCTCCGGCTCAGGCAAATCCGGCTCTTCGACCGGCTTGGTCTTCTTCGCCCTCTTGGTGAGCTTGGCCTGGGCACTGAAAAGACAGAAAGGTTAAGCACAAAAATGTAAGTAAAGACAAGTACAACATGAGATAACCATCATTACCCGGGCACGGTCTTGAAAGCCGGTAGGCTTGACTGCATAGAGTCGCCAGAAGAGGGGGAAGTTTCCTGATGATTTGAGTCAGAAGAGTTGAGCGGTTGACGTATAACACCCGCCAAAGGATGAAAAGGGTACAAGTTTGAGATCACCTCGGTCCGGCGTTTCCTCGACGCGTCCGATAAGCCGGAAGAGAGGTCGGCGTCCTTGTTGGTCCGGGTGTGCCGCCGGCTCTCATGAGTCTGTCGCTTCAAAATAAATTGAGGATCTTGATAAGCTAAAGGATGAGAAAAGCTTACTTTCCGGGTTACCCTTCGGATTTTCAGCCTTGGCAAGGGCTCCGAGTCGGAGGAAAGTATCATTACCTCTTCAACCACCGGGTTACTGGCTCCGGTGTCATCCTGTTGATGAACAAGTGTTGGTAAGGCGGACAGAAATAAAAAATAAACATAACAAAGAGCTTACAGGTTCAGGGGTTACCTCTGACTCGGAGTTGTCGCTTAGTTGCATCAGCTCCGACGCAGTAGGCCTGCTTCCCTTCTTACGGGGAGCGGCTCTCTTGGCGGCTTTCTTCGCTTTCCTGGCCTTCTTGGCCGCTTCATGGTCATATTTGACCTTCCAGAATTTATCATCCGCCTGAAAAAATACAATGATGATTTCTTAAAGATTCAGATGAAAGTTATCTACAGAAGAAGATAAGATGTTCAGATCAGGGGCTTACTGCTGGGGCTGGATTGGTCTTGCAGAAGGGGGCTAACCCGGTCCTCCCGCAGTCTGCCAAGCTCTCGTTCAAGAGAGCCTTGGTCATGTCCTCGGCAATGTCTTCAGGGAGGTCGCTACGGCTGTGTCGTAGGGGGTCATCTTTCCAGCCTGTGTACTCACACATTAAGCCGGGGCGGCGGCTCAAGGGGATCACCCGCCACGAGATCCAGACCCGGACCAAATCAATTCCATTAAGACCATTGCCCAGGAGAGCCTTGATCTTGTTAATAGTGGGGAGGAGAGGTTGGCGCTCCGCTTGAGTCAACTTGTCTGACAGTGGGTGTGTTGGTTCCAGACGCGAGGGGCGAAAGCCGGGCAGCGGACTCTCATCAGTCGGCGACGTGTCTTGGCAATAGAACCACGTCTGGTTCCAGTCTTTGGGGTGGCTTGGCGGCTCTGCGTAAGGGAAAAGGCAGTCCCTCCGTCGCTGGATGGAGATGCCACCGAGTTCCAAGCTTGGCCCATTGGTGCACTCATTCTGACGGTTCAGGTAGAAGAGCTCTCTGAAGAGCAGCAGGCTAGGCTCTTCTCCAAGATAGACCTCACAGAACACTT
Source organism: Aegilops tauschii subsp. strangulata (assembly GCF_002575655.3). Classification (NCBI taxonomy): domain Eukaryota; kingdom Viridiplantae; phylum Streptophyta; class Magnoliopsida; order Poales; family Poaceae; genus Aegilops; species Aegilops tauschii. Next base: position 442,539,427 of record NC_053041.3, on the reverse strand, counting down.
GGAAATTGCATATGTTGGACACCGAGTTGGGTCCTATATCTTGTGGCCGCAGGTCAAAGAAATTCAATACATCCCTGAAGAACTTTGAGCCGGGCGGTGCGAAGCCCCGGCTCATGTGATCCGCAAAAATCACTACCTCCCCATCCTTTGGCTGTGGTCTCTCCTCTGATGGGTCAGGGGCACGGTAGGACATGACGTCCTTCTTGGGCAAATAACCCGACTTCATAAAGTCCGTCAAGGTCTCGTCGGTGACGTTGGACCTCATCCAGTTGCAAGTGATGGGTGCTTTGGGAGCTTTGGGAGGCATGGTGAACGTGGGAAGCCTATGATACAGGGAAAAATGTCCGGTTTAATAATGAGCCAGAGGAAACTTACAAGTCAAGGTTTAAGGTGGCGGCTTATGGAGGGGCCTAATGATATATAACTAAGTACATCGGATTATCTAAGCCGCTGAAAAGCTTTGTTGTAAGTGAGCCGGAAAATTTTACGGCGTGTGGCTTCCTTTAAGCCGGAAGATCCTACGGCGCGCGGTTTCTTTAAACCGGAAATGTAAGCCGCCATGATTCAACGAGTGCAGTTTTTTACTAAGTGTGATGAAAACAGGTTTCACACATGGCAGTAAATAATTTGGATCAAAATGATTGGTCAAAAGGAAAGTTTCTAGACCTAAAAACAGACGCAGGAGAAGTTCTTGGGCTCGAACAAGGCTCTTATGCAGAAAAAAGAGGGCTACTTGCATGTGAAATGGGTGCTAAACAGCTACCGCAGTGGTTCTATACAAGGCTAAGATCAAAAAAGGGCAGTAAAAATGAAAACTACCGGAGCTCGTGGGCGACGGCGACGAACACGGAAGAACAGCAGGAGTTGAATGTAGATCTGTTCTACGAGGAAGAAGGAACTTACGGAGGCAGGTGAGTTGCGAGGGCTCGCCGCGGTTCTCTGGACGGATCAGGGTGATGCAGCGGCCAAAGTCCACGAAGACGCGGAGCTCTGGTGCGGCGGCGGCGGCGGAGCTCGAGCAGTACGGAAGCAGCGAGAGGAAGAGGACGACTGAAGGGGGAGAATGGAAAGACCTGAGGGTCGGGCTATTTATAAGGGCGAGCTCATAAGTGGGCGCGAGAAACGAGGAGACCACGGCGTGGTTATCTCCCCATGGAACGCCTCGATTTTCGGGATGGCAGTAAAGATAAGATCTGTTGCGGATCTGGTGGAGTAAAAAACGGACTTAATGGAAGATGACATCACAGCGGATTACCCGGAGTCCAGAGGATGACGTCACGCCGGGTTATGGCCTTCACACAATTGTAAGCCGGAGATTTTCTGTCGGAAGGATTGAAGATTGACATGAGCCGGCTCAAATCAATCTGGGGCCTAATGTTGAGGATATAGACCTTAGAGTCACCCACCAGGAGGGGCCGGGTTACTCATAATGGTCATTGCCAGAAGCCCGGCGCCAAGTTTGAAGACGGTGGGCCAAGGGTGGGCTTAAGACCCGGATATGGCTTAAGGCCCGTAGTTACAATCATTATTATGGTAGAACTTGTAGTGTAAGGCAAGAATAGTTGAGAGTCCAAGCCGGACACTCTTATGAGCCGGCCGGGACTCTAAGAGCTGCTGGGCGTCAGCCTCCCTATATAAAGGGACGACCCGGCAGCGGTTTGGGGACAAGTAAGATCTCGTCGAGAGCCAGGCATAGCAATTAAGCTCCCTGGTCATCGAAACCCTAATCAATACCACCTCAACTGGACGTAGGCTTTTACCTTCACCGTAAGGGGCCGAACCAGTATAACCCTCGTGTTCCTTGTCCCGTTAACCCCTTCAAGCTTCCTAGCGGCGATTGCTCCACGACTAAGTCCTAGCTTGAGGACATCTGCCGTGACAATTCCACGACAGGCCTCCAGTTTATCATCAAACTCCACCCCCCTGAGCCGCCAGCCACCACCGGCCGAACCGCCAGCCCCCGCCGCCCGCGGCCGGCCCACCCTCCCTGAAACCACTCCCCACCGCCGGTCCGCCGCCGCACCGGCCATCCCTCTAGCCCCCCCCGCCGAGCTTTTTCTCCGGGAATCCCCACCCCACCGCCCAATGAACGCCCCCCCAACCGTCGGTGACTGCCGACCAGATGTCTCACGACTTCGAATACCCACCGACCACTAATTTATTACCATTTATGTCCTTCATATACGCGCTGACGGGTGGGCCCTATGGTAATGTGCGCTGCTGAATGTGGACCGTTTGACTGGTCAATTGATCGTGTTATCAACAAATTACGGAGCTGTATGGTGAGCCAGTGACCGTATGATCACCCTAAAATGTACTCCTATTTTATTAACACAGTACAGACTCAACTACCATTTCTTTCTTTCATATACGAGCTGACAGGTGGGCCCCACGGTTACGCGCCCCGATGGTGCAACACTAGTTGCGCCGCGTGGAACGTTTGACTGGTCAATTGATTGTGTCATCAACAAAATACGGAGTTGTACGGGTGAGACAGTGACCGTATAATCATGATATGTATTTGTTTAACACGGTACAGATGCAAGGGCTCATATATACGCGCAAGCACTCACCGCTATAAGCGCACACACGTGAACCCTACCCCTATGAGCACCTTCGAGAGAGTGGGCCAGCATATATGATCTGGAGATTTTACGAAGTCACCATAGGTGCCTCGTAGTCGAGTGGAACGTCTCCTCCCACTGAACGTACATCGCCGGAAAATACTGAAATTAACACAAGATAAATGTGAGAACCGGGACTTTAACCTTGGTGGGCTCGAGAAACCACTGTCCTCTAACCATCCAACCACATGTTGGTAGCACGACAAAATGTATGTGGTGACCGTGATGAGCTTATTCTGAAGTCCAGTGACCATATCGTGCTTTCGCTTCAAATACAATAACCGTAAGTGTTGTCAACAAAATACGGAGCATGCATCAAATGCAAAGTCCGTCAGTGTCATCAACAAAATATGGAGACGTATCGTGAGCTAGATACCGTTGTACTATTGTATATGCTTATTTTCTTAGTGGCCGATTGCGTGTGTGGTGTGGTGGGCACATCATTTCTAGTTGTGGTGGGTCAACATGAAGACTCATGGGTCGGTTCCATCCTGCGCCACATATAGGTTGGACCGAGACATGTTATACGAAGACCCATGTGGAGGACTCGGCGTACAACACGAAGCTACCAGAGTCGCGGAGGACTCTATCCCCACTGGTGATAAGCCGACTATATAAGATTTGTAACCTTAGGCCCTTAGTATGTTATACAAGCTTGGGGGCTAGTTCGTCGATAGTATACACACACGCACAATGCCTGGTATTCACGTGTACTTTGTACACACCCCTATCACTAATATACAGTACCAGGAGTAGGCTCTTTCTTCAACTGCAAGGGTCCGATCCGAACTAGGGTAAATTTTTGCCTCGTATTACCATCCAGCCTAACAGCCAGGGGTATCCTACCGAATGATATGATGAAATCATATCTGCCAACTACTAAGAGAGAGGTGTGTCAGGGGGGGGCAATGTGTGCGAGAGAGGCCTAAAGATAATGTGCGTGCGGGAGACACGTAGGCACATATATGTGCGTATAGAGGGCTAGTAGAGACCGTGCATGTGTATATATGCATGTGAGAGAAATAGTGTTTTCCAACTAAGATTAGTGAAAAGAGTGGTACATAGTAGTCAGAAAGAGAGAGAGACAGACAGAGAGAGCATGTGCGTGAGACACCCCGACACCCTGAGAGAGATCGTGAGCATGTGTGAAAGAGAAATGCCGATGCATATAAAGTGTGTGCACTTATGCATTAGATAGAGAGATATATAACGCGTTTGTGAGAACAGGGCGAGGCATAGTGCATCTACGTGAAAAGGCGGTTCTACGCATTAAATTAAAATATAAATGGCATTATTATTTTTGGATGAGATCATGAATTTTGCAAATTGCGTATGGACGAAAATTGGTCTATCAGACACCCATACTCTATTGAATTCTAGCATGTGCATGTGTTTATTTCATATTATCGATCCATAGAGTGAGAGCGGTTTGAAATACAGGCAATGGATGCTTTTGCAATTCATATATAAACATTAATTAGTGCACTCCATGTTGTTAGTGTGAAGCACCTTATACATTTGTCACTTGCATGGATACATTCCAAATTGCTAGCTACGAAATAGAATACATGTCGAATTCAACATAAAGGGGGTTTCGAAGATTCGAATTCATAGGAAGTGCATTCATCTATTTGAACCCGAGATAATGGCATTTGTAAATCAGATGTAAAAGGGGGCATCAATCTTTGTTGTGAGTTTGAACATGCTATATATATTCATACGCATATCTAACTTTTTTTTGCAACCAAGGAGATTATATCTGGAAGCATGCATGAACTGAGGTAAGTTGCATATTTTTTAATATATACTCGTGTACAATGTATATTCAAATGTACCCCCTCCATTCCAAAATAATCGTAGCTTTAGGATTTTCAGGAGTAAAGATTTGTGAAGTTTGACAAATCCTGAAAGTTCAATTCAAGAGAACCGAAAACGTTAGTGCTTCTGCTCCCAAATATTGAACGAAGCACCAAATAGGCCTCTGGTCACCCGAAACCGCGCGAGACTAATGTTTTGGTGGTAGGAAATTACTGTCCTGACTCTGGCCCGTGTAGCCTATCGGCCCGATGTCCAAAGGTCTAAACCGGGGTAGGTTTGTAACTTCACCAAGACGCCAGTCTCAACCGCCTCCGAGAAGCATTCATACGTCGTGGGCGCCTACCCATGCGCTCGGCCGAAATCTATCCCGCCCACATTTGGGACACCTGACATGACTGTCCTACCCCCAACCCGCAATATGTCCGAAATTTTTGGATGGGGGCAAAGTTTGTAACTTTCCCCAAATTTCAAACAAGCGCGTCTCAAACCGAAACATTGTTCCCCCTTAGTTCCCCGCCTCCCTCCGTTTCCCCATTCATACTCCGTGGGCGCGAAGACGCCCTCTCCACCAGCCGCGAAACCCCAGCCTCCTCCGTCCTCCACCCCATAGCGGCCAATCCACCGCCGCCCTCCTCCATCACGCCGGAGGCGGTACCCCGACGTCGTCGTCCAACGCAACCGCAACCGCAACACCCTCAAGGACTTAGCAGCTGAAGCCGAGGCAGAGCTGCCTCCACGACGCTGACGCCGACATGCGCTGTACCAGAACCACTCCGACCACGCCGTCTTGCGCCTCACTGCTGCGGCTCCACTGTCGCAACCGTCCACCGCACCGGAGCTGTTCCCGCTACGCCGTCGTTCGCCGCCTCAGATCTGCTTCCCCGCCGCCGACAGACGGCCACCGCACCACACTCAACAACTTTGCCATGGGTTCGTCCAAGGCTGCACCGTCCTCCACAACTTCTGGTTTCCGGCGAACAACAAGAAGATCATCGGAAAAACAGAAGGAGGACACAGCACTGCCAGTAGAAAGAGGTGCTCCTCTTCCCTTATTCGTGCAAATCTTACGTCTCCGCTCACACCGTATTCATCCCACGAAAGAAACTAGTTGAGCGCTTCTTACTGCATCTTCTTCGTGATACTAAATGCAAAAGGTTTCCTCCCTTTTACTATTTCACCTTTGCTAGAGGTCAGTAGCCCGCCTGGATTTCAATTCAGGGTCAGTCAAACCGCAATTAAAAGAAGCAGCACCCGCTTAGGCGCGCAGAGCACCTAGTCCGCCTGTTTCCCGGGGAAGCGGCGCATCGGTGTCTATCATAGGGGTGTGGGGCGCAGGAGCTGCTTGCGCCCGATCTGGAGGTCGGCGGGGCTTGAATGGATGGCCGGGGGGCGGTGCCAAGCACGGCGGTGCGATGAGGTCGAGGGGAGGGCGCAGGCAGGGGAGGAATACTGGGCCGGTGGTCGCTGGCGTTTTGAGGAAGATCGTCAACACTGACTGGCTGGAGGTAGATGAAGGCGATCTGCTCGTTCTTTGTACATCGGACGGTGCAGAAAAAATGGACTGACCTATTTGCTTTCAGTCGACTATTATTTTCATAGAATCTTGTAGTAATTTAGTGTGCCATGCATGTTGTAGAGCTATCATATGTCTCCCGTCATTTATTTCTCACCGACCTGCTATCTGCTACCTTTACACTGTACTAATTGTGCACACACTTCACCCATACTCACACTATTGTTTTTTTATGCATGGGTATTTCAGACTCTGACGCAGTGTTGATGAATGCAGAAAAGAAAAGACAGAAGTCGCTCCAGTGTAATTCGAAGATAAGCACTAAGCGTTTCAGCGCTCTAATGGGTGCAGTGTCAGCAGTTGGAGACAGTAAATGTAGCTCTGTAGTTGATGATCTCAATTGCCACACACAACCATCCCAGGTGCTTGCTTTAACTTCGCGCTGTCAAATGTGGTTGCATGTTGCATATGGTGTCTAGCTTGTATTGCTTCCAATTTGGTTAAATTGCATCTGCTTACTTTACACATTATACCTTTGATAATGACATGCCTTCCTATTTTTGATACATACTACATATGTCTATTAACCATGTTCGTACATCAAACTAATGCTCTTTTGTATCCCTTGTCAATCACTTATGATGAGACAGTCACCCGAGTGGGTTACTGTGAGATGCCCTACTCGTTTAAAGAGTGCAGTGTCATCCTCCCCACATGATTCTCAAGAAACAGCAAGGCTAAATGAAGATAGTCAACGTAGCTCTCTAGTTGATCACCGCAATTCCCCCACACCACCATCGCAGGTGCTTGCTCTTATTTGGCAGTGTGATATGTGGTTGCATGTTGCATATGGTGTCTACCTTGTAATGTTTCTAATTAGGGTAAATTGCATCTGCTTAGTTAACACATTATACCTGTGAATATGACATGCCTTCCTGTTTTTGGTACATACTACGTCTTTCTATTAACCATGTTCTTACATCAAGCTACTTTTCTTGTGTATCCCTCATCAATGCTCCTAATTTGTTAAATTGCATCTCCTTAGCTTACACATTATACATGTGAATATGACACGCCTTCCTATTTTTGGTACATACTACATCTGCCTATCACACCATGTTCTTACATCAAACTACTGTTCTTGTGTATCATGCGTCTATCGCTTATGATGAGACAGTCACGCGCGTGGGTTAATATGAGACGCAATACTCTTATAAAGAAGGCAATTTCATCCTCTCCACATGATTCTCAAGAAACAGCAAGCCTAAATGAAGATATTGAACGTAGCATACCTGAAGACCGCACTTCCCCTACACCACCATCACAGGTGCTTGCTCTAACTTCGTAGTGTGATATGTGGTTGCATGTTGCATACGGTGTCTAGCTTGTAATGCTTCTAATTAGGGTAAATTGCATCTGCTTAGTTTACACACTATACCTGTGAATATGACATGCCTTCCTATTTTTGGTACACACTACATCTATGTGTTAACCTTGTTCTTACATGAAACTACCTCTCTTCTGTATCCTGCATCAATCACTTATGATGAGTCACCTTTATTTGTTGCATATTGCATATTATTTCTAGCCTGTTGCCATGTATTGCTTCTAATTTGGTCAAATACATTTGTTAGGGCACCCTTTTAATTTGGCAGAGTGATATTGGTTTCATCTTTCATATGGTTTCTAGCTTGCATTGATTCTAACAAGTTCAAGCACCTTGTGCTTCGTTTACACTTTATACATCATACATGTCAATATGTCACGCTGTCCTGTTTTTCATACATATTCCATCCTCCTATCATGCGGCTGCCTTACATGAAAGTAGTGTTCGTCAGTATCATGCATCAATTAGTTCTGAAGAGCAAATTGTATTCGTTTTTCTTGTGGGTTTGACTTGACAAGGCAAAATCAAGAAAGAGGAAGGAAAAGAGTAAGGAAGGCGATGATGGTGGTCCTCTGCAGCAACGTAAACGGAGCATCTGTACCGATTCTCCTTGTACTGATAGTGCATTACAAGGTCCAAGTCTCCGCTCCCCTACTACACCATCCAAGGTGCTTGGTCTAACTTGGCAGTGTGATATCTGGTTGCATGTTGCATATGGTGTCTAGCTCGTATTGCTCCTAATTAGTGTAAATTGCATCTGCTTAGCTTACACATGATACATGTGAATATGACACGCTTTCCTGTTTTTCGTACATACTATATCTGTCTATCACACCATGTTCTTACATGAAACTACTCTTCTTATGTATCCTGCATCAGTCACTTATGATGGGACACCTTTAAGTTGCCAGTGTGATATTGGTTTGCGTCTTGAATATGATTTCTAGCATGTATTGCTTCTAGTTTGATGAACGCCACCTATGACGAGACAGTTTTAACTTGACAGAGTGATATTGATTGCACCTTCCATATGGTGTCTTGCAGTGTTTCTAATTTGTTGAAGTGCCTTCTGCTTAGTTACCACATCATAGGTGTGAATATGTCAATCCGTCCATTTTTTCGTACACATTCCATCCTCGTATCATGACTTTGCCTTTCATCAGAGTAGTGTTCGTCAGTATCATGCATGAATGAGTTCTGAAGAGCGAATGATATTCCTTTTTCTTGTCGGTATGACCTCACAATGCAAAATCAATAAAGCTGAAGGAAATTGGCAAGGCATTGGATGACGGTGGTCCTTCCGAGCAACTGAAACGGAGGTTCTCTACAGATTCTACTCCGCCATCCTCCCAACAAGATTCGCCAGACAACGCAAGGCTAGACAGTCAACGTAGATGTGTAGATGATGAGCACATCTCCCCTACAACACCATCACAGGTGCTTGCTCTAACTTGGCACTATTATATGTGGTTGCATGTTGCGTATGATGTCTAGCTTGTATTGCCTCTAACTTTGTTGAATTGCATCTGCTTACTTTACACATAATGCCTATGAATATGACATGTGTTCCTGTGTCTACATCAGACTACTATTCTTGCATATCCCGCATCAGTCACTTATGATAAGGCACCTTTAAGTCGCCATTGTGATATTGGTTGTGTCTTGCATATGATTTCTCGCACATACTGCTTCTAATTTGTTGAAACTCCATACAGTTTGAACTTGGTAGAGTGATATTGGTTGCATCTTTCATATGGTGTCTAGCTTGCAGTGCTTCTAATTTGTTGAAATGCCTTCTGCTTAGTTACCACATCATAGGTGTGAATATGTCACACCATCCTGTTTTTCATACATATTCCATCCTCGCATCATGTGTTTGCCTTTCATCCGAGTAGTGTTCGTCAGTATCATGCATGAATGAGTTCTGAAGAGCGAATTTTATTCCTTTTTCTTATCGGTTTGACTTCACAATGGAAAATCATTACAGCTGAAGGAAATTAGTCCGGCAGTGGATGATGGTGGTCCTTCGGAGCAACTCAAACAGGGGGTCTCTACAGATTCTACTCCGCCATCCTCCCAACAAGATTCGCAAGACAACACAAGGCTGGACAGTCAACGTAGCTGTGTAGATGATGAGCACATCTCCCCTACTCCACCATCACAGGTGCTTGCTCTAACTTGACACTATTATATGTGGTTGCATGTTGCGTATGATGTCTAGCTTGTATTTCTTCTAACTTGAATTGCATCTGCTTACTTTACACATAATGCCTATGAATATGACACGTGTTCCTGTTTCTAGAACATACGTGTACATGATGTGCACATCTCCCCTACTCCACCATCACAGGTGCTTGCTATTACTTGGAACTGTTATACGTGGTTGCGTTTTCCGTATGATGTCTAGTTTGTATTGCTTCTGATTATGTTGAATTGCATCTGTGTAGCTTACAACTTATACCTGCAACGATCACTTACCCATAAGACACATTTAACTTGGGACTGTGATGTAGGTTGCATCTTGCATTGTCTTCTAGCTTGTACTGCTTCTAATTTCTTGAAATGGCACTTACGACGAGACACTTTTTACCTGATAGAGTGATATTGGTTGCATGTTCATATGGTGCCTAACTTTCATTTCTTCTAATTTTGTTGAAATGCCTTCCGCTTACTATTTTTTCATACATATTCCATCCTCCTATCGTACATGTGAATATGAAACACTGTCTTTTTTTGTATATATTCCATCCTCCTATCCTGCGCTTGCCTTACATCAAAGTAGTGTTCGTCTGTGTCATGCATCAACCAGTTATGCAGAGCTAATTTTATTCATCTTCTTGTGGTTTTGACTTCATAAGGCAATATCAGAAAATAGGAAGGAAAATAGTAAGTTAGGGGATGTTGGTGGTCCTCCGGACCGACGCAAACAGAGACTCTCTAGATTTGCCACTGCTACTGCTAATGAAGTTGAAGTCCCAAGTCTACATGATGAGTTCATCTCCCATACTCCACCATCGCAGGTGCTTGCTCTAAGTTGACAGTGTGATAATTTGTTTCATGTTGCATATGTTGTCTAGCCTGTATTTCTTCCATTTTGATTAAGTTGCACGTGCTGAGTTCATACGTTATACATGTGCATATGACATGGCTTTCTGTGTCTAGAATACACTGCATCTATCTATCATACCATGTTCTTACATCAAAGTACTGCTGTTGTGTATCCCGCATCAGTCATTCATGATTGGATGCTTTTAACATGGCAGTTTGATAGTGGTTGCATCTTGCATTGATTTCTACGTTGTACTACTTCTAATTTTTCGAATTTCCACTTATGACAAGACACTTTTAACTTGGCAGACTAATATTGGTTGCATCTTTCATATGGTGTCTAGCTTGCATTACTTCTATTTTCTTGATAATCCTTCTGCTTAGTTTGCACATCGTAGCTGTGAATATGTCATGCTGTCCTGTTTTTCTTACATATTCCATCCTCATACGGTTGTCTTACATCAAAGTATTGCTTGTCTGTATCATGCATCAATGAGTTCTGAAGAGTGATTTTATTCTTTTGTGTTGTGGGTACAGCTTGACATGGCAAAGTCAAAAAAGAGCAAGGAAAATAATATAGTAGGGAGTGCTGTTACTCGTCGGGTGAAACGGAAAAGGTTCTGCCGTCGAGATTCTGCTGGTACTTATAGTGCAGTAGAAGGTCCAAGTCCACCGGCTAAATCTACAAACACAGTATCACCTGCTCCACCTGCTGCAGCATCCGCTTCAACTGTACCAGCATCTCAACCAGCTACTCGTTCGTTTGCTCCGGAGCTGGCCAGTTCCCAAGCTGCCTTCACACCTAACACTACTTCCGAAGCACTGCTGACACAACAAGACTTGGCAAGATCAGATGAACCTCATGAGCATCAACACCAAGACGGTACCTGACCAAGTCAAATTGCAGTTGCATGCTCCTTTATATGTACTCTCACAGTTTGATGTACACTAACACTTTCCATATTTGTTGTTGAACTAGCACCACGGCGCAAGCGGAAACAGACATCAGGGATAATGCTTGACAGATTAACAAAATCTAAAGAAGGAAGAATGGAGATCCATTTTGAGGCAGGTTTAAAAAGGCCACGTGATGCTACAGAGTCAGCCAAGTTAGTATCAGAGGCAGCCGTTGCCGTTAGGTGTCATGCACGTATCCTCCCAACGTGGATCCAGTACAGGAATGAGAAAGACAATACCCAGTTTAACACCTTCCTTGACCATTTATCCGTAAGTAATGTTATTCATCGCAATTAGTAATATTGTCTTGCTGTGTCCCATACTTTCTAGCTTCCTCCTAATAAGACTCACATTCTTTTTTCAACAGATGAGGTTCAAGTTGGATCCGAAACATGATGCAACTAAACAAGCATGCACTCATGTTTTTCAGTCTGCTCTGCGATAGTATCGGTACCACCTTAGAAAATCTCACTTTGAAGGCAAGGCTAACAATGAAATCGCCCAAACATCTCCAGTGGAATATATTACAGATGAAGACTGGACAACCCTCGTTAAACACTCGTCTGATCCAAAGTATCAGGTAGGCTATATGTATTTGATCAGACCACATATTGAACTTGTATTTATGTATGTGCCTTACAAGTGTATCTTCTTCTAGGCTAACTGTTTGAAGAACAAAACCAACCGTTCTAAAGTGAAATTCCAACAGACAACAGGATCTCGTAGCTATATTGCACACTGCGAGGCTCTTGTAAATAGCTGCTACTTCCTTCTTTTTTGTGCCATATTATCGTATCGATATTGACTTGTTCCAAATACAGAGGAAAGCCCGTGCGGACCAAAAAGAACCTGAACTGAATGCAGTGCAAATCTTCAAGGATTGCCACACCAGCAAGATGAAGGGCATGAGCACACCAGTTCAAGCCGCTGTTGTAAGTCCTTACTCCTCCTGCCTTGAATTGATTGGTACTGTGATGTGTTCATTTAACTACTTGGTTTGCAGCCAATGTCAGTTACTCTGTTCACTTTTATTCACAGTTGTCTTAACGTATCATTTGACCTTACATGGTTTAAAAGAGATGAAGGATATTATTTTGGTCTTGATCTGTAATCTAGTTGTTATGTTCACGTGCGCACACAATGATAAAATAGCCTGTTTGTTCTATATCTGTTTGCCCATGATATGAATGATGTCATACTATGTTCATCCTACTTTAAACCATGTCTCTTTATCCTTAGATGTCAACGAATGTGAGGAAATAGACAATACAGTAGGCATGCTACATGGACATATGTTCCGAAAGTGATTTTATTATGTAGTTGGCACTACAATACATGCTAATGTATTACAGTAGTTCACCAAAATAAGTTATGTATAAACGTTTAACCTACTTTGTTTGTTTTTGTCTCATTAGTAACTTATCTGGTACACTAATCTACAAGTTCAAACTTTCAGGAAGCTATGGAACAAATGATTGAACAGCCACAACCACCTGAAGGTGACGAGGCTACTACAGGCACAATGTCACCTCTTGCTGTAGTGCGTCAGTATCTCTCCACTAACAGTGCAAAAAGCACCTTCCTGCGTAATTCTGGGTTGGTTGCCAAGGTAACCTCGTCCAAATCGCCTACTGAACAAAATCATCCTGCTAGACAGAGTGATATATCTGTGCTCCAGACACAAGTCCAATCCCTGATGGACGTTGTTTCAGAAACAAGAATAGTGGTTGAGAAATGTCGTCAAGATATGAATGGTTTTGAAACCAGACTATCAGACATTCGCTTCGTTGTCCAAGAGCAATGGCGGAAAAAAGGTGGAGATCGTGCTGCTCCATCAGATTCTACAGCCTGAAACATTAGCACTCAGGTCAAATGATCTGTGCTTCTATACATCTGATGGTGCTTTTATCTGGAAGGAGTATAAACTTTATGCCAACAGGCCTTTTGTTGTATGGTTGGAATTTATTTTGTTATGATACAACATTTATGATGCTCCCTCAGGCTGTAGTAATTACGACGCTATTTTTGTGTAGTGTAGGTTTATCTTAGTAATGTATTCGGCCGAAAGCTTCGTAGGAGCCCAACATGCCAACATTCGTCGGGCCCATTCCAATTGGGCTAAAAACGATTATGGGCCGAAATTGGCATGTAGCCCACTAAAACTATCTGGGCCTAAATCAGCATAAGCTTTCATATTTTTCTGGTAGGCCTGTGCCCATAGTGGGCCTTTAACAGGCCTAAACATAATTTGGGCCCTCAGTAAAAATAGGCCGTTTACAGGTGTAAATATCTCGAGCCCATAAAAAACATGGGCCTTTAATAGACCGAAAGTGAGATTGGGCCCTGATTGTGCCAAATAACCCACTGGACTTAGCAGGCCGAAAATGGTGGCCCATTTACGATGCGGATCTTTGACAGGCCGAAATTCGGACGGGCCGTAAATGCGCCGACCTAATACACGGGCCTTTAACAGGCCGGAACTTCGGTCGGGATAGATTATCGTCATTTTTATATGGGCCGTTAATGGGCCCGATATGACGTTGGGCCACATATGGCCCATGGTTTACGTCCGGCGTTAACAGGCCGAAAATGACAACAGGCCAAAAGTGGCCCAAAGCTATAGTGGGCCTCTAACAGGCCGAATATCAGACATGGCCGAATATGACCCAAATCCTTCACGGCCGTTTATGGGCCGAAAGTTTTGATGGCTTGTAAATGGGCCCAAATGAAGGCGGACCTTTAACAGGCCGGAAATACACCGGGCCGTATTTCGGCCCAATTACTTAGCGGACTGTTAACGGGCCAGAAGTGACCATGGGCCACGTTGATGACAAGTTTAGGACAGGTCGTTGACGGGCCGATTTGACAGAGAATGTTGGGCCTTTAGCTGGGCCGGCCCATTATGGTCTGCAGAATCTTGTGGGCCTTTAGCTGGGCCGGCCCATTGTGGTCCGCAAAATCTTGTGGGCCTTTAGGTGGGCCGGCCCATTATGGTCCGCTAAATTTTGTGGACCTTTAGCTGGGCCGTCCCATTATGGTCCTCTAAATCTTATGGGCCTTCGGTTAGGCCGGCCCATTTAAACTTTGGGGGCCACTTTTGGGCCGGTCCATGTGTCAACATATCATAGGCCCATCTCGACCGTTGGATGAGTGACACCTGTGCCAACGCGGAGCTGACGCGTGGATCCGTCAGCCACTGAGAATTTTACACGTGGAAAATTGGCATTGGTCGTCGCTGTTAACGGGTTATCGGATCCAAAATCCGACCCGATAGCTTAACGGCGTTCCGTTACGGTGGATGCCACGTGTCGGTCACCCTTGACGAAAGCACTTCTGTAACGCACGATTTATCGTCATGGAAGTGGACACTTCCGTGATGATAATTTTGGCAATGTCATGGAACACTTCTACGACAACACAGGTATGACTATCTTGATTCTGTCATAAATTTGTCATGGGTGTACATGCATGACAGAAAACGCGACCTACTGTGACAAACACGTATCATCACGGAAGTGTATTTTTTTCGTAGTGGGATCTCACGGGTACAGAAGGTTGCGGCGGTGGAATTAGGTTTTTGGCTCCGTATCTGGTAGTTTGGGGGTACGTAGGTATATATAGGAGGAAGGAGTACGTCGGTGGAGCAACGTGGGGCCCACGAGGGTGGAGGGCGCGCCCTGGGGGGGTAGGCGCGCCCCCGTACCTCATGGCTTCCTGGTAGCTTTCTTGACGTAGGGTCCAAGTCCTCTGGATCATGTTCGTTCCGAAAATCACGTTCCCGGAGGTTTCATTCCGTTTGGACTCCGTTTGATATTCTTTTTCTGCGAAACTCTGATATAGGCAAAGAAACAACAATTCTGGGCTGGGCCTCCGATTAATAGGTTAGTCCCAAAAATAATATAAAAGTTTATAATAAAGCCCAATAATGTCCAAAACAGAAGATAATATAGCATGGATCAATCAAAAATTATAGATACGTTGGAGACATATCAAGCATCCCCAAGCTTAATTCCTGCTCGTCCTCGCGTAGGTAAATGATAAAAACAGAATTTTTGATGTGGAATGCTACTTGGCATAATTTCAATGTAATTCTTCTTAATTGTGGTATGAATATTCAGATCCAAAAGATTCAAGATAAAAGTTCAATATTGACATAAAAATAATAATACTTCAAGCATACTAACTAAGCAATTATGTCCTCTCAAAATAACATGGCCAAAGAAAGTTCATCCCTACAAAATCATATAGTTTAGTCATGCTCCATTTTCATCACACAAGAATGCTCTCATCATGCACAACCCCGATGACAAGCCAAGCAATTGTTTCATACTTTAGTAATCTCAAACTTTTTCAACCTTCACGCAATACATGAGCGTGAGCCATGGATATAGCACTATGGGTGGAATAGAATATGATGGTGGGGGTTATGTGGAGAAGACAAAAAGGAGAAAGTCTCACATCAATGAGGCTAATCAATGAGCTATGGAGATGCCCATCGATTGATGTTAATGCAAGGAGTAGGGATTGCCATGCAACGGATGCACTAGAGCTATAAATATATGAAAGCTCAACAAAAGAAACTAAGTGGGTGTGGATCCAACTTGCTTGCTCACGAAGACCTAGGGCACTTGAGGGGGCCCATTGTTGGAATATACAAGCCAAGTTCTATAATGAAAAATTCCCACTAGTATATGAAAGTGACAAAACAAGAGACTCTCTATCATGAAGATTATGGTGCGACTTTGAAGCACAAGTGTGGTAAAAGGATAGTAACATTGTCCCTTCTCTCTTTTTCTCTCTCCTTTTTTTGGGCCTTCTCTTTTTTTATGTCCTTTCTCTTCTTCTTCTTTTATTCCTCACTTGGGACAATGCTCTAGAAAATGATGATCATCACACTTCTATTTATTTACAACTCGATACTAGAACAAACTATGACTCTATATGAATGCCTCCGGCGGTGTACCGGGATATGCAATGAATCAAAAGTGACATGTATGAAAGAATTATGAACGGTGTCTTTGCCACAAATACTATGTCAACTGTATGATCATGCAAAGCAATATGACAATGATGAACGTGTCATGATAAACGGAACGGTGGAAAGTTGCATGGCAATATATCTCGGAATGGCTATGGAAATGCCATAATAGGTAGGTATGGTGGCTGTTTTGAGGAAGATATAAGGAGGTTTATGTGTGAAACAGCGTATCATATCACGGGGTTTGGATGCACCGGTGAAGTTTGCACCAACTCTCAATGTGAGAAAGGGCAATGCACGGTACCGAAGAGGCTAGCAATGATGGAAGGGTGAGAGTGCGTATAATCCATGGACTCAACATTAGTCATAAAGAACTCACATACTTATTGCAAAAAATCTACAAGTCATCAAAAACCAAGCACTACGCGCATGCTCTTAGGGGGATAGATTGGTAGGAAAAGACAATCACTCGTCCCCGACCACCACTCATAAGGAGGATAATCAAAGAACACCTCATGTTTCAAATTTGTTACATAACGTTTACCATACGTGCATGCTACGGAACTTGCAAACTTCAAAACAAGTATTTCTCAAATTTGCAACTACTCAACTAGCACAACTTTAATATCACTACCTCCATGTCTCAAAACAATCATCAAGCATCAAACTTATCTTAGTATTCAAAACACTCATAAGAAAGTTTTTACTAATATTGAATACCTAGCACATTAGGATTATTTAAGCAAATTACCATGATATTTAAGACTCTCAAAATAATCTAAATCAAGCATGAGAGATGAATAGTTTCTATAAAACAAATCCACCACCGTGCTCTAAAAGATATAAGTGAAGTACTAGAGCAAAAACTATATAGCTCAAAAGATATAAATGAAGCACATAGAGTATTCTAATAATTTCCGAATCATGTGTGTCTCTCTCAAAAGGTGTGTACAGCAAGGATGATTGTGGTAAACTAAAAAGCAAAGACTCAAATCATACAAGACGCTCCAAGCAAAACACATATCATGTGGTGAATAAAAATATAGCTCCAAGTAAAGTTACCGATGGAAGTAGACGAAAGAGGGGATGCCTTCTGGGGCATCCCCAAGCTTTGGCTTTTAGGTGTCCTTAGATTATCTTGGGGGTGCCATGGAAATCCCCAAGCCTAGGCTCTTGCCACTCCTTGTTCCATAATCCATCAAATCTTTCACCCAAAACTTGAAAACTTCACAACACAAAAACTCAGCAGAAAATCTCGTGAGCTCCGTTAGCGAAAGAAAACAAAACACCACTTCAAGGTACTGTAATGAGCTCATTATTTATTTATATTGGTGTTAAACCTACTATATTCCAACTTCTCTATGGTTTATAAACTATTTTACTAGCCATAGATTAATCAAAATAAGCAAACAACACACGAAAAACAGAATCTGTCAAAAACAGAACAGTCTGTAGCAATCTGTAACTAACGCAAACTTCTGGAACTCAAAAAAATCAGACAAAATAGGACGACCTAGACAATTTTTTTATTGATCAGCAGCAATTGTAATCAATATTTTATCACGTTCTGGTGATTTTTAACAATTATTTTCGTGAACAGAAAGTTTCTGGAAATTTCTGCAAGATTAAATAACTATCATCCAAGAAGATCCTATAGGTTTAACTTGGCACAAACACTAATTAAAACATAAAAACAATTCTAACCAGAGGCTAGAACAAATATTTATTCCTAAACAGATGCAAAAAAAACTAAAAATAAAATTGGGTTGCCTCCCAACAAGCGCTATCGTTTAACGCCCCTAGCTAGGCATAGAAGCAAGAATAGATCTAGGTATTGCCATCTTTGGTAGGCAATCCATAAGTGGCTCTCATAATAGATTCATATGGTAATTTTATTTTCTTCCTAGGGAAGTGTTCCATGCCTTTCTTTAATGGAAATTGGAATCTAATATTCCCTTCCTTCATATCAATAATTGCACCAATCGTTCAAAGGAAAGGTCTACCAAGAATAATAGGACATGAAGGATTGCAATATATATCAAGAACAATAAAATCTACGGGCACATAGTTCCTATTTGCAACAATAAGAACATCATTAATTCTTCCCATAGGTTTCTTAATAGTGGAATCCGCAAGGTGCAAGTTTAAAGAGCAATCATCCAAATCACGGAAACCTAGCAAATCACACAAAGTTTTTGGAATCGTGGAAACACTAGCACCCAAATCACACAAAGCATAACATTCATGATCTTTAATTTTAATTTTAATAGTAGGTTCCCACTCATCATAAAGTTTTCTAGGGATAGAAACTTCCAACTCAAGTTTTTCTTCATAAGATTGCATCAAAGCATCAACGATATGTTTGGTAAAGGCTTTATTTTGACTATAGGCATGAGGAGAATTTAGCACGGATTGCAACAAGGACATACAATCTATCAAACAGCAATTATCATAATTAAATCCCTTGAAATCCACAATGGTGGGTTCATTAATATCTAATGTTTTGATCTCTTCAATCCCACTTTTATCAATTTTAGCATCAAGATCTAAAAACTCTGAATTTCTGGAACGCCTTCTATGTAAAGGTGGGTCATATTTAGTCTCATCATTATCAAGATTCATATTGCAAAACAAAGATTTAATAGGGGACACATCAATAACTTTTAGATCTTCATCTTTATTTTCAAAGGAACTAGAAGAACACGCTTTCATAAAGTAATCTCTCTTAGCACGCATCCTAGCGGTTCTTTCTTTGCACTCATCAATGGAAATTCTCATGGCTTTCAGAGACTCATTGATATCATGCTTAGGAGGAATAGATCTAAGTTTTAAAGAATCAACACCAAGAGAAATTCTATCAACGTTCCTAGCCAATTCATCAACTTTAAGCAATTTCTCTTCAAGCAAAGCATTGAAATTCTTTTGCGAATTCATAAATTCCTTAACACTAGTCTCAAATTCAGAGGGAATCTTATTAAAATTTCCATAAGAATTGTTGTAGGAATTGCCATAATTATTAGAGGAATTACTAGGATAAGGCTTAGGATTAAAGTTTCCTCTATACGCGTTGTTACCAAAAGTATTCCTACCAACAAAATTCACATCCAAAGATTCATTATTATTCTCAATCAAAGTAGACAAAGGCATATCATTAGGATCAGAAGAAACACTCTTAGTAGCAAATAATTTCATAAGTTCATCCATCTTTCCACTCAAAACATTAATTTCTTCTATCGCATGCACTTTTTATTAGTAGATATTTCAGTGTGCCATTGAGAATAATTAACCATAATATTATCTATGAGTTTAGTAGCTTCTTCTAAAGTTATTTTCATAAAAGTGCCTCCCGCGGCCGAATCTAAAAGATTTCTAGAAGCAAAATTCAATCCGGCATAAAATTTTTGTATAATCATCCACAAATTCAAACCATGCGTGGGGCAATTACGTATCATTAATTTCATCCTCTCCCAAGCTTGTGCAACATGTTCATGATCGGGTTGCTTAAAATTCATAATATAGTTTCTAAGAGAGATAATCTTAGCGGGAGGAAAATACTTAGAGATAAAAGCATCTTTGCATTTATTCCAAGAATCAATACTACTTTTAGGCAAGGACGAAAACCAAGCTTTAGCACGATCTCTAAGCGAAAAAGGAAATAGCTCCCAGTCAAAAAAATAAAAAGGAAATAGCTTCAATTTAACAATATCATTGTCAACATCTTTCTTCTTTTGCATATCACACAAATCAACGAAGCTATTTAGATGAGTAGCGGCATCTTCACTAGGAAGGCCGGCGAATTGATCTTTCATGACAAGATTCAACAAAGCAGCATTGATTTCACAAGATTCAGTATTGGTAAGAGGAGCAATCGGAGTGCTAAGGAAATCATTATTGTTGGTATTGGTAAAGTCACATAATTTGTTATTATCCTGAGCCATAGTGACAAACAAGCAATCCAACACACGAGCAAACAAGAAGCAAGCGAAAAAGAGGCGAACGGAAAAAGAGGGCGAATAAAAACGGCAAGGGTGAAGTGGGGGAGAGGAAAACGAGAGGCAAATGGCAAATAATGTAATGCGGGAGATAAGGGTTTGTGATGGGTACTTGGTATGTTGACTTTTGTGTAGACCTCCCCGGCAACGGCGCCAGAAATCCTTCTTGCTACCTCTTGAGCACTGCGTTGGTTTTCCCTTGAAGAGGAAAGGGTGATGCAGCAAAGTAGCGTAAGTATTTCCCTCAGTTTTTGAGAACCAAGGTATCAATCCAGTAGGAGGCCACGTACGAGTCCCTCTCACCTACACAAACAAATAAATCCTCGCAACCAACGCGATAAGGGGTTGTCAATTCCTACACGGTCACTTACGAGAGTGAGATCTGATAGATATGATAAGATAATATTTTTGGTATTTTTGTGATAAGATGCAAAATAAAATAAAAGCAAAATAAAAGGCAACGGAAATAGCTAAGTGTTGAAAGATTAATATGATGGAAAATAGACCTGGGGACCATAGGTTTCACTAGTGGCTTCTCTCAAGAGGATAAGTATTTACGGTGGGTGAACAAATTACTGTTGAGCAATTGACATAATTGAGCATAGTTATGAGAATATCTAGGTATGATCATGTATATAGGCATCACGTCCGAGACAAGTAGACCGACTCCTGCCTGCATCTACTACTATTACTCCACACATCGACCGCTATCCAGCATGCATCTAGAGTACTAAGTTCATAAGAACAGAGTAATGCTTTAAGTAAGATGACATGATGTAGAGGGATAAACTCATGCAATATGATATGAACCCCATCTTTTTATCCTCGATGGCAACAATACAATACGTGCCTTGCTGCACCTACTGTCACTGGGAAAGGACACCGCAAGATTGAACCCAAAGCTAAGCACTTCTCCCATTGCAAGAAAGATCAATCTAGTAGGCCAAACCAAACTGATAATTCGAAGAGACTTGCAAAGATAACCAATCATACATAAAAGAATTCAGAAGATTCAAATATTGTTCATAGATAAACTTGATCATAAACCCACAATTCATCGGTCTCAACAAACACACCGCAAAATAAGATTACATCGAATAGATCTCCATGAGAGAGGGGGAGAACATTGTATTGAGATCCAAAAAGAGAGAGGAAGCCATCTAGCTAATAACTATGGACCCGAAGGTCTGAGGTAAACTACTCACACTTAATCGGAGAGGCTATGGTGTTGATGTAGAAGCCCTCCGTGATCGATGCCCCCTCCGGCGGAGCTCCGGAATAGGCCCCAAGATGGGATCTCACGGGTACAGAACGTTGCGGCGGTGGAATTAGGTTTTTGGCTCCGTATCTGGTAGTTTGGGGGTACGTAGGTATATATAGGAGGAGGGAGTACGTCGGTGGAGCAACGTGGGGCCCACGAGGATGGAGGGCGCGCCCTGGGGGGGGGGTAGGCGCGCCCCCCTACCTCGTGGCTTCCTGGTAGCTTTCTTGACGTAGGGTCCAAGTCCTCTGGATCATGTTCGTTCCGAAAATCACGTTCCCAAAGGTTTCATTCCGTTTGGACTCCGTTTGATATTCTTTTTCTGCGAAACTCTGAAATAGGCAAAAAAAACAGTAATTCTGGGCTGGGCCTCCGGTTAATAGGTTAGCCCCAAAAATAATATAAAAGTGTATAATGAAGCCCAATAATGTCCAAAACAGAAGATAATATAGCATGGAGCAATCAAAAATTATAGATACGTTGGAGACGTATTAGTCAGCATTACCGATCCAGGGATGACACTTATGCACACAGATTTGATCGTGTAAGGTCGGATCGCTACAACTAATTGATATGTCTCCAACCTATCTATCATTTTTTATTGTCCCATGCTATTATATTATCTGTTTTGGATGTTTTATATGCATTAATATGCTATTTTATATGATTTTTGGGACTAACCTATTAACCTAGAGCCCAGTGCCAGTTCCTCTTTTTTCCTTGTTTTAGAGTTTCGCAGACAGGGAATACGAAACGGAGTCCAAACGGAATGGAACTTTCGCGATGATTTTTCTTGGACCAGAAGACATCCAGAGGGCTTGGAGTGCACATCAGGAAAGCCACGAGGCGGCCACAAGGTCGGGAGGCGTGCCCAGCGGGTAGGGCGCCCCCCCACCCTTTTGGGCCCCTCGTGACCCAACCGACCTATTTCTTCCACCTATATATTCTCAAATATCCCAAAATCTTCCAAGGGAGCCACGAAACCACTTTTCCACCGCCGCAACCTTCTGTACCCATGAGATCCCATCTAGGGGCCTTTTCCGGCGTCCTGCCAGGGGGGATTCGATCACGGAGGGCCTCTACATCAACACCATTGCCTCTCCAATGAGGCGTTAGTAGTTTACCACAGACCTACGAGTCCATAGCTAGTAGCTAGATGGCTTCTTCTCTCTCTTTGATTCTCAATACCATGTTCTCCTCGATGTTCTTGGAGATCTATTCGATGTAATACTCTTACGGTGTGTTTGCCGAGATCTGATGAATTGTGGATTTATGATCAGCTTATCTATGAATATTATTTGAATCTCCTCTGAACTCTTATATGCATGATTTGATATCTTTGCAAGTCTCTTCGAACTATCGATTTGGTTTGGCCAACTAGATTGGTTTTTCTTGCAATGGGAGAAGTTCTTGGCTTTGGGTTCAATCTTGCGGTGCTCGATCCTAGTGGCAGAAGGGGAACCGACGCGTATTCTATTGTTGCCATCGAGGATAACAAGATGGGGTTTTCATTATATTGCTTGAGTTTATCCCGCTATATCATGTCATCTTACTTAATGCGTTACTATGTTCTTATGAACTTAATACTCTAGATGCAGGCAGGAGTCGGTCGTTGTGTGGAGTAATAGTAGTAGATGCAGGCAGGATTCGGTCTACTTGATACGGATGTGATGCCTAGATTAATGATCATTGCCTTGGATATCATCATAACTTTGCGCTTTTCTATCAATTGCTCGGCAGTAATTTGTTCACGCACCGTAATAATTTCTATCTTGAGAGAAGCCTCTAGTGAAACCTATGGCCCCCGGGTCTACTTTCCATCATATAAGTTTCCGATCTACAATTTTAGTTTCGTATTTAGTTTCTTTGCAATCTTTTACTTTCCGTTCCATAAACCAAAAATACCAAAAAATATTACTTACCGTTTATCCATCTCTATCAGATCTCACTTGCAAATAACCGTGAAGGGACTGACAACCCCTTTTGTCGCGTTGGGTGCAAGTTGGTGTTTGTTTGTGCAGGTATTCGGTGGCTTGCGCATTGTCTCCTACTGGATTGATACCTTGCTTCTCAAAAGCTGGGGGAAATACTTACTCTACTTTGCTGCATCACCCTTTCCTCTTCAAGGGAAAAACCAACGCAAGCTCAAGAAGTAGCAGGAAGAATTTCTGGCGCCGTTGCCGGGGAGATCTACGCCAAGCCGAGACATACCAAGTACCCATCATAAACTCTCATCCCTCGCATTACATTATTTGCCATTCGCCTCTCATTTTTCTCTCCCCCACTTCTAAAACGATTTTAGAAAAGATTTGCCTTTTCTTCGCCCATCTTCCATTCGTCTTCTTCTTCTACTCTTTGTTCGCTTGGGCGTTAGATCTTTTATCTGGTTGTCATGGCTAGTCCTCCCATCCTTGTTAGCACTCCCGATAATGAGGTCCTCAATTTTAAACAAAGGGAAGGAGAGAATTTAAAAGATGCTTGGTATAGAATTTGCAATGCTCAAAATAGATCTACTCGAAAGCAATCTACTTCCGTTCTTCTTCGCAATTTTTACGTAGGCGTTACTCCTTGGAATAGATATGTTCTAGATACCATTACTGGGGGAAATTTCTTGGGGAGCCATACTTTCGATTCCTACAATGCCATGATAGATTTGCTAGGCCCACCACCTCTTTTGTTTAATGGAACTATTTTAACCTTGGAACATGTAATGCAAAGATTGGATATTATTGAAAATAAAATTGCTACCTTAGTGTTGATTGAAAATTTGGAGAAAAAGGTTCATAATCAGATTACTCAATATGGATCTAAGGTATGAGTTACTCTAAAGAATCTTAGGGAAAAGGAACCCATAGTTAATGAAAATATAGATCAAGATTCTACTAGAATTGGCAAACTAGAAGATATTATTACCAACTTGGGTTCCGCTTTTTCCTCCGTTAAAACTACTCCAAATCTTACTCCTACTAAGATTGCCAAGTTTACTTATGTTCCTAAGAATAAGGGTGAATCTTCTAGTAAGGAAATGAAGATCTCAAAACAATAAGTGTTCACCCCAATTTTTTTCATATTATTAAGGAACCAATTGCTACAAGTGAATTTCTTGATTTCTTGCCTAGGAGTTTGATCGCTAACAAAATTAAAGAACCTCCTAAGGGTTATAGGTGTGAGATTGAAGAATTGCATGCTAAAGATGATAACACTTAGATCTATTCGTGCTTTGTGCCTAGCTAAGGGCGTTAAACAAAAGCGCTTGTTGGGAGGCAACCCAACTTTATTTTTGTTTTTTAGGTTCTGTTTTGCATTAAATAAATCATCTAGCCTTTGGTTATATGTGGTTTTGTGTTTTAATTAGTGTTTGTGCCAAGTAAGACCTTTGGGATAGCTTACGGTAATAGTTGATTTGATCTTGCTGAAAAAACCGAAACTTTTGCGCTCGGTCCCAGAATTGTTTAAAATCACAGAAGCGTGATAAAATTCTGAAATTTTTACAGTAGATTCATATACAAATTGCTTAGGTCATCCTAATGTTTCAGGATTTTTGGAGTTACAGAAGTATGTGAACTATCTAGATTACTACAGGTTGTTCTATTTTTGACAGATTCTATTTTTCGCGTGTTGTTTGCTTATTTTGATGCATCTATGGCTAGTATCGGGGGATATGAACCATGGAAAAGTTGGAATATAGTAGATATTACACCAACATAAATAAAGAATGAGTTCACAATAGTACCAAAAGTGGTGATTTATTTTCTTATACTAACGGAGCTTACGAGATTTTCTGTTGAGTTTTGTGTTGTAAAGTTTTCAAGTTTTGGGTAAGGATTTGATGGACTATGGAATAAGGAGTGGCAAGAGCCTATGCTTGGGGATGCCCAAGGCACCCCAAGGTAATATTCAAGGACTACCAACAGCCTAAGCTTGGGGATGCCCCGGAAGGCATCCCCTCTTTCGTCTTCATCTATCGGTAGCTTTACTTGAGGCTATATTTTTATTCACCACATGATATGTGTTTTGCTTGGAGCGTCTTGTATAATTTGAGTCTTTGATTTTTAGTTTTACACTATCATTTTTGCTGTACACACCTTTTGAGAGAGGCATGCATGAATCGTGATTTATTAGAATACTCTATGTGCTTCACTTATATCTTTTGAGCTAGCCAAATTTGCTCTAGTGCTTCACTTATATCTTTTTAGAGCACGGCGGTGGTTTTATTTTACAGAATTTGATGAACTCTCGCACTTCACTTATATTATTTTGAGACTCTTTAAAACAGCATGGTAATTTGCTTTGGTTATAAAATTAGTCCTAATATGATAGGCATCCAAGAGGGATATAATAAAAACTTTCATATAGAGTGCATTGAATACTATGAGAAGTTTGATTCCTTATGATTGTTTTGAGATATGAAGATGGTGATATTAGAGTCATGCTAGTAAGTAGTTGTGAATTTTAGAAATACTTGTGTTAAGGTTTGTGAGTCCCGTAGCATGCACGTATGGTGAACCGTTATGTGATGAAGTCAGAGCATGATTTATTTATTGATTGTCTTCCTTATGAGTGGCGGTCGGGACGAGGGATGGTCTTTTCCTACCAATATATCCCCCTAGGAGCATGCACGTAGTACTTTGTTTTTATGACTAATAGATTTTTGTAATAAGTATGTGAGTTATTTATGACTAATGTTGATTATACGCACTCTCACCTGTCGGTGTCCTGGGAACGGGGGTCCCCAGACTTGCCTGCCTGCGGCCCACGGCGTGGCTCCACCAGCGGCCCTGTACGGCCCATCTTCATCAGCCAACACTCAAGACCCTCGCGAGGGGCCAAGCCTTGCGAGGCAGACGACGCAAGACCTCCTCGGGGGCGGCCTCACTAGGCTGGCACATGAGGGGCGGAGAGATCAGGGCGAGGGGCACCTTGTGAGGTCCCTGTGACGCAAGCCATGACGACCGAGGCCACGCCGGCACCAGGCGGGCGCCAGCGCGCGCAGAGTACTCGTTTCCTCTTTGGTGCTAAAGAGGCAGGTGCAGGCGAGGAGTCCCGAGGCATCAAGCAAGGGTTTCCATATCGGTGCAACAAGACCAAGACTAGCAGGACGGCAGGACGGAGGTCACCGTGGAGCCCAAGACGGCGTCACCACCAGAGCCTTTGGCAGGCGAAGACCACCTTTAGTCAGGGTAACTTGTACCAGTTGTCTCCCTTCAAATTTGGATGTTGTTGGATCCCTTCCCGCCTACATTTGGGAAGAGGGGGCCTCTATAAATAGGACTAGCCACCACAGTAGGAGGCAACTAATCTTGGGCTATTCAGATCATCCTCATCCACACAAGCTCACCAAGCACAAGAGCACCTCTTCTCAGGAGGCTGTTCCTCCCTTGTAACTGTTCATCCTCAGCCCAAGAGGCAATCCACCACACCACACTGGAGTAGGGTATTACACCACATCGGTGGCCCGAACCAGTTAAACCTTGTGTCCCTTTGTTCTGCGAGTTCGGCGCACTGAGCTTTGAGATCGCAGTGAGGGCGTGAGCTAGAGGGGAGAGATCTTCGTGTGCGCCCCAGTGTTCGAACCTCAAGGCTTTTGCCGGAACCCGAAATCCGACATTTGGCGCGCCAGGTAGGGGTGCACTGAAGCTTTCCTTCCGCTGATCCGCGTTCCATCGTCCCACCGCATCCATGGCAGACGCGCGTCGAGCCCGCGCCGAGCACCGAGCCGCCCTCGCCGCCCGCGTCGCTCAACAGCTCCTGTCGGCGGGCCTCCCCGTTGTTCCCCGTCACCCGCCAACAATGCCGCTACTGGCCCGGCGGGAAACGAGCAGCAAGCGTCCTCACGGCACCCCTCTGTGCTGCGGGACGGCCGCACCACCACTCCGTCGCTAACCCCAGCTGGCTCATTGTCTCACGCTCTTCGCGCTCCCACGGATGCGCAGGCCGCGCTGCTCATGGCACGCGAGCTCCTGTGCTACCGCCCGGTCGAGGACCTCTACGAGGACTGGTTGGACCGCATCGTCGAGCTCGTCAGCGCCGCTGGGGGCTCTCCCGCACCATCCCTCTCGCTGCCTCACCCTCCGCCAGCTGCAGGCGACGTAGCTCACGGAGCACCTCCACCACCTCCGCACCAAGACGGCGCTCTGGCGCCAAGGCGCGCGGCCCCCCGGCGTGACCGACCACGTCGGGCGCCCGCGCGAGAAGAAGGAAGCTGCCAAGAAGTTCCCTGGCCGCAAGAAAATG
Organism: Aegilops tauschii subsp. strangulata; assembly: GCF_002575655.3. Taxonomy (NCBI): domain Eukaryota; kingdom Viridiplantae; phylum Streptophyta; class Magnoliopsida; order Poales; family Poaceae; genus Aegilops; species Aegilops tauschii. Next base: position 442,511,615 of record NC_053041.3, on the reverse strand, counting down.
CTCCCGCGCACCCAGCACCACCGCGACAAGACCGTGTGTCGCCTGCAGTGGCGGCGCGCGGACATCAGGGGCAAGCTCCGCATCAGCAAAGGGCCCCGGTGGCCACAGCAGGCTGCCGCGCCTTCACTCCGGAGCTGCGTAGCGTCGTCTGGCCGGGCAAGTTCAAGCCAGACCTGCCTCCTCGCTACGACGGCACCCCCGACCCTGCGGAGTTCTTGCAGCTCTACGAACTAAGCATCGAGGCGGCCAACGGCGACGAGAAAGTCATGGCGAACTGGTTCCCCATGGCTCTCAAGGATGGTGCTCGCTCGTGGCTCCTAAACCTGCCCCCGGGCTCGATCTCCTCATGGGATGAGATGCGCGACCGCTTCGTCGCCAACTTCCAGGGCACTCGCGACCGCCCTCCGGCCGCGGGTGACCTGCGCCGCATCAAGCAGCAGCCAGGAGAGACCTTGCAGAAGTACATTCAGCGCTTCAACAGCGTTTGTCTCAAGATCCCCAAGGTGACGGACGAGGCCATCATTTCTGTGTTTTCTGATGGCGTCCGCAACGTCAAGATGAAGGAGGAGCTAGCCATCCAAGAGGAGCTATGCATGGCACTGGAGCTGTTCAACATGGCAACCAAGTGCGCAAGAGCTGAGGAAGGGCGTCTTTCCCTCCTCGAGCTCCCTGCTACCGACCCAGAGGAGAAGAAAGCCAATGCCAAAGATGTGAAGCGCAAGGGGGTGTCTGTGCTCGTGGCGAAGCCAGACACGAAGCGTGGACGGGACCATCACGAGTCGTCCAAGAGCAGCCGACCATTATGCGCTTTCCACAACGTACACAGCCACAACACCAATGACTGACAACAGCTCGGAGCCATTCGAGATGGACGCTTCGGTCGACGCCCCGAGCACAACGAACGGGGCTACGGCCGAGGAGGAGGACGAGGTGGAGGACGCTGGGACGATCGCGGCCCCCACCAAGAGTGGCGCGACCGGCCTCGCGAGGACCGCTGGCAGGACCAGCCTCGTGAGGGCGGCTAGAGGGATCAGCCTCGCGAGGACCGCCCTTAGGGCAATGCTGGTCTCCTTCCACTGCCGCCACCGCCAAGAAGGAATGACGACCATCATCAGGATGAGGGGGCTGGGGGCTTCCAGGAACCACGTGCTATCGCCTGCATCTTGGGCGAAGCTCAGGCCCCCGCATCTCAGCGTATCTTCAAGCAGTTTGCTCGCGAGGTGAATGCAGCCCTTCCCAGGCTCGAGGCCACGCGCCCGCTCAGGTGGTCCAAGTGCGCCATCACCTTCAGCTCCGCGGACCAGCTCAAATGCGTGGCCACTACTGGTGCCCTCCCGATGCTCTGCTCACCCATCATCAGCAACATACAAGTCACCAAGACCCTCATCGACGGCGGCGTGGGGCTTAACGTCATGTCCGTCGAGACATTCGACAGCCTCCAAGTGTTGTACGATCAGCTACAGCCCACCAAGCCCTTCTCAGGAGTGACCGACGGCTCCACCCGGATAGGGCAGGTCCGCCTCCCTGTCACCTTCGGCCAGCGCGACAACTACCGCACCGAGCTCATCGACTTTGACGTCGCCCACATCCGTCTGCCGTACAACGCCATCCTCGGGTATCCTGCATTAGCCAAGTTCATGGCAGTGACCCACCACGGCTACAACGTCCTCAAGATGCCAGGAAGCGGCGGGATCATCGCAGTCCCCTGCGAAGAAAGAGATGCGGTGTGCTCCCTCGAGCGCGCCTTCCAAGCCGCAACAATCAAAGACCCCGACAACGATGGTGTGCAGTACCCTCCTGAGGCCATCCCCAAGAAGAAGAAGCAACTACTCCGTACAGGGCCTCAGGGGAGCGGCGCCTCTAGTGGTGCCACATCAGGATCGGCGCCCGGCCGCACCTGGGGCGCCTCCATCCCTTGCATAGGAACGCACGCCCGGCGCCCTCCTCGGGCAGGGCTTGGGGGCTCTCTTCTAGAGGGCCTCAGACCTAGCCAACATCACGAGGGAGGCGCTCGGGCACCACGTGGAGGCGTGCTTTGCGGCACGTTTCCCTCAGGAGGACAACGGGCGAGGAGTGCCTGGCGCTCAGGAGTTCATCGCCAAGACCACTCAGGAGCTACAGGATGTAAGAGCCATGCGCAGCGACCGCCGCCCACCTGGCGTAGCCCCCCATCCAGGCGAGGATGGCAAGCTGCGCGTCTGCATCGACATCCCAGGGCTCAACAGGGCCGCATCTCAGGAGCGCTTCTGGCCTTCGCGCATTGGGCGGTGTGAGGGTCCACCTCACAGCTATGTCCGCATGCCGTTTGGCCTGCCGAGCATGGCAGCCGCCTTCTAGCGCAACCTGCGGAGCGTCCTGGCGACCCAGGAGGCCAGGCGTCACGCGGTCCTGGCGGAGATGGAGACGGTCGTCAGGGAACTGCCTGAGCCCCCAGAGACTCCTGAGGCTCAGGGCCCTGGCGGCTCATGAGGGGCGGCCCCTTCACCGTGCATCTTCAGCTACCCCGACGTCCCTTCGACAATGGAACCAGGTGACATTTTCCAAGTTTATTCAGGTGGGAGCGCCCCCGGGGCTGCATCATTCCCAGGCTGCATGGGCCTGTCCCTGTGGCATGTATCCTTTTACGTCTTTAGCTTACTCTGTTGGGGGCGCCCCTCAGGCTGCATCATCCCCAAGCCGCTCGGGTCTGACCCAGTGGCATGTATCGTTCTTGCATTTATCTAAGCCAGTTTGTCCCTTGCATAAGTTATTTATGGTCACCCCTTGCTTGATTATCACCCACCATGGGAGCCGCGCGTTGATCGTCTTTCTTCAAGATCCTTCGCATAAGAAGGCTAGGCACGGCGCCTGTGCTCGGGTCCGTCCCTGCAGCGTCGATAAACCCAACGACTGAGCTCTGTCTGGCGGGTCGTCCCCGTTCACGTCACCTCATAGGGTTGTTGGTGCTTGGCCTTCTCATGCCATAACCTCAGGAGATTCATTCGGGGCAGGTTGCCTGACCATCTCGCAGGACCACCGCAGTCAACAAGAACCAAGACCAGGCGCAACCCTTCTTGGGCTCACGAGTGCCCAGACACACCTCGTCTCGCCCGGCCGTGCAAGCCACGTGTCAGGGCGGGGCTGTACACGCCCCGGGGGCTCCACTCAGAGGGAGCCCTCACCCACGCACCAGTGGAAGCACCATGCTCGGTGCTAGCAGTCGACACGGCCGGGGAGCGGTTATGCCCGTGCAAGTGCGGAAGCGCTATGCTCCGCGCTGGTGATAAACAACTGAGGGCGGCCCCATGGCCGTATCAACCTCAGGGAGCCTCCGAGCTCAGTGTCTGGCCTCATCGCAACACCTCCCCTCAGGAGAGTCGCGTGAGGGGGCTGGGCATGGGGGCTACGCTCGGGTCATGCCCAAGCGTACGCCACCCCGCCAGGTCCCTCGGGCCTGGTCGTCGCGCGCCCTCCCGAACGGAGCCTCGGCGAGGAAAAAGGTATGAAGGTCGTTTGAGCGTCAAGGGGGACTCCTGAGCATTGCGACTCAGGAGCCTAACTGGCCACGTAGCCCCTCACCCCTTGGTCTCGTCCTTGTGATCCGGACGACCCAACAGCGGCTAAGGTACGCGCGGGGCCAGGCCCTGCCGATGTAGAATGCTAGGCCTACTCCTGCATCTCCTTTCTGTAAGCTGTTTGCGTGTCAAGGGGGACTCCTGAGCATCGCAACTCAGGAGCCTAACTGGCCACATAGCCCCTCACCCCTTGGTCTCGTCCTGGCGATCCGGACGACCCAATGATGGCTGAGGTATGCGCGGGTGAGGGAGTCCTGGACTAAGGGGTCCTCGGGCGTCCGGCCTGTTACTCATTGGGCCGGACTGATGGGCTGTGAAGACACGAAGACCGAAGACTACGCCCGTGTACGGATTGGACTCTCCTTGGCGTGGAAGGCAAGCTTGGCGACCAATTGTGAAGATTCCTCCTTATGTAACCGACTCCATGTAAACCTAGATCTCTCCGGTGTCTATATAAACCGGAGAGCATAGTCCGGATAGGACAGATTCATTACCATATACTCATAGGCTAGACTTCTAGGGTTTAGCCATTACGATCTCGTGGTAGATCAACTCTTGTAACACTCATATTCATCAAGATCAATCAATCAGGAAGTAGGGTATTACCTCCATAGAGAGGGCCCGAACCTGGGTAAACATCGTGTCCCCCGTCTCCTGTTACCATCGATCCTAGACACACAGTTCGGGACCCCCTACCCGAGATCCACCGGTTTTGACACTGACATTGGTGCTCTCATTGAGAGTTCCATTGTGCCATCGACGAAAGGTTCGATGGCCCCTTCCAGTAATGACGTGATCCATGGAGAAACCTTCCTCCCCGGACAGATCTTTGTGTTCGGCGGTTTCATACTGCGGGCCAACTCGCTCGGCCATCTGGAGCAGATCGATAGCTACAACCCTGGCAATCAGGTCAGATTCGAAAGCCTGAACTACGTCGCGGACATCCATGGAGACTTGATCTTCGACGGATTCGAGACCGCGGCAACCGCTCCCCTTCGCCCCGATGAACATGGCTTAAACCTGTCATCGGGCCGCATCCAGGAGATAGCTCCTGTAACAACTCTGGCCTTAGATCCAGAGTATTTCAAGTCATCCAAAGATGGGAAACTCAACCCCGTCACGGGGGCTACCAATTCAGTGGCGTTGGAGCCGCATGCAGATTCCACTTCGTACGATACTTGCATCAACGGAACCCCGGACTTGTCTCCGGTATTGAGTTCCGAACCCTGCGAGCCCGTGGATACCGAACTTGATTGGCTATCGATCTTCAAGTTCAGCGCCGCGGATATCTTCCAACACTCGCCCATGGGCGACCTACTAAACTCACTAAAAAACCTATCCCTGGCAGACGGCTCGTCGCCGATCTATGTTTGGTTCGACCTTACAGCGGATGATGGAGAATTTTGCTTCCCACCCGCCACCCACTTCATAGCCACCGTCGAAGACCCAACCAACACGCCTGACCCCTGCTCCGAAGACATCGACGGTCTGGACGACGATGAGGGGCAAAGCCAGAGCTTACTATTCGCTAGACGCGGGGCGACCACTTCCTGGTATGACGTGTGTATGGTAGACACACCCAACGACGATCTCGACGATGATAAGGAGGATCCAGTCGAGGATAAGCCTCCTGGTACACAGTCCGAACACCGGCGCCCCCGGCACCACTCTCAGTCACGTCACTCAAGAGAAAACAATACTAGCATCGGAGGTGATAATACTCCGGACAACGAAGACCCTGTTGAGACAGGATCCGAACAGGAGGACCAGGAAAGCGGGCAGGATAGCCTTGATACACAGGCCACATACAGAGACTCAGAGGATAGTAATTATCTTCCACTCTCCAAGGAAGAAGAGAGCCTCGGCAACGAGGAATTCATCGTGCCTGAGGAACCTCTAGAACAAGAGCGCTTTAAACGCCAGCTCATAGCCACTACAAGGAGCCTAAGGAGGAAGCAGCTGCAGCTTCAAGTGAGCCAAGATTTGCTCAACGATAGATGGACCGAGGTCCTGGCCGCCGAAAAATATGGCCTTAGCGTCCCAGACGAAAGCCACCGCAACAGTAGGTGGCTCCCTCAACACGATGGCAAAGCTTTGGAGCCAACACCACCATCGAATAAGCCGGTAGGCCAACCACAGTTCGGTCCCGGCAAAGCAGCAGCCCCAGCAGAGCACCATACCAACCCATCGGCCGTCCAAGCAAGAATAAAGAAGCTCGGGAGAACACTCGCGACATCCAACAAGACCCGGAGGGTAGAACAGGACACACAAAATCGACACACAGATCGCAGAGACATGCCCCGACCAGTAATAACGGTTATCTATTCGGGCACAACAGACCCGAGCACGCTCCGTCCGAAAACCGTAAGCGGAGTCCGCCGGAGGTGCTTCACAGTGTGGCCCAACATAGAGGAGCCGCACACCCTCTTTGCTTCACCAACGAGGTAATGGAGCATGAATTTCCAGACGGGTTTAAACCCATCAACATCGAATCATACGATGGAACAACAGATCCCGCAGTATGGATTGAGGATTACCTCCTCCATATCCACCTGGCTCGCGGAGACGACCTTCATGCCATTAAATACCTGCCTCTCAAGCTTAAGGGGCCAGCACGGTACTGGCTAAACAGTCTGCCAGAAAATTCTATTGGCAGCTGGGAAGACTTGGAAGATGCCTTTCGTGACAACTTCCAAGGAACATATGTCCGGCCACCAGATGCTGATGACTTAATTCATATTGTCCAACAACACGGCGAGTCAGCCAGGGAACTCTGGACTAGGTTCCTAGTCAAAAAGAACCAAATCGTCGACTGTCCGGACGCGGAAGCCCTCGCGGCCTTCAAACATAGTGTCCGGGATGAATGGCTAGCACGTCACCTCGGCCAGGAAGGACCTAAATCTATGACAGCCCTTACCGCTCTAATGACTCGCTTTTGTGCGGGAGAAGACAACTGGCTTGCTCGCAAAAGCAACAACGCCAGCGACCCGGGCACTTCCAAAATCCGAAACGGCAACGGCAAGCCACGACTAAACGAGCTTAATGATTGCAGCAACAACGAAAGATTGCATGATACAGCGGTCAACGCCGGATTTCACAATCCGAAACCCGGCCAACGGAAGATGCCATTTAAGGCCAAACAGGACGGACGATCCGCCCTTGACAGGATATTGGACTGACCTTGTCAGATTCACGGCCACCCTGATAAGCCAGCTAATCATACCAACAGAAATTGTTGGGTCTTCAAGCAGGCAGGCAAGCTTAATGCCGAATACAAGGGGAGAAGGCCACCAAGCGATAAAGATGACGGCAAGGCTCGCCAGCCGTACACCGGGGGCCAGAAGCAGTTTCCTTCCGACGTTCGACCACTATCGGAGCGGAAATAGCAGTTCAGCTTCCGCCACCCACCCACTATGACGGCAGGTTTTACACCATGCGTACATCACTACGCGCTCAAGATACCATGGGCATCGGCGGAAGCACAATACGGACAACCCTGCAAGCATTCCCGTAACGCTTTTTTATCCATTTTCTTTAGTTTCCTCTATTATAAACAGGTGACCGACAGGACTGCATATACAACGGACTCTGTCGGAGTTCGGATCCGCACACTCACCTAGGGGGTTACTTCAGTTAAGGACTCCCCTCCCAGAGGACGGGCGGCGCAGATGTGCGACAGGAGGTCCAAAACATCTTTTTGTAGACCGCACTCTTTATTTTGAGCCTGTACTATGCCTTTTTCCTCCGTTCCCGACCCCGAGCATGTCAAATAGCCGGGTTGTGGTTTTTTTCTTTATATATATGAATTTATCATTGGCTTATTGCTCCACTCCCAGTAAACTTCATCCGAACTAATCTTCTATACTCTTTTTGCAATGAGTACGGCCGTAACGGTGGTGTTACAAGACGCACCTCGGCATAACCTGCCAGGGGCTCGGTATGGGAACAAACGGGTCGCCAATAAAAGCCTGAACAGCTCTATAGCGTACTTCGGTGTCGCAAGTTTGGCCTTATATGCATCAACTCCGAATCATTGTCTTTGGTCAATAGTTGGGTTGCCCGGCTCCTGTGCTTGCTACCCTACGTTCCGCTCTATCGGCTAGGGTAGTAAAGGGAGAACTACTGCGATTGTGCCCTGGCTTTGACCGGATGAGCACCTCAGTAGAGAAAGCCGAAAACTGACTGTCATGATGCGGCGAGAGCTGGTCAACCACTTGACGACTTATTCGAATCTTTAGCGATTCTCCGTGTCACACGAAGGATCTTTTTCAGATCAAAACATGTAAGGCACAATATTATGATACGCCGCATACATACCAGGGGCTATGTCGTAGCCCCACCATAAAACTCCTATGGCTAAGTGAAAGGGTTAACGCCCTATAGTCCGATTGCCTGGTTCGCCGCATTATCACCTCCTTTATGGACCAAGTCGTTGGATAAAGAGTGATTCAATGCTTTTCCGAACACCCCCATATTTCCTACGAGGGGGCTGAAGCCAATGACTGGAAAACTTGCAAATTACATTAAAACGGCCGCACAGGAGGAATACAAGCTTTCGAGCAAAAAAATAGATTAACTATAAAGTTGTCTGTCACAGCCCTTGTACACATCACTCGAATATTATGTCTTTTGAGCACTGACCCTCTATCAAGCGGGCGGCCTCTAGGACATCTCCAAAATAATGCTTCGGTTCCGGACGGTCCTTGCCTTCGGGTGGACTCTTCGTCACAATATCGATGACCTTCATCTTCCCCCAGAATGTCTTGACTCGGGCGAAGGCCATCCGTGCACCTTCAATGCACGCCAACCACTTCACAGTGTTGATACGCGGCACCGCGTCAGCAAGCTGCTGCACCAGGCCAAAGTAACTACTCGGAACAGGTTCAGTCGGCCACAAATGGACTACGACGTTCTTCATGGCAGCGCCGGATATCCTATGCAGCTCGGCCCACTAGGACATCTGTTCATTCAGCAACAGAGGGCGCTTCGAAGTGCCGAATTGCGACCAGAAAAGCTTCTCCGTTGCATACCCCTCTTGCGCCTGATAAAACTGCGCCGCATCGGAAGAACTCTTCGGCAAGTCTAAAAATTTGTCCGGCGAACTCCATACTTGGTTAAGCTGAGCATAGTTCGGATTGTCGAACATAACCTGTACCAAAAAGGGCTTGCCAGCCACAATCTCCCCAGCTTGCCGGATCTCCTCACGGGCTGCTCTGGATTCAGACCACGCCTCTCTCGCCTCTCATGAGGCCTTGTCAAGTTCAGCTGTTTTGGCTTCATTTTCCTTCTCCAGAAGTTTACAGCGGCCAGCCAGATTCTCTAACTCGCGCGCCATGGTGGACATGGCCTCCTTGTCCTAGCGGCGCGCGGCTTGTTCGGCCTTCAATTCAGCCGATGCCTTTTCGGCAGCCGCATTACTAAACCGGGCCTGCTCCTTGGCCCGGACTAGCTCCGCCCGAAGGGCTTCCACGGCGGCAGCACCATCTGCATTGATGCACATTTTATGTCAAACTCTCTTCAGAGTCATGCTTACATTATAAGCACATTGGTGTAAGGAATGCTCGAAATATATACCTTGCGAGTTGTCAAGACGCCTGTTGATCAAAGCAATGTCATCCTCTGCAATATCCAGCTTTTGCTGTAGTTCGGTTACCTCCGAATTTCGGGCAGCGGCAGGAGGGGAGACAGCCTGCATTCCAAATTAAACCAAGGTTAGTACCTGCAAATATCTTTTCGATCCTCCGATCACTTCCTTTGGAAGGTGATCTGAGTCTCAGGGGCTACTTCATACACAACAGGTGCATTCTGTCAATATTGTTCAATTGGCAACATTACATCACAAACCTCAAAACCTCTCAGAAGGCTCGTAAAGGCCTCGTTCAACCCGCTCTTTGCGGATACAACTTTTTCGACCACCGTATCAATTAAGGCATGGTGCTTCTCTGAAACGGTCGCTCGTCGCAGCATGTCCGTCAGCGTCTCCGGCACTCCTGGTCTTCGGACACCGCTGCTGGAGCACGACATTCCTTTGAAGGAATCCGCTTACCCGCCTCCAGTATTATCTCCGGCTGTAAACCGTACAGTTCGGGGCCGTCATTCTTGATCCCCGAACCCTGAGTGATAGAGGCACCACCTTCGGGTAGCTCCTTCCTCGTTTCATGCGCTACTTGCCGGTTGGGAGGAGCCCTCCGTGACGACACCTCGAGATCATCCGCCCTGTTAGGCGACGAGGCCGGAGAAGGCGTGTCACTCTCCATCATCTCCGGAAGAAGGTCTCCCGAGGACGAGGACGATTGAGAAACACCAGGCATTAACCTGCGAGGACGCACATATATCAGAGGGTTATTTTGGAAATAAGAATGAGGTATGGTTAAAGTGCCCTGCCCCGCTTACGGTCTGGCCGGAGGTTCATCTCCATCATCAAGCTCAACGATGACAGCACTTGCCCGGCCCAAGCCGCCCGACGATGGCATTTTTCCTTTTTTGGAAGGCTTCCCCTCCTGACCTCTAGAGGCGGCCCTCTTCTTGCCATAAAGTGTCCCCTCCACGCCTTTGCCCGTGGGCAAAAGGGTTTCGGTTTCCCCGAACACAGCGCTTAAATCACCCGTAGGATGGGCATCACCTCTAGGCTCCCCGCTCTCGCCCCCCTCTCTAGACACCAGGTACGGTGTCAGGACCAACATCCGCGTTAGTAGGGCGGACGCATGGTCTTCAGGAAGGGGCGCCGGACACCAGATTAACACCGCTTTCTTTATCCAGTCCTGTATAAAGGCAGGTTGTTTAGTGTCTTGTCAAAAGATGCTTGGATGAAAGGTGTGCGGGGGCTAAATACTTACCGGGGTGTCCGGATGATTGCAGTCGAGGCCAACGTCTTCGGTGGTGTCCGGCCATTGCTCCCGCTCCCCGAAATATAACTTCCACATTCCTTCATGTGTAATGCCGAAGAAGTGCTGAAGAGTGCGCCGCCCTTCTGGATTGAACTCCCACATACGGAGAGGTCGCCATTGACACGGCAGGATCAGGTGGACTAGCATTACCTGAACGACGTTCACAAGATCGATGCCCCTCTCGGTAAGGCTTCGGATGCGACCTTGCAGAGTATGCACCTCACTAGCGGATCCCCAGTCCAACCCCTTGTTGATCCATGAAGCAAGCTAAGTTGGAGGGCCGGGCCAGAACGCAGGCATAGCCGCCCACTTGGAGCCCCGCAGCTCGTTGACATAAAACCATCCCTACTGCCATAGTTCGGAAGACTCGGCGAAGGATCCTTCAAACCAAACCGCGTTGGCAAGCTTGTTTCTTACAATGCTACCGCCTTCTGCCTGCTCCCCCTCTATTACCCGCGGCCTCACATCGGAAGTCTTGAGCCACAAAGCAAAGTGCATAGGGGTCCGGAGGAAGGCTTCACACGTGACGATGAATGTCGAGATGAGAAGAGTAGAGTCCGGGGCTTGATCGTGAAAATATAGCCCATAGTAGAACATAAGCCCCCGGACGAAGGGGTTAAGCGCGAACCCTAACCCATGGAGGAAGTGGGACACAAATACTACCCTCTCGCCGGATTTGGGGGGGAATAATTTGCCACTCGGCAGGAAGCCGATGAAAGATTTCTGGGGTCAGGTACCTCGCTACGCGGAGCTTCGCAATATCCTCCTCCGTGACGGAAGAAGCCACCCACCGGCCTGAACGGCTTGACCCGGACATGATTGGGGCTGGTGGTGATTGGAACTCGAGGGCTAGAACTCGAGGTGGCTGGGATTGAGGAAGAAGCAAGTACAGAAGAGAAAGACAAGTCCGGGTCCCTATATAAAGGCCCAGAATATCGAGCGTCCCCTCCTGGGTCTTGAAACATACCTATCCTCAAAGAGTTGTACCCAGGGGACGGTTGGGTTACCCATACCAACATTATTGAAAATCCCGTGAATAAGGGGACACGATCTCTGCTTTGACAAGACGTGCCAATAAAACGCTTCCCGAGACGTGGGGCGACAGGCTAGCCGACGGTTGAAAATAATAACCGGGCAGGCGTGATGCAATTTCATAAACAGATTGGACTCATGAAGTATTGCATTTTCTGCAATTAATACATAGGTCCGGATACAATCATCACATCCGAAGACTATATTGGAGTTCGAAAGAACGGGAACCCGCCTTGCAATGCCGAAGACGAACTGCGCGCCGGACTCCACGTCATTGAAGCTAGGTTCAGGGGCTACTGAGGGAGTCCTGGACTAAGGGGTCCTCGGGCGTCTGGCCTGTTACTCATTGGGCCGGACTGATGGGCTGTGAAGACACGAAGACCGAAGACTACACCCGTGTCCGGATTGGACTCTCCGTGGCGTGGAAGGCAAGCTTGGCGACCAATTGTGAAGATTCCTTCTTATGTAACCGACTCCATGTAACCCTAGATCTCTCCGGTGTCTATATAAACCGGAGAGCATAGTCCGGATAGGACAGATTCATTACCATATACTCATAGGCTAGACTTCTAGGGTTTAGCCATTACGATCTCGTGGTAGATCAACTCTTGTAACACTCATATTCATCAAGATCAATCAAGCAGGCAGTAGGGTATTACCTCCATAGAGAGGGCCCGAACCTGGGTAAACATCGTATCCCCCGTCTCCTGTTACCATCGATGCTAGACGCACAGTTTGGTACCCCCTACCCGAGATCCGCCGGTTTTAACACCGACAGCAGGTCGGGCCCTGCTAACGTAGAACATGAAGCAAATGGGAAGGAAATCGCAAAATCCCAAACAAATATTACAAGACATATTGTTCTCCCAGTACCAAACGCAGGTTTAAACGCCTCCATAAGGCATGGTGCATATTGCAGAAGCTAAACAGGAAAGGAGCCGCCAGCAAGTCATCTCGTCATCCCCGGACGCTGTAAAAGCCCCAAAATTGGGTTATCAATTTTTGTGCTGTTATTTCTTCCTCGCAATCATTTTTCAAATTTTCTCTTGAGTTTGCTGGATGACTCAGGGAATTCTTGCCATTTCCAACCTTTTCGAACCTTGCTCATGTCTTTGTCAGTGGGCAAGACCTCATTTGCATCATCTCAACCCTCTCAAACCCTAATTCCAAATTTTTGGAATTTGAATGTGGCCTTTGTGATTACAAAGGAGCCATCATTTTCCTTGATCTGTTGATCATCCCATCTGTTCCCAGAGACCCTCCTATCCTCCTAACCCATGGATATGCAAAAATATTGCTAAGTCCTATGCAATATTTTTCATTTGTGATTTATTCCTTTTCTTGTCTTTCTGAGGAATAAAATCCAAAGGCATAGCTAGTCATTACCTAAATTCATGAAAATTGGTGGAGATGCTATTTATGTCCAATCCTAGCTCTGGCAAAAATATTGGCCATAATTAAATAAGGAAAATTGCCTTTTCCTATTTTAAGCCAATATTGTATTTCTGCCATTTTCCAAAGGAGCTACCATTTTCATAGCAAGGAAAATTCCCAGATAATTTGTGGAGCTTGTGCTTGCTATATCTTCAGCATTTCCATCCAAACCAATGTTTCAAAGATCATAGTTTGGGCACATGATCCAATATAAGTTTCTGCCCTGTCTGAAATTTTTGCAAAGGAAGTGTTTGAATCTTTGGTACATTTTAGCTCAAATTTGGCAGGGTTATTAACATTGATAAATAACCAATGGATACCAAAAAACAGCTCAATTCATTTATCCAATCTTCCTTGGCAATTTTCTCAAGTTTCTGTTCAGATTGCTTGTTTGTGAAGGAAGTACCCTCATACATGATCAAAATGAGCTGAAACTTTTCCAGCAGTCTCTAATGATCATATCACCACCATCCACCAAAATTGAGCTCATTCCATTGAACTATGTGAGCACAGGAGCAATTCTTGGTTTATGTCCAATTTTTCAGTTTGTGAAGCAAGTGTATTTTATCTTGCTCCGTTATGGCCGAAACTTTTTCCAGACCTTCTCCTATCCATATGATCCATCTCCACAAGATTTTGGCTCATTTCAGTTAGCCATTTGCCCTGAGGATTTTTCTCAATTTTCTGGGCAAAAATGATAGTTGTGAAGGAAGTACCATTTGGCAAGCCCATATGGTATGAAATTTGTACAGAATCATGGTATGTCCAAATCATCAAGCTGTGCCAAGTTTTAGCTCGATCCATCACTCGTAGTGAGTGCTTCTTCATCATTTGATTTCTGGACCAGATTTGGCAGTTGAACAGCAACTATGTTAAATAGTTGTCCAAATGACCTCATAATTCCCAGGACCATAGTCCTTGCTAGCCTAAGTCTACCAGACATCAATTTTACCTTTTAACCTCCCTGGTTTAATCTCTAGAGTGTGGCCAAGTTTGCAACAACAAACTTGTGAAGCTTAGTTTACTCAGCTCCATTTGTCTGTGCCCATTTATTTACCATAGTAACACTCTATCTTCGATGGACTACGCGGTAGACATGAGCTGGCATCAGTAAAAACTCGAGAGCGTGCCTTGTCCGTGGTGACCATGAGGGCAGCTAGCCAAAACAGTGGTCTTGCCACTATTCTCGTCGGCAGCGCAGCTCCGACTGGCTCTGGCCTCCTCCTTGATGCCCAACAGTTCCCCCTCAATGTCCTCTTCCTCCTGGACCTCTGGCCCCCTGCGTTTTCTTCTCCAGCGAGCCGTGCCAACGACCGAACAGTGCGCTCCCGTGAGCTCGTCTTCTTCCTTGCCGGTGTCCTCTTCCTCCTCTTGTCTCCGAGCGTTGCTCGTCTCCGTGACTCTCTGGAGCTCGTCCGCATCCCCCTCGTCGCCTTCCCGTGCGTCCCCGTGACCGCTGTGGCCGCCAGAGCGTTGGCCGGACTTGCCCGGCGGCACTCGGCTCGGCCACACCTCGCCCCGGCTATTTAAGGAGCCCACGACCCCCTCGATCACTCCAGCAGCCCCTCCCCTCATCTCTACGCTTCCCCGAGTTATCCATTCCTCCCCGAATTCCCTCTTCAACCACCATCGCCGCCGTGGCCGCCGCCTCGGGTCTCGCCCGATTTCGGCGATGCCACTCCCCTCCCTCCATTCCACCTCCACCACTGCATCCCTCAGGCTCCGGCGAACCTCACCGTAGACTCAGCCCCTACCCTCCTCCGTAGCTTCCCTGTCTCCGGCGGCCAAAGCCTCCCTCCTCCGTGTGTCCTGCTGCTCCCACTACGGCGCTCGTCGGCGGCAGCGGCTACCACCCCGAGATGCGTCTCTCCTTCCTGAGCATCTGGGTAGGTCGGCCGTCGCGAGCGGTGGCTGGAGTCACCGACGATCTTCGTCAGGGCAGACGCCTCCCTCGGCCATGCTCGTTCTCGAGCGTGAGGAAGAAGAAGCCAGGGCCAGGCGGGCCCCACCTCGCGCGGACCCCACCCGTCAGTCTAACAGCGGCGTTGACCAGGTACGCTGACGTGGATAAGCGGAGGCGTAATCCTCTGGATTACGTCTTCAGTTGTCCGAAAGCTTATTCTCGTGCTTCTTTAGATCAAAATGCGTTTTCACTTATCCGAATGCGTATTTCTGAGAATGCGCTTTCTCTTTTTCAGCCCGCCCGCCGAAGTGCTTATTTTGTGAATGTTCACTCTTTAAGCCTCTTTTCTGCCTAAAAAGTGAACGGCCACAACTTTGCGCTCGTAACTCCGATTGAGGTGATTCCAATGCTCACGTTCTCTGTTCGTCGAGCTCTTTCCATTGGTACCATTTTCATAAGGTTTTCACCTAGTGAAAATGACCATTTTTCCCTTGCCCGTAAACAACCCCCTCCGAGAGAGAACTGTTTCCGGCAAATTTTTCCGCGATCGTTTCACACTTCTTCTCAGAGTATTTGTCGACCCCCAGGCAAGCCAACCTCTTATCATGAGCCCCTAACTTGCATGTTGACTTTGCTTGCACCTTGTGTGTGTGTAGTTGCAGTTGTTTCTTATCGTTTTTGTGTGCAGTTATTCCGTTATGCTTATCATGCATGCTTGTGTTTTCATGATATCTTTTGCCATGCTAATTAGAATGTTGTTATTGATGATGCCATGTCACTACTCTACTTTATTTTCATGTCATTGTTATAAAATGCTTTGATGATTGTAATGCACCGTTGATATGCTAGTACTTGGTATTGTCATGTTCTTTATGCTATAGTTGTGCACTTGAGAAGTTTGACATTTTGTCCATGCTTTTGTATGCTGCATGCTCATTGTTGCATTCATGTTAAATATGCTCATTATGATGGAGAAGTTAATAAGATGACTTAATAACAAACCTCCTCCGTCATCGATGGGATCGAGTCATAGTGCCACCAAATAGAACTTCTTCAGTGCAGCCACATTTGCCTTTCTGAGAAGGCCTTAATGTGATCTATTGTCGTGCCTCTCGCCGGTGCCTCCAACGAGGGAAGGTTATGGGTGCGCGCTACCCTGATCAGGTAGGCGGACATAAGCCTTGTGTGCCCGGGTTTGTTTTGAGCTCATGTCCCCGTTTGGGACCGTTTATGTTTTGCCACGACGGTGGCCGTTGGTGTCTTTGGTAGGCACGGGGCCACCCAGGACTGAACCCAAAAGGGGTGTTGGTCGGAGTGGCCGAGAGAGTGTCATGGCAGTAGGTCGGTTTCGTCGGAATGCCGTTGGTCCACCCGAATGGGAGTGCGAGGCCATGGGTTCCGTGGTGTGGGTACAGTGCGCTACCTCCGCAGAGTGTTTATTAAGTCTATCGATAGCCACACAGTTCGTAGTAGGTCAAACTATCATGTCTTGGTCGAAATGGAGGATAAACCTTAAGTAACTAAGTTGATAAATGAAATTGTCTAACAAATAATGTGGTGACTTGGACTATGAGATAGTCGTGAGCAATCACGATGATGTGTTGATATGATCACGAGACAAGGTCTCGGTGAGTGTTGAACCAAGTGTGGTTCCGTTTGTGGTCCGTGAGTGATCACCGTTTGGTTACAAGGTAACCCATTGAACCGAGTATGGTTCCGTTTGTGATTCGTCAGGATCACCGTTCGGTTGCGAGGCAACCCGTTGGTAAGACAGTCTGAGGGACTCGGTGCACAAGCTTGGTTACATTGCATGAGTAATATGTTTGCATTTAAAGAACCATGGCAGAACAAGAGATAGTTGCATAAAGTTAACATGCTATGTCTGCATTGGATATGACTGGTAGTTTATTTTCAGCATAGTTCATGATGCCCTGCCATGCTTTGATTGATATGTTAAATTATGCCATGATTGAGATGATATGCTATGTTTTGCTATTGCCATGTTATAAGCATGTTTTGATATGCCATGTTACTGCCATGTTAGTAGATGCTATGATGTTGTTCATGCTTAGTTGACCTATATCATGCCATGTTTAGTAATCTATATGAGATAGGTTGTTGCATGCGCTTGGTTCTTCCTTTGTCTTCTGCTTGTTTGGATGCTATGTATTTGGTTGTCTTGCAAGTACATTCAATGTACTGACCTAGCGTGTCATGCCAGTTTGTAGGTGGTGCCTGGATTGTTTACTTGTCTGGTCGCGCTAGGTCGTAACGTTGCCAGTCCTGTGAGTTGTGGAGCCCAGCCAGAGTTGTTATGTTGTCAAACCAAGACTTCCGCCGCCATTTAAAAAGAATTCCGTCGCCATTTAAATAGACTTAGGGCTATGCCAGATAATTGTATTCATCAATGATGTACTCTTCTATACATGTATTTGATTAATATTCTTGTACCTGGAATGCTGTATTATGGACTTGTCGTGCGTGAGGTGTTATCCCGGGCTAACGTGTGAAGGCCCCCTACTCCATGCGGATCGGGATGCCACAGGACATGGTATTAGAGCAGCCAGGCTGGCATAGGTTATCCTAGCAATAGATCGCCGCTACCATTAACCCGTAATGACCCTAAGGGAGTTGACCCATCTCTGGCATCTGGCATGGCCACTGTTAATCCACAGGTGGCGCAGTCGGGACCAACACGTCCTCACCCCGCTGTCCCTGCCTAGTTATCTGTGGATCGAATAGCAACCATATCCTTTCTGGTCGGCCGCACTGCTTGCCCTTCACCATTAAGGGAAAGGGGCCACACCATGCGGGCATGTCCCGCATAGCTGCCTATAAAAAAACCCTTCCCGCTCGCCGTATCGCTCACCCCTCGGTCAGCCATGTCCCTGCAAAGAAACCTAGCTAGTAACACTCCGGCCATGGCTAGCACCCTCAAAGCTCCCAAGTTTTACACCCGCACCTTTGCCGTCAACCACCCTGGCTTTCCACCTCTTCTTGCTGAGATGCTCATCAAAGCCTTTGGCTGTAATGCTAGCCCCGATTACCTGGTGTTCCAGTCGACACCCGTCCCTCACCTTCATCGCTATGATGCAAGAGTGCACATCGGCCCAGGTCCCGCAGCCGATGGCCAGCCCTTGGTTTTTCAGGGTAGAGCCATGCCTACCACTGATTTAGCCATTCAGGCCGCTGCTGTGGAGGCTATCCTATACCTCCGAACCAAGTTCCCGCAAGTGGCAGAGAGGCGGGAGTTCTGCTTTTTCCCCGTGGTGACAGAAGCAGGAATTCAGCCTCCTATCATTGTTCTGGGAGATGACCCCGCAATCGCTCGCCTGGTGCAATATATCACTGCCTTGGGGATGATGATTTCTAAGATGCTTGCCAAGTTTAGAACCCTCGACAATGCTGCGGTACGAGTTGTCAGGGAAGCTTATCGTGAGGCTTGTAAATTTGCATCCCAAGTCATTTGCCCAATGTCATCCGAACCAGTGCTACCCTCTCAGCATGTGTTGTGGCCAAAGCCAAACATCATCACCCTCGACAAGGCTCTTTACCGAATCCACCAGCAGCATTTGCTTGGATCAATTTCAGCCACACCCCCAGCAGTTGAAACCCAACTCATAGTAGTGTCGGACGATGAAGATGGAGATTGGCTCAGTCTTCGTCCTCTCGGAGAGCCCCAGTAAGGCCAGTCCTCTGCATGACCTCAGTCACGCAGTCAGGTGTTTCTTTGAGTAGGTTGGTCTGTCTGTTCATCGTCAATGTGAGGATAGAACTATGTATCCCGGAGTGAGTTGTTTCTTTTAGCGCTTAGCGCTTTCGTGCTTTGTTGTATGCTTGCACTGTTTGTAACTCGTATAATGTGTTTTATGTATGCTTTCTTGTTTGTTGGTTTTGTTTTGGGCTGTCTCTCTATCAAGCAGAAATGTTTGATAGTGCTGGCAATGTGTTTCTAACCAGATTTTAATCGGTAGATCACATACACTAAACAACATTGACTCATCTCGAGTCGATACTAAAATAAGCGCTGGTGTAGGTATATGTATGCCAGGAGTACATATACCCACTAGCATGAAAACACTTTAGTATGATTTGTCGGATGTGTTTTTCTTTTACTTATTTGTTGCATTTGTATGTTTATTAGTTTAGATTATACTGCCTGCTGCACACATACCCAGTTCACCCACGAGTACATTCGGGCAGTACTCGAGGGAATGCAAAGTCACATTTCCCTCTCTATCTGTGCATACCCTGTGTGCCGGATTTTCAAATCCATAGCCTCGGAAAGGCATTTCCATCCTGCAATTCCTCGTGTCTAATTCTTTTTCCCGATTTCATTTCCGGAGGAACACTGCCAAATTTATTTCACTCGATCCGGACGTCTACCCCAATACAGATTTCAACTCCGATTCTACCTCGACACCTACTTTTTCGTGGAGCAATCCACGAAATTTTCCCTCGTCCCCTAGTGTGATTCTGAGCTGGCGCAGCCACCTCACCTGCATCTGAACCCCACCACCACCATCTTCTCTGCCTTGCGTGGTACAGGCACGTCGCCACTACCACTCCACCGCAGCATGCAATTACTCCGCCAGCGCAAAGTGACGGAGAATCAAGCGTGGTGGAGGACCACGTAGTGCACCATCTTCTCCCGCATCTCGAGCCACCGCACCCAGCCGCGCGTTGTCCCGAGCTCGATCATTCCTGATGAGTATCAGCAGGAGGATCGGCAAGCCGATCAGCGTGCCCAGCAGCGCCGCGAGGAACAACCGTAGCACCGCCAAGAACACCTCATCCCCGAAGGAGCTCGGCTCGATCTCGCCCAAACCGAAGAGGTAGTAGAGCGGCATTGTGCTTGTGCGTTGGAGGAGAGCCGCGCTGCCGTCTTTTTTTTGAAATTTTGGACAGTGAGGGCACCCCCTCATTGACTTTGTATTAATTCATCACACCAAAAGTTACAAGGTGGAGAGGTTACATTCTGGAGAGATAGAGGAATTCCTATACATCAAGGGTATAAGAAAGGTACAAGTGTTGCCAACAAAACTAAGCACTACACAGCCATTATCAGATCGAAGTGACTACGTGCTCAATAAACGGCCAAAGGGCCTCTTTCACATGGTACTTCATCATTCCAAAATCATCTTGGAATCTCATCTTCCACCCCCTCCTTGTAGGGACAATCCCTCTGAAGTTTTTATTATTACGCTCTTTCCAGATGCTCCAGGCCACCACGATGAAAGTTTCCATGAACATAGGCCGGGACCAGACGCTCCTGACCGCATGCATTTTTTGCAACCTGTTGCCATTCGCTGGCCACGTGATCTCCAACTCCCCCAGCACATTTTACTGAACTCACACTAGAAGAAGAGGTGCTCAACCGTTTCCTCTAGCTGGGTGGAGCATAGCAAGCACGTGTAGTCATCATCCCGGAGCTTCATACCCTTCCTTTTCAGGAGATTACGTGTGTTCAGCCTGTCTGCCAATAACAACCACGACAAAACCTTCCATTTATTGGTGCACTTTGATTTCCATATCCACTCGAAGGCTTTGTCCGCGACTTCATCACGAAAGCAGTGGGCATAGTATTTACTGGACTAGAAGCCCTCGGAGCCCCAAACACATCTCCAGATATCCCTGGCATCTGTCAACTCCACATCGGCCAAGCTGGTTTGAAGATCCTGAAGTTCGCCCCTGGCTTGGATGGAAAGAGGGAGATTGAAGTTTTGGCCAAGGGTAGACGTAGTTAGCAGATCATAAACAGACACGTCCTCATTTTTGGGAAATGAGCAAATCCTGGGCTGGCTGTCTGAAAGGATATTACTGCGCCACATATCTTTCCAAAAAAGGACTATAGCACCATCACCCACCTCCACCGTAGTGATCCCACGATAGATCGACGTTAACTGCATGATGTCGCGCCACCAGAAGGTGCCACAAGGGTCATTTGCATGCGGTATTGATCCCGCATAGTAGGCTGACCAGATCAACTTGACCCAAGGCACGTCCAACTGATTATAGAATTTGTGTAACATTTTCAGGAGCAAGCCTTGATTTTGGATCTTGAGGTCAATCACTCCCAGGCCTCCCTTGTTCTTCGGGCGGCAAACTAGCTCCCATGCAGCCAGTGAGACGGCTTTTGTACCATCGTCCGAGCTTTTAGCCCATAAACAATATCTCCGAAGTTTGTCAATATGATGAAGAACTTTAGGTGGGATTTTGATAGAGCACATGGCATATATCGTAAGAGAAGTTATCACTGAATTCACCAATGTGAGCTTTGAGCCGAGGTCCAGCAAGTTGGCAGCCGAGGAGAGCTTACGTTCCACCGACGTAATGAGGGGCATGAGATCAGTGACGGTTGGCCGTGTAGTGCCCATGGGCAGCCCGAGATAAGTGAATGGCATGGAACCTATCGTGCAGCCAGACACTTGAGCAATCCTCGAGGCCGTTTCTGCCGTAGCATATGTAGTGATCAGTGTGGACTTATGAAAATTAATGCGCAACCCCACAGATGCCGCATAGTCCTGGAGGATACCCTTGATCGTTTCTGCTTGGGAGATGTCCGCCGGCATCACGAGTATCGTATCATCGGCGTATTGGATCACCGGATAGTCGTTATCAGGTACTGGGATGGGGAGTTGAAGGGTTCCGGCCGGATAAGCATCATTAATGGCAGCTTGCAGGAGATCCGCCGCTAAGACAAAGATGAGCGGGGACAAAGGATCACCTTGTCGCACCCCACGCAGGCAGAAAAACTGTCTCCCCGGGGTCCCATTGAGGAGGATTGATGATTTGGCTGTGGAAAATAGGCATTTAATCCAACCGAGCCAATGATCGTCAAACCCCATACACTTCATAATTTCTAACATGGGCATGTGCTCAATGGTGTCGAACGCCTTAGCGAAGTCAAGCTTCAGGACAACTATCTCTCGCCCGGAGGATTGGTATTGATGTATGAACTCGAACGCCCACGCTACACAATCTTGTATAGATCGGCCCTGCAGAAAGCCATATTTATTACGGTGTATGATTTTGAGGATCACACGTTGCAGACGATTCGCAAGCAGCTTGGTCAATATCTTGAGACAGCAGTTCAAGAGTGTTATCAGACGATAGTCGTTGGCTGTCTCAGGAGATTGCGTTTTCGGGATGAGAGTGATAAAGCCAGTGTTCAAACTCTCAAGGTTAAGATTACCTGCATGGAAATCGGAACAGAGCTGATATAAATCCTCCTTGATTATATGCCAGCAGGATTTTATGAAACCACCACTAAAACCATCGGGTCCTGGGGCACGGTCAGAAGGCAGCTCCCTGACAACCTGGTCGATTTCCGCACGAGTGAAAGGAACTAATAAAGCCTGGAGTCCCTTCACTTTTTTGATGATTCTTTTCAGATAAAAGCGTATGTCAGTCTGGCTGGAGTGGCCCAGTCTTTCTTTGTACGTTTGGAAGAGTACAGCCTCCTTCCCCACATGATCATGGATGATCGAGTCATCACGCAAGTGCGGCGAGGCGATATTGTTCTGTCTGAATCTCTCAGTGGCCACTCTGTGGAAGAACTTTGTGTTGCCATCGCCGAACTTGAAGTACCGGATGGTACATCGTTTTTTCCAGTAGAGCTTTTTGTAGTCTAGGAGGTGGAGCAGATGCCGTTTCAGAATCTTCCTAAAGTTGGCTTCAGGAATAGATAGCCGTCTTCTTTCCTCTAACCCATCGATCTCAAGCAGTGCTTTGTTACAGTTATCAATCAGGCTCGACAGCTTGGATATTTTCCTACTCCATTGCTTCAGATCATAACACAGGGTTTTAAATTTCTTACACAAAATTGCGGCAGCATTGGGGGCATAGCACCTTTTGTTCCAAGATCGTTCTACAATCTCAAAGAATCCTGGCTGACCGATCCAAAAGTCCTCAAAACAAAAGATCTTGGTTTTTGGAATTTGGGACTGAATGCTAACATAGCAAGGGGCGTGGTCAGACGTGGGTTTACCCAGGGGCAGAACTACTGTGTTGGGGTATTTGACAGCCCAGTCGACGGATGTGAAATGCCAATCCAATTGCTCAAGCAATGGATTGTTTTACATATTACTCCAGGTGTACAAACGCCCTTTGATTGGAAGCTCTACTAATGATTGCCGTCTGATGAGTTCATTAAATAGCAGCATATCATTAGCGTCCCCTCCTCCCCTGTTACGATTGTCTGGTGCTCTGATGAAATTAAAGTCCCCGATGAGGAGCCAATCATCACCACGAGGAATGTCAATATCAAATAACCAGGAAGTAAACATCGTCCTATTCAGTTCAGTACAAGGACCATACACATTGACGAGCGTCCAAGAATCAGCGGACTGCGTAGAAGTAAGTCTCGCTCCAAGAGCAAAAGATTCAGAAAATACAGGAACACCAGTGAAGACCGAGCTCATCCACAACGTAATTAAGCCTCCCGAGGCCCCCACAGAGGGTACAAAAGCAAACATATCGAACTTTTTAGGGAAGAATAGTTTAACAAATGAAGCATCAAAAGAAGTACATTTAGTTTCTTGCAAACAAACGATAGAGCAACCACTAGTATCAATAGCATTACGGATTGCCAGATATTTCTTCTCGGAGTTGATCCCACGCACGTTCCAGCATAGGATATTCCACTGTTTATTGGGCGGCATACGGCTTAGTGCTTCTCAGGCTCCTCCCCTTGGTCAGTAGCCAAGAGCTTCTGAGCGGTTAGGTCATCAGATGGTACACCACACATAACGTTGCCCACATACTGCAGCTGGTGGATAGGAGTAGGAGGTGGCAGTTCTTCAGAGATGTCAGCCACAGGGTTCAGTATGAGCTTGCTGCAAGGAGCAGTCGCCTTAGAAGAGCAGGCGATCGAGGGCGCCCCCCTAGGCTTAACCTTTGATTGCACCTTTCTCGCATCAGTGATTTGGGTCACTTTGAAGCCATCATACCTCATTGATCGAGTACTGCGCCTCAGTCCAACCGTGTCAATCGGAGCTGACTCACTCAAAATTTGGTTCTGAAAACAAGCAGCCCCAGTCCTGACAGTGGGAAGTTCAGTGTCCTCCTCCTCAACTTCAGAGATGGAGAACACATTTGTACGGTGGGAGCTGTTGTATCCAAGTTCAGAACCAACCAGCGTAAGTTGAGTTGCAACGCCCACCCAGATATCCTCTGATATGTTAATAGGAATAGTGAGGCCAACAAGAGGGTCATGCTGATAGACCAACTGTGCACTGGCTGTAAACCTCTCCCGAGTGACAGCAGCGCAGATTGCTTGGAAGAAAGCCAGAGGGTTCAGTGGTAGAGTGCCACTATCCTGACTTTGGGCAGGTGCGTCCGATGTAGTAAGGCATCGAGTGAATCTACCAAGAGAGATCAGCCAAAGAAACTCTAGAAAATCCATGCCTTCAACAGTATGAACCTCAACCGTGTGTGAACCGCCCGTAGCTCGCACAAACTGAATACCAGAGGTTGGTCTACCATGGATCAGAGCGTCAGTAGCCTCTTCGATGTCTGAATACACAGACCACTCATCTTGCGGATCATCAGTGATGTTGCTCTCCTGCTCAACACCATCCATGAGGGATGGACCTGTGTATTGGAATAGAGTACGGAAGCTGAAACCTCTGTATGGCGGTGGTGCAACCGGCCAAACACCCCAGCCATCCTGTTGTAACTCCTGCTGTGGTGGATTCTGCTATTCCCAGGCGGCTTCAATTTGTTGCTGCAACTGTTGTTGATGATCAAAGGCCCATTGTTGGGCAGCAGTCAGATAAGGCAGTTGAAACGGATGTGGGGAAGCATTCATTGGAGGGGCTTCATCCTCAATGCCAACAAGGCCGGGAATTGTGTCTCTGCCATTGAGGACATACACAGGTACCGACCAGGATCGTCCCATGCCAGGCAGAGAGCCAATACGCTTAACCCCAAGGCTGTGCGGCACCTGGGCGATGTTGCTGATGAGTACTCGAACCAAAACACGTTCCTTATTCTGTCCCAGCCTATGCCAAATATCTAGCTTGCCGAAGCAGGAGACAGCTTTGTTGATGTAGTGATCAGTCTGATAATCCATTGGAAAGGCAAGGAACAGAACCCAAGCAACATACTGAAAAGGACACTGCCGCATATTTTCTCCTTCATCGTGAGGCAGAAAGGTGAAAGTCATGTCATCGTCAACAGGATCTAACTGATGCGGACTTTCTAGGATGAACTGATCTCTGAGAGCTACGTCCGCAAAAGCAACCATTCCCACCTCAATCGGATAAACAAATGAATCTGATACTTCAAGGTGGAAATCCTCAATCATGATGCGGACTATCTCATTCAGAACTAGCTGCTTCTGATGATCAGGAATCGGAGGCGTGACGGTAAACAAAGCATACCTTTCATGGCTGAGTGGCGGATCATCCACCACAATCATATTGCACGCCAGGCGATGGTCCGGTCCGCGCTCGATCTGTGCACCCATCGGCACAAACTGGAACGGCTGGACTGGGAAGTTGGCCATGGTGGCGGAGTGCTCGGCGCTCTGCGTAGTCAAGGACGGAGTTGGGCAAAGCAGAGTAATGCCTGTGCTCTCGTTGGTCGACTGGGGTGGCAGAATAGGGAACTGGTGCTGGGTATGGAGCGGAATCGTCAGGTCAATAGCAGTGTAAGGAATAGGTCCACCGTCAGTCACCGTCCGCTTGGGACGCCAAATCTTTTTACTGATAGGTAGGTGAGATTTGCGTCGACGTGATGGGGCATTGGGCTGCGGATGGGAATATGTGGTTTCAATCTCTTGCCGTTCTAGCTTCTTTTGACGCCAAAATAAACGGGTAGCTTTTTTGGAATGGCATCATTTTCGGATATGACCCAGAAGATTGCATTGAGGGCAGGAGAGCAGGCCAGGGCAGTCCGTCCGGAGGTGGGCCGGACTATTACATATGGTGCATCTCTGAGGCATCCAGCCCATGGGCTGTGGGGCACAACAGCACGCCCTCTCATAATTTTGACACAAGCCACAGAGTTGGGCAGTGCAAGTATAGACCGTGTGATCCAGCGCAAAACAACGTGAGCAGCGGCCCAAAATCTCGTAAATGGCTTCCGAGGATGGTAACTCTTTTGAACCATAACATTGTCGGATATCAATCTCATCATAATGAGCCTGCCGAAAATCCAAGATATGTTCCAAAATCTGCAAAGGAATGTTGCTCCAATCACGAGAATTATGATTCTTGCCAAAGGTCCTTTTGGCAACGCATTCATGGTTATCCAAGGAATACGGAAATTCCAAACTGCCAAATTGCAAGATCTCGTTTGTAGGAATTTCGCCCGAACGATGATCCACACGAGCATGATCATGAGCATGTTCATCATGTTTGGTTGAAGCCTCGTCAAAAGAACTGAGCAAGTTAGTGGGTGTATGCTTAGAAAAACCAAACTTTGCCAATTCCTTTCGAGAGGAATCATCCTTGGCCGCACTTTTTTCAAGAAAACCAAGTTGAGAGCGGACAGCCACCTTGGGCACTCGTGCGCCAAATTCATTGATTGCATGGGTCATGCTCCAACCAAATGTATCATTAACAGGAGCAATCCAAGGCTGTTTAAACAGACCAGAATGACACACGAAATCTGGCCAAACTCTATCCCTTAGGGCATAGATAAGATGACCAACTTTGTTGGAAGCCACGGAGAACCAAAAGTTTTGAGAGCCAATATGGACGATATTGAAACCAGATGCAAGTCCACCAATGCAACATTGGAGTGCCAAAGCAACCGAAGCACATGACAGGGGGAAGGAGGCCAAAGAAAAGGTGACCACCAAGAAGAATTCCTTGGAGGTAGGGGAGGGAGAGAAATGAACTGTAGATTTGAACCGACGACGAACCTGTTCCTCGACCTTGAGGCTAGGGTTGAAATCCCAATGGATTAGACCTTCCATGTTGAATAGAGATCATGGCAGCCGGAGATGGATGGATTCGCCGGTGGTGGAGGAGGAGGAGGTGGTGGAGCACATGGTGGAGGCTACCTTTGGAGCCTTGGCCATCCGCTGCCGTCTTTTATAGCCCAACCCCGGTGTACGGTGAGCGAGGTCCAGGAGAACTGCTCGTCGCTCGATCACCAGCGTCCAGGAGGCGAATCCGCGAGCAGTGCTGACAAGGTGATGGCCCGCGATGTGAGTGCTCGCTGCACCGGCGCCGTGCATGCCGCGCACTACGACACTAGGGTCCTCATTGCCCTAGGAGCTAGATGCGTGCTGCGCCAAGCCGCACGCGGAGCAGCGATGAAGAAGAAGTAGCAAGCTGGAGGTAGGAGAAGGAGGCTGCCATTGGGCCCTAGACCCACGTGTCAGCAGGTGAAACCACTGTTCATTGGGGTGCATCTAGCAATTTTTCGGGAGTTTGATCTCGAGTGCCCCTAGCCGTGGATATAACCAGGTTTGCCATATCCCTCCCGGGGTGTACCAATTATCGGTGCCCCCAACTCATTTGAATTTGACCAAAGGGTTAAAATTAACCCGGATGTTTTTCCCCGGAGTGACTGTCTTTTCATTGTTGGTGTAACCCTAGGAATCTCGAGGACGAGATTCTTTTTAAGGGGGGAAGAGTTGTAACAGCCCCAAAATTGGGTTATCAATTTTTGTGCTGTTATTTCTTCCTGGCAATCATTTTTCAAATTTTCTCCTGAGTTTGCTGGATGACTCTGAGAATTCTTGCCATTTCCAACCTTTCCAAACCTTGCGCATGTCTTTGTCAGTGGGCAAGACCTCATTTGCATCATCTCAACCCTCTCAAACCCTAATTCCAAATTTTTGGAATTTGAATGTGGCCTTTGTGATTACAAAGGAGCCATCATTTTCCTTGATCTATTTATCATCCCATTTGTTCCCAGAGACCCTCCTATCCTCCTAACCCATGGATATGCAAAAATATTGCTAAGTCCTATGCAATATTTTTCATTTGTGATTTATTCGTTTACTTATCTTTCTTAGGAATAAAATCCAAAGGCATAGCTAGTCATCTCCTAAATTCATGAAAATTGGTGGAGATGCTATTTATGTCCAATCCTAGCTCGGGCAAAAATATTGGCCATAATTAAATAAGGAAAATTGCCTTTTCCTATTTTAAGCCAATATTGCATTTCTGCCATATTCCAAAGGAGCTACCATTTTTATAGCAAGGAAAATTCCCAAATAATTTGTGGAGCTTGTAATTGCTATATCTTCATCATTTCCATCCAAACCCATGTTTCAAAGATCATAGTTTGGGCACATGATCCAATGCAAGTTTCTGCCCTGTCTGAAATTTTTGCAAAGGAAGTGTTTGAACCTTTGGTACATTTTAGCTCAAATTTGGCAGGGTGATTAACATTGATAAATAACCAATGGATACCAAAAAATAGCTCAATTCATCTATTCAATCTTCCTTGGCAATTTTCTCAAGTTTCTGTTCAGATTGCTTGTTTGTGAAGGAAGTACCCTCATACATGATCAAAATGAGCTGAAACTTTTCCAGCAGTTTGGGACCCCAACACGAGATTCGCTGGTTTTGACACCGACATTGGTGCTTTCATTACCATATACTCATAGGCTAGACCCGCTACCAATTCGGCGGTGTTGGAGCCGCATGCAGATTCCACTTCGTACGATACTTGCATCAACAGAACCCCGGACTTGTCTCCGGTATCGAGTTCCGAACCCTACGAGCCCGCGGATACCGAACTCGATCGGCTATCGATCTTCAAGTTCAGCGCCGTGGATATATACCAACACTCGCCCATGGGCGACCTACTAAACTCACTAAAAAACCTATCCCTGGCAGACGGCTCGTCGCCGAACTATGTTCGGCTCGACCTTACGGCGGATGATGCAGAATTTTGCTTCCCACCCGCCACCCACTTCATAGCCACCGTCGAAGACCCAACCAACACGCCTGACCCCTGCTCCGAAGACATCGGCGGTCTGGACGACGATGAGGGGCAAAGTCAGAGCTTAATATTCGCTAGACGCGGGGCGACCACTTCCTGGTATGACGTGTGTATGGTAGACACACCCAACGATGATCTCGACGATGACAAGGAGGATCCAGTCGAGGATAAGCCTCCTGGTACACAGTCCGAACACCGGCACCCCCGGCGCCACTCTTAGTCACGTCACTCGAGAGAAAACAATAGTTGCATCGAAGGTGATAATACTCCGGACAACAGACCCTGTTGAGACAGGATCCGAACAGGAGGGCCAGGAAAGCGGGCAGGATAGCCCTGATAAACAAGCCACATACGGAGACTCGGAGGATAGTAATTATCTTCCACTCTCCGAGGAAGAAGAGAGCCTCGACAACGAGGAATTCATCGTGCTTGAGGAACCTCTAGAACAGGAGCGCTTTAAACGCCGGCTCATAGCCACTGGAAGGAGCCTAAGGAGGAAGCAGCTGGAGCTTCAAGTGAGCGAAGATTTGCTCAACGATAGATGGACCGAGGGCCTGGCCGCCAAAGAATATGGCCTTAGTGTCCCAGACGAAATCCACCGCAACAGTAGGTGGCTCCCTCAACACAATGGCAAAGCTTTGGAGCCAACACCACTATCGAATAAGCCGGTAGGCCGACCACAGTTCGGTCCCGGCAAAGCAGCAGCCCCAGCAGAGCACCATACCAACCCATCCGGCCGTCCAAGCAATAATAAAGAAGCTCGAGGGAACACTCGCGACATCCAACAAGACCCGGAGGGTAGAATAGGACACACAAAATCGACACACAGATCGCGGAGACATGCCCCGGCCAGTAATAACGGTTATCTATTCGGGCACAACAGACCCGAGCACGATCCGTCCGAAAACCATAAGCGGAGTCCGCCGGAGGTGCTTCATAGTGTGGCCCAACATAGAGGAGCCGCACACCCTCTTTGCTTCACCAACGAGGTAATGGAGCATGAATTTCCAGACGGGTTTAAACCCATCAATTCGAATCATACGATGGAACAACAGATCCCGCAGTATGCATTGAGGATTACCTCCTCCATATCCACCTGGCTTGCGGAGACGACCTTCATGCCATTAAATACCTGCCTCTCAAGCTTAAGGGGCCAGCATGGTACTGGCTAAACAGTCTGCCAGAAAATTCTATTGGCAGCTGGGAAGACTTGGAAGATGCCTTTCGTGACAACTTCCAAGGAACATATGTCCGGCCACCAGATGCCGATGACTTAAGTCATATTGTCCAACAACCCGGCGAGTCAGCCAGGGAACTCTGGACTAGGTTCCTAGTCAAAAAGAACCAAATTGTGGACTGTCCGGACGCGGAAGCCCTCGCGGCCTTCAAACATAGCGTCCGGGATGAATGGCTAGCACGTCGCCTCGGCCAGGAAGGACCTAAGTCCATGATAGCCCTTACCGCTCTAATGACTCGCTTTTGTGCGGGAGAAGACAACTGGCTCGCTCGCAAAAGCAACAACGCCAGCGACCTGGGCACTTCTGAAATCCGAAACGGCAACGGAAAGCCACGACTAAATGAGCTTAACGGTCGCAGCAACAACGAAAGATTGCATGATACAGCGGTCAATGCCGGATTTCACAATCCGAAACCTGAACAACGGAAGAAGCCATTTAAGGCCAAACAGGATGGACCATCCGCCCTTGACAGGATATTGGACCGACCTCGTCAGATTCACGGCCACCCTGATAAGGCAGCTAATCATACCAACAGAAACTGTTGGGTCTTCAAGCAGGCAGGCAAGCTTAATGCCGAATACAAGGGGAGAAGGCCACCAAGCGATAAAGATGACGGCAAGGCTCGCCAGCCGAACACCGGTGGCCAGAAGCAGTTTCCTTCCGACGTTCGACCACTACCGGAGCGGAAATAGCAGCTCGGCTTCCGCCACCCACCCACTATGACGGCAGGTTTTACACCACGCGTACATCACTACGCGCTCAAGATACCATGGGCATCGGCGGAAGCACAATACGGACAACCCTGCAAGCATTCCCGTAACGCTTTTTTATCCATTTTCTTTATTTTCCTCTATTATAAACAGGTGACCGACAGGACTGCATATACAATGGACTCTGTCGGAGTTCGGATCCGCACACTCACCTAGGGGGTTACTTCAGTTAAGGACTCCCCTCCCAGAGGACGGGCGGCGCAGATGTGCGACAGGAGGTCCAAAACATCTTTTTGTAGACCACACTCTTTATTTTGAGCCTGTACTATGCCTTTTTCCTCCGTTCCCGACCCCGAGCATGTCAAATAGCCGGGTTGTGGTTTTTTTCTTTATATATATGAATTTATCATTGGCTTATTGCTCCACTCCCAGTAAACTTCATCCGAACTAATCTTCTATACTCTTTTTGCAATGAGTACGGCCGTAACGGTGGTGTTACAAGACGCACCTCGGCATAACCTGCCAGGGGCTCGGTATGGGAACAAACGGGTCGCCAATAAAAGCCTGAACAGCTCTATAGCGTACTTCGGTGTCGCAAGTTTGGCCTTATATGCATCAGCTCCGAATCATTGTCTTTGGTCAATAGTTGGGTTGCCCGGCTCCTGTGCTTGCTACCCTACGTTCCGCTCTATCGGCTAGGGTAGTAAAGGGAGAACTACTGCGATTGTGCCCTGGCCTTGACCGGATGAGCACCTCAGTAGAGAAAGCCGAAAACTGACTGTCATGATGCGGCGAGAGCTGGTCAACCACTTGACGACTTATTCGAATCTTTAGCGATTCTCCGTGTCACGCAAAGGATCTTTTTCAGATCAAAACATGTAAGGCACAATATTATGGGAACAAACGAGTCGCCAATAAAAGCCTGAACAGCTCTATAGCATACTTCGGCATCGCAAGTTTGGCCTTATATGCATCAGCTCCGAATCACTATGTTTGGTCAATAGTTGGGTTGCCCGGCTCCTGTGCTTGCTACCCTATGAAGGAAATATGCCCTAGAGGCAATAATAAAGTTATTATTTATTTCCTTATATCATGATAAATGTTTATTATTCATGCTAGAATTGTATTAACCGGAAACATGAATACATAGACAAACAGTGTGTCACTAGTATGCCTCTACTTGACTAGCTCGTTAATCAAAGATGGTTATGTTTCCTAGCCATAGACATGAGTTGTCATTTGATTAACGGGATCACCTCATTAGGAGAATGACGTGATTGACTTGACCCATTCCGTTAGCTAAGCACCCGATCGTTTAGTATGTTGCTATTGCTTTCTTCATGACTTATACATGTTCCTATGACTATGAGATTATGCAACTCCCGTTTACCGGAGGAACACTTTGTGTGCTACCAAACGTCACAACGTAAATGGGTGATTATAAAGGTGCTCTACAGGTGTCTCCAAAGGTACTTGTTGGGTTGGCGTATTTCGAGATTAGGATTTGTCACTCCGATTGTCGGAGAGGTATCTCTGGGCCCACTCGGTAATGCACATCACTATAAGCCTTGCAAGCATTGTGACTAATGAGTTAGTTGCGGGATGATGTATTACAGAACGAGTAAAGAGACTTGCCGGTAACGAGATTGAACTAGGTATCGAGATACCGACGATCGAATCTCGGGCAAGTAACATACCGATGACAAAGGGAACAACGTATGTTGTTATGCGGTTTGACCGATAAAGATCTTCGTAGAATATGTAGGAACCAATATGAGCATCCAGGTTCCGCTATTGGTTATTGACCGGAGAGGTGTCTCGGTCATGTCTACATAGTTCTCGAACCCATAGGGTCCGCACGCTTAACGTTACGATGACGGTTATATTATGAGTTTATATGTTTTGATGTACCGAAGGTTGTTCGGAGTCCCGGATGTGATCACGGACATGACGAGGAGTCTCGAAATGGTCGAGACATAAAGATTGATATATTGGACAACTATATTCGGACACCGGAAGTGTTCCGGAGAAGTTTCGGATAAAACCGGAGTGCCGGGGGGGTTACCGGAACCCCCCGGGGAAGTATTGGGCCTTAGTGGGCCTTGAGGGGAGAGAGAGGGCAGCAGCCAGGAGGTGGCGCGCCCCCTCCCATGAGGAGTCCTAATTGGACTAGGGGAGGGGGGCGCAGCCCCTCTTTCCCTCTCCCTCTCCCTCTCTTTCCTTCCCCCCTCTCTTCCTAGTTGGACTAGGAAAGGGGAGTCCTACTCCTACTAGGAGGAGGACTCCCGCCCTCTCCTTGGCGCGCCCAAGGCAGCCGGCCTCCCCCTTGCTCCTTTATATATGGGGGCAGGGGGGCACCTCTACACACAAGTTGATATATGATATTTTAGCTGTGTGCGGTGCCCCCCTCCACCATATTACACCTCGATAATATCGTTACGGAGCTTAGGCAAAGCCCTGCGTCGGTAGAACATCATCATCGTCATCACGCCATCGTGCTGACAAAACTCTCCCTCAACACTCGGCTAGATCGGAGTTGGACGTCATCGAGCTGAACGTGTGCTGAACTCGGAGGTGCCGTGCGTTCGGTACTTGATCGGCCGGATCGTGAAGACGTACGACTACATCAACCGCGTTGTGATAACACTTCCGCTGTCGGTCTACGAGGGTACGTGGACAACACTCTCCCCTCTCGTTGCTATGCATCACCATGATCTTGCGTGTGCGTAGGAAATTTTTGAAATTACTACGTTCCCCAACACCCTACGTTCCGCTCTATCGGCTAGGGTAGTAAAGGGAGAACTACTGCGATTGTACCCTGGCTTTGACCGGATGGGCACCTCAGTAGAGAAAGCCGAAAACTGACTGTCATGATGCGGCAAGAGCTGGTCAACCACTTGACGACTTATTCGAATCTTCAGCGCTTCTCCGTGTCACATGAAGGATCTTTTTCAGATCAAAACATGTAAGGCACAATATTACGATACGTCGCATACATACCAGGGGCTATGTCGTAGCCCCGCCATAAAACTCCTATGGCTAAGTGAAAGTGTTAACACCCTATAGTCTGATTGCCTGGTTCGCCGCATTATCACCTCCTTTATGGACCAAGACGTTGGATAAAGAGTGATTTAATGCTTTTCCGAACACCCCCGTATTTCCTACGAGGGGGCTGAAGCCGACGACTGGAAAACTTTCAAATTACATTAAAACGGCCGCACAGGAGGAATACAAGCTTTCGAGCAAAAAAATAGACTAACTATAAAGTTGTTTGTCACAACCCTTGTACACATCACTCGAATATTATGTCTTTTGAGCACTGATTCTCTATCAAGCGGGCGGCCTCTAGGACGTCTCCAAAATAATGCTCCGGTTCCGGAGGGTCCTTGCCTTTGGGTGGACTCTTCGTCGCAATATCGATGGCCTTCATCTTCCCCCAGAATGTCTTGACTCGGGCGAAGGTCATCCGTGCACCTTCAATGCACGCCGACCGCTTCACAACGTTGATACGCGGCACCGCGTCAGCAAGCCGCTGCACCAGGCTGATGTAACTACTCGGAACAGGTTCAGTCGGCCACAAATGGACTAGGATGTTCTTCATGGCACCGCCGGATATCCTATGCAGCTCGGCCCACTGGGACATCTGTTCATTCAGCAACAGAGGGCGCTTCGACGCGCCGAATTGCGACCAGAAAAGCTTCTCCGTTGCATACCCCTCTTGCGCCTGATAAAACTGCGCCGCATCGAAAGAACTCTTCGGCAAGTCTAAAAATTTGTCCGGAGAACTCCATACTTGGTTAAGCTGAGCATAGTTTGGATCGCCGAACTTAGCCTGTAGCAAAAAGGGCTTGCCAGCCACAATCTCCCCAGCTTGCCGGATCTCCTCACGGGCTACTCTGGATTTAGACCGCGCCTCTCTCGCCTCTCGTAAGGCCTTGTCAAGTTCAGCCGTTTTGGCTTCATTTTCCTTCTCCAGAAGTTTACACGGGCCAGCCACATTCTCTAACTCGCGCGCCATGGTGGACATGGCCTCCTTGTCCTGGCGCCGTGCGGCTTGTTCGGCCTTCAATTCAGCCGATGCCTTTTCGGCAGCCGCATTACTAAACCGGGCCTGCTCCTTGGCCCGGGCTAGCTCCGCCCGAAGGGCTTCCACGGCGGCAGCACCATCTGCATTGATGCACATTTTATGTCAAACTCTCTTCAGAGTCATGCTTACATTATAAGCACATTGGTGTAAGGAATGCTCGAAATATATACCTTGCAAGTTGTCAAGACGCCTCTTGATCAAAGCAATGTCATCCTCTGCAATATCCAGCTTTCGCTGCAGTTCGGTTACCTCCGAATTTCGGGCAGCGGCAGGAGGGGAGATAGCCTGCATTCCAAATTAAACCTAGGTTAGTACCTGAAAATATCTTTTCGATCCTCCGATCACTTCCTTTGGAAGGCGATCCGAGTATTAGGGGCTACTGCATACACAACAGGTGCATTCTGTCAATATTGTTCAATTGGCAACATTACATCACAAACCTCAAACCTCTCAGAAGGCTCGTAAAGGCCTCGTTCAACCCGCTCTTCGCGGATACAACTTTTTTGACCACCGTAACCATTAAGGCACGGTGCTTCTCTGAAACGGACGCTCGTCGCAGCATGTCTGTCGGCGTCTCCGGCACTCCTGGGTCTTCGGACACCGCTACCGGAGCACGACATTCCTTTGAAGTAATCCGCTTACCCGCCTCCAGCATTATCTCCGACTGTAAACCGTACAGTTCGGGGCCGTCATTCTTGATCCCCGAACCCTGAGTGATTGAGGCACCACCTTCGGGTAGCTCCTTCCTCGTTTCCTGTGCTACTTGCCGGTTGGGAGGAGCCCACCGGGACGACACCTCGAGATCATCCGCCCTGTTAGGCTACGAGGCCGGAGAAGGCGTGTCACTCTCCATCATCTCCGGAAGAAGGTCTCCCGAGGAGGAGGACAATTGAGAAACAACAGGCGTTAACCCGCGAGGACGCACATAGATCGGAGGGTTATTTCGGTAATAAGAATGAGGTATGGTTAAAGTGCCCTACCCCGCTTACGGTCTGGCCAGAGGTTCGTCTCCATCATCAAGCTCAACGATGACATCACTTGCCTGGCCCAAGCCGCCCGACGATGGCATTTTTCCTTTTTTGGAAGGCTTCCCCTCCTGACCTCTAGAGGTGGCCCTCTTCTTGCCATAAAGTGCCCCTCCACGCCTTTGCCCCTGGGCAAAACGGTTTCGGTTTCCCCGAACACAGCGCTTAAACCACCCGTAGGATGGGCATCTCCTCTGGGCTCCTCGCTCTCGCCCCCCTCTCTAGACACCAGGTACGGTGTTGGGACCAACATCCGTGTCAGTAGGGCGGACGCAGGGTCTTCGGGAAGGGGCGCCGGACACTAGATTAACACCGCTTTCTTTATCCACTCCTGTATAAAAGGTAGGTTGTTTAGTGTCTTGTCAAAAGATGCTTGGATGAAAGGTGTGCTGGGATTAAATAGTTACTGGGGTGTCCGGATGATTGCAGTCGAGGCTGACGTCTTCGGTGGTGTCCGGCCATTGCTCCCGCTCCCCGAAATATAACTTCCACATTCCTTTGTGTGTAATGCTGAAGAAGGGCTGAAGAGTGCACCGCCCTTCTGGATTGAACTCCCACATACGGAGAGGTCGTCGTTGACACGACAGGATACGGCGGACCAGCATTACCTGAACGACGTTCATAAGATCGATGCCCCTCTCGGTAAGGCTTCGGATGCGACCTTGCAGAGTCTGCACCTCACTAGTGGATCCCCAGTCCAACCCCTTGTTGATCCATGAAGCAAGCTGAGTCGGAGGGCCGGGTCGGAATGCAGGCGTAGCCACCCACTTGGAGCCCCGCGGCTCGTTGACATAAAACCATCCTTGCAGCCATAGTTCGGAAGACTCGGCGAAGGATCCTTCAAACCAAACCGCGCTGGCAAGCTTGTTTATTACAACGCTGCCGCATTCTGCCTGCTCCCCCTCTATCACCCGCGGCCTCACATCAAAAGTCTTGAGCCACCAAGCAAAGTGCGGAGGGGTCCGGAGGAAGGCTACACATGTGATGATGAATGCCGAGATGAGAAGAATAGAGTCCAGGGCCAGATCGTGAAAATCTAGCCCATAGTAGAACATAAGCCCCGGACAAAGAGGTTAAGCGCGAACCCTAACCCATGGAGGAAGTGGGACACAAATACTACCCTCTCGCCGGATTTGGGGGTGGGGATAATCTGCCCCTCGGCAGGAAGCCGATGAAGGATTTCTGGGGTCAGGTACCTCGCTAAGCAAAGCTTCGCAATATCCTCCTCCGTGACGGAAGAAGCCACCCACCGGCCTGAATGGCTTGACCCGGACATGATTGGGGCTGGTGGTGATTGGAACTCGAGGGCTAGAACTCGAGGTGGCTGGGATTGA
The DNA here is from genome assembly GCF_002575655.3 of Aegilops tauschii subsp. strangulata. NCBI lineage: Eukaryota > Viridiplantae > Streptophyta > Magnoliopsida > Poales > Poaceae > Aegilops > Aegilops tauschii. The sequence continues at coordinate 442,474,500 of NC_053041.3, read as the reverse complement.
GGAAGAAGCAAGTACAGAAGAGAAAGACAAGTCCGGGTCCCTATATAAAGGCCTAGAATATCGAGCGTCCCCTCCTGGGTCTCGAAACTTACCTATCCTCAAGGAGTTGTACCCAGGGGACGGTTGGGTTACCCATACCAACATTATTGAAAATCCCGTGAATAAGGGGACATGATCTCTGCTTTGACAAGACGTGCCAATAAAACCGCTTCCCGAGACGTGGGGCGACAGGCTAGCCGACGGTTGAAAATAATAACCGGGCAGGCGTGATGCAATGTCAGAAACAGTTGTCGACAGATTGGACTCGTGAAGTATTGTATTTTCTGCAATTATATACACAGGTCCGGATACAATCATCACATCCGAAGACTATATTGGAGTTCGGAAGAAGGGGAACCCGCCTTGCAATGCCGAAGATGAGCTGCGCCGGACTCCTCGTCATTGAAGCCAGGTTCGGGGGCTACTGAGGGAGTCCTGGACTAAGGGGTCCTCGGACATCCGGCCTGTTACTCATTGGGCCGGACTGATGGGCTATGAAGACACAAAGACCGAAGACTACACCCATGTCCGGATTGGACTCTCCTTGGCATGGAAGGCAAGCTTGGCGACCAATTGTGAAGATTCCTTCTTATGTAACCGACTCCATGTAACCCTAGATCTCTCCGGTGTCTGTATAAACCGGAGAGCATAGTCCGGATAGGACAGATTCATTACCATATACTCATAGGCTAGACCTCTAAGGTTTAGCCATCACGATCTCGTGGTAGATCAACTCTTGTAACACTCATATTCATCAAGATCAATCAAGCAGGAAGTAGGGTATTACCTCCATAGAGAGGGCCCGAACCTGGGTAAACATCGTGTCCCCCGTCTCCTGTTACCATCGATCCTAGACGCACAGTTCGGGACCCCCTACCCGAGATCCGCGGGTTTTGACACCGACACACTCCAGCAGCCCCTCCCCTCATCTCTATGCTTCCCCGAGTCATCCATTCCTCCCAGAATTCCCTCCTCAACCACCATCGCCGCCATGGCCGCCGCCTCGGGTCTCGCCTGATTTCGGCGATGCCAGCCCCTCCCTCCATTCCACCTCCACCACTCCATCCCTCAGGCTCCGGCGAACCTCCCCGTAGCCTTAGCCCCTTCCCTCCTCCTCCGTAGCTTCCCTGTCTCCGGCGGCCGAAGCCTCCCTCTGCCGCGTGTCCTGCTGCTCCCGCTACAGCGCTCATCGGCGGCAGCGGCTACCACCCCGAGATGCATCTCTCGTTCCTGAGCATCTGGGTAGGTCGGCCGTCGCGAGCGGTGGCCGGAGTCGCCGGCGATCTTCGTCGGGGCAGACGCCTCCCTCGGCCGTGCTCGATCCCGAGCGGGAGGAAGAAGAAGCCAGGGCCAGGCGGGCCCCACCTCACGCGGACCCCACCCGCCAGTCTAACAGCGGCGTTGACCAGGTACCCTGACGTGGATAAGTGGAGGCGTAATCCTCTGGATTACGTCTTCAGTTGTCCGAAAGCGTATTCTCATGCTTCTTTAGATCAAAATGCGTTTTCACTTATCCGAAGGCGTATTTCTGAGAATGCGCTTTCTCTTTTTTAGCCCGCCCGCCGAAGTGCTTATTTTGTGAACGTTCACTATTTAAGCCTCTTTTCTGCCTAAAAAGTGAACGGCCACAACTTTGCGCTCGTAACTCCGATTGAGGTGATTCCAACGCTCACGTTCTCTGTTCGTCGAGCTCTTTCCATTGGTACCATTTTCATAATGTTTTCACACAGTTAAAGTGACCATTTTTCCCTTGCCCGTAAACTGCCCCCTCCGAGAGAGAACTATTTCCGGCAAATTTTTCCGCGATCGTTTCACACTTCTTCCCGGAGTATTTGTGTAACATCCCAAATTTTCAATTTGGTATGTTATACATAGATCATCATTGCATATCATGTTTTATTGCATATTGACAAATCCTCGATAAATCCTAAGCAACTCAAGGACCCTCGGAGAGAGTTGGGGATTTTCTCGAATTTTCATATTTGATTTTCATCAAATAATAAGACGAGGATTTTGGTTTTAATTATTTTCTCTCTGGAAAAATATTTCATTAAAAAAATGAGTGGAGAAAATATGACTTCTCCAAAACAATTGAAATACTGGAGGTAAAATGTTAAAATCATTTATTGGAATTTATTTGGAATTTATTTGCAATTTTTATTGCATTAAAAATATTGCATGTTTTCAAAATATTTATTTTGTGTTAAAAAAATGTTCACCCTATTCTAGATTTTCTAACTAGACGGGGAAAATTTATTTTATATTTTTTGGACTTTTATTTATTTTTCTACGCATTATTTTCCGCGGAACGTTTTAAAAAAAAACTGCGCCGCACCGACTGGGCCGAGCCCAGCCGAGCCGCAGGCCGGCCCGCCCGCGCCGTCCTCCTCGCGCACGAGCGCGCGCCGCCGCGCCGTGTCCGCCATGGACACGGGAGCCGCCGCTGGAGCTTGCCCCCTCCTCCAAGCCGAGCTTCCCCCCTTATATACCCCGCACCCCCCCTTCTCTCTCTCACCTCGCCCGCCGCCGCCTGCACCCACCGAGCCGCCGCCGCCGCACTTGCCCGCCGCCGCCGCCCGCACGGGAGCCGCCGCCGCAGCCGTTTGCCGCCGCCCTCGCCGCCCCCTCGCCCTCCCCCGAGCCCCGCACCCCCGCCACCCTCGCCGCCTCTCGCCGGAGCCAGCCAAGCCCCGCCGGAGCACGCCCCCGGCGAGGTAGCCGCTGCCTCGCCTCTTTTTTGCCGGTTTTGTTTTTTTTAAAAAACCCTAGATTCGTTTTTTTCGGTTTTATTATTTTGCGAGCGTTCACCGAACCGTTCGTTTTAACGAACGCGTTCGTCGGATTTTCTCTGTTAACGAACGTCCGTTCTTTAACCGTTCGTCCGTTTTTCTTTTTCGTCGGTTTTTTCCGCGATTATCTCAGATCTCGATTTCTGATCGAATCTTCGTTTCTGTTTAACTTTTCGCTCGTTTATCGGAATCAGGCGATTCAAGCGCCTAGAGTTTCGTCTCGAAATTCTCTTTCCGTTTAACCTACTCAAACAAGTTTTTGCTACTGTAAAATTTGACCTAGATCCAGATTAGTAAACGAAGCTTCTTTCTTTCGCCGTTTGACTTTCGTTGCTTCTTTCGAGTTGATTCTTTTTGCAAACCGGAGTTCTTAAGTTGAACTTTCTGGTTGGATCTTTCATTCGAGTTTTACCTGTGCATTAGATGAGTACTGATTGTATGCTTGTTTGTTTGCGATAGAGTACCCGGAGTGTGCCGCCTGTTACTTCAAATCGCTAGGTTTCGCGGATCATCAGCAAGGCAAGTAACACTTTGATCATACCTTTCCATACCCAGTTTTTATTGCATTAGATCTTATCCTCAAACACTTGCATGATTAGGATCTAATTAATTTGTGGGTATTGGGAAGTAGTTGAGGTAGTACCTATTACCTGTTTTATTATCAAACCCTTGGGAGTTACTTCTACGTTTGCTATTATATTGTCATGCTATGCTCGTAGACGTGGATTGGGTTTGAGTGATATTCATGACAGATGTGAGATTGTTAATAATGGTTTACTTAAGGTGGCAACTAAAACTCACATCTGGGTGGATTGAGGTACCTGGGTATTCCAGGATTGCCTGTTTTTCTTTTGGACCGCCACCCAGGTTCAAAGGGATCATGAGATTATTCATGCTAGAAACTTCCGTGTGCAGCCACAAGCTATTATGGGCTCTAGCATAGTTGACTAAGTTGTGTGAACTCTTACAGTGGTAGACTAGCAGATGTAGGGGAAAGTAGGTGTAACTGTCTACCCATACGTAAGGTGCAAACACTTCTGAAAGACTGTGTCTCGGTCATCCGTTACTCAAACACCATGTAGTGCGAGTAATCCAACGGAGGAGATCGAGTCTTGTGGGGAAAAGTGCGCAAACCTCTGCAGAGTGTACAAACTAATCATGGTTAGCCGTGTTCCCGGTTATGGACAACTTGAGTATCTAGTACTTGGATTATCATGTGAATCTCGTCACCATGTTACTTTTAATTAATTTTGTTGGGTTAATGATGATTTCTTAATTGGGATTGAGATGCTGTCAACCATCTCAATGTTTCACAACCACCATGATAGTTAACTAAAATTTATTCCTTTGAGGTAGGATAAAATTGGCTTTTCGCAAAACTGTAACCATAGAGCTTTCCACCAGCCATATATGCATGTAGTATAGCATTACTATGTTCATTATTCACTATGTGTTACATTGCCAGCATATTCTATGTGCTGACCCGTTTTCGGGCTGCAACATTTCATGTTGCAGACTTTTCAGATGACGAGTAAGGTGCCTTAGGTCGTGGTCTTATACTCAGTGATGCCGCTGGAGTTGATGGACTCACTATTCTTCCAAGTCTTCCACTTTATCGTTCTTAGATGGCCTTAAGCCATGTTTATCATACTTAATCTCTTCGGAGATATTCGATGTAATAAGTGTGTGATTGCTACTCTGTTATAAATCCTCCATTTGTACTGTGCGTGTCAGCATTACTGATCCAGGGATGACACTGGTGCACAGCAGCACAAATCATTTGAGGTCTGGTCGCTACAAAGTTGGTATCAGAGCACACGCTGACTGTAGGACACGACCACTAAGCTTAAGCCCTAGAAAGCTTCTCTCTTCTCATTTCTGACCCCTCTCCACTTTCTACTCTTTTAGAAATGGCGGATGCAAGGAGCAAGTTCATGCAACCAGATGAAGACACACCGTTTGGACGACACTTGAAGGAAGTCACCAAGTACTTGAACATAGGAATACCAAGCATCACCGGAACCTACAATGCCACGTTACCTGAAGAGGAGAGCTGGAAGATTCAAGTTCACATTCCAGGAAGGACGTTTGTGCCAGTTACTGAACCCATAAGATTGGTTTTCGAAGCACCAACCTGGAGTTTAGGGAAGAGCATGGCCGCACACATCGCCATGGGACGCATTGGAGAAGTCTACCACCAGGAGCTTAAGGATACAATTTACCAGATTTGTGGACGCCGAGACGCGCAATGGGAGATGATCAGAACCAAGAAGGATGGATCAATTGCAGCTTTCATCCAGGAGCAGAACCAACATATTCGTCGCCAGGAGAACCAAATGTGCACGGACAAGGAAGAACTAAAGAAGGCATTAACCAAGATCAAGGAGCTCCAGGAAGAACTCAAGGCTACACGCGAGGATTATATGGAGGAAATCATCGCACTAGTAGGGAAGAATGACGACCTGGAGAAGAAGATTGGAGTATTCATGGGAAATCCAGTGCCAAAAGCAAAGGATGACGAATGCACTTGCCCGGATAACTACATCATCATCGACGACACCGACTCGGAACCAAGTGAAGATGACTTTGTTGATGAAGCTGGAGCGGACATCATGGAGTCTTCAACGGATTAGAATTTTATTAGACCACCATATCAGTAGTAGTTTTCCCCCATTTAATAGTATAGTTCAAGCACTTTGTAACGCTAGTTAGATCGATTGTTTTGCCTTGTTTGAATTGATTGAGTGATATTGATTGTATTTGTCTCATGAGCATATGGGTAGTGTTTTCTCTATAGACCTCATTCTATTCTTAACTCTCATCTTTTCTAAACCTATCAGATGCCTCCGAGACGCGACACCGGATTTGTTTTCCCACCAGAGATCACCCAGTTGATTCAGCAACAGAATGACCTAATGCAAGTGTTAGTGCAGAACCAAGGCAACAACAACAACAACAACCCACCGCCACCACCACATGTTGATCACTTAGCCCGTTTCTTGAGGCTAAACCCGCCGGTGTTTTCCAGTAGCACCGAGCCGATTGTTGCAGATGATTGGCTCCACAAAGTTGGAAGGGAGTTGACCACTGCAGGATGCACAGATGTGGAAAGAGTGCGTTTTGCCGCACATCAGCTTGATGGACCCGCAGCATCATGGTGGGAGAATTATACAGCCACGCACCCTATTGACACTGTCACATGGGACCAGTTTCAGCAAGCTTTTCGTACAGCTCATGTTTCAACAGGAGCTATGGCTATGAAGAAGCGTGAGTTTCGCAACCTACGCCAAGGAGGACGCACCGTAGGCCAGTATGTGGAGGATTTCAGTAAGTTAGCACGTTATGCACCAGATGACGTTGCTACAGATGCTGCCAAGCAGGAGAAGTTTTTGGAAGGACTGAATGATGAACTGAGTATGCAGTTGATGGTAGCAACCTTCAACAACTACCAGGAGCTGGTAGATAGAGCTCTCATGATTGAAGGGAAGCAACAGCAGATTGAAAATCGTAAGAGGAAGTATGGACAAGGGAAGTATAACTCGGGAGCTCAGCAGAAGCCTCGTTTTGCCCCAAAGCCGGGAGGACAGTTTCAGCATACCCATGGAGGAGGTAGCTCGCACAACCATAATGGCTCTAAAAATGGTAATGGGAATGGAGGAACCAACGGACAGAACCGCACCAACCCATCTACCCCAGCCAAGAGGGACCTGAGCCAAGTCACTTGCTTTAAGTGCCAGAAGAATGGACATTATGCCAATGAATGTCCTGAAGCCCAAAATGGAAATGGCAATGGAAGCTCTGGGAAGAAGCCGAACCCGTTCAACAAAGGACACGTGAACCACGTGAGCGTGGAGGAGGTTGAAGCTCAGCCTGACGCAGTAATAGGTAAGTTTTTGGTTAAGTCATTTACTGCAACCGTTCTTTTCGATACTGGTGCATCGCATTCATACATATCAAGGGGATTTGTGAATAAGTTTAAGCTGTCCACCAAAGTTCTCAGAACCCCTATGTTAGTAACCTCGCCACGAGCAGAGTATATGGCAACCCAAGGATGTTTTCAGATACCATTGGCCATTGGTAGGCATGTTTTCCCCTCAGACCTCATAGTTTTGGAGTCGCAAGGTTTGGATGTGATTTTGGGAATGGATTGGCTATCGTTGTATGGAGGAAACATCGATTGTGCCAGCAAGACGATTTTGCTTACCACCCCAGAAGGAAAAAGGATCAAGTATGTATCCAGGCATATGCCGAAGAGGACTCAAGTAAATTCCTTATCAGGAGTTGTACAGGAGGAAGTACCAGTGGTGAAGGACTATCCGGATGTATTTCCAGAAGAGTTGCCAGGCATGCCACCAGATAGAGACATTGAGTTCTTGATTGAACTTTTGCCAGGCACAGGGCCAATATCTAAGAGACCGTACAGGATGCCCGCAAAAGATTTGGAGGAAATTAAGAAGCAGATCAAGGAGTTACTGGATAAAGGCTATATTCGCCCAAGTTCGTCGCCTTGGGGATCACCAGTACTTCTAGTGGAGAAGAAAGATGGATCGCTGAGGATGGTTGTTGATTACCGGGGATTGAATGAAGTGACCATCAAAAATAAGTACCCACTGCCGATGATCAATGATTTGTTTGACCGCCTACAAGGAGCTAAAGTATTTTCCAAGATCGATCTACGATCAGGATACCATCAGTTAAAGATTCGAGAGCAGGATGTACCTAAGACGGCTTTTACCACCAGATATGGATTGTATGAGTATACCGTTATGTCATTTGGTCTGACTAACGCACCTGCCTATTTTATGAACCTGATAAACAAAGTGTTTATGGAGTTTTTGGATAAGTTCGTCGTGGTGTTCATTGACGATATTTTAGTCTTTTCCAAGAACGAGGAAGAGCATGAGGAGCATTTGCAATTGGTACTTGAGAAGCTCAGAGAACATCAGTTATACGCCAAGTTCAGCAAATGTGAATTTTGGCTGAAGGAAGTTGGATTCCTTGGACATGTTATTTCTGGAGAAGGAGTAGCAGTGGACCCTGCCAAGGTTGACACAGTGACAAGTTGGGAATCACCCACGACAGTTGGAGAAATCCGGAGTTTTCTTGGACTTGCAGGATACTACCGGAGATTCATCGAGAATTTCTCGAAGATTGCTAAGCCCATGACTGAGCTATTGAAGAAGGACATCAAGTTCAATTGGACTGAGGAATGTGAAGCTAGTTTCCAAGAGTTGAAGAAACGATTGGTTACGTCACCATTGTTGATTCTGCCAGATCAACTCAAGGATTATGAAGTTTATTGCGACGCTTCTCGTCGAGGACTTGGAGCAGTGCTTATGCAGGAAGGAAGAGTTGTGTCATATGCTTCACGACAACTTAAACCCCATGAGAAGAATTATGCTACGCATGATTTGGAATTAGCAGCCGTGGTGCATGCATTGAAGACATGGAGACATTTTCTCATCGGAAACCATTGTGAGGTGTACACTGATCACAAGAGTTTGAAGTATATTTTCACGCAGAAGGAGTTAAATCTCAGACAGAGGAGATGGTTGGAGCTCATTAAAGATTATGATATGAGATTGCATTATCACCCTGGAAAGGCTAACGTAGTAGCAGACGCGTTGAGCCGCAAGAGTCATGTCAACACCCTCATGACAGGAGAGTTACCTCAGGAGTTAGCCGAGGACCTTCGCGAGCTATGTTTGGAGATAGTCCCAAGAGGCTATTTAGCGACATTGGAGATTCAGTCTACCTTGATGGAAAGGATCAGAGAAGCTCAGAAGACAGACAAGGAGATTGAAGAGATAAAGGAGAAGATGAGCAAAGGAAAAGCCAAGGGATTTCGTGAGGATGAGCACGATACCTTATGGTTTGAGGACCGCGTATATGTGCCAAATGATCCAGAGATCAGGATGTTGATTTTGCAAGAAGCCCATGATTCGCCGTACTCGATTCACCCAGGGAATACCAAGATGTATTTGGATTTGAAAAATACTTTCTGGTGGACCGGAATGAAGAAGAATATTGCAGAGTATGTAGCAGTTTGTGATGTATGTCAGAGAGTGAAGGCAGAGCATCAGAAGCCACCAGGATTGCTACAACCATTGCCGATACCCGAATGGAAGTGGGATAAAATAGGCATGGATTTTATCACGGGATTACCCAGGACTCGTTCAGGCTATGACTCAATATGGGTTGTAGTCGACCGTTTGACGAAAGTGGCTCATTTCATTCCAGTGAAGACCACTTACACCAGTGCTAAGTTGGCAAAGATATACATGACCAGGATCGTATGTTTGCATGCAGTTCCGAGGACCATTGTATCAGACAGAGGAACCCAATTTACCTCGAAGTTTTGGAAGCAGTTGCATGAAACATTGGGAACCAGGCTGGAATTTAGTACAGCTTTTCACCCACAGACAGATGGACAGACCGAGAGAGTCAACCAGATTTTGGAGGACATGTTAAGAGCTTGTGCATTAGATTATGGATCTAGTTGGGACGACAATTTGCCGTATGCGGAGTTTTCATATAACAACGGTTATCAAACCAGTTTGAAGATGGCCCCTTTCGAAGCCTTGTACGGAAGGAGGTGTAGAACACCATTGTTATGGGACGAAGTTGGAGACCGTCAGTTGTTTGGACCAGATTTGATTAAGGAGTCTGAACAGAAAGTGAGGTTGATTCGCGATAGGCTCAAGGTAGCCCAGTCCAGACAGAAGAGTTATGCTGATTCTAAACGAAAGGAGACAGTTCACGAAGTCGGAGACCGAGTTTATCTTCGAGTATCACCCCTTCGAGGAGTGAAGCGCTTTGGAGTTAAGGGAAAGTTAGCGCCCCATTTTATCGGACCATACAGAGTTGTGGAACGTATGGGAGAGGGTTCCTACAAACTGGAATTGCCCGAAGGATTGTCTGGAGTTCATGATGTATTTCACGTTTCCCAGTTGAAGAAGTGCCACGCAGAGATGGCTGAAATACCACTGAGAGATACTGTGCCGCTGGAAGCGATTCAGCTGGAAAGTGATTTAACCTATGAGGAGAAACCAGTTAAGATTCTTGAGTATGCCAGCCGAGTTACCCGCAGTAAGGTTATCAAGTTTTGCAAAGTCCAATGGAGTCACCACACGGAAGATGAAGCCACCTGGGAGCGAGAGGAAGATCTACGGAAGGACCACTCCCACCTATTTTCTAGCCAACCCGAATCTCGAGGGCGAGATTCATCTTAAGGGGGGTAGGTTTGTAACATCCCAAATTTTCAATTTGGTATGTTATACATAGATCATCATTGCATATCATGTTTTATTGCATATTGACAAATCCTCGATAAATCCTAAGCAACTCAAGGACCCTCGGAGAGAGTTGGGGATTTTCTAGAATTTTCATATTTGATTTTCATCAAATAATAAGACGAGGATTTGGTTTTAATTATTTTCTCTCCGGAAAAATATTTCATTAAAAAAATGAGTGGAGAAAATATGAGTTCTCCAAAACAATTGAAATACTGGAGGTAAAATGTTAAAATCATTTATTGGAATTTATTTGGATTTTATTTGCAATTTTTATTGCATTAAAAATATTGCATGTTTTCAAAATATTTATTTTGTGTTAAAATAATGTTCACCCTATTCTAGATTTTCTAACTAGACGGGGAAAATTTATTATATATTTTTTGGACTTTTATTTATTTTTCTACGCATTATTTTCCGCGGAACGTTTTAAAAAAAAACTGCGCCGCGCCGACTGGGCCGAGCCCAGCCGAGCCGCAGGCCGGCCCGCCCGCGCCGTCCTCCTCGCGCACGAGCGCGCGCCGCCGCGCCGTGTCCGCCATGGACACGGGAGCCGCCGCCGGAGCTTGCCCCCTCCTCCAAGCCGAGCTTCCCCCCCCTTATATACCCCGCACCCCCCCTTCTCTCTCTCACCTCGCCCGCCGCCGCCAGCACCCGCCGAGCCACCGCCGCCGCACTTGCCCGCCGCCGCCGCCCGCACGGGAGCCGCCGCCGCAGCCGTTTGCCGCCGCCCTCGCCGCCCCCTCGCCCTCCCCCGAGCCCCGCACCCCCGCCGCCCTCGCCGCCTCTCGCCGGAGCCGGCCAAGCCCCGCCGGAGCACGCCCCCGACGAGGTAGCCACTGCCTCGCCTCGTTTTTGCCGGTTTTTGTTTTAAAAAAACCATAGATTGGTTTTTTTCGGTTTTATTATTTTGCGAGCATTCACCGAACCGTTCGTTTTAACGAACGCATTCGTCGGATTTTCTCTGTTAACGAACGTCCGTTCTTTAACCGTTCGTCCGTTTTTCTTTTTCGTCGGATTTTTCCGCGATTATCTCAGATCTCGATTTCTGATCGAATCTTCGTTTTTGTTTAACTTTTCGCTCGTTTATCGGAATCAGGCGATTCAAGCGCCTAGAGTTTCGTCTCGAAATTCTCTTTCCGTTTAACCTACTCAAACAAGTTTTTGCTACTGTAAAATTTGACCTAGATCCAGATTAGTAAACGAAGCTTCTTTCTTTCGCCGTTTGACTTTCGTTGCTTCTTTCGAGTTGATTCTTTTTGCAAACCGGAGTTCTTAAGTTGAACTTTCTGGTTGGATCTTTCATTCGAGTTTTACCTGTGCATTAGATGAGTACTGATTGTATGCTTGTTTGTTTGCGATAGAGTACCCGGAGTGTGCCGCCTGTTACTTCGAATCACTAGGTTTCGCGGATCATCAGCAAGGCAAGTAACACTTTGATCATACCTTTCCATACCCAGTTTTTATTGCATTAGATCTTATCCTCAAACACTTGCATGATTAGGATCTAATTAAGTTGTGGGTATTGGGAAGTAGTTGAGGTAGTACCTATTACCTGTTTTATTATCAAACCCTTGGGAGTTACTTCTACGTTTGCTATTATATTGTCATGCTATGCTCGTAGACGTGGATTGGGTTTGAGTGATATTCATGACAGATGTGAGATTGTTAATAATGGTTTACTTAAGGTGGCAACTAAAACTCACATCTGGGTGGATTGAGGTACCTGGGTATTCCAGGATTGCCTGTTTTTCTTTTGGACCGCCACCCAGGTTCAAAGGGATCATGAGATTATTCATGCTAGAAACTTCTGTGTGCAGCCACAAGCTATTATGGGCTCTAGCATAGTTGACTAAGTTGTGTGAACTCTTACAGTGGTAGACTAGCAGATGTAGGGGAAAGTAGGTGTAACTGTCTACCCATACGTAAGGTGCAAACACTTCTGAAAGACTGTGTCTCGGTCATCCGTTACTCAAACACCATGTAGTGCGAGTAATCCAACGGAGGAGATCGAGTCTTGTGGGGAAAAGTGCGCAAACCTCTGCAGAGTGTACAAACTAATCATGGTTAGCCGTGTTCCCGGTTATGGACAACTTGAGTATCTAGTACTTGGATTATCATGTGAATCTCGTCACCATGTTACTTTTAATTAATTTTGTTGGGTTAATGATGATTTCTTAATTGGGATTGAGATGCTATCAACCATCTCAATGTTTCACAACCACCATGATAGTTAACTAAAATTTATTCCTTTGAGGTAGGATAAAATTGGCTTTTCGCAAAACTGTAACCATAGAGCTTTCCACCAGCCATATATGCATGTAGTATAGCATTATTATGTTCATTATTCACTATGTGTTACATTGCCAGCATATTCTATGTGCTGACCCATTTTCGGGCTGCAACGTTTCATGTTGCAGACTTTTCAGACGACGAGTAAGGTGCCTTAGGTCGTGGTCTTATACTCAGTGATGCCGCTGGAGTTGATGGACTCACTATTCTTCCAAGTCTTCCGCTGTTATCGTTCTTAGATGGCCTTAAGCCATGTTTATCATACTTAATCTCTTTGGAGATATTCGATGTAATAAGTGTGTGATTGCTACTCTGTTATAAATCCTCCATTTGTACTGTGCGTGTCAGCATTACTGATCCAGGGATGACACTGGTGCACAGCAGCACAGATCATTTGAGGTCTGGTCGCTACAATTTGTCGACCCCCAGGCAAGCCAACCTCTTATCATGAGCCCCTAACTTGCATGTTGACTTTGCTTGCAACTTGTGTGTGTGTAGTTGCAGTTGTTTCTTATCATTTTCGTCTACAGTTATTCCGTTATGCTTATCATGCATGCTTGTGTTTTCATGATATCTTTTGCCATGCTAATTAGAATGTTGTTATTGATGATGCCATGTTACTACTCTACTTTATTTTCATGTCATCATTATAAAATGCTTTGATGATTGTAATGCACCGTTGATATGCTAGTACTTGGTATTGTCATGTTCTTTATGCTATAGTGTGCACTTCAGAAGTTTGACATTTTGTCCATGCTTTTGAATGCTACATGCTCATTGTTGCATTCATGTTAAATATGCTCATGATGATGGAGAAGTTAATAAGATGACTTAATAACAAACCTCCTCCGTCATCGATAGGATCGAGTCATAGTGCCACCAAATCGAACTACTTTAGTGCAGCCACATTTGCCTTTGTGGGAAGGCCTTAATGCGATCTATTGTCGTGCCTCTCGCCGGTGCCTCCAATGAGGGAAGGTTATGGGCGCGCACTACCCTGATCAGGTAGGCGGACATAAGCCTTGTGTGCCCGGGTTTGTTTTGAGCTCATGTCCCAGTTTGGGACCGTTTATGTTTTGCCACGACGGTGGCCGTTGGTGTCTTTGGTAGGCACGGGGCCACCCAGGACTGAACCCAAAAGTGGTGTTGGTCGGAGTGGCCGGGAGATTGTCATGGCAGTAGGTCGGTTTCGTTGGAATGCCGTTGGTCTACCCGAATGGGAGTACGAGGCCATGGGTTCCATGGTGTGGGTACAGTGCGCTACCTCTACAGAGTGTTTATTAAGTCTATCGATAGCCACACAGTTTGTAGTTTGTCACACTATCATGTCTTGGTCAAAATGGAGGATAAACCTTAAATAACTAAGTTGATAAATGAAATTGTATAACAAATAATGTGGTGACTTTGACTATGAGATAGTCGTGAGCAATCACGATGATGTGTTGATATGATCACGAGACGAGGTCTCGGTGAGTGTTGAACCAAGTGTGGTTCCGTTTGTGGTCCGCGAGTGATCACCGTTTGGTTACAAGGTAACCCGTTGAACCGAGTATGGTTCCGTTTGTGATTCGTCAGGATCACCGTTCGGTTGCGAGGCAACCCATTGGGAAGAGAGTACGAGGGACTCGGTGCACAAGCTTGGTTGCATTGCATGAGTAATATGTTTGCATTTAAAGAACCATGGCAGAACAAGAGATAGTTGCATAAAGTTAACATGCTATGTCTGCATTGGATATGACTGGTAGTTTATTTTCAGCATAGTTCATGATGCCCCGCCATGCTATGATTGATATGTTAAATTATGCCATGATTGAGATGATATGCTATGTTTTGCTATTGCCATGTTATAAGCATGTTTTGAAATGCCATGTTACTGCCACGTTAGTAGATGCTATGATGTTGTTCATGCTTAGTTGACCTATATCATGCCATGTTTAGTGATTGATATGAGATAGGTTGTTGCATGCGCTTGGTTCTTGCTTTGTCTTCTGCTTGTTTGGATGCTATGTATTTGGTTGTCTTGCAAGTACATTCAATGTACTGACCTGGCGTGTCATGCCAGTTTGTAGGTGGTGCCTGGATTGTTTACTTGTTTGGTCGCGCTAGGCCATAACCTTGCCAGTCCTGTGAGTTGTGGAGCCCAGCCAGAGTTGTTATGCTGTCAAACCAAGACTTCCGCCGCCATTTAAAAAGACTTTTGTCACCATTTAAATAGCCTTAGGGCTATGCCAGATAATTGTATTCATCAATGATGTACTCTTCTATACATGTATTTGATGAATATTCTTGTACCTGGAATGTTGTATTATGGACATGTCGTGCGTCAGGTGTTATCCTGGGCTGACGTGCGAAGGCCCCCTGCTCCATGCGAATCGGGGTGCCACAGGACATGGTATCAGAGCAGCCAGGCTAGCATAGGTTATCCTAGCATTAGATCACCGCTACCATTAACCCGTAATGACCCTAAGGGAGTTGACCCATCCCTGGCATCCCGCATGGCCACTGTTAATCCATAGGTGGCGCAGTCGGGACCGACACGTCATCACCCCGCTGTCCCCGCCTAGTTATCTATGGATCGAATAGCAACCATATCCTTTCTGGTCGGCCGCACTGCTTGCCCTTCACCATTAAGGGAAAGGGGCCACACCATGCGGGCATGTCCCGCATAGCTGCCTATAAAAACCCCCTTTCCGCTCGTCATATCGCTCACCCCTCGGTCAGCCATGTCCCTGGAAAGAAGCCTAGCTAGTAACACACCAGCCATGGCTAGCACCCTCAAAGCTCCCAAGTTTTACACCCGCACCTTTGCCGTCAACCACCCTGGCTTTCCACCTCTTCTTGCTGAGATTCTCATCAAAGCCTTTGGCTGTAATGCTAGCCCCGATTACCTGGTGTTCCAGTCAACACCCGTCCCTCACCTTCATCGTTATGATGCAAGAGTGCACATCGGCCCAGGTCCCGCAGCCGATGGCCAGCCCTTGGTTTTTCAGGGTAGAGCCATGCCTACCACTGATTTAGCCATTCAGGCCGCTGCTGTGGAGGCTATCCTATACCTCCGAACCAGGTTCCCGCAAGTGGCAGAGAGGCGGGAGTTCTGCTTTTTCCCCGTGATGACAGAAGCAGGAATTCAGCCTCCTATTACTGTTCCGGGAGATGACCCCGCAATCGCTCGCCTGGTGCAATATATCACTGCCCAGGGGATGATGATTTCTAAGATGCTTGCCGAGTTTAGAACCCTCGACAACGATGCGGTACGAGTTGTTAGGGAAGCTTATCGTGAGGCCCGTAAATTTGCATCCCAAGTTGTTCGCCCAATGCCATCCGAACCAGTGCTACCCTCTCAGCCTGTGTTGTGGCCAAAGCCAAACATCATCACCCTCGACAAGGCTCTTTACCGAATCCACCAACAGCATTTGATTGGATCAATTTCAGCCACGCCCCCAGCAGTCGAAACCCAACTCATAGTAGTATCGGACGATGAAGATGGAGATTGGCTCAGTCTTCATCCTCTCGGAGAGCCCCAGCAAGGCTAGTCCTCTACATGACCTCGGTCACGCAGTCAGGTGTTTCTGCGAATAGGTTGGTTTGTCTGATCATCCTCGATGTGAGGGTAGAACTATGTATCCCGGAGTGAGTTGTTTCTTTTAGCACTTAGCGCTTTCGTGCTTTGTTGTATGCTTGCACTGTTTGTAACTCGTATGATGTGTTTTATGTATGCTTTCTTGTTTGTTGGTTTTGTTTTTGGCTGTCTCTCTGTCAAGCAGAAATGTTTGACAGTGCTGGCAATGTGTTTCTAACCAGATTTTAATCAGTAGATCACATACACTAAACAACATTGACTCATCTCGAGTCTATAATAAAATAAGCGCTGGTGTAGGTATATGTATGCCAGGAGTACATATACCCACTAGCATGAAAACACTTTAGTATGATTTGTCTAATGTGTTTTTCTTTTACTTATTTGTTGCATTTGTCTGTTTATTAGTTTAGATTATACTGCATACTGCACACATGCCCAGTTCACCCATGAGTACATTCGGGCAGTACTCGAGGGAATGCAAAGTCACATATCCCTCTCTATCTGTGCATACCCTGTGTGCCGGATTTTCAAATCCATAGCCTCGCAAAGGCATTTCCATTCGGCAATTCCTCATCTCTAATTCTTTTTCCCGATTTCATTTCCGCAGGAACGCTGCCAAATTTATTTCACTCGATCCGGTACATCTACCCCAATATAGATTTCAACTCCGATTCTACCTCGACACCTACTTTTTCATGGAGCAATCCACGAAATTTTCCCTCGTCCCCCAGTGTGATTCTGAGCTGGCGCAGCCACCTCACCTGCATCTGAACCCCACCACCACCATCTTCTCTGCCTTGCGTGGTACAGGCACGTCGCCACCATCACTCCACCGCAGCATGCAATTACTCCGCCAGCGCAAAGTGATGGAGAATCAAGCGTGGTGGAGGACCATGCAGTGCACCATCTTCTCCCGCATCTCGAGCCACCGCACCCAGCCGCGCGTTGTCCCGAGCTCGATCATTCCTGAAGAGTATCAGCAGGAGGATCGGCAAGCCGATCAGCGTGCCCAGCAGCGCCGCGAGGAACAACCGTAGCGCCGCCAAGAACACCTCCTCCCCGAAGGAGCTCGGCTCGATCTCGCCCAAACCGAAGAGGTAGTAGAGCGGCATTGTGTTTGTGCGTTGAAAGAGAGCCGCGCTGCCGTCTTTTATAGCCCAACCCCGGTGTACGATGAGCGAGGTCCAGGAGAACTGCTCGTCGCTCGATCACCAGCGTCGAGGAGGCGAATCCGCGAGCAGTGCCGACAAGGTGCTGGCCCGCGACGTGAGTGCTCGCTGCACCGACGTCGTGCACGCCGCGCACTACGGCACTAGGGTCCTCATCGCCCTAGGAGCTAGATTCGTGCTGCGCCAAGCCGCACGCGGAGCAGCGATGAAGAAGAAGCAGCAAGCTGGAGGTAGAAGAAGGAGGCTATCAGTGGGCCCTGGACCCACATGTCAGTAGGTGAAACCACTGTTCATTGGGGTGCATCTAGCAATTTTTCGGGAGTTTGATCTCGAGTGCCCCTAGCCGTGGATATAACCAGGTTTTCCATATCCCTCCCGGGGTGTACCAATTATCGGTGCCCCCAACTCGTTTGAATTTCACCAAAGGGTTAAAATTAACCCAGAGGTTTTTCCCCGGAGTGACTGTATTTTCATTGTTGGTGTAACCCTAGGAATCTCGAGGACGAGATTCTTTTTAAGGGGGGAAGAGTTGTAACAACCCCAAAATTGGGTTATCAATTTTTGTGCTGTTATTTCTTCCTGGCAATCATTTTTCAAATTTTCTCCTGAGTTTGCTGGATGACTCTGAGAATTCTTGCCATTTCCAACCTTTCCAAACCTTGCTCATGTCTTTGTCAGTGGGCAAGACCTCATTTGCATCATCTCAACCCTCTCAAACCCTAATTCCAGATTTTTGGAATTTGAATGTGGCCTTTGTGATTACAAAGGAGCCATCATTTTCCTTGATCTGTTGATCATCCCATTTGTTCCCAGAGACCCTCCTATCCTCCTAACCCATGGATATGCAAAAATATTGCTAAGTCCTATGCAATATTTTTCATTTGTGATTTATTCCTGTTCTTGTCTTTCTGAGGAATAAAATCCAAAGGCATAGCTAGTCATCTCCTAAATTCATGAAAATTGGTGGAGATGCTATTTATGTCCAATCCTAGCTCTGGCAAAAATATTGGCCATAATTAAATAAGGAAAATTGCATTTCTGCCAATATTGGCCTTTTCCTATTTTAAGCCAATATTGCATTTCTGCCATATTCCAAAGGAGCTACCATTTTTATAGCAAGGAAAATTCCCAAATAATTCGTGGAGCTTGTACTTGCTATATCTTCACCATTTCCATCCAAAGCCATGTTTCAAAGATCATAGTTTGGGCACATGATCCGATGCAAGTTTCTGCCCTGTCTGAAATTTTTGCAAATGAAGTGTTTGAACCTTTGGTACATTTTAGCTCAAATTTGGCAGGGTGATTAACATTGATAAATAACCAATGGATACCAAAAATCAGCTCAATTCATCTATCCAATCTTCGTTGGCAATTTCTCAAGTTTCTGTTCAGATTGCTTGTTTGTGAAGGAAGTACCCTCATACATGATCAAAATGAGCTGAAACTTTTCCAACAGTCTCTAATGATCATATCACCACCATCCACCAAAATTCAGCTCATTCCATTGAACTATGTGAGCACAGGAGCAATTCTTGGTTTCTGTCCGATTTTTCAGTTTGTGAAGCAAGTGTATTTTATCTTGCTCCATTATGGCTGAAACTTTTTCCAGACCTTCTCCTATCCATATGATCCATATCCACCAAATTTTGGATCATTTCAGTTAGCCATTTGCCCTGAGGATTTTTCTCAATTTTCTGGGCAAAAATGATAGCTGTGAAGGAAGTACCATTTTGGCACATTTGGAATGAAATTTGTACAGCATCATGGTATGTCCAAATCATCAAGATGTGCCAAGTTTTAGCTCAATCCATCACTCCTAGTGAGTGCTTCTTCATCATTTAATTTCTGGACCAGATTTGGCAGTTGAACAGCAACTATGTTAAATAGTTGTCCAAATGACCTCATAATTCCCAGGACCATAGTCCTTGCTAGCCTAGGTCTACCAGACATCAATTTTACCTTTTAACCTCCCTGGTTTAATCTCTAGAGTGTGGCCAAGTTTGCAACAGCAAACTTGTGAAGCTTAGTTTACTTAGCTCCATTTGTCTCTGCCTGTTTCTTTACTGTAGTAACACTCTATCTTCGACGGACTACGCGGTAGACATGAGCTGGCATCAGTAAAAACTCCAGAGTGTGCCTTGTCCATGGTGACCACGAGGGCAGCCAGCCAAAACGGTGGTCTTGCCACTGTTCTCGTCGGCAGCGCTGCTCCGACCGGCTCTGGCCTCCTCCTTGATGCCCAACAGTTCCCCCTTGACGTCCTCTTCCTCCTGGACCTCTGGCCCCCTCCGTTTTCTTCTCCGGCGAGCCGTGCCAACGACCGAACAGTGCGCTCCCGTGAGCTCGTCTTCTTCCTCGCCGGTGTCCTCTTCCTCCTCTCGTCTCTGAGTGTTGCTCGTCTCCGTGACTCTCTGGAGCTCATCCGCATCCCCCTTGTTGCCTTCTCGTGCATCCCCGTGACTGCTGTGGCCGCCAGAGCGTTGGCCGGACTTGCCTGGCGGCACTCGGCTCGGCCACACCTCGCCCCGGCTATTTAAGGAGCCCGCGACCCCCTTGAGCACTCCAGCAGCCCCTCCCCTCATCTCTACGCTTCCCCGAGTCATCCATTCCTCCCCGAATTCCCTCTCAACCACCATCGCCGCCGTGGTTGCCGCCTCGGGTCTCACCCGATTCCGACGATGCCACGCCCCTCCCTCCATTCCACCTCCACAACTGCATCCCTCAGGCTCCGGTGAACCTCCCCGTAGCCTCAGCCCCTTCCTTCCTCCTCTGTAGCTTCCCTGTCTCCGGCTGCTGAAGCCTCAGTCCACCGTGTGTCCTGCTGCTCCCGCTACGGCGCTCGTCGGCAGTAGCGGCTACCACCCCGAGATGTGTCTCTCCTTCCTAAGCATTTGGGTAGGTCGGCCGTCGCAAGCGGTGGCCGGAGTCGCCGGCGATCTTTGTCGGGGCAGACGCCTCCCTCGGCCACGCTCGATCCCGAGCAGGAGGAAGAAGAAGCCAGGGCCAGGCGGGCCCCACCTCGCGCGGACCCCATCCGCCAGTCTAACAGCGGCGTTGACCAGGTACGCTGACGTGGATAAGTGGAGGCGTAATCCTCTGGATTACATCTTCAGTTGTCTGAAAGCGTATTCTCGTGCTTCTTTAGATCAAAATGCATTTTCAATTATCCGAAGGCGTATTTCTGAGAATGCGCTTTCTCTTTTTCAGCCCGCCCGCCGAAGTGCTTATTTTGTGAATGTTCACTGTTTAAGCCTCTTTTCTGCCTAAAAAGTGAATGGCCACAACTTTGCGCTCGTAACTCCGATTGAGGTGATTCCAACGCTCACGTTCTCTGTTCGTCAAGCTCTTTCCATTGGTACCATTTTCATAATGTTTTCACACTGTGAAAATGACCATTTTGCCCTTGCCCGTAAACAGCCCCCTCCGAGAGAGAACTGTTTCCGGCAAATTTTTCTGCGATCGTTTCACACTTCTTCCCGGAGTATTTGTTGACCCCCAGGCAAGCCAACCTATTATCACGAGCCCCGAACTTGCATGTTGACTTTGCTTGCACCTTGTGTGTGTGTAGTTGTAGTTGTTTCTTATCGTTTTCGTCTACAGTTATTCCGTTATGCTTATCATGCATGCTTGTGTTTTCATTATATCTTTTGCCATGCTAATTAGAATGTTGTTATTGATGATTCCATGTCACTACTCTACTTTATTTTCATGTCATCGTTATAAAATGCTTTGATGATTGTAATGCACCATTGATATGCTAGTACTTGGTATTGTCATGTTCTTTATGCTATAGTTGTGCACTTGAGAAGTTTGACATTTTGTCCATGCTTTTGTATGCTGCATGCTCATTGTTGCATTCATGTTAAATATGCTCATGATGATGGAGAAGTTAATAAGATGACTTAATAACAAACCTCCTCCGTCATCGATGGGATCGAGTCATAGTGCCACCAAATCAAACTTCTTCAGTGGAGCCACATTTGCCTTTGTGGGAAGGCCTTAATGCGATCTATTGTCGTGCCTCTCGCCGGTGCCTCCAATGAGGGAAGGTTATGGGCACGCGCTACCCTGATCAAGTAGGCGGACATAAGCCTTGTGTGCCCGGGTTTGTTTTGAGCTCATGTCCCCGTTTGGGGCCGTTTATGTTTTGCCACGACGGTGGCCATTGGTGTCTTTGGTAGGCACGGGGCCACCCAGGACTGAACCCAAAAGGGGTGTTGGTCGGAGTGGCCGGGAGAGTGTCATGGCAGTAGGTCGGTTTCATCAGAATGCCGTTGGTCCACCCGAATGGGAGTGCGAGGCCATGGGTTCCGTGGTGTGGGTACAATGTGCTACCTGTGCAGAGTGTTTATTAAGTCTATCGATAGCCACATAGTTCGTAGTAGGTCACACTATCAGGTCTTGGTCGAAATAGAGGATAAACCTTAAATAACTAAGTTGATAAATGAAATTGTGTAACAAATAATGTGGTGACTTTGACTATGAGATAGTCGTGAGCAATCACGATGATGTGTTGATATGATCACGAGACGAGGTCTCGGTGAGTGTTGAACCAAGTGTGGTTTCGTTTGTGGTCCGTGAGTGATCACCGTTTGGTTACAAGGTAACCCGTTGAACCGAGTATAGTTTCGTTTGTGATTCGTCAGGATCACCGTTCGGTTGCGAGGCAACCCGTTGGTAAGAGAGTCCGAGGGACTCGGTGCACAAGTTTGGTTGCATTGCATGAGTAATATGTCTGCATTTAAAGAACCATGGCAGAACAAGAGATAGTTGCATAAAGAGCCATGTTTAGTAATTGATATGAGATAGGTTGTTGCATGTGCTTGGTTCTTGCTTTGTCTTCTGCTTGTTTGGATGCTATGTATTTGGTTGTCTTGCAAGTACATTCAATGTACTGACCTGGCGTGTCATGCCAGTTTGTAGGTGGTGCCTGGATTGTTTACTTGTCTGGTCGCGCTAGGCCGTAACCTTGCCAGTCCTGTGAGTTGTGGAGCCCAGACAGAGTTGTTATGTTGTCAAACCAAGACTTCCGCCGCCATTTAAAAAGACTCACGCCGCCATTTAAATAGCCTTAGGGCTATTCCAGATAATTGTATTCATCAATGATGTACTCTTCTATACATGTATTTGATGAATATTCTTATACCTGGAATGCTGTATTATGGACATGTCGTGCGTCAGGTGTTATCCTGGGCTGACGTGTGAAGGCCCCCTGCTCCATGCGGATCGGGGTGCCACAGACGCCGCCGTCACCTGCAAGGGCTGCTTCTTCCACAGCAATGTTGCCCTCACCTTCCCCGCCCACCGGAGTTGCAGGTTCAGCAGCACCGCCAGTTGAGGGCGCGGGATCGAAGGCGCGGAACCTCTTCAGCAAAGCCTCCACCTGGCCCTTCACGGCTTCGGCAACAGCTGCACAGCGCTCATCGTCCATAGGCTCCAGCAGCTCGTCGAGGTTGGCGGCAGGATCACGAAGATGGAGGTGGCTGAAGACGCGCGTCAGTGGAGCCGAGGAAAGAGTGTGGGCTTCTCCCTCCACCAAGGGGCCAATAGCGCCCACAACTTCCTCAAGCGTCACGGCTAGATGAGAAAGCAGTTGGGTGGGGCCCTTGTCGTGTGTAGCGAGCGGCTCCTCCAAGCCCTTCTCGTAGAGTGCCCGCAGCGCCACGCGGGACCTCTCCTCGAGGGACTTGAAGGCCGCGCGGTCTTCAGCCAGGACCTTCCACTTGGCTTCTAGCTCGGCCTTCTCCGCCTCCACCTTCTGCTCTAGCTTCTCCAGTCGGCTGCGCTCCAAAGCCTGTGCCTTGGCCAACTGCTCTAGCTTGGCGTCGCGACCCCTGACGGCGTCCTCCCGGGCCTTCATCTTCTCCTCCTCCGCCTTGCGGCTCCGAGCTTCGTCCGCACGCTCACTGCGCATGGTCTTCAGTTCGGCCTCCAGCAACCGGCAGCGATCCAGGGTGGCCCCGGCATCCTTCAGCGCCACCTCGCGGGCAGCCGCAGCTTGGGCGACGGCCTGCTTGTCCTTCTCGGAGTCCGCCGCAGCCCGGCTCAGTGCCGCCCGGACGGACACATCGGAGTGAAGCCAGCCAGAGATCAGCTCCATGCGCCCGGCCACCAGGCGATGGTCGGCGCCTTGAAGATCCTCCCACAGCAGGGTGATGTCTACTACACAACCTTCTTATTGTAGACGTTGTTGGGCCTCCAAGTGCAGAGGTTTGTATGACAGTAGCAAATTTCCCTCAAGTGGATGACCTAAGGTTTATCAATCCGTGGGAGGCGTAGGATGAAGATGGTCTCTCTCAAGCAACCCTGCAACCAAATAACAAAGAGTCTCTTGTGTCCCCAACACACCCAATACAATGGTAAATTGTATAGGTGCACTAGTTCGGCGAAGAGATGGTGATACAAGTGCAATATGGATGGTAGATATAGGTTTTGTAATCTGAAAATATAAAAACAGCAAGGTAACTAATGATAAAAGTGAGCGTAAACGGTATTGCAATGCTAGGAAACAAGGCCTAGGGTTCATAATTTCACTAGTGCAAGTTCTCTCAACAATAATAACATAATTGGATCATATAACTATCCCTCAACATGCAACAAAGAGTCACTCCAAAGTCACTAATAGCGGAGAAAAAACGAAGAGATTATGGTAGGGTACGAAACCACCTCAAAGTTATCCTTTCTGATCGATCTATTCAAGAGTTCGTAGTAAAATAACACGAAGCTATTCTTTCCGTTTGATCTATCATAGAGTTCGTACTAGAATAACACCTTAAGACACAAATCAACCAAAACCCTAATGTCACCTAGATACTCCAATGTCACCTCAAGTATCCGTGGGTATAATTATACGATATGCATCACACAATCTCAGATTCATCTATTCAAACCAACACAAAGTACTTCAAAGAGTGCCCCAAAGTTTCTATCGGAGAGTCAAGACGAAAACGTGTGCCAACCCCTATGCATA
Source organism: Aegilops tauschii subsp. strangulata (assembly GCF_002575655.3). Classification (NCBI taxonomy): domain Eukaryota; kingdom Viridiplantae; phylum Streptophyta; class Magnoliopsida; order Poales; family Poaceae; genus Aegilops; species Aegilops tauschii. The sequence goes on along the minus strand of NC_053041.3, from coordinate 442,450,369 downwards.
GGTTCATGGGCGGAACCTGCAAGTTGATCACCAAAACATACATCAAGTGGATCACGTGATATCCCATTGTCACCACAGATAAGCACGGCAAGACATACATCAAGTGTTCTCAAATCCTTAAAGACTCAATCCGATAAGATAACTTCAAAGGGAAAACTCAATCCATCACAAGAGAGTAGAGGGAGAGAAACATCATAAGATCCAACTATAATAGCAAAGCTCGCGATACATCAAGATCGTACCACCTCAAGAACACGAGAGAGAGATCAAACACATAGCTACTAGTACATACCCTCAGCCCCGAGGGTGAACTACTCCCTCCTCGTCATGGAGAGCGCCGGGATGATGAAGATGGCCACCGGTGAGGGATCCCCCCTCCGGCAGGGTGCCGGAACAGGGTCCCGATTGGTTTTTGGTGGCTACAGGGGCTTGCGGCGGCGGAACTCCCGATCTATTCTGCTCCTCGAAGGTTTTAGGGTATATGGATATATATAGGCAAAAAAAGTCAGTAAGGGGAGCCACGAGGGGCCCACGAGGGTGGAGGGCGCGCCCAGGGGGTGGGCGCGCCCCTGCCTCGTGCTCTTCTCATTGATCTCCTGACGTGCATTCCAAGTCTCCTGTATTGCTTTCTTTCCGAAAATAACTTTCCCGAAGGTTTCATTCCGTTTGATATTCCTTTTCTGCGAAACACTGAAACAAGGGGAAAAACAGAAACTGGCACTGGGCTCTGGGTCAATAGGTTAGTCCCAAAAGTAATATAAAAGTGCATAGTAAATCCCATTAAACATCCAAGATGGATAATATAATAGCATGAATACTTCATAAGTTATAGATACGTTGGAGACGTATCAGCATCCCCAAGCTTAATTCCTGCTCATCCTCTAGTAGGTAAATGATAAAAGAAATAATTTATGAAGTGTGAATGCTAGCAAGTGCATAAGTTTGATCAATGATACTTCCAATCAATTTTTCTATCATCATTATATATCATAACAGTAACCCATATCATAAAACTTTTCATGATCAAGTAACAAGCTATTCACATGTCAAAGCATAGACCATAAACTTTCTTGAAAACTAACAAACTATGTTATCAGTCATCAAACAATTGCAATTCATCTTATTTTCAGGAAGGGTCTATGTAAGAGCTTTGATTTAGCAAATCCCACATACTCAACTATCATATAGTCTTCCATGATTGCTACCACTCAAAGCATATTTTTAGAACAAATAGTATTCATCGAACACAGAGAAAGATAGGGCTTAATGTTTCGCCTCCCAACCTTTTACCTCAAGGGTAATGTCAACAATAATAATTCATGCTCAAATATATTTGAATGGCCATATATGCTTAGATCTTTCTCCACCACATGATGCTTGCCAACTAAATAGTAGGTTGGAATAAGAAGGAATACTACCGACTCTTGCATAAAAGTAAAAGATAGGCCCTTCGCAGAGGGAAACAGGGATTTGTAGAGGTGCCAGAGCTCGAAGCAAAAACAGAGATGAAAATAATTTTGAGAGGTATCCTTTCATTGTCAACATAACGACCAAGATTTTCCAATATCTTCCATACTGGATACATCATAGGCGGTTCCCACGCAGAAAGGTAAAGATTTTACTCCCCCTCCACCAACAATCACACTCCACGGCTTGTCCGAAACAACGGGTGCCGTCCAACTTTCAACAATCCTGGGGGAGTTTTGTTTAAATTATTTGCGATTTTGTTTTTGATCTTTTGATCATAGGACTGGGCATCCCAGTTACCAGCCATTTTCTCGTCAATGATGAGCGGAGTCTACTCATCGTGAGAATAACCCACCTAGCATGGAAGATACTGGTAGCCCCTAGTCGCCACATGAGCGATTCGGGCATACAAAAGAGATTATTATTTGAAGGTTTACAGTTTGGCACATGCAAATTTACTTGGAACAGCAGGTAAATACCGCATATAGGTAGATATGGTGGACACTCATGGAAGAAACTTGGTTCAAGGAATTTGGATGCACAAGCAGTATTCCCGCTTAGTACAGATATTTTGGCTAGCAAAGGATTCTAAATAGCAAGCACCACATGTTAGAGGATCCATAACAATATAACTTCTATACAAATATACCCAAGCATAACTCATTATGTTGTCTTCCTTGTCCAACTTCAACTAATTTACTCAGGTTTGAAAATAATTAATGGGGCTCACAATCATAGAAGATGTCCAAGATAGTATATTTATATGTGAAATCTCTCTTCCTTCAATATTCTTTCATGAATTGTTCAAGTGACCAATACAATGTTTGCTAACCTTCAATAAATTTACCACCTCTACTTCTTATATGTGAAGTCATTACTCCCCATGGGATAAGCATATGAAACATATATAATTTCAGATTCATGATATTCAAATCATTCAACCATTTACTCATAGGATATAAGTGAAGCACACGAGTAAATGACAAACTACTCCAAAAAGATATAAGTGAAGATCAATGAGTAGTTAAATAATTATGTAGCTATGTGAAGACTCTCTATCTCATTTAAGAATTTCAGATCTTGGTATTTTATTCAAATAGCAAGCAAATCTAAAGAAAATAAAATGGCGCTCCAAGCAAAACACATATCATGTGGTGAATAAAAATATAGCTCCAAGTAAAGTTACCGATGAACGAAGACGAAAGAGGGAATGCCATCCGGGGCATCCCCAAGCTTAGGCTCTTGGTTGTCCTTGAATATTACCTTGGGGTGCCTTGGGCATCCCCAAGCTTAGGCTCTTGCCACTCCTTATTCCATAGTCCATCGAATCTTTGCCCAAAACTTGAAAACTTCACAACACAAAACTTAACAGAAAACTCGTAAGCTCCGTTAGCGAAAGAAAACAAAACACCACTTCAAGGTACTGTAATGAACTCATTCTTTATTAATATTGGTGTTAAACATACTTTATTCCAATTTCTCTATGGTTTATAAACTCTTTTACTAGCCATAGATTCATCAAAATAAGCAAACAACACACGAAAACAGAATCTGTCAAAAACAGAACAGTCTGTAGTAATCTGTAACTAACGCAAACTTCTGGAACTCAAAAAATTCTACCAAAATAGGACGACATAGATAATTTGATTATTTATCTGCTTCAATTGGAATCAGTATTTTATCACGTTTTGGTGATTTTAAACAATTGTTTTCGTGAACAGAAAGTTTCTGGAATTTTCAGCAAGATCAAATAACTATCATCCAAGAAGATCCTATAGGTCTTACTTGGCACAAACACTAATTAAAACACAAAACCACATCTAAACAGAAGCTAGATAGATTATTTATTCCTAAACAGAACCAAAAAGCAAAAGACTAAAATAAAATTGGGTTGCCTCCCAACAAGCGCTATCGTTTAACGCTCCTAGCTAGGCATGATGATTTCAATGATGCTCACCTAAAAGATAAGAATTGAAACATAAAGAGAGCATCATGAGGAATATTACTAGCACATTTAAGTCTAACCCACTTCCTATGCATAGGGATTTTGTGAGCAAACAACTTATGGGAGCAATAATCAACTAGCATAGGAAGGCAAAACAAGCATATCTTCAAGATTTTCAACACATAGAGAGGAAACTTGATATTATTGCAATCCCTACAAGCATATATTCCTCCCTCATAATAATTTTCAGTAGCATAATGAATGAATTCAACAATATAACCAGCACCTAAAGCATTCTTTTCATGATCTACAAGCATAGAAAATTTACTACTCTCCACATAAGCAAAATTCTTCTCATTCAGAATAGTGGGAGTATCATAAGAGACTCGAATACTATAAATTGTTTCCACATTAAAAGAGTAATATTCAGAAAAAGGGTAATCATAATCATGACAAGTTTCATAAATATAATCATCACTACTTTTTATAGCATAAGTTTCATCACAATAATCATCATAAGTAGCAACTTTGTTCTCATCATAATCAATTGAAACCTCTTCCGAAATAGTGGATACATCACTAAATAAAGTCATGATCTCTCCAAATCCACTTTCATAAATATTATAAGATTCAACATCCTCCAAAATAGTGGGATCATTACTTCCTAAAGTTGACACTCTTCCAAACCCACTTTCATCAATATAATCATCATAAGTAGGAGGCATGCTATCATCATTATAAATTTGCATATCAAAACTTGGGAGACTAAAAATATCATCTTCATTAAACGTAGCATCCCCAAGCTTGGGACAACCATTAATTGCAGCAAATATATTCTCAAAAACATCATCTTCATCAAACATAGCATCCCCAAGCTTGGGCCTTTTCATATCATAAGCATAATCACTCTCATCATTAATAGTATGGATAGCACCAATAGTATAGCAATTATCATATTCTTCCAAGCAAGTGCCAAAAAGATTTTCAAGATCATAAGAAGTATCATTATCTTCCCAATCATAATCATCACAACAAGCAATAGGCATAACGAGATCATCATCAAGTGCATCATCTTCCACAATTATTTTTGATTCATTTTCATGAGGCACAACAATAATAGGAGCAACATTATTTGGGAGAGATATCTTTTTACCTCTCTTCCTTTTTCTTTTCTTCTTCTTCACCACATCATGTGTGGGTTCAATCCTCTTTTTGGAGCTCCTTATTAGTGAAATTGGTTGAATAGAAGGCTCCTCCTCGTTGCCTGATTCATCATAAGAAATAATAGGAGGATATTGGGAAGTCTCTTCCCTTTAATTAGTATTCTATTCATCTTATATTTGTTTTCTTTTCTTTATGTAATTGGCAATATAAGGATTTTCAATGCAATTCACCGCACAATACATATAAATTTCTTCTAGATCAATATCGAGGAATTTCTCGAGGGTATATTCTGGAATATCTTAGTTTGATGTTTCATTTATTCATAACCCAAAAGCAAACTAAGTTCACTATAATGTGCAAGGTAAATCAAGTCATCACAATTTTTGGACACGATTCGATCATGAAACAATTTGCATTTGATATTTAAATGACCATGTTCATTGCAAAGTTCACAAGTATGGCTAAGAAATTTTAAATTTTCACCACTAACATTTAGCCTTTCTTGCAACCATTTAGTTTCTAAATGCTTATGCCTCTTGCAATATCTATCTTCCCTATTTGGTGTGTACTTGCAAACCCAATGCACTCAACAAAAATTGACATGTTTATAGGAGACATTTTCATCATAACTAGTGCAATCATCATTAGTACTATGGATATTCAAAGAGTTCATACTAACAACATTGCAATCATGCTCATCATTCAAAGATTTAGTGCCAAACATTTTATAGACTTCTTCTTCTAGCACTTGAGCACAATTTTCCTTTTCATCAAACTTACGAAAGATATTAAAAAGATGAAGCGTATGAGACAAACTCAATTCCATTTTTTTTTGTAGTTTTCTTTTATAAACTAAACTAGTGATAAAACAAGAAAATAAAAGACTCGATTACAAGATCTAAAGATATATCTTCAAGCACTCACCTCCCCGGCAACGGCGCCAGAAATGAGCTTGATGTCTACTACACAACCTTCTTCTTGTAGACGTTGTTGGGCCTCCAAGTGCAGAGGTTTGTAGGACAGTAGCAAATTTCCCTCAAGTGGATGAATTAAGGTTTATCAATCCATGGGAGGCGTAGTATGAAGATGGTCTCTCTCAAGCAACCCTGCAACCAAATAACAAATAGTCTCTTGTGTCCCCAACACACCCAATACAATGGTAAATTGTATAGGTGCACTAGTTCGGCGAAGAGATGGTGATACAAGTGCAATATGGATGGTAGATATAGGTTTTTGTAATCTGAAAATATAAAAACAGCAAGGTAACTAATGATAAAAGTGAGCGTAAACGGTATTGCAATGCTAGGAAACAAGGCCTAGGGTTCATACTTTCACTAGTGCAAGTTCTCTCAACAATAATAACATAATTGGATCATATAACTATCCCTCAACATGCAACAAAGAGTCACTCCAAAGTCACTAATAGTGGAGAAAAAACGAAGAGATTATGGTAGGGTACGAAACCACCTCAAAGTTATCCTTTCTGATCAATCTATTCAAGAGTCTGTAGTAAAATAACACGAAGCTATTCTTTCCGTTCGATCTATCATAGAGTTCGTACTAGAATAACACCTTACGACACAAATCAACCAAAACCCTAATGTCACCTAGATACTCCAATGTCACCTCAAGTATCCGTGGGTATGATTATACGATATGCATCACACAATCTCATATCCATCTATTCAAACCAACACAAAGTACTTCAAAGAGTGCCCCAAAGTTTCTACCGGAGAGTCAAGACGAAAACGTGTGCCCAACCCCTATGCATAGGTTCATGGGCGGAACCCGCAAGTTGATCACCAAAACATACATCAAGTGGATCACGTGATATCCCATTGTCACCACAGATAAGCACGGCAAGACATACATCAAGTGTTCTCAAATCCTTAAAGACTCAATCCGATAAGATAACTTCAAAGGGAAAACTCAATCCATTACAAGAGGGTAGAGGGGGAGAAACATCATAAGATCCAATTATAATAGCAAAGCTCGCGATACATCAAGATCGTACCACCTCAAGAACACGAGAGAGAGATCAAACACATAGCTACTGGTACATACCCTCAGCCCCGAGGGTGAACTAGTCCCTCCTCATCATGGAGAGCGCCGGGATTATGAAGATGGCCACCGGTGAGGGATCCCCCCTCCGGCAGGTTGCCGGAACAGGGTCCCGATTGGTTTTTGGTGGCTACAGAGGCTTGTGGCGGCGGAACTCCCAATCTATTCTGCTCCTCGAAGGTTTTAGGGTATATGGATATATATAGGCGAAAAAAGTCGGTAAGGGGAGCCACGAGGGGCCCACGAGGGTGGAGGGCGCGCCCAGGGGGTGGGCGTGCCCCTGCCTCGTGCTCTCCTCGTTGATCTCCTGACGTGCACTCCAAGTCTCCTGTATTGCTTTCTTTCCAAAAATAACTTTTCCGAAGGTTTCATTCCGTTTGGACTCCGTTTGATATTCCTTTTCTACGAAACACTGAAACAAGGGAAAAAAACAGAAACTGGCACTGGGCTCTAGGTCAATAGGTTAGTCCCAAAAGTAATATAAAAGTGCATAATAAAGCCCATTAAACATCCAAGATGGATAATATAATAGCATGAATACTTCATAAATTATAGATACGTTGGAGACGTATCACAGAGTCAGCGCAGAAAGAGCGCGCTCCAGGATGTCAGGGGAGGCGGAAGGATCCGGGGTCAGCAGTGCGGCAGGAGAAGGAGGAGGCAACGCCGTCACCATGGCCTGGGAGGCTGGGGGCTCCTGAGCTTTGGGGGCCACGGCAACCGAGCCGGACGCTGGCACCTCTGGAGCCAACGGGGCTACAGGGGCTGCCTCCTCCGGAGGACGCTCCCCCAAGTCTCATGAGGACAATCGGGTCGGGGAAGCGCGAGCACTGTCACTGCCCTTCCCTGCGGAGAAGGGTGCGGCCCGCAGGTGATTTGGTCCCGAGAAGTACCACCGCTTCCTCCTTCCTCTTCTTTGTCGCGGGCATCGGCCAAATTGAGCAACGGAAAAGTGCCAAGAATCAGAAGCAAGAACAAGGCAGGACAAGAATACTTACTGGTCCACCATGGCGTAGTCTCTCCGCTTCTTGAGCTTGAAACCTGAGAGCCTCGCAGCCTGAGGCACGGGCGCGCAGACTCCAGGCGCGGAAGGAGGAGCGGCAAATGGGCCGGGAGCAGCCCCAGGCAGCGTCAGAGTATGGGCGTCGTCTCGGGAGATCAGCGCCGACCTTCCCCTTGTCGGAACCTCGCCCGATGGCCTTCTCCGGGGGCTGACCTTGGGCCTCGCAAAGCCTCCTGCCACGGGCAGCTCCTCGCTCTCCAGGAGGATGTCGGCCTCGTCATCATCGTCAGGCAGGTTGCAGAGGATGTCGACCTTGCACAGAGGAGAGGTCTCCCCCTCCCCCTCGCGGGTAGCTTCCGAGTCGCGCTCCTCCTCCTCCTCTTCCTCCTCCTCCCCTTCACGAGACTCGTCGGAGGACATGTCCACCGAGGTCGTCATCACTGGAACACTCGAGGGCGCAGGCGGCACAAGTCCGCGCCCGTCAAAGATGGGCATGGCGACGGCAACCTCCGCCCCATCTGGGCGACGGAACAAGGGAACGAAGCAGTCCGGTGGATACCCTTGGTCGTCCCCAACCAAGGAGCGAAGGATCGAGCGCAATACCTCATCGGAAAGGGGCTCCGGGCGCAGGCGGAGGTCGTCCCCTTCGTCTCCAAGCTTCCACAAGGGGCGCGGGTGCGCTTGGAGGGGAGCCAGGCGCTGGGCCATGAATTCTTTGGCGATCATGGCCCCCGTCAGCTTCGCCGCCCTTGAGTCGCTGGGCCTCAGGTCCGCAGTCATCCTCTCCAACACATGCGCCGCCCGAGGGCCGGTGAGATTCGCGCGAAGCCATCCCTTTTGGGACACAGGCATCTCTGTCGGCAGCACCAGCCGGGGGTGGGAGCACTTGGCGTCCATCAAGACCCACTTGCTCCTGAAGCCCTCAGCCTTCTTCCCGGCCTTCGAGATGGCGTTGTTCTTGTTGGCCGTGACGAAGCCAACGCACCCAGAGCGGTAGCCCTCCTTGATCCGGAGGAAGAAGAAGTGGCACAGCAGCGCCACAGACGGCATTATTCCAACATACGCCTCGCAGTAGAAGGCAAAGATTGATAGGACGAGGATGGAGTTGGGATGAAGATGGAGAGTGTGGATCTTGTAGTGGCTGAGGACAGAGTAGAAGAAGTCGCAGAAGGGGGGAACCAACCCGGCAATGATACTGCTCATGAAGAAGGGGTAGAAAGTCCTGCCTGAGGCCTCCGGCTCGGCGGAGCCAACTCGGAGCACAGTCTTCCTCTTCTCGTCACCCTCCGCCGTCATCAGGAGCACGGCGGCAAGGTTCTTCTCCGATACACTCGGCGTATCGAGCACGGGCTCGTACCAGGATGGTGGAGGAGTGGCCCGAGCTTTCTTGGGCGCCGTTGGCGGCAAGCTTGAAGGAGGACCCGGGTACATCTGGAGTCTCTGGAAGCGAAGGGCAAGAAAGGGGATCTGGAGCAAGACGAGGAAAAGCAATGAAGGTGAATGCAGCCCGCGCCGGCCTTTTGTCAGTCGGGCAGTTGCTGAGGCAGCGTGGGGAAACGGAGACGCCCACGTCCCATCAATCGCCATGCGTCAACCGAGGCCGCAGGCTATTGGGGCCCACGATGCTCCGCGCTTGCCCCTTGGCTTCGCCTCGAAGCCAAGCCCGAGCGCGCCTTGGGCCCGGGGGCTACTGTCGGCGTCCTGGGAATGGGGGTCCCCAGACTTGCCTGCCTACGGCCATGTACGGCCCATCTTCATCAGCCAACACTCAAGACCCTCACGAGGGGCTAAGCCTCGCGAGGCGGACGACGCAAGACCTCCTCGGGGGCGGCCTCACTAGGCTGGCTCGCGAGGGGCGGAGAGATCAAGGCGAGGGGCACCTCGCGAGGTCCCTGTGACGCAAGCCATGACGACCGAGGCCAGGCGGGCGCCAGCGCGCGCAGAGTACTCGTTTCCTCTTTGGTGCTAAAGAGGCAGGCACAGGCGAGGAGTCCCGAGGCATCAAGCAAAGGTTTCCATATCGGTGCAACAAGACCAAGACCAGCAGGACGGCAGGACGGAGGTCACCGTGGAGCCCAAGACGGCGTCACCACCAGAGCCTTTGGCAGGCGAAGACCACCTTTAGTCAGGATAACTTGTACCAGTTGTCTCCCTTCAAATTTGGCCGTTGTTGGATCCCTTCCCGCCTACATTTGGGAAGAGGGTCAGGGCCTCTATAAATACGACTAGCCACCACAGTAGGAGGCAACTGATCTTGGGCTATTCAGATCATCCTCATCCACACAAGCTCACCAAGCACAAGAGCACCTCTCCTCGGGACGCTGTTCTTCCCTTGTAACTGTTCATCCTCAGCCCAAGAGGCAATCCACCACACCACACTGGAGTAGGGTATTACACCACATCCGTGGACCGAACTAGTATAAACCTTGTGTCCCTTTGTTCTGCGAGTTCGGCGCGCTGAGCTTTGAGATCGCGGTGAGGGCATGAGCTAGAGGGGGAGAGATCTTTGTGCGCACCCCAGTGTTCGAACCTCAAGGGTTTTGCCGGAACCCGAAATCTGACATCACCTTTCCGCCAGTGATAGCCTCTCTAGTACCGCACAACTTTTGTCGGTACCATACACCCACCATATACCTTCCTCAAAATAGCCACCATGCCTACCTATTATGGCATTTCCATAGGCATTCCAAGATATATTGCCATGCAACTTTCCACCATTCCATTTATTATGACACGCTTCATCATTGTCATATTGCTTTGCATGATCATGTAATTGACATCGTATTTGTGGCAAAGCCACCGTTCATCATTTTTTATACATGTCGCTCTTGATTCATTGCACATCCCGGTACACCGCCAGAGGCATTCACATAGAGTCATATTTTATTCTAGTATCGAGTTGTAATTTTTGAGTTGTAAGTAAATAAAAGTGTGTTGATCTTCATTATTAGAGCATTGTCCCATGTGAGGAAAGGATGATGGAGACTATGATTCCCCCACAAGTCGGGATGAGACTCCGGACTAAATTAAAAAAAAAGAGGCCAAAAAAACAAGAGAAGGCCCAAATAAAAATGAGAGAAAAGAGAGAACGGGCAATGCTACTATCCTTTTTACCACACTTGTGCTTCAAAGTAGCACCATGATCTTTATGATAGAGAGTCTCCTATGATATCACTTTCATATACTAGTGGGGATTTTTCATTATAGAACTTGGCTTGTATATTCCAATGATGGGCTTCCTCAAATTGCCCCAGGTCTTCGTGAGCAAGCGAGTTGGATGCGCACCCACTTAGTTTTCTTTTTGAGCTTTCATAAACTTATAGCATTAGTGCATCCGTTGCATGGAAATCCTACTCACTCATTGATATCTATTTATGGGCATCTCCATAGCCCATTGATATGCCTAGTTGATGTGAGACTATCTCCTTTTTGTCTTCTCCTCAACCACCTTCTATTCCACCTAAAGTGCTATGTCCATGGCTCACGCTCATGTATTGCGTGAAAGTTGAAAAAGTTTGAGAACGTCAAAAGTATGAAATAATTGCTTGGCTTGTCATCGGGGTTGTGCATGATTTAAATAATTTGTGTGATGAAGATGGAGCCTAGCCAGACTATATGATTTTGTAGGGATAAGCTTTCTTTGGCCATGTTATTTTGAGAAGACATAATTATTTTGTTAGTGTGCTTGAAGTATTATTGTATTTATGTCAATATTAAACTTTTGTTTTGAATCATATGGATCTGAACATTCATGCCACAATAAAGAGAATTACATGGATAAATATGTTAGGTAGCATTCCACATCAAAAATGTTGTTTTTATCATTTACCTACTCGAGGACGAGCGGGAATTAAGCTTGGGGATGCTTGATACGTCTCCAACGTATCTATATTTTTATTGTTCCATGCTATTATATTATCTGTTTTGGATGTTTTATATGCATTAATATGCTATTTTATATGATTTTTGGGACTAACCTATTAACCTAGAGCCCAGTGCCAGTTCCTATTTTTTCCTTGTTTTAGAGTTCCGTAGAAAAGGAATACCAAACGGAGTCCAAACGGAATGAAACTTTTGCGATGATTTTTCCTGGACCAGAAGACATCCAGAGGGCTTGGAGTGCACGTCAGGAAAGCCACGAGGTGGCCACAAGGTCGGGAGGCGCGCCCAGCGGGGTAGGGCGCGCCCCCCACCCTTGTGGGCCCCTCATGACTCCACCGACCTATTTCTTCCGCCAATATATTCTCAAATATCAAAAACCTTCCAAGGGAGCCACGAAACCACTTTTCCACCGCCGCAACCTTCTGTACCCATGTGATCCCATCTAGGGGCCTTTTCCGGCGTCCTGCCGGAGGGGGATCCGATCACGGAGGGCTTCTACATCAACACCATTGCCTCTCCGGTGAAGCGTGAGTAGTTTACCACAGACCTGGGTCCATAGCTAGTAGCTAGATGGCTTCTTCTCTCTCTTTGATTCTCAATACCATGTTCTCCTCCATGTTCTTGGAGATCTATTCGATGTAATAATCTTTTGCGGTGTGTTTGCCGAGATCCGATGAATTGTGGATTTATGATCAACTTATCTATGAATATTATTTGAATCTCCTCTGAATTCTTATATGCATGATTTGATATCTTTGCAAGTCTCTTCGAACTATCGATTTGGTTTGGCGAACTAGATTGGTTTTTCTTGCAATGGGAGAAATGCTTGGCTTTGGGTTCAATCTTGAGGTGCTCGATCCTAGTGACAGAAGGGGAACCGACACGTATTGTATTGTTGCCATCGAGGATGACAAGATGGGGTTTTCATCATATTGCTTGAGTTTATCCCGCTACATCATGTCATCTTACTTAATGCGTTACTCTATTCTTATAAACTTAATACTCTAGATGCAGGCAGGAGTCGGTCGATGTGTGGAGTAATAGTAGTAGATGCAGGCAGGAGTCGATCTACTTGATTCGGACGTGATGCCTATATTCATGATCATTGCCTTAGATATCGTCATAACTTTGCGTTTTTCTATCAATTTCTCGGTAGTAATTTGTTTACCCACCATAATAATTTCTACCTTGAGAGAAGCCTCTAGTGAAACCTATGGCCCCCGGGTCTACTTTCCATCATATAAGTTTCCGATCTACAATTTTAGTTTCCTATTTACTTTCTTTGCAATCTTTTACTTTCCGTTCCATAAACCAAAAATACCAAAAATATTACTTTACCATTTATCCATCTCTATCAGATCTCACTTTGCAAATAACCATGAAGGGATTTACAACCCCTTTGTCGCGTTGGGAGCAAGTTGGTGTTTGTTTGTGCAGGTATTCGGTGGCTTGCGCATTGTCTCCTACTGGATTGATACCTTGGTTCTCAAAAGCTGAGGAAAATACTTACTCTACTTTGCTGCATCACCCTTTCCTCTTCAAGGGAAAAACCAATGCAAGCTCAAGAGGTAGCACTGATCTTATGGTAGGTGATGACACCACATAAGGAAATTATAAGTAGAAAATTATATTAGAGATTGACAAACATAGCATTAGTCAATGATGCAATTCATGAAAGAATTAATAAGGGAAGAGAAGATTCGCATATAAATACACTATCCTGGAAATCTTTTGTGATTGTGAGCCCCCATCAAAATATTATATGCCAAAATTGTTGACGTTGGACAAGGAAGTCAACGTAATGATTTATGTTTGTTCATATTCACACAGAAGTTATATTGTCATAGATCCTTCAACATGTGGTGCTTGCCCCCTATCCTTGCTAGCCAAAAATTCCGCACTGAGTAGAGATACTACTTGTGCATCCGAAAACCCTTAAACCCAAATCTTATTTTCAAGATCCCTCAAGTAAGTTGTCATCGGTGCAATAAGGCAATAAAAATTGCTTCTAAAAGTGTGAGATCATTTAGTGTAACAGAAAATTGAGTGTTGTACGAACTCGTGATGGTGAAGAATAAAATCAACAAACTCATAATAAAGGTTGCCATCACAAGGGGCAATACATCATGACGTTCTTTTGCACTAAGGGGTTGAGCATACAAACAAATAAGCGCATGGAAATATTTGCTTCCCTCTGCGAAGGTGCTACGTCTCCAATGAATCTATAATTTGTTATTGTTCCATGTTGTTATATTATCAATCTTGGATGTTTTATAATCATTTCATAGTCATTTTATATCATTTTTGGTACTAACCTATTGACATAGTGCCAAGTGCCAGTTGTTGTTTTTCCCATGCTTTTTACATCGCAGGAAATCAATATCAGACGGAGTCCAAATGCCAAGAAACTCCATGGAGAATTTTTATGGGCTAGAAAGAACACAACGGGCCCTGGCTGCGCCTGGGGGGTGCCCCGAGGGAGGCACAACCCACCAGGGCGCCAGGAGGCCCAGGCGCGCCCTGGTGGTTTGTGCCCACCTCGGGTGCCCCCGGACCTTCTCTTTGCTCTATAAATACCCCAATATTCCAGAAACACTGGGGGAGTCGACGAAATATTCATCCAGCCGCCGCAGAGTCCAGAACCACCAGATCCAATCTAGACACCATCTCGGATGGGGTTCACCACCTCCATTGGTGCCTCTCCGATGATGCGTGAGTAGTTCTTTGTAGACCTTCGGGTCCGTAGTTAGTAGCTAGATGGCTTCATCTCTCTCTTTCTGAATTCTCAATAAAATGGTCTCTTGGAGATCCATATGGTGTAACTCTTTTGCGTTGTGTTTGTTGGGATCGATGAACTTTGAGTTTATGATCAGATCTATCTTTTTATATCCATGAAAGTATTTGAGTTTCTTTGATCTCTTTTATGCATGATCTCTTATAGCCTCGTATTTCTTCTCTGATATTTGGGTTTTGTTTGGCCAACTTGATCTATTTATCTTGCAATGGGAAGAGGTGCTTTGTAGTGGGTTCGATCTTACGGTGCTTGATCCCAGTGACAGAAAGGGAACCGACACGTATGTATCATTGCTACTAAGGGTAAAACGATGGGGTCTATCCCTACATAGATAGATCTTGTCTACATCATGTCATCGTTCTTATTGCATTACTCCATTTTTCCATGAACTTAATACACTAGATGCATGCTGGATAGCGGTCGATGTGTGGAGTAATATTAGTAGATGCAGGCAGGAGTCGATCTACTAATCTTGGACGTGATGCCTATATAATGATCATTGCCTGGATATCGTCATGAGTATTTTAAGTTCCGTCAATTGCCCAATAGTAATTTTTTACCCACCGTTTGCTATTTTTCTCGAGAGAAGCCACTAGTGAAACCTACGGGCCCCGGGTCTTCTTTCTCATATATTTGCCTTTGCGATCAACTTTTTTATTGCATTTATTTTCAGATCTATTAAACCAAAAATACAAAAATACCTCACAGCATTTTATTTCTATTTATTTTATTTGGCGTTCGATCTATCAATTTATTACAACTTGTTCCCGTCCGCACGTCGTTTCTGGCATCGTTGCCCGAAAGGGATTGACAACCCCTTTAACACATCGGGCTGCGAGGTGCTGTTATTTGTGTGCAGGGGCAGTTTACGTTGTGTTTCTTGGTTCTCCTATTGGTTCAATAACCTTGGTTTCATATCTGAGGGAAATACTTACCGCCGCTGTGCTGCATCATCCCTTCCTCTTTGGGTAAATACCGACGTAGCTTCAAGCGACATCAAAAGGAATTTCTGGCGCCGTTGCCGAGGAGGATCTTCAACATATACCAGGTTCCTAATCACAAATCTCATCTCCTTGCAATTTATATTATTTGCCATTTGCCTCTCGTTTTCCTCTCCCCCACTTCACAAAAATTTGCCATTTTATTCGCCTCTCTTTTTCCGTTCGTCGTTTTCTTGTCAGATCTATCATTTGCTTGCAATCATGAGTGATTTCGGTATGGCACCAACAGATGATGGCCTAACTCCTAAGATTGGACGTACGGGCAATTTGGATGCTAAAACTTTTATCTTGGGGCAAGGGAACGTTATGGGAAAAGAACGTATCCAAGAATTTTTCAATTGTGTTGGGAATCTAAGTCTTGATGATGCCCCTATAGTTAAAACTACTAGATCTTATGCGGATGCTATTTCAACACTAGTTCTGAAGCTTGAAAGTAAATTTATTCATACTCATCCTACCTTGCAAAGATTGTTTTTTTAGCTTCCCGACATCAAGAATCTTAGGGCTAAAAAGTTGTCCACTCTCATTCTTATGAATGAGTTTGACTACATAATACGGGAAGCAAGGGAAATCTTCGATTTTTATGGTATGAATCATGAAAAACCTGTGATAGATGAAATTATTTACAATAGAGACTATCCATTAAGGCATTTTCTTGGGTATAATAAGATATTTGATGAGAATATTAAAAAGGAGGTCCCCGTTCTAGATATAATCCAACAAGTTTTTAATAATGTTAATCAACACTACTCTTGGATTATTGCGGGAAATCAAAGGGGTTATGATGAAAACCAACTAAGGAATGCTAAAGTTTCCATGGATAATATGTTTTATGTTGTGTTTACAAAACCCCATGATGAAAACTCCTCTAAGAAAATTAAGAAGAAGGATGAAAAAACTTAGATCATTGCTTTATGCCTAGCTAAGGGCGTAAAACTATAGCGCTTGTTGGGAGGCAACCCAATGAATATATTTTTTTTGCTTTTTTCTTTCTGTTCTTGAGTGTTAGCACAATTATGCTACTGTTATGATTGTGTTTTTTGTGTTTTAATTAGTGTTTGTGCCAAGTAGAACCAATAGGATCTTCTTGGGTGATAGTTGTTTGATCTTGCTAAAAAGACAGAAACTTTGTGCTCACAAAAATAATTGTTAAAAATCACCAGAGCGTGATAAAATGCCAATTCTTTTTGCAGAAGATTCATATACAAATTACCCAGGTCTTCCTAGTTTTTCAGAATCTTTGGAGTTCCATAAGTGTTCAAACAAATCAGATTTCTACAGACTGTTCTGTTTTGACAGATTCTGTTTTCTTTGTGTTGTGTGCTTATTTTGATGGCTCTATGGTTTTCTTTGATGAGTTTTTGCCATAGAAAAGTTGGAATACAGTAGATATAATACAAAATCAAAATAAGAATTGGTTTGATACAGCACTTATAGTAGTGATTTATTTTTCTTACACTAACGGATCTCACGAAGGTTTTGTTGAGTTTTGTGTGATTGAAGTTTTCAAGTTTTGGGTTATCTTACGATGGATGAAGGAAGGATAGAAGAGCCTAAGCTTGGGGATGCCCCGGCATCCCAAGCTATTATCCAAAAATGAGCAACCAACTAAGCTTGGGGATGCCCCCGAGTGGCATCCCCGCTTTCTTCCAACAACTATCGGTATTTTACTCGAAGCTATATTTTTATTCGTCACATGATATGTGTTTTGCTTGGAGCGTCTTGTATGATATGAGTCTTTGCTTGTTTTATTTTGTGTTTTAAGTCATCAATCCTTGCTGGACACACTTATTTGAGAGAGCCAAAATTATGTCATGACTTGTTAGAATTGCTCTCTATGCTTCACTTAAATTTTTATGAGCAATAGGACTTGCTCTAGTGCTTCACTTATATCTTTTTAAGCACGGTGTGCTTAGTTTTTTTTAAGAAATGCTCTCTTGCTTCATTTAGATTTATTTGAGAGTTAGTAAAATTTTAAAGAAATTCTCTCTTGCTTCACTTAAATTATTTTGAGAGAAAGAAGAAAAATTATGCTCATTATCTTCACTTATATTTGTTTGAGCTTATGAAAAGCAACACATGAAAATTAGTCCCAAAGTGATAGATATCCAAGAAGGATATAATAAAAACTTTTATGATGATCATTGGACAAAATAAACTTGATTCTTAGTAATAGTTTTGAGATATGATGATGTGATATGTGAGTTATGTTGATGAGTAATTATGCTTTAGCAAGAATATTGGTGTTAAGGTTTGCGATTCCCTATGCAAGTACGAAAGTCAATAGTCATGCAATGAAATTATATCCTACTTGTGGTGCATTATTCGGTGTTATTTATGCTTAATGCTTGCTTATGAGATTATCCGTTTCTTGGTTGGTCGCTTCCCAATCTTTTGCTAGCCTTCGTTTTGCACCAAGTATGATCTCTACTTGTGCATCCAAAATCCTTTAAACCAGTTTTGCCACATGAGTCCACTATATCTACCTATATGTGGTATTCTTTTGTCGTTCTAAGCAAATTTGCATGTGCCATCTCTAATTTTCAAAATAAACTTCTCTTTTGTGTGTTCGTTTCGCTCGCGGAACGGTGAGGAGTGGCTAATATTTTCCATGCTGGATGTGTTATTCTCACATGAGTGTTTATTCACTTGTCGTTGCACGAGAGTAAGGCAAAGGCTTTAGGGATGCCCAGTCCTGAAATGCAAAAATGAATTTACTTTATGTTGTCAAATAATAAATTCCTTGGAAAGTGTTGGTATGGAGGGCAATCGTGGATCCGGCTAGCCTGGAAAGTGAAAGTATGGTGGAAAAAGGAATAAACTTTATTTTCTGTTTGGGAACCACCTATGGCATATCTAGCATGGAAAGTGTTGGGAACTCTAAGTCGTTGTCGTTGGTGGGATGGATACACCTCCCAAAATGTTTTTATCTCTAATTTTTCGCTTTGAGCTCTGGCACCTCTACAAATCCCTACTTCCCTCTGCGAAGGGCCTTTCTTTTACTTTATGAAATTTTTATTTTTGAATTTGAGTCTCCATCTTCTCTCATAAAAAGCACCAACTAGGAGGCAATATGATTGTACTTAAGTATTGGGTGTAGCTAATATTCGAGTGTGTTTCATGAATGGATCAATGTGTGTCTCCATATTTTAGCGTTGATATTTTGAAAAACATGGTTGCTTGTTGATATGCTTGAGTATCTAAATTATTATGTCAAAACTAGACTATTGCTTTGAATCACATAAAAGTCCAATTGTCCATGCTATAAAGAAAAGAATATGATATGACATGATAGGCACCATTCCACATCAAAAATTCTATTTTTATCACTTACCTACTCGAGGACGAGTAGGAGTTAAGCTTGGGGATGCTGATACGTCTCCAACGTATCTATGATTTTTTATTGTTTCATGTTGTTATATTATCAATCTTGGATGTTTTATAATCATTTTATAGTCATTTTATATCATTTTTTGGTACTAACCTATTGACATAGTGCCAGGTGCCAGTTCTGTTTTTTCCATGTTTTTTACATCGCGGGAAATCAATATCAGACGGAGTCCAAATGCCACGAAACTCCATGGAGAATTTTTATGGGCCAGAAGGAACACAACGGGCCCTGGTTGCGCCTGGGGGGTGCCTCGAGGTAGGCACAACCCACCAGGGCGCGCCCTGGTGGGTTGTTCCCACCTCGGGTGCCCCCCGGACCGCCTCTTTGCTCTATAAATACCCCAATATTCCAGAAACCCTAGGGGAGTCGATGAAATATTCATCCAGCCGCCGCAGAGTCTAGAACCACCAGATCCAATCTAGACACCATCTCAGATGGGGTTCACCACCTCCATTGGTGCCTCTCCGATGATGCGTGAGTAGTTCTTTGTAGACCTTCAGGTCCATAGTTAGTAGCTAGATGGCTTCATCTCTCTCTCTCTCTGAATTCTCAATACAATGGTCTCTTGGATATCCATATGATGTAACTCTTTTGCGGTGTGTTTGTTGGGATTGATGAACTTTGAGTTTATGATCAGATCTATCTTTTTATATCCATGAAAGTATTTGAGTTTCTTTGATCTCTTTTCTGCATGATCTCTTATAGCCTCGTATTTCTTCTCCGATATTTGGGTTTTGTTTGGCCAACTTGATATATTTATCTTGCAATGGGAAGAGGTGCTTTGTAGTGGGTTCGATCTTACGGTGCTTGATCCCAGTGACAGAAAGGGAACCGACACGTATGTATCGTTGCTACTAATGGTAAAACGATGGGGTCTATCTCTACATAGATAGATCTTGTCTACATCATGTCATCGTTCTTATTGCATTACTCTGTTTTTTCCATGAACTTAATACACTAGATGCATGCTGGATAGCAGTCGATGTGTGGAGTAATAGTAGTAGATGCAGGCAGGAGTCGGTCTACTAATCTTGGACGTGATGCCTATATAATGATCATTGCCTGGATATCGTCATGAGTATTTGAAGTTCTGTCAATTGCCCAAGAGTAATTTGTTTACCCACTGTTTGCTATTTTTCTCGAGAGAAGCCACTAGTGAAACCTACGGCCCCCGGGTATTCTTTCTCATACATTTTCCTTTGTGATCTACTTTTTCCTTGCATTTATTTTTAGATCTATTAAACCAAAAATACAAAAATACCTCGCTGCATTTTATTTCTATTTATTTTATTTGGCGTTCGATCTATCAATTTATTACAACTTGTTCCCGTCCGCACGTCGTTTCAGGCGCCGTTACCCTAAAGGGATTGACAACCCCTTTAACACGTCGGGTTGCGAGGTGTTGTTATTTGTGTGCAGGGGCTGTTTATGTTGTGTTGCTTGGTTCTCCTACTGGTTCGATAACCTTGGTTTCATATCTGAGGGAAATACCTACCGCCGCTGTGCTGCATCATCCCTTCCTCTTTGGGGAAATACCGACGTAGCTTCAAGCGACATCAGAAGGGCCTATATTTTACTTTTATGTATTTACTTTTATGCAAGATTCAAAGTTTTTCTCTCTATTCCTTTTTATTTTTCTCCTTTGTCAAGCATCATGTGGTGAGGAAAGATCTAGGCACATATGTCCAATTGAATATGGGTAGCATGAGTTATTATTGTTGAATGAATACGTTGGGAGGCGAAACTATAAGCCCCTATCTTTCTATGTGTCCGGTTGAAACGTTTTGCTCATGTGTATGTGGTGAGTGTTAGCAATCATAGAAGACTATATGATGGTTGAGTATGTGGACTTGCCTAAAAGCTCTGATACGTGACCCTTCCTGAAAAGATGATCAATTATAGTTGCAAAGTTGACTAAGAACATAGTTTGTTGGTTTCTAATAGAGTTTATGCTTTATACTTCAATAGTGTGTTGAATTGTTACTTATTCATGAGAATTCTATGATAAAAGTTCTATGATAAAGTTTTATGCTTAAATTTGTTGATGTAATAATCTACATGATGCTATTATGTTCGTATTTTGTTTTTATCGACACCTCTCTCTCTCTCTAAGCATGTGGACATGTTTTTCGATTTTGGTTTTAGCTTGAGGACAAGTGATGTCTAAGCTTGGGGGAGTTGATACATCCATTTTGCATCATGTTTTCCTACTGTTATTTATGATGTTTTTATGCATAATAATGCTTTTTGGAGTAATTCTAATGCCTTTTCTCTCATAATATGCAAGGTACACACAAAGAGGGAGAATTCCGGTAGATGGAAATCTGGACCTGGAAAAGCAATGCCAGGCCACCTATTCTGCACAACTCCAAACAAGCTGAAACTTTACAGAGATTTTTTATGGAATATATGAGGAATATTGGAGCCAATAAGTACCAGAGGGGCCCCACCAGGTGGGCACAACCCACCTGGGCGCGCCAGGGAGCCCAGGCGCGCCCTGATGGGTTGTGCTCCCCTCGGCCCACCTCTGGTGCCCATCTTCTGGTATATAAGTCATTTTGACCTAGAAAAAATAAGGAGAGGACTTACGGGACGGAGCACCGCCGTCTCGAGGCGGAACTTGGGCAGGAGCACTTTTGCCCTCCGGCGGAGCGATTCCGCCGGGGGAACTTCCCTCCCGGAGGGGGAAATCATCATCATCATCATCACCAACAACAACTCTCCCATCTTGGGGAGGCCAATCTCCATCAACATCTTCAACAGCACCATCTCATATCAAACCGTAGTTCATCTCTTGTGTTCAATCTTGTACCGTAACTATAGATTGGTGCTTGTGGGTGACTAGTAGTGTTGATTACATCTTGTAGTTGATTACTATATGGTTTATTTGGTGGAAGATTATATGTTCAAATCCAATATGCTATTTAATACCCCTCTGATCTTGAGCATGATTATCATTTGTGAGTAGTTACTTTTGTTCTTGAGGTCACGGGAGAAATCATGTTGCAAGTAATCATGTGAACTTGATATGTGTTCGATATTTTGATAGTATGTATGTTGTGATTCCCTTAGTGGTGTCATGTGAACGTCAACTACATGACACTTAACCATATTTGGGCCTAAGGGAATGCATTGTGGAGTAGTTATTACATGATGGGTTGCGAGAGTGATAGAAGCATAAACCCTAGTTTATGCGTTATTCCGTAAGGGACTGATTGGATCCAAAAGTTTAATGCTATGGTTAGAATTTATTCTTAATACTTTTCTCGTAGTTATGGATGCTTGCGAGAGGGTTAAGCATAAGTAGGAGGTTTGTTCAAGTAAGAACAGCACCTAAGCACCGGTCCACCCACATATCAAATTATCAAAGTAGCGAACACGAATCAAACCAACATGATGAAAGTGACTAGATGAAATTACCGTGTACCCTCAAGAACGCTTTGATTACTATAAGAGACCATTTTGGCCTGTCCTTTGCCTCAAAAGGATTGGGCTACCTTGTCACACTTTTGTTACTATTATTGTTACTTGCTCGTTACAAATTATCTTGCTATCAAACTACTCTGTTACTTACAATTTCAGCACTTGCAGACATTACCTTGCTGAAAACCACTTGTCATTTCCTTCTGCTCCTCGTTGGGTTCGACACTCTTACTTATCGAAAAGAGCTACAATTGATCCCATATACTTGTGGGTCATCATTTGACCATTGACGGCCGATTAGCTTCTTGGCGGCGATGTGGAGTCGGAGAGTTGTGTTGGAGCAGGACGTTGCTTCAGTTACTTAACTGCAGGTGCAGTTGGGTCACTGACATGGGGGCTCAACAGGCATCTGGCCCACATGTCAGTGACGCAACTGCACCTGCAATTAAGTCACTAAAGCTCAGACCACTAGAGAAGAAGCTTCTGTTCGGCTCAGCCGGACACGGGTGGGTAGCTTCGATTAATTAATTATACCTCCAGCGCACCTCTTTTTAGTTGAAGAATGTACGAAATGTAATGAAATCCGGCATGATATGAAATCCGCCCGTGTATGAATGAATTTAGTTCGATTAGTTCGAATTCTTGTATCACTGGCGTTGGATGAACATGCAAAACAATACGTACTAGCATTATTCCCAGGGTGGTCACCTCCTTTGCCGCAGTTTCACACGTACTCCCTCCGGTCCTTTTTAGTCTTCATACAAGTTTTGTCTGAAGTCAAAGTATCTCTACTTTGACCAATCTTATAGAAAAAAGTATCAACATTCACAATGTAAAATCAACTGACTTGAAATAAATCTAATATGCGAAGTAAAAAGGAACAGAGGGAGTACAAAAAGTTTGAGCGGCTTTTTAGCGTTCCTCTACATTGCAAGCAAACACACAGGCGTGGCAATTCATAGAGAGCATTCAAAACAATCGATGATTATGCATCTCAGCGATTCACATGTCAGAGCCAATATTTACTTCACAACTAAAGAATAAAGAAAATTCGATCGATGCTGCTGACAGCAAATGGCGTCCCGTTCGAAAATATCAAACACATGTCTTCTTGCTAACATCAATGAGCAAAATTTGACAATGTTGTCCCATTCCAAAATGTCAAATGCGTGTTGTTTTGCGTACATCAATGAGCAAACTTTGACAAGGTTTTCCCATTCCAAAATATCAAATGCCTATGATTGTGGAATGGGCAGGGTTTGCCATCAGTTCAGACATTGACATGGCACCTCGTGCTAAATAAACCAGCTATTCTTTTTGTGCAGTTCCACCAAAATCAACCAAATTCGTGCGTAGCTTGTATGATTTCACCTTTATATGTTGCAACGCCTTGAACATATCGGCACCTCCTTTCTTTTGGTGGAAATGAATGATTCAAGAATATTCGATGTATTCATGAACATTTTGGGTAGTTCCCATTGAAATCATGCTGAGCACCCCTGTTTGCATAAATGAAAAAAAAGTGATTAGTATAAAGCAAACTGTACTATGAATTGATAGTTTAAACATGCAACCTACATGATCCAAGCAGAGCACACATTTAAAAAATGGAACTCACTGGAAGGAATCCTAAAACAACATTGTATTGGCCATCACAACAACAAAGATAGAGATCCATGAGTCCTTCTGAGCTGAAGTTAGTTTGGTCTTGTGGGCAATAATGTAACCATCCTTCAACTGCTCCCTTCTTAAGAAGAGAGGCTTGGCTTCTTCATCCTGGCATAATCGGAACTAGGCACTTCACGTACTCCATATTCTTCTTCAGAGGAGGATGATCCTGTTGTGCAAAGACAAGAGGACAACTAAATGCTAGCATCCCTGTTTGCTCGAAAAAACGGAAAGGAAATATTTAAAACAGCACAGATGAAGCACTTCTCAAGGACAATACCACTTTCTCATGACAGTATCTAAACAGTAACACCACACCAATAAAGATGACAAAGCTCAATCATATGGATGAAATACGTTAGTGTCGGGTGGTTGGTACGACATATGCCAAGGGATGGCTTATCATTGTGGGAGCCAATAAAACGTCGCCGGTGCCTGGAAACGGGATGAGGCGAAGACATGCACGCCGGCGAATCTTACCCAGGTTCGGGGCTCTCCGAGGAGATAACACCCCTAGTCCTGCTCTGCGGGGTCTTCGCATGATCACTAGCTCGATAAAGAGTAGCTACAATCGCTCCTAGAGCTGTCGGGATCAAGGGAGAAGAAGAACAAGGCTAGCTCTTGCTTCTCTCTATCTATGGTGAGTGTGTGTGTGGGCTATGCTTGGAAGCCAAACATGCAGAGGGGCCAACCAGAAGCGAACTATGCTCAGTGGCCAACTATGCTTGGGTGCGAACCCTTTGCATGGGTGCTCCGGGGGTTTATATAGGCCTACCCCCCGGGGATACAATGGTAATCCGGCTGGGATCTGGTCCCAGCCGTCAGTGTCTATGCTCGCCGGCTTCTCCGCCGGCTGCTGGGTCCCGCCGGCTGCCGGTTACTTGGTCGACAGGCCGGCCCCACCGCCTAGGGCTCTGTCGTCGGCTGCTTACTGTAGCCGCGCCTCTGATGATGAGGGCTTTGTCGAGGTGAGCATGGCTACAGTGGGCCGCCTCGGGGGCTATCACTGTAGCCTCACCTCGTCTTGTCTCCTTAATGGGGCTCCTGCTTCGAGGAAGGGAGTAGCCGGCTTCCGGAGGCCGGCCATGCTCCTGGCCGACTAGGGAAAGCCGGGCCGCCTTCACGCCTCTCTCTGGCTGAAGGGGCCCGCAGTCCTTGGGCCATACAGGAGGGGGTCGTGGATGACGTCGTAGCTGGCGTGGCTACAGTGCCGGGCCGCACGGGGACATCCCTCCCGTACGGCCTCCTGTAGCCATGCCCGCCTCGGGCTTCGGGGGTCGTGGGCCGCACTGTGGCCATGCCCCGTCAGGTCGTCGTTATGCAGGGGCGGTTGTGGTCTCGGCCGGCTTCTAGGAGTCGGCGTTCTTCTTGGCCGGCTTCTTGGAGTCGGTGAGGCTGGGTCGCCTTCCGGGAGTCGGCTTTAGTGGTAGCCGGCCGGGGAAGGCGGCCCAAATGCTTGGAGTGCTTGAAGGCCCAAAGGCCTGATAAATTTTCTGAAGAGCCAGGGGTAGCTGGATTGGCTACCCGTGGCCACTTACTCCGACAGTAGTCCCCGAAGCTGATCGGGCTTCGAGGGGGAGTAGGGTTCGAGAAGCTCGAACAGCTTCCCATCGTGACAAGCCGGCAGCTGGGAGCCGGCCTTGGTCAGGCACGTCGCCTGAGCCGAAATCTTCTGGAGTCGGAGGGCGGGAACCCGCTGGTATGTGCGCCGGGCTGCGGGCCGGCCGCGGGCCGACGGCGCGCCACGTAGCCGGAAAGCCTGCCAGCCCACGCGTGAGACGGGACGTTGCCGCAGAGAGGGGGCCCGCCACGTCCGTGCCCCAGCCCAGGCGCGGATCTCTTGTATCCCGGAACCGCCCGCACGTTCCGTGCGGCAGTTTCGGCTCGCACTTATGCGTAATAAACGCGAGACGTGGGGGGAATGGGCGCAGTTAATCCCACATCTCCCCCCCACGTCCGGCCTCTTCGGCCGCGCGAGGCTATAAGTAGGGGGAGGTGGAGGGCGGCAGGCCCTCGCACGCTCCTCCTACTTCCGCCGTCTTCTTGCCTTGCTCGTTCTCGCAATAGCGCCTCGCTGCCGCGCTCTTCCTCCGCACGCTCCTCCGCCGCCGTGCTAGCTTCCGCCATGCCTCCCCACGTAGAGCAGCGCGGCGGGCATTGGGATGGCTCCATCGTCCACAACGACCACATCGACTTCCTCCGCGACACACGGTGTCTTCCCAGGGCAGACAAAGTGGAGGTCCGCCTCGCGCCGGAGAAAGAAATCAGGCCGGCGCCGCGGGATGGCGAGCGGGTGGTCTTCCGCTCGCACTTCCTGCGCGGCTTTGGCTTGCCAGTGAGCGCCTTCTTCCGCACCTGGCTGGACTTCTATCAGCTCCAGCCGCACCACCTCACCCCCAACGTGGTGGTGCTGCTGTCGGCCTTCGTCACCCTGTGCGAGGGCTATCTCGGCGTCCTCCCCACCCTGGAGCTCTGGGGGGAGTTCTTCCAGTCGAAGCTGGGTACGCGCAGCCAGGGCGTGCCGGCCCACACTGGCGCCTTCATCGCGTCGCGGAGGTCGGGCGCCGACAACCCCTTCCCCGTCATCACGCTGATCCAATCGGTGAAGAAGTGGCAGAAATCATACTTCTACGTGCGAAACATCGCTCCACGGGGCGACTACGTCAACCTGCCGGCTTACGTAGCCGGCCCGCCGGCGGGGAGGCTGCCCCAGTGGTCCTTCCGGGCGGTGACGCTGTCGCAGGGAGGAAACGCCGCCATCGCCCGCCTGCGGGTGATGGTCCAGACGGAGGGCCTGACGGGGCCCGACCTCCTGGCCGCGTTCGTCACACGCCGGGTCCTTCCGCTCCAGAGCCGGCCTCATCTGATCTGTCAGATGAGCGGCCAGCTCGACCCGAGCCGGATGTGCACCATGGAGATGCCGCGGGCCGACGCGGCCGACATGGTGAACTACCTCGCCAACTGCCAGCTTCCCGACGACTGGCAATTCGGCAAGGAGCCATACAGCCGCGCCAATCCTCCGCCTATGGTACACTCCCCTTCTCTTTTTCTCTTTGTGGCCGAGTTCCTCCGGGCCGACTCTGACTCAGTCGGTTCGCTCTTTCGACAGAGTCCTCTGCTTCGGCCGGCCAGCGGGGCGGACGTGGAGTGCCGCTTCGTCCCCGACCGGACCGAGCACGACCAGGAAGACCCCGATCTGGGGGCGGTCCACATGGAGGAAGCCGCCGAGCCGGCTGGTGGCCAAGCCGGCGGCGAAGCAGGCGGCGCCGGGCTCTCCGCGACCTTCGATGATTGGCCGGACGAGGACGAAGCCGAAGTCGTCCCGCCCCGCCAGCCGGCCTCCGGACGCGGCGCGGGCTCCCCTGGCGCGCAGCCTACTCGGGGTAGAGGCCAGAAACGTCGCGCCACCCAGGGCATGTTCGGTAGCCGGACGAAGAAGCCGAGGGGTGGGGCGGCGGCCACCAGGCGGGAAGAAGCGGCCGCGAAGGCGGCTCGCTTCCGCAAAGTGGTGAAGCAGCCGCAGGCTGTGTCAGCGTAAGCTTTCTTTCTTTCTGTGTATTCTCCTTCTTTCTTTTCTTGGGTGGTCTTCTGAACCTTTGTCTTCTTTTCTTTGATCAGAGCTCCACTGTCACTCGAGCGGGCGGCCGCCGGCTCCGTTGTCGAGTCGCCGGGGGCCCTGGGAGCACCGCCCGCCGCGTGGATCCCCGTGCCGCCCTCCTGGAGGCGACGGAAAGGAACACGCGGGAGGCGCGGGAGGAGCGGGAAGCGCGGGAGGCGGAGGCACGGAAGGCAGCCGCCGCCCAGGCAGCTCGGGACGAGGAGGCGGCGAAGGCGCTCGCCGAGGCCGCAGCCAAGGCCCAGGCAGAGGCCGAGGCCGAAGCGGCGGCAGGGGAGGCCTTGATGCACCCCCATGCGCGCCATGGCGCCCGGGGACGCGGATCCCTCGCCAGGGGGAGCCAGCGGTTCCCAGCCGGGTCTGGGCGGGAGCGGTGATGACGTCATCTTCGTGAGGGAGGCGCCGGGGCCGACTCCTCCGACCAGGGCGGCCCAAGGCGGTCAGACCGAGCCTGCGCCCGCACAGTCGGCGGAAGGCGAGCCGGCCACGGGAGCTGCGGTGGCGGTCCGGGTTCCGCCAAGCCGGCGCGCAGGGAAGGCCGCGTCGGAGCCGCAGAAGGCGGCGTCAGAGCCACGGCCGGCCGTGGGCTCCAGCTCGTCGGCCCAAGACGCGGAGGCGGCCAGCGCTACCTCCGGGTGGACGCCAGGCGGAGGGTCGGCCGTAGTGAACATCGCCGCGCAAGACGTCCGGACTCGGCTCCAGGGCCAAGCCGTGGCGCTGCGGCAGTTCACCGACGAGTTCCTCGCCACGCGGGCTGCCATCCGGGTTAGTATTCTCATTTTCTTCTTGATTTCTCTCGTGGGGGCGCGTCAGCGCACCCACTGGGTGTAGTCCCCGAGATTCGGGCCGACTGCTGAGCAGTCGGCTCGGATCTTCCTTGATGATTTCTCGTCGTTGCTTTCGTTCTCACGTCGATCTTCTGTCCATCTTGCAGGATTATCACAACCTCCGAGCGGCCGCCTTCAACTCCCAGGCTCGGGAGCTGACGCAGAAGACCGCCGATCTCACTGAAAGCCGAGGTATGTGACTTGATCTCTATCTCATGTGGGGGCGCGTCAGCGCACCCACTGGGTGTAGTCCCCGAGATTCGGGCCGACTGCTGAGCAGTCGGCTCGGATCTTCCTTGATGTTTTCTCATCGTTCTTCTTGTTCTTCTATCTCTGCAGCGGCCAACGCCAGTCTGAGGGCACAGCTGGGGGAGTCCCAGACTGCTCTTCGTGCCAAGGACGCGGAGCTTGCCGCCTTGGTGCAGGAGCGCGATCGCCTGGTCAAGAAGCTGGCCGACCAGGAGGAAAGCCACAAGGCGGCGCTGAAGGCCGCGCAGGACCGCGAAGCCGCCCTCCAGGCCGAGTTCGAGACGGAGGCTGTCGCCTGGAACGACGCCAGGCAGACTCTGGTCTCCGGCTATGGCCAGATTGAGGATCTGGTTGACGGTAAGTCGTCTACCCCTTCGTCCTTTCTTGCCATCTGTCATTTTGACTTGTTTTTCTGACTTGGGGTTCTTCTTTTCTTTTCTGCGCAGAGTACTTCCCCGGCTATTCCACTGCCGCCAACCAGGCCATCGAAGCTCGTCGCCAGGAGAAGAGGCGAGCCGGCTTCGAGATTTCGCCGACTGCCGGCCGCTCGCTGGAGGAGCAGCTCCTGGCGATCCAGGCTCGTATCCAGCCAGCTCACAGGCTGCTCCGCCGGCTTCAGCGTGCCGGGTCGCAGGTCTTGGCCGCCCTCTGGCCCGGCCAAGCGATCCCGCGCACTCCCAGCCGGACCGCCGACTGGCTGGAGGTGGCCGTCGGGCGCTTCGAGGCTTGGAAGGCGTCAGCGGCTCGCTCCGGCGCCGGGCGGGCGCTGGAGTTCGTCAAGGCCTGGTACCTAGGCCTGAATCTGGACCAGCTGGCCACCTGGCGGTAGCAAGCCGACGCGGAGCTGGAGCCGGCCCGGCCGGCCATCATTCGGCGAGCTTCGGCGATCGCCGACTACACCGACACCAACGTCTTCGCCCCCGAGGTGAACGACAATGGAGTCGCCCAGCCGGAAGATTGGTTCGGGCTGGACCCGGCGCACGGCGAGGACTCGGCGGAGGAGATCGACTCCAGCGACGAGGACGAAGAGGAGGAGGAGGAGGGTGAAGACGTCGAGCCGGCTGGTGGAGCAGCCGGCCAGCCTGACCGCGCCTCCAGCACTACGCTGCGTGCGAGTGCGTCTCCTGTTGCGGGGGGCGGTCAAGCCGGGACCAGCTAGGCGGCCACTCCTTCAGCCGGCGAGCTGCCTGCACCGACCAACTCGGCCTTCGCGCCTTTGTCTTCTTTCTTTTGTTTCCTGTCTTGTTACTCTTGAACAATGTTTTTGGTTAAGTCTGCGCAGTTCCACCCACTGGGTGTATTGAAACTCAAGTTGCCGCCTATCGGGGGCTTTTATGTATATAAGTTATGCAATCGGTCTTTCCTTATACTTTTGCTTTTTGTCCTTCTGCTTTGTTCCTTTGCCGCCCTCCCTTGGTTGCCGTCTCCCTAGTCAAACAGTTGCTCTGCAATCTGTAGCCGGGGAGTGCCGGGCCGATTGGGGAGGGGGAAGTACTTTTAGCTCGGTCGGACTTAAGCTAAGTTTTTAGGAATCCGGCCAGCCGGCTGCTGTGACAGACGGCAGGCATATATGGAGGCCGTCTTTTTGCTATATAGGTTAGTTGTTCCTTAGCCGTTTTCGTGTGGGCGTCCTTTCTGTCTTCTCTCTTGCTAGTCGGACAGTCAGTTCTTTGAGCTGCGACTTTCAACAAAAGAGGACTGGGGAGCCGGCGCACTACTTTGCTGACTTCGGGAAGAACTTGTAATATAGCTTAAGCCGGCCAGTCCCCGGGCCGACTAGTCGGACCCGGTGCCGGACAAGAATTCAAAATGTAATAAGACATTCATGGATATGACACTCGTCATCCATAGATAAATAAAAGGCAGTCCCCGAGTACTGTTCGGGGGGCCTGTTGGTTTGTAACTTAATACAAAAAAGGGGTAACGTGATACCTACTGCTTTTCAGCTGTAAAATCGTCTTAGGAGGTTTGCGTTCCATGGTCGCTCCGACTCCTTGCCGGAGTCGTCTCTCTTGCGTGCTCTTGGCTTTTGCGCGTCGATCAAGTAGTAGGAGTCGTTGCCGAGTGCCTTGCTGACGACGAAGGGGCCTTCCCAAGGGGCCGAGAGCTTGTGCTGGCCGGCTGTTCGCTGGATCAGCCGGAGCACAAGGTCGCCCTCTTGGAAGGATCTTGGCTTGACCTTGCGGTTGTAGTAGCGGCGCAGGCCTTGCTGGTAGATGGCGGACCGGCTGAGGGCTAACAGCCGGCCTTCTTCCAGTAGGTCGACGCCGTCTTCTCTTGCTTCTTTGGCTTCCTCCTCCGTGTACATGGTGATCCGAGGCGAGTCGAACTCGATGTCTGTTGGGATGACAGCCTCGGCACCGTACACGAGGAAGAATGGAGTGAAGCCGGTTGACTTGTTGGGTGTAGTGCGCAGACTCCAGAGGACAGCCGGCAGCTCTTCGAGCCAGCAGCCGGCCGATCGCTCCAGTGGTACAACCAGTCGGGGCTTGATGCCGGAGAGGATAAGTCCATTTGCTCGCTCAACCTGGCCGTTTGACTGCGGGTGGGCAACGGACGCTAAGTCCAGTCGGATGCCCTGTGTCGCGCAGAAACGTGCCAGTGCGCCTTTGGCGAAGTTCGTGCCGTTGTCGGTGATGATGCTGTGTGGCACGCCGTACCGAGTAGTGATGTCGGTGATGAATGTCACGGCAGTCGGCCCGTTCAGCTTCTTGATGGGCTTGGCTTCGATCCACTTTGTGAACTTGTCCACCGCAACGAGCAGGTGTGTCATACCACCGCGGGCCGTCTTGAAAGGGCCCACCATGTCCAGTCCCCAGACGGCAAAAGGCCAGGTGAGGGGAATGGTCTTGAGGGCAGAAGCCGGCAGGTGTTGTTTGGAACTGAAGACTTGACATCCTCTGCAGGTCTTGACTATTTCTTTAGCATCCTCCAAGGCAGTCGGCCAGAAGAACCCATGGCGGAAAGCCTTGGCCACGAGGGATCTTGAGGCGGCGTGGTGGCCGCATTCGCCTTGGTGGATGTCTTTGAGGATTGCCACTCCTTTTTCTGGCTCGACGCAACGCTGGAAGACTCCAGTAACGCTGCGCTTCACCAGCTCCCTGTTGATTATTGTGTATGCTGCGGCTCGTCGTTGCACTAGTCTTGCTGCGATCTCATCAGTCGGCAGCTCTCTGCTGACTAGGAACTTGAGGATGGGCTGGGCCCATGAGGGAGCTATGACTTCTTCTGCTATTATCGTGGCCACCATGACTCGGGTGGGTGGGTTGGGTGTTGCGTTGGGGTCGACCACCACTTCTTGCGTCGTTGCAGTCCCCGGGCCGACTGCTGCAGTCCCCGGGCCGGGCTCTGAGGTCCCTGGGCCGGGTGCGACTACGTCGGTTCCCGGGGCAGTCGTCGAAGTCCCCGTGCCGCCTGCGGGATTTCTTGAGCCGGATCCGGCTGTTTCTGGCGCAGGCGGTACGAAGATGGAATCCGACTCTGGAGACGGCTTGATGGACGGCTTGAGGAGGCGCTGGAGGGAGACGCCAGTCGGTATGGCTTGTCGGGTGGAGCCGATCCGTGCTAGGGCATCTGCTTGGTCGTTGTCGGCCCTTGGCACGTGAAGGAACTCGCACCCTTCGAAGTGTCCGCTCATCTGCTGGACGAGGAAGCGGTAGCTCGCCATGTTCGCGTCCTTGGCGTCCCAATCGCCAGATGATTGCTGGACCACTAAGTCGGAGTCGCCGTAGCACAGGATCCGGCGTATGCCGAGCTCTTTGGCTAGCCGGAGCCCATGTACGAGCGCCTCGTACTCGGCCACGTTGTTGGAGGCGGCGAAGTGGATCTGCAGCGTGTACTTGAGCTTGTCGCCTTTGGGAGAGGTGAGGATGATGCCGGCTCCCAAGCCGGTGCGCATCTTGGACCCGTCAAAGTGCATCCGCCAATGGGTGGAGTCGGGAGCCGGCGGTAGGTACTGGGTCTCGGCCCAGTCGACGAGGAAATCGGCCAATGCTTGCGACTTGATGGCGGTGCGGGGTTGATAGAAGATCGTGTAGGGCGCCAAGGCAATGGCCCATTTGGCCACCCGGCCAGATGCATCCCGGCTGCCTATGATCTCGGCGAGCGGGGCAGTGCACACGACCGTGATGGGGTGCTCTTGGAAGTAGGGCTTCAATTTCTTGGCAGCGAAGTACACCCCATAGCACATCTTCTGGTAGTGCGGGTAGTTTTGCTTTGAGCTGGATAGTACTTCGCTGAGATAGTAGACCGGCCTCTGGACCAGCTGGGCTCGGCCTTCCTCCGGGCGCTGGACCACAACAACAGTGCTGACGACTCGGCTTGTCGCGGCGATGTAGAGGAGCATGGGCTCCTTCTCAGTTGGCGCGGCCAGGACAGGCGGAGTGGTCAACATTTTCTTCAACTCATGGAAGGCTTGGTCGGCTTGATCATTCCACTCAAAGTGAGTGGACTTCTTCATGAGTCGGTACAGGGGGAGAGCCTTCTCTCCTAGTCGGCTGATAAAACGGTTCAGGGAGGCTAAGCAGCCAGTGAACTTCTGCACATCTCGCAGCTTGGTGGGTATCTCCATCCTCTCGATGGCCTTGATCTTGACAGGGTTGCACTCAATGCCGCGTTCGGAGACCAGGAAGCCGAGCAGCTGGCCGGCTGGCACTCCGAACACGCACTTCTCGGGGTTGAGCTTGATCTGGAATCGGCGCAAGTTGGCAAATGTTTCCTTCAGGTCTTCCAGCAAGGTACCGCGCTTCTCTGTCTTCACCACAATGTCGTCTACGTAGACGTGGGCATTTCTGCCGAGTTGTTTCAAGAGACATTTCTACATGCAACGCTGAAAAGTGGCACCGGCGTTTCTCAAGCCGAATGTCATTGTCAGGTAGCAGAAAGCTCCAAAGGGTGTGATGAAGGCAGTCTTCAGGCGGTCAGCTGGGTCCAACTTGATCTGATGATACCCTGAGTATGCATCCAAAAAACACAACAGCTCGCATCCGGCTGTAGAATCTATTACTTGGTCAATCCGTGGCAAAGCAAACGGATCCTTTGGGCAGGCCTTGTTCAGACTTGTGTAGTCTATGCACATGCGCCACTTGTTATTCTTCTTCAAAACCAGAACTGGATTGGCAAGCCATTCTGGAAAGAACACTTCCATGATGAAGCCGGATGCAAGGAGCCGGGCTATCTCTTCTCCCACGATTCTTCGCTTCTCTTCTGATAGTCGGCGGAGGGGTTGCTTGACCGGCTTCGCATCAGATCGGACATGTAATTTGTGCTCGGCGAAATCCTTCGGGACACCCGGCATGTCCTTTGGGGACCATGCAAAGATGTCTCGATTCTCACGGAGGAAGTCGGCGAGCTCGCCTTCCTATTTACTGTCCAAGTTCGCCCCAATCACGGCGAACCTCTCCGGGTGCTCCGGGTCTAGAGGTATCTTCTTCGTCTCCTTGGCAGGCTGGAAGGAGCCCTGCGCATCACAATCCTTGGGGTTGGGGGACAAAGTCGGCTGCTTGCCGGCCATGGCCACAACCCGTTCCAGCATCTTCTTCTCTTCCGCCACCACGAGGGACTCGGCCAGCCGGCTGCTGGCCATGGCACACTCGATGGACTTCTTGTAGTCGCCGGCTACCGTGATGATCCGCTTCGAGCTCGGCATCTTCATCTTCAGGTAGGCATAGTGGGGCACAGCCATGAACTTGGCCAAGGCAGGTCGGCCAAGTAGTGCATGATAGGGGCTCTCCAGGTCCACCACCTCGAACCATATTGCTTCCCGGCGGAAGTGATCTTTGTCTCCGAAGAGAACATCCATTTTGATCTTGCCGATTGGAGAGCAAGATAGGCCGGGCACGATACCATGGAAGACAGTGCGGCTCGGCATGAGCTGCTTTGCTTTGATGTTCAGCTTGTCCATGGTGTCGCGGTACAGTATGTTGATACTGCTTCCGCCGTCTATCAGGACGCGGGAAAATCTGGCAGCTCGCCTCTCCGTCGCAAGGGTGACGTCCAAGACCATAGCATAGGAGCCAGGCGAAGGCATCACCTCTGGGTGGTCGGCCTGGCTCCAGCTGATGGGCTTTTCCGACCAATGCATGAACTCGGCGGTGCTAGAGGTGACTGCGTTTACTTCTTGGTGTTGCCGGCGTCGGCTGCGCTTGTCGTCGACTTGACTCGTAAAGACGACGTAGGTGTCGTGCGCTTCGGGGAACTCGTCTTGGATGGTGCCGACTGCCGGCCGGGCCGCCGGCTGCTGGGGAGCTGGAGGCGGCGGGCCGGGAGGCGGAGGCGGCACGATCCCTTCGCCCTTGGTGATGCGGGCGAGCCAGTGGCATTTCCGTGTTGTATGGTTGGACGGCTTCGCGCCGCTGTGGAACTTGCAGGGGGCATCGAGTGCTTGTTCGTAGGAGAAGGACGGCTGCCAGGGAGGCCGGCCTCCCTTCTTCTTGGGAGCAGGCCGCTCTTCGGGCTGCTCGTCTTCAATTGTGGCCACCTGCCGACTGGAGGAAGTCGGCATGGGGCCCTTGCGCTTGTGGTCGTTCTGGTAGGGGCGCCGGTTTGAGTCGCCAGCCGGCTGCTTGGGAGCCGGAGCGACTACCTTCCCCGAGGCGTCCACTCGGAGCTCGGTCCTCATGGAGGAGTCGGCAGTGGCGTATTTGTCGGCGATGACGAGTAGCTCGTCGAGGGTGGCGGGTTCGTCGCAGAGGAGTCGGTGCTTGAGGAGGGTGCCCTCTCGGCACCCGGCAGTGAAGTACTCGATGGCCTGGACCTCATGCACTCCCTCGCAGGAGTTGCGGAGCTCGGCCCATCACGTGAGGTAGTCGCGGGTCGACTCGTTGGGCCCTTGGACGCAGAGGGAGAGCTGTCGAGGCTTCGGAGGCCGCTTGTAGGTGCTGGTGAAGTTGCGGACGAAAGCCTCGGTGAAGTCCAGCCAACTGTTGATGCTGTAGGGCTTGAGACTGTTGAGCCATGTGCGCGCCGTGCCCTGCAGCATCAGGGGGACGTACTTCACGGCAACGCGCCGGTTGCCGTTGGCGATGCTGACGGCTGGGGAGTAGTCGATGAGCCAATCTTCCGGCTTCACCGAGCCGTTGTACTTGGGCGTGTCTCTGGGGAGCGAGAACCCTTTGGGGAAGGGCTCGTCGCGGATGCGGGGACCAAAGCATGGCGGGCCGACATCGACTTCTTCTTCTAACGCCAGGGACCGAGCAAGGCGGTCGATCCTGTGGCGGGCGTCACTCTCGCCGATTCCCTCTCGGCGGCCGAGTCGGTCGCCAAGAGTCGGATGTGTGATGGGCGGCGGAGTGAGGCGTCTTTCTCTTCGAGGCGGGGGAGGAGGCAGGCTTCCCTGATGTTCAACCGCCCGAGGGCGGCCTTCCGCGTCGCGCTCGATAGTGATGCGGGTCCGGCTACGGCTGGCAGCCGGCTCCTTGTCTTTCTTCTGGCGCGTGCCGCTCGCGGTCGGCGAGCGGGACGTCGCGGCGTGCTCCCGGCGCGGGGGATGGCTATCAGCTCGGGCACCGGCTTCGTGCCGTTCTGCAGCCGCGTCGATCAGCTGCTGGATCCGTCTTGTCATGTAGGGGAGCTCATCGGCTCCCAGCCCATTGAGCTCCTCTGCTGCCGCCTGAGCGGCTCGCAGATTCTCTAGCGGGGTGGCGTAGGCGGGGCGATCTGCGCCCAGCATGCTGGCAACGGCTGCGCCGCACTTCTGGACGAAGCCGGCTCGGCTCGGGCCGCTCGGCGGCGGCGTCCCGAAGGCGGCGCGGTCGACTTCGCGCTGGTGGGCCTCGGTGAGGCGTCTCATCGAGGCTATCTTCTTGCTCTCCGTGATGAGGGCAAGACGGCGTGCCTCCAGGGTCTCGGCGTCGGCGTCGGCCGGGAGGGGGATGGAGAGGTCGTGCATCGCTGCTTGCTGGGCGTCGCGGGCGCTCCCGCCCGAGTTGGAGACGTGGCTGATGACCAGCACTTCGGTGACAGCGCTGCTGCCGCTGTCAGCTCGAGGGAGTGGGTCGTCGAAGACCACCACGTCGGAGGGGTAGGCGTCGAGCGACGTGGTGTCGGAGTCGATGAGCATCGGGTCGGTGGAGCCGACAGACTCCATGTCCGCAGCAGGCTCGCCGGAGACGTGAAGTTGGTCGAGGAGGCTGACGAGGCGGCTCTCGGGGTAGTCGGTGCCTGCATCGGACGCAGGCTCGTCGGAGATGCGAGTCTCGCCGAGCAGATCGGCGAGGCGGCTCGCTGCGCAGGCGTCGTCGACGCCTTGCAGCGCGTCGGGGCAAGCGCCATCGGGCGCAGCAGGCTGGCTGCGCTCGCGGGGAAGGAAGAAGGTTCCCGTCCAGAACAGGTCTCCGGACGACGGTGCACCTGGCCCCACGGTGGGCGCCAAATGTCGGGTGGTTGGTACGACATATGCCAAGGGATGGCTTATCATTGTGGGAGCCAATAAAACGTCGCCGGTGCCTGGAAACGGGATGAGGCGAAGACATGCACGCCGGCGAATCTTACCCAGGTTCGGGGCTCTCCGAGGAGATAACACCCCTAGTCCTGCTCTGCGGGGTCTCCGCATGATCACTAGCTCGATAAAGAGTAGCTACAATCGCTCCTAGAGCTGTCGGGATCAAGGGAGAAGAAGAACAAGGCTAGCTCTTGTTTCTCTCTATCTATGGTGAGTGTGTGTGTGGGCTATGCTTGGAAGCCAAACATGCAGAGGGGCCAACCAGAAGCGAACTATGCTCAGTGGCCAACTATGCTTGGGTGCGAGCCCTTTGCATGGGTGCTCCGGGGGGTTTATATAGGCCTACCCCCCGGGGATACAATGGTAATCCGGCTGGGATCTGGTCCCAGCCATCAGTGTCTATGCTCGCCGGCTTCTCCGCCGGCTGCTGGGTCCCGCCGGCTGGTGGGTCCCGCCGGCTGTCGGTTACTTGGTCGACAGGCTGGCCCCACCGCCTAGGGCTCTGTCGGCGGCTGCTTACTGTAGCCGCGCCTCTGATGATGAGGGCTTTGTCGAGGTGAGCATGGCTACAGTGGGCCGCCTCGGGGGCTATCACTGTAGCCTCACCTCGTCTTGTCTCCTTAATGGGGCTCCTGCTTCGAGGAAGGGAGTAGCCGGCTTCCGGAGGCCGGCCATGCTCCTGGCCGACTAGGGAAAGCCGGGCCGCCTTCACGCCTCTCTCTGGCTGAAGGGGCCCGCAGTCCTTGGGCCGTACAGGAGGGGGTCGTGGATGACGTCGTAGCTGGCGTGGCTACAGTGCCGGGCCGCACGGGGACATCCCTCCCGTACGGCCTCCTGTAGCCATGCCCGCCTCGGGCTTCGGGGGTCGTGGGCCGCACTGTGGCCATGCCCCGTCAGGTCGTCGTTATGCAGGGGCGGTTGTGGTCTCGGCCGGCTTCTAGGAGTCGGCGTTCTTCTTGGCCGGCTTCTTGGAGTCGGTGAGGCTGGGTCGCCTTCCGGGAGTCGGCTTTAGTGGTAGCCGGCCGGGGAAGGCGGCCCAAATGCTTGGAGTGCTTGAAGGCCCAAAGGCCTGATAAATTTTCTGAAGAGCCAGGGGTAGCCGGATTGGCTACCCGTGGCCACTTACTCCGACAGTTAGCGAGTACCAACCTTTGTCAGGAGGCTTATTGTGTAGAGCATACAGATGAAGCACTTCTCCGGAACCATCTTTTGTTATCTACTGTGGTTGCCATGCTTACCATATACTCCTTGATTAGTTTAATGTTTCCAACATCTTCTTATGCAGTTCCACTAAAATATATATTATCTTCAAAAAAGATCCCTGTTTGCACAAGTAGAGATAATTACATATTACATTAAGAGTGGCATCAAATCCGTGGCAAAACAATTGATCGTTCC
The DNA here is from genome assembly GCF_002575655.3 of Aegilops tauschii subsp. strangulata. Classification (NCBI taxonomy): domain Eukaryota; kingdom Viridiplantae; phylum Streptophyta; class Magnoliopsida; order Poales; family Poaceae; genus Aegilops; species Aegilops tauschii. The sequence goes on along the minus strand of NC_053041.3, from coordinate 442,412,040 downwards.
AGCCGTAGCAATAAATTAAAATGCAAAACTATATCATTACTTGTGTCATCACAGTTCTAGTGCTTCATTACAGCACCGGGAGTTGATTTTTCTTTTTCTTCCGCTTGTTCTTCCCCTTCATCACTTGGTTCAATAACAGACAAGCTTCTCCTTCAATGTAAGATTTGGCATATCAATTAGGGAGCACAAGTATAACACTAAACAACGACATTAATTTTCTGATGATAGTGGCAAAATACAGGCCAACAGTTGTGAAATATCATTATCTTACCTCAATGGGATATTATAGTGCACATACAAATTGGAAGTCTTGTCTCCATTTGTGCAGTTCACTAAAATCAAGCAACATCACCGTATAAGTAGCACAACATATGAAAGCACGCTGCACAATCATGTGAAAGAAGGCTTGTACTGACCTCTCATGATGAGGAATTCAAACAACTCACAAGAAGAAGATCTGAAACAAATTTGCAAACACGGATAAGAAGTCAAATCTCCTCTTGTGCAGTTCCACTAGGATCAAGCAATCAAGAAACGTTGTCGGTGTGACATTTTGGTTGAATTGCACAAAACACTCTTAAAACAAAAGTGTTTTGTGCAGTGCAACAAAAGGTCGCAATAGCAACGAGGTGAAGTAGATAACCCTGTTTACACAAAGGTGCAAAGGAAACAACTAGTGCTCAATAACGGTGGATGACGCAGAAGCCAACAAAAAGAAGCATCTAACTTATCTAAATGGGAAAGAAAGCAAGACAATAGCATTTCTCAAACAGTGGCATTGATTCATATTAACAGAGAGATTATATTAGCAATAAAATTTGTTAAACATGTAATTTGCTTTTAACTGTGGCATTGCTTCAACTTTCCAGTGTCATTATTAGAGGGTGTTTGTTTACAAGGACTTTTTGGTGTAGGGACTAAAAAAAGTCCCTTTTAGTCCCATCTAAACCAAACAGAAGGGACTTTCAGGGACTAAAAGTGGGCATTTGGGACTAAAGAAAGAAAACCCGAGGGAGAGTCTTTTTGGGACCTTTTCCAACAGTTGCCCCTGCCTCGCATCGCACCTTATCTCTATTAGTTCATTACTAGGGGTAACATGGTCTTTTAGCATGTCATTTAATAACCTCTAGTCCATGTTTAGTCCCTGGAACCAAACAGGTAGGGACTAGGGACTTTTTAGTTGGGACTAAAAAAAGCCCTAGGACTTTTTAACCAAACAGGGCCTTAGATTAACAACAGCTAAATAGTTGTACGGGACAGGGGACACACCAGCACCATGTGCATCTACCAATGTATAAAGGGGTGATGCACAGTCTATTGCAACAAAGAACAAACAACCATGGAGCATATTTGTGTTGGTCCTAGTTTTGTTATCTTTAAACATTCCCTATGTGAGGGCAGCAAATCTAGTCCTGCTCAAACTCTACAGCCTTGTCCCCCAAAACAGAAAGATCAGTTCGTTACAGATTTGCGTACTACGTTTGTCATTGTTTTCCCTTTTTGACTAACGTAGGTGCTGGATAGCCAGTCTGTACTACTTTCCCCCTTCCTTTCCTCTTTGAACCACGTCCTAGATTCATGCTATACAACTTTCCCCACTACTTTCCTATTTGATCCAACACCTAGATTCGAGTGCAGAAGCGGAAAAAGCCCACATGCAGCTAGAGCAATGCATGTGGAATAAGTAAATTATACCTTAAGGTTCTCGGGGTGTGGCTCAGTGGGCGGCGGGAGGCCGATCTGCCCACACTATGTATGACAGCGAGGAAGAAGGGATCGGAGGCCCTCCCGCACCGCCGCCGGGAAAGAGAACAGTTGCACCGATAGTGGATTCCCTCCCTAGCCAACGACAACAATGTTAAGCCTCCTTCCCTTCCCGGCGGACAGATCCTGCCAGCTCTTTGACCAGCAGTGAGGGAAGGGAGAGAGAGAGAGAGAGAGAGAGAGAGGCCAACGAAGTCTTGTTTAGATCTGGAAAGGGTGAGAGAGTGTGAAGAGAGCAACTACAAGCGCCGAGGCTCCAGCGTGTGTATATATAGTGGAGAGAGTGTGTGAAGAGAGCAAACCCTAGAAAACAAGCGCCGAGGCTGCAACGTATATAGATGGAGTGGTTTTCTTTTTCTCTCCATAAAAATCATTTTAAATTGTGCATGAAATGGAACTCTTTATTTAATATAGTGAACAAAAATACTAGGGGCAATGCTAATACGTGAAGGAAATTTAATGCTCGAAGGAGTCAACTTGCAATTAACGTTGCACGCCTCCTGGTCGCGCTTACTATCGTTCACCTATGGTACACGACCCTTTGAAGTGAACAACAACTGAACCACACACTGTCAAAATATCGGAAAGGTGGGCTGCACCATCCTCCAATTTTAAATATTTTGGGCACTTGTATTCAGCCTAAGTCAGTGTGCCACCGTATGTACTAAGGGTTACAACGGGTGCTAAGAAACTAGGGCGTATTGAGAGTAATTGCCATGCTGTTTATTTGTAGGGTCACTTGAAAACTACGAAACTCTATTCTCCTATTATTTAGTGGATGAGGCAAATCTTTTGCCTCCGTTTTGAAAAAAAGAGAAATTCAATTTTAATTATTTAGTTTGTACACTTTGCTATCTTCCAATAATTTTGGGCACTTGTATTCGACCTAAGTCAGTGTGCCATTGTATCTCGTACTACTCCCTCCGTCTAGGTGTAAGTCACGTTAGAAGGTGCAGCGGGACCAAGGTGCAAGCAGATTGGAGGAAAAGGTGAAACTTGACCGGTCCTCCCTCCAATCAAAGCCCTGATTTCTGTCTCTAAACGCAACAATTAATCACAACAATTAAGAGATGGCGTTTTAGCTACCATGCAGGGCCACGTATTAACTCGCATGCAAGCCGACTTTGATTCCTTGACTGGTCAACGCGTAGCTGCGCTCCATGCATTGGGTTTCTGGGGGAGATAACAAGGCAGAGTAAGTGACAATGCTCGCTAGCAACGAGGCTAGGAGGGGATTGAGATGCGAAGTTAATGGACGACGCCTAAACATTTTGGGAATATCTGATTTTCGTAAGATGACTTAACACCTAGACAGAGGGAGTACTACTCCTCAGTCCAGGTTCGATGAAATATTCGTCACCTCTTCTCTTCTTGTACGTACTCCATTTATCTCACTTCCTGTGGCTTCCCACTCGCACGATATTCCTATTCTATGAACCTGTGTGTGTGTGTGTGTGTTTTAACAATGTGTGTGTGTTAGAGAGAGCGACACATCGACCTACTCCTACAGAGAGATGGTGTGTAGTGTATGATTTAGCCGCGAGAGTTAGTGCATCCTCTCATTTCCGGGCGGCCGGTCGGGACAGCTGCCACGCCCGCTCCTGACCAGCCTGGCCCACCCAAAGCCCCTCCATCGCCTCCGTGCGCTTCCCGCCCGAAACGGTCAGCGCCACTCCAGAGAACGGTGCCGCATTCATGCTCGGGCAGAGCGGATGCGACCTCTCACTGGCGCCTGGGTTGAAGGGAGAAGCGGACTCAAGAGTGATGGTTGCTTCGTCTGTCCAACTTACTGGTGGGTCTATGTGATTTGACGGCTCATTGGTCATTGTTACTGAGGTGGTACGACTGCTGGATGTCCCACGTTTCGGCGAAAGGAGGTACTAGATTACAATTTTCTCCATTCTTACAGCGGAGGAGTGCGAAAGCAGTGAAAACACGCGAGCTCAGTGATTACATGGCCCACCTCACACTATCACCATATTTTTTGGACACCGTGCGACACCTAACTATTTACATATTAGTATAGTATGTATTGTAATTTCTCAGCGAGATAAATTTGTACAATGCTATGAAGCTTCCAGGTTCTGTTTCATGTATCTTGCGTCCAAGGTTGCCCTGTTGCAACATTTCATCAAATACAAAGGAGACTAACATGCATGCTATTGCATCTCAATGATTGACAAATCATAGCCAATATGTACTCCCTCCGTTCCAAAATAAGTGTCTCAACTTTATGCAGACTTTAGTACAAAGTTGTACTACTACTACTAAAGTTGACACTTATTTTGGAACAGAGACTACTAAAGAAAAAAATGATCCATGCAATCCCTAGCCCTTGAACCCTAAACCCTAACCGGGCTTTAATTTGCTGGCGACTTTGAACCTTCTGAAGAAATGAAGTTTGCAACCCTTTGACCATCGGATCATTTTGTGCAGTTTCACTAAAATCGAGATGAGCATCCCTGTGGCAAAGAAATTGAAGAAGCGTGATTAGAATAAGATTACTGGGACTAGTTGATGAGACATAAACTCATCACAAATACAGTAGAAGCCAATAGAGGTACGTGTGGGGCAAAGAAGTGGAGAAATATCCACATGGAGTGATGTGGACAGCTGGGGCAGTGGTGCAAGCCGGCCGTAAAGGAAGTTGTACATGAGGGATGTCGGGACGTAGCTCAACCTAGAGGAGGGCGGCGGGAGGCGGCAACTTCCCACATCGCGGCAGCAAGCAAGGGACGAAGGCAACCTCACCGGCTTTGTGAGAGAGAACGACGGGGACCCCTGATTGGGACATTTTTCACCGTCGGCGAAGACGACCGCATCTACACAAAGCATCCACCCCTTCCGCCGGCGGACATGTGATCCGCCCGGATGGTAGAGATGTGGCCACGGTCATTTTGTGCAAGAGAGTGTGAAGAGAGCAACCCCAGCAAGCAACCGTGTAGGCTCATTCTGGCTATGTATATAGTGGAGCGGTTTCTTTTTCTCTCCATATGAACCTATTTATATTGTGTACGTGCCACTAAAGAAAAAAAACTCTATTTATAAATGACGCGGCACCGTTCATGCATGGTTCCCGACCCTCCATTATTTATAAGTGAGTAACTACTACTAGACACGTCAAATTATCACGTGGGCTCCATCATCATACATAAATGAGCTCCACCGTGTCACGTGTGTGGTTGGGGAAGACGCAAAAGACGCAAAGAGTGCTACTAGTACTACGTGCGTTGGTGCGTGCACCTCTTCTCTTCGAGCATGGTTATTAAAAGTATAGCCCACTACTCTACCACATGGTTATTATAAGGGCAAAGAGTATAGGCAGTAATAATGACTAATAAGCCATCAAATCACGAGGCCCACCTTTATTTATGTTTGACCAAGGAAGCAGCCATCATTTCACTCCTCGTTGAATATCCATCCGCTGCTACCTCCGCAAATAAATAAAAATCCGCTTCTACCTCTGTAGCATGGTTAATAATATAGCCATGTCAATCACGACGTAGAAATATCATTCACTTATACAATAGGGCTGGATCTAAGGTTGGTGATTTTTTTTACTTTGTCTCTTGCTCTTTTTGTCTCATTTACTCATTTTACATAGGAGCACGTGCAGAGGATGGCTATTCCTTTCGATGTGACTTCTTCATGGGGTTTAAGACTAAGCAGCTCCAAATTATTCCCGCTGCCCACCACTCTGAATCGTGCCATCTATGATAGTACTCCCATTGCAACAATGAGGTCCACTAGGTCTAGCACGTCCTGTAAGAAGAGACAGTCACGCAAAACATACATCTTGTTGCCTTCTTCCTCATACAGTACGTACCACTGGTACGTACTACTAGTACTACTACTCATTCTCCTATAAACCTTGCGCTTGGCATCTCAAAAATATTAACCTTGCGCTTGGCTCTTCGCCTCTTCGGGAAGTCAAGCAATAATGGTACTGCAGTATATATCGTTCTGGCTATCTGAGATCGAATGAATTTCTGCACGTCCACCACGTGGGCGAGGGTCAAGGGGCGAGGGAGAGTGCGTACTAGTACGTCCGTTTCAATATGGACTACATACGGAGCAAAATGAGTGAATCTACACTCTAAAATACGTCTATCTACATCAGTGTTTGGAGTATGTACTAGTAGTTCATATTGAAATCTACTAAAAGACATATATTTCAAACAATATGATAATCTCTCTAACCAAGGTAGGGACGAGGAGTAACGGGGGGAGTAGTAAAATTTTCTCCTCGTCCTGCGAGCTGCCGCGCGCGTGGGCGAGGGAGCGGGCGTAAGGCCCTTCCCAGTGCTCCACCGTGGACAGGTGCTAAGCATGCCACATAAGCGAAAAAATGACATGGCACAACATTTAAGGAGGGGAGAGAGTTTTCTGGTGACCCCAAGAAGAACCAATGCCAAGCGCGAGAACCTAGGCAAACCACTTAAATGAAACAATTTGACTAATGCATGAAAGACTTTAGGTGCTAACTCATTAAATAAAGTGTGCTTAGCAACAACAAGTTATGCACCTATGCATTGGGGAGTTGAGTTGCTAAGGTATTTAATGCACTTAGCACCTCATCTAAGCACCTTTGCATTGGAAGAGGTCTAAGGCATAGTAAGCAAGCTCCTCCTTGTCCTGCGACTCTGCGAGCCACCGCGCCCATGGGCTGGGGAGATGGTGTACTAAGCAAGCTTCTCCTCGTCTTGCGAGTTGACGGGACACATCAAAAGTAATACGTACAGAGCATCCAGTGTATAGAGCCTTACCTCTAAGGTAGGCCCCACATGGTTTGCCTCTTTTTTAACATAACGCATCAAGTCGCAATTTGTTTGTTCACCCGTGGTACACGATCCTCCATCAAGTGGACAACCAGTACACATGGCAAATTACCACGTGGGCTGCCTTTTCGTACAGAAATGAGCTCTAGCATAACCCACGCGGGTGTGGTTGGGAAAGAGATGGGAGTACGTGCATCGTGTGTGCACCTCTTCTCTTCGTGCACGTCCCCCACCTACGTGTGTGTGTGAGAGAGAGATACAAACCTAGACAGATGGCATGTGCGTTCGTGAGTGTTTTTTGTTGGGAGGGTGTGATTTCGTGAATGTATTTGTGGGAATATGTGTCGATGATATCTCAAACAAAAATTTGACACATGCAATGTGTGTGAAATAGAGGCCTATCTATATCATATATAGAGGGGGCGATCCACGAGAAGAGAGGGAGGGGTCATAGATATCGATAGAGTCGAAGAGAGGATCAAGTGGGTGGGTGCGAGATCAATGAAGAGAGCCATCGAAATTGTGTGTGTGCAAGTCAAAGATATAGGGTGACTGACCTAACGGAATGTCAGAGGGCAGAGGGCAAGTTTGTGTGCGGCAAGGAGGCATGACTAGAGCGCTCGATGTATCGGTGTGTGGGGGGAGGCAGATACCTAACTAGAGAGGTAGATCGACTCGTATATGTGTTGAGAAGGAGAGACCCAGCTATGTCTTGAGGGAGATCGGTCAACATCCATAGATAAGTGAAGGATGGGAAATAGGTTGGGAGAGAGAGAGAGAGGGAGAGGGGTAGAGTGCTGGATGGGTGATGGAGTTGCTTCTCGATGATGGTGGGAGAGGCCTACTAGACAAACTGAGGGTAGAACTGCAATATTATCAATAAGAGTGGGATGTGTTCTGTGTGTGCGTGTGCATGATAGATGTGTCGGGAGGCATGCATGGATGATGAAGGGGGACCATGTGTTTGGTAAGCAGACCTAACTAGATCGATAGATCAATTGTTGTGTGTCGAAGGAAGGGAGAGACGTAACTAATGAGGTAGATCGATCGGCGCATGGGGAAAACGAGTTATAACAACCTAGCTAGCTATATGTATAGCGAGAGATCGGTCGTTGTACATCCATTTGTTAGAGGCAAATAAGGCCCAGCGAGACAGGTAGACAGAGAGAATGGAGCTAGGAGGTGGTGCGAGAGGCCTACTAGCTAGATAGGGGGAGGAGCGTGCGATTGTGAGATCGATGAAAAGAGGGGCGAGAGTTTACACATGTGTTGGACCGTATGAGAGACACGAGGCATGGACACAGAAAGGAGGAGACGTTAGGTGCATGTGTATGTGGTAAGCAGACATAGCTGGAGAGGTTTATCGATCGGTGTGTGGTCAGAAAGGAGTTTTGGAGACCGTGGGAGAACGACCTAAAGAAAAAAATGAATGTGCGTGATGGATAGAATGCTGATGGAAGGGGAGGGCGAGGAGGGCGGGTGCATGCACGAGAGAAAGTTAGTGCTAGCTACAAAGGTCAGAGGATTGTGTGGGTGTAAGAGACTAACAAAGATCATAATTCGATATGAAAGTGGATTCATATATTTGAATAGGAGATCATAGTGTTATAAACATATGCATGCATGAATATAGCGGTGATACGCGTGGTGTGGTTTTGGACACGTTATACCATAATGTGATAATGCGTGGTGTTTGCAACTCACAGCTAAATATCAAACAATCTAAACCATACTATACATCAAACAATCTCACATTTTATTTGAATAGTTGATAATGTGTGGCGTTTGCAGCTCACAACTAAATATCAAACAATCTAAACCATACTATATATCAAACAATCTCACATTTTATTTGAATTTGTGATAATGTGTGGCGTTTGCAACTCATATCTAAATAGTTGTAGGCGCAGGGGGCGGGGCACCATACATTATGTGATAAACACATTATACATATGAGACATGGTTTAGATTATGAAGATCTAGCTAGAGATTGAAATGTATTGTGATTTGAAATCAACATAAAGTGGATTCAAAAAATCAAGTTCGAGTTCATATAGTACACATAGTTCATATCTAACTCGACAGTAATCATGTGGTGTGCTGTGAAGATAATACACAAACAATGGTTTAACTTGACAATAATGATGATTGTAGATCTTATTAAAATACAGAAACGAATTCAAATGGTTTAACTTCACAACAATCATGATTGTAGATCTTATTCAAATAGAGAAACGAATTCAAATTTAGTCCATATTGAAGCGGTAGTATATACGTTTGGAATGCACTAAAAGGTTCATTTGAGTAGCAGGTTGCATGCATTATACACGTAGCAAAATATTTTAATTGAACATAACATGAATTCAAAGTTTTGAATGGCATTTGTAGTGCGAATTGATTTGGTACAGTACACTGGAGTAGACTCTCTTGTGTGCTGCGAATTGATTTCTTTTTGTTTTTTCGTCAAGGGAAGTGTGAATTGATTTGGTACAGTACACGTTAGGCCTGTCCGGAAATTTCAACCTGCGCCTTGTTATCCCGAAATATTTAAGATATATCTTTGTCTCGTTGTGCTCTGAAAACTCCCTCCATCTCAACCCGCGCCTTGCTATCCCAAAATTACAACGCGCACGAAAACTCCCACCTCCTGTGAAATCCTGACACGCGATATGCCCGTGATACCTCTGAACCGAAAGAACCGCCTAGCTCAAATCGGTGGGGGTACTTTCGTAACTTTTCCCACATTTCAAACAAGCGCATCCCTAAGCCATGGTTCCCCCTCCCATCCCATCCGCCCACCCATTCATACACCAAGGCCGCGAAAACCCGCGAAGCCCCACACCCTCCTCCGTCCGCCACCCAGCCAGAGCCTCTTCCCGACGACGTCGTCCACAGCAACACCTCAACGTCCCTCATCCATCGCACCAGATGAGGATCCATCGTCGATCTCGTCTTCCTGCCAATTCAGCCACCCCGTCCTCCACCTCCAAGGAGCTTCCCTGATGTTCCCCTCGTCTATCGCGCCACCTCCATTCCCACACCGCTGTCTTCACCCGCACCACCGGAAGAGCAGCATCATCACCGATTCCTCGGATGAAGCTGAGGCCTAATCAGCGCCACCAAAGAGGTTCTACACTAATCGCCATATTTTCTTCTTGATTCGATCTCACGGTGCTGTCGGCGCTCAGTCCCGAGCCGACATGGCGTGGCTCCATCCACGGTGGCGTCGCCAACCACTTCCTCCATGGCGTCGCTCCCTCGGTGGCGACATCCACATCAGCAGGGCTGCTGCTGCTTTGGCTCTCGCTCGCGCTGCTGATCTGCTCTTGCTCTCGGTTCCCTGCCTGGTCTGCTCTTGCTCTTGATCACGCTGCTGCTCTCGCTCTTGCTCTTGCTTGCGTTGCTGCTCTCGCTCTTGCTCTTGCTTGCGTTCTTGCTCCGATTTAGCTACACTTCAGTCGACTTAATCGACTTTTGGGTCAGTAGATTTTCAGGGGGTGGGGGGCTCAACGGAGTTAAGGAAGAACCAGCCGCAGCGAGGAGGGGGGCTCGCCGGAGACGAGGTACCCCACTATCTATCATAGGGTTCAGGGTGGGGGCGGTGGTCGCCGGTGGTGGAGGGGCGCGGTGGTGGGGCGATGGCATGGGGATCACCGGAGAAAAAGCTCGGCGCAGGGGGGCCCTAGAGGGATGGTCGGGGTGGCGCCGGATCGGCGGTGGGGAGTGGTTTTGGGGCGGGCGGGATGGCGAGGCGGCGCGGGAGCGCCTTCGGCTGCGGGCGGCGGGGGCCAGCGGTTTGGCTAGTGGTGGCTGGCGACTCAGGGGGGTTGAGGTTGAAGATGAACTGCAGGCACTTGATTTCGTATCCAACGGCTGGAAAATCGACTGACCAAAGATGAAAAAGTCAGTCGACTGACGTGTAGCCTCACCCCCTGCTGCTCTACTATTGCGCGCGCTGCTGCTGCACGAGCAGCAGATCCTGCTCTTGCTCGAGCCCCTGCAGCTGCTACCCGAGATGCTGCTACACGACCAGTTGCTTCGGCTCTCGCACGCGCTGCTGCTCCGGGCGCTGCTACTGCTACTGCTTTTCTGCTACTAGTGCATTCAGTTTCGACAGTAAAATTCAGTTTCGACAGCAAAATTCAGTTTCGACAGCAAAATTCAGTTTCGACAGCAAAATTCAGTTTCGACAGTTAAATTTAGTTTCGACAGTTAAGTTCAGAGATGACCGGCTAATGTATTTTACATCTAGCACTTTGTGGTTATGTATTTTACATCATCTATTGGAGATGCTATTAGAATTCCACTCAGGTTAACGTTCTCTCTTGTCCTGCTTCAGCCTCGCCATCGTATAACTCGGCGGAGCTGCTCCAACGACGAAACCCTCCATCACAGCGGAGCAGTACCCCGGGCTCCATCTCTAGACGCCTAAGATCTTCTTCCCCTCCTCCGACAGCCAAATCAGCCGAAGTATCCTCACCGACCAACCCAATCATGCTGAGATCGACATGGCTTCGCCAAAGAGGTTGTACACTTGTTGCATCACTTTTTTACTCTACATGTTATATATTGTCCACTGAGCACACGTAGTAACGTGAAATACGATTAGTTTCTCCTACTATATGACAAGCAGTGAGGTACCAGGCAACTTAGCTATCAGTGATGGACTCTCTTGAACGCCATCATTATTTATCTCTGCGCGTTTGAGCTGTGCATTTGTAGATGGGCCTGGGAGTTGAGCTAGTAGGGCAGTGGCCTAGGTCCAAAGTAGTAGAAGTAGCACAAAAACATTTTTTGAGTGTAGGCTTTTCCCTGCTCATGCCTGCCTCCTAGAATCGCCAGTGCTTGAAAGGAAAAGTGAAGGAAAAACATAGGAATTGGGAAGTTTCCTATGGTACTACTATTCATGCATTTGGTTCAAAGGAATGGATCAAAGAAAAACTATAGGATTTGTTCCTTTAGTGTCTCCTTGAAAGAACAGCCGTATGAATTTTAATATCCACTTGTCCTCCTTTTCAAATTCCTATTCATGAAGCACAGGACTAAGAGATAGTAGCATAATAGCATTATAACCGTACATTTTCTTGTGGTTTGACTTAATCTCACCATGCTTCCTTGCATCATGTGATCTTCCAATTCTTGTGAACCAAACACCCAGATTGGCAGAAATCCTACATTTTTAAATTCTCTATTTTGCACGTGCATTCCTATCCTATTACTGTGTATTTCCTATCCCTGCGTTGTTAGAATCCTCCAATTCAAACGAGCCCTTACAGAATTACTTCTCTTACAAATAGTTGTCAAAGAAAACCTTGTGTGGTTTGTCCCGCTCATGCTGCGCCATCGTCCACCCCAGCTCAGCTGCTCCAACGATAGAAGGGTTCACCACAGTAGGGATCCGACCTCCAGACTGTCTTTTGCCGCCTCAGGTCTTCTTCCCCACCGCCGGCAGCCACGACAACTACATTACCATCATAAACCGAGCAGATGACCTCGAGGACTACATGGGTCCGCAAGAGAGGTCACACTCTTTCGTGTCTTCTTATGTTATGGATCGCTTAATATTACATGCTACTTTATCGTCATGTTCACCGATTAGACTCTGAGTCAGCTCCAAACTAATGCTCAAACTTGAGTTTTTAAATGGTTGTGATGTATATATCGGGTCCGCAACCAATAGTATCTATCTACTATCTGGTTAATCTCCGGTTTCTACTATGAGTTTCATGTTGGGTGGGAAACAAACAGTAAAGAAGCCATTATCTGTATTTTTTAACTAAAGCCATTATCTGCGTGCTATCATTGGTTTTGGGTCTATCCACAGGTTGCTACCTTCACTCTAGATTTCTGCATGCACTCCTTACATAATCTCACTATATTTTATTTCAATGCATGTCAGTTATAGTACACAATGGAACTGAACATGTAGAGCAAAAGAGACGAGCCTTGCGTGGCAATAAAATTTCATGCAGACGTCGCTCCATGGTGGGCGCAACGGCAGCCCCCCTCCACCCATTTCGGATTGTAATCAAGAGGAAAATAACTATTCTGAGGGGGATTCAGAAGGAGAAGACCACTCCTATTTACCCCCCAAGGTCTTCGCTCTAACTTGGCATGTTGATGTTGGTAATATCATGCATATGGTGCCTTGCATTGCTTACTTTATACATCAAATATGTCATCTGCTTAGTTTAGACATGCTTTGTGTGTGCCATCTATTTAGTTTGTTTATCGTATATGTGAATTATGCAACGCCATCTTGTTTAGCCAGGCATCATATATATGAATTTTGCAATGCCATCTGGCTTAGCCAGTCATCTTATATGTGAATTATATCATGTCATCCTTTTTTCATTATATATTACATTTGTCAACAATGTTAGTACATTCAACTACTCTTCGTGTGCATCAGCCATTTGACACAGTGATGGAAAATTCTGGAGTGAAAACAAGGTCTTCAGAGCAGACTATGCTATCTGACAAAGTGCATATTTCGCTGGTTACGGATAGCTCTTCAGAGGAGGATTCAGAGATAGATGACCAGTCTTATTCCCCCCAGGTGTATGCTCTAACTTGGCAGGGTTATGTTGCTCATATCGTGCGTATGGTGTCTTGGATTGCTATGTCATTTGATTAGTTTAGACATGCTTTGTGTGAATGCCACCTCTTTTGTGTCTAATTACCATATATATGAATTATGTAATGCCATCTTGTTGCAAGACATTATATATGTGAATTATGCAATGCTATCTTGTTGCAAGGCATTATATATGTGAATTATGCAATGCCATGTTGTTTAGCCAATCATCATATATGTGAATTATATCATGATATCCTTTTTGTATTACGTGTTCCATTTGTCGACAATGTTTGTATATTCAACTACTCTTCCTGTGCATCAGCCATTTGAAGCGGTGATGGAAGTATCTGGAGTGAAAACAAGGTATTCAGAGCAGACAATGCTACCTGCTGAAGTAGACATCTTGCTGGTTACAGATAGCTCCTCAGAGGAGGATTCAGATACTGATGACTAGTCCTATTTCCCCCCTGAGGTCTATGCTCAAACTTGGCAGGGTTATATTACTCATGTCATGCATGTTGTCTTGCATTGCTTAGTTTTTACATCATATATGCGATCGCCATCTGCTTACTTGCTTAGTATATAAATCATATATTTGAATTATATCATGCCATCATGTTTACATAGACAACATCTATCTGAATTATGGCATGCCAACCCATTTAATAAAGACATCATATAGTTATATCATCTCATCCTGTTTAGTGCTTACAGACATCATATTTTGAATTATGTCATTCTATCCGTGAATTATATCATGCTATCATGTTTCCATAGGCGGCATGTATGTGAATTATGGCATGCCAACCTATTTAATAAATACATTATATAGTTATATCATGTCATCTTGTTTACATAGTCATCATATTTTGAACTATGTCTTTCCATCCTTTTTAGTTAGCCATCATATATGTGAAATTGTGTCATGCTATCCTGTTTAGTTAGCCATCATATATGTGAAATTGTGTCATGCTATCCTGTTTGGTTAGACAACATAAATGTGAATTATTTCATGCCCTCTTTTATTCCCCACTATCCATTGCACCTGTCTATCATACAATGTCTGTACATTCAATTACTTTTCTTGTTTATCAGCCATTTGAATTGGAGAGGGTGATGGTAGTATCTAAGGGGGTAACAACACGGTCTTCAGAAAAGATAGTGCTACTAGTCGATGCAGATAGAACCACCACTACGGGAATCAGGAACTTTGCCGTTAGCCATGGCGGACGGCAAAGGCACCCATGGCGGACGGCAAAGACCTTTGCCGCCAGCCAGCGGACGGCAACACATCCGGCTGAACAGGCTACGACAAAGGCTTCTTTGCTGTTTGCTGGCTGACGGGAAAGATGCAAAGGTCTTTGCCATCCGCTAGCCAACGGCAAAGAGCCTGGACGGCACACGTGTCAGCTTAGGTCCGTTAAAGGATTAACGGCGTGTTTTGCCGTCCCCCAGCGGACGACAAAGACGTTTGCATATTTGTCGTCTGCCAGCTGACGTCAAATAGCATTGTATATTTGCCGTCCGCCAGCAGATGGCATAGGGTGCCACATGGCAGCACCTGGGGGCTCGCCTATTTGGCAGCTTTGCCGTCCGCTGGCAGACGGCAAAGCATCCAAATAGCCAGCCTACTGCCCCAGGTTGCACAGGTAGCTGACACGTGGCATGTTTGCCGTCTGTTAGCTGATGGCAAAGCTCTTTGCCATCCGCCAGCAGACGGCAAAGAGTCTATATAGCCCCTGTTTTTTCTTGAATTCATTCAATTTGACAGAATTTCACACACACACACACACAGATATATATATATACACACACATATGAAAATACTTTCGACAAGCATACCAACACATATACATACCAAATCATATCCCTGCCATATGGATATGATCATCCAACACATATACATAGCAAATGGTTTCATCCAACACATATACATAGCCAACATATCCAACAACAAGCATACAATGGTTTCATCCATACATATATAGGTAGCAAGTTTGACATTGTTCATCCTACAAAATCAAAACAAGAAGGAAGCATAAAGAGAAGAGTAGACTCCATCAACGCAAGCTTCCTCATCTAAAGCAAATCTGCAAATTGGGAAAGAAGCAAGTTAGAAGAAGAAGAAGAAGAAGAAGAAGAAGAAGAAGAAGAAGAAGAAGAAGAAGAAGAAAAGGAAGAAGAAGAAGAAGATTTTTTCTTCTCTTTATTTTTCTCCTCTCCTCTTTTTTATCTTCTTCTTATTCTAATTAAGGTAGGTAAAAATGCCATTTTATTGGTAAGCTAGGTAAAAATGCTAAGTGTAGGTCATTCTAGAGGTAAGCTAGGTAAATAGGTCATTTTGGAGCTTACTAAGGTTATTATGTCATTTTCGAGGAAAGTAAGGTAAGTCTATATCATTTTGGGGGTAACAAAGATTATCATGACATTTTTTAGGAAAGAAAGCTAAGTATAGCTCATTTTTGTCTAACTTAGGTAGTTATGCCATTTAGGAGGAAAGTAAGCTAAGTACACTAGAGAAGACTTACCCTCATCACAACAAATGCGATGAAGATCACAACTAAGGTAACAATTGATCCAACGGCATAATGATACCAAGCCTCATTATCAATCGCATATTTTCTAATCTTCTTAATCTTCAAGCGCATTGCATCCATCTTCAAGCGCATTGCATTCATCTTCATCTTGTGATCATCGACCACATCGACAACATACAACTCCAATTTCATCTTCTCTTCTTCAATTCTTTTAATTTTATCTTTCAAATACTCATTTTCTTTTTCAACTAAATTTAACTTCTCAACAAGAGGGTCGGTTGCAAATTCCGGTTCACATACCTCCTAGATTAAAATATCTCTATCTCAACTTGATGGCAATATGTCATAAATGCGAAATGCAACAAATAGTTATAAAAGAGGATTTACCACATTTGAATCATAAAGCGGACGAGGATCGACGGGGATGGATATCAAGACCATGGCACTATGTATAAGAAACAATCATACAAAGTAAGAAAAATATACAAGTAACTATATAAATCATACAATCATACAAGTAACTATATAATCAAGTACAACATAAAAAATTTAATACCTAATAATAATCTGGATCGTCGGGTTCAATAAATGCTCTAGGATCAATAAATGCATCATCGTCATCACTATCGCTAATGACATGCTCATCATCATCATTAATAAATGCATCATCATGTGGAAGATCACCTTTACGTAATCGGTCAAGCATTGACAGGTCATCCGCAGCAGTAACCTCTTCTAGTTCAGGCTCTTCTTGTTCCGGCTCAGGGGTGAAGTCGGGTTCACTGTCGCTGCCTACTTCAATGTTCTGGGGTGAAGTAGAGCGGTTCTTGAAACATTTTTTGGAAATACGTGTTTCTTGGAAGAATTCTCCTTCATATGTGTCTGGGTTAATGTGAGGTTCATAATCAACTTCATTGGGGGGAGGTGGTCTAACACGTGGCGGCACTTCATAAACGACATCCGAACCTTTGAGATTAGGATCACTTTGACAGGCCCACGGTAGATAGAAAACTTGGGTTGCCTGTTGAGCCATAATATAAACATCGGGAACATCCAAATGGGTGCTTTGGTTGATTTCCACTAGCCCTATATGTTCATGAGTCCTTCTAGTCTCCTTCGGCTGGAACCAATAACATTTGAAGACTACGACGTTTGGTGGGTTTGCACCATAGAATTGAAGTTCATAAATTGCTTCAACTCTTCCATAATACTCGGTATCTCCTTCGCCGATAGCAGAGACACAACAGTTTGTAGACTTTCGGTCGACCATAGATAGCTCTTTCCCATAGGTACGAAAGCGATACCCGTTGATGTCGTATTTGTCAAATGAACGGACCTTATAGTCAAAACCATTAGCGACTTGTCTCAATTCGGTGCCCATAAGCTCTGAATTAGCCTACAAGTTTAATACGAAGGGATTGTTGCATTAGCCACAAATTAGACGAAGAAATGAAATGGTCTAATGGAAATTACCGTTTGTTTGAACCAAGAGATGAAACCGGGATAGCCGCCTCCATGCTTTGCCAGAAGCTCATACTCTTCGACGGAATCCTTTTGGATCACCGCTCCATACGAGAATTTGGCGACATATCGACTGTATGAAATTTATCCGTGAATAAGAGCAGTTCAAAGGAATCAGAAGTTGCAAAACAATGTACCGAGAACTTACTCGATGTACGGCCGCACTTCTGTTAGGTTGTTGAAGATATACAACGAAATGGTCTGCCATTCTTCGAAATACAAAGTTAAGGAATTAGAAGCACCGGTTGGTGCGAGATCCCCTTTGAATAGGCTGAGGTCGGATCGACCCTTTTTAGGGTCGCCGGCATTGTACCGAGGCTTCGGATTATGCAAATGACGATTTTTGGCTTCGTAGTGTGCTGTCACGAAGTTTGCCGGCTCCTCAGTAATGAATGCCTCGGCCATCGATGCTTCAATTCTACATATATTTTTACATTTTGCTCAAAGCGTCTTCTGCATCCTCTCAGTTGCGTAGCACCAACGATTCTGCACATGCCCCCCCAATCTTGCCTCGGTTGGGAGATGCAAAATCAAGTGCTGCATTGGATTAAAGAAGCCCGGCGGAAAGATCTTCTCTAACTTGCATATCAACTCCGACGCCAACTCTTCCATTTCTTCTACCAGTCAGGCGATAGTTCTTTCGCACAAAGAACACGGAAGAAATAGCTCAGCTCTGCCAGTACTAGCCATTCATCCTCAGGGATGAATCCACGCAACACCACTGGCATTACCGCTCAATCCATATGTTCCAGTCATGACTCTTGAGACCAAATATCTTCAATTTATCAAGACTCGCTCCCCTCTTTAGATTCGCTGCATACCCATCGGGGAACATCGACTGGTGTTGCACCCTCAAGATAATTTCCCTCATAGCTGGCCTTCCAAGATTGAACCATGCCTTTCGGTTTTTTCATGTTTTGTAACGGCCTTTCACATAGCACCTCCAGATCGACTCTAGCCTTAATATTATCCTTTGACTTCCCATCTATGCCGAACAATGTACCAAAAAGTGCCTCGGCGATATTCTTCTCAGTGTGCATCACGTCGATGTTGTGTGGGCAAAGGAGGTCTTTGAAGTAAGGCAGATCCCACAAGCATGTCTTGTGAGTCCAGGCGTGTTTCGAATTATACCCCTTGAAATACCCTGGACGCTCTGGATCTGGCTCGAGAGCGTTTAACTGATCCAGGGTCTCTTGGCCTGTCAACGCAGGTGGTGCAGAGTTTTTGACAACTCTACCTCTGATGAAGTTCTTCTTGTCTTTCCTAAACTTATGGCGAGGATCCAGGAGCTGTCTATGCATGTCGAAGCAAGAAAACTTGCGACCGGCCTGAAGCCAATGAAACTCAAGAGCTCCCTTGCATGTGGGGCACGGGAACCTTCCATGCACACACCAGCCAACGAATAAAGCATACGCCGGCAAGTCATGCGTCGAGTACATGTACCAGACACGTATTATGAAGTTCCGTTTGCTAAAGGCGTCATATGTCTTGAACCCATTATCCCAGGCTTCTTGCAATTCGTCCAGCAGTTGCATGTACACATTCATATTCTTCACCGGATTGTTGGGCCCTGGAATTATCAACGTCAGGAAAATGTTCTTTATTTGCATAATCTATCCAGGGGGGAGATTGAGTGGAAAGACAAATACTGGCCAACAACTGTACTGGGCTGCCGTCAGACCAAACACACTGAACCCATCCGTGCTGATGCCGACTCGAGGATGCCTCGGATCTTCCGCTTTGTCATCATGTAATGCATCGAACCTCTTCCATGCTTCACCGTCTGATGTGTGCACCATCATCAGCTTCACATGTGCATCTAGTTGGGTTCTTTTGCCCGTTTTGTGCCATGTCATCTGTCTTGCCGTCTCTTCGACCATGAAAAGATGTTGAAGTCTTGGTACGATTGGCTTATATCGAAGAACCTTAACGGGGATTTTGGTCCGCGTCTTCTCATCCATACCATTGTCTACCACAACATACCTGGATGACTTGCAAATGGGACAATAGTTCAAGTGCGCATACTGAAGCCTAAATAAGGCATATCCTTTCTCACAAGCATGTATCTTCTCATAGGGCATCTTAAGAGCACGAAGGATTTTGTCTGACTGGTGCAGGTTTGCAGGTAGTACATGGCCTTTGGGTAGAAAACGTCCAAATACTGTCATCATTGTGTCATAGCATTCTCTGCCCAAGTTGAATTGAGTCTTTAGAGCCATTATTTGTGAGATGGCATCCAACTGACAAAGCTTGGTGTGCTCGTGGAGAGGACGTTTTGAAGACTCCAACATTTCATTGAAGGCCTTTGCAGATTCCTCCATCTCATCGTCCGAGTCCCGAGCATCATCAAAGTCTTGCACCATGTCTTGCATCCCGGTACCATGCTTGTCGGTGCGACGACGAAGAACCTCAGCTCTGGCACATTGGGCAGACTCGCCATGAAATGTCCACACCGTATAATCTGGCGTAAAACCCCACTTCTGCAGGTGTTTGCCCATTTCATCCTCTGTCCTCTTGTGCCAATTGTTGCACTCGGCACATGGGCACCATGTTGTCCTCTGGCCATTTTGCAAATGCGGCTCTCAGAAACCCCTTGGTTTTTGTTAACCATTCATTGGTCATGTCTTTCTGACTAGTGTGACCGGTGTACATCCACGCATGATCAGTCATCTTGCCTAGCTAATGGACACATAAGAAATATATATCTATATATATATATCAGCATGTATATATTCATCAGTTAATGGAGTTTGTCACTTTTATTATGTCCATGCAACCTAGACGCTAATAGGTAAAGATAGGTCCTAATCCCACTCGAGTATGTGTAGATTGGGTTCGTTTTCCCATGGTCTGCTCCGGATCCGACGCAAAATTCGGCAGCACCTCCCCGCTGTTCTCCTGATACACATCTCAGCAATAAGCAGAGAGGATGTGTACCCGGAGAACAACAGGGAGGCACTAATGAAATTCTGCATCGGATCCGGAGTAGAGCATATGGGAAAACGAACCCAATCTACACATACTCGGGCTGTCCATGGATAACTTTGGACAATTTGAAAGAATCACGGTTATAAATATGCAAATGGATGCATAGTTATTGATGTAACCCTTTCGAACGGGAGACACATAGTGGTCACGCATACTGATGATTGAAGACACCTACAGCTAGCAAGTTTCATCAGCACGAAGACTTGAACAGAGCAAATCAAGGGGGGGAGGAGATGTCATTTGTGCTAACCCACGAACGCAGGGGCGGAGCTCGTCGAACACTAGACCCTCGCAGCGACGAAAAAACTGCACATTTAAATCAAAATATGAGTTTCATAGCAATATTGTTTTTTCCGTCAACCTAACTAAATATTTACAACAGGACGAGCGGGTTAGGGGTTCCTCGGCGTCGATAGAACCCTAAATATCAAGTATCATCGTGCAAGATACATGAGGCGCTCGGCGTTGAACACTAGATCCACGTCCCACAAGTGACGCCGGCGCCGGGCGTCCCGCAACAATAGTTCTGGTGGCCGATGACGGTCGAACACCTTGGCAAATTTGTCTGGCATCCTCTATGATGAGGATTAAAGCCAAGTATTGAAATTTCAAACAACCAAACCGACTTGAGTCAGTTTGGGTGTTTCAAGTTTCAACACTTAGCTTTCAATCGTCATCTCAGAGGCTGCCAGACAAATTCGCGATTGTGTTCGACCGCCATCGACGCCGAGAACTATTGCTGCGGGACGCAGGACCCCTATGTCACTTGTGGGACGTGGATGTAGTATTCGACACCGACGGCCACATGTATCTCGCACTGACGATACTTGCTATTTAAGGTACCATCGACACTGAGGAACCCCCTAACCCGCTCATCCCCGGGTAAACTAAATTAGCATGCATTCAATAAGAAAAACTACATCATCTCTTGCGTCCGTACATCGTCAAATATTATAACTAATACATCTCGAATAGTATCATACATATAGCATCGCTAATACAGCTAGAACCGTAGCGAACGACGGGTATCGGCGCGGGCGGTGGACACCCAAAGAGAAGGAACCATCACAAGATCATAGCTCCAGTGAGATCCCTGAAGAACTTGCAAGGTATTGTCGAACCTACCCTCCAACGCAACCATGTAGCGACGGACGTGCTCGTCCTCCTCGCTGACACGGTGACGTACCACCTCCGCGGTGTCCGAAAGCCTCGGCACCGTCACTGGCCCAGGCGACCGCCACCAAACAAGGTTCGGGTCAACGACGGGCCGGCTCCTCACCAAGCTGCGCCCCCCGGAAGGTAGAACCTCCCAGTACCAGCCCGGCGGAGCCCAGTCTCGGACATGGCCCCTCTGATCAAGCAGGCCTCCTCCGCTGAGTCGATGACGAGGATGCGGGATAGGCATCGTCGACCTCGATGCGGGAATAAATGCTTGAACTAAAAAAATAACAACAAATTTCACATGTTCAAAATAAACCAGAAACTTAACCTAAACTAAACTAACTAAACTAAACCTAAACTAAACTAACTAAACTAAACCTAAACTAAACCAGAAACTTAACCTAAACTAAATTAAACTAAACTTAAAGTAAATTAACGAAACCTAAACTAACTTATACTAAACCTAATTAAACTAAGTCTAAAAAACAAAGTCTCAGCTTGGAGCGGCCGGGGCGGCGGGGCAGAGCGTCCGGGGCGGCGGGCCGGCGCGGCCTGGCGGGGTGGCCGGGGCGGTGAGGAGGCCCGGGCCGGCGCGGCCGGGCGGCCACGCAGCGCGGACGGGGCCTGGCGGCGAGGCGGGCCGGGGCGGCCCGGCGCGGGCCGGGGCTGCGCGGCGAGGCGTGGCGGCCGGGGCGGGGCGGGGCGGCGGCGCGGGGTTTGGATGAGCGGAGAGGGAGAGAGAGGGGTAAGGCGAGGGCATTTCGTTAGATAGGGCATAGCTCTTTGCCGTCCGCTAGCAGACGGCAAAGCGCCTAGCTAACGGACGTTAGTTTGGCCACTTTCTTTGCCGTCTGCTAGCGGACGGCAAAGTTTCGTCGCCATCAGCTAGCGGACGACAAAGAAAGTGGTCGTTAGCTGCCTCTTGCTAGTGGTCCACCCTGCCTCTTTGCCGTCAGCTAGCTGACTTCAAAGATGGGGCTGACGCAAACACTTTCTTTGCCGTCAGCTGCTTCTTTGCCATCAGTTTTCTTTAAGCTGATGGCAAAGACCCTCTTTGCCATCAGGTAGCTGACGGCAAAGAAACGACTGACGGAAAAGTTCCTGATTCCAGTAGTGCACGGTTGTACTTGCCCAAGAACCAGACCCACTACACATAACCAAGACTCTCGCAGATTGTACCCCTACCCAGTTGGACAGAGAACGAGCTACACCCCTTCTAACCCCAACCCCAGCAGATAGTAACCCAGTTCCAGTTGACACAGCACTGTCTCCACCACAGAGCACCCAAACACGAGCATTTAGTAAGGGAACTGCAGTGCCCAAAGCACGAGGACCACCAATCCGAATCCCAACTCAATGCTTAAAGCAGAAGAAGAATTGTTCTCAGGTCACGTTCTGTAGCTATGGTTCATACTCCTTTGCTCTTGCATCACTGTATTTACTCATACCAACTATTTTCAAATTTGAAGGATGGAATTGAAACTCCAATGGCGCAACAGGTATGTTTTAAACCTGTATCTTTAACTGGTTTGCTGTTGTAACTTGCTCTATGTTGATTTCAGTTTCAATTGAATAAACAGTTATGTTCTCATGTCATGCACATTACAAGTGTTGTTATTGCTATGTAGTTTCCCACACTTATACTGTCTATTCTGCTTTGTCTTGAACAAATATTATTTGAACTGTGTCTCTATCTTGATTTGGCAACAAAAACTAGCATGATATAGACCATACAATGACCATGGTACATAGATATATGTTTGTTTCATGCTGTTATCCTGTCCATTTTACTACTGAACTGATTTACCAAAATGAATTTCATATACAACATGGTAAACCTGTGATGTGTCTGCTTATTTCTCTTTTAGAATGCAGACAAAATATTGAAGAAGAGTACCCCGTTATGCAATGGTAAAGAAAGTAATGCAGATAAGGTTCAAGATAGTGAGACATCCGTGTTGGTCTCCAAGAAAGCTGATAAAAACTATCTTGACGATAGTGAGACAACCCAAAAGTTCTGTCTTGATGTAGTGTTCGAGTTACTGGCCACTACTGCTGTCACAAGCTCTTCGAACTCACTGCCTGAATCAGTTCGTCTTCTTCAGTCTCAACTTCAAGTTGAAAGACGTCGATCAGATGTGCTGCGATAGGAAGCCGAAGGACTGAGGAAGTCCCTGCAGAATTCAGATGCATACTTTCTGGTGCAACAACAAGCGCTGGAGGATTTAAGCGCCAAACAAGAGAAAGTTAATAAGCTTGCTAACCATCTTGCCAGCATTATGGTACCTAGGATATTGTTTCTTGAGCTCTTCTGAAGTGGTTTCAGTTCTGAACTTGTTTTGCTACGGTGTTTACTTGCACTGGTCGCCAACTTTGACAACCAGTGTATGTGATATGCTACTTTGTTCCCTATATTTGCATTGGTGGCGAACTTTGATGCCCAGTGGATGTAATATGTGTAATAGCCATGATAGCCTAGCGCAAGTTGCTTGCATATTTATATCCTTGTTGTCTTCTTTATTTGTTTGCTTATAGTCAGTGCAGTTCTTTTTCCGTGATTTGCTAGTGGCCACAATAACCTATTTTTTAAAAATAGGCCACAATAACCATGGGCTACATATTTACTGTAGTGACCATGGGCCTCCTAAGGGCCGTAGAAACAATGGGCCTTCTACGGGTCATAGAAACAATGGACCTTCTACGGGCCATGGCATCAATGGGCCGTATGATCGATGGGCCAAACATGGGCCAATAACAGACCGCATTATGGGCCGTAAATGGGCTAGAGTTGGAATCATCCATTCATGGGCTGACCATAACGGGCCGTCGTTAATCGGTCGTATTTGGTGACGTTATGAAAATGGCCCAACGGATTAACGGGCCACAAACGGGCTGAATGTAACGACGGGCTGAATTTGGACCACAAGCAGAAAAGGCCAATAACGAGCCGTAAGTAACCGAATGCTGGAAATGAGCCCAAGAATAAATGGGCCCTGAGAAGGCCGAAAGATAACACGGGGTGGAAACGGCCCAATGGAATAATGGGCCGTTAATGGGTATAAAGCGGTACACTATTCATTACGGCCCAGTTTCACCATGAGCCGTTAATGGGCCAAGAGTTACAAAGGGCCTCATATGGGCCGAAAGACGTCATGGGCCATACATGGGCCGGAAGTTACAACGGGCTGGAATCATATTGGACTGCCCAGATGAAGCTACCGGGCTTAATTCCGATAGGATGTAAAGGGCCGTAAGTTAGCGGGCCGTAAATAGGCTATATACGAACATGCCGTTAACAGGCTTTCCGTGGTCCGGCCCGCTACCTTTTGACCAAGTCAAATGGGCCGGCCTTTTCATCGGAATGGGCCTTTGTTGGGCTGTGCCACATGTCGACGTATCATAGGCGTCTCCTGCCCAATGAATGGATGACATGTGTCCCAACGGTGAGCCAACACGTGGTTCCTCCGGCCAATGAGAATTTTACACGTGGAAAATCTCCATTGGTGCGGACTATTAACGAGTTATCGGATCCAAGCGACACATCTTCTTGAGATTGACGAAGTCATGACAGATGCCTTCATTATCAACAAGAACGTCTCCTCCCATTGAACGCACATCGTTGGAAGACCTAAAATAAATTTAGCAAAATGCGAGCACTGGTGCCAAATCTAGGACTGGAATCCTGGTGGGCCAAGGATACCACTGTCCTCCTAACCACATCCACGGGTTGGTTCGCAATTTTTACGAATTAGTTGAACGCCTCTAGGTGTAGCATTATTCAATTAGATGAACAATTTTCACAAGCCATCTGAAAACTTCCATTGAATATTGTCTCTTGCTAAACACAATTCTTGCAAAATCCTGAACCTATTTTTTACTGAAATTTGGGGATTCAGATAGAAGATTTTGTTTTGTAAGGGTATTCAGATTTGTTTTTTGAGCAACAAGGGCATTCAGATAGAAGATACCGTTATTATACACACGTCAATAAAAAACATGGGCTCGTCTGGTGGACCGGTCCATTAGCATCTCCCAGTAAGAAAAAACAGCCTGGGCACTTATCGCCGTGGATGCAAAGATGGCCCAATAAATGGCCCAAGTGGCCGATATAGGTGTACCTCAAAACCCTAGGCTTCCATATATAACTTGACTCTCCACAATTCCCTGTCTCCGCCGCCGCAGCTTTCGTCTCCCGGATTTCGCCGCCGCAGCCGCTCACCGCCCACGCCTCCTACCCGTCGACGAGATGGTAAGCTTCTTCTATTCTTCGCCCCTCCTTTCATACAAACACCCAAAACATGTTTCCTTTGCTGATTGTCCGCGTAGATCTGCGGTATACTGTAGAAATTGTTCCTTTCAGAGGATCCCTGGTTACGTATTCTTGCTGGATTTGTTCCGGCGAGATCCTAGTGTGTGCTTGATGCTAAATCGCAAGGTCCTAGCCGTGTCAAGTCAAGCACCGTCGAATCCTCTTGGTCCATTTGCGTTATATCCTTCGGTTGCCCGCCAATCATCTGTTCTTTCGTTCGATTCGAACTTGCGGGTACCCGATACTGTAACAAGCCTTGTTCATAATATGACATGGATTTGTTGTAGTTCGGATCAAAAGCTAAGGCTAGAAAGTCCCAGAGTGAGATGAGGACGCTTTAGTGGAATGTTATTAGTTGCATTGTCTCGAAAATGAATGTATTTAGTTGTCATTATTATTTCTCTGATGATTTGATACGCGATACTTTACTCATCAAACCTGCCGTGCTGTTTAGTACTTTTGAGTTGCCCAACAACCCAGGTTATATCACGTTGATTAGTTTTAGTAGGC
The DNA here is from genome assembly GCF_002575655.3 of Aegilops tauschii subsp. strangulata. Lineage (NCBI taxonomy): Eukaryota > Viridiplantae > Streptophyta > Magnoliopsida > Poales > Poaceae > Aegilops > Aegilops tauschii. Next base: position 442,385,892 of record NC_053041.3, on the reverse strand, counting down.
AGTTGTCTAATTTTTTGCTTTTGCCATTTCTTCTCAGACGAAGCGCACCAAGAAGGCTGGTATTGTCGGCAAATATGGTATGAAATTATGAAGCTTTGCCAATTCTCTTATTTATCCATTTTTGGTACTTCTTGAAACTAACCTGCACAATTATAGGTACCCGTTATGGTGCCAGTTTGCGTAAGCAGATCAAGAAGATGGAGGTGTCTCAGCACTCCAAGTACTTCTGTGAGTTCTGTGGGAAGGTATATCTTCTGTCACCCTGCTTGTGTATCATTTCATATCAGTTGTGGCCCAAATTCTGATGCTTGTTGATGTTCATCATGATATGTTATCATTGCTTAAAGTTTTCTCCTATGGCAGCATTATTTTGCTGTGTCCATCTTGAACTTAAGTTCATATCTTGAGCTAGGCTATACCTATATATAATATCTTATATGCTTTTTGGTAGTATCATTTTGCAAGGCTATGTGAATGATACATTTATTTATTTATGTTCTAGTTTGTATAGTTCCATCATAGAAACAAAAGGGACATTGATCTCGTTTGGACATCTCACCATATACTGTATGTTCCCAACTGTAGAGTAGTTTGATCACAGCAATCTGTGCTGTAACTGTTTGTTACTCCATTTGCCTCCATTTCAGTATATTTAACCAGTTCTTCAATTTTTGTTATATCCTAAAAGTCCTTTGTCTTGATTCTCCCTTTACTGTATACTCTTACCAGTTTGCTGTGAAGAGGAAAGCAGTTGGAATTTGGGGATGCAAGGACTGTGGGAAGGTGAAGGCTGGCGGTGCTTACACTATGAAGTATGTTCTCATCATCTGCTTCTCATTTTTTCCAAATTACCCATTGGTTTGCCCATATTATGTTGCTGATCTTGCAATATGTGTTTGCAGCACTGCCAGTGCGGTCACTGTCAGGAGCACTATCCGTCGTTTGAGGGAGCAGACTGAAGCATAAGTTGCTACTAGTGTTTTGTCCTAGTGAATCATCTGGGATTTCGCAGTTTAGACGATACTTTGGATTCAGTTCCATTGGCTGTTTAGTCAAGGATTATCTTTGTACTTGGTGCGATGATGTTCTGTTATGTTATTCTCCCACCCTTTTGTTGCCTGATTCCACTCTGATTTACTGTGGATTCTATTTGCCTTCTGCTATCCGTGCTATCTTGACGATTAGCTATTGAAGTCAGCTCAAATATTTGCACAAGCGAGATGTGACCCACCTTAGGGCGTCCATATGGTTGGTTGTTTTCTTTTTCATAATGAACTGCACGCTTCCGAAAACTGGGTTTTGCCACACCTACTCTATTGAACGGTAGTAATTCAGTTAAGTGCTTACTAGGTTGGCTCGTTTTTTGTTACCCTATTGAATGGCGATGAGGATTCAGACATGGATGATGTAGTCTCTGAGGACGAGTGCCCAACACCGGTTTGTTGGCTCGTGATTGGCCATATTCATACTTAGAAGGAATATGGCGATTTTTTGTTCTACAAGAACAGGAGGAACGCGTGGGATCTTGCGCAGTGTTTAGAATTGAGATTGAGAGAGACAGAGACAATCGAATGGAATAAATCAGTGTATACTTTATTGATGATGTTATCACATATATATACAGTTTGAGGGGATGCCACTAGAGAGGTGTCTGTACAGAGAGACGCCTATCCAGCGAACCAGGGATTAATCCCTTAATTAATCCTAACACTCCTCCTAATCACTGCTTTATTTCTTGAAAGGCTCCTTAAAAAACCCTGTGCGAAAAATGTGAGGAGTATAGTCTTTGATATATTGCCAAAACTCCTTCAAACCCGGTGGGAAAAATAAGGAGAAAGTGATGCAACATATAATGGTTATTGTCTATTTTAACTTAATACGAGAAAACTCATAGAGTTTAGAGGACAATAAATATGTCGTATATACTTTCTTAAAAACCCCGGTGGGAAAAACAGAAAATATGACATATGGTCTTGTGTTGATATTACCTCACTAAAAACCTTTATGAGAACCTATAAAGTAAACTCATAAAGGGAAAAAGAGTATAATATGATGCTTTTAACAGGAATAATTCAGGAAGATACCCCCCCTGATTCTTGCATATTCCGAAGTCGTCATATACCAATTCCATGAACACATTTCTGGAACATAGAAGTTGGTAGAGACCTGGTGAACAAATCAGTCGCATGATTTGACTTGCAAGATATGCAATATAGTGATATTGCTTATTACGTAACATGTTTGCATCCGGGCAACACAAGAAACATTATCATTGAGATAATGGTTGGTGGATGTAGCCACGAGGTCTGTTTCGAAGACTTCATGAGAGGGCTACCACACCTAGTAGGAACACTAAGCTTGTCTACGATCTGACATTGTGGGGATCTGATCGATGTATCCAATGATATCGGTGTTCACATTTCTGTGAAACTGAAAAACCAGGACAAGATGTTTGATGCCTTGGAGATATCGAAAGATATTCTTGAGTACCAACCAATTGTGTTTGGTGGAACCAATGGCATTATGGAACATTGAGTCCCAATATCTCATTTCCGTCACCTCTTGGTCTAAATAGATCTTTCTCTACGTCTAGAGAATGAACTACCATGGGAGTTATGGATGGATAAGATTTGTCCACAATGAATTTCTCCAATATATTATGGATATAGACAACATGGTATACCATAATGTATGAATGAAGGTGCTCAATTTGTAATAACGAGCGACATTTTGGTTTACCCAAATCCTTCATTTTAAATTCCGTCATTTAGATGATTACATGTGTCCTTATTGCAGACACACAAACATGGATAATCATCATTGTATGAGTAATCCTTGTGTATAAGGAACTCACTAAGTCGGTTGTACCATATATACCGATAACAATAAGTCGTATGGTGACTTACTGATTTTTACACAATGTATGTTGCATTTTGCATTTCATTTAGAAGTGAGATTCCATCAGGAATCAATCATATATGTCTGAATCTAGTGATCCACATGTATATGTAATCACTACATCTATCAACTGCACAGATAGATGATTTTGTACTGCCAATGATACAAGTTATCGGAATGAGATTCCACCTCTGGAGAATAGTTGGGTATCTGCGTGAACCCTTGTGCTACAATACTTGCTCTTTGTTTCACCACCTCGTTGTTCTCATTTTTGTTTCCAGAAGGAAACTAGTATAGGTATTGCTTATGAATACCTTCCCATTATTGAGCAAGATCATTTCTACCTAGATTATACCCTTTGCTTGAGTTCAGTCTGAGTGTTGTTCACACTTTGCCATGGCCATGGTCTTTAGATATGAATCATTCGAAAGGTTTTGCAATCTAGTTGAGAAATGTATGTTGACAATTGTAGACTTTTGGTTATATGTTTCTCCAAAACCTATATATCAATATAGAGTTGATGGAAATATCGTTATCCATGGTGACTGCTCGCGATTTCCCAATGCGGCTGAGTCGGGTATTCCGATGACCCGGTCATTGTGTGCATTATGACCTGGGTTGGTGGAGGTTTCCCATCCACTGGGTGTATACTACCCATTAGGTGTCTGCCAATGTGAAGTTGACTTGCATTTACTGATTCACAGGCCTTGATATCCTTGCTTGCGAGAAGCTGAATCCTGATGTACTTCTGCCATACATCTCCCCCTGTTGCTTTGAACGGGGAGTGGAGTGGATTTTGTTGGTACCTACACTCTTTCAGGCGTACTTTTGCAGGATTGTAGGATTGTGTGACACCTTTATAGTCAGTAAATGAATCTGGCAGATTATTTGCAATATGCTGCAAATCTTCTGAACGCATGGTTCAGCTCTTTGAGTACGTGGATATGAGGCAGAAATATGTTGAACATTCCACTAATTTCCTAGCATTCTTTATGGTACTTGAATTCTCCCCCTAATGCCTGGAAATATTCCTCATTGAATCAACATACTGGCCTTGAATAACTCCCCACGTGAGGGGCTTGAGGTATTGACGGTAATACAATTATTCCTCACATAGATCCCAACTATATATTGAGGGGCCAATGATGTATGTCGGGGTGGTGATATCGGTGTGTAACCGAATTACCGTAGATAGGAAATACTTGGTAGATTTCCACGTATCAAAGACAGAGGGGAATAATATTATGCAGTTTGGTCATGAGCGTGTAAAACTACATGACTCCAACGTAAAGTTGGTAATTTGCAATTCTAGAGTAAAGATAATGCAATGAGCTTAACTTCTTTGAATAAAGGATTCTACCAAACCATTTTGAGTCTAGACATTAGGACAAATTGCTAAACTTCAATCTGAGGGCCATAGAGAAAGGCACTCAAGGAGAATTCTGCAATGCTATCCATACAATTTTCTTGAAATCGATGTCAGGATAATGAGCCAATGGTTTTGTGTGAATAAAGCACACACTTAAGACCATCATGTAGATATGTCTTTTAGAACCACGGAATACCTGAATAGTCTAGTCAATGGATGGGAAGGGCCACTTACCTCAACTTGATGCATTTAAGGAGTCTGAGTGGTTCAGCTTAGACTTTAAGGTGTGCGAGCCTTAAAATTAGCTTCCTTGTGTCACTTGTAGTGCACATAAAATCCAAATGTTGTTAGAATTTAGCATCATAATAATCATAAATTATTGGAATTGCTGATAGTTTCGGTTTCAACCCAATGTCTCGATGACCAAGGCGAGTATGCCAAGTTTATCATATACAAGACATTCTGGAAAACTATCTTGGATGCAACATGTGGTATGGGCTTTGTAGTATGTGTAGTGCAATCTAGATGATACATAGAGAATGTGCTTGCCGTATTCATTGCATATGGTAAAGAGAAGTTATTTCTCTTTGTTATCATCATAAGTTTCGCTATGGAAACTATTTTGACGGATACCTCCATAGTTTAGTAGGGTACGAGTTAAACGTGGGAAGCAATAAAGCATCCCGATGTTACTCGAGTACCCAGAGGGATAGTAATTATGACTCGAGTTGAGCCAAAAAATACCTCATCGCGTCTAGGAATTTTAAAATATCTCCTTTCTCTCAATGAGTGGAAACATTGGACTTCCCTGAGTATAGAGTTTGTGGTGCATATGTCCACAAGGCACATATCATTTTTCATCGGATTGACTCCCGTAGAAATCTATATATAAACATGAAGATTCTCAATATAAAAATCACTGTCATATATATAGAATACATACAAATGTATTTGTACCAAAGTGCTGATACAATACATTGTGATATACAATATATGATGACGACAATACTTATGTTGTTGTCACAACATAGTAAATGGACATTAATTATATTGACCACTTAGGAGATTGAAAGACTATTCATAGTCTCCAAACATGTCGGTTGAGGCATATCAACCATCACATTCTCCGTGCCCATAGGGTCCCGTCACAGCTGGTGATGTCGGATTGAAGGTTGAAGTAAGATTCAAACCTTTGCCCTTGAGGTTCATTGTATCCCAGGAATTGCTGATACAGAATAACCAGATGCTGAGATATGAATCTAATGCCTTATGATATATAAGACACAATTTTTCTGTTAGTGCTGTGATCCTGACCAGAGGTGAATCCAGGATTGCACACATTATCCCACGAGACACAAGAGCAATCAAGATGTCCATGGCCCAGATAGGGTGGTGGTGGCCATTGAGGGCGAATGCCTCAAACTCTATAGCCATATGTTACCTCTATGGATAAACCAGAGATAATTAATTTACAGCCAGTAAATTAAAGACCATCATGATTAGTGTTGTAATGAACTTAGCAAAATCAAAGGAAATTTCAACAAGTTGGCTTGAAACCTTAGTGTGAATCTCAAATTGTTAAGTATGGCATGTTGTAGATAATCTCCAAAAGAAATTTTGGAGTAGATCTAGCCATATTAGCGGAGTATAAGATACTCACACTTCGAATGCCTTATGTCATAACTTAATTAAAATGCATGGGAGAGCACATTGGCAATCATAATGTCAAAATGACAAAATGTAGGCGTAAATAGTAGGTGTAGATAAATCTACACTCTACCTCATGATCCCAAAACATCAATTTGAGGAAATCACCTTGAATTTTGCATCTGTATTTGCAAGAAATTGAAAATCTCAATTGCAAATAGACGTATTATTCTCGACATGTGTTTAACATGGAAATAGATACATCATAGAAATATTCCAGAATACCTCGTACTCAACGGAAAAACAGTACTGCAGAGGTACTGAATTTATCTTTGCAAGAGATTAAAAATCTCTATTGCGAATGGACGTAATTAATCTCAACACGTGATAAACGTGGAAATGTTTTACATCAACTTAAGATCTGGAATACATCCCGGTACTCAACAGAAAATACTACTAATGTAGTGAATAATAATGATGTTGCAAACTTGATGCTCAAGTGAAAAACTTGAATTGTATAGACCTCAAATTAAAATGAGATGATCTTGTATCAAGTTGTAAGATAATTCAGCGAGGTGAATTAATAATTTGCGAGAGAAAACTGATCTCAATCGCAATAAGATTGTTTTGCAAGAAAATAATAATTCTCAATCGCAAATCTATATTATTGTGCGAGAAAACTTAATCTCAATCGCAGAACAATGTCATTGTACCGGTAAACAACATGTTATAGGTCAAGCAAATAACAGCCACATATTTCTGGAATTTCAAAACTCTACAGAAAATGGGCTAATAGCAGATCTATACATGTCTTAAACGTCACAAATGCTAATGAATAGCAAATGATGTAAGACACAAGTTTTGGCCTATTCCGAAAATAGGTAAAGCCACTAGGGCTATATCGCAAAACTCGTGAAGAGATAAGGGATAGGAACTCTGAACGTCCCCAATGATTTCCACCGAGACGCAGCCCAGCTTCTCCATGCCGCCGTGGCCATGTGCTGCTGCCGCCGCATAGGGGGGGGGGTGGCTGCACCGTGCACTGTCGGCAGTTGGTCCAGGCCGCGACACCACCCGTCGGGAGATAGTGGTCGAGGGCATCGCCTCGCCGTTGTCATGGTCTGCGACTTCGCCGAGGTTGCCGCCTGCGCGTGCAGGTTGCGGTCCTCGGGCACTCTGCGCCGGAGGACGTCGGCATGCCGCGCATCGGAAATCGAGGCCGAGCAGAGCGTCGAGGGGGCGCCAACGCACCGCGTGCTGAGGAGCGCCGAGCGGTTGACGGCGAGCGTCACCGCGCCACACGTCGGGGCTGCCGTTGCCCTGCGCGTCTCCACGTGATGGAGGCAGGGAGTCGGGGTCAAGCGCCTGAGGGCCCGCCACCGTTTCCGACGCCAGAGGCCAAGCCGGTGGTGCCGGTGTTCCAGTCCATCATGGGGCCGAGGCCAGACGAAGCCGATGCCGTCCTCATTGACGTTCTTGATGGCCTGATGGCGACAAGCGCCACCACCAAGTCCAGAGACGATGGTAATTAAGTGAGGAATTTTACCTTTCCTTGATTCGTTCTCGAATTTTTTCGGATCGATGAACGCCAATGCCCCTGTTCTTCGTTCTCTTGTTCATTCCCTGTAGGGTATCGCTCTCAAAGAGGCAGTTAGAAATCGAGAGATTTCTGTCGTGACCGTGCACGGGGCGAGGCTGCCGCTTGGAAGCGCTTGCGCCGGGCTGATGGCCGCCGCGGTAGCGGGCGCCACCACGCCAAACCGAGGGCTGCGGTAGTTGAACTCGCGAGCGAGCGAGGTCGTAGCCAGGCGCCGATAGAATTGCTCCGCCGGGAGCGTGCTGATAACGTGTTTAGAATTGAGATTGAGAGAGACAGAGACAATCGAATGGAATAAATCAGTGTATACTTTATTGATGATGTGATCACATATATATACAGTTTGAGGGGATGCCACTAGAGACTGTACAGAGAGACGCCTGTCCAGCGAACCGACGCGACAGTTGCCAAAGCAACTGCTGCGGTTAGATAAAGCAGGGATTAATCCCTTAATTAATCCTAACATGCAGGATGTCAAGTTTAGATCCCTCGGTGATAATATGTGTACTATGCAACTTACATGTCTTGGGGACTGGGTTAAAGTAATGGAAGGAGGGCCGTGGCCCTTCCGCGGTAATCCAGTGCCCACGGCTCCGTATGATGGTTTCTCAAAGCCATCGACGATTGATGTGCATAGTTTCAAAATTTGGGTCCAAATTCATGATTTACCGGATGGATTTGAGCCGCTGGGTCAAAGCCCTATCTGCCAATGTTGGAGAGTTCTATTCCATGGATAATCAAGGTAGAGATTTTACAGGAAACTACTACAGAGTTAGGGCGGTGCTTGATGTGAGAAAAAAAACTAAAGAATCATGTGTCCATTGTTAGGGAGAAGAAGAGCCAGATTTTCAAGATCAAATATGAACGACTTCCTGACTGGTGCGTAGTTTGTGGCATGATTGGGCACTTGCATACAGAGCATGGCAAAAACCCGACGTCAGCCTTGATCTTCATGGAATTACGTGCTTATTGGGGAGCTGGAGGAGGGAATCGAGGTGCTGCACGTGTTGATGAGAACCGTCGTCCTAATGCAAAGAGTCTCAAGAGGATGGCATTGCTATGGAGACAGAGGCAAAGAAGAACGACGAAATGGAAACTGAGGTTGATACAGATCCGAACAGAAAGAGGGTTGGAGAGGATTAACCAGGGACTGTGGCTCTTGGGACGCAACTGTTGCTACCAAGTATCGGAACTGCTATACCCACTAGCCCCCACCGAAACATGATCCAAAGAGAATCAGGATGACTCAGACTAGAAACGACTCAAAAAATTCGTCATCATTGGCGGGTTCCTTCAAGGAACGCCGTTGGGACAAATGAATCTAATCAGTTGGAATGACTTGGGGACCCCAGGACAGTTCGCGAGATAACGACTATCACCCGATCGCATTCCCCCATGTTTGTCTTTCTTGGCGAGACTAGACAAAAAGCTTCAAAGATTAAAAAAGTGCGAAACTCGTCTAGGTCTGAAGGGTTTTGAGGGCTTTGATAGTAATGGGTATGAGTGGTGGGCTTGCCTTTTATTGGCATGAGAGTTGTTCAGTTGAGTCCTAGATAAGGAAGATCATTATATTGCTGCCTTGATCTGTACTAGTGATGATTCAGAGCAGTGGAGACTGACGTTGATCTACGGTGAGCTGCAGGTGGAGAACCGACATCTTGTGTGGACAAAACTTCAGAATTTGAAGTATGTTAGTGACCGACCTGGCTTGTCGTAGGAGATTTTAACGAGGCGTTGTGGGACTTTGAGCACTTTTCAGCTACACCAAGACCGGAAGCTCAAATGGTTGCATTCCGTGATACTTTGGAAATTTGTGAGCTAACTGGTCTTGGTTTCAATGGCTTGCCCTTTACATATGATAACAGAAGGGCTGCTGGATGTAAGTTCGTTTGTACAAAGCTACAACCACAAATTCATGGAGGAATATTTTTCCCTTTTATTCGGTACAACATGTGACTTCACCTTGTTCTGATCATGTTGCACTTGTGGTAAAGGGCGAACCTAAAAATACTCATGAAGCACCCAAAGCTCGGCGATATGAAGTACTCTGGGAAAGAGATGGTTCATTGCCGGATGTGATTAAACAAGCATGGGAAGCTGTGGGGTCGGTAGCCAGACTTGATCAATTACAGGCGGCTCTGTCCAAGACCATGGGTACCCTAAATGCTTGGAGTAATAAATAATTTGGTAATGTATCCAGAGAGCTAGCAAAATCTCGTTCTCAGCTTGATGAACTCATTAATATGAATGCGGATATGCAGGATCTTCGTAGGGTCATTGACGAAATGAATGAGCTGCTGTATCAGGAAGAAATGATGTGGATGCAGAGATCATGAATAATAATGGTTCAAAGAGAGTGATCAAAATACATTTTTTTTCAAAGCAAGGCTGTGTGGAGAGAGGAAGAATAGAATCCGTTCTTTCACTGATAGCATTGGGGGTTTTCACTATGAGTTTGGGGAGATGGCCGCTTTGACGAATGCGTATTTCCAAGATATTTTTTTGCCGACCCATCGCTTGATGCCTCCCTGGTTCTTGATCTCTTGGAACCTAGGGTGTCTAAGGCAAAGAATGAGCGGCTGTGTGCTACCTTTAGTGACAAGGAGATCACGGATGCTCTATTTCAGATAGGTCTGTTGAAGGCCCCAGGGCCGGATGGGTTCCCAGCTAGATTTTTTCAGCGGAACTGGAGCACTCTTCGGGAAAGTGTGATTATTTCTGTCAAGAGTTTTTTAGGACTGGAATCATGCCGGAAGGTGTTGAGGATATATACCTTAGAGTCACCCGCCAGGAGGGGCCGGGTTACTCATATGGTCATTGCCAGAAGCCCGGCGCCAAGCTTGAAGACGGTGGGCCAAAGATGGGCTTAAGACACGGATATGGCTTAAGGCCCGTAGTTACAATCATTATCATGGTGGAACTTGTAGTGTAAGGCAAGAATAGTTGAGAGTCCGAGCCGGACACTCTTATGAGCCGGCCGGGACTCTGAGAGCGGCTGGGCGTCAGCCTCCCTATATAAAGGGACAACTCGGCAGCGGTTTAGGGATAAGCAAGATCTTATCGAGAGCCAGGCATAGCTGTTTAGCCCCCTGGTCATCGAACCCTAATCAATACCACCTCAAACTGGACGTAGGCTTTTACCTTCACCGTAAGGGGCCGAACCAGTATAAACCCTCGTGTTCCTTGTCCCACTTAACCCCTTCAAGCTTCCTAGTTGCGATGGCTCCACGACTAAGTCCTAGTTCGAGGACATCTGCCGTGACAATTCCACGACAGTTGGCGCCCACCGTGGGGCCGGCGCATGGTGGATTTGAGTTCTTGAAGGGCAGCTTTGAAGGGCTCAAGGGATACGCTGTGGGCCGGATGACCAAGAGTCGTCGCGGCAAGCTCTACATCGACGATGCAAACTGGGGCCCCGACGCCGGCTCAATTGAGTACGGGTACCGGGTCCCCTTCGGCGGAATTCATGTTTTCATTGGCAGGATTGGTGAGCCGGGCCTTGAGCCGGATCTCTGCGCCGATCTCATCGAGACGGCTCAGCATGCACGACCCGCCCGGGCCCGGCCTGCCTTAAGGCATGCTTTTGTGGGATGTATCCATGGAGGGCCCTCTGATCGATCTGGATCTGGTGATGAGGCGGCCGCCGGCTCTGACGGCGAGTCATCCACCGATGAGTCAAACTCGTTGTATCAACTTCAAGATGGCAGGCTCATGGGTTGTTCCGATGGTGACAGTATTCCGGACCCGTTTGAGCCGCCAGGTCAGGTTGGAGTCTTTATGGCCGGTGCACAGCCTGTTCAGAACCCTGCTGCTGGAGCGGGAAACCCGGTGCCCTCGCCGGCTCAGGTGCTAATGGATCTCACGGACAAGATGACGGCCCTGTTAACCGCCACGGTTGACCCGGCGGATCAAGCTCAACATGATGCGGAGGTGGCGCAGTTAAAATTGGATCTGGTGAAAGCTAAGGAGGATCTGGCAGCGGAAGGGATCAGGATGGCTGCGGAAAGGGCGGCTCTCGACGCCCAAACCCAGTTGATTCAAGCACAGTCCTTCCGGCTCACGATGGATCAGAACGCGTCCAATGAAGTCATGAGAAGGAGGCATCAAAAGGCCCAATCTCGACTCCCTCCGGTTTACGATCCACGCAACCTCTTCAACACGCCAGGTGCAGGGTCTAGTAACCCGCCAGGGGTCATAGTGCCCGGGTCTGGGACCCCTATTCAGCCAATAGTGATGGGGCCTCCCCAGGTGCCCCCTGCCCCGCCTCAGTACGTGCCAATACCCCCGGGTCATTATAATAACCCACTGGAGAACATGGTTGCCGCGGCAGCACGGCTGGTGGCTCTCCCAGTTGACGGCGACTCTCCGACGGCTATTGAAACCCGCCGGGTCAGGGAACTCCTTCAGACAGCACTGGCGCAGCAAGAGGCGTACTCCTACAGCCGGGACAGGATCCACTCGACCCCTCGCCCAGGCCGGAGCCCGAGTTACAGCAGACACATGGTCTCAGCGACCGGCTCAAGTAACGTCCGACGCCATGACCCGCCCCCCTGGCCATGGCCCGGCTCATAATGGAGCCTTTCACGCAGCAGACCAGGACAGAGCGCGGCAAGAGGCGGAGCAGGTGCCTCAGTTGACGGCTTACCAAACCCCCCCGGCTTATCCGACGACTTCCGTCGACGCGGGTATCCCTACCAGGACTGGGGGTGTCCCTTGTTTGGTGCCAGCTATCCGCAATGAACGTCTACCCAAGGACTTCAAAGGCCCTAGGAAGGTGCCTAATTACACAACTGACTTACAACCCGCAGCCTGGATCGAGAGTTACGAGATAGCCATGGAACTGCTGGAGGTCAGTGAGGCGGCAATGGCCAAGTACTTCACCATGATGTTAGATGGGACTGCCCGCACTTGGTTGAAAGGGCTACCACCGAATTCCATTGGGTCTTGGGCTGAGCTGAAGGCCCGGTTCATCCAAAACTTCAAGGATACCTGTAGGCAGTCTATGTCAATTGTGGATTTGACTAACTGCAAGCAGCAGGAGGGTGAGTCTACGACACATTGGGTTCGCCGGGTTAAGGAGATCATACATTCGTCAGATAAGATGGATGCCGGCTCAGCAGTCTTAATGTTGGAGCAGAATTGTTGTTTTGTGCCCCTGAAGATGAAACTCGGGTGGCCTAAGCGCGACTGCAATCATATGGGTACACTGATGGCGGCTCTTGTCAAGTACGCCGATTCTGATGGTACCAAGGACCCCGCTTCAGATGATGAAAGGACAGGGAAGGGAAAGAAGAACGGCAATGGCAAGGGTCCTCAGCATAACCCGGGGAACCAAGGAGGAGGGTGCAAGGCCGATGGCAGCCTAGAGTTTGTAGCCAACGCCAGCTCACAAGGTAATAACCAGCGACGCAAGGGGAGGCCCCCTCCCCGAGGCGGCGGGTCAGGCCCGACGCTGGAGCAGCTGTTAAATGAGCCTTGCCCAAGGCATGGTTCTAGAGAGAAGCCAGCGACTCATCTATGGAAGGATTGTGCAATCATGAAGGCCTTTAAGAATTACAATGGCCCGGGCGGCGGCTCAGGCGCCGACGGTTTTCATGGCCCGGGCGGCGGCTCAAATTCTAATCCTCAGAATGGTCAAGGGGGCTTTAATCAGCAGTCTGGCCAGGGTCATCAACAGCAGCAGGGGGGTTATCAGATCAATCCAAAGTAGCTTAGCGGTGGACAGTACCATGTATTTACCACCAGTCTGTGTAAGCGAGATCAGAAGCTTCATAAGAGGGTTGTGAATGCTGTGATAGCCGGCGGTTCCACGCTACTTGAGGTGGTCTGAGCAGCCTATAGTATGGAGTAGAGAGGATCACCCTCCCCGGGTGGACAATCCGGGTCACTTGGCCTTAGTGGTGGCTCCTCAGGTGGGAGGATATAAGTTCACTAAGGTGCTCATGGATGGAGGCAACAGCATCAACATCCTCTATTATGAGACTTTTCGCCGTATGGGGTTGGTTGATAAGAACCTCAGCCAGTCAAACACTATCTTCCATGGTGTGGTACCTGGTAAGTCGGCTTATCCAGTCGGCAAGATCGAGTTGGAAGTGGCCTTTGGAGATGAGAACAACTACAGGGTGGAAAAATTGACCTTCGAGGTGGTCAAGATAAGAAGTCCGTACCATGCTATATTTGGGCGGCCGGCTTACGCCAAGTTCATGGCACGGCCGTGTTACGTGTATTTACAGCTCAAGATGCTGGGTCATAATGGGACCATTACGGTTCATGGAAGCCGGAAGGTGGCGCTGGAGTGTGAGGAAGGCGATGCAGCTTATGCAGAATCTGTTTGCGCAACAGAGGAGTTGAAATTTTACAAAGACAATGTTGACCCAACTGATATGACCTCTCTGAAAAAGTCGACTACGGAGCATGAGCCGGCAATGAAATTTAAGTCGGCCAATGAGACTAAACTTGTTGATTTCGTTCCAGGAGATTCATCTCAGCAATTTAGCATCAGTGCCAATCTGGATCCAAAATAGGAAAGCGCGCTCATCGAGTTCATCCGTGAGAATAGAGACATCTTCGCATGGAAACCTTCTGACATCCCAGGTGTACCTAGAGAACTCGCTGAGCACACTCTCAATGTTGATCCGAAATTTAAGCCGGTCAGGCAGTTCCTTCGGCGGTTCAATGAGGAGAGGAGGAAAGCTATTGGTGAAGAGGTGGCCCGGCTCTTGGCAGCCGGGTTTATTGTTGAAGTCTTTCACCCAGAGTGGTTAGCTAACCCGGTGCTCGTGCTCAAGAAGGACGGCACTTGGCAGATGTGTGTGGACTACACGGACTTAAACAAGGCGTGTCCGGCTGATCCTTTTGCCCTTCCCCGTATTGATCAAATCATTGATGCTACGGCCGGTTGTGCGCACTTAAGTTTCCTGGACGCTTATTCCGGATATCATCAGATTAAAATGGCAGTTAAGGACCAGGAGAAGACGGCGTTCATCACTCCCTTTGGAGCCTTCTGCTATGTGTCCATGCCCTTTGGACTCAAGTGTGCACAGGCGACTTATCAGCGTTGCGTGCAGAACTGTCTTCATAAACAGATTGGGCGCAATGTTCATGCTTATGTGGACGATATTGTGGTTAAATCTATAAAAGAGGAAACCCTGATAGATGATTTGAGAGAAACCTTTGATAATCTTCGGGTTTACAAGATGATGCTTAACCCGGCCAAGTGTGTTTTTGGTGTTCCTGTAGGCAAACTCTTGGGTTTCTTGGTTTCTGACAGAGGCATTGAAGCTAACCCGGAGAAGATCAAGGCCATCACCTCCCTGGCTAAGCCGGCGTGTATAAATGATGTTCAGCGCTTGGCAGGTCGCATCGCTGCTTTAAGCCGGTTTATAAGCCGTTTGGGTGAGAAGGCCATGCCATTATATCAGTTGATGAAGAAAACTGATAACTTCGTCTGGAATGATGCAGCTAATACTGCTTTTGAGGATTTGAAGAAGCAGCTGGCAGAGCCCCCCGTCCTTGCTGCTCCGGTTGATAAGGAGCCCTTATTACTGTATGTGGCGGCGAACGCACGAGCCGTCAGTGTGGCTATGGTGGTGGAGCGCAAGGAGGAGGGTAAGGAGCATCCGGTTCAGCGGCCGGTTTATTATGTCAGCGAAGTGCTCATTGAGTCCAAGCAGCGGTATCCGCATTGGCAGAAGCTTGTTTATGGTGTGTTCATGGCGAGCCGGAAACTTAAGCATTATTTTCAGGGTCATCCCATCACTGTGGTCAGTTCTGCCCCTCTTGGTGATATCATTCAAAACAGAGAGGCCACAGGGAGAGTGGCTAAGTGGGCCATAGAGCTCGGACCCCATGGTCTGAAATACGTGCCACGCACTACTGTTAAATCTCAGGCCTTGGTGGATTTCATCAATGACTGGACAGAGTCACAAGTGCCCGAGCAGAAGCCGGATAACACATATTGGACTATTCACTTTGATGGGTCCAGGCAGTTGGAGGGCTCGGGGGCTGGAGTCGTGTTGGCTTCCCCTAAAGGTGACAAGTTCCATTATGTGCTACAATTGCTGTTTCCTTGCACTAACAACGCGGCTGAGTACGAGGCCTTGCTCCATGGTCTTCGGATGGCTAAAGAGATGAGCTTGAGCCGGGTAAGGTGCTTCGGCGATTCATACTTGGTGGCTCAACAAGTATCCGGCAAGTGGGACTCTAAGGACCCTCTCATGGCGGCTTATCGTCGCGAGGTTGATGCCATTGCTGGGCACTTTCAGGGCTACCAAGTAGAGCACATTGATCGCAGGAAGAACGAGGCGGCTGATGCCCTAAGCCGGCTGGGCTCTCAGCGAAAGCCGGTGCCGCCTAATACTTTCTTGGATGTCCTATATAACCCTTCTGTTAAGTTACCTACAGAGGAAGACTTGGCTGTCCCTGACCCGGAGGCACGACTGGTGGCGGCTCTCCACATCATCCCGGGCTGGACAGCACCTTATCTGGCTTACATGACCCGGGGAGAGTTGCCTGAGGATGAAACTTTGGCCAGACAAATAACCCGGCGGGCTAAGTCAATGATTGTTATCAATGGTGAGTTGCATCACCGCAGTGTTACGTGAGCGTTTCAGCGTTGTGTTTCCCCTGAGGAAGGTCAAGAGATCTTGCATGAGATCCATGAAGGGGATTGTGGCCATCACGCCGGCTCAAAGTCTCTTGTGACCAAGGCTTTTCGTCATGGTTTTTATTGGTTGACGGCTCATGCTGATGCAGAGGACTTGGTCAGTAAGTGTGATGGTTGCCAAAGGTTCTCGCGACGGGCTCATGTACCGGCTCAAGAGCTGAGGATGATCCCAATTACTTGGCCCTTTGCGGTCTGGGGGCTTGATATGGTTGGGCCTTTCAAAAGGTCCAAGGATAAGAAGACCCACCTTTTGGTGGCAGTTGACAAGTTTACCAAGTGGGTTGAAGCGGAGCCAGTTAGCAAGTGTGATGCAGCCACGGCGGTTCAGTTTATGAAAAAGGTGATCTTTCGCTTTGGTTTTCCACACAGCATTATAACTGACAATGGCACCAATTTATCCAAAGGCGCCATTGAGGAGTTTTGTCAACGAGAGCATATCCGACTTGATGTTTCCTCGGTGGCTCATCCTCAATCCAATGGTCAGGCAGAGAGAGCTAATCAGGAGATTCTGAAGGGCATCAAGCCCCGGCTTTTGGTCCCTTTGCAACGGATGCCAGGTTGTTGGGTGGAGGAGTTGCCCTCTGTGCTATGGAGCATCAACACTACTCCTAACAGGTCTACAGGCTTTACGCCTTTCTTCATGGTTTATGGAGCAGAAGCAGTCCTCCCCAGTGACATCCGTCATGACTCGCCTCGAGTGGCGGCTTATGTTGAGGCGGACAATGAACAGGCGCGCCAAGATGCTCTTGACTTGTTGGACGAACAGCGTGATGTGGCCACAGCTCGTTCAGCGATTTATCAACAAGACCTGCGCCGTTATCATAGTCGACGGGTTAAATCCCGGGTCTTCCAGGAAGGCGATCTGGTGCTCCGGCTCATCCAAGATCAAACAGATGCACACAAGTTATCCCCGCCTTGGGAAGGGCCCTTTGTGGTCAGCAAGAATTTGCACAACGGGTCATATTACCTCATTGACATTCGGGAGCACAAAGATTCACGTAAGTTGGAGGAAGAAACCCGTCGGCCGTGGAACATAGCTCAGCTTCGGCCTTACTACACTTGAGCCACCGGCTCTCAAGATGTACATATTTCTCTAAGCCATGTATATATTGTAATAAGCAATAAAGCAGGACCTCTGTCCTTTTTTCTCCTCCAAATGTGCACGTGTTGTTTTCATTGCAATATTACATGATAACTTGAAGGAGGATCCGGCTTATGATCGTATTCGAATCTAGCCGTAGGCAATAAGGTCACTTGGGGGCTTCCTGTTCAAACATAGGTCGTATTCGAACCAAAGAGAACATAGCTGTCGATACCCATTTGATTGGCAAAGTGCCGAGCTCATTGGGGAGTTTTCTTTGATCATATTTGAATCTTAGTTTAACCCCTTTGGGAACCGACATGGATCGTATTCGAATCAGCGTCGTTAAACAATTCTTAAAGTCACTTGGGGGCTTCCTGTTCAAACATGGGTCGTATTCGAACCAAAGAGAACATAGCTGTCGGTACCCTCTTGATTGGCATCGCCACACCCACGGGGGGCTATATGATCGCATTCGAATCCTAGCATAACCCCTTTGGGCCGGGTCTCTGGTCGTATTCGAACTGGAAGCCCCTAAGTTCTTCTGCTCTACAACAAGTTTCTTCTGAATATTTCAAAGTGTATACGGCCGGGTCTCACTTTGCCGGCTTAACGTTGATTTACAGTGTTAACTATTAAGACAGGTAAATCGGAATTAAGGTACCAACCTTATTACCCGGGTTCTCTAAACCGGAAGTATGCTTGCAGACCGCTAAGTGTGTTATCGCGGCTGTATTGAGGACATAATTGAGGGATAGTCTTTTTTGAGTCATATTCCGGGTTATATATCTCAAGCTTATGATTCTCAGTGCGGTAAGCCGCCTAGAGACTTGTGTTTTGTCCTTTATGCAGGATGATTAAAGGCAACTATTCTTGAGCTTAAGGACAATGAATGATCAATTATGACCCGGAGACATATAAGGAAGCAACTTTCATAAGGATTCAGCATTCAATACATGCGCGATGGCACGGCATAGTTAAAGTGTTGAACCTATTCTATTACAAGACTCATCGAGTCCAAAAGGGTGGAGCATTGTTTTATAAGCCGCCTGCCGAGTTAAGATGCCTGCTGGGTTGATGTCTCCGGCTCATCCCTCTCTTCTCCTCCGGCTGTTCCCAAGACCTGGAAAGTTGATGACTTCCAGTCGATGTCGCTCAGAGCTTCGAACTGAGCTTCCTCGTCAATTAACTCCGCCGGGTCAATCTTCGGGGCGAAGGTGTGCTGACGAGCCGGCGGGATTAAGCTGAGGGCTTCATAGCGCGGGGTCGGGATCCTCTGATTTTCCGTGTTGTAACCCGGCTGGTACTTGGTCAGGTCTGTGTCGTTTCCAATGAGAGTGGCCACCGGGCGCACGACCTTCACGCAGGCGGCGAAGTCCCTTTGGTCGAAGGCTGTGCCATCTTCCTTCAGACTTGGATAGCCGAGGGCGATGTCTGCCGGGTCTAACTCGGGCAGGAAAGCCTTGGCCCGACTCAGCACGGCGATCGCTCCGGCTCTTGCAGAGGCCCATCGCAGCTCTTGGATACGTTGAGGCAGAACGGCGAGCCGGCGAAGAACCTCCGCCAGGTGAGTCGGCACCTCGTTGGATAGGGCCACCACAGCCAAGGCACGCTGTGACCCGGTGTAGAGTTGCTCCACCAGGGTGTACACGGCCTTTAGCTTGGTTACCACACTCTGGTTGAGGTTGGCACTTCTGGGACCTGTTTCACAGAACAGGATAAGCCACGGACAAGGGTGAGTTATGAGGCATCAAAATTTTAAACTGGATGAAAGCCGGCGGATGACTTACCGAAGATTGCAGCAACCATCTGAGACACTTGGCGCTTTAAGCCGGAGAGTTCGGCCGTCTTCTCTGACAGGGCCTTCTCCGCCTGTTCGGCCTGGTTCACCAGCGCGGCCTTCTCTTCGGCCCATGCTTTCCGTTCAGCATCAAATTCGGTCTTCAGCTTTTCTTGAGCGGCGATGCTGGACACAAATTTGGCATTTGCCTTCCGGGTCTCCATTTCTTGCATCTTCAGCCGGTTCTTGAGATCAGAGATGTCAGCCTCAAACTTCTTGCCGGCAGCCTGCATAAATTTCTGGGTTGTGGCATGAACGGTTACTATGCAAATTTAAAGTCCCAAGCGTTTTCCAAGCAAAGACACTTGGCACTTGGGGGCTAATGCATATTGAACGTTTCTATCTACAAACTGCCGGTTTAATTGAGTAAGCCGGAACCTAAGTCTACAACATATTCAATCATAAGTCGTCGACTTGGGGGCTAGCATGGTAAAGGTAACTATGCAGTAAGTAAGAGGACAGAAGAATAGTACCTCAGATTTCTGCTGGATCTGGTTCACCATGGCAATCTCTGCGTCCCGGCTCTTGTGCACTTGGCTGACGAAGCCGTAGACGACCTCTCCAATGGTCAGATTGGCGTAGTCGGTGAGGTACAGGTTAACCCGGCGGGACTCTAGCAGCTCCCCTTTGGCGGAGCACTTGGCCAGTGCAGTAGGTCTCCCCGGCTCAACAAACTCCGTCCGGGTGATTACCACGTCCGGGTCATCTGCTGGTTGAGCCGAGCTGGAGGCCTCCGGGTTAGCAGAAGCTTCTGCAGTTGCCTTGGCGGTTGGAGCGGTGGCTTCGGGAGCGGAGGCAGCTGGCGGTTCTTGACCTGCTACCTCCGGCTCAGGCAACTCCGGCTCTTCGACCGGCTTGGTCTTCTTCGCCCTCTTGGTAAGCTTGGCCTGGGCACTGAAAAGACAGAGAGGATAAGCACAATAGTGTAAGTAAAAATAAAGTACAACATGAGGTGATTATCATTACCCGGGCGCGGTCTTGAAAGCCGGCAGGCTTGACTGCATAGAGTCGCCAGAAGAGGGGGAGGTTTCCTGATAATTTGAGTCAGAAGAGTTGAGCGGTTGACGTATAACACCTGCCAAAGGATGAAAAGGGTACAATTTTGAGATCACCTCGGTCCGGCGTTTCCTCGATGCGTCAGGTAACCCGGAGGAGAGGTCGGTGTTTTTGTCGGTCCGGGTGTGCCGCCGACTTTCATGAACCTGTCGCTTCAAAATAAATTGAGGATCTTGATAAGCTAAAGGATTGGAAAAGCTTACTTTCCGGGTTACCCTTCGGACTTTCAGCCTTGGCAAGGGCTCCGAGTCGGAGGAAAGTGACATTACCTCTTCAACCACCGGGTTACTGGCTCCGGTGTCATCCTGTTGATGAACAAGTGTTGGTAAGGCGGACAGAAATAAACAATAAACATAACAAAGAGCTTATAGGTTCAGGGGTTACCTCTGACTCGGAGCTGTCGCTTAGTTGCATCAGCTCCGAAGCAGTCGGCCTACTTCCCTTCTTGCGGGGAGCGGCTTTCTTGGCGGCTTTCTTCGCCTTTCTGGCCTTCTTGGCCGCCTCATGGTCATATTTGCCCGCCAGAACTTGTCATCAGCCTGAAAAATACAATGACGATTTCTTAAAAAGATTCAGATGAAAATTATATACAGAAGAAGATAAGATGTTTAGATCAGCGGCTTACCGCTGGGGCTGGGTTGGTCTTGCAGAAGGGGGCTAACCCGGTCCTCCCGCAGTCTGCCAGGCTCTCGTTTAAGAGAGCCTTAGTCATCTCCTCTGCAACATCTTCAGGAAGATCGTTGCGGCTGTGCCTCTGGGGGTCATCCTTTCGGCCCGTGTACTCGCACATTAAGCCGGGGCGGCGGCTCAATGGGATCACCCGCCAGGAGATCCAGACCCGGACCAGATCGATTCCATTAAGACCATTGCCCAAGAGAGCTTTGATCTTGTTGATGGTGGGGAGCAGAGGTTGGCGTTCCGCCTGAGTCAACTTGTCAGACAACGGGTGAGTCGGCTCCAGACGTGAAGGGCAAAAGACGGGCAGCGGGCTCTCGTCAGCCGGTGACGTGTCTTGGCAATAGAACCAAGTCATATTCCAGTCCTTTGGGTGACTCGGCGGCTCGGCATAAGGAAAAAGACAGTCTCTCCGTCTCTGGATGGAGATGCAGCCTAGCTCCAAACTTGGCCCGTTGGCGCACTCGTTCTGGCGGTTCAAGTAAAAAAGCTCTCTGAAGAGCAGCAGGCTGGGCTCCTCTCCAAGATAGACCTCGCAGAACACTTGGAAGTTGCAGATGTTGGACACTGAGTTGGGTCCTATATCTTGTGGCCGCAGGTCAAAGAAGTTCAGCACATCTCTAAAAAACTTTGAGCCGGGCGGTGCGAAGCCCCGGCTCATGTGATCCACAAAAATACCACCTCCCCGTCCCTTGGCTATGGTCTCTCCTCTGACGGGTCAGGGGCACGGTAGGACATGACATCCTTCTTGGGCAGGTAGCCTGACTAGACAAAATCTGCTAGCGTCTCGTTGGTGACATTGGACCTCATCCAATTGCAAGTGATGGAGGCTTTAGGAGCTTTGGGAGGCATGGTGAAAGTCGGCAGCCTATGATGAAAGGAAACGTCCGGTTTAAGTATAAGCCGGAGGAAAGTTGTAGTTCAGTGTTAAGTGGCGGCTTACGGAGGGGACTAATGGCATATATCTAAGTGCGCCAGGCTATTTAAGCCGCCTGAAGTATGGAGAGTAATTCGATTGTCTACGGCCCTATCACAGATAAGCCGGAAAATTTTATGGCGCATGATCTCCTTTGAGTCGGAAGATTCTACGGCGCGTGGTTTCTTTAAACCGGAAATGTAACCCGCCATGACTCCATGAGTGCAGTTTTTTACTAAGTGTGGTGAAAACAGGTTTCACACATTGCGGTAAATATTTTGGATCAAAATGGTCGGGCAAAAGAAAGGTTTCTAGACCTAAAAACAGACGCAGGGGAGTTCTTGAGCTTGAACGAGGCCTCTGTGCAGTGAAAAGAGACCTACTGGCATTTGAAATGAGTACTAAACAGCCGCCGCATTAGTTCTATACTATACTAAGATCAAAAATAGGCAGTAAAAATGAAAACTACTAAGGGGTCGTGGGCGACGGCGAAGAACACGAAGAACACGGACGAACCCTACGGTAGATCTACAGGGCAAGCAGGACTTACAGAGACATGTGAGTCGCGGAGGTCGTCGCGTTTCTCTGGTCAAATCAGGGTGATGCAGCGGCCTGAGTTGGTGACGGCGAGAAGACCCGCGACGGCGGCAGCAGAGCTCGAGCAGGGGAGCAGTGGCGCGAGGAAGATGACGAAGAAGAGAGGAGTGGCTGAAGGCCCGTCGGGCCGGCCTATTTATAAGGGCAAGTTCATAAGTGGGCGCGAGAATCGAGGAGACCATGGCGTGGTTATCTCCCCATGAAACGCCTCGATCTTCGGGATGGCAGTAAAGATAAGATCCATTGCGGATCTGGTGGAGTAAAAAATGGGCTTAATGGAAGATGACGTCACGGCGGATTACCCGGAGTCCAGAGAATGACGTCACGCCGGGTTATGGCCTTCACACAAATGGTAAGCCGGAGATTTTTCTGTCGAAAGAATTGAAGATTGACATGAGCCGGCTCAAATCAATCTGGGGCCTAATGTTGAGGATATAGACCTTAGAGTCACCCGCCAGGAGGGGCCGAGTTACTCATATGGTCACTGCCAGAAGCCCGGCGCCAAGCTTGAAGACGGTGGGCCAAAGATGGGCTTAAGACCCGGATATGGCTTGAGGCCCGTAGTTACAATCATTATCATGGTAGAACTTGTAGTGTAAGGCAAGAATAGTTGAGAGTCCGAGCCGGACACTCTTATGAGCCGGCCGGGACTCTGAGAGCTGCTGGGCATCAGCCTCCCTATATAAAGGGATGACCCGGCAGCGGTTTAGGGAGGAGAAAGATCTCATCGAGAGCCAGGCATAGCTGTTTAGCCCCCTGGTCATCGAAACCCTAATCAATACCACCTCAAACTGGACGTAGGCTTTTACATTCACCGTAAGGGGCCGAACCAGTATAAACCCTCGTGTTCCTTGTCCCACTTAACCCCTTCAAGCTTCCTAGTTGCGATGGCTCCACGACTAAGTCCTAGTTCGAGGACATCTGCCGTGACAATTCCACGGCAGAAGGGGTAAATTCTACTTCCATCGTTCTTATTCCTAAAATTACTAATCCTGTAAGTTTGACTGATTATCACCTACTAGCTTCCTTATATAATGTCATATATAAGGTTATCTGTAAATGCTTGGTCAATCGGTTGAGGCCATTATTGGATGACATTATCTCTCTAGGCAGAGTGCTTTTATTCCTGGAAGGTTGATCACAGATAATGCTCTTGTTTCTTTCCAATGCATTCATCATATCAAACAAGAGAAGGACCCAACAAAGAGTTTTTGTGCCTATAA
Organism: Aegilops tauschii subsp. strangulata; assembly: GCF_002575655.3. NCBI lineage: Eukaryota > Viridiplantae > Streptophyta > Magnoliopsida > Poales > Poaceae > Aegilops > Aegilops tauschii. Next base: position 442,362,328 of record NC_053041.3, on the reverse strand, counting down.
GCTTGATTTGTCCAAGGCTTGTGACATGGTAGATTGGGTGTTCAGGTGATGCAAAAGCTGGGTTTCTCTCAATGTTGGGTGGACTGGATAATGTCTTGTGTCACATCGATGAGGTATTCTGTCAAATCAAATGGAACTCTCTTGGACTCATTTGCACCGTCGCGTGGTCTACGACAAGGGGACCCTTCTATCTTCCTTTTTGTTTATTTTCATGGCTAATGGATTATCTGCAATTCTCAAACATGGTGTGGTTGCAGGAGATATCACTCCTATTAAAATATGCAGAAGAGTGTCGGGTATTTCACATATTTTGTTCGCAGATGGCACTATGCTATTTTTTTGAAGCCACACGTGCTCAGGCTAAGAAGGTTAAGTATGCCTTGGACTTATATAGCAATTTAACTGGGCAAAGTTTGAGTTTTAGTAAGTGTTCCATCTTGTTTGGTAGATCTTGTCTAGTTGCAGCACATGAGGATGTTCGCGAGGTGCTGAAAGTTACTAGTACTATTTTTTAGGAGAAGTATTTGGTTCTTCTGACTCCAGATGGTTGTATGTCAAAGGGACGCTTCTAAAATTTACAGATGAGCTTTACAAAGCGCCTTATACACTGGGGAGGTGGACACCTCGCTCAGCCTGGTAGAGAGACGCTCATCAAATCTATAGCGCAAGCACCACCCACTTACATTACGAGCGTGTTCAAACTACCCTTCTCGGTTTGTGATGAGCTCACTAGGATGGCGAGGAGCTTTTATTGGGGCTCATCTAAAGGAAAATGGAAAGTTCATTAGCGTGCTTGGGCTGATGTGATGCAACCAAAGAATAGATGTGGTACCTTTCCAGTAAAGCATTACTAGCACGGCAGGCTTGGCGGTTGATCATTAGGCCAGAGTGTTTATGCACACAAGTACTTAAGACCAGGTACTACCCTCAAGGAAAGCTTGGGGACATAGTCTTTTCAGGTAATGCTTCGTCATTGTGGCAAGTAATCAGCTACGGGTTGGAACTTCTGAAAAAGGGACTGTTATGGAGAGTTGGGGATGTCAGAAGTATTCAATTCTGGCGCGAGAATTGGATTCCCCAGCCATACTTTTGTAAGCCCATAACACTTCTGTGACGATGCCGTATCAGATTCAAGTCGGAGCTGCTTAATGATAATGCGGCATGGAACTTTGGGCTGCTACATGAATATTTCTTGCCTGCTCATGTGTCCGAGATTGTTAAAATTTGTGCCTCACCACGTTTGGAAGATGACATCCTGGGTTGTGGTCCCGGGAAGTAGGGACCGTGCAGTGTGAAGTGTGCCTATCAATTTGCTTTTGATGATGCTCACAGGAGCACTGCTACCGGTTCAAGCACTAGGATAGAAGGAGCACGCTCTTGCTGCAAGTTAATTTGGCTGACTAATGTTCAACCTACAGTCCGCAACTTTGCATGGAGGGCAACTACAAATTCTTTACCGAGTTGGCAAAAGAAATATAGGAGGGTGATACGTCTCCAACGTATCTATAATTTTTTTATTGTTCCATGCTATTATATTATCTGTTTTTGATGTTTTATATGCATTAATATGCTATTTTATATTATTTCTGGGACTAACTATTAACCTAGAGCCCAATGCCAGTTTCTATTTTTTCCTTGTTTTTGAGCCTCGCAGAAAAGGAATACCAAACGGAATAAAACTTGACGATGATTTTTCTTGGACAAGAAGACACCCAGGGGACTTGGAGTCCAAGTCAGAAGAGCCACGAGGCAGCGGCAAGGGTGGAGGGCGCGCCCTAGGGAGGGGGGCGCCCCCTACATTGTGGGCCCCTCGGGACTCCCCTGACCTAGATCTTTCTCCTATATATTTTCACATATATTCCAGAACCACTAGAGGCATCCACGAAAACACTTTTCCACTGCCGCAACCTTATGTTCCCGTGAGATCCCATCTTGGGCCCTTTTTCGGCACCATGCCGGAGGGGGAATCGATCACGGAGGGCTTCTACATCAACTCTATTGCCCTTCTGATGAAGCGTGAGTAGTTTACCTCAGACCTACGGGTCCATAGCTAGTAGTTAGATGGTTTCTTCTCTCTCTTTGATTCTCAATACCACGTTCTCCTCGATGTTCTTGGAGATCTATCCGATGTAATCTTCTTTTGCGGTGTGTTTGTCAAGATCCGATGAATTGTGGATTTATGATCAGCTTATCTATGAATATTATTTAAATCTTCTCTGAATTCTTTTATGCATGATTTAATATCTTTTTATTTCTCTTCGAATTATCGGTTTGGTTTGGCCAACTAGATTGGTTTTTCTTGCAATGGGAGAGGTGCTTAGCTTTGGGTTCAATCTTGCGTGATTTCACCCAGTGAGAAAGTAGGGGTAGCGAGACACGTATTGCATTATTGTCGTCAAGGATAAAAAGATGGGAAAACTTTGTTTTTGCCACTCTAGTTTTTGCCAACTTTGCTTATGCCACTCTAGAGTTTAACATTTCACTTTTGCCACTCTTAGCTTTTGACAATATATCACTTTTGCCATTCCGTGGCAAAATCAAAATTTTCAGAGTGGCAATTATGGTACATTGTCAAAAGCTAAGAGTGGCAAAAGTGAAATGAAAAATTATCATTTTTGCCATGGAATGGCATTTGTGATGTATTGTCAAGAGCCAAGAGTAAAGATGGGGTTTTCATCATATTTCTTGAGTTAATTCCTCTACATCATGTCATCTTACTTAAGGCGTTACTCCGTTGTTTATGAACTTAATACTCTAGATGCATGCTGGATAGCGGTCGATGTGTGGAGTAATAGTAGTAGATGGAGGTAGGAGTCGTTTTACTTGACATAGACGTGATGCCTATATGCATAATAATTGCCTTGGATATCGTCATAACTTTGCGCTTTTCTATCAATTGCACAATAGTAATTTTTTCACCCACCATATTATTTGCCTTCATGAGAGAAGCCTCAAGTGAAACCTAAGGCCCCCGGGTCTATTTTTCATCATATTACTTTCCGATCTACTATTTTGCAATCTTTTATTTTCAGATCTATATACCAAAAAAAACCAAAAATATTTTGACTTTTATCTATCTCTATCAGATCTCACCTTTGCAAGTGACCGCGAAGGGATTGACAACCCCTTTATCGCGTTGGGTGCAAGTGTTTGATTGTTTGTGCAGGTATTGGTGATTTACTATTTTGCGCGTTCTTCTCCTACTGGATTGGTACCTTGTTTCTTAACTGAGGGAAATTCTTACCTCTACTGTGTCGCGTCACCCTTTCCTCTTCAAGGAAAAAAGCAACGCAAGCTCAAGAAGTAGCAGGGAAAATTTCTGGCGCCGTTGCCGGGGAGATCTATGCCAAGTCAAGACTAGTCTCTCATCGACTTTCCAATCTCTAGCTTCGTTGTAGGAAGGATCTACGTCGAGCATACCAATTACCCGTAATAAAACTCTCATCTCTTGCATTACATTATTCGCCATTTGCCTCTCGTTTTCCTCTTCCCCCACTTCTAAAACGATTTTCAAAAAGATTTGCCTTTTTATTCACCCTTCTTCCGTTCATCTTTTTCGTTTGCTTTTTGTTTGCTCGTGTGTTAGCCTTTCTCTATGGCTCAACCCGAGAACTTTGATCCTTACTATAGGAAGTTGGAAGAAATTGAAAATAATACTAGGAGCTTCATGTCCTTACAATTTGAGCATAATAGCTTCTTTAGAAACAAGCTCAAGGAGCAGAAAGCTTTTATGGAGTATATGAATAAAGAGCTCGATGATATGTCTAAGGAATTATATGGTCTTAATTCCCAATTTGCTCATCTTGAAAATTTAGTTGGCTAAATTTTTGATAAACAAACCACTTTGGTAAATAAGGTGGCCACTAAGCCGGAGTTTTGTGAAAATAATGATGAAGATCTCAAAGTTATTGATGTGACTCCTATTGAGTCTTTGTTTTCTAAAATAAATCTTGATAAAGATGAGACTGGAGATGAGTCAACTTTAATTAGAAGGTGTCCCAATGATTCGGAGTTTTATAGATGTTGATGCAAAAATTGATAAAAGTGGGATTGGAGAGGTCAAAACTTTAAGTAGCAATGAACCCACTCTTTTGGATTTCAAGGACATTAATTATGATAATTGTTCTTTGATAGATTGTATTTCCTTGTTGCAATCCATGTTGAATTCTCCTCATGCTTATAATAAAAACAAAGATTTTACTAAACATATCATTGATACTTTGATGAAAACTTTTGAGGGAAAGCTTGAATTGAAAGTTTCTGTCCCTATAAAACTTTATGATGAGTGGGAACCTACTATTAAGATTAATATTAAAGATTATGAGTGACATTCTTTGTGTCATTTGGGTGCTAGTGTTTCCACAATTCCAAAAACTTTCTGTGATGTGTTAGGTTTCCACGAATTGGATGATTGTTCTTTAAATTTGCATCTCGCGGATTCCACTATTAAGAAATCTATGGGAAGGATTAATGATGTTCTTATTGTTGCAAATAGGAATTATGTGAAGGAAATATGCCCTAGAGGCAATGATAAAGTTATTATTTATTTCCTCATATCATGATAAATGTTTATTATTCATGCTAGAATTGTATTAACCGGAAACATAATACATGTGTGAATACATAGACAAACATAGTGTCACTAGTATGCCTCTACTTGACTAGCTCGTTGATCAAAGATGGTTGAGTTTCCTAACCATAGACATGAGTTGTCATTTGATTAACGGGATCACATCATTAGGAGAATGATCTGATTGGCTTGACCCATTCCGTTAGCTTAGCACTTGATCGTTTAGTTTACTGCTATTGCTTTCTTCATGACTTATACATGTTCCTATGACTATGAGATTATACAACTCCCGAATACCGGAGGAACACTTTGTGTGCTACCAAACATCACAACGTAACTGGGTGATTATAAAGGTGCTCTATAGGTGTCTCTGATGGTGTTCGTGGAGTTGGCATAGATCAAGAATAGGATTTGTCACTCCGATTGTCGGAGAGGTATCTCTGGGCCCTCTCGGTAATGCACATCACTATAAGCCTTGCAAGCAATGTGACTAATGAGTTAGTCGCGGGATGATGCATTACGGAACGAGTAAAGAGACTTGCTAGTAACGAGATTGAGCTAGGTATTGAGATACCGACGATCGAATCTTGAGCAAGTAACATACCGATGACAAAGGGAACAACGTATGTTGTTATGCGGTTTGACCGATAAAGATCTTCGTAGAATACGTAGGAACCAATATGAGCATCTAGGTTCCGCTATTGGTTATTGACCGGAGACGTGTCTCGGTCATGTCTACATAGTTCTCGAACCCGTAGGGTCCGCACGCTTAAAGTTCTGTGACGATCAGTATTATGAGTTTATATGTTTTGATGTACCAAAGATAGTTTGGAGTCCCGGATATGATCATGGACATGACGAGGAGTCTCGAAATGGTCGAGACATAAAGATTGATATATTGGAAGCCTACATTTGGACATCGGAAGAGTTCTGGGTGAAATCGGGATTTTACCGGAGTGCTGGAGGGGTTACCGGAACCCCCCGGGGGTTAATGGTCCTTGTTGGGCCCTAGTGGAGAGAGAGGGGCCGGCCAGGGCAGGCCGCGCCCCCTTCCCCTCTGGTCCGAATTGGACTAGGCAGGGGGGGGGGGCGGCGCCTCCCTTTCCTTCTCCTTCTCCCCTTCCTTTCCCCCTCCTAGTAGGAGTAGGAAAGAGGGGAGTCCTACTCCTACTAGGAGGAGGAATCCTCCTCCTGGCGCGCCCTACAGGGCCGGCCGGCCTCCCCCTTTGCTCCTTTATATACGGGGGCAGGGGGCACCCTAGAACACACAAGTTGATCATTGATCCCTCCCAGCCGTGTGCGGTGCCCCCCTCCACCATAATCCACCCCGGTCATATCGTAGCGGTGCTTAGGCGAAGACCTGCGTCGGTAGCTTCATCAACATCATCACCACGCCATCGTGCCGACGAAACTCTCCCTCGAGCTCTACTGGATCATGAGTTCGCGGGACGTCACTGAGCTGAACGTGTGCTGAACACGGAGGTGCCGTACGTTCGGTACCGAGGATCGGTCGATCGTGAAGACGTACAACTAAATCAACTGCGTTGTCATAACGCTTCCGCTTAACGGTCTACGAGGGTACGTGGACGACACTCTCCCCTCTCGTTGCTATGCATCACCATGATCTTGCGTGTGCGCAGGAAAATTTTGAAATTACTACGTTCCCCAACAGTGGCATCCGAGCCAGGTTATTGCGTAGATGTTATATGCACGAGTAGAATACAAGTGAGTTGTGGGTGATACAAGTCATACTGCTTACCAGCATGTCATACTTTGGTTCGACGGTATTGTTGGATGAAGCGGCTCGGACCGACATTACGCGTACGCTTACGCGAGACTGGTTCTACCAACGTGCTTTGCACACAGGTGGCTGGCGGGTGTCAGTTTCTCCAACTGTAGTTGAACCGAGTGTGACTACGCCTGGTCCTTGAGAAGGTTAAAACAACACTAACTTGACGAACTATCGTTGTGGTTTTGATGCGTAGGCAAGAACGGTTCTTGCTCAGCCCGTAGCAGCCACGTAAAACTTGCAACAACAAAGTAGAGGACGTCTAACTTGTTTTTGCAGGGCATGTTGTGATGTGATATGGTCAAGACATGATGCTATATTTATTGTATGAGATGATCATGTTTTGTAACAGAGTTAGCGACCACTGGCAGGAGCCATATGGTTGTCGCTTTATTGTATGAAATGCAATCGCCTTGTAATTGCTTTACTTTATCACTAAGCGGTAGCGATAGTTGTAGAAGCAATAGTTGGCGAGACGACAACGATGCTACGATGGAGATCAAGGTGTCGCACCGGTGACGATGGTGATCATGACGGTGCTTTGGAGATGGAGATCAAAGGCACAAGATGATGATGGCCATATCATATCACTTATATTGATTGCATGTGATGTTTATCCTTTATGCATCTTATTCTGCTTTGTTTGACGGTAGCATTATAAGATGATCTCTCACTAAATTTCAAGGTAAAAAGTGTTCTCCCTGAGTATGCACCGTTGCCAAAGTTCGTCGTGCCGAGACACCACATGATGATCGGGTGTGATAAGCTCAACGTTCATCTACAACGGGTGTAAGACATTTTTGCACACATATAATACTCGGGTTAAACTTGACGAGCCTAGCATATGCAGATATGGCCTCGGAACACTGAGACCGAAAGGTCGAGCGTGAATCATATAGTAGATATGATCAACATAGTGATGTTCACCATTGAAAACTACTCCATCTCACGTGATGATCGGTTATGGTTTAGTTGATATGGATCACGTGATCACTTAGATGATTAGAAGGATATCTATCTAAGTGGGAGTTCTTAAGTAATATGATTAATCGAACTTAAATTTATCATGAACTTAGTACCTGATAGTATTTTGCTTGTCTATGTTGTTGTAGATAGATGGCCCGTGCTGTTGTTCCGTTGAATTTTAATGCGTTCCTTGAGAAAGCAAAGTTGAAAGATGATGGTAGCAATTACACGGACTGGGTCCGTAACTTGAGGATTATCCTCATTGCTGCATAGAAGAATTACGTCCTGGAAGCACCGCTGGGTGCCAGGCCTGCTGCAGATGCAACTGACGATGTTAAGAATGTCTGGCAGAGCAAAGCTGAGGACTACTCGATAGTTCAGTGTGCCATGCTTTACGGCTTAGAACCGGGACTTCAACGATGTTTTGAACGTCATGGAGCATATGAGATGTCCAAGAGTTGAAGTTAATATTTCAAGCAAATGCCCGGATTGAGAGATATGAAGTCTCCAATAAGTTCTACAACTGCAAGATGGAGGAGAATAGTTCTGTCAGTGAACATATACTCAAAATGTCTGGGTATAACAATCACTTGATTACACTGGGAGTTAAACTTCCGGATGATAGTGTCATTGACAAAATTCTTCAATCACTGCCACCAAGCTACAAGAGCTTCGTGATGAACTATAATATGCAAGGGATGGATAAGACAATTCCCGAGCTCTTCGCAATGCTAAAGGCTGCAGAGGTAGAAATCAAAAAGGAGCATCAAGTGTTGATGGTCAACAAGACCACCAGTTTCAAGAAAAAGGGTAAAGGGAAGAAGAAGAAGAAGGGGAACTTCAAGAAGAACGGAAAAAGTTGCTGCTCAGGAGAAGAAACCTAAGTCTGGACCTAAGCCTGAGACTGAGTGCTTCTACTACAAACAGACTGGTCACTGGAAGCGGAACTGCCCCAAGTATTTGGCGGATAAGAAGGATGGCAAGGTGAACAAAGGTATATGTGATATACATGGTATTGATGTGTACCTTACTAGAGCTCGTAGTAGCACCTGGGTATTTGATACTGGTTCTGTTGCTAATATTTGTATTGATGTGTACCTTTATGCATGATTTAATATCTCTGTATTTCTCTTCGAATTATCGGTTTGGTTTCGCCAACTAGATTGGTTTTTCTTGCAATGGGAGAGGTGCTTAGCTTTGGGTTCAATCTTGCATGATTTCACCCAGTGACAAGGTAGGGGTAGCAAGACACATATTGCATTGTTGCCATCGAGGATAAAAAGATGGGGTTTTCATCATATTGCTTGAGTTAATTCCTCCACATGATGTCATCTTACTTAAGGCATTACTTCGTTCTTTATGAACTTAATACTCTAGATGCATGCTGGATAGCGGTCGATGTGTGGAGTAATAGTAGTAGATGCAGTCAGGAGTCGGTCTACTTGACACGGACGTGATGCCTATATGCATAATCATTGTAACATCCCAATTTTCAGTTTGGATGTTAATCATTAGGTCATCATTTGCATCCATGATTCTTGCATTTTGAATTGGTTTTATTTGCACATTTTGATCCTAGAGACCTTAAGCAACTCCAGGACCATTTGAGAGAGTTGGAGGTTTTCATAAAATTCCATTTTGAATTCTTCAAAATTGATAAATTTGATCAAGGTGATTTTTATTTGAATTTTTTTCCAATTATTTCAAAATAAATAAAATAATGAGAGAAGATAATATGAATTCTTCAAAATAGAGGAAATAATGGAAATTTAATATTGAATAAAAATATATTTTTATTTTAATTTTTAATTGAGGTTTTATTAGGCTAAATTAGGAAAAATTGCATTTTTTAAAATTTGCATTTTAGCCAGAAAAATGTTCACGTGGTCCTAAATATTAGGGGAGGACCATGAAAATTATTTATGGAATTTTAGGATTTTTATTTATTTTATTTTAAATATTTTTCCGTTTCGGCAAAATTATTTAAAAAAAACTTTTCAGACCGACCTGGGCCGAAGGCCCAGCCGGCCCGAGCCGCGCCGCCTTCCCCGAGCCGTGACCGATCCAGACTCGCCGGAGTCCGGCGCCACCCCGCCGCCCGCGCTGACCCCTCCCCAGGTCGGACCCCCGGGGCCCCTTTAAAAGCCGCACCGCCCCCCTCTCCTCCATCAACCGCCCCGCAGAAGCAGCGCCGCAGCCGCCGCACCCGCGCCGCACCACCGCCCCACCCCGCCGTCGCCGCGGAAGCCCGCCGGAGCCGCCGCAACCGCCGCCGCCGTCGGATCTCGCCGGTTCTTCCGGTATAAACCGATAAACCCGCCCGGTTTTTTTGGTTTTTCGTTTTAGATCGGTTTATTTTTTTAGGTTTTGCTAGATAGCGACCGTTCACCCGATTTTCTCTATTAACGAACGAATTCGTTTGTTAGTCTCTGTTAGCAGACGTTCGTCCGATAGAATTTTTCTTTTTCTGTTTATTTTCGGCCAGGGATCTATCTGCGAATAGTTTTCCTACAGATTAGTCCCTGATCTTTAAACCCTCACTACTTTTTGCTTGTTTATCCAAATCCAGTGAAACCAATGCCAAAATCTTCGTCTTGATTCCCTCTGTTCAGATAAACAACTTGAACATGATTTTGAAAATTTAAAATTTGGTTTCAAGTAGATTTGAATTTGAACTTCTTTTGATCGTAGTTTGAGTTTCGTATCTCCGATTCGATTGATTGTTTTTGCAAATCGAAGCTCTTCACTTGTACTTTCTCTTTAGATCTTTTCTTGTGGTTTTACCTTTGCATCTTATGCTTGAGTTCTTATGTATGCTATTATTTGTTCACGATAGAGTTTCCAGAGCGCGAGGCTTGCTACTACGAATCACTAGGGTTTTCCGATCGTCAGCAAGGCAAGTGACACTTTGATCATATCTCTTTATTACCTAGGTTTTATGCATTAGTTTCAACACTCAAACATTGCATGATTAGGACTTTGGTAACATGTGGGTATTGGGAAGTAGATGATGAGGTAGGAACCTATTGTCTTATATTCAAAACCCTGGGTGTTACTACGTTATGCTTATACTGCTATGCTATGCTCGTAGACGTGGACTGGGTGTGAGATTCACTAAAGATGTGAGAATTATTATTAACTAAGGGAAATTTAAGGTGGCTACTTAAATACACATATGGGTGGATTGGTTGTGGGCACCTGGAGCAATCCAGTGCTGTCCAACCCGGAGTACTCGTGTGATCATCCTACGGTTTGACACCCAGGCTCAAAGGGATCATAAGATTATTCATGCTAGAAACTTCTGTGTGCAGCCACAAGCCATTATGGGCTCTGGCATAGTTGATTATGTTGTGTGACCTCTTTCAGAGGTAGGCTAGCAGATGTAGGGGAAGTAGGTGGTACTGTCTACCCAGAGTAAAGAGTTAATGCTTCAGAAAGACTGTGTCTCGATCATCCGTTTCTCAAACACCCTGTAGTGCGAGAAATTCAACAGGGGAGATCGAGTCTTGTGGGGAAAAGTGCGCAAACCTCTGCAGAGTGTACAAACTAATATGGTTAGCCGTGTCCCCGGTTATGGACATCTTGAGTATCTGGTACTTGGATTATCATGTTGATCTCATCACTTTACTTAATAAATTTGTTGGGTTATTCATGTTAATTTGGGATTGAGTTGGAGGAACCTTATCAATATTTCAACAAATTTTGTAGTTAATAAAATATATTCCTTTGTTGTAGGAAAATATTAGCTTTATGCAAATGATAACCTTAGAGCCTCCACCAGCCATATATGCATGTAGTGATAACTGTTATTTATTCATTGCTCTATGGTGTTATCTTGCCAGCATATTCCATGTGCTGACCTACACGGCTGCAACGTATTATGTTGCAGAATTTTCAGACGAAGAGTAAGGTGCGCTAGGTCGTTGTCGTGCACTTAGTATTGCCGTGGAGTTGGATGGACTCATTTATCTTCGATGCTTCCGCAGTTATCTTATTTAGATGTCCTTCAGCCATATTATTGTAATAAGTATTCCTTTTGAGACACTCGATGTAATAAGTGTGTGATTGAACTCTGTTATAAATCCTCGAGTATCGTGTGTGTCAGCAATACCGATCCAGGGATGACACTTAAGCACAGAGACTTGACCGTCTGAGGTCTGGTCGCTACAAGATGGTATCAGAGCACACACCGACTGTAGGACGCGACCACTAGGAAAAGCCACAAGATACTCTTCTCTACTCATCTCTGATTCTTCTCCATTTCTACTCTATAGATGGCAGACTCAAGGAACAAGTTCACTCAACCGGATGATGACACCCCTTTCGGACGACACTTGAAGGAAGTCACTAGGTACCTGAACATTGGCATACCAAGCTTCACCGGAACCTACACCGCCACCTTACCAGAAGAGGAGCGCTGGATGATTCGAGTTCATGTTCCAGGAAGGACGTTCGCAGCACACTACTGCAGGATGCTGCTAACGCGACACTACGATCAGGGACCCTTCGAGAAACTGTGTGCGATGCAATAATCGCAATCGGTGTTGTATGAAAACCGTCAGAAATGTATAAAACGTTTGTGATGACGGATGCATCAAACACGGTTCAGGTTTTAGTTGCGTGTGCGATGAAGGGCATACGGTTCAGTTCAATTAACTGTTTGCGATGAGGAGGAACAAAAGAAACGGGCAGCCAGATGAAGGCGTGTGCGATACACAACATACGGTTCACTCGAATGAACTGTTTGTGATTAGGCAACACAAAAGAAACGGTCAGCTAGATGAAGGTGTGTGCGATATACAGCATACGGTTCACTCGGATGAACTATTTGTGATTAGGCAACACAAAAGAAACGGTCAACCAGATCAAGGTGTGTGCGATATACGCATGCGGTTCACTCGGCCCTTGTCGGTAGTGTGTGACCTCTGTGGCAACCGTTCGCTCCCCAGGCGCCTCTTCGTGTACCGTGGCAACCGTCCACCACCTCTTTGCCTTTCCCTCTCAATTTGGAACTGATGTCGCACGCTCTTCCTCCCTCCTCCATTCGCCTTCACCCTTCCTTCTGCCATTGTTCGATCATCTTCTCCATGGAGTGAACAGGCCAAAAATGACCCTGTTATTCTTGCCCCGATCTGAATGATGACGCGGTGGAGGAACTCATTGATCGGTGCGACGTCATCACCTTGGCTAGCATGACAGGTTCGTTCAAGACCATTCTTGACTCAACTAATAACATCACTACAAGGAACCTAAGGGTCCAGGAGCGGTTTGATCTCCCGTATCTTCTTCGCTGTGACCCTGCTGACTGGCGCGGGGACGAGGGAAGCCTCGCCTTGTGCAAGTTGATGCCGCTTGATAATGATACGTATGATGTTAAGATGCCATCGCTCTAGGGCAAGGCTTGGGCAGGCGCAAATGGAGATTGGGGTGTTTACATTGGGTACAACTGCGAGTGGGAACTTGTGAATGTGTACACTTGTCACCGGGTTCCACTTCCAAAAATCTCAGACGACTGCCCAGAGGTTGAGTACACCGGTATTCTACGTGAGTTCAAATACGATCATGGTGACTGTCGTCTACGGGGGAGATGACGATGCTGATGATCACGAGCATGAGGGCGAGCTGGACCCATATACTCAGTGGCGCCTGGCAACCTATTCCGATGGATCACCTCTTCTTCTTTTCTGTATACAGGGCACTGCTGATGTTACTAAGGAAGCATGTGTTGTCTCGCTTGGTCGCACTCTCCGGACCTATTCCAACATCCGTTGCAGGGTATTCGGGATGGATACTAGTGTACTTGAAGGAAATATGCCCTAGAGGCAATAATAAAGTATTATATATTTCCTTATATCATGATAAATGTTTATTATTCATGCTAGAATTGTATTAACCGGAAACATAATACATGTGTGAATACATAGACAAACAGAGTGTCACTAGTATGCCTCTACTTGACTAGCTCGTTAATCAAAGATGGTTATGTTTCCTAGCCATATACATGAGTTGTCATTTGATTAACGGGATCACCTCATTAGGAGAATGACGTGATTGACTTGACCCATTCCGTTAGCTTAGCACCCGATCGTTTAGTATGTTGCTATTGCTTTCTTCATCACTTATACATGTTCCTATGACTATGAGATTATGCAACTCCCGTTTACCGGAGGAACACTTTGTGTGCTACCAAACGTCACAACGTAACTGGGTGATTATAAAGGTGCTCTATAGGTGTCTCCAAAGGTACTTGTTGGGTTGGCGTATTTCGAGATTAGGATTTGTCACTCCGATTGTCGGAGAGGTATCTCTGGGCCCACTCGGTAATGCACATCACTATAAGCCTTGCAAGCATTGTGACTAATGAGTTAGTTGCGGGATGATGTATTACGGAACGAGTAAAGAGACTTGCCGGTAACGAGATTGAACTAGGTATCGAGATACCGACGATCGAATCTCGGGCAAGTAACATACCGATGACAAAGGGAACAACGTATGTTGTTATGCGGTCTGACTGATAAAGCTCTTCGTAGAATATGTGGGAGCCAATATGGGCATCCAGGTCCCGCTATTGGTTATTGACCGGAGAGGTGTCTCGGTCATGTCTACATAGTTCTCGAACCCGTAGGGTCCGCACGCTTAACGTTACGATGATAGTTTTATTGAGTTTTGATGTACCGAAGGAGTTCGGAGTCCCGGATGAGATCGGGGACATGACGAGGAGACTCGAAATGGTCGAGACGTAAAGATCGATATATTGGACGACTATATTCGGACTTCGGAAAGGTTCCGAGTGATTCGGGTATTTTTCGGAGTACCGGAGAGTTACCGGAATTCGTATTGGGCCTTAATGGGCCATACGGGAAAGGAGAGAAAGGCCCCAAAGGGTGGCCGCACCCCTCCCCATGGACTAGTCCGAATTGGACTAGGGAGGGGGGGCGCCCCCTTCCTTCTTTTTCCTTCTCCCTTCCCTTTTCCTACTCCAACAAGGAAAGGAGGAGTCCTACTCCCGGTGGGAGTAGGACTCCCCCTTCTGGCGCGCCTCTCCTTCCTAGGCCGGCGGCCTCCCCCTTGCTCCTTTATATATGGGGGTAGGGGGGCACCCCAAGGACACACTTGACATACGATATTTTAGCCGTGTGCGGTGCCCCCCTCCATCATATTACACCTCGATAATACCGTTGCGGAGCTTAGGCGAAGCCCTGCGTTGGTGTCACTATCTACAAAGCTAGAATTGTCGCAAAAGGTTTTCGACAAGTTCAAGGTGTTGAATACGATGAGAGAGTTTCTCACTCATATTTATGCTTAAAGTCTGTCTGAATCATGTTAGCAATTGCCGCATTTTATGAAATCTGGCAAATGGATAAACAAAACTACATTCCTTAATGGATTTATTAAAGAAGAGTTGTATATGCTGCAACCAGGAGGTTTTGTCAATCCTAAAAGTGCTAACAAAATATGCAAGCTCCAGCGATCCATCTATGGACTGGTGCAAGCATCTCGGAGTTGGAATATACACTTTGATAAGTTGATCAAAGGATATAGTTTTATACCGACTTGCGGTGAAGCCTGTATTTACAAGAAAGTGAGTGGGAGCACTACAGCATTTCTGATAAGTATATGTGAATGACATATTGTTGATCGGAAATAATGTAGAATTATTCTGCAAAGCATAAAGGAGTGTTTGAAAGGAGTTTTTCAAAGAAACACCTCGGTGAAGCTGCTTACATATTGAGCATCAAGATCTATAGAGATAGATCAAGACGCTTGATAAGTTTTTTCAATGAGTACATACCTTAACAAGATTTCAAAGTAGTTCAAAATAGAACAGTCAAAGAAAGAGTTCTTACTTGTGTTACAAGGTGTGAAATTGAGTAAGACTCAAAACCCGACCACGGCATAAGATAGAAAGAGAATGAAAGTCATTCCCTATGCCTTGGCCATAGGTTCTATAAAGTATGCCATGCTGTGTACCAGATCTATTGTATACCCTACACTGATTTTGGCAAGGGAGTACAATAGTGATCTAGGAGTAGATCACTGGACAGCGGTCAAAATTATCCTTAGTGGAATAAGGATATGTTTCTCGATTATGGAAGTGACAAAAGGTTCATCGTAAAGGGTTACGTCGATGCAAGTTTTGACACTAATCTAGATGACTCTAAGTCTCGGTCTAGATACATATTGAAAGTGGGAGCAATTAGCTAGAGTAGCTCCATGCAGAGCATTGTAGACATAGAAATTTGCAAAATACTTACGGATCTGAATATGACAGACCCGTTGACTAAAATTATCTCACAATCAAAACATGATCACACCTTAGTACACTTTGGGTGTTAATCACATAGCGATGTGAACTAGATTATTGACTCTAGTAAACCCTTTGAGTGTTGGTCACATAGAGATGTGAACTATGGGTGTTAATCACATGGTGATGTGAATTATTGATGTTAAATCACATGGCGAGGTGAACTAGATTATTGACTCTAGTGCAAGTGGGAGACTGAAGGAAATATGCCCTAGAGGCAATAATAAAGTATTATATATTTCCTTATATCATGATAAATGTTTATTATTCATGCTAGAATTGTATTAACCGGAAACATAATACATGTGTGAATACATAGACAAACAGAGTGTCACTAGTATGCCTCTACTTGACTAGCTCGTTAATCAAAGATGGTTATGTTTCCTAGCCATAGACATGAGTTGTCATTTGATTAACGGGATCACCTCATTAGGAGAATGACATGATTGACTTGACCCATTCCGTTAGCTTAGCACCCGATCGTTTAGTATGTTGCTATTGCTTTCTTCATGACTTATACATGTTCCTATGACTATGAGATTATGCAACTCCCGTTTACCGGAGGAACACTTTGTGTGCTACCAAACGTCACAACATAACTGGGTGATTATAAAGGTGCTCTACAGGTGTCTCCAAAGGTACTTGTTGGGTTGGCGTATTTCGAGATTAGGATTTGTCACTCCGATTGTCGGAGAGGTATCTCTGGGCCCACTCGGTAATGCACATCACTATAAGCCTTGCAAGCATTGTGACTAATGAGTTAGTTGCGGGATGATGTATTACGGAACGAGTAAAGAGACTTGCCGGTAACGAGATTGAACTAGGTATCGAGATACCGACGATCGAATCTCGGGCAAGTAACATACCGATGACAAAGGGAACAACGTATGTTGTTATGCGGTCTGACCGATAAAGATCTTCGTAGAATATGTGGGAGCCAATATGGGCATCCAGGTCCCACTATTGGTTATTGACCGGAGAGGTGTTCTCGAACCCGTAGGGTCCGCACGCTTAACGTTACGATGACAATTTTATTGAGTTTTGATGTACCGAAGGAGTTCGGAGTCCCGGATGAGATCGGGGACATGACGAGGAGACTCAAAATGGTCGAGACGTAAAGATCGATATATTGGACGACTATATTCGGACTTCGGAAAGGTTCCGAGTGATTCGGGTATCTTTCGGAGTACCGGAGAGTTACGGGAATTCGTATTGGGCCTTAATGGGCCATACGGGAAAGGAGAGAAAGGCCTCAAAAGGAGGCCACGCCCCTCCCCATGATCTGGTCCGAATTGGACTAGGGAAGGGGGGCGCCCCCTTCCTTCTCTCTCCTTCTCCCTTCCTTTCTCCTATTCCAACAAGGAAAGGAGGAGTCCTACTCCCGGTGGGAGTAGGACTCCCCCTTCTGGCGCGCCTCTCCTTCCTAGGCCGGCGGCCTCCCCCTTGCTCCTTTATATATGGGGTAGGGGGGCACCCCAAGGACACACTTGACATACGATATTTTAGCCGTGTGCGGTGCCCCCCTCCATCATATTACACCTCGATAATACCGTTGCGGAGCTTAGGCGAAGCCCTGCGTCGGTGGAACATCATCATCATCACCACGCCGTCGTGCTGACGAAACTCTCTCTTAACACTCGGCTGGATCGGAGTTCGAGGGACGTCATCGAGCTGAACGTGTGTAGAACTCGGAGGTGCCGTGCGTTCGGTACTTGATCGGTCGGATCGTGAAGACGTACGACTACATCAACCGCGTTGTGATAACGCTTCCGCTGTCGGTCTACGAGGGTACGTGGACAACACTCTCCCCTCTCGTTGCTATGCATCACCATGATCTTGCGTGTGCATAGGAAATTTTTTGAAATTACTACGTTCCCCAACAGTACTAGCGCCAACACCTTCTCCCTGGTTCAGTATTGAAAGCCTTGGAGGAAACTCTCTCTTCCTTGGACAAAACTATCCAATGATGGTGGAAGGCGATCCAGCTGCTGTTGACACAACGTTACTACCATTTACGAGAAGCAACAGTATATATACCTCGGACATTGCTATGCTTCCCTACCGTCCCAATATGGGTCCTGATATAGGCCGCTTCAGCCTGGATGATCAGTCCTGCGTTGGTCTCGAGATTGACAGTAGCTGGCCCTTCCCAGAGATCACTTCTGGTTCAAAGCAAGCGTTTCCAATGCCGACGAGTGGTTGAGCTGAAGTTCATTTCATCACTTTGTTATTTGTTGTGTGAAAAAAACTTTACTAGAATGTTTTGTTGGAAATGATCTATAATCCAACGTGTATCCTCGTTGTCGTTGTGGGCTGATGACTTGTTGTATGTAATCAATGGTACATTTGCATATGCGTCCATCAACTCACACCTGCTAGTGGTGTCCATATGAACAGTGCTAGTGATTTTAGTTGCAAAAATTAGATAGTGCTAGTGATTTTTAGCTGCATATTTTGACAAATCGCAGTGTTACAAGGTTGACAAATGGCAATGTTACTAGATAAACAAATGTGAATCTTTCCAGTTTGACAAATGGCAACATACCCAAAATGACAGATATGCAAATCTTACCCAATTGTTTGTACGTGGTTGCACACGGGTCATGCAAAACAACCGTTTGCGTTGAAGGGATGCAGAAATCCTGCTCGACACATTTTCCCTTGGCTTCCTGGGGAAGCTGTCGGTTTGCATCCGGGTGTTCTAACTAAAACGTTTACGATGAGTGTTTTATATTTAAAAACCATTGACGTTTTTTTCAAAATAAAATCGTTTGATAAGTCTATACATTAAGAGAGAAAAACGCAAGTTCGTTCAAACCATATCTTTCATTCAGTCACACTGCGAATTTATATTCATATGATCGAGAATTCGAGATACAGTATTAAACCCCCAAAAAACTATTTCCGGCGGCGGCGGAGGCGGCGTGCCGCGCCATCGTTGTCGTCCTCCGGGACGCTGTTGTTGAAGTCTTCAAGGCAGCACAAAATGTTAGTGACTTGTAAATCAAACATCATGTCGTCGCGCGATCGACGGGCGGGGAGCGGGAGGACGGCAATTGGCGCCGCTGAGAGGTAGCGGTTGACGGCAGCGTCCCATGCCGCAGAGGGGGGCGCGCGCACGGGCACGGGCACGGCAGGTGCAACCAAACGCACGGGGGCCGGCGCCACGGTGGGTGGAGGGGCGCGCACGGGCACGGGCGCTGGCATGTACACGAGCTCGTGCGGGTCCGCGGAGACCTCGCTGAAGCCCGCGGCTTCCAGCTCTGCGATAGTGCTCGGCGACCAGCCCGTCAATGCTACGGGGATAGTTGTGGCACCCCGGCTCATAGCAACCGGTTTACCATGTATTGCCAGCCGAGAGACCATGTCTTCTGGCAACACACAACATCTTGGTACAGAAAACAACCGCTTTATTGATGCTAGCGGAACAAGGTTCATATTACAACGAGTTGCGAGGCTAAGCGGCACACACGGTGCAGCTAAACAATATGTACAATATTTGGTGAACATAAAGGGGGCCTCGCTCATGACAACTACGCGGCAACGGAACAACGTCGAAGCGGAACTGCATAGCACAGGGACACCGATGTGGACACGATCTAGACTCAGACAGCACTCCTTTCCAACGAGACTTTCCTGAAAGCTGGCACGACACGCCAGGTTAGTACATTGAATGTACTTGCAAGCTCACAACAAACATAAACATAATGACAAGCAATATCATGATAATTAACCAATTGAATCACTAATGCAAAGTCATATCAGGAATGCAGTGATCATGATCTTGTGATATAAGTCCCTTGGACTTGCTTACCAAACGGTGATCGCCCCTGGATCACAAACAGACCAAACCATCTCGGTCTTTGATCGGGTTACCTCGTAACCAAACGGTGATCTTTCTGAGATCACAAACTGACCAAGAACTTGGTCTCCATCATCAAGATGGTTTCTCAACCATCATCTCCTCAACAGTGCAAGGTTAATATCTTAGTGTGCAAAATTAATTAAGCGTTGACCCATGGTGTGACCTACTTTCGAGCGTGTCCGTAACCGTGGACTCGACTATCGATAGATTGAATACACTCTGCAGAGGCAGCGCACTGTACCCACACCACGGAACCCATGGCCTCGCACTCCCATTCGGGTGGACCAATGGCATTCCAACGAAACCCCTCCATTGCCATGACACTCTCCCGGCCACTCCGACTTACTCCCCACTGGGCTAGTCCTGGGTGGCCCCGTGTCTACCAAAGACACCAACGGCCACCGTCGTGGCAAAACATAAACGATCCCAAATAGGGACAAGGTACCATAACAACAACGAGCACACAAGGTTATGTCTGCTTACCGGGCCAGGGCAACGCATGCCCATAACCTTCCCTCGTTGGAGGCACCGACCAGAGGCATGACAACGGACCGAATAAAGGCCTTCCCATAAAGGCAAATGTGGTTGCACTGGAAAAAACTCGATTCAGTGGCAGCATGACCCGATCAACGATATGTTCAAGTTGAGTTTTTAACAGGTTCAACTTAGAGTGAAAATAACCGGTGTCATGATATGCCATGAAAATGCAACACTAACATATGCATCATATACCAACGGAAATAACTGGGTCAACTATATCAAACACTCAACATAGATACCAATAACTCATAAAACCTCTCTGGTTATGATTAATCATCAAATTTAAATAGAATCTTTACTTTAGCATATTTCCTTTTTTTTCTCATTCAAGAAAAACAACTCAAAATAATTCTTTTTCCATAACCATATTACTTCTTCATAAACAAATATTACTTCGAATGAATTAGCCAAACTTAGTTAGCTTCAAACTTCTGTAAACTAAGCATATCAACTCAAACAAGCATCCAACAGAATATAAATATTTATTTTAGTGATTTAAATGCATGGATTAAACCATTTGTTCAAGTTGCAAAATCACAAATATTGCAATGGCACCATGAAAATGTTGCTGTGGCTTGCCTTAGTGCGGATGAGGTTCACACTCCACCTGGTGATCCTCAAGACAAGTTTCATTTTCTGAAAAAAATTATAAGCACAAGAGGAAAACATCAAGAAACATTCTGAAATTCACCAGAAAATCTAGACAGCAGAGTAAAATCTCATTTTTGGTGAGCTGCTAGATCTTTTCATAAAGAACACAATGCAAAAAGAATCAATTCATTTGGACTTGTGGTTAAAAAGTTGTGGCTGTTTGAATCTCTCTGGAATATTTTGAATTTGATTCAAATAAAACAAAACTGGGGGGGGGGTGACGTCGAAGGTGTAAACCCCGTGGGGCGCCACCACTCGTACCGCTTTGGGAGCGGCCAGAGTGGCTGACTAGCGGACCCCGCTAGCCAGGTGAGTGGGAGGGGAAGGGGGAAACAAAGTGCGGTGGGGCTCCGCCGGAGCACACGCCGGCGAGGAGGGCATCTTGGCCTGAGCTAGAGGGATGGATCAAAGGAGAAGACAAAGGCGCACCTGCCCGTACCCGTAGATTAGCTAGGGGTGGTCGGACGGCGTCGGAAACGACCTCTCCAGCGGCGACAGAGAGCGGGGGTCGCCGGAGTTGGAGATGACGGCGACCAGAGGGGGCACTAGTGGCTCCAATCGGGCAGGACGGCACCACCGAAGCACGGCGGAGGCCCTGGAAGGGTGGCCCGAGCCTGGGAGGGGCTGGAGCTGAGGAGACGACTCGAGGGGATCGCCGGCGAGCTCGAGCTCGGGGACGGCAGCCCGCGGCCTGCCCAGCCGGGCTACGGATTCCTACTGGCTTGTGGAGTGTGGGAGAGGAGTGGATGATGCTCGAGAAGGCTAGGGAGGGCTGTATTTATAGCCGAGCGAGGTAAGGGGTTCGGGATCCGCCCGAGGACACCTGGACATGGCGCCCGACGATGAACAGCGTTAGTGAGCGAGGGAGAAGGCGACGCAGCTCATGCGGGCACTATGGGTGAGCGGAGACAAGCACAGGAGCGAGGGAGTGGCGACGAACACAGTGCGCAGCACACTATTGGGTTGGCTGGACTGCGCTCGTGCTCGCTGCGGCAAGCTCTGGCGTCGGCGAGCGCCAGGAGGGAGTTAAGGGGGTCGGGACGATGATCGTGGCGAAGATTGGCAAGGCGCGGCAGGCGGGGAAGCGAGCACGCGCTCAACATCGGCTCGGGCGTGTCACAGAGCGCGTCGGCCGTATGCCAGCACGCCTGGACGAATGCAGTCACCGCGTGAATTATGACATTAGGCCGCGCTAAGCTTAAACTTCATGGCTGGCGTGTAGTCCTTGGTGGTTTGAGCGGTTACAACACTTTGAGTTGAGCTCAAGCGCAGTAAGTTGGAGTTTCACTTGCTGGTAAGTTTCTGGACAGTAACTTTGAGAGCTTACTGTGGTCAAAATACTAAGAGTTGGGAGCTGGGCTTTGGAGGTTAGCAATCATCTAGGAGGGTAGTGATGCATAAGAAAATTCAGCACCATTTGAGCAAGTAAAATGGTAGTTGCTGTACAAACCACCATTTCTGTCCAGAAAAGAAAATATTTTCTGTAGCAAAAATATTCCAAAAAGTGATGCAATATTTTTGTTCAGGAAGGTGCTCTAGGGTTCAAAAAATATTTGGGAATTTTCCCAGATTTTTGTGGGCAAGAAAAAATGGGGTTGCTTTGGAACACAATGGGCTAGTTAGGGTTTTGGGAGGGAAAATGAATATTTTTCATTTAAGAAAAATATTCATAATATTATTTTGAGGTGGATCAGAGAAGAAATGATGGCTAGAGAGAGAAATGAGTCACTTGGGTGAAAGTCAAGGTGGTACCCAAGTGCTTAAGTCCATCTGAAGTGATTCAAAATTCCAAATTCAAATCCAAACCAAATGAAAATCAGACAAGGAAGAGAGGGCAAAAACCAGGCTGTCACAATGGTCGCTGGCGCGGGCGCAGGGATGGGAGCGGAGACGGGAGTGGGGGCAGCAACCGCCGCGGCCTGCTCGTTCTGGGCCATGTCCATGAGGCCCCATTCCTCCTTATTTTCTATCTCCTCCGACTCGGAGTCGACTTCACCAAACTTGAAGACTAGTGGCAGATGATCGTTCTGCGGCATGGCGTTTGTGGAGGTCTGCGGCTGCGAGAGGGAGGGGAATGGGAGGCGAACAGTAAGACCGCCCGTATTAAACAATGGCTCGGGCGCCATTAAGGGAGAGGAAGGCGAGCGGCCATGGAAGTCAAAGGGCTCGCTTCCCAGTGAGCCTTCGCAGCGTACAACTCGCACGCTTCCCGGTGAGCCTGCGCATTGGAGGACAACTTGCATGCCTCTCGGTCAGCCTGCACACCGGACTGCACTCACACGCCTCCCATTCAGTCAAGGTCAAGCAGCTGTCCGCACGGCACCTCCTACAGCCATTAAAACCAAGACATGTGGTGTCACGTGAATGGTTAAAAGAACGCACACGGTTTGAATTCTACAAACGTTTGAGATATTAAAGTGGTAGCTATTTTTTCAAAATGCCTTTGTTGGCTGTCATTATTCAAGTGCGCCTTCTCTCAAAATGGACATGAAAAATGCCACAGCATGTCGGGTGCCATTCCATGATAGCATGCCAAGTTTCATGAATTTCAGACGAGTTGGATTTGCTAGAATTTAAAAACCAGGCATCTCAATGTTTTGCCGGCAATCAACAGTGCCCTGGTGTTTGAAATTCATTCCCATTTCTTGCATGGGACCTAAGCATGCACCTAAGGACACAAATTTGATTTTTCAACCAATTTATATGCACTGTAGCATGTGCATGTAGTTCAAATTTGAATTATGCACATAAATGCATTGAAAACTCAGTTAATGCATAAAAATATCCAAACGAACCGCGAAAAATCCCCAAAATTGACACAACACTCCTGTTGTTCTATCTTGACACGAGAAAATTTATGAAAGCAATAAGAGGCAATGGATATCGTTTCGTACCCAAAGGTGGGACGTTCCCTACCGAAACCATCATGCTAGTTGTGAGAAGCTCTTGTTTGTGGGAAGCGTATACCCGAACCTGCCCCGAAAGGGATAATTTTTTACCACGGCATGTTGATG
The DNA here is from genome assembly GCF_002575655.3 of Aegilops tauschii subsp. strangulata. Lineage (NCBI taxonomy): Eukaryota > Viridiplantae > Streptophyta > Magnoliopsida > Poales > Poaceae > Aegilops > Aegilops tauschii. The sequence goes on along the minus strand of NC_053041.3, from coordinate 442,338,628 downwards.
CCGCTCCATGATAGCATGCCAAGTTTCATGAATTTCAGACGAGTTATGGATTTACTAGAATTTAAAAACCAGGCATCTCAATGTTTTGTCGGCAATCAACAGTGCCCTGGTGTTTGAATTTCATTCTCATCTCTTGCATGGGACCTAGAAATTCACCCAAGGACACCGATTCGATTTTTCAACCAACTTTAGTGCATTGGAGCATGGCTTGTAGTTCAAATTTGAATTATGCACATAAAATGCCTAGAAAATCAAGTTAATGCATAACAATGTCCAAATAACGCCGAAAAATCACAAAAATTGACACAAAACTCCTGTTGTTCTATGTTGACACTAGAATCTTTTTGAAAGTAATAAGAGGCAATGGATATCGTTTCGTCCTCAAAGGTGGGACGTTCCCTATCGAAACCATCATGCTTGTTGTGAGAAGCTCTGGTTTGTGAGAAGCTTACACCCGAACTTGCCCCAAATGGGACAAAATTTTTACCACGGCATGTTGATGCCGCTCCATGATAGCATGCCAAGTTTCATGAATTTCACACGAGCTATGGATTTACTAGAATTTGAAAACCAGGCATCTCAACGTTTTGCCGGCAATAAACAGTGCCCTGGTGTTTGAATTTCATTCCAACCTCTTGCATGGGACCTAGAAATTCACCCTAGGACACACATGTGATTTTTCAACCAACTTGGGTGCATTGGAGCATGTGCTTGTAGTTCAAATTTGAAATATGCTCATAAAATGCCTAGAAAACCCAGTTAATGTATAAAAAAGGCCAAACGAACCCCGAAAAATTCCAAGATTAAACACAACACTTCTGTTGTTCTATGTTGACACTAGAATTTTTTTGATAGCAATAAGAGGCAACGGATATCGTCCCGTCCCCAAAGGTGATACGTTCCCTATCGAAACCATCATGCTTGTTGTGAGAAGCTCTGGTTTGTGAGAAGCTTATACCCAAACCTGTCCCAAATGGGACAAAATTTTCACCACAGCATGTTGATGCCACTCCATGATAGCATGCCAAGTTTCATGAATTTCAGGCGAGTTTTGGATTTACCAGAATTTAAAAACCAGGTATCTCAACGTTTTGCCGGCAATCAACAGTGCCTTGGTGTTTGAAATTCATTCCCGTCTCTTGCATGGGACCTAAGCATGCACCCAAGGACACACATGTGATTTTTCAACCAATATATATGCACTGGAGCATGTGCATGTAGTTCAATTTTGAATTATGCACATAAAATGCCTACAAAGCTCAGTTAATGTATAAAAATGCCCAAACGAACCCCAAAAAATCCCAAAAATTGACACAACACTCCTGTTGTTCTATGTTGACATGATAAATTTTTTGAAAGCAATAAGAGGCAATGGATATCGTTTCATCCCCAAAGGTGGGACGTACGTTCCCTACCGAAACCATCAGGCTTGTTCTGAGAAGCTCTGGTTTGTGAGAAGCATCTACCCAAACCTGCCCCAAATGGGACAATTTTTTTACCATGACATGTTTATGCCGCTCCATGATAGCATGCCAAGTTTCATGAATTTCAGACGAGTTTTGGATTTACTAGAAGTTAAAAACCAGGCATCTCAATGTTTTGCCGGCAATCAACGGTGCCCTAGTGTTTGAAATTCATTCCCATTTCTTGCATGGGACCTAAGCATGCACCCAAGGACACATATTTGATTTTTCAACCAATTTATATGCACTGGAGCATGTGCATGTAGTTCAAATTTGAATTATGCACATAGATGCATTGAAAACTCAGTTAATGCATAAAAATGTCCAAACGAACCCTGAAAAATCCCAAAAAATTGACACAACACTCCTGTTGTTCTATGTTGACACGAGAATTTTTTTGAAAGCAATAAGAGGCAATGGATATCGTTTCGTCCCCAAAGGTGGGACGTTCCCTATGCAAACCATCATGCTTGTTATGAGAAGCTCTGGTTTGTGAGAAGCATATACCCGAACCTACCCAAAATTGGACAACTTTTTTACCACAACATGTTGATGCCGCTCCATGATAGCATGCCATGTTTCATGAATTTCAGACAAGTTTTGGATTTACTAGAATTTAAAAACCAGGCATCTCAATGTTTTGCCGGCAATCAACAGTGCCCTGGTGTTTGAATTTCATTCGAATCTCTTGCATGGGACCTAGAAATTCACCGAAGGACACACATGTGAGTTTTCAACCAACTTTAGTGCATTGGAATATGTGCTTGTAGTTCAAATTTGAATTATGCACATAAAATGCCTACAAAACCCAGTTAATGTATAAAAAAGGCCAAACGAACCCCGAAAAATTCCAAGATTAAACACAACACTCCTGTTGTTCTATGTTGACACTAGAATTTTTTTGAAAGCAATAAGAGGCAACGGATATCATCTCGTCCCCAAAGGTGGTATGTTCCCTATCGAAACCATCATGCTTGTTGTGAGAAGCTCTGGTTTGTGAGAAGCTTATACCCAAACCTGCCCCAAATGGGACAAAATTTTCACCACGGCATGTTGATGCCGCTCCATAATAGCATGCCAGGTTTCATGAATTTCAGACGAGTTTTGGATTTACTAGAATTTAAAAACCAGGTATCTCAATGTTTTGCCGGCAATCAACAGTGCCCTGGTGTTTGAAATTCATTCCCATCTCTTGCATGGGACCTAGAAATTCACCCAAGGACACATACGTGATTTTTCAACCAACTTTGGTGCATTGGAGCATGTGCTTATAGCTCAAAATTGAATTATGCACATAAATTACCTAGAAAACCCAGTTAATGTATAAAAAAGGCCAAACGAACCCCGAAAAATTAATTCCCATTTCTTCCATGGGACCTAAGCATGGACTGAAGGACACAGATTCGATTTTTCAACCAATTTGTATGCACCGGAGGATGTGCATGTAGTTTAATTTTGAATTGTGCATGTGAAATGGCTAGAAAACCAGTTTATTGTATAAAATGTCCAAACGAACCCTGAATAATTCCAATTCTTTTACGACACACATATAGTTGCATGTTCACTGCGAATAAAAGGTCTAGCAATTCAAATAGCGTCCATTGCCGCTCCGACCCCATTTTGTAATTCAAATCAAGTAGATCCCACACAGTTTATTATCACCAACCATGCGAGATGTAGTACAAAATATCTTGGAGCACCGTGCGTGTATAGTACGCCTATGGCTTACGCGAGAATGTGCGTCAGCTACAGTCCCCAAAACCTCCCGCCTCTGCGTCCCTCGCAACCTCGAAAATATCTACCACCTAGAAGGTTTTAATGTTTGATAGCACACGATTAGTATGTGCGGACTATGTGCGATGTCTGTTACTCTCGCTCTGCTTCAGTCCCTTGATTCAAATTTTCAGTAGCCCTGGCATTTTACTCCCGGCTCTGCATCCCTCGCAATCTCAAAAATATCTGCTCGCCCTTGATCCAAATTTTCAGTAGCCCCGCCTTGTTACTCCCGCCTAGTAAAATTTTCAGTTGCCGTAGTATTTCCTCAAACACAACCTTGCTCCTCCCCCCTCCACACACACACACCCCAAAACCTCCGCTCACACAGACACACACAACCCTCGAAACCATTGGTAGGTCGCCGCCATCGTTGGTGCCTCCATCCTCAACCTCTGCCCGTGTGCCGGGGAGCTCGAGGAGCCAATGGCCAAAAAGAGGTTTATCGCGGCCTTCTCGCCCGACGCCGGCGAGGTGGCCGCTGAGGTGTCCCCGTTGTCCTCCGCGGGCCCGATCCGCCGTCGCCGGTCCCCCGATCCGCCCGCCGCCGCGCCCCTACACAGGTTCGAGGACTTCCCCGTCCTCCCTCGGACCCGGCAACTGACGAAGTCCTACCTCGGGGTCCGGCAGCGGTGGTGGGGGACATGGGTCACCGAGATTACAGATCGAGAGACCCACACCCGCCGGTGGCTCGGTAGCTTCCACATGGCCGAGCTCGCGGCCATGGAGTACGACTGCTGGCAGGTCCGCTACCACGGCGCGGCGGTTAGGCTCAATTTCCCCTTTGGTACACGTCCGGTCCACCTCGTTCCACCGGAGCCAGGGGTGGTGAGCTCGGCTATGGCGCGGGAGGACCGCGAGGCGTGGGAGCGCCTCGAGGCCGAGGCCGTCGACGAGGCCTACATGCAAGAGCTCCGCCGGCAGCACCTGGAGCTCGTGGAGGCGGAGCGGGCGATCTTTGCCGGCGTGAAGGGCGGTGTGGTTATCGCGCTCTCCTCCGATGACGGGTCGAAGGCGGCGAGGACGGTGGCGTCGAGGGCGGCGAGATTATCGCGCTCTCCTCTGATGACGAGGTCGAAGGCGGTGGTGACAGCGGCACGGAGGGCATCGAGGTGGGCCCCGAGGACGAGTAGATCGACGTCTACGAGTGGAGGAGTGCCTTCTCCAACGACCCCGACAACGGTACTGGCCCGGACCCGGCTCGCGACACACCGTACATGACGAGGAAGGATTGGCTCGACCTCTACTTCGACCGTAAGTAGTTTAGCTTAGTTTAAATTTATGTTTTAAGTTCGGTTATGAAAAACTATCTATGTTTATGTTTGAATGCATGCTACTTTCGGTTGAACCTGCTTTGAACTTGATCAAATTGAAGTTTAGAACCTTAAGTTTAGGGGATCGACTAGAAAAGGCCAAAAATTGCTGGAGTATATATATATATATATACACTAAGGGTTTTAGTCCTTTAACATTTTAAGGATCGCCTAGAGATGTCCTTATGACTTGTTTATTTCAGTTCTTCACAATGTGATGCTCTATATGTGCAACTATTTGCCGTGCCATTCAATTTCATCAATAACAGTTTCAACAATACCACTATGGATTACGATATTTGGTTGTTGTTAAGGATATTGAAGTTAACATGCCTTTTCATTTTTCAATTGTTGTTTAGCAACATGCATTGTACTGAATGACTAAATATGCAATCCCAGGCTACATAGCAACAAGGAAGAGTGTTACCTTAATGTTCTGATGATGTCTAGTTATACATGTAATAAAATCTTATATAATGGGATGGATGGAGTGTTGTACTACATCATTTTTCAATTGTTGTTTAACTTCTAATATTAACTTGGTGCTTTTAGGTACATATATCATTGCCAAAGATCCACACTTCGACCCTTTCTGCGTATGGGGCAATGAGATATTCATGAACCAGCATCAAGTGAGGAAACTGATAAAGATTGTTATTAAAATGGGTCAAAAGATGTCAATCGAACTATTTGTTTACACCTTATGCAAGACAAAAGTGAACTGCAGGATGGTAAGTAAGAACCATGTAGCCTTCTTTTTACTGCCCGTAATGAGTTGTGTTAGATGACAATATCTGAATCTTTTTTCTTTTGCAGTGGATCCTGAAGCAGTTTCCTCAAGATTACCTCTCAAACTACATGATTGGCGGCCGACCATCACAAGGGGTTGGACTAGAGTCCTGCATGCCTTCTGCATCCAGGAGAGCACAATAGGGCCATTCCGCTTCACCTTGTTCAGCAACTGGAATGTCTGTCGCCTCTTTCTTTACCATCTGTAATAGTACAAGTATATAACCCTGGTAAATCATTCTTTATTTGGTGCTTATGTAATTCTTAAACATATGTACCTGTGAATCGAATAATGCATTGGTTGTTTGAACCTGATGGATATGAATAAAGCTATAGCCTACTTTCAAGTTTAAATTAGGTACAATTTTAAATAGCAGCAATTAAATTAGGGCGAAATTACGTTGTGCAAGTCATTACGGCACACACGGTTGCTAAAACACAAATGTTTGCGATATACACCATAATCCAAGACGGTTCACAGAGAGGAAACGTGTGCAAGCATGCACACATTTGCCGTTTGCAAAGTGTGTGTGATGTCAGACACCATCACATACGGTGCGGGAAAACTAAAATGTGTGTGATTGTCTACCCATCGTACACGGTTTATAATCACGAACTGTTTGTGATGTGCCAGGCATCGTAAAACTCCCGTGCCTAGAATCTGCCTGGAAAACTCCCATGCCTGGAATCTGCCAGGTTTTAGGCGGAACCACAAAACTCCGACTGTGATGGCAATGCGAGCACAAACGAGTAGCAAGGATGAAGCATTTGGGATATTCGAGATATCGAAAACAGTTATATAGGGACAACTGTATGCATCAAGGCTCCCTATCCCCGACGGTTTCTAGGTCGTGTGGGAAGGACCCGCCTATCGCCCACACTCACTTGGCGACGGTTCCAAGTGCAGTCGTGGAAAGGGGTAAAAAACCGTTTGTTTAGGACCGACGCGCACCAGTGCCAGTTACCGAGCCCCTAGAGTTTTCCTTTGATGCACCAACCTGGAGTCTAGGAAAGAGCATGGCCGCCCACATCGCCATTGGATGCATCAGCGAGGTGTACAACAAGGATCTTAAAGACACCATGTACTAGATATGTGGACGCCGAGATGAGAAATGGGAGATGATTTGCACCAGGAAGGATAAATCTATTGCGGCCCATATACAGGAGTTGAACCAGCACATTCGTCGTCAGGAGAACTAGATGTGCGCCATGATAGACATGAAGAAGGTGATGACCAGGAACATGGAGCTAGAAGAGGAACTCAAGTCTACACGCGATGGATATGAAGGGGAAATTGCTGTACTACTGGAGAAGAATGAAGACCTAAAGAAGAAGCTAGGAATATTCACGGGTGATACCGAACCTAAAGAAGACATCTGTTCTGAAGACTACATCATAATAGACGATACAGACTCCGACCCCGACAGCGATGATGAAGACAGTGATGATTATGAAGACGAAGCTGGAGCGGACATCATGGAGTCTTCCACCGATCAAAATTTCTAGTTGACCACCAAATTACCATTAGTATTTCTCCATGTATATAGAAATAGTCCGCAAGATTTTGTAACGGTAGTTTAGTTCGATTGTATGATCTTGCTTGAATTGAGTGGTGTGAAATGAATGTGTTTGTCTCATGTGCATATGGGTAGTGATCTCTCTTTAGACCTTATTCTATTCTCACCCCTCTAAACCTATCAGATGCCTCCGAGACGTGACCCCGGTTTTGTCTTCCCACCTGAGCTCACTCAGTTGATCCAACAGCAGAATGCCCTGATGCAGTTACTAGTCCAGAACCAAGGCAACAACAACAACGACAATCCACCGCCACCACCTCCAGTTGACAACTTAGCCCGTTTTCTAAGGTTGAATCCGCCGGTGTTCTCTAGTAGTACCGAGCCGATTGTTGCTGATGACTAGCTCCGCAAGATTGGAAGGGAGCTGACCACCGCAAGTTGCACAGATGCTGAGAAGGTGCATTTTGCCGCACACCAACTGGATGGACCCGCAGCCTCATGGTGGGAGAATTACACTGCCACTTTCCCCGTGGCCAATGTCACTTGGGATCCGTTTCAGCAAGCATTCCGCACTGCACATGTCTCAACTGGAGCCATGAGTATGAAGAAGCGTGAGTTTTGCAAATTACGCCAGGGAAACCGTACTGTGGCACAGTACGTGGATGAGTTCAACAAGTTAGCACATTACGCCCCAGATGATGTGGCCACAGATGCCGCAAAGCAAGAGAAATTTCTGGAGGGACTGAATGATGAGCTGAGTATGCAGTTGATGGTAGCAACATTCACTAACTACCAGGAGCTAGTAGATAGGGCCCTCATGATTGAAAGCAAACAACAGCAGATAGAGAGCCACAAACGGAAGTATGGACAAGGGAAGTACAACTCTGGAGCTCAGCAGAAGCCTCGCTATATCCCGTACTCGGGAGGACACACTCATACCCATGGAGGACATAACCATGGAGGCCATTCCCACAATGGAGGAAGTTCACACAACCACAGTGACCCTAAGAATAGCAATGGGAGTGGAGGAAACAACAATCAGAACCGTTCCAACCCCGCTACACCCGCTAAGAAGGATCTGAGTCACATTACTTGTTTCTAATGCAGGAAGACTGGACACTACGCCACCGAGTGTCCTGAAGCAAAGAATGGAAATGGTAATGGAAGCTCAGGGAAGAAGCCAAACCCCTTTACCAGAGGTCAGGTGGACCATATCAACGTGGAGGAAGTTGAGGAGCAGCCTCATGTAGTTATTGGCAAGTTTTTGATTAAGTCATTTACATCTCTTGTTCTTTTTGACACCGGTGCATCGCATTCATACATATCAAGGGGATTTGTGGATAAGTTTAAGCTGGAAACCTTAGCCCTTAGGTCACCCATTTTAGTATGCTCACTAGGAGCAGAATATATGGCTAATCGATGGTGTTGTCAGTTGCCATTGACCATAGGCAAGCATGTTTTCCCCTCAGACCTCATTATTTTGGAGTCACAAGAATTGGACATAATACTTGGCATGGATTGGTTATCGAGGTATGGAGGAAACATCGATTGCGCTAGTAAGTCAATACTCCTCACCATAGCAGAAGGAAAAAGAATCAAGTATGTATCTAGGCATGCGCCAAGGAGGACCCAAGTAAATTCACTCTCGGGAGTTGTTCAGGAGGAAGTGCCAGTTGTGAAGGATTATCCCGATGTGTTCCCAGAGGAATTACTAGGCATGCCACCAGATCGAGATATAGAATTTTTGATAGAGCTGTTGCCAGGCACCGGACCAATATCGAAGAGACCGTACCAGATGCCCGCGAATGATCTGGAGGAAATTAAGAAGCAGATTAAGGAGATGGTTGGAGCTAATAAAGGATTATGACATGAAATTGCATTATCATCCAGGAAATGCCAATGTTGTAGCAGACGCGTTGAGCCGCAAGAGTTAGGTTAATACTCTCATGACCAAAGGATTACCGCAAGAGTTAGCCGAAGATCTCAGAGAACTTCGTTTGGAGATAGTTCCGAGAGGTTTTGTTGCAGCATTGGAAGTTCAGTCCACGTTGTTGGGAAAGATTCGAGAAGCCCAGAAGACTGATAAGGAGATTGCAGAGATAAAGGAGAAGATGAGCAAAGGAAAGGCCAAAGGTTTTCGTGAGGATGAACACGAAACTTTGTGGTTTGAGGATCGTATTTACGTACCCAATGATGCAAAAAATCAGAAAGTTAATACTTCAGGAAGCTCATGACTCACCATACTCGATTCACCACAGAAACACCAAGATGTATTTGGATTTGAAGGAATGTTCTGGTGGACCGGTATGAAGAAGGATATTGCCGAGTATGTAGCAGTATGTGATGTATGTCAGAGAGTTAAGGCAGAACATCAGAAGCCAGCAGGATTACTTCAGCCTATGCCGATACCCGAATGGAAGTGGGATAAGCTTGGCATGGATTTCATCACCGGAATACCCAGGACCCGATCAGGTTACGACTCCATCTGGGTAGTAGTTGATCGCTTGACCAAAGTGGCTCACTTTATCCCTGTGAAAACCACTTATAGGAGCGCGAAGTTGCCCAAGATATATATGACCAGGATCGTATGTCTGCATGGAGTTCCGAGGACCATCGTATCAGATAGAGGAACACGGTTTACATCAAAGTTTTCGAATCAGTTGCACCAGACCTTGGGTACCAGGCTAGAGTTCAGTACAGCCTTTCATCCGCAGACAGATGGACAGACTGAGAGAGTCAATCAGATTCTGGAGGACATGTTCAGAGCTTGTGCGCTAGATTATGGATCTAGTTGGGATGATAATTTGCCTTATGCAGAGTTCTCATATAACAATAGTTATCACGCTAGTTTGAAGACGGCCCCTTTCGAAGCTTTGTATGGAAGGAGGTGCAGAACACCATTGATGTGGGATGAAGTTGGGGACCGTCACTTGTTCGAACTAGATTTAATCAAAGAGTCTGAAGAGAAGGTTAAGCTGATTCGTGATAGACTGAAGGTAGCTCAGTCCAGGCAGAAGAGTTATGTAGGCACCAAACGCAAGGAGGTAGTCTATGAAATCAGAGACAGAGCATATCTTCGTGTGTCACCACTTCGAGGAGTTAAACGATTTGGAGTCAAGGGAAAGTTAGCCCCAAGGTTTGTAGGACCATACCGAGTTTTGGAACGTATGGGAGAAGTGGCCTACAAGTTGGAGTTACCCGAAGGATTGTCAGGAGTTCATGATGTGTTTCACATTTCCCAGTTGAAGAAGTGTCATGCAGAGATGGCCGATATTCCTCTAAGAGATACAGTGCCCCTGGAAGCAATTCAGTTGGAGAGTGACCTAACCTACGAGGAGAAACCTGTTAAGATTCTCGAGTTTGCCAGCCGAGTTACAAGCAGCAAGGTCATCATGTTTTCCAAAGTTCAGTGGAGCCACCATACCGAGGAAGAAGTCACCTGGGAGCGAGAAGAAGACCTACGGAAAGACCAAGCACACCTATTTGCTAGCCAACCCGAATCTCGATGTCGAGATTCATCTTAAGGGGGGTAGGTTTGTAACATCCCAATTTTCAATTTGGATGTTAATCATTAGGTCATCATTTGCATCCATGATTCTTGCATTTTGAATTGGTTTTATTTGCACATTTTGATCCTGGAGACCTTAAGCAACCCCAACACCATTTGAGAGAGTTGGATGTTTTCATAAAATTCCATTTTGAATTCTTCAAAATTGATAAACTGGATCAAGGTGATTTGTATTTGAAATTATTTTTCCAATTATTTCAAAATAAATAAAATAATGAGAGAAGATAATATGACTTCTTCAAAATAAAGGAAATAATGGAAATTTAATTTTGAATAAAAATATAATTCTATTTGAATTTTTAATTCAGGTTTTATTCGGCTAAATTAGGAAAAATTGCATTATTTAAAAATTGCATTTTAGCGAGAAAAACGTTCACGTGGTCCTAAATATTAGGAGAGGACCGTGAAAATTATTTCTGGAATTTTAGGATTTTTATTTATTTCATTTTGAATTTTTTTTCCGTTTCAGCGATATTATTTAAAAAAATCTTTCGGACCGAACTGGGCCGAAGGTCGAGCCGGCCCGAGCCGCGCTGCCTTCCCCGAGCCATGGCCGATCCGGACTCGCGGGAGTCCGGTGCCACCCCTCCGCCCGCGCCGACCCCCTCCTCAAGTTGGACCCCCGGGGCCCCTTTAAAAGCCGCGCCGCCCCCCTCTCCTCCATCAGCTGCCCCGCCGCAGCCGCCGCCGCCGCCGTTGCCGCACGCCGCTGCTTGCTGCCGCACCTGCGCCGCACCATCGCCCCACCCCGCCGTCGCAACCGCCGGAGCCGCCACAAGTGCCGCCGCTGTCGGATCTCGCCGGTTCTTCCGGTATAAATCGATAAACCCGACCCGTTTTTTTGTTTTTCGTTTTAGATCGGTTTATTTTTTTTAGGTTTTCCTAGATAGCGATCGTTCACCCGATTTTCTCGGTTAATGAACGAATTCGTTTGTTAGTCTTTGTTAGCGGACGTTCGTCCGATAGAATTATTCTTTTTCTGTTTATTTTCGGCCAGGGACCTATCCATGAATAGTTTTTTTACAGATTAGTCCTTGATCTTTAAACCCTCACTACTTTTTGGTCGTTTATCCAAATCAAGTGAAACCAACGCCAAAATCTTCGTCTCGATTCCCTCTGTTTAGATAAACAACTTGAACATGATTTTGAAAATTTAAAATTTGGTTTCAAGCAGATTTGAATTTGAACTTCTTTTGATCGTAGTTTGAGTTTCGTATCTCCGATTCGATTGATTCTTTTTGCAAATTGAAGCTCTTCACTTGTACTTTCTGTTTAGATCTTTTCTTGTGGTTTTACCTTTGCACCTTATGATTGAGTGCTTATGTATGCTATTGTTTGTAAACGATAGAGTTTCCATAGTGCGAGGCTTGCTACTACGAATCAGTAGGGTTTTCCGATCGTCAGCAAGGCGAGTAACACTTTGATCATATCTCTTTATTACCCAGTCAATATGCATTAGTTTCAACCCTCAAACATTGCATGATAGGACTTTGATAACATGTGGGTATTGGGAAGTAGATTATGAGGTAGGAACCTATTGTCTTATATTCAAAACCCTGGGTGTTACTACGTTATGCTTATACTGCTATGCTATGCTCGTAGACGTGGATTGGGTGTGAGATTCATGAAAGATGTGAGAATTATTATTAACTAAGGGAAATTTAAGGTGGCTACTTGAATACACATCTAGGTGGATTGGTTGTGGGCACCTGGAGCAATCCAATGTTGTCCAAGGATATCCCGGAGTACCCGTGTGATCATCCTACGGTTTGCCACCTAGGCTCAAAGGGATCATAAGATTATTCATGCTAGAAACTTCCGTGTGCAGCCACAAGCCATTATGGGCTCTGGCATAGTTGAGTCTGTTGTGTGACCTCTTTCGGTGGTAGGCTAGCAGATGTAGGGGAAGTAGGTGGTACTGTCTACCCAGAGTAAAGAGTTAATGCTTCGGAAAGACTGTGCTCGATCATCCGTTTCTCAAACACCCTGTAGTGCGAGAAATTCAACGGTGGAGATCGAGTCTTGTGGGGAAAAGTGCGCAAACCTCTGCAGAGTGTACAAACAAATCATGGTTAGCCGTGTCCCCGGTTATGGACATCTTGAGTATTTGGTACTTGGATTGTCATGTTGATCTCATCACTTTACTTAATAAATTTGTTGGGTTATTCATGTGAATTTGGAATTGAGTTGGAGGAACCTTCTCAATATTTCAACAAATTTTGTAGTTAAATAAAATATATTCCTTTGTTGTAGGAAAATTTGGCTTTATGCAAATGATAACCTTAGAGCCTCCACCAGCCATATATGCATGTAGTGATAGCTGTTATTTGTTCATTGCTCTATGGTGTTATCTTGCCAGCATATTCCATGTGCTGACCTACACGGCTGCAATGTATTATGTTGCAGAATTTTCAGACGAAGAGTAAGGTGCGCTAGGTCATTGTCGTGCACACAGTATTGCCGTGGAGTTGGATGGACTCATTTATCTTCGATCCGTCCGTAGTTATCTTATTTAGATGGCCTTCAGCCATATTATTGTAATAAGTATTCCTTTTGAGACACTCGATGTAATAAGTGTGTGATTGAACTCTATTATAAATCCTCGAGTACTGTGTGTGTCAGCAATACCGATCCAGGGATGACACTTAAGCACAGAGACTTGACCGTCTGAGGTCTGGTCGCTACAATCATTGCCTTGGATATCATCATAGCTTTGCGGTTTTCTATCAATTGCTTGAAAGTGATTTTTCACCCACCGTATTATTTGCCTTCATGAGAGAAGCCTATAGTGAAACCTATGACCCCGAGTCTATTTTCCATCATATTACTTTCCGATCTACTATTTTGTAATATTTTATTTTCAGATCTATATACCAAAAAAACCCAAACATATTTTATCTTTTATTTAGTTTTATTTATTTATCTCTATCAGATCTCACCTTTGCAATTGACCATGAAGGGATTGACAACCCCTTTATCACGTTGGGTGCAAGTGTTTGATTGTTTGTGCAGGTATTGGTGATTTGTGCGTTCTTCTCCTACTGGATTGATACCTTGGTTATTAACTGAGGGAAATACTTATCTCTACTTTGCTGCATCACCCTTTCCTATTCAAGGAAAAAACCAACGCAATCTCAAGAAGTAGCAATTTTGTCCCAAGCTTGTCCCTAAAATGGATGTATTTAGCACTAACTTTGTGCTAGATACATCTATTTGAGGGATAAGCTCTTTCGGACGGAGGGAGTATGCTTCTGTTATGAAGAACACTCATGTTATATTGACTGAACCAATTCCTGTGTTGTGTCCTCCCAAGCCAGGATGGGTGAACTAAACACGGATGGATCCTTTGCTTGGGATGGAACGGCTGGAGGAGGTATGGTGTTATGAGATGATATAGGATGCATCATCTAATCATCTTGTAGACATTATTTTCTTACAGGGAAGTGCTTGAGGCTGAACTTTGCGCCTGCATGGAGGGGTTATATTTTGCCACTCAAAGAAGTGACTTGCCAATATCATTGAGATGGACTCCATCGTGGCGGTTAAGCTGATTCAAGCTGTTGGGCTTGATAGATTGATCTATACTCTTCTTCAGTTAGATAGATTAGGCACCTTTTGTGTCTTCATGATTCTTGTGCTACTCATGCAAATGGAAATGAAAATAAGGTTGGCCATACACTGGTACGCGTTGGTCCTAAACAAACGGTTTTTAACCCCTTTCCACGACGGCATCTGGAACCGTCGCCAAGTGAGTGTGGGCGATAAGGGGGTCCTTCCCACACAACCCAGAAATCCTCGGGTATAGGCCCTCCTGGGACCTAGGCTGGGGCCGTGTGCGATCGGGCGAGGCATCGAAACCCAATCATTTCTGTAGGTATGTACATCCCACACGGTTATCCGAGAAAATCATTTCCGTAGGTATGTACATCCCACACGGTGAATCCCAGAAAAACATTCCAAGGAATACGATTCCATTCTTATGTACACCCCACACAGTCAATCCAGGGAAAACGTTTCCGTTCAGACGTACATCCACCACAGTTTTATGTGTAGGCTCGTGTGTGAAAGGTGTAACTATCACACAGAGTCTGCCTTTGTTAACTGTTTGCTTTTATCAACTATATCACACACGATTTGATGAAGAAAACTGTGTGGCACTGGGCTATCCATCGCAAGCGCTTTTACTGCTAGAACCGTTTGCAAAGGTCCATGACATATTTAGCAGGTTTATTAATTACAATTAATAATTCTAGTATTACGCAAATTCACATTTCATATCGAACAACTGTTTGCCAATTTCATATCAACATCACAGTACAGTAGCTACATGAAAACAACACAGTACAACATATAGCTAGTTCAACTTCATAAGAACAATATATTCATTTCCCTAATCGAGATCATCCAGGCTCGTCTTATCCACCTCTGCTTTTAGTTAAGTAAGAACCCGTTTTGCACGGGCCAACTGGGAAAGTGCCTCCTCCTTCGCCAACACCATCTTAGCAAAGTCTGATTAAAAAAAATCTGAGCTCACTCTGTTGGGGAATGCAGTATTTCAAAAAATTTCTTACGATCATGCAAGATCTATCTAGGAGATGCATAGCAATGAGCGGGGAGAGTGTGTCCACATACCCTCGTAGACCGAAAGCGGAACCGTTAAGTAACGCGGTTGATGTAGTCGAACGTCTTCGCGATCCAACCGATCAAGTACCAAACGCACGACACCTCCGCGATCTACACACGTTCACCTCGGTGACGTCCCTTGTACTCTTGATCCAGCTGAGGCCGAGGGAGAGTTTCGTCAGCATGACGGCGTGATGACGGTGATGATGAAGTTACCGATGCAGGGCTTCGCCTAAGCACTACAACGAGATGACCGAGGTGGAAATCTAGGGAGGGGGCACCGCACACGGCTAAGACAACTGTCAACTTGTGTGTCTATGGGTTGCCCCCTCCCCCGTATATAAAGGAGGGGAGGAGGGGAGGGCCGACCCTCTCTATGGCACGCCCAAGGGGGAGTCCTACTCCCAGTAGGAGTAGGTTTCCCCCTATCCCTAGTTGGAGTAGGAGAAGAAGGAAGAGGGAGAAGGAGATAAGGAAAGGGGGTGATGGAGCTATAAACCTAGGGTAGGGTCATAGGCTTGACCTAGACACCCTCCCCTAGGACGTTACCCTGAGGCCAGAAACATCCAAAGGGATATCGTCATCCACTCGACTTGAAGCATTCCACAAGGAAGATCCAATGTCACTCGACCATGACGATAGTCACTCGACGACCAGAAGATCTCAAGTCAGCCCGCACCGCAACGGTCAGACATTTTCCCTGTAGACTTAACGACCATTTATGTCACTTTATTATAGGCGTTACCTGTAATGTTCCCTCTTTATGGACATTGAACTCCTTGTAACGTGGGCTGGCTGGGGTCCTGGCGCACTCTATATAAGCCACCCCCTCCACTGGCACAAGGGTTCGCACCCCCTGTAACACACACACACATAATCCAGTCGACCGCCTCCGGGCACCAAGACGTAGGGCTATTACTTCCTCTGCGAAGGGCCTGAACTCATAAAACTCGTGTGTACAACTTCGCCATAGCTAGGATCTTGCCTCCTCATACCTACCCCCCATTCTACTGTACACATAGAACCACGACAGTTGGCGCCCACCGTGGGGCAGATGTCTTAGCGACTTTTTGGTGAAGTTGCGATTTTTCCGATTCCCATCATCATGGTTTCCAGTGGTGGATTGGCTGAGGGCCGCGAGATCCGTCTCGGCGCGCTCGTCTTCGTTGCCGACAACTCCCCCGGCTTCAGGAAGCTCCCCTCGACGTCGAGGCGCTCCCCGTCCGCGGGGCGACGCACTTCCGCGCGTGCGTCCGCGGCGTCCTTGTCCGGCAGCCGTCGACCCAGTATCGGTCGGCTCCCGTGGTGTCCTCGCTCTCCCCGCTGTACGCCGGCGCAAGCGATTTGGTCGGTCGCGGCTTCAGCGGTGGGTGAGACACACAGTGGCCCGTCAGTCGGCCACCCGACAAGTCGCGGCAATCGAGCCCAACGAAACTCTCTACGGCCTGTTCGACTGGCTCCGTCGAGACCGCATCCGAGTGCGATAGCAGCGATCCCGTGGCTGAAGTCTTGATGGTCAACAGACCACACAGTCCTCCTGGCTTCCCCGGCGACGACGGCGGTGATGGTGGCGGCGATCCGTCACGCGTTCACGAGGAGTACCGCTCCGAGCCCCTTTATTCGCAGCAGAGGGAAGAGCTTCGACGCTGCAATATGGATGCACTTCACACCCCCATCATTGGAGAAACCCCCGAGGCCCAGGCCTTGGAGGAGGCGCGCCTGGCCAACTTGGCTGAGCGCACTCGACTGGAGAACCTCCAGCATGCTCTTGAGGAGCGTGCTCGGCAGCGGATCCCTGAATCTAGTCGACGACAACTTTTTCCGCCTCAACCTCAGGTATACCGCACTCCGATTCAAAATCTCACAGCTACGGCCTGAATGGGAGAGTCAATTCAGCCTTCCCACTCGAAAGCTGGCAGAGGTCTGATGCAGATCCGGGCCTTACTCCGGGCAGCCGGAGAGCAAAACACAGCGGTGTCTCAGTCACGGAATAGGATTCATAGCAGGTCTGGGATGGCAGATACAGTTCAGTCGGCTCACAGCCCAAGATTGCCCCCGCGACGTGAGGGACGTGGGCACCGGCAGGATCAGTAAAGAAACCATGAGCAATATGATCACCGACTCGGCCATGATGACCATCGTCGAGTGCCCACACCTCCTCCGAGGAGTGGGTCATATGTGCCTCGGCGGCATGATGACAGACGCCCTCACAGTGGCGAGCGAAGAGTACCAGTCGACCCAAGGGAGCCGGGCCTTGATGCGAGATCTATTCTCGTTCAAGGTCTGGTTGACAGGAACAGGGCGCACAGAGAGGGCCATGACGGAAATCACCCGACTGGCAGCAGAGTGCATGTTTCAGGTCCAGAGCGTTTCAGCAGAGCCATCAGAGCCACAGTGATTCCTCCCAACTTCAGGTTGGTGACTGGAATCAGCAAGTTCACTGGCGAGTCCAAGCCGGACACTTGGCTTGAGGATTACCGAGTGGCGGTACAAATCAGTGGCGACAATGATGACGCGGCCATGAAGCACCTTCCTCTGATGTTGGAAGGCTCGGCCAGAGCATGGTTGACTCAGTTAGCACCTGGCAGTATATTCAGTTGGGAAGAACTTGCCCGAGTGTTTGTTAGAACTTTTGAGGGTACTTGCAAACGACCAGCAGGGTTAACAGAATTGCAGCACTGCGTGCAAAAACTGAGTGAAACTCTAAGAGATTTCATTCAGAGGTGGACCACTTTGCACCACACAGTGGAAAATCTGTCTGAGCATCAAGCAGTTTGTGCCTTCAAGGAAGGCGTGAAGTATCGAGAACTAGTCCTGAAGTTCGGTCGGACAGGAGATATGTCCCTAACTCGGATGATGGAAATAGCCACTCGGTACGCTAACGGAGAAGAAGAGGATCGACTCCGTAGTGGAAAGACCAAACGGATTGATTAAAGGACTGAAACCCCGATTGATGCATGATCTCAAGCATGCAGCAGGCGCTTGGGTCGAGGAACTTCCATCAGTGCTTTGGGAGTTGAGGACAACTCCTAATCGGTTGACTGGTCGAACTCCATTCTTCTTGGTTTATGGAGCTGAAGCTGTACTTCCGAGTGACTTGCTTCACAATGCACCCCGAGTCGAGCTTTTCTCATAAGATGAGGCAGAACAGGCTCGGCAAGATGCAGTTGATCTCCTGGAAGAGGAAAGAGAGATGGCCCTGATCCGGTCGACCATTTATCAGCAAGACCTGCATCGATTCCATGCTAGAAATGTGAGGGGTCGAGCACTCCAAGAGGGAGACTTGGTTCTTCGAGTGGATTAGCAGAAACCACACAAGCTCGCTCCTGCTTGGGAAGGCCCCTTCATTATCACCAGAGTGCTCCACAACGGAGCGTACCACCTTTACAACGTCGAGCATAAGAAAGACGAGCCACGCGCTTGGAATGCGGAGCTGCTCCGCCCCTTTTACACTTAAGCTTTTGGACCGTTGAGATGTAATAAGAAATACCTTCTAGTTTGATTATCAAAGACACAGTTTTACAGTCTCATAAACGATTGTTGTTCCTTCTTTATATGTTCTAAATCCCCAGTGGGTGGCTTAGCTGCGAATCCGTTTCGCCTAAGTTCGAAAAACCCTACCGAGTGGTGAGCAACGCTCCCACTCGGAGGCTTAGCTGCGAATCCGTTTCACCTAAGTTTGAAAAATCCTACCGAGTGGTGAGCAAGCCTCTCAGTCGGGGGCTTAGCTGCAGTCCAGTACTTGCCTAAGTTTGAAAAATCCTACCGAGTGATGAGCAACCCTCTCACTCGGGGGCTTAGCTGCAGTCCAGTACTCGCCTAAGTTTGAAAAATTCTACCGAGTGGTGAGCAAGCCTCTCACTCGGGGGCTTAGCTGCAGTCCAGTACTCGCCTAAGTTTGAAAAATCCTGCCGAGTGGGGAGCAAGCCTCTCACTCGGGGGCTTAGCTGCAGTCCAGTACTCGCCTAAGTTTGAAAAATCCTACCGAGTGGCGAGCAACCCTCTCACTCGGGGGCTTAGCTGCAGTCCAGTACTCGCCTAAGTTTGAAAAATCCTACCGAGTGGTGAGCAAGCCTCTCACTCGGGGGCTTAGCTGCAGTCCAGTACTCGCCTAAGTTTGAAAAATCCTACCGAGTGGTGAGCAAGCCTCTCACTCGGGGGCTTAGCTGCAGTCCAGTACTCGCCTAAGTTTGAAAAATCCTGCCGAGTGGTGAGCAAGCCTCTCACTCGGGGGCTTAGCTGCAGTCCAGTACTCGCCTAAGTTTGAAAAATCCTACCGAGTGGCGAGCAACCCTCTCACTCGGGGGCTTAGCTGCAGTCCAGTACTTGCCTAAGTTTGAAAAATCCTACCGAGTGGTGAGCAAGCCTCTCACTCGGGGGCTTAGCTGCAGTCCAGTACTCGCCTAAGTTTGAAAAATCCTACCGAGTGGTGAGCAAGCCTCTCACTCGGGGGCTTAGTTGCAGTCCAGTACTCGCCTAAGTTTGAAAAATCCTACCGAGTGGTGAGCAAGACTCTCACTCGGGGGCTTAGTGATACGTCTCCGTCGTATCTATAATTTTTGATTGTTCCATGCCAATATTATACAACTTCCATATACTTTTGGCAACTTTTTATACTATTTTTGGGACTAACATATTGATCCAGTGCCCAGTGCCAGTTCCTGTTTGTTGCATGTTTTTTGTTTCGCAGAAAATCCATATCAAATGGAGTCCAAACGGAATAAAAACTGACGGAGTTTTTTGGAATATATGTGATTTTTTGGAAGAAGAATCAACGCGATACGATGCCCGAGGGGGCCACGAGGCAGGGGGCGCGCCCCAGGGGGTCTGGCGCGCCCTGGACCCTCGTGGCCACCCCGTAAGGTGGTTGGAGCCCTTCTTTCGCTGCAAGAAAGCTAATTTCTGGATAGAGATTGTGCCCAAAATTCAGCCAGATCGGAGTTACGGATATCCGGTTATAAAAGAAACGGTGAAAGGCTAGATCTGAGAACGCAGAAACAGAGAGAGACAGAGAGACAGATCCATTCTCGGAGGGGCTCTCACCCCTCCCACACCATGGAGACCAAGGACCAGAGGGGAAACCCTCCTCCCATCTAGGGAGAAGGTCAAGGAAGAAGAAGAAGAAGGGGGGCTATCTCCCCCTCGCTTCCGGTGGCGCCGGAGTGCCACCGGGGGCCATCATCATCACCGCGATCTACACCAACACCTCCGTCATCCTCACCAACATCTCCATTACCTTCCCCCCTCTATCTACAGTGCTCCACTCTCCCGCAACCTGCTGTACCCTCTACTTGAACATGGTGTTCTATGCTTCATATTATTATCCAATGATGTGTTGCCATCCTTTGATGTCTGAGTAGATTTTCGTTGTCCTTTCAGTGGTTGACGAATTGCTATGATTGATTTAATTTTCTTGTGATTATGTTGTTGTCCTTTGGTGCCCATCATATGAGTGCGCGCGTGGATCACACCATAGGGTTAGTTGTATGTTGATAGGACTATGTATTGGAGGGCAAGAGTGACAGAAGCTTCTACCTAGCATAGAAATTGATGCATACGAGATTGAAGGGGGACCAATATATCTTAATGCTATGGTTGGGCTTTACCTTAATGAACGTTAGTAGTTGCGGATGCTTGCTAATAGTTCCAATCATAAGTGCATAGAATTCCAAGTCAGGGATGACATGCTAGCAGTGGCCCCTCCCACATAAAACTTGCTATCGGTCTAGTAACGTAGTCAATTGCTTAGGGACAATTTCGCAACTCCTACCAACACTTTTCCACACTCGCTATACTAACTTTATTGCTTCTCTACCTAAACAGCCCCTACCTTTTATTTACGCGCTCTTTATCTTCTTGCAAACCTATCCAAAAACACCTACAAAGTACTTCTAGTTTTATACTTGTTCTAGGTAAAGCGAACGTCAAGCATGCGTAGAGTTGTATCGGTGGTCGATAGAACTTGAGGGAATATTTGTTCTACCTTTAGCTCCTCGTTGGGTTCGACACTCTTACTTATCGAAAGAGGTTACAATTGATCCCCTATACTTTTGGGTTATCAAGACCTTTTTCTGGCGCCGTTGACGGGGAGTAGCGTGGGGTGAATATTCTCGTGTGTGCTTGTTTGCTTTATCACTAAGTAATTTTTATTTGCTGTTCTTAGTTGTTTTCTATCTTTAGTTATGGATAGGAAACGCAAAATACCAAAAAAATTAGTTGTACCTACTGAACCAATGGTTGAAGAACCACTCAAAATCTATCACACTCCTGAAGCTTTTTACTTGGATCATCTTCGATCCCTTTGTGCTCGTGCTGAAACCCCAACTAGCTTAGTTGAGGGCAAATCTTTAGATGAGCATGCTTGTTATGTGCGACACCACATATCTAAAAAAGGGAAACTTTTACTGGATCAAATTCATCGTTTGCAATGCTATGCCTGGAATTTATGTGAAATATATGATGTTACTTGTTGTTCTGAAAACCCTCAGAAACACCTTCCCTACCAATGTGAGTTTACCGATAATGGAATCGTGTCTTCATATGCTAAGGGTGTTTATAATTACTATGATGTTCAACAAATTGAAGAATTTGTTGCTTTCATGGGTGCTTATGAAATTTCTTCTTTGATTGAAAAGTATGATGCTACTCTTTACAAATCTGAAAATTTTGCCATACTTAAATATTGCTATGATAATTATGCTTCTAATGCTTATGTTAAACCATATATTGAGGACTCCTCCGCTGTCCAAGAAGAGATTAATATTTTGCAGGAGTCTATGGAAGAAGATGAAACTGTGAGCTCATTGGATGAAAAAGATGATGAGGAGAGCGAAGAACAAAAGGATGAAGAGCGGATTAGCTACCCGTGCCCACCTTCTAATGAGAGTAACTCTTCAACTCATACATTGTTTAATTTCCCTTCGTGCTTACCGAAGAATGATTGCTATGATGATTGTTATGATCCTGTTGATTCTTTTGAAATATCCCTTTTTGATGATGCTTGCTATGCTTGTGGCCAAGATACCAATATGAATTATGCTTATGGAGATGAACTTGCTATAGTTCCTTATGTTAAACATGAAATTGTTGCTATTGCACCCAGGCATGATAGTCCTATTATCTTTTTGAATTCTCCAAACTACACTATATCGGAGAAGTTTCTTTTATTAAGGATTATATTGATGGGTTGCCTTTTACCGTTGCACATGATGATTTTGAATGTAATATGCATGTGCTTGCTGCTCCTACTTGCAATTATTATGAGAGAGGAACTACATCTCCGCCTCTCCATGTTTCCAACACGAAAAAATTGCAAGAAATTGTTTATATTATGCATTGGCCTTTACTATGTGTGCATGAATTGTTCTTTTATGACATGCCGATGCATAGGAAGAGAGTTAGACTTCATCATTGCTTGATATATGTTTCTTTGTTCTCACTACTAAATGCCAAATCATTGCTAATTAAAATTGGCTTTGATATACCTTGGGATCCAGGTGGATTTACTACTTGAGCACTATATGCCTAGCTTAATGGCTTTTAAGAAAGCGCTGCCAGGGAGACAACCCGGAAGTTTTAGAGAGTCATTTATTTCTGTTGTGTTCTTTTATATAGTTTAAAAACAAAAAAATAAAGAGGGGAACCCAAAACTTTTCAAAAAGAAAAGTGAAAGTGAGATAGACGAGCATTGTGAAAGTGGGGGACGTCCTTGAACTTTGTTCATGCCCATGGAAACTTTGTGAATCTTAATTACAGAAACTTTTCAACAAAAATAATTATCCCCTTGTACAATTCCATTGTATTATAAAAATAATGTGCCAAGGTTTGCCTTTAGGTTGTTTACAATGCTTGTTGGTTTGTGCGGTGCAGGACAGAAACTTTGGCTGTAGTGCGCGATTTTACATTTTTTACTGGAACGTCAAATGGTTCTGAAACTTTTTGCACTGTATTCATATACAAATGTTTTATTTTTACTAATTTTGGCAGAAATTTTCAAGTATCAGAAGTATGGTGAATGTTCAGATTATTACAGACTGTTCTGTTTTAGACATATTCTGTTTTTGATGCATAGTTTGCTTGTTTTGATGAAACTATCAATTTATATCAGTGGATTAAGCCCTGAAAAGGTTATATTACAGTAGATACAATGCCAAAACAAAATATGAATTGGTTTGCAACAGTACTTAGGGTAGTGATTTGCTTTATTATACTAACGGATCTTACCGAGTTTTCTGTTGAAGTTTTGTGTGGATGAAGTGTTCGATGATCGAGAAGGTCTCGATGCGAGAAGAAGGAAGAGAGGCAAGAGCTCAAGCTTGGGGATGCCCGAGGAACCCCAAGTAAATATTCAAGGAGACTCAAGCGTCTAAGCTTGGGGATGCCCCGGAAGGCATCCCATCTTTCTTCAACAAGTATCGATATGTTTTCGGATTCGTTTCGTTCATGCGATATGTGCAAATCTTGGAGCGTCTTTTGCATTTAGTTTTCACTTTTTTTTATGCACCATGCTGGTATGAGATAGTCCTTCGTTTATTTATAGAATGCTCTATGCACTTCACTTATATCTTTTGAGTATGGCTTTATAGAAAACCGCCATTTGTTGTAACATCCCAAATTTTCAATTTGGAATGTTATACATAGATCATTCATGCATATCATATTTTGCTGCATTTCATTTCGCGATCCTCGAAATCCTAAGCAACTCAAGGACCCCCGGAGAGAGTTGGGGATTTCCCTGTTTTCATATTTGAGTTTTATCAAATATTGAAACGAGGATTTTTGGTTTTAATTATTTTTCTCTTCGAAAATATTTCATATTAAAATGCATGAGAGGAGATAATATGACTTCTCCAAAATAATTGAAATATTGGAGGAAAATGTTAAAATCAAATATTTGATTTTATTGCTATTTTATTTTCATTAGAAAAATTGCACGTTTTTCAAAGTTGCATTTTAGGGCCAAGAAAATGTTCATCTTGTTCTAAATGTTTTATTTAGACGGTGATTTTTTTTGGTATTTTTAGATTTTTATTTATTTTTCTAGGATTTATTTAAATTTCGGCAAAATTATTTAAGAAAAAAAAACTTCAGCGCCCGACTGGGCCGAAGCCCAGCCGAGCCAGGCCGGCCCACCCCGCCGCCGCCGCCTTCCCCGCGCGCCCCGTGCCCGCACCGGACTCCGCCGCCGCCCCGGAGCCCCTTCCCCAAGCCGACCCCGTCCCCTCCCCATTTATATACCGCCCCACCCTGCCGCCACCACCCCGTCCCACCCTCCACCGACGCCACCCAGCCCTACCGGAGCCCCGAGCCCCGCCGGATCCGATCAGGTAGCCGCCGCCGTTCGGTTTATTCTAAAACCGATTCTTTTTTTTGAAAACCCTAGTTCGTTTTTTTAGATCGGTTCGCCGGTTTTCTCGGTTTAGTTTGTTTAGCGGACGTTCGTCCGTACGTTCGTTTTAACGAACGGTTTTCGCTCGTTAGCCGCAGACAACGAACGTTCGTTCGTTAGCCTGTTCGTCAGTTTTTCTTTTTCTCAGATTTTCCGCGATTATTTTCGATCGCGATCTCTGATCCGATTTTCGTGTCAGTTTATCTTTTCGCTCGTTTATCGGAATCACGCGATTCAAGCGCCCAGATCTTTGTCTCGAAACCCTCTTTCTGCTTAATCAACTTGAACAAGATTTTGGTACTGTAAAATTTGACTTTAGTCCAGATTAGTAAATGGATCTTGTTTCTTTCGCAGTTTGAGTTTCGTTGCTCCGTTTGATTTGATTCTTTTTGCAAACCGGAGTTCTTAAGTTGAACTTTCTGGTTAGTTCTTCTTATTTGAGATTTACCCGTGCTTCTTTGCTTGAATGCTTATGTATGCTATTGTTTGTTTACGATAGAATTCCCGGAGTGCGAAGCGTGCTACTATGAGTCTCTAGGTTTTGCGGATCGTCAGCAAGGCAAGTAACACATTGATCATACTCTTTTCATACCCAGTTTTTATGCATTAGCTCCAATCCTCAAACATTGCATGATTAGGATGTGATTAACATGTGGATCGGGAAGCAGTTGATGAGGTAGAACCTATTGCCCTGTTATATTCAAACCCTTGGGAGTTACTTCTACGTTATGCTTATATTGCCATGCTATGCTCGTAGACGTGGTTTGGGTGAGTGAATCTATGACAGATGTGAGATTGTTAATTAATGGTTCAACTTAAGGTGGCAACTTTAATACACATCTGGGTGGATTGCTTGTTGGGCACCTGGAGAATCCAGTGTTGTCCTAGGATATCCCGGAGTACCCGTGTGATCATCCTAAGGTCCGCCACGCAGGCTCAAAGGGAATTGTGATATTTTCATGCTAGAAACTTCCGTGTGCAGCCACAAGCTATCATGGGCTCTAGCATAGTTGAGTAAGTTGCGTGAACTCTTGAAGAGGTGGATCATCAGGTAGAGGGATGTAGGTTTGGTATGGTCTGCCCGGAGTAAAGAGTTAATGTTTCTGAAAGACTGTGTCTCGGTCATCCATTTCTGAAACACCATGTAGTGCGAGAAATCCAACGGAGGAGATCGAGTCTTGTGGGGAAAAGTGCGCAAACCTCTGCAGAGTGTACAATCTAATCATGGTTAGCCGTGTCCCCGGTTATGGACAATCTTGAGTATCTAGTACTTGGAGTATCCTAAGTATCTCATCACTCTAAATTAATATTGTTGGGTTGATAATTACTTTAATTGGGATTGAGTTGGAGGAACCTTCTCAATGATGTTTCAACTACCATGATAGTTAAAATAAAACTTATTCCTTTGTTGTAGGAAAAAATTGGCTTTTCGCAAAAACTATAACCATAGAGCTTTCCACTAGCCAAATATGCATGTAGTGATAGCATTATCCTGTTCTTGCTTTACTGTGTTATATTGCCAGCATATTTCATGTGCTGACCCGTTTTCGGGCTGCAACGTATTATGTTGCAGACTTTTCAGACGAGGAGTAAGGTTCGTTAGGTCGTTGCCGTGCAGCTCAGCTATGCCGTTGGAGTTGATGGACTCACTTTATCTTCCAAGTCTTCCGCTGTTATCGTATTAGATGGCCTTAAGCCATATTTATTGTAATAAGTTCTCTTCTGAGACATTCGATGTAATAAGTGTGTGATTGCTACTCTGTTATAAATCCTTCGAGTACTGTGTGTGTCAGCATTACCGATCCAGGGATGACACTGAAGCACAGAGACTTGACCGTTTGAGGTTGGGTCGCTACAAGATGGTATCAGAGCACACGCTGAGTGTAGGACATGACCACTAAGATAAACCCATAGGTCACTCTTCTCTACTCATTTCTGACTCCTCTCCATTTTCTACTCTTAGGATGGCGGATTCGAAGAACAAGTTTGCACAACCGGATGAAGACACACCCTTTGGACGCCACTTGAAGGAAGTCACTAGGTACCTGAACATCGGAATACCGAGCTTCACCGGGACTTACAACGCCACTTTACCAGAAGAGGAGCGCTGGATGATTCAAGTTCAAGTACCAGGAAGGACGTTCTCGCCAACCACTAAGCCCATATAATTTTCTTTTGAAGCACCCACCTGGAGTCTAGCTCGGCAAGAGCATGGCAACCCACATTACCATGGGACGCATTGGATAAGTCTACAACAAGGATCTTAAGGACACTATCTATCAGATATGTGGGCGCCGAGATGAGCAATGGGAGACGATCAGCACCAAGAAGGACAGATCCATTGCAGCTTTCATCCAGGAGTTAAACCAACATATTCGACGCTAGGAGAACTAGATGTGCGCAGATATGATAGATTTGAAGAAGGCGAAGACAAGGATCATTGAGCTGGAAGAAGAACTTAAGTCTACATGCGATGGATATGAGGAGGAAATTGCAACACTATTGGAGAAGAATGACGATTTGATGAAGAAGATCGGAGTATTCATGCGAGACCCTGCGCCGGGAGGAGAGGACGACGATTCCACTTGCCCGGAGAACTACATCATCATCGACGACACCGACTCTGACCCCAGTGAAGATGACTTTGAAGACGAAGTAGGAGCAGACATCATGGAGTCTTCCACCGATCAAAATTTCTAGATGAGCACCGGATGATTAGTAGTATTCCCCCATGTATATAGTAGTAGTTGAGCACTTTTACGATAAGTTCTAGACCGTTTGTATGCCCTTGCTTGATTGATTGAGTGAAATGATTGTGTTTGTCTCATGCGCATATGGGTAGTGCTTTCTCACTAGACCCCTTTTCTATTCAAATCTCTCCCCTCTAAACCGCCAGATGCCTCCGAGACGTGACACCGGATTTGCCTTCCCACCGGAGCTCACTCAGTTGATCCAGCAGCAGAATGCCTTGATGCAATTGTTAGTCCAGAACCAAGGCAACAACAACAACAACAACCCGCCTCCAGTTGACAACTTAGCTCTCTTTCTGAGGTTGCAGCCGCCGGTGTTTTCCAGTAGCACCGAGCCTATAGTTGCAGATGATTGGCTACGCCGTATTGGAAGGGAGTTGACCACCGCAGGTTGCACAGATGCTGAGAAGGTGCGCTTTGCCGCACATCAATTGGATGGACTAGCAGCCTCATGGTGGGAGAATTATACGGCCACTTTCCCCATAGCCAACGTCACTTGGGATCAATTTCAGCAAGCTTTTTGCACAACCCATGTCTCAACTGGAGCTATGAATATGAAGAAACGTGAGTTTCGCAACTTACGCCAGGGGAACCGTACTGTGGCTCAGTACGTAGATGAGTTTAGCAAGTATCTCGCTATGCCCCTGATGATGTGGCCACAGATGCCGCAAAGCAGGAGAAGTTTATGGAAGGGCTGAATGATGAGATGAGCATGCAGTTGATGGTGGCAACATTCAACAACTACCAGGAGTTGGTAGATAAGGCTCTTATGATTGAAGGGAAGCATCAGCAAATTGAGAGCCGTAAGAGGAAGTATGGGCAAGGGAGGTATAACTCTGGAGCTCAGTAGAAGCCCCGTCTAACCCCGAACTCGGGAGGACTTGTTCATAACCATGGATGTCATAACCAGACCGGAGGAAGTTCGCATAACCACAATGGTTCTAAGAATGGGAATGGGAATGGAGCAAGCAACAATCAGAACCGCTCCAACCTAGCCACACCCGCCAAGAGAGACCTAAGTCACATTACTTGCTTCAAGTGCGGGAAGACTGGACACTATGCCACGGAGTGCCCTGAAGCGAAGAATGGAAATGGTAATGGGAGCGCTGGGAAGAATCCCAATCCATTCAACAAAGGACAAGTGAACCACATTAACATGGAGGAGGTTAAAGAGCAGCCAGACGCGGTTATTGGTAAGTTTTTGGTTAAGTCTTTTACCGCCCTTGTTTGATATTGGTGCATCGCATTCATACATATCAAGGGGATTCGTGGATAAATTTAAACTACCAACCCAAACCCTTAGGACCCCTCTGTTAGTGAGTTCACCTGGAGCAGAGTATATGGCTAGCCGATGGTGCGACCAGATACCCTTAACCATTGGTAGCCATGTTTTCCCGTCAGACCTAATAATTTTGGAGTCACAAGGATTGGATGTGATATTAGGCATGGACTGGATGTCAAAGTATGGAGGAAGTATTGACTGTGCTAGTAAGTCGATTTATCTCACCACCCCAGAGGGAAAAAGGATTAAGTATGTATTTAGGCATGCGCCTTGGAGGAGCCAAGTAAATACCCTCACGGGAGTTGTTCAGGAGGAAGTGCCTGTAGTGAAGGATTACCCGGATGTTTTTCCAGAGGAGTTACCAGGCATGCCACTGGATCGTGACAACGAGTTTTTGATAGAGCTATTACCAGGTACAGGGCCAATATCAAAGAGACCCTATCGGATGCCCGCAAATGATCTGGAGGAGATTAAGAAACATATCAAGGAGTTATTGGAGAAAGGTTACATTCGACGGAGTTCATCACCCTGGGGAGCCCCAGTGCTTTTGGTTGAGAAGAAGGATAAGTCTCTAAGAATGGTTGTTGATTATCATGCGTTAAATGAGGTGATGATCAAGAACAAATACCCACTGCCGATGATCAATGATTTGTTTGACCAGTTGCAAGGAGCTAAGGTGTTTTCAAAGATCGACCTGCGATCAGGGTATCACCAGCTGAAGATTTGAGAGAAGGATATACCAAAGACAGCATTCACCACACGGTACGGGTTGTATGAATATACGGTCATGTCATTCGGACTGACTAACGCCCCTGCTTACTTCATGAGCATGATGAACAAGGTGTTCATGGAATATTTGGATAAGTTTGTTGTGGTGTTCATTGATGATATAATGGTATACTTGAAGAATGAGGAGGAGCACAAGGAGCATTTGTGTTTAGTTCTCGAGAAACTCAGGGAACACCAGTTGTATGCCAAGTTCAGCAAATGTGAGTTTTGGTTGAAGGAAGTCGGATTCCTTGGACATGTTATATCAGGAGAAGGTGTAGCAGTAGATCCCACCAAGGTTCAGTCAATCACTGAATGGTTGGCCCCCACTTCAGTTAGTGAGATCCGCAGTTTTCTTGGACTCGCGGGATACTATCGGAGATTCATTGAGAATTTTTCCAAGATTGCGAAGCCAATGACGGAGTTATTGAAGAAAGATACCAAATTTAAATGGACGGAAGGATGTGAGGCAAGTTTTCAGGAATTGAAGAAATGTTTGACTACAGCCCCAGTGTTGATTCTGCCGGATATACGCAAGGATTTCCAAGTGTATTGCGACGCCTCTCGCCTAGGACTTGGAAGTGTGCTCATGCAGGACGGAAGAGTTGTTTCGTATGTCTCACGACAACTAAAACCGCACGAATTGAATTATGCCACGCATGATTTGGAGTTAGCAGCTGTAGTGCATGCGCTCAAGACTTGGAGACATTACCTTATTGGAAACGGTTGTGATGTGTACACGGATCATAAAAGTTTGAAGTACATTTTCACACAGAAGGAGTTGAACCTTAGGCAGAGGAGATGGTTGGAGCTTATAAAGGATTATGACATGAAGCTTCACTATCATCCAGGCAAGGCCAATGTCGTAGCAGACGCTTTGAGTTGGAAGAGTTATGCTAATACCTTAGTAAGCACGGGATTGCCAAAGGAGTTAGCAGAGGATCTCAGGGAACTTCGATTGGAGATTGTTCCTAGAGGTTTTGTTGCAACAATGGAAGTTCAGTCTACATTGTTAGGAAAGATTCAAGAAGCTCAGAAGGATGACAAAGAGATTGCCGAGATAAAAGAGAGAATGAGCAAAGGAAAGGCCAAAGGTTTTCATGAGGATGAGCACGACACCTTATGGTTTGAGGACCGTGTTTATGTGCCCAATAACACAGAGATCAGAAAGTTAATACTTCAGGAGGCTCATGGCTCACCATACTCGATACACCCCGGAAACACCAAGATGTATTTGTATTTGGATTTGAAGGAACGTTCTTGGTGGACTGGTATGAAGAAGGATATGGCCGAGTATGTAGCCATATGTGATGTATGACAGAGAGTGAAGGCTGAGCATCAAAAGCCAGCTGGATTGTTACAGCCTATGCCGATACCCGAATGGAAGTGGGATAAACTTGGCATGGATTTTATCACCGGATTGCCCAGGACCAAATCAGGATATGATTCTATATGGGTAGTAGTTGATCGCTTGACCAAAGTGGCTAACTTTATCCCAGTGAAAACCACCTATACAAGTGCGAAGTTGGCCAAGATATATATGACTAGGATCATATGTCTGCATGGAGTTCCGAGGACCATCGTATCAGATAGAGGAACATAGTTTACATCAAAGTTTTGGCATCAGCTAGACCAAACTTTGGGGACAAGGTTGGAATTCAGTACAGCATTCCACCCTTAGACAGATGGACAGACCGAGAGAGTCAACCAGATTCTGGAGGATATGTTGAGATCTTGTGCACTAGATTATGGATCTAGTTGGGATGACAATTTGCCCTACGCAGATTTCTCATACAACAATAGTTACCAGGCTAGTTTGAAGATGGCACCGTTTGAAGCCCTGTATGGACGAAGGTGCGGAACACCGTTGATGTGGGATGAAGTAGGAGACCGACAGTTGTTTGGACTAGATTTGATCAAGGAGTCTGAAGAGAAAGTTAAGCTGATTCGAGATAGACTGAAGGTAGCTCAGTCCAGGCAGAAGAGTTATGCAGATTCGAAACGCAAGGAGGTAACCTATGAAATTGGAGACAGAGCATATCTGCGAGTGTCACCTCTGCAAGGGGTGAAACGTTTTGGAGTTAAGGGAAAGTTAGCCCCAAGATTTGTAGGACCGTATCGTGTTTTGGAACGTATGGGAGGAGTTGCCTACAAGTTGGAGTTACCTGAAGGACTGTCAGGAGTTCACGATGTATTTCATGTTTCACAGCTGAAGAAGTGTCACGCTGAGATGGCCGATATACCATTATGAGATACAGTGCCCTTGGAGGCAATTCAGTTGGACAGTGATCTGACCTATGAGGAGAAGCCAGTCATGATTCTTGAATTTACCAGTCGAGTCACCCGCAACAAGGTTATCAAGTTTTGCAAAGTTCAGTGGAGCCACCATACCGAGGATGAAGCCACCTGGGAACGAGAGGATGATCTTCGCAAAGACCACCCACACCTATTTTCTAGCCAACCCGAATCTCGAGGGCGAGATTCATCTTAAGGGGGGTAGGTTTGTAACATCCCAAATTTTCAATTTGGAATGTTATACATAGACCATTCATGCATATCCTATTTTGCTGCATTTCGTTTCGCGATCCTCGAAATCCTAAGCAACTCAAGCACCCTTGGAGAGAGTTGGGGATTTCCCTGTTTTCATATTTGAGTTTTATCAAATATTGAAACGAGGATTTTTGGTTTTAATTATTTTTCTCTCCGAAAATATTTCATATTAAAATGCATGAGAGGAGATAATATGACTCCTCCAAAATAATTGAAATATCGGAAGAAAATGTTAAAATCAAATATTTGATTTTATTCGGATTTTATTGCTATTTTATTTTCATTAGAAAAATTGCATGTTTTTCAAAGTTGCATTTTAGGGCCAAGAAAATGTTCATCTTGTTCTAAATGTTTTATTTAGACGATGAAATTTGTTTTGGTATTTGTAGATTTTTATTAATTTTTCTAGGATTTATTTAAGTTTTGGCGTAATTATTTAAAAAAAACTTCAGCGCCCGACTGGGCCGACGCCCAGCCGAGCCAGGCCGGCCCACCCCGCCGCCACCGCCTTCCCCGCGTGCCCCGTGCCCGCACTGGACTCCGCCGGAGTCCGGGAGTCCGCCGCCGCCCTAGAGCCCCTTCCCCAAGCCGACCCCGCCCCTCCCCCTTTATATACCGCCCACCCCGCCGCCACCACCCCGTCCCGCCCTCCGCCGACGCCACCCAGCCCCGCCGGAGCCCCGAGCCCCGCCGGATCCGACGAGGTAGCCGCCGCCGTTCGGTTTATTCTAAAACCGATCCTTTTTTTTGAAAACCCTAGTTCGTTTTTTAGATCGGTTCGCCGGTTTTCTCGGTTTAGTTTGTTTAGCGGACGTTCGTCCGTACGTTCATTTTAACGAACGGCTTTCGCTCGTTAGCCGCAGACAATGAACGTTCGTTCGTTAGCCTGTTCGTCAGTTTTTCTTTTTCTCGGATTTTCCGCGATTATTTTCGATCGCGATCTCTGATCCGATTTTCGTTTCAGTTTATCTTTTCGCTCGTTTGTCGGAATTAGGCGATTCAAGCGCTTAGATCTTCGTCTCAAAACCCTCTTTCTGCTTAATCAACTTGAATAAGATTTTGGTACTGTAAAATTTGACTTTAGTTCAGATTAGTAAACGGATCTTGTTTCTTTCGCAGTTTGAGTTTCGTTGCTCCGTTTGATTTGATTCTTTTTGCAAACCGGAGTCCTTAAGTTTAACTTTCTGGTTAGTTCTTCTTATTTGATATTTACCCGTGCTTCTTTGCTTGAATGCTTATGTATGCTATTGTTTGTTTGCGATAGAATTCCAACGGAGGAGATCGAGTCTTGTGGGGAAAAGTGCGAGAAATCCAACGGAGGAGATCGTGTCTTGATGGGAAAAGTGCGCAAACCTCTACAGAGTGTACAATCTAATCATGGTTAGCCGTGTCCCCGGTTATGGACAATCTTGAGTATCTAGTACTTGGAGTATCCTAAGTATCTCATCACTCTAAATTAATATTGTTGGGTTGATAATTACTTTAATTGGGATTGAGTTGGAGGAACCTTCTCAATGATGTTTCAACTACCATGATAGTTAAAATAAAACTTATTTCTTTGTTGTAGGGAAAAATTGGCTTTTCGCAAAAACTATAACCATAGAGCTTTCCAGTAGCCAAATATGCATGTAGTGATAGCATTATCCTGTTCTTGCTTTACTGTGTTATATTGCCAGCATATTCCATGTGTTGACCCGTTTTCGGGCTGCAACGTATTATGTTGCAGACTTTTTAGACGAGGAGTAAGGTTCGTTAGGTCGTTGCCGTGCAGCTCAGCTATGCCGTTGGAGTTGATGGACTCACTTTATCTTCCAAGTCTTCCGCTGTTATCGTATTAGATGGCCTTAAGCCATATTTATTGTAATAAGTTCTCTTCTGAGACTTTTGATGTAATAAGTGTGTGATTGCTACTCTGTTATAAATCCTTCGAGTACTGTGTGTGTCAGCATTACCGATCCAGGGATGACACTGAAGCACAGAGACTTGACCGTTTGAGGTCGGGTCGCTACATTTGTAGAATGCTCTTTTGCTTCACTTATATTTGTTAGAGCGTGGGCATATCTTTTGTAGAAAGAATTAAACTCCCTTGCTTCACTTATATCTATTTAGAGAGATGACAGGAACTGGTCATTCACATGGTTAGTCATAAAATCCTACATAAAACTTGTAGATCACTGAATATGATATGTTTGATTCCTTGCAATAGTTTTGCGATATAAAGATGGTGATATTAGAGTCATGCTAGTGGGTAGTTGTGGATTAGTAGAAATACTTGTGTTGAGGTTTGTGATTCCCGTAGCATGCACGTATGGTGAACCGTTATGTAACGAAGTTGGAGCATGAGGTATTTATTGATTGTCTTCCTTATGAGTGGCGGTCGGGGACGAGCGATGGTCTTTTCCTACCAATATATCCCCCTAGGGGCATGCGTAGTTGTACTTTGCTTCGAGGGCTAATAAACTTTTGCAATACGTATATGAGTTCTTTATGACTAATGTGAGTCCATGGATTATACGCACTCTCACCCTTCCATCATTGCTAGCCTCTTCGGTACCGTGCATTGCCCTTTCTCACCTCGAGAGTTGGTGCAAACTTCGCCGGTGCATCCAAACCCCGTGATACGATACGCTCTATCACACATAAACCTCCTTATATCTTCCTCAAAACAGCCACCATACCTACCTATCATGGCATTTCCATAGCCATTCCAAGATATATTGCCATGCAACTTCCATCATCATCATATACATGACTTGAGCATTTATTGTCATATTGCTTTCCATGATCGTAAGATAGCTAGCATGATGTTTTCATGGCTTGTCCGTTTTTATGTCATTGCTACGCTAGATCATTGCACATCCCGGTACATCGCCGGAGGCATTCATATAGAGTCATATCTTTGTTATAGTATCGAGTTGTAATATTGAGTTGTAAGTAAATAAAAGTGTGATGATCATCATTATTAGAGCATTGCACGCCAAAAAAAAGAGAGGCCAAAGAAGCCTAAATAAAAAAAGGGGGCCAAAGAAGCCCGCCAAAAAAGAAGAAGAAGAAGGGGGCAATGTTACTATCCTTTTACCACACTTGTGCTTCAAAGTAGCACCATGTTCTTGATATAGAGAGTCTCTTGAGTTATCACTTTCATATACTAGTGGGAATTTTCATTATAGAACTTGGCTTGTATATTCCAACGATGGGCTTCCTCAAATGCCCTAGGTCTTCATGAGAAAGCAAGTTGGATGCACACCCACTTAGTTTCAGTTTGACCTTTCATATACTTATAGCTCTAGTGCATCTGTTGCATGGCAATCCCTACTCCTCACATTGACATCAATTGATGGGCATCTCCGTAGCCCGTTGATTAGCCGCGTCGATGTGAGACATTCTCCTTTTTTGTCTTCTCCATACAACCTCCACCATCATATTCTATTCCACCTATAGTGCTATGTCCATGGCTCACGCTCATGTATTGCGTGAGGGTTGAAAAGGCTGAAGCGCATTAAAAAGTATGAACCAATTGCTCGGCTTGTCATCGGGGTTGTGCATGCTTTGAATATTTTGTGTGGTGAAGATGGAGCATAGCCAGACTATATGATTTTGTAGGGATAACTTTCTTTGGCCTTGTTATTTTGAAAAGACATGATTGCTTTATTAGTAGGCTTGAAGTATTATTGTTTTTATGTCAAATGATAGACTATTGCTTTGAATCACTCGTGTCTTAATATTCATAACATGATTAGATACATGATCAAGATTATGCTAGGTAGCATTCCACATCAAAAGTTATCTTTTTTATCATTTACCTACTCGAGGATGAGCAGGAATTAAGCTTGGGGATGCTGATACGTCTCCGTCGTATCTATAATTTTTGATTGTTCCATGCCAATATTACACAACTTCCATATACTTTTGGCAACTTTTTATACTATTTTTGGGACTAACATATTGATCCAGTGCCCAGTGCCAGTTCCTGTTTCTTGCATGTTTTTTGTTTCGCAGAAAATCCATATCAAACGGAGTCCAAACGGAATAAAAACTGACGGAGATTTTTTTTGGAATATATGTGATTTTTTGGAAGAAGAATCAACGCGATACGATGCCCGAGGGGGCCACGAGGCAGGGGGCGCGCCCCAGGGGGTCAGGCACGCCCTGGACCCTCGTGGCCACCCCGTAAGGCAGTTGGAGCCCTTCTTTCGCCGCAAGAAAGCTAATTTCCGGATAGAGATCGCATCCAAAATTCAGCCCAATTGGAGTTACGGATCTCTGGTTATAAAAGAAACGGTGAAAGGCCAGATCTGAGAACACAGAAACAGAGAGAGACAGAGAGACAGATCCAATCTCGGAGGGGCTCTCGCCCCTCCCACGCCATAGAGACCAAGGACCAGAGGGGAAACCCTCCTCCCATCTAGGGAGAAGGTCAAGGAAGAAGAAGAAGGGGGGCTCTCTCCCCCTCGCTTCCGGTGGTGCCGGAGTGCCACCGGGGGCCATCATCATCACCGCGATCTACACCAACACCTCCATCATCTTCACCAACATCTCCATCACCTTCCCCCCTCTATCTACAGCGGTCCACTCTCCCGCAACCCGCTGTACCCTCTACTTGAACATGGTGCTCTATGCTTCATATTATTATCCAATGATGTGTTGCCATCCTATGATGTCTGAGTAGATTTTCGTTGTCCTATCGGTGGTTGATGAATTGCTATGATTGATTTAATTTGCTTGTGGTTATGTTTCTGTCCTTTGGTGCCCATCATATGAGCGCGCGCGTGGATCACACCATAGGGTTAGTTGTATGTTGATAGGACTATATTGGAGGGCAAGAGTGACAGAAGCTTCTGCCTAGCATAGAAATTGATGCATACGGGATTGAAGGGGGACCAATATATCTTAATGCTATGGTTGGGGTTTACCTTAATGAATGTTAGTAGTTGCGGATGCTTGCTAATAGTTCCAATCATAAGTGCATAGAATTCCATGTCAGGGATGACATGCTAGCAGTGCCCCCTCCCACATAAAACTTGCTATCGGTCTAGTAACGTAGTCAATTGCTTAGGGACAATTTCGCAACTCCTACCACCACTTTTCCACACTCGCTATACTAACTTTATCGCTTCTCTACCTAAACAGCCCCTACTTTTTATTTAGGCGCTCTTTATCTTCTTGCAAACCTATCCAAAAACACCTACAAAGTACTTCTAGTTTTATACTTGTTCTAGGTAAAGCGAACTTTAACGTGCGTAGAGTTGTATCGGTGGTCGATAGAACTTGAGGGAATATTTGTTCTACCTTTAGCTCCTCGTTGGGTTCGACACTCTTACTTATCGAAAGAGGCTACAATTGATCCCCTATACTTGTGGGTTATTACTTAGCTGCAGTCTAGTACTCGCCTAAGTTTGAAAAATTCTGCCGAGTGGTGAGCAAGCCTCTCACTCGGGGGCTTAGCTGCAGTCCAGTACTCGCCTAAGTTTGAAAAATCCTGCCGAGTGGTGAGCAAGCCTCTCACTCGGGGCCTTAGCTGCAGTCCAGTACTCGCCTAAGTTTGAAAAATCCTGCCGAGTGGTGAGCAAGCCTCTCACTCGGGGGCTTAGCTCCAGTCCAGTACTCGCCTAAGTTTGAAAAATCCTACCGAGTGGTGAGCAAGCCTCTCACTCGGGGGCTTAGCTGCAGTCCAGTACTCGCCTAAGTTTGGAAAATCCTACCGAGTGGTCAGCAAGCCTCTCACTCGGGGGCTTAGCTGCAGTCCAGTACTCGCCTAAGTTTGAAAAATCCTACCGAGTGATGAGCAACCCTCTCACTCGGGGGCTTAGCTGCAGTCCAGTACTCGCCTAAGTCTGAAAAATCCTACCGAGTGATGAGCAACCCTCTCACTCGGAGGCTTAGCTGCAGTCCAGTACTCACCTAAGTTTGAAAAATCCTACCGAGTGACGAGCAACCCTCTCACTCGGGGGCTTAGCTGCAGTACAGTACTCACCTAAGTTTTAAATACTTCCTGAGTAAAGAACGGCCTTCCCACTCGGAGATTTGATTACACGTTCCATCCTTATCCGCAAGAACGACGAGGTACAGGTCGACTACGACCTTCGCCTCAGAGCTGCACCACAAGTACAACGTGCGCTCCATCCCGATCCGCAAGGACGACGAGGTGCAGGTCGACTGCGACCTTCTCCTCGGAGCTGCGCCACAAGTACAACGTGCGCTCCTTCCTGATCCGCAAGAACGACGAGGTGCAGGTCGACCGCGATCTTCTCCTTGGAGCTGCGCCACAAATACAACGTGCGCTCCATCCTGATCCACAAGGACGACAAGGTGCAGGGCGACTGTTACCTTCCCCTCAGAGCTGCAGCACAAATTCAAAGATTATTCCGAGTGAAGAAACAAGTTCCACTCGAAGGCGAACACGAGCATATTCAGAGATAAACCAAGTTCAGATAAATCCTAAGGTTCCGGACCACGGATTAAAGTACTCGGGCATCAAGCCTGAAGGAGTTTAATGGTTACAAATTCACTCGGCATTCCGAGGCAAATTTAAAGTGAGGCATAAAGTTTGTTCACTCCGCAGGAGGAGGGCTAGCAGGCTCGACGAACTCGTCCAGGTCTATTCCGTCAGCAATTCGAGTGGCAGCAGCGATAAAGGTTTCCATGAAAGATTGGAAGTCGTGCCTCTTGGTATTGGCAACCTTGATCGCCGCCAGCTTCTCTTCTCACGCTTTCTTGCAGTGGACACGAACCAGCCACATAGCCACATCAGCGCCGCACCGAGCAGAGGACTTCTTCCATTCTTGCACTCGACCGGGAACCTCATTAAGTCAAGTCATCAGAGACTCGAGGTCATTCTGGAGCGTCGCCCTTGGCCAGAGTGCTGTGTCGATTCGTGACACCGCGACTTTCAGTCGAGCTAGATAGTCGACAACACCAGATGTTGGGGATATGATCTCCGGTTCAGCAGCGGCGACAGCAGCTGGGGCAGGAGGCCCCGCGCCACCGCCGGTTCAGGTTTTGTCCGATTTATTCGACACCTTGGCAGCACTGCTAGCGGCTGAAGTCAGCCCGGCGAATCAGGACCAGCACAACGCGGAAGTGGCAAAGGTGAAGGATCAGATAGCGCAAGCCAAGCTGGACCTAGCCGCTGAAAACACCAGGATGATGGCAAGGCAGGACGAGTTAGATGCCCAGTCTTATCGACTTATGTTGGATCAGAACGCATCGAATGACGTAATGAGGAGAAGGTACCGATCTCACCTACCTCCGATTTACGATGCGAAGAATCTCTTCAACACGCCAGGAGAAGGAACCAGCAACCAGCCAGTGGTAAACCGGGCCGAAGCACCTGGAACGGGGACGCCGGTTCAGCCGCGCGCAATGGATCCACCTCCTCAGAACATCACATCCCAACACGTGCCGACACCTTCGGGTCATTACTCCAACCCTTTGGATAACATAGTTGCAGTCGCTTCACGATTGGCGGCCCTCCCAGTCGATGGTGAGTCCCCCGTAGCGGTGGAGACGCGATGGGCTAGGGAGCTCCTTCAGACAGCTTTGACTCAGCAACAGGCTTATTCATACAGTCGCGAAAGGATTCATTCCACCCCCCGACCAAGCCGGAGTTACAGCCGGCATATTGATGAACCGGCCGTGTCGAGCCATAACCCGGCGGGTGGCGGTGTTGATGCTCAGGACGTGGTGGATCGTGCTAGAGCACGTCGAGAGGCCGAGTTAGCAGAGTAGCACACGGCCCGTCAACTTACTCCGGTTCGTCCAACAACTTTAGTGGAACGAGGGGTTACCTCCAGTTCTTTGGGGGTGCCGTGTCTCGTCCCGGCGCTACGCAATGTATGGCTGCCCAAGGACTTCAAGGGCCCACGTAAGGTGCCGAATTACACTGCCGATTTATCCCCCGAGTCGTGGGTCGAAAGTTATGAGATGGCAATGGAGATGTTGGACGTGGATGATGCGGCATGTGCTAAATATTTCACCATAATGCTGGAGGGGACAACCCGCACTTGGCTGAAGAACTTGCCAGCTAACTCCATTGGGTCATGGGCCGAGTTAAGGGCCCGGTTTATCCATAATTTCAAGGATACATGCAAGCAGCCCATGTCAATTGTGGACTTAGCTGCGTGTGTCCAGGAGGAAGGAGAATCAACAACGCATTGGGTGCGCCGGGTTTCAGAAATTTTGCATTCATCAGACCGCATCAACGCTGATACCGCAGTTTTAATGTTGGAAGGCAATTGCCGGTTTGCACCTCTGAAGTTGAAGTTGGGACGGCTCAAACGTCACTACAATGACATGGGGATGCTTATGGCAGCTCTGGTGAAGTATGCCGACTCTGATAGTACCAAGGACCCCGAGTCTGACGACGACAAGACAGGGAAGGGAAAGAAGGGCGGCAGCACCAAGGGGCAGCAGCATAACTCGACGGGTCATGGAAACGGCGGTAAGCGTAAAGCGGATAACAGTTTAGATTTGTGGCTAACACCAACACGCAGGATAATGGTCAGCGTCGTAAGGGTAAACCGCCCCAGCATGGTGGAGGGCCGAGTCCCAATCCGGAGCGCCTGTCTTATCTGTTAAACCAGCCTTGCCCAAAGCACGGATCGCGGGATAAGCCGGCCATGTACCTCTGGAAGGATTGTTTTATTATGCGGGAGTTTAAAGATTCAGATTTTTTCCGGAATGATCATGGACCGGGCGGCGGTTCAGGCCCCGGATCTCGTGGGCCGGGTTATGGTGGAAGCAGTTCCGGTTCAGGATTTCACGGTAATCAAAAGCGGACATGGAAATCAAGGCAATCAAGGCAACCAAGGTGGTTATAATCATCAGGGGAATCAAGAGCAGCAGCAGCAGTCGGGTTACCAGAGCAACCCGAAGCAATTGAATAGTGGGCAGTACCATGTCTTCACCACTAGCCTATGTAAGCGCGACCAGAAGCTTCATAAAAGGGCAATGAAATCCGTTGAACCGGCGGTGCCCTATTACTTATGCTGGTCTGAACAGCCCATTGTGTGGAGTCAAGAGGATCATCCACCTCGGGTTGATAATCCGGGTCATCTGGCATTGGTGGTGGCACCTCAGGTTGGAGGTTATAATTTCACCAAGGTACTCATGGATGGAGGGAGTAGTATCAATATCCTTTATTATGAAACCTTCCGTCGCATGGGGTTAACAAATAAAAATATTAAACCGTCCAACACCGTTTTCCATGGTGTGGTACCTAGTAAATCGGCGTACACTACAAAAAAAGACACATCCGTGACATTTTGGGCCGAACGAATTTTTTTCTGTCATACATATGACACTTCTATGACGATAATTGTGACAAAACCCGGTATCATCATAGATGTGGGGGGCTCCTACTTCTATGACAAAAAATCATGACAGAAAATGGGCTTTTCGTCCTGGGCGGGCCGGAGACGCAGCTGCATGACATTCTTTGGGTCGTCCATGACGGAAAAAACCGTGGTAGAAGCGAGGGGGAGGAAAATTTCGGGGAGTTCCCGGTTACGGTGGGAGGTCGGGGGCCGAGCGATGCACGTTTCTGTCATAAACGTACGCGCATGTATGCGAGGCGTTGGCTCTAACTGAACTCGAGCGAGGCGTTGGGCTCTAACTGAACCCGAGCGATTGCACTGCAGGCTACGCGTTACTGAACCCGAGCGATCGATCGATGGCTGTTAACTGAACCCGATCGAGCAATTCCTTTGCTACTGCTGCTAACTGAAGCCGATCGATTGGATGAACAGTGAGCGTTGCGGGGGGGGGGGGGTGGATGAACAGTGAGCGGTGGCGTTGCCTCTGGATGAACAGGACCCCGTGGTGTGGAGGGTTGGATGAACAGTAGACGGTGGAGGGGTGCCCGTGGAGGGGTGGTTGAACAAGACCCCGTGGTGTGGAGGGCTGGATGAACAGTAGACGGTGGAGGGGTGGTTGAACAGTAGCCGGTGGAGTAGCGCGCGGTGGAGGCTGGATGAACAGGAGCCCGTGGAGGCTGGAGGAGGTCGACGGTAGCCCGTGGAGGATGGAGGAGGTCGACGGTGGAGATGAACAGTATCCCGTGGAGTCCCGTTTTGTGGTACGCCACACCCCTCCCGATGAACAGGACCCCCGTTTCGACCGTAGGAAGTCCGTTTCGTCCGTTTTGCGGTACGCCACACCCCTCCCGATCAACAGGACCCCCCTTTCGACCGTAGGAGGTCCGTTTCCTCCGTTTTGTGGTACGCCACACCCCTCCCGATCAACAGGATCCCCGTTTCGACCGTAGGAGGTCCGTTTCCTCCGTTCTGCGGTACGCCAGGCCTCGTTTCCATCGCCTGTTCCGTCCAAGCCCTCCCGATGAACATGACCACGCATTCCGTTCCGACCCAGCCGGTTGGCTCCCACGCGTTCCGTTGCCTCCCCATGAACACGACGCATTCCGTTGCCTCCCCATGAACACGACGCATTCCGTTGCCTCCCCATGAACACGACGACGACGCTGTTTCTCCATTCCGACCTAGCCATGTACACGAGCCCTGGCCGTACGTATGCGCGAGTAGGCGTTCGAGACCCCGCCCGTATGTACACATACGTGGCCGTATTTTCTTTCTTGCACCCTGGCCACTGTACGTACGTGTACATGCTACGTGCGCGCCTCTACTACGACACGTACGCGCCTCTACATCCACCAGTATATATGTACATACACGTTCGCGACCAGAGACAACGCTACGTACGCTTTGACTAGGTGGGTCCCGACTGTCAGGCACTTCCTTGCCTGCGAAGATGTAGCTGGTGGGTCCCAGCAGTCAGGGGGGCGAATCATTTTTTTTGCCCGGACGCACTTCCTTGCGTGGGAAGATGTAGCTGGTGGGTCCCCGCTGTCAGGTGGAGAAATAATTATTTTGCACGTAATAAGGATACACTTCCTTGCTGCGGCCGTGGACCCAGCTGTCAGCCTCTCCACGTACAGTCCACGTCCGATGGAAGCCGTTCCTTGACCACGTTGACCACGCCGCGCCGAGAGCACCAGGGCGGTGGACGACGGCGAGGCCTAGGAAGGGGACGACACGGAGCCGGGGAAGACGCGGCAGTGGATGCCCACGCGTAGAGGAGTACGAGGGTTCACTGGTTCGCTGCGGTGTGAGGCTGCCGTCGCCGCAGAATAACAGGGGGTGTGGGTGAGTAGAGGGATGGCCTGGCCAGCGGTGGGAGTAGTAGGGGGCGGTGAGGCCTCCGCCGCATCGCAGCCAACCACGGGAGGCAGGAGCATGAGGCACGACCGGCGCTGGTTTGGGCGGCTGGAGCAAGAAGACCAGAGGTTGAAGAGGCACTACGGCCGTTGGATGGACATCGTACGGTCACTGGAGCTAGAATCGTGCATATTGACTAAGTTGACAAAGCCCTCCGTCCCCGTCAACTTAGTAGGCCCACAAGTCAGCCTGCCACTATACTGGGTCCCAGCTAATAGGGGGAGTGTTCATTTTTTGTGCGTAATAAGGAGGCACTTCCTTGCGCGAAGATATAGCTGGTGGGTCCGAGCTGTCAGCGGCAGTAACATTTTTTTCGCGAAATACAGAGGCCCTTTCGGTGGGTCCCTGATGTCAGGTGGAGGAATCATTATTTTGCGTGTAATAAGGAGGCATTTCCTTGCGTGCGGCCATGGACCCAGCTGTCGGCCTCTCCATGTACAGTCCACTTTAGATGCATGTCGGTCGTTGACCACGTTGACCAGGCCGCGCCGAGAGCACCAGGGCGGTGGACGACGGTGAGGCCTAGGAAGGGAACGACACAGAGGCAGGGAAGACTCGGCAGTTGTTTCCCACACGAAGGGGAGTACGACTGTACGAGGGTTTACTGGTTCGTCTGCCGTCGCCGGAGAATAACAGCAGGTGTGGGTGAGTAGAGGGATGGCTAGGCCAGCGATGGGAGTATGGTGGGGCGGTGAGGCCTGTGCGGCAGCAGAGCCGGCCGCGGGGAGGAGGGAGCAGG
The DNA here is from genome assembly GCF_002575655.3 of Aegilops tauschii subsp. strangulata. NCBI lineage: Eukaryota > Viridiplantae > Streptophyta > Magnoliopsida > Poales > Poaceae > Aegilops > Aegilops tauschii. The sequence continues at coordinate 442,294,874 of NC_053041.3, read as the reverse complement.
CAGTCCCGCCGGCGCTTGTTTGAGCGGCTAGAGTAGGAAGAGCAGAGATTGAAGAAGCACGACGACCGTTGGATGGACATCGTACGGTCACTGGAGCTAGAATCGTTCATATTGACTAAGTTGACAAAGCCCTCCGTCCCCGTCAACTTAGTAGGCCCACAAGCCAGCCTCCCACCATGGTGGGTCCCAGCTAGCAATGGGAGTATTCATTTTTCTGTGCGTAATAAGGAGGCACTTCCGGTGGGTCCGAGATGACAGCGGGGGGAACGTTTTTTTCGCGAAATACGGTGGTCCGTCCGGTGGGTCCCAGCAGTCAGGGGCAAACGTTTTTTTGCGAAATACGGTGGCCCGTCTGGTGGGTCCCAGCAGTCAGGGGGGAAACGTTTTTTCCGCGAAATACTGGTGGCCCGTCCGGTGGGTCCCTGCTATCTGGTGGAGGAATAATTATTTTGCGCATAATAAGGAGGCTCTTCCTTGCGGCTGCCGTGGACCCAGTTGTCAGCCTGTCCACGTACAGTACTCTTCCGATGGAAGTCGGTCATTGACCACATTGACCACGCCGCGCCGAGAGCACCACGGCGGTGGACGACGGCGAGGCCTAGGAAGGGGATGACGCGGAGCCGGGGAAGACACGGCAGTGGATGCCCACGCGGAGAGGAGTACGAGGGTTCACTGGTTCGGCTGCGGTGTGAGGCTGCCATCGCCGCAGAATAACAGGGGGAGTGGGTGAGTGGAGGGATGGCCTGGCCAGCGGTGGGAGTAGTATGGGGACGGTGAGGCCTCCGCGGCAGCACAGCCTGCCACGGGAGGAAGGAGCATGCGGCACGACCGGCGCTGCTTTGGGCGGCTGGGGCAAGAAGACCAGAGGTTGAAGAAGCACTACGGTCGTTGGATGGACATCGTTGACCACGCCGCGCCGAGAGCACCAGGGCGGTGGACGACGGCGAGACCTACGAAGGGAACGACATGGAGCCGGGAAAGACACGGCAGTGGCTGCCCACGCGGTGGAGAGTACGAGGGTTGACTGGTTCGGCTGCCGTCGCCGGAAAATAACAGGAGGTGTGGGTGAGTAGAGGGATAGAAAGGCCAGGGATGCGAGTATGATGGGGCCGTGAGGCCTGCCCGGCAGCACTGCCGGCCACATGAGGCGGGAGCAGGCGGTTCCGACGGCGCTGGTTTGGGCGGCTGTGGCAGGAAGATCATAGACTGAAGAAGCACGATTGCCGTTAGATTGACATCTAACGGTCTGACGCTGGTAGAGTCGATTGTTGACTAAGTTTCTTTTTTGAGAAACCTTGTGTACGCAAGAACTTAGTAGGCCCACAAGTCAGCCTCCAAATCTGTGGCAGACAAAATAAAGCCCATTTGCTAATTCTTAAGTAATTTATTACAGCCCACTTTCTGCCCAGGACCACGGTCAAAAAGTTCAACCTTATTTTGCATATTTCGGTGGAGTCCGAACTGTTGTAATCCCGAAATGATAAACATTTTTTTAAGAACTTATTGATTTGCCAAAAAATCGTTTTGTTTTTGTAAGCAGATAAGACGTGGGACAATTGAGTTGGTTTAAGGGAAAACCAGTGGTAAAAAAATCAGCGCTGGGTGGGAAAAAACAACAAAAATAAGGATGTAAATATGAAAAGGGAATTTTATGTGTTTTCAATATAATGATACGTGTATATGAACTAGTAAGACTACAGGTAGAGATTAGAAAACAGATGTAGGACATGCGTTTCAAGAGGAAAATAGAACTGGGCTGTGTGTTTGATTCAGTAAAAAAAACTGCCTGCGGATGTTGTAAGACAAAATATAACTAACGCTGGCGGGCCAGAGGCTAGTAGATACCTGCTGGATCTTTGTGCCCCGTTGTCGTCATGGGCTGGGCCTGTTAAAAACAAAACCAACCCTGGGCAGTCTACAGCCCAGTTGAAACTTGCTCGACCTGAAAAAACAATATACGTGCTCAATAAACGAGAGAATTCTGCAAGTACAGACTGATAACTGGGATGCATCACGGATATTGTTTTTTTATCGTGATAATAAGTGCATGCACTTGTTTCAAAAAAATTGGAGAACTGGGAATTCGAACGGCGGGTGCTTATGCTACCCATCAAATAAAAATCAGGTGCCTGAAAATTCGTTTCGAAACAAATGATTCAGCTTTATATCCACGTCGACCCTCGGCATGATGGTTGGAAGCAAATGCAAGTTCATACCAAAATATCGTTAACAACAATACCAACTTGCGAACGACAAGGTAGTACAACTACCAATACAAAACTAACTTATAATCTTTTTACTCCTGGCCCTAGTGTTCGTCTGGTAGAAAATCTTGCAGAGGACCAGCTCCCGCTCTTCTCTTGCTCCAGGTCCCCGAGGTGGTACTGGTGCATCACCCAGTTGGTCCTCTGCTGGTCGAAGTTCTTGTTGGTGCAGCACCAGAACCTTTTTTGCTGCCCGTCTACCGGCCGTTGACCATCACCGGCAAGGTATTGCCGGTCTTGTGCCACATCGCGTGCATGCCGCACTCCGACTGTATCTTGCAACGCGTCCACGTGCCCCTTTTGAACGCCCTGGAATTGCGCTGGAAGAAATGCTTCCTTAGGCCACTCAGTGTGATACCTGTAGTATTGTGGAATACAGGTTTTAGTGTACCTAGTTGGCATTTTCATAACATCTTTAGCATGTTGCAGTCACTTGTTTCACTTTTTATTAACTGTCAAATTGTAATTGCTTCACCAGGTCTGCGTCTAAAAAGAAAAATAGAGCTATAAACAAAGGAATATCTTTGTGCAAGTAGACGGCCGATCGGTGTCTTACCTGGAAGTTTCTCAGGTTGGGTGTAGCATATGCCGTGCTCGCTGTCGATGGTTGATATGAACAAATCGATGAGAGACTGAAATCTCGCGCTGTCAGCACTCACTTTGGCCTCAAGGTGCTCGATCAGCTCCTGATCCGTGGGATCGAACTTGACGCCAGCCGGCAGCACCGGCCAATCCTTCTTCGACTTGCATCGGTAATTCCAGTTATATGGTACTAAATGTATGATCAATCGACTGTTTTAAGTGAATGATGAAAGATTTCGACAGATAAGTGGTACTCCAAATATGAAGTCCAGAATACCCGAACACGCCGCCGGGATTCTTGTGTCACCTCACGCGCAGCGTGTTGTCACGTCAATTCAATGTGTGGAGATGATGAATAATTTGACCGACGTATACTAGTACTGCTACTGTACTACTTACTAGTCGTATTTAGTGTCACAATTTATACATAGGTTTAACTAACAAGTACGCAGTTGAAGCCTAACTGATATATATATATGGCTTCTGCACAACATCTCCATCATCATTATCAGTACATCCTACGCAGGTGAGTTAGGATGCACTTGATCCCAGGAAGGTATCTATCCTTCAAACCAGAGGAGTGCTTCAAACTAACAACAGTACATAATATCCAACAAAAGAGGGTCGTGCTACAGCAGCAGAATAAATGGCTCAGTCTAGATATCAGCACGAATCAAGCTGTGCATATTTGCTGGTGGCATGAACCACATCGCCACATGTCGGGTTTGCAAAAGCCATCCATCGCATGGAAGCTTGATGCCTTTCACACACTGAAGATTATCTGGCAACAAGTTGTGTCGACGAATCTCTGGATATGGTGATTCATGAAACCCATGGTATGATGTGTAAACACAGCCCCCCTCGCGAATGGAAGTTGCATAGCACAATAATCATCGCTGGTGATATGATCGATGATTGGTTGGATGATCGGATAATAGAGCCCGAGGAACAAGGAGTGGTTGCCGAGGCTGTAAACCCGCCTCCAGTTGAATACGCCTGGCCCAACGGAGCTGGGATCTTTCTCGAACACGAAGCAGCCATTGCCATCAATGCCACGAACACCCCACGCATTGTATTGCATGTGGTTTGATGTAATGGTTTGGTCAATTTGGTACGTGCGAATGAGCATCATATGACCGCCGCCAGCTGAACGAGCGATAAACCACCACCCATCGGCTGGTATGATTCCAGGTCCTGGAATCATGAAGGCCAGCGCATTTGCGTCTGCTGCAACAATTCAAATTGGAGACCAAAAGGACAAAAATAAACAATCATGTTCAGAGTATGTGTGGAATTAAGATTATTATAACAGTGACACATATCATAGACAGAGAATTGCAATGCCGTGGTCATAATCATACCCCAAGTTAAAAAAATAAGCCAATGGCTTTCATATTCTAGCAATATGTCATGGTTCAAACATCATGTAACAATGAGAGGAAAACAGCTATGACAGTGCCTACTCATATATTACCATAGCACTTACTACTACTGTTCTCATATTAACTCTAAGCAATAACATGCGTTGTTATAAAAATCTTGTAAACGAGAGTAACATATAGCAATCATGATGTTATGCTCATAATATGTATTCTAACAATCTTTAGATGCCAATTGTTCTCATATCAACTCTAACAATAACATGTGTGGTCATAAAAATCTAGGAAATGAGAGGAACATATAGCAATGATGTGGTTATAGACATGCCATGCATTCTAAATTTGTAACAAATGAACAGGCAGTCGTATACATAAGGTAAAGATGAGATGAGATAGAACAATTACACAACGATAGATTCCACCAGTATAGGCAGCCAATCTGTGCGTCGACCGCGTAAACAATGCCATCGTGCACTATAACATCAGACAGAAATGTTGCCTCAACAGGATTGATGATGATCCATAACCATGTATGGCGACCGGATTCCAGATAGACTAATCCCATGTTGAACAAGGCAATGAGCTTGTAATCCATGTAGTCTTCTGATTGTGTGGGCACTTCGCAGATTACAACTTTCTGCAAACAGAGGTCGAGCCAAAAGCTTGACGCGTCTCGTGCGTTGTAGGAAGGAGTGTCCGGCGGGCCGCGAGGCTCGATGGCGGCGGTATCCAACGATGGAAGGGTGATCTCTCGCTGGGTGTAGATATCCACGAGACGCCACGGACTACCGGTGTGGTGGATGAGGACGATCCAGTTGGCCTTCATGCCCGCCTAGTAGTGGCCGTGCATGAAGGACAGGTGGACGGGTAGTGGTAGTATGTCGAGGGGCACCACGGCAACCTCCGTAGGATCGTCAAGTCAGTGTCTGGGCCACCTGCGAGGATCGGGCATCAGCAAGCAGGGTGTCTTGAAAAGAGCCGGCCGGTTGCAGACGAGTATACGGTACAAAGAAACCGAGCATGCGGCCAGACGGACGGTGCTGAGTAGGTCCATACGACTATAGATCTGCTCCAAGAGAACATCGGGGAGGGAATTCCAATCGCGGCTCTGCGTGTCAGTCGGTTCTGCCATTGGGGTTTTCGGTGCCTGCGAGCCAGCGGGGAAGTGGATTCGGGCGGGCGAGCGAAGAAGCTTCTCCTCGTGTGGCCGAGCAGTGAGCGGGGGCATATGGTACGCGCGAGCTACCAAGGAAGATGGCGCGGGCGAGCGAGCAGTGAGCGGGGGTAAATGGTGTGTGGCCGACGATGGGGAAGAGAGGAGGAAGAAGAGTGGAAGACGGGGAAGAAAGTGCATTCAATCTCAATTCTACTAGTACTACTACCAGGATATACCGTCCTTCGGAGTGTAAATAGTTACACCGATGACATGTGGGTCTACCACAACAGGGCCCATATGTCAGTTAATGCAGGACAGAGGTGCGTAGGCGTATTTGCGGAAGCGTGCTCTATTGGCAAACATGATGGCAGTACTGGGTAAGGCTGATTTAGTAACACCAACACGCTGGTTCAGCTTATTAATTACGTGTCCCATCTGCTGCAGCGTGTATTGTCACTACACTGCGAAGACTAGTTGAATAGTTCTCTCTGACCGGGATGGGGAATAATGGATCGCGAGGACTTCCTTTCTACAGTATCCCTATGCCTCTACGCTCACTTCACTCATTTTTCTCCGTACCTAGTCACTTGTTGAAATCTGTAGAAAGACAAATACTCCGTATTTGGGAACAGAGGGAGGCTTTTACTCCGTATTATTTGGGAACAAAGGGAGTATCACCATATGGAGGGAACAGAGGAAGCTTGAAATATGAACATGTCAATGGGAGGGAGTAAGCCCCATGCATGCATGCAACATGCAACACTCAACGTACACATGGACGCACGCAACACTCACGCACCCATGCGGCACACAGCACATGACGCAACACACACGCTCACGCTCAAGTGCTCAACCTACTCCCTACGTCCGTGAAAGACTGTACATTTAGAGATTTACACATTGACCAGGGCATAATTAACGCCCCAAAGTAGCAGACTTATGTGTGCATGCGACCATTGAGATAAGAAGATTAAATGAAGGCAGTTGCATGCTGTAATGAAGGATAGACATGTAGCCTATACCTACAGCACAAGTTGGTGCATTAGTCAATCAATATCGATTTAGATTAAAGGCTAAATGCATTGGAAGTGTAGATGTACATCATGTACTACACTCTTTGTTTTATAGCCGATGTACACTCTTTGTTGGAAGACCGAGCGAGGACACGTGCATGCACTCACATACACAGCCAGGGCGGTTCGCGCGCAAGGGTTGGACTCGTGTCATGCCTGCGTAAAGTTTTGTTTAACTGATTTCTTTGCTCTGGCAACTGACAGGTGGGACCCAGAAACCAGGTGACAATTTAACTAGTCAACAAAGTGCCACGTCGACTATGTGGCCGGTCAGTAGGGTGCAATACAGTGCTCTACGATGAGCTAGTGATCGTATAATCACCGCAAAACTATATATAGTGACCGTAAAGAGCGTATTGTTACATACGTTGACCGCCAGTGTATTTTTCTCGTTTCAAATTAAGCCATATTAATCGGAAAGGACGCAGTATGGACTACTACTACTAGTACTAGTACTGCTCTGATGTGTCCCGTCAACTCGCTGAACGAGGAGAAGCTTGCTTACTACGCCTCTCCCTCGCCCACGCGCCCGTGGTTCGCAGGACGAGGAGAGGGTTTTGACTACAGCGCCCTCTCCCTCGCCCTCGCCCTCGCGGTGGACATGCAGCAGTTCAATCGGTATCAGATTGCCAGAAGCATATTGTACTGTAGTATCATCATTGTTGGACCTTCCGAAGAGGCGAAGAGCCAAGTGCAAGGTTCACACGAGTACGAACTGTTGAACCTCCCAAAGAGGCGAAGAGCCAAGCGCAAGTATAGGAGTTGTCATCCTAGTAGGAGTGTACTACAACTATAGCGAACGATGCTACTGTATGATGCCGCCACGTCACGTATATCCAAAGCTGTGCCACCTTTTTTTCTCAAAGAGCGTGTTGGAGCCCGTGCAACAACCACACAAGTTGCACGTACACATAACACATTTACTAGTAATAAATTCTAAAGGACAAATGCCAGTATGCCACACAAGTTCATCTCCAATTCATGTGATAAATTTGTGCACGACTAGTCTACATATATTCATAGCGCTACCGTTCACAATTACCGTACTCCACTTACACGTTATAGATGGGCTACTTGTCCTCCTCCAGGTTCCAGTCCCAGGTGTTCTTCATGGATGGCATGATCCATAGCGGTGGGCAACGGGAATCATTGTCGCAGCTTTCTAGTCCGGTTCCACACGATGGAGACTCATCCAAGCTGAAGCGGCATAAATCAGGGATAGCGTGTCCCAGCATGTCGTTCATCCGGCGGTGCGCACTGAAGACACAACCATGCTTCATGAACGACAAGTGTCGTGCACGGAAGGTGGCATCCGCTTCACAATGGGGTAGCTGTCCCCGATGAAAAGCGAGTACTCTCCAACAGTGTTCCTCGGCACCCACGTAGCATCACGGGGGTCGAACTCGGCGCCGTTCATCTGGTACACGCGGCATCCCAGATCTGGACACATGGCGACGTACATAGTCAAGGTCCATGCATAATAATGTTGTGCTCAAATATTGGCGGTCAGTAATACTGTGCAGCAAATAGTACTACTCCGATATAGAGGAAGTAAAATAACCGGCTTATTATATATAGCCACTCTCGGCTACATGGATGAGATAGTAAGACATGGAAAAACAAAAATGGTGGCAGCTAGTGGGTTCAAGTCTTCAAGGGCCTAGCTAGCTATATGCGTCCTCCAAGGTAAAAAGTACTCCTACTAGTACTACAAAGTATACTACTAGTACAACAATGAAAGAGAAGGCGAGAGGGTTAAAAAATGGAATACCTGGGTAGATGGTGACGGTCAGATCGTGGTAGATTGTGTGACCATGTTGCACATGAGTGGTACCATGGGTAACGACTGCTAAGATAGTTGACCCCAATATGCCAAAGTCAGCTACAAGGTTCCAGGTTAGACCGAATCGCGGATGCAAATGCACATCCAGGATCGGCGATCTTATTTTGATCGGGGGATGACTGGTCCCTGCAAAATAATGGAGTACCGTTAGGGATTCAAATGATGGTTTGTGCATTCTGTTTGTAATCTCCCATACCGTAGGATGGCAACCAGATGAAACAAGTCCCCTGGCTTGTCACCGCGAAGATGCGGCCTAGATGGCGCATGGCGTCTTCAAGCGTGTAGGGGTACAAATCTGCCGCCGCCAACATGCGCCAGCCTCTGCCGTTACTGCCTCTTGCATTGATGGCAATCCTTATGTCGAACACTGTCGTGGAATTCTCACAGCAGATGTCCTCGTGCAAGGACTTAGTCGTGGAGCCATCGCAGCTAGGAAGCTTAAAGGGGTTAAACGGGACAAGGAACACGAGGGTTATACTGGTTCGGCCCCTTACGGTGAAGGTAAAAGCCTACGTCCAGTTGAGGTGGTCTTACTTAGGGTTTCGATGAACAGGGAGCTTAATCGCTATGCCTGGCTATCGATCTGTTGTCTCCCGTCCTGAACCGCCACCGGGTCGTCCCTTTATATATAGAGGTTGTCGACCTGCGGCTCTCAGAGTCCCGGCCGGCTTATAACAGTATCCGGCTCGGACTCTTAACTACTCTTGCCTTACATTACAAGTCTTGCCATAACGGCGGTTTATCAATACGGGCCTTAAGCCGCCTCCGGGTCTTAAGCTCACTATTGATCCACCATCCTCAAGCTTGGTACTGGGCTTCACGTGCTGATACTTATGACGTAACCCGGCCCCTCCTGGGCGGGTGACTCTAATAGTTATATCCTCAACATTAGGCCCCAAGATTGATTTGAACCGGTTCATGTCAATCTTCAATCCCTTTGAGAGAAAATCTTCCGGCTTCTGCTTGTGCGAAGGTTATAACCCGCCGTGACGTCATCTTCTGGATTCCAGGTAACCCGCCATGACGTCATCTTCCATTAAATTCATTTTTTACTCTGTCATATCCCAACGGATCTTATCTTTAATGACCATCCCGAAAATCGAGGCATTTCTGTGGCAAGATAACCACGTCTTGGCCTCCTCATTTCTCGCGCCCATTTATCAGCCGTTCCTTATAAATAGGCCCGGCCAATAGCCTTCGTCACCCTTCTCCTCCATCGTCTTCCTCTTCTGACGCTCCAAAGCTCGAGCTCCGCCGCCGCCGCCGCGCCCCTTGTCTTCCTCGACCTCGGCCGCTGCATCACCCTGAACTGGTCCAGAGAAACGGCGGCCACCTCCGCATCTCATCAGCGTCAGTAAGTCCTTGCCACTCCATGCAGTAGATTCGCATTAGGGTTCTGTCGTTCTTCCCCTGTTCTTCGTAGTTCATCCCGAGTTCTTCACAGTTCTGCCACCGCGACCTCCTTTGATCCAGAAAGTAGGATAGAACTCCTGCGGTAGTGGTTTCGCACTCATTTTTATGCTAGTAGATCCCATTTGTTCGCATAAAGACCTTGTTCTGAGCTCATGAACTTCTCTATATCAGCTTTCTAGGTCTAGAATTTTTTTCTTTCCGGACGATCGTTTGATCCAAAATAATCCCTGCAACCTGTGAAACCTGTTTGTACAACACTTAGACAAGAACCTGCATCTGTTAACCATGGCGGCTCATATCTCCGGCTTAAAAGAGGCCATGCGCTGTGAAATTTCCGGCTTATTCATGATAGGGTTTTAAACAACTTGAATTACTTATGATATCCACAGCGGCTTAGATAACCCGACACACTTAGCCATATATCGTTAGGCCCCTTCATAAGCCGCCATCTTGAACACTGAACTGAAATCTTCCTCCGGCTTATATTTGAACCGGACATTTTCTTTCGTCATAGGCTTTCGTCTTTCACCATGCCGCCCAAGGCTCCCAAGGCACCCATTACGTGCAACTGGATGAGATCCAATGTCACTGATAATACTTTAGATGACTTTGTGAAGACGGGTTACCTGCCTAAGAAGGAGGTCATGTCCTATCGTGCCCCTGACCCGTCCGAAGAAAGGCCTCAACCAAGAGACGGAGAGGTGGTTATATTTGCTGATCACATGAGCCGGGGCTTTGCTCCTCCTGGCTCAAAATTCTTCAGAGATGTTCTGAACTTTTTCGATCTGCGACCTCAAGACATTGGACCCAATTCCGTGTCGAACATTTGTAACTTCCAAGTATTCTGCAAGGTGTACCTTGCAGAAGAGCCCAGCCTACTGCTCTTTAGGGAACTGTTTTATCTGAACCACCAGAACGAGTGTGCCAACGGGCCTAGCTTGGAACTTGGCGGAATTTCAATCCAATGACGGAGAGATTGCCGTTTTCCTTATGCTGAACCGCCAAGCCACCCAAAGGACTGGAACCAGACATGGTTCTACTGCCAGGATACTTCTCCGGCTGATGAGAACCCTCTGCCCGGCTTTCGCGCCCTGCGTCTGGAGTCAAATCACCCCCTGCCAGACAAGTTATCTCAAGCTGAGTGCCAACCGCTTATCCCCACCATCAACAAGATTAAAGCTCTTCTGGGAAACGGCCTTAACGACGTTGATCTGGTCCGGGTCTGGATTGCTTGGCGGGTGATTCCCTTGAGCCGCCGCCCCGGCTTAATGTGTGATTACACCGGCCGGAAGGATGATCCACTGCGGCACAGCCCCAGCGACTTACCTGAAGACATCGTTGACGACATGACCAAGTCCCTTCTGAACGAGAGCTTAGCAGACTGCGGGCGGACAGGCTTAAGTCCCTTCTGCAAAGCTAACCTGGCTCCGGCGGTAAGCTACTAATCTGAACACCTTACCTTTCTTTTAACAATTTTCATCTCTAACTTCAAGGAACCTTTGTTGTATTTTTCAGGCTAATGATAAGTTCTGGAAGGTCAGGTATGACCATGAGGCCGCTAAAAAAGCCAGGAAGGTCAAAAAAGCCGCCAGGAGAGCCGCTCCCTGCAAGAAGGGGAGTAAGCCTAGCGCTTCTGACCTGCTTCAGTTAGACGACACCTCCGAGTCAGAGGTAGCCCTTGATTCTTCAGGTTCTTCTTTGGTTCTTTTGTCTGTTCTTAACCACCTTATTGACATTGATTATCAGCAGGAGGACACCAGAGTGAGTAACCCGGTGATTGAAGAGGTAACTATACTTTCCTCCGACTCGGACCCCTTGCCAAGGCTGAAAGTCCGAAGAGTAACCCGGAAAGTAAGATTTTCCCATCCTTTAGCTTATTAAGATCCTCAATTTCTTTTGAAGCAACAGATTCATGAGAGCCGGAGGCAAACCCGGGCCAGCAAGGATGCAGACCTCTCCTCCGGCTTACCCGAAGCATCAAGGAAGCGCCGGACCGAGGTTATCTCCAACTTATATCCTTTTCATCCTTTGGCGGGCATCACTCGCCAACCACTCAATTCTTCTGATTCAAACTATCAGGAAACTTCACCTTCCTCCGGTGACTCCATGCAATCTAACTTGCCGGCTTTCAAGAATGCACCCGGGTAATGATGATCATCTTATTTTGTGCTTATCTTACTCATGTTTTTGCACTAACCTTTTGACTTTCAGCGCACAAGCAAAGCTCAGCAAGCGGGCAAAGAAAAGTCACCCGGTCGAAGAACCGGTCTTGACTGAACCCAACAACTCTGCTTCTGAGCCGCCGTCTGCACCAGCTCCAGAAACCACCGCTCCAACTGAACAACAAGCAATGGAGAGTTCTGACAACCCGGAGATCCCCAGCTCAGCTCAACCGGCCGATGACCCGGATGTGGTGATTACCCGGACCGAATATGTTGAGCCGGGAAGACCCACTGTGCTGGCCAGATGCTCTGCTAAAGAAGAACTGCTGGAGCGCCGCAGGGCCAGACTGGATATCACTGACTATGCTAACTTGAGCATTGGAGACATAGTTTCTGGTTATATTAGTCAAGTCACAACAGTCGGGACCTGGAGATTGACATGGTGAAGCAGATAGATCAAAAATCTGAGGTACAACTCTCTTGCTTACTCCATAGTCATCCTTACCATGCTAGCCCCCAAGTCTATTACTTATGATAGAATATGTTGTAGACTTAACTTCCGGCTTACCTTCATGAACCAGCACTTATAAATAGAATCTTTCAGCATACATTAGCCCCCAAGTGCCAAGTGTCTTTGCTTGCAAAGTGCTTGGGACTTTAATGTTGCATGATAACCACTCAAACTGTAACCCGGAATTTGTACAGGCTGCCTGCAAGAAATTTGAATCGGAAATCTCTGAGCTGAAAAACCGCCTGAAGACTCAGGAAACTGAGACCCGGAAGGCCAATGCCAAGTTTGAGTTCAGTGTTGCTGCACAAGAAAAACTGAAGAAAAAATTTGAAACAGAAAGAAAAACTTGGGCCGACGAGAAGACTGCCTTGCTCAGCCGGGCAGAACAAGCGGAGGCTGCCCTTACTGAAAGAACCGCCGAACTCTCCGGCTTAAAACACCATGTGTCACAGATGGTCTCCGCAATCTTCGGTAAGTTATTCTGTAAGCTTTTAACAAGTTTACATTCTTCATGTCTCATAAGTCCCATCGTTGCCATCAGCTCACCTGACATTATTATGCAGGTCCCAGAAGCTCCAATCTGAATCAGAACGTGCTGACCAAGCTGAAGGCGGTTTACACCTTGGTGGAGCAACTCTACACCGGGTCACAACGTGCTTTAGCCGTTTGTGGCTCTGTCCAATGAGGTTCCCACTCACCTGGCAGACGTACTCAGGCGGCTTGCCGTACTTCCTCAATGCTTCCAAGAGCTGAGACGGGCTTCTGCAAGAGCCGGAGCTATAGCTGCTCTGAGCCGGGCCAAGGCGTTTCTACCGGAACTAGACCCGGCCGACATCGCTCTTGGATACCCCAGCCTGAAGGAAGATGGCACCCCCTTTGACCAGAAAGACTTTGCTGCCTGTGTGCAGAGCGTGCGCCCGGTGGCCACCTTGATTGGGAATGACACCGACCTTACCAAATATCAGCCGGGCTATGACGCGGAGAATCAGAGGATCCCCACTCCACGCTATGAAGCAATCAGCCTGATCCCTCCGACTCGTAAGCATACCTTTGCTCCAGAAGTTGACCCAGCCGGGTTAATTGACGACGAGGCTCAGTTTGAAGCTTTGAGCGGCATTGACTGGAAATCATCAACCTTCTAGGTCATGGAAACAGCCAGAGGAGCGGAGAGGGATGAGCTGGGAGCTTCAACCCAACAAGCACCTTGATTTCTTAGGCGGCTCATGATGGCACCTTAAAAACAATGCCTCACCTTTTGGACTCGGGGAGTATTGTAATAGAGTAGGACAAACACTTAACTTTGTCGTGCCATCGTGCACGTGTAGAATGCTTAAGTCCATTGAATCTGCTCCTTTATATTCCTCCGGGTTATGTTCGATCATCTACTTTCCTTAAGTTAAAAGGCTGTCTTTAATTGTCCTGCATAGAAAACAAATCACAAGTCTCTGGGCGCTTACCGCACTGAGAGTCATATACCTTACATATAACCCGGAATATGAACCAAAGTCACCAAAGACCGGCCCTTAATTATATCCTCGAGGTAACCATAATAGCATACTTACAAGCCTTCAAGTATACTTCCGGTTTATGTAACCCAAATAATGAGGTTGAGAACTCAACTCCGGTTCCCCAGCATCGATAATGCTTATTGTGTGCTATCAACATTGTTAATCAAAGTTAAGCCGGCGGAGTAAGAACCTGTCACGACCGGTTTTCCAATAAAAATATTTATTGAGAAATCGATCCCTTTTTCGGACCAGTAGAGAAGAATCCTTCTCTCTGGTAGACAAAATCTTGACCACAGAAGAAAAACCAGGAGTACTGAATATAATACAAGGTTGAGCGGAGACTGCTCAACAATCTATTACAAGCACGCCAATAATACTTAAAGGTGGATAGGGTGGCATAACTACTAACTCACAATAAAAGCGGTGGTGGGTATATCACAGTGAAGTGGGTGACATGACTCCTGAAACTAACAGCTCTTCGAGCGTCGGAGTGAGGCTCGAGGATACTTATTGTGGGTGGCGGAAGCGTATATAATACAAGTGACCAATATCCAGGATCGCACGGGACTGACTGGGACTCCTCTAGGCATCGGACTCACTATCAAACTCTTCATCCATGAGATCGCCTTCGTCAACATCTGGCCAAATCAACAAGCCAGGTGAGTACTATGAAAGTACTCGCAAGACAGTTCGGACATAAGATATAACAAATGCAAACATGATGCGTATGAACAGATTAACAAAGCGCACTCAGACAATGAGATAGCAATGCATGGGAAATAAAAGGGAAGTCGGGCGGTAGTCCTCCCGAAATCCCAAAGTAATACTGAAGGCCAATCGAGTGTCTGAATGACTCCTCGAAAGGATACAATAAAAACAACAATGCCACAGTCGGGCGTCAAGGCGACACCACATAAAGGGCTTATAAAGGAAAATAAACAACGGTGCGTGCCACAGTCGGACGTCTAAGAGACATCACATAAAGGGCTTATATCAAAAAGTAAATAACGAGCATGCCATAGTCGGACGTCTGAGCGACATCACATAAAGGGCTTATATCAAAAGTAAATAACGAACGTGCCACAGTCGGACGTCTGAGCGACATCACATAAATGGCTTATATCAAAAGTAAATAACGAACGTGCCACAGTAGGACGTTTGAGCGACATCACATAAAGGGCTTATATTGAAAGTAAATAACGGGCGTGCCACAGTCGGACGTCTGAGCGACATCACATAAAGGGCTTATATCGAAAGTAAATGACAAGAGTGCCACAGTCGGACGTCTGAGCGACATCACATAAAGGGCTTATATTTCACAATTTAATAATTCAGTAGTTCATGAATTTAAATCATTGCAAGGAAATATCCAGGTACGGGATAAATAAAAGGTTAGTCCAATCCACATGAATAACAATTCAACCAGGTTTACCACTCAAGCTTGTTCACCGGGGATTTACCACGAGGATTGACATAGGTATGGATATGCTGGCCATGGTCCTTGACCATGCACACGATGACTCGGAAGGATTTGACTCTGCAGAGTTTGTACTTTAACCACAGCCAACGGATTTCAGTAGTCACAAGGACTAGTTCCGTTTACGGTGTTTTAGGAGAAACACATCTAACCAGTACACACCCATTCAACATTCCGATGCTAGGAATCACCCTCGGCAACGTTCAAGAAAAACTTTGAGACGGGGAGGCTACAACCTCGCGTAGCATGGGATCAAATTTATATACGCGCGCTCTAAGGGGTGCCCCCCTCTCGGTCCCAACCGGAAACACCCATGCCCCCTGACCGGATGACTGGCTTTAATCCAGGGGCATGGAACCCTCATCCCGGACCCTCTATTTGGTGTGTACACGGAAAAGGTTAACAACTTACTAAACCGTATTCTTTGCAGAAAACATGTGGCAGCACGAAAGGGGAAGAATGATAACGTGACTCAGTCCACGTTAACGTTGGAGTTTATCGGATGACGTAAGACTGGCATGCTACAACAATACCATCTTACTACCTTTCATGTCATCACATGATCAGGTCATCTCTCATCAAAGATCACGGTAACTTCGAAACACACGGTCAGTTGCCTTGCATGCAACGTAATACTCACCGATGCTCATATGCCATGCACAAACCATTCAAGCAAACATGCAAAACACCTATCATATCAAAGGTTCAAACATGCTTGCCTGGTTCGGAGAAGTCGGAGTCTAGCTCGGCGAAGTTCGCGGCTCCGTCACCTCCTCCGGAACCTACGGCATAACGAAACCGTATACTAACGTGAAAATCGTTGCGTGAATAAAAATTGTTCCAAATTTTTTCCAAATAAATACTATAAAAAACTAGACAAAAATACAAGACTGTCAGAAAAAGAATCAATCAAAAATCCTCTTTTATTAAAAAGTTATAAGGGTTTTAGGTCAGGGACTGATCTGTGATGAAACAGAAAAGAGCCAGGGACTTGTTTGAAAAACCAGAAAACGGTTCGGAAAGAAATTCGCCAGCCCAAAGGGAAAGCGCATTTTCCCGAAGGCGCTTTCAGAAAACGGTTCGAAGGGGGAAAAGAGAGAGACTGACGGGGGGGGGGGGGTCCCACCCATTAAATCTCCCAACGGAGTTCGCCGGCGCCCGAAGGCTGCGGTGGTCGCCGGCGTTGAACCACGGCGAGGCAGGGAGATCGGAGGGTACCAAGAGGTTCAGGGTGTTCTTCCGCGTCGGTGGGTGGTGGACTTGGTCGCCGGGGAGCACCACGTCGACGGCGACACTTTCTCCGGCGGACGGTGGTTCGGGCGATGGTGGAGTACTCCGGTGGGTGCTGCAAACTCCAAATTGAAGCGCGGGTCAGAAGAGTGGATGCATTAGGAAGCTACTGGCAAGAGCTGAGAGGTAGAGGTGCACGCACGGGGGTGAATCGAGCTGGCCCCGTGGCAGGTCGAGGCGGCCGGAGTTGGGGAAGAAGGCTCCCTCGGGGCTCTTCCAGTGGCTTGGCGTGGTATTGGTGGAGTGCAGAGGCGGTGTGGGTTCGAGTTCGAGCTCGGGGCCTCCTTTTATAGGCGATCCGAGGGGGTGGCCGTGAACGGGGTAGCTCCGGCGAGCGATTACGGTGAGGCAGGGGTTGGGAAGGGGGTTTAGGTGGCTAGGCACCATCAGGGAGGATCACTGGTGCCGTTCCCCTGCTAAACTTCGATCGGGCTAGGCGTAATGCGCCGATCCTCGACGGGGCGGCCGTACGGGCACGGCGGCGGCAGAGAGCGCGCTCCGCGCCTAGCAGTTCATGACAACGGATGGCAGCGTGCACGGGTGAGTGGATGGCCACGCGGCGGCCTCCGGTGGCTTGGGCGGCGCTGGACGGCGCCGTCCAACGCTGCGCCTCTCTCTGGCAGCCGCAAAGCCGCTGCTGCCGTCGCTCACGGGTGGCGCACCTCCTCCTGCTCGTCGCCGACGCCCGCAAACTTCCAGGCGATCGTGCGGCGCAAGGATAAGAAGGAGGGAACAGGGAGCAAGGCGCCACCATGGTACTGGCGAGATCGAGAACGAGCTCTGAAGAAAACGATAGTGGTTTACTGAAACTGTTTAACTGAACTCTGAACATTGACAGCAACAGTGTCCATCAGGTGTTCGACGAAATGATTTGGCATGAAGAATTTTTTTTCTGGAGCTGGGACTTGGTGAGGTGACCTCTCAATGCATCCAGAGGCTGCCTGAATTTTCTCAGATTTTTAGGAGGAGAAAACAAATGAATTTCATCAAATTTGGCAAATAAGGTCCAAACTTGCAGCAAGTACAATTTGAAATATTTGAACTGGAGATCAGTGGATCTTCATGGATCCTGGTTGAGGGCTCAAAGGACTAGCTAGGGAAAATGGTTTGGAGGCAAAGCTCAAAGCAGAAGGGGTAGCTCCTTTGTAAATCTCCAAGAGCTAGAATAGAGGGCAGAAAATATTTTTGATAAGAATTAAATGGAAGAAAATTATGGGGAGGTTCCACTTGCTGGATTTGAAGTATATCATGACACAAAGATGGGGAAAGGCTTTTGGGAGGGGATTTCCACTTGGGTCATGACAAGAGGGATTTTTGAAAAAGGGAAAAGATCACACCAAATGCCATAGGGATATTTAAAAGATTTTCAAATATATATTTTTTTCCAAATGAAAAACATTTGAGCCAACATGAGATGAAAAACCTCCAAGACCAACAATCAAGTCTAGGATGAAACCAAACAAAACATTTGTCATAAAAAAGAAATTTTTGAGAGGGAGATTTCTTTAGAAGAAAATTTTAAATAACATCCCTCAAATCAAATAAAAGTTTGAAAAAGCCAAATAAAATTTTTGGGTGTCACAGAACCGCCCTTGCACACTGTTGATATGATCAAAACAACTTGTTACAAACCAAAAAATCAAAACTTAGAGGCTTCTGATTCGAATACGACTAGAGAACCGTCCCAAAGGGGTTAAGCTAAGATTCAAATGCAATCATATAGCCCCCAGTGGCTTTGGCGTTGCCGATCAAGAGGGTACCGACAGCTATGTTCTCTTTGGTTCGAATACGACCTATGTTTGAACAGGAAGCCCCCAAATGACCTTGAGAGTTGTTTAACGATGCTGATTCGAATACGATCCACGTCGGTTCCCAAAGGGGGTTGAGCTATGATTCAAATATGATCAAGAAAAACTCCCCAATGAGCTCGGCAATTTGGCAATCAAGTGGGTATCGACAGCTATGTTCTCTTTGGTTCGAATACGACCTATGTTTGAACAGGAAGCCCCCAAGTGATCATATTGTTAACGGCGAGATTCGAATACGATCGTAAGCCGGATCAACCTCCAAGTGACCATGTAATGTTGTAATAGAAATAACAATAACACATTTGCCTTTGGAGGAGAAAAGGACAGAGGTCCTGCTTTATTATTTATCATAATATATACATGGCTGTAGAAATATGTACATTATGAGAGCCGGTGGCTCAAGTGTAATAAGGCCGAAGCTGAGCTATGTTCCACGGCCGACGGGTCTCTTCCTCCGACTTACGTGAATCTTTGTGCTCCCGAACATCGATAAGGTAGTATGACCCATTGTGCAAGTTCTTGCTGACCACAAAGGGCCCTTCCCAAGGCAGGGATAACTTGTGTGCATCTGTTTGATCTTGGATGAGCCGGAGCACCAGATCACCTTCCTGGAAGACTCCGGACTTAACCCGACGGCTGTGATAGCGGCGCAGGTCTTGTTGGTAAATCGCCGAGCGAGCCGCTGCCACATCACGCTGTTCATCCAACAAGTCAAGAGCATCTTGGCGCGCCCGCTCATTATCCGCCTCAACATAAGCCGCCACTCGAGGCGATTCATGACGGATGTCGCTAGGGAGGACCGCCTCCGCTCCATAAACCATGAAGAAAGGCGTGTAACCCGTAGACCTGTTAGGAGTAGTATTGATGCTCCATAACACGGAGGGTAACTCCTTCACCCAACAACCCGGCGTCTGTTGCAAAGGGACCAAAAGCCGGGGCTTGATGCCTTTCAAGATTTCCTGATTGGCTCTCTCAGCTTGACCATTGGATTGAGGGTGAGCCACTGATGAAACATCAAGCCGAATATGCTCTCGTTGACAAAACTCCTCCATGGAGCCTTTAGACAGATTGGTACCATTGTCAGTTATAATGCTATGTGGAAAACTAAAGCGAAATATCACCCTCTTCATGAACTGAATCGCTGTGGCTGCATCACACTTACTAACTGGCTCTGCTTCCGACCAGTTTGTGAACTTGTTGACTGCCACCAAGAGGTGGGTCTTCTTATCCTTGGATCTTTTAAAAGGCCCAACCATATCAAGCCCCCAGACCGCAAACGGCCAAGTGATTGGAATCATCCTCAATTCCTGAGCCGGCACACGAGCCCGTCGTGAGAACCTCTGGCAACCGTCACATTTACTGACCAAATCCTCTGCATCAGCATGAGCCATCAACCAATAAAAACCATGACGAAAAGCCTTGGCCATAAGGGACTTTGAGCCGACATGATGGCCACAATACCCCTCGTGAATTTCACGTAAAATTTCTTGACCTTCCTCAGGGGAAACACAACGCTGGAAAGTTCCAGTGAAACTGCGACGATGCAGCTCACCATTGATAATTATCATTGACTTAGACCGCCGGGTTATTTGTCTGGCCAAAGTTTCATCCTCAGGCAATTCTCCCCGGGTCATGTAAGCCAAGTATGGTACTGTCCAGTCTGGGGTAATGTGGAGAGCCGCCACCAACTGTGCCTCCGGGTCAGGGACAACCAAGTCTTCCTCTGTAGGCAACTTAACAGAAGGGTTATGCAAAATGTCCAAGAAAGTATTAGGCGGCACCGGCTTTCGCTGAGAGCCCAGCCGGCTTAATGCATCAGCCGCCTCGTTCTTCCTGCGATCGATATGCTCTACTTGGTAACCCTGAAAGTGTCCAGCAATGGCATCAACTTCGCGGCGATAAGCCGCCATGAGAGGATCCTTGGAATCCCACTTGCCTGACACTTGTTGAGCCACTAAATCTGAATCGCCAAAGCACCTTACCCGGCTCGAGCTCATCTCCTTAGCCATCCGAAGACCATGGAGCAAGGCCTCATACTCAGCCGCATTGTTAGTACAGGGAAACATCAACCGTAGCACATAACAAAACTTGTCACCTCGAGGGGAAGTTAATACAATTCCAGCCCCTGAGCCCTCCAATTGCCTAGACCCGTCGAAGTGAATAGTCCAGTATGTATTATCTGGTTTCTCTTCAGGCACCTGCAGCTCTGTCCAATCGTTGATGAAATCCACCAATGCTTGAGATTTGATACCAGTGCGTGGCACGTATTTCAGACCATGAGGCCCAAGCTCTATAGCCCACTTAGCCACTCTTCCTGTGGCTTCTCTGTTTTGGATGATATCTCCTAGGGGAGCAGAACTAACCACAGTGATAGGGTGACCCTGAAAATAATGCTTAAGCTTCCGGCTTGCCATGAATACCCCGTAAACAAGCTTTTGCCAATGTGGATACCGTTGTTTAGACTCGGCCGCTGAACCGGATACTCCTAACCCTCTTCCTTGCGCTCCACCACCACAGCCACACTGACGGCTCGTGTGTTAGCGGCTACATACAGCAATAAGGGCTCCTTGTCAACAGGAGCAGCAAGAACTGGGGGCTCAGCCAGCTGTCTCTTCAAATCCTCAAAAGCAGCATTAGCAGCATCATTCCAGACAAAGTCATCTGTTTTCTTCATCAACTGGTACAGTGGCATGGCCTTTTCACCCAAACGGCTGATAAATCGGCTCAACGCAGCGATGCGGCCCGCCAGACGCTGGACGTCGTTTATGCACGCCGGCTTAGCCAGAGAGGTGATTGCCTTGATCTTTTCCTGGTTAGCTTCAATGCCTCTGTGAGAAACCAGAAAACCCAAGAGCTTGCCTGCAGGAACACCAAAAACACACTTGGCCGGGTTAAGCATCATCTTGTAAACCCGGAGATTATCAAAGGTTTCTCTAAGATCATCTACCAGGGTCTCCTTCTCCCTGGATTTAACCACGATATCATCCACATAGGCATGAACATTGCGCCCAATCTGGTTATGAAGGCAATTCTGCACACAACGCTGGTAAGTCGCCTGTGCACTCTTGAGCCCAAAAGGCATAGACACATAACAGAAGGCTCCAAAGGGAGTGATGAACGCCGTCTTCTCCTGGTCCTTAACTGCCATTTTAATCTGATGGTATCCAGAATAAGCATCCAAAAAACTTAAGCGCTCACAACCCGCCGTAGCATCAATAATTTGATCAATACGGGGGAGAGCAAAAGGATCAACCGGACAAGCTTTGTTTAAATCGGTGTAGTCCACACACATCCGCCAGGTGCCGTTTTTCTTGAGCACGAGCACCGGGTTAGCTAACCATTCTGGATGAAAGACTTCAACAATAAACCTGGCCGCCAAGAGCCGGGCCACCTCCTCACCAATGGCTTTCCGCCTCTCCTCATTAAATCGCCGAAGGAATTGCCTGACCGGCTTAAATTTTGGATCAATATTGAGAGTGTGCTCAGTGAGTTCCCTAGGTACACCTGGCATGTCAGAAGGTTTCCATGCAAAAATGTCCCTGTTCTCACGGATGAACTCGATGAGCGCGCCTTCCTATTTCGGATCCAGATTGGCACTGATGCTGAACTGCTGAGATGAGTCACCTGGAACAAAGTCAACAAGTTTAGTCTCATCAGTTGACTTAAATTTCATTGCCGGCTCATGCTCCGTGGTTGGCTTTTTCAAAGACGTCATATCTGCCGGGTCAACATTGTCCTTGTAAAACATCAACTCCTCTGTTGCACAAACAGATTCAGCGTAAGCCGCGTCACCTTCCTCACACTCCAAGGCTATCTTTCGGCTGCCATGAACTGTAATGGTCCCATTGTGACCCGGCATCTTGAGCTGCAAATACACATAACACGGCCGCGCCATGAACTTGGCGTAAGCCGGCCGCCCAAATAAAGCATGATACGGACTTCTTATCTTAACCACCTCAAAGGTTAACTTTTCCGCCCTGTAGTTGTACTCATCTCCAAAAGCCACTTCCAGCTCAATCTTACCAACTGGATATGCCGACTTACCAGGAACCACACCATGGAAAACGGTATTGGACTGGCTGAGGTTCTTATCAATCAACCCCATACGACGGAAGGTCTCATAATAGAGGATGTTGATGCTGCTGCCTCCGTCCATCAGCACTTTAGTAAATTTATATCCCCCCACCTGAGGAGCCACCACCAGGGCCAGGTGACACGGATTATCAACCTGGGGAGGGTGATCTTCCCTACTCCACACAATAGGCTGCTCAGACCATCTTAAATAGCGTGGAACCACCGGCTCAACAGCATTCATAGCCCTTTTATGAAGCTTCTGATCTCGCTTGCACAGACTGGTGGTAAACACATGATACTGTCCACCATTGAGCTGCTTTGGATTGGTCTGGTATCCCCCCTGCTGCTGCTACTGATAACCCTAGCCAGACTGCTGATTAAAGCCCCCTTGAACATTCTGAGAATTGGAATTTGAACCGCCGCCCGGGCCATGAAAGCCGCGAGCGCCCGAGCCGCCGCCCGGGCCACTGTTGCCATTGAAAGCATTGGAATTTTTAAAGGCCTTCATGATTGCGCAGTCCTTCCACAGATGAGTGGCCGGCTTTTCCCTAGAGCCATGCCTTGGACAAGGCTCATTCAACAACTGCTCAAGCGTCGGGCCTGAACCGCCGGCGCGGGGAGGTGGTCTCCCCTTGCGCCGGTGGTTGTTACCCTGTGAACTGGCGTTGGCCGCAAACTCCATACTACCATCAGCCTTGCGCTTGTTACCTCCCTGGTTCGCCGGGTTACGCTGGGGGCCCTTGCCATTGCCATTCCGTTTTCCCTTCCCTGTCCTTTCATCATCCGACACGGGATCCTTGGTACTATCAGAGTCGGCGTACTTGACCAGAGCCGCCATCAGCGTACCCATATCATTGCAATCGCGCTTGAGCCGCCCGAGCTTCATCTTCAGGGGCGTAAAACGACAATTCTGCTCTAACATTAAGACTGCAGAACCGGCATCCATCTTATCAGATGAATGTATTATCTCTTTGACCCGGCGAACCCAATGGGTTGTAGACTCACCCTCCTGCTGCTTACAGTTAGTCAAATCCACAATTGACATAGACTGCCTATAGGTATCTTTGAAGTTTTGGATGAACCGGGCTTTTAGTTCAGCCCAAGACCCGATAGAGTTCGGTGGCAGTCCTTTCAACCAAGTGCGGGCAGTCCCATCTAACATCATGGTGAAGTACTTGGCCATTGCCGCTTCACTGACCTCCAGCAACTCCATAGCCATCTCGTCACTCTCGATCCACGCTCCGGGTTGTAAATCAGCCGTGTAATTAGGTACCTTCCTAGGCCTCTTGAAATCCTTGGGCAGACGTTCATTACGGAGAGCCGGCACCAGACAAGGAACACCTCCGGTCCTCGTAGGAATACCCGCGTCGATGGAAGCCGTCGGATAAGCCGGGAGTGGCTGGTAAGCCGTCAACTGAGCCGCCCGCTCCGCCTCTTGCCGTGCTCTGTCTTGGTCCACCGCGTTAAAAGCTTCATTATGAACCGGGCCGTGGCCAGGAGGCAAGTCACGGCGTCGGACATTGCTTGAGCCGGTCGCTGAGACCATGTGCCTGCTATAACTCGGGCTCCGGCCTGGACGAGGGGTTGAATGAATCCTGTCCCGGCTATAAGAATATGCCTCCTGTTGCGCCAGAGCCGTCTGAAGGAGCTCTCTGACCCGGCGGGCTTCGACCGCCGTTGGAGAGTCGCCATCGATTGGGAGAGCCGCCAGTCGCGCCGCCGCGGTGACCATGTTTTCCAACGGGTTGGCATAATGACCCGGTGGTATTGGCACGTACTGAGGCGGGGTAATGTTCACCTGGGGCTGAATTGACATTCCAGCCCCGGGCGTCGTGATCTCTGGCGGGTTACTGGGCCCTGCACCAGGCGTGTTGAAGAGGTTTCGAGGATCGTAAACCGGAGGGAGTCGAGATTGGGCCTTTTGGTGCCTTCTTCTCATGACCTCCTTGGACGCGTTCTGATCCATCGTGAGCCGGAAAGTTTGCGCCTGAATCAGCTGAGTCTGGGCATCGAGAGCCGCCCTCTCTGCAGCCATCCTGATGCCTTCTGCCGCCAGATCCTCCTTGGCCTTTGCTAGATCCAACCTTAACTGTGCCACCTCCGCGTCATGCTGAGCTTGATCCGCCGGGGCGACCGTAGCGGTTAACAGGACCGTCATCTTGTCTGTGAGATCCATCAGCACCTGAGCCGGCGAGGGCGCAGGGCTTCCTGCCCCGGCGGTGGGGTTTTGAACAGGTTGTGCGCCAGCCATGAAGATTCCAACCCAGCTCGGCGGCTCAAAGGGGTCCGGAATACTGTCGCCATCGGAACAACCCCTGAGCCTGCCATCTTGAAGTTGGTATAACGAATCGGTCTCCTCTGTGGATGACTCGCCGTCTGAGCGAGCGGCCATCTCATCACCAGATCCAGACCCTTCAGAGAGCCCCCCATGGATGCATCCCATGAAAGCACGCTTCAAGGCAGGCAAAGTCCGGGCGGGTCGTGCACGTTGAGCCGTCTCGATGAGATCGGCGCAGAGGTCCGGCTCAGGGCCCGGCTCACCAATCTTGCCAATAAAGACATGGATTCCGCCGAAGGGGACCCGGTACCCGTACTCAATTGAGCTGGCGTCGGGGGCCCAGTTTGCATCGTCGATGTAGAGCTTGCCGCGACGACTCTTGGTCATCCGGCCCACAGCGTATCCCTTGAGGCCTTCGAAGCTGCCCTTCAAGAACTCAAATCCACCGTGCGCTGGCCCCACGGTGGGCGCCAACTGTCGTGGAATTGTCACGGCAGATGTCCTCATGCAAGGACTTAGTCGTGGAGCCATCGCAGCTAGGAAGCTTAAAGGGGTTAAACGGGACAAGGAACACGAGGGTTATACTGGTTCGGCCCCTTACGGTGAAGGTAAAAGCCTACGTCCAGTTGAGGTGGTCTTACTTAGGGTTTCGATGACCAGGGAGCTTAATCGCTATGCCTGGCTATCGATCTGTTGTCTCCCGTCCTGAACCGCCGCCGGGGCGTCCCTTTACATATAGAGGTTGACGCCCCGCGGCTCTCAGAGTCCTGGCCGGCTTATAACAGTATCCGGCTCGGACTCTTAACTACTCTTGCCTTACATTACAAGTCTTGCCATAACGGCGGTTTATCAATACGGGCCTTAAGCCGCCTCCGGGTCTTAAGCCCACTATTGATCCACCATCCTCAAGCTTGGTACTGGGCTTCACGTGATGATACTTATGACGTAACACGGCCCCTCCTGGGCGGGTGACTCTAATAGTTATATCCTCAACAAACACCGCGATGAGATAGTAATCGTCGTAGCCGCGTTGCTTTGTCGGCGGGTCCGCAATTGCTATCTTCTTCAATCTCATGTAGGCATCATCATACGTATTCAAGCCCAGCCAGTCCGGAAGGCCGATCCCAATGGTGGAGAAGGGGTCTACCGGAACGGCCACACCGCTGTGGATGTTGTGCAAAATGATGGTGGTATCCGGCCGGAGGTATGCAAGCCAATCTTCGTTGGCACCGACTCAGACCTATATATAAGACGGTGGGCAGCGGAGAAATTACGGGATGGAAATGGAATAACTAAGTACTAAATGATCAAACTCCATTACTGACCTGCTCATCGGACAAAATCTGACTACCTCTCAACGTCGGCAACTCTAGCGGAGTCAACGTGCAACCATGGCCAGGGATGTCACTCCCAAGATGCGACCCTATCCTAAAGGAACTCGAAGGTCCCACCAAGGATAGAAGCGCATCTTGAAGACATTTTTGCAAGGTGGATATCATTACATCAACATTACATAATAGATGGGGCTACATACAAGGCATACAAATGCTGCAGGAATACATCAATACATCAAACGCATGATCTACATCCGACTACGGATGAAACATAAACAGAAGCTCAAACGACATCCACCCTGCTAGCCCAGGTTGCCGACCTGGAACCTATCCCCTGATCGAAGAAGAAGCAGAAGAAGAACTCCAAAACAAGTAACATCGCTCTCGCGTCATGATCATCGCAAAACCTGTACCTGCAACTGGTGTTGTAGTAATATGTGAGCCACGAGGACTCAGCAATCCCATTACCATGGGTATCAAGACTAGCAAAGCTTAATGGGTAAGGAAGGGGTAAAGTGGTGAGGTTGCAGCAGAGACTAAGCATGTATGGTGGCTAACTTACGCAAATAAGAGCGAGAAGAGAAGCAATGGAACGGTCGTGAAACTAGCAATGATCAAGAAGTGATACTGAACTCCTACTTACGTCAAGCATAACCCATAAACCGTGTTCACTTCCCGGACTCCACCGAGAAGAGACCATCACGGCTACACACGCGGTTGATGCGTTTTAGTTAAGTCAAGTGTCAAATTCTCTACAACCGGATATTAACAAATTCCCATCTGCCACATAACCGCGGGCACGGCTCTCGAAAGTTTATACCCTGCAGGGGTGTCCCAACTTAGCCCATTATAAGCTCTCACGGTCAACGAAGGATATTCCTTCTCCCGGGAAGACCCGATCAGTCTCGGAATCCCGGTTACAAGACATTTCGACAATGGTAAAACAAAACCAGCAAAGCCGCCCGATGTGTTGACAATCCCGATAGGAGTCGCACGTATCTCGTTCTCAGGACACACCGGATGAGCAAGACGCCGGGTTGGCATGGACCCTGGTTGCCCAGGGGGCGCCGGACATCGCTCGGTTTGGACCAGCACTTAGACAAACGCTGGCCCGGGGGGTAAAATAAAGATGACCCTCGGGATGCGTGACTCCCAAGGGAAAAAGGCTAGGTGAGGCAAATGTAAAACCAAGCTTGGGCCTTGCTGGAAGTGTTTTATTCAAAGCGAACTGTCAAGGAGGTCCCGTAATTCACCCAACCGCGTAAGGGATGCAAAATCAAGGAACATAACATCGGTATGACGGAAACTAGGGCGGCAAGAGTGGAACAAGACACCAGGCATAAGGCCGAGCCTTCCACCCTTTACCAAGTATATAGATGCATTAATTAAATAATAGAATATTGTGATATCCCAACATAAACATAATCCAACAAGGAGCAATCTTCATCTTCACCTGCAACTAGCAATGCTATAAGAGGGGCTGAGCAAAGCGGTAACATAGCCAAACAACGGTTTGCTAGGAAGGGTGACAGAGGTTAGAGGTTCATGGCAATTTGGGAGGCTTGAAGAGCAAGTGATAGGTAGCGCAGCATAGCGATAGAACGAAGCAACTAGCATAGCAAAGATAGAGATCCAAGGTGACGGTCATCTTGCCTGAAATCCCACTAGGAAGAAGAACGAGTCCATGAAGAAGATGAAGCCACGAAGACGAACGGATCCTCACGATCGCAACGACACGGGAACTATCGAGAAGAAGCACACAACATGGTAAACACACCACACATAAACACGGCATGATGCTCAACCAAGTATGATGCATGACAAGGCTATATGAAGCTACTCATGGCAAGAGATGATGCATACAAGAGCAACACATCAAAGCAAGTTTAAACGAGGCCGGAAACAACATATAACAATTCCGGTAAGTCCTCATATGCAAATTTCGAAATTGGTCCAGAACTGAATAACCTTATGTTCAAGTTGTTAAACAGAAAATTAAAATGCACCAAGATGAGCTACACGAAATTCTAGTCAAGTTACATATAAAGTTCATTAGATTCGGAGCTACGGTCTAGAAGATATGAGCAAAACAAGTTAAACATGGCATTGATGCAAAATTTATACAAACATCAAGCAAACACACTCAAAACACGGATGCAACAAGGTAACATGAAACTACATGTAAAACTAAGCGAGTTTCATATAGAGCACACTCAAAACGGAGCCACGGTGCAACACATACACTCCAAAAAGGATACAACAACAATCTGTCCAAAACAGCAACTAGGCATCTAGCAAGCATCAGAACAATATGCTACAGCAACTCAACATGAAAACAAATGACAAGGGCATGATGTACAGGTAAAGCATTACGAAATATGAACACTGAACTACCTCCAGAAATCACTAGAACATGCTCAAAAGAAAATGGCAAGATTGCAAATAATAACAGTTTCACAGACTTAGCAGAAATCACTGGACATGGCAGAAATAACATCAGGTTGCAAAGTTTAGAGCTATCAAACAACATGCTACAGGAACATATCATGGCAACCAAAGGCACGTCATGAATATGCTAATTGCATAGAACAAAAGTCCCTTACTGAACATGAGCCAAAAAGGAACAGAAGATATGATGGCACCCATGTAAACATAGCAAGTTACATAAACAGATTCAGACTTGGAAGAAAAACAGAGCATGGCAGAAATAACGATAAGTAGGCATGTTGGTGAGCTTGAACCACTCACCACAGAGCATTACATGGCATGACAAGGTAACCAGAAGTAAAATGGCATGATTATGAAGCAAAGCATGACAAGAGCAAGTTCATAGGGTGCATGGATCACTAGTAACAACCATGGCAAAATTGATTAACATGTAAACAATCTGCCAGGAACATTTTATAGCAAAAGTAGAGCAAGATTAAGACAATCTAGGGAACTGCATAATTGCAAATATGGGCATGGATGGATAGAGCATAACATGAATAACAAAACACCTTAGTGAACATCTCCAGATTATGCATATAATGACTTGTAGCAGCAGGTTTACATGGCAACAAAATATAACAGACTCGGACTTGGCAGAAAACACTGTCACAGAAATCAGCAACATCATGGAGGCTACTTTGCATGCTTGTGCTAGTCACCTCATAGATCCTAAAAAATACAAGACAAGCACCTCTGTGAAGATGGCATGATGTAATTCAAAACACATGTAGAGCTCATGCTCATACGATGCACACACAAAATGCAATGAAAAAGACAAATCACCAAGTTCTGTAAACAGACAGCAGTTAACATCATATAGCACTCTTGCAACGATGATTATGGCATCAATATTAACTCAAACAAGCAAGGAACAATGGAACAAAATGAAGAGCATCTCATGTCAAACATTTCGATATATTATATGTATGAATCGAAGCACCGAGCACGAAGTTATGGCATGATGAACAGGTCAACATAATGCATTATCTCAGGGACTTGGAGAAAATATACCCCGCTAAAACGTGGACGGGACGGTGCGGGACGGAGGGATCCAGGGCGGGGGCGGCGCGTTTGGATCGCGGGGTTGGTGGATCTCATGCACCTTCCCCGGATCCAACGAGGCTGCGGCCTCCGGCGAGGGAGGTGCGCCGGCGGGCGGCGGGGTGGCGACCGGAGGTGGAGAGGCGACGAAGGGACGACGCAGGACGGAGGGGCTCGGCGGCGGCGACCGGGGTCGTCTCCGGTGACGCGGGGCGGGGCGTGAGACGCGCGCGGAGGCGGTGGCGGGCGCCGCGGAGGCGGCGAACGACGGCGGGGTTGAAGGAGCGCCGCTCCGGCGGCAGGGTCGGCGATGGCGACGGCGGCGGAGTCCGGCGGAGGGTCGCGGGGAGGCGCGCGCGGGGGCAGCGCCCGTGGGTGGCGGCGGCGGCGGGATGGGCCCCGCGGGCCCGACCCGGGCCCAGCGGGCCTGGCGCGGTGCGGGGAAGCGGCGGGACAGGTGGCGGCCGCGGGTTGGAGGAGAGCGGCGGCGGTGGTGATGTGGCGGCCGCCGATTGGCTGGAGCGACGTGGCGGCGGCGGTGGATGCGTCCGATGGCGGACGGACATGTCCGGTGGCGCGGTGGAGGAGAGATCTAGGGTTTCATCTGCGCGAAATTTCGGGGAGGGACACATATATATAGGTAGAGGGAGCTAGGAGAGTCCAAATGAGGTGCGGTTTTCGCCCACACGACCGTGATCGAATGCCCGAGAGCATGGAGGGGGTTAGGATGGGCTAGGTGGGCTGTGTGCAGAGGTGCTAGGCTGCAAAGAGAAGGGGGTTTTCGGGGTACGCGGTTAACCGTTGGGGTATCAAACGACCTCCAAATGGAACGAAATTTGACGGGCGGTCTGTCGGTGCTATACCAAGGCCACTCGGCAAATCTTGGCCCATTCCGAGGAGGTTTTTCTCCCACTCACGAAACAAGGAACTGAGAGGGGCGACGGGCGCGCGCGAGAGTATCGGATCGCGAAACAGACAACGGGGAAAAGGACCGGATGCAAGTTTTGAAAAACATGATGATGCGATGCAGATGATGACATGGTAAAATGCAACACGCAAGCAGCTGACAAGGCAAGGACGGCGAATAACTGGCACACACCTGGCGCATCGGATCCGGGGCGTTACAAGGGAGCGGTGGACTGTTCGAAGGATTGTCCCATAGAAGAACCTTCTCCTCGAGGACGCATGGAAGACCAACAAGCATGGCCTTTTCCCAAGCCTGTTTAAGCAGCGTCTTGAAAAAGTTGGTGCAGGAAGCACCGAGTCTTGCGGCGGTGAGGACGTCGGAGCGGCGTGCGATTTCTCCCAGAGGATCGTCGTCCAAGGTCTCCCAGCCTCGACGAGGAGGAGAACCGCTTGGCGAATCCATGGGAGCAGCGACGAACTGCCTTCTCTTCGGGGGGAGGGGAACTGACGAGGAGGAGATAAGAGCGTAGTAACCGCAGGGCCTCGTCCCTTCCAACTATAGATCGTTCCTTAGCGAAGGGGTGAGGCTATTATTTACTACTAGTACTAGCATTATGGAACGTTATGGGATTGCATTATATTGTAAATAATAGCACTAGTAAGAAATTTTTGGCACTAGGTAGTAGTTTTTGGCGTGGATAAAGAAATTTTGGGTATGTTTTTGCCATTTTTTGTACATGCCAACTAGTGTCAAAAAATGTCTTACATTATGTGACGGAGGAGTACGTACTCGTACTGTAGCAGTACTAGTACTACTTTTCTCAACTAGTAGTGCGATGTACTGTACTTCTAGTCTAGTCTAGTATAGTGCACTAGTTTTGAACTCTTGAATCTCAGGGCCAAGGAGCTACAGTTGGAAGTGGAGGGTACTACTGTTCTCTAGAACCATTGCTGTACTATCAATGCAGGGGAAGTACACCTGCGTAGTGGCCTAGTGGGTACTCTCGGTGCTCTATTCAGCCGCTCCTCTCACGTAGCTGGCCTACTCAGCCACTCCTCTCACGCACACACTAGCAGCCTGTTTATCAGCGACGGTTACTGCGGGGGCAGAACATTTGAGTTATTTGATATAGCGCGATTAGGCTTTTCGCTTCCATTTGTGGAGGTGTAATGGATCTCGTTGAACTTTGTTAGTAGTTCCTTCTTTATGAATGAGATGAAGCAAAGCTTTTGCCTCCGTTTCAAAAAAAAACACGTCAAGAGGAATTTCTTTTATAGTAGAGCCGATAATGGAGTGAAGTCCATGCGTGCAATGCCACAAGCTACAGAGTAGTAGTAGAGCACTTTACGTACAGAGCCATATTGCACAGTTCCCAATGCCCCGCCAGGCTTTTCCGGCTCCTCGGGCTTAATTGGGAGGCGCTAGTTTAAATATGCTACTAGCTGGAAGCTGCAAGCGAGGTGCGGCTAGGGCGAGCACGCGAGCCACGAGATGCTGGGAAGGAAAACCCGTTCACGTGGCTAGGCTGTCCAGTGCACCCAGATTGTGGGGCCGCACGTCCGTTTGACATCAAAACTCAAACTAGCCGTGTAAAATATTGGCTCGCTGCGAAGTGTAGTAGTACTATTTAAAAAAAAGGCCGCCATGCGTTCGGCCGAGATCGAACCCACAAAACGAGGTGTACACTCCCGCGACCACTAGTAGTACTCGTTGGAGTACAACGCAACCTAGAATCGCCTTTTGTCGCTAGTAGTACGTACATTGTTCCTTACAAGAAACCCCTAAGAGCATGGTTAATAGTATAGCCAGTTGCTGGCTATAAGCCAGTGCCATGTCATCTACAACCCATCTTATAGCCAACATGTACAATAATAGATCAAAAGAGTGTCCTACTTTTTTATTATGTGGCCCACTTCTCATTCTCACAAAGTGCCTAGGAGCACGTGCTAGAGCTGGCTCTTCACGAAGAGCCCGCTTACCTTCTATCTCCTCTTCTCTTTCCTCCAAATAAGCAGAAATGTACTAGTTTATTTCTTATAGCCCGCTGACTCAGCTCTATTGTACTTGCTCTAATAATGCAAGAAACCACTAAAATGCCAAGAAACTACTACCACTTGCATACGTGGCAGACTTAAGATAAGACTACCTTATCAACCATTGTACATGCTCTTACCAACAAAAATCCTCGAGTAGCCTCCTACCTCCGGCCTGTCCACCTAGTCATCCTCGGCCATGGGACGCAGCTACCGCCGCCAGCAGAAGGCGAGGTCAAAACAGCCGGCGGTGCGGAGCCCATGTTGCGGCAGCCCGGATGCCAGCTCCATCTGGCGCTCGCGGCCGCTAGCTACCCAAGGTAGCTCCGTCCAGCTGCTTGTCTGCAAGGTTTGCTAGCTAGATTGGCACGGCAGCGCGGCGGCTTGCTCGCGCGCGCCGCGCTAAGGCCAGCCATCTGGCTCGAGCGAAGGCTAGCGCGGCGGCTTGCTCGCTCGTGAGTCACGCTCGGGCCAGCCTGCCAACCCGTGCGGAGGCCAGCGCGGCGTCCGGCCCGTCCGGCGGAGCGGTGGCCAACTCGCTCATCACCGGCGCCACCGACGAACACACATCAGTACTGTTTGAAGTAATGTTCAGGAAAAATAATGATTTGAGGGCGAATAACATGATAGAAGGTCAGATGTGGGTCCCTCATGTCAACGGTCAAACGAAATGTGTTGGTTTAAGCTGCCTCGTCAGCACGGACGTGTGGGCCAACCCTGTCATAAATGGGTTTAAACGAACCTAATCGGTAGGAGTACTAGGTAGTTTTTGGCGTGGATTAAGAAATTTTGGGTATGTTTTTGCTATTTTTGTACAATAGATTCTTCCTAGGGCTGGTTGAAAGTGGTAGTTTTTTGTTAAATACTCTACATATTGTAAGTAGGAGTCAAAGTTAAGCTTTGGAAGCCAATAAGCAAGGCTAGTTACATAGTGCATATGTGTACATGATTGAAAGTAAATATCAACCATGAGTGACTAATATCTTGATGGAAAACTCGAAACTATGGAATACCAGGAAAAAAATGCATGGTTGGAAATACTAGCAATGTTCATGTCCGTTGCAACGAATCATAATTAGAATAATACTTATTCGCAAACTTGGTACAAAACACTCTAATTTTGATATACATATGTCACTAGAGATATATTATGTTTCAATTAGAATATATTCCTTGGGCTATTTTGGTGAGGTCAGGGAGGGATGTGGTTGGTTTTAAGATACTAATTATGGGTTTTTCTGCAAATTGGTAGACAAGTGGGATGTTGGTGAGAAAAGGCAACAACTTACCTCACAATCGTTAGATGTAGATCTAATGGTCAGAAACGACGGATGGCAAACACACCTGCATCACCAACTTAGTCTTGTGTAGGACTACTAGCAAGATCCGTGCATTGCACGAAACATCAAGATGCATTTTTTTATAAAACACTTGTTGTGATTGACCCTTGCGGGAGTAATCCCATGTGTAAAAACTAATGATATCTCGAGAAATATGAGATAAGGTGAAGAGGAGTGGGGTGTGGTGGTGGTTGGTGGTCGGACTGAGCGGAGGCATGGGGATTGACGACGCCGGCAGTGGCCACCAGGCCAGTTTGTTCGAGAGGCTTCCTTTCTTAATTGCTCAACAATGAGGTTTGTTGGAGATAAGGATGAACGAGGGAAGGCCTTGTCTGCAAATGTGGAGAGGGGTGCGGGTATCTTTTAGTTTAATTTCCATCCGTCAGATATAGATCGGACGGTCTATATTGCAAGATGGCACACGTATCATCATCACCAACTCAGTTTTTTATAAGAGAAGAAATATAAGTATGGAGATACAAACGTATTATCGATACTTGCTTCCGTAAACTAGCATCTACATTCTATTCAACGCCTCGGCATGTGGGGCCTTAGCACAATGACTTCTCGAGTGTGTAAAACAAAGATTTTCCCGTCGCCGACAAGGAGGGGGTGACGGCGGCGCGCTTTTTGGCTTGCTCTAGTCCTAGTAGTCATACTAGGTGGTCTAAGCATGTGTAGATTTATTCTTTTTCACGTCTCATGTTCGCCGTACTGCCACGACTGTTGATGAATAGACGGTAAGTTATTCACGGGGAAACCCTTGTTGAGCGGGTTTGCGAGAGAGAGAGAGAGAGACAGTGTGCGTGTGTGATATGTTAGAGACTGAGGCAATGATAACAGATTCTTTGTGTCTATGTGTGTGGAGGATAGAGAGAGACATGTACATGGGGCTTTGTGTTGTGTAACGTGGAGACACATATACATAATTAGAGAGTGAGTGTGTGAGATACACATGCGGACATGAGGAGAGATGAGGATCCTGATAAATGGGTGTTTGTGCGTGTCTGTGTGTGCTTGTGCACGCGTTTGTGTGTGAGAGGGAGAGTGTATGTGGAGTAGAGAGACCACTGATGATGTAAACCTAGTATAAGGGAAAGGGGATTGGTGTGACATGTGTAGTAGCAAAATAGCACGGGTGCGGGCGGGGGGAGCAAACTATTTGGAAGAGACATCGAGTGTGTGTGTGGGAGAGGGGTGTGAGAGCGAGGGAAAGAGAGAGCTAGCGACGAGAGAGAGAGAGAGAGAGAGGAAGAGATGGGTGAGAGGGGTCGTTTGTGTCCATAAATGGCGTATAGATAGGGAGACAATGTTGATGTTGTCCGAAATTGGCCTATGAACGGAGACGCAAGGGAAGCGAGTCATCGTGTGTGTGATAGGGACTTCATGAGAGATCTAGAATAGATGGTGTAGAGAACAATGTGCGAAATCGAGAACGGTTATACATTAGGGAGCTATGCAAAGAGTCACGACATATATGTATACAGGGAAGGAGCTGGGGCGGGTCCGCATGTGGGAGAGATAGAAAGAGGAGAGTGGTGCACAAGGAGACAAAGTGTGCTTGTTTGCAGTGGGGGTGGTGTGTGAGGTGAGTGCGCGAGAACCACATAACTAGGGAGATAGACGTTTGGGGGCAACGTTTTGTGTGTATGGGAAATATACACTCTACATAGTGTGTGTGCTTGGGTAAGAGAGATAGCAGGAGACGTAGAGAGTGAGGGAAGAGATGTGTGCATGCCCGAGAGACAAAGTGATAGAGACCTATGTTGGGGTCCGGACTTTACAAGAGAGAGGGGTGTTAATGTACTCGTGTGTTGGTGTTTGGGGGAGAGAACGACTTCTCTATGTGTGTGTGTGTGTGGTGGTGGGGGGGGGGTTGACTTCAGATAAAGAGTGAGGTGTCTATATTTGAGGGACTTTAGCGCAATTGAGATATTGTGCACTCATGGTTGATCAATTTGTTTCACAGTTTGTACTATGAGATAACGATACTTTTGAACATGCGTGATATACCTTGATGTACCAGAATTACAAACCTAAGATTGGAATTTTGGAATTCGACTCCATCATTAGCTTTTGTAATTCATTTAAACGGAGGTACATTTTTTAAGTCGGGATTTCGTGATTTCAAATTCATATATCAAACCTAGAGATATACACATACGGGCATGTT
Organism: Aegilops tauschii subsp. strangulata; assembly: GCF_002575655.3. Classification (NCBI taxonomy): domain Eukaryota; kingdom Viridiplantae; phylum Streptophyta; class Magnoliopsida; order Poales; family Poaceae; genus Aegilops; species Aegilops tauschii. The sequence continues at coordinate 442,258,738 of NC_053041.3, read as the reverse complement.
CAAACTTCATAATCATCCACTTTATTCATACACATACACATTTTTGCTTTTGTCATCATATTTAGGATAAACACATTTGGAATTTCATTTGAATTGGACCGTATGATGGTATTTGCTTGTAGTAGCTCAATGATCCATATTTGAATTGAATGGACAATCTAAGTTTCGAGTTGGAGACATTGATTTTCAAAACTTGCACATTTTTTGCGTGCAAAACAAACAAATTGACGGCCATGATATCATAGTCGGCCGTACGAGAGCAGAATACTTATAATTTTAGGCGCCAAAAGCTTTCAAACTTCCCGCTCACATCGAAATATCACGCGCCCGAAAGTTTAGCCCTACGATATTCCTGTTTTACCCCTGCCACATGAACGGAAAAGGGCTGCTTTGGTAACTCCATTGTTTTCCCCTCTTTGCCCCCAACATTCTTCCCCAGAGCCCCTCCCCTTCCCCTCCCCGATCCCCCAACCACGGCAAGCCGCCAAATCTAGTCCTCCGCCGCAGCGGTGGACCTCACACCCCGCCGGATCTACCTTCCGCACCTTGGAACCCCCAACTGCCAACTCACCACTTCACCGGAGCCGCTTCAGCGACTGGCTTGTCCACCACTCCAGATCTCCTTGACCGCCATCATGGTCCACCGCATCGGATCTGCTTAACCGGCGCCCTCGTCCACCACAGCGTAGGCCCTTCACTGACTCCCTCATCCGCCCCTTCGCTGGCCCTTCATACAAGCCCTCGTCCGCCGCAACAGATCTGCCTCACCAAAAGCACTATACAACGCGCCCGCCGAAGCCTTCGTCCACTGCACCGGACCCGCTCCACGGACACCATATTCAACTCCACCGGCCCTGCTTTACCTATGCTGCAGCCTCATCAGGTTATTTCGATTTGTACTCCTTCGGTTTTTCTCTTTATCGTGCAACTGTTCACTTACCACAGATGAGCTTTCTTGTATGTCGACAGGCGCCGCAACCATAGCACCGGAGCCGCTTCGGCGACGGCGACAGCCGGCCCAAACTCAACCGCAACACGAGCACCATCGACAATCCTTAGCTATCAAGTATGATAACGATACCCATACGCCGCCGAGAATGAGGTACTATTATCCAACGGCCGGCGCCTACGTTTACTTTCCTAGCATAAGCACTGCACCTTTGAATTTCTTCAGGGCATCATTCAGTTTTTCATGAGACGCATTATTCTGCTTGCACCTGTAGGGCCATACTTCTGGCAGTGAACAAGTTACATGTGCTAAATTACATACCAGTGCACATATAGTTAATGTGCTTTAGTTTTGTTCTGATGCCACCTGTTGGTTCCATCAGACTGCTTAATGTTCTCTATGCTTAATTACACATCAGCAAACTAGCATGTGGTTCCGCTGCTTTTTGTTCGTTTTACCCTATATTTTCTGATGCTAGCTATTACATCACTGCTCCGAGCCTCTGTTCATTACTTGTTTGTGTGTTCTTGATCTTCCCAAGTTGCATGACTAATTTGATGCTTCTATTAATTATGGAGCTGCCAACCCCATCAAGCAAAATATTTGTTCTTTTGGGGCTGGCACCTCGAACAAGCATAAAAATAGAGGGAAGCAGATATACTTTCGTGTATGCACACACCCTTCTTTCAATAGTTTAGATGAACCATTGATGATCAATTCGGACCAGTGCATGCGATTAAAATTAATTTTACCTAAATAGATGGTGCAGAATAAACTACACAACTAGATTTGCAACCACGGGATGCTGACGATATCTTCAAAGAACATTGCAACAACAGCTAGGCTTCACAGCAACATATGGCAAGCCAGTGTGTTTTAGTACATGTGAAATGTAATGCGAGTGGGCTACTTTCTTGGCTTGTGCCCTCAATGTGTAATCCTACCAGATTACAAATAGTTCAGTTGTCTGCTTTGCTGTATTGCTTGATTCGAATGCTTATTTGTTGTTACGCTATACCTGAGTTGGCCAATATGTCAGCAGTGCCTGCTGTACTATCGTAAAGAAATGCATGCCTATTTCATTTGAGTCCTTAACTTTTCCTCTCAACTTCATCACAAGACTGTCTTCGTAGTTAATATGAGGCCACACTGTTAAGTGCTTTCTCAGATTATTTCAACTCCTTAGATGCCTTGGCAACTTAAATATAGCGGTTGTACACTCCCTTTCAACTAGGGATGTCAACTGGGTCCCGTTTAATCCCGATTGAAGTCCACTAGTGGTATGATAGTTCAAAAAAGTTTTTGTTTTTTGAGGAAAATGAACTAGGGAGGTAGCAAAAACTAACTAGATGGGACTGGCGGATGTCGTTTATTTGCCACTTACATCCCTAGTTTCATCTTACCATTTTAATTTCTTTTCGGCTGATGCTGCTTCGAACCATTTAAATATAGTTTGCCATGCTCGGCAATAATTCGTCCGTTGTTTACCATGTAAGCTTACTGCCTGGATCATACGATAACTATCTCTTACTGATGGCCAGCAGAAACCTTTCAGGATGCCATTCACACTAGGACACAATGTACAACCCCAGAATCTATTTGTGGAAGCAGTGCGCCATCCATGTTACCAGATGGTAGCCGTTCAGAGGCAACACCGCTGGAGAGCAGTCTGAGCACATATATTATAGTGCTTGAGGCTCTACTAGAGGCAGAAAGAGATGGTGTGGCTGCCATGAATGAGGTAATCTTTATCTTGAGGCTGGAAATTATGGAATTAGCGGCACGCATTATGCAAGCAACCCAAGAATTGGAGGAAGTAAGAATGTTGCATTTGAAGACGGAGGAGGTCCTGCTATTTCTGCTATCTGAAGCCCAAGGTAATCCCGGTTCTTCTTTAGATACCAGTTGAAATTGTCATTAGATTGTTGTACTTGCATGTTGTGTCATGTCTCTGAATGGATTATGTTGCAAGACCCCCTATGTTGTCCATGTGTTGTAATGATCCGAATTTTTTAGGCGAGGTAATCCTCAGTACTTGTATGATTGACATAAGGTGAACTGTTTTTCGTGTGAGCATATTGTATTGGATGAAATAACTGTTTGACTCAGAGTGTATCCAACCTACTGAATTCTAAGATCACGGCATTTCTAAATCATAATCATATATAAAGGTGGAATAAATCTTTGTTGTGGTTTTGAAGAAATAAATAACAAAACGTATAATTATCTGTGGATATTCATAATCGAATACAAATTGGATTTGAATTTAGTTTGCCAGGTCCCAGGGCAAACGTGAATGCTAATTCTCCCAAGTTTTGAACGAAGCGGCTAAACACCCACTATAATTTGTGGGCTGCCCGAAGCAAGTGTTTGCGAGATGGAAATTGCTGTCTACCCCTGACACTTGACATCCTTATTGACCGGATTTACACTGCTGTCGATAGGGGTAGACTAGTAACTTCAATCAGACCTGACACGACAGCCTCTGAGCCCATTCAGACATGGTGGGCGCCAAACGTGGGCGGCAAAACACATTTGATTCAAGCTCGTCCGAAAGACATGTGTCTCTTCCTCCATTTCCCCATTCATACACGGTGGGCGGCAAAAAAAACTCTCCTCGTCCAAAATCGATATAGGCTAATATTTTAAATAGGGGCAGATGTGTAACTTCCATCAGACGTGACACAACCGCCCTACCTGTCAGCCCCGTTCATACACCGTGGGCTCCAACCGTGGGCGGCAAAACACCCTCTCCTCGCCCGAAATAGTTACCGGCAAATATTTGGGAGATGCGAGATTACCGTCCTATCCCCAACCGACGCGATGTCCGGAATTTTAAACGGGGGATAAGTTCATAACATTCCCCCATTTCAGAGAAGCGCATCCCAAAGTTTGAGATCCCCCTCCCCTCCATTTCCCCATTCATACACCGTCGGCGGCACGACAACCTCCGCACTGCGGCCAGCCTCCTCCGTCCGCCACCCCATCCTCCACCTTGCCGGAGACGCTACCCCTACCCCGTCGTCCACTGCAAGAGATGGACGTCTCTCATCCACGGCGCTGGACCAGGATCCTTTCATCGCCTCCTCTCGCTTCATCGGCGCCGTCGTCCACCTTGCTGTAGCCGCTCCTACGACCGCCTCGTCCAGGACAACAGGATATATCCCCCGACCCGGCCATCTGCCGTCTAAAGTCTTCTTCCCCGCGGCCGACAGCCATCGCACCCGCAGCACCCTCAACGTATTAGCATAGGCCTACACGGCGTCGCAAGAGAGGTGGTACTCTTCCATATGTGCTTAAGTTATTGATCTCACCCGGAAAATAGATCGTAATTTGTTTACTGTACTTTTCTTGTCCGTACCAAATCGTAGTGGCTAGTTGAAAGCAAACATTGGTTGCGAAGTAGCTATGTCCGGTTTGCACCTTCAGATCCGCCATGGCACGGGCACTATACTCGTAAAGCTTATGGTTTACCCCTTTATATTCACTACCATCATCGTAGGTGCTTCGTGTCGTGCTAGCACTGCTCCTCAAGACCTCAACCCAAAGCTTACGTGTTGAAATACGAATCTGATATGATGCTCATATCACTAAAACAGAGAACGTTTAATTGGTCACCTAATGTTCCTATATTCGTTTCAAAAAGCATGTGCGCCACCCACTAGTCCAGCTAGTTCCACTTTCCTGATTTTTCTCTTGATGCTTAGGGTTTTCCCCTTTTATCTACTCTACTATGATCTGCGTAGGTGCTTTCTGTCATACTAGCATTACTCCACCCTTCAAGCTAAACAACACAACACTCATAATTCGAAAGCTTAGTTGTTCAAATATGATTGTGATATGATACTGATATTAGTTAACCGACACATTTAATTGGTTAGCTAAAGGTCCCACTTGAGTTTCCAAATGCATGTCGCGACATATAGAGAGACAGCATAATTGCATTTCTTTGTCACTTGTTGACCGTACTTTCTTGTCCATACCAAATCTTAGTTGTTATTTCAAAGCAAACATCGGTTGCTAACTACCCTTTGCGCGGTTTGCAGCTTCAGATCTGCCATCCCACTGCCACGGTCAACACTGTACTCATCATGCTTATGTTTTCCCCATTTTATGATGACCACAATCAGCCTACGTGGTTCGTGTCGTAATAGAACTGCTCCACCCATCGAGCCAAACAAGCTTAGTTGTACAAATTCATATCTATATTATTGCTGATATTAGTAAAACTGAGAGATGTTTAATTGGTTAGCTAAATGTTCCTACTTTAGTTTCGAAATGCATGTGAGCCACATATGGAGAGACCGGAAAGAATAGTATTTCTCTGTGCGCTCTGGTTCATCATGGGTGGCCAACCGACATTGTATTGAAAGACTTGTAATATCTTCAATCTACTTGCTCTTCTGCTCTTCTGCTCTTCTTTAAGATGATACTCTTCTCTTGCGGTCGACTGGCCAGGTCGAGTTGTTCTCCCTTAGTATATTTTGAATCTGTCAGGTCAGGTCGACTTGTTCTTCTTTACTATATGTTGAAGCTATCATCTGCGAAGTGTCATCACTTCTGGAGCTCTCATATTTTGAGTAGTAGGCCACATTATATTAATGCACACAACAAATTACAGCATGCATGGCATCTTTTAAAAGAATTGCAGAAATAGCACAAAGGGGTTTACAGGGAGGCAGTATTGAATTAGAATCACTTCTGCATTACAAAGAAAATCTCACTTGTTTTTATGTTTTCATGCATGTCAGATATTGAACATTATCAAAATGAATACGAGAATGGGCGCACGAGAGGAATATTGCGGAACGATCCACTGGCTAACAAACTTGGCATGGTGGAGGATGGCCTATCTTATTCACCCATCAAGGTGCTTGCTCTAACTTTGCAAAGTTGTATTGGTCGCACATATTTTGCATCTGACCTCGTGCATTACTTCTACTTTGTTACACCATCTGCTTAGTTTAAGCATCATATATGAGTATATGCCATACCTATCCATTTTCTGTACCTATTCCATGTGTTACTTCTACTTTGTTACACCATCTGCTTAGTTACTTCTACTTTGTTACAACATCTGCTTAGTTGTTACACTATGTTTTTCCAGTCAAATGTTGTTCTTTCGTAATAGATGTCCAAAAGGAAGAGGGTGAGTGCAGATCCTCAAGGAGTACAAACTAGGTATTTGGAAAAGGTAGTGATACCTGTTAAATCAGATAGATCAGCAGCCATAGAAAACACAGGCCCAACTGTACCACACTTTACCCCTACTCCAGTGGCCAAACCCCTATTAGAACTGCTGGGAGCCCAGCGTCAGGTACTGTCTATGATATCAATTCAAAATTTGAACTCCTAAATTTCTGCTTGTGCCTTACCTTCTCTCTTGTATGAAAACTAATTTCAGATGAATCTCCTTGCTCAAAGGATCTTACGATCTCAAAACAATAATGGGCTCTGCATTGCTCTTGTCAGTACCTCTCTCCCTTTTGCCTTGTAACGTTGTACTTAATTAATTGCTATTTGATTATGTATCATCAGTCTGCACCTGAACTTCATTATCCTTTGTTTCTTCCAATATTATTTGATCTATATTTACTCTTTGCAAAATGTAGAATAATGGCAACGCTTATAAAGAATTTTCTTTGGGGAATTTATTGAATTATCCTTCCATCAACATGGAGAAGGGCTTTGTCCAGCCCGTGTTAACATGTAATGTAAGTTCATCCTTCTCAAGCCTTCAAACTTTGTTCTAGTATAGATTTGGATAGGCATCATTTCCTCCACTGCTGTTTGCTTTGCTGTTTACATCTGATTGGATGTTTGCAACAACTACCAGTTTCAAATTGTAGTTGTAAAAACATGTTCCTTATGCAGAACAGATCCATTTATTTGCTTATATAATTGTGAAACCTGTTACGTGTCTCCTTGTTTCTCTTTCAGACTCGTATCTCTTACGCCAGGCAGAACTTTAGGGAAGATAGTGAGCCAAACCATCTTGAGGACAGCGAGATGACCCCAAGGTCCTGTCTTGATGAAGACAGTGAGTTGAAGCTACTCACCAGCAGGTGTGAGACAACCTCTGTGCAGTCGCTGCCTCAATCAGTTCGACTTCTTCAGTCTCAACTTAAAGCGGAAAGGCTTGCTTCAGCACAGCTCCGACTTGAAGTCAAAGATGCAATGAAGATGTCAGAGGACTGCCGTGCGCACCATCATGCCTTAAATCTAGTGTTGATGCATCTATCGTTGACACAACTGAGGTCTACTCAACTTCTTCAGCTGTTTGGGGGGCCCGACGTGGCCAGGCCTAGTGCCTTCTGAAGTGCTCTCAGTTTTGTATATTCTTTTGTCGGCGCGTTTATTTGCACTGGTGGCGAACTTTGATGCCCAGTGGATGTAATATGTGTGATAGCCGTGATAGCCTAGCGTAAGTTGCTTGCTTATTTATTTCCTTGTTGTCTTGTTTATTTGTTTGCTTGTAGTCATTGCAGTTCTTTTTCCGCGGTTTGCTAGTGGCTGCAATAACCTATTTTTTAAAACTAGGCCACAATAACCATGGGCTAATATTTACTGTAGTGACACTGGGCCTCCTACGGGCCGTAGAAACAGCGGGCCTTCTAGGGGCCGTAGAAACAATGGGCCTTCTACGGGCCATATCATCAATGGGCTTTATACGGGCAGTATGATCGATTGGCCAAACATGGGCCAATAACAGGCCGCATTTGGCCGTAAACGGGCTAGAGTTGGAATTGTCCGTTCATGGGCTGACCATAATGGGCCATCGTTAATAGGCCGTATTTGATGACGCTATGAAAACGGCCCAACGTATTAACGGACCACAAACGGGTCGACTGTAACCACGGGCTGAATTTGGCCCACAAGCAGAAAATGACAGTAACGGGCCGTAAGTAAACGAATGCTGGAAATGAGCCCAAGAATAAAGGGGCTCTGAGAAGGCCGAAAGATAACATGGGCTGGAAACGGCCCAACGGAATAACGGGCCGTTAATGGGTATAAAGTGATACACTATTCATTACGGGCCAGTTTCACCACGGGCCGTTAATGGGTGTAAAGTGATACATTGTTCATTACGGGCCAGTTTCACCACGGGCCGTTAATAGGCCAAGAGTTACATAGGGCCTCATATGGGCCGAAAGACGTCATGGGCCATACATGGGCCAGAAGTGAAAACGGGCTGGAATCATATTGGGTGGCCCAGATGACGCTACTGGGCTTAATTCGGATAGGGCGTAACGGGCCTTGGGTTAGCGGGCTGTAAATGGGCTATATCCGAACAGGCCGTTAACAGGATTTTCATGGGCCGGCCCGCCACCTTTTCACCAAGTCAAACGGGCCGGCCTTTTCACAGGAATGGGCCTCTGTTGGGCCGTGCCACGTGTCGACGTATCATAGGCGCCGTTTGTCCAATGAGTGGATGACATCTGTCCCAACGATGAGCCGACACTTGTTTCCTCCAGCCAATGATGATTTTACATGTGGAAAATCCCCATTGGTCGGGGCTGTTAATGGGTTATCGGATCCAAAACCTGACCCGATAGCTTAACGGCGTTCCCTTACGGTGGATGCCATGTGTCGGTCACCCTTGACGAAAGCACTTCTGTCACGCGGGATTTATCGTCATGGAAGTGGACACTTCCGTGATGATAATTTTGGTAATGTCATGGAACACTTCTACGACAGCACAGGTATGACTATCTTGATTCTGTCATAAAATTGTCATGGATGTACATGCACGACAGAAAATGCGACCTACTGTGACAAACACGTATCATCACGGAAGTGTATTTTTTGTAGTGGTATCCAGTGGGTAAGATAGCTCTGGAGGTTGCTTTTGGTGATGAGCATGATTCAAGATCAGAGACATTGACTTTTGAAGTGGTGAAAATCAAGAGCCCGTATCATGCCCTGTTTGGACGGCCGGCTTATGCTAAGTTCATGGCAAGGCCCTGTAATGTTTATCTGCAGCTCAAGATGCTGGGTCATAAGGGGACAATCACGGTTCATGGGAGCCGTAAGATCGCCTTGGAATGTGAAGAAGGTGATGCGGCTTATGCTGAGTTGGTTTGTGCAACGGAGGAGTTGAAGTTCTACAAGGACAATGTTGATCCAGCGGATATGACTTCTTTGAAAAAGCCAACTACAGAGCATGATCCGGCCTTGAAGTTTAAATCGGCTGATGAGACTAAGCTGGTTGATTTTGTTCCTGGCGATTCATTCAAGCAGTTTAGCATCAGCGCTAACTTGGATCCGAAATAGGAAAGCGCGCTCATCGAGTTCATCCGTGAGAATCGGGACATCTTTGCGTGGAAGCCTTCTGACATGCCAGGTGTACCGAGGGAACTCGCTGAGCACACTCTTAATGTCGATCCCAAGTTTAAACCGGTCAAGCAGTTTCTTCGCCGGTTCAATGAAGAAAGGCGCAAGGCCATTGGTGAGGAGGTAGCCAGGCTTTTGGCGGCTAGGTTTATCATTGAAGTATTTCATCCCGAGTGGTTGGCTAATCCGGTGCTGGTACTTAAGAAGAACGGCACTTGGCGTATGTGTGTGGACTACACAGATTTAAACAAGGCTTGTCCAACAGATCCTTTTGCCCTCCCTCGTATTGATCAAATCATTGATGCTATGGCGGGTTGCGAGCGTTTGAGTTTTCTGGATGCTTATTCTGGTTACCATCAGATCAAAATGGCAGTTCAGGACCAGGAGAACACAACTTTCATAACTCCCTTTGGAGCCTTCTGTTATGTATCTATGCCTTTTGGGCTCAAGAGTGCCCAGGCGACTTATCAGCGTTGTGTGCAGAATTGTCTTCATAATCAGATCGGTCGCAATGTTCATGCTTATGTGGATGATATTGTGGTGAAATCCAGAAAGGAGGAGACATTGATCGATGACTTGAAGGAGACCTTTGATAACCTCCGGGTTTATAAAATGATGCTTAATCCGGCCAAGTGTGTCTTTGGTGTACCGGCAGGCAAGCTCTTGGGCTTTCTGGTGTCTAACAGGGGCATTGAAGCTAATCCGGAGAAAATCAAGGCTATAACTTCTTTGGCTAAACCGAAGTGTATCAATGATGTTCAACGCCTGGCAGGCCAGATTGCCTCCTTGAGCCAGTTTATCAGTCGCCTTGGTGAGAAGGCCATCCCCTTATATCAGATGCTGAAGAAGACAGATGACTTCGTCTGGAGTGACGCCTGAAAGTTCTAGTTATCGACTAGAGGGGGGGGGGGGTGAATAGGCGATTTTTATGGAAGTCTTCAAAACATGGGAGTTTCGAAGACAAATGATAGAAATGAACCTATAAACATGCAGCGAAAGGTAGACTACACTAAGCAAGCCATAGTCAAGTATTCAATGAAGTGAAAGCACAAAGACTAATAGCAGCTAGGTAGTAAAGATCGGGATGAAGATAGTATGAAGCCAAACAACAATAGTAGTCACACAATGAAGTCAAACTGGTAGTGCAAACAGGCAATGACTTCACTAAGACAAACTGTAAGTAAAGAGAGGGAGAGGATCAAACCAGACACTTGGTGAGGACAATGATTTGTTGGACCAGTTCCAGTTGCTGTGACAACTGTGTCTTGTTAGGGAGGCTGAGATTCAACTCAAAAGACCGTGTCTTCACCTTATTCCCCTTGAGCTAAGGACACCCAGTCCTCGCCCAATCACTCTGGTAAGTCTTCAAGGTAGACTTCCAAACCTTCATAGACTCCGTTCACCGGCGATCCACAATGACTCTTGGATGCTCAGAATGTGACGCCTAACCGGCTGGAGGATTCACAGTCCTCAAGTGTAACAAGTCTTCAGGTCACGCGGACAGAAAGACTTCAGTGATGCCTAACACTCTTTGGCTCTGGGTGTTTGGGCTTTGTCCTCGCAAGGATTTCTCTCTCTCAAAAGCTTCAGAGGTGGGTTGCTCTCAAACGACAAAAGCCGTGCACTAACTCTGAGCAGCCACCAATTTATGGTGTAGGGGGTGGGCTATTTATAGCTACTAGGCAACCCGACCTGATTTGTCCGAAATGACCCTGGGTCACTAAGGAACTGACATGTGTTCCAACGGTCAGATTTCAAACACACGCGGCAGCTTGACTTGGACTACAAGTAAAGCTGACTTATCCGGCTCTGGATAAGATTTGCTCTCATTGTCTTCGCTCAAAGACATAGGATTTGGTTGAGCATCACTTCAGTCATTCTGACTTTGTTCACTGGGACCCCACTTAACAGTACGGTGGTTCCTATGACTCAACAAAGAAGAAAAGGAAACAACGAAACAACTAAGTCTTCGCGCTCCATAGTCTTCACGCGATGTCTTCTCATGTCATAGTATTCAATGTGAATGTCTTCACATACCACCATTGTCTTCAATGTCTTCATACATTTTTAAGGGTCATCTCCGGTAGGTAAACCGAATCAATGAGGGACTACTACCTGTGTTATCCTGCAATTCTCACAAACACATTAGTCCCTCAACCAGGTTTGTCATCAATACTCCAAAACCAACTAGGGGTGGCACTAGATGCACTTACAACGCCGCCAATGAAGCATTTGAGGACTTAAAGCGGCAGCTGGCTAATCCGCCGGTCCTTGCTGCTCCTGTTGATAAAGATCCATTGTTGTTATATGTGGCTGCTAACGCCCGGGCTGTTAGCGTGGCTATTGTGGTGGAGTGCAAGGAGGCCGGAAAGGAGTATCTGGTTCAACAGCCGGTTTATTATATTAGTGAGGTACTTATTGAGTCCAAGCAAAGGTACCCGCATTGGCAGAAGCTGGTGTATGGAGTTTTTATGGCGAGCCGGAAGCTTAAGCAATATTTCCAGGGTCATCCCATCACTGTGGTCAGCTCTGCTCCTTTGGGGGATATAATCCAGAATAGGGAAGCGACTGGCCGGATTGCCAAGTGGGCTATTGAGCTTGGGCCTCATGGGTTAAAGTATATGCCCCGGACGGCAATCAAATCTCAGGCACTTGTGGATTTCATCAATGACTGGACAGAATTACAGATGCCAGAAGAGAAGCCGGATCATACTTATTGGACTATTCATTTTGATGGATCCAGGCAATTGGAGGGCTCGGGGGCTGGAGTCGTATTAACTTCCCCACGAGGTGATAAGTTTTGTTATGTTCTCCGTTTAATGTTCCCTTGTACTAACAATGCAGCTGAGTATGAAGCTCTACTCCATGGTCTTCGAATGGCTAAGGAGATGAATTTAAGCCGGGTTAAGTGCTTCGGTGACTCGGACCTGGTAGCTCAATAAGTGTCTGGTACTTGGGATTCCAAGGATCCGCTCATGGCAGCATATCGTTGAGAGGTGGATATTGTTGCAGGTCACTTCAAAGGCTATCAGGTTGATCATGTGGACCGGCAGAAGAACGAAGCGGCGGACACTTTAAGTCGCTTGGGTTCCCAACGTAAACCGATTCCACCCAGTGTCTTTCTGGATGTGCTACATAATCCGTCGGTCAAGCTCCCAACAGAGGAAGATTTGGTTGTTCCTGATCCGGAGGCTCAGTTGGTGGGGGCTATTCATGTCATCCCAGACTGGACGATCCCATATTTGGTGTATATGAACCGGGGTGAGTTACCGGTGGATGAAACCTTAGCTCGGCAGATAATCCGGCGGTCCAAGTCCATGACTATTATCAATGGAGAGTTACATCATTGCAGTGTGACAGGGGCGTTTCAGCGATGCTTGTCTCCTGAAGAAGGCTGTGAGATTTTGCGTGAGATCCACGAAGGAGATTGTGGTCACCATGCCGGTTCAAAGTCCTTGGTAGCTAAAGCCTTTCGTCATGGCTTCTATTGGCTGACGGCTCATGCTGATGCAGAAGACTTGGTGAAAAGGTGCGACGGTTGTCAGAAATTTTCACGCCAAGCTCATGTTCCGGCCCAAGAGTTGAGGATGATTCCAATCACTTGGTCGTTTGCAACTTGGGGGCTGGATATGGTTGGGCCCTTTAAGAGATCCAAGGACAAGAAGACCCACCTTCTGGTGGCGGTTGATAAGTTCACTAAGTGGGTGGAGGCAGAGCCATACAGTAAGTGTGATGCAGCTACGGCGGTTCAATTCATCAAGAAGGTGATTTTTCGGTTTGGCTTTCCACACAACATTATAACTGATAATGGTACCAATCTATCCAAATGTGCTATGCAAGATTTCTATCAATGTGAGCACATCTGGCTTGACGTATCATCAGTGGCTCACCCCCAATCTAATGGTCAAGCAGAGAGAGCCAATCAAGAGATCTTGAGAGGCATCAAACCCCGGCTCATGGTTCCTTTGCAACGGACGCTGGGTTGTTGGGTGGAGTAGTTACCTTCTGTGTTATGGAGCATCAATACCACACCTAACAGATCTATGGGTTACACGCCTTTTTTCATGGTCTACGGAGCGGAGGCGGTTATCCCTAGTGACATCCGTCATGACTCGCCTCGTGTGGCGGCTTACGTCGAAGCTGACAATGAGAAGGCACGACAGGAAGCACTTGACCTGTTAGATGAGGAGCGTGACATTGCAGCAGCCCGTTCGGTGATTTATCAGCAAGATCTGCGTTGTTATCATAGCCGCCGGGTTAGAACCAGAACTTTTCAGGAAGGCGATCTGGTGCTCCGACTCATCCAGGATCAGACTGATATGCACAAGTTATCCCCGCCTTGGGAAGGGCCCTTTGTGGTCAGCAAGAATCTGCATAACGGGTCATACTACCTTATAGATGTTCGAGAGCACAAAGACTCGCGTAAATCGAAGGAGGAGACCCACCGGCCGTGGAAAAATCGCTCATCTTCGGCCTTACTATACTTGAGCCACAGGCTCTGCTTATGTACATAGTTATGACAATGTATATATTATGATCAATATAATAAACCAGAACCTCAGCTAAAGCGGGGTATCTGTTGTTTTTTCTTACATCATGTGTGGTTACATGGGGGCTTCTGTTTATAAAGCGGAGTCCGGTTTACCCATTGATCACTTGGGGGCTTGGTAGTATTCGAACCATCGCTACACCTCTTTATCGGCGCAAGGCCACCAGAAAAATCACTTGGGGGCATGGTCGTATTCGAACCATAGCTACGCCTCTTGATCGGCTCACGGCCAAAGAGAAAATTACTTAGGGGCCAAAGAGAGTGTTGCAAAAGCACAACTCAAACATAGGCACCCACTGAGCACATGTCAAAATATTGCTTGGGGATTCTTTGCTTCGCAATGAACAAAGAATCTACACTTGTAATAGGCTATCAAGCCACCGCTTGGAAGCCTGGTGTATTCACCTAAAACCCCGGGTTATCCTGCCTTTTTAAGTAAGCCACTCCATCCAGGTAAACCTGGTATGACCCCTCGAACTTTTGACAAGTCAATCTCATAGACCCTGAACTTGTCAAAGTTAAAACGGCGATTGGTTAAAGATTCAGGTCCATCTTAAAAGGCTTTGTGAAATGGTTTAACTCAGTGGCCTGGCAGCCCATTAAAAGCCTCGATTTGGGGCCTGGCAGCCCGTGAAAAGCCTCGACTACAAGTTTTCATCTGCTTTTATTTGCCAAGTTTTTTCCTCTTTTGATGACATTTATAATGTTTTTGATAAACCGGTGTTCATTGACCCGGTTTGGCTCTCAACTATAAGTTGTCAGTAGATGATCAGTTATAATCCCGTGCTTATTAACCCGGTCTGGTTTCGACTATAAGTCGCCAGTATTATATCTGGAGAATCCGGCGTTTATTATAACCCCGTGCGGTTTTATCATAAACCGGTACAATAGGGAAGGAGTTATCAGTACTCAAGATAAGGGTTATCACCCTTACTATAAAAGTTGGTCAACCAACGATGTGATTCAGTTTCATAGGTATTATTTATTTTCATATTTGATTATCTTTTACAGCCTTGGTCATAAACCCTGGCTATATATGTGGGCATCATGACCCGTCCGGTGGTAAACCGCCAGGACACTTTCAAACTTTATGTATGCAGGAATAGCTGGAATAAACTGTTATGGATTATGAGCATAATATATCTTAAGCATGGTGGATTAACAGTGTCAGGCAAAAATAAATATGCACGATGGCATAGCAGACCAGGTGTTTGAACTAGCCTATTACACGGTGTTTCAGGGCCCAAAACAATAATTGTTTTCAGCAAGTGTTGCAGTATGCAGAAGGCTAAACCGGCCTATGGATCATGACTCATCACCAGGCTGACTTGACGGCTGCGGATCATCTTGCGCCCGTTCATCCTCCTCTTCTCTACCCAGCGGCCGGAAGTCAATGGTTGCCCGATCGATCCCGGTTAGGACTTGGAATACAGCTTCATCGTGTATAAGTGTGGACGGTTCAACGTCAGGGGCATAGGTGTGCTTACGAATTGACGGGGTAAGATTTTGAGCCTCAGGAGTTGGTGCAGCAACCCGTTTGTTGTTGACGTCATAACTTGCCTGGTAATGTGAAAGATCAGCTTCTTCAGCTAGTTGGCAAGCCAGTGGACGTACTTCCCGGTTTATGGCTCGGAGGTCATCATTGCAAAATTCTGATCCGTCTTCTTTTAAGCTTGGATAGCCTTTAGCCACATCCACCGGATCAAGATCAGGCACCCATGCTTTTGCCCGGGTTAGCGCGGTCAGAGCACCAGCCCTAGCAGCAGATCTCTTTAGCTCTTCTACCCGGGAAGGCAGCATTGACAA
Source organism: Aegilops tauschii subsp. strangulata (assembly GCF_002575655.3). Taxonomy (NCBI): domain Eukaryota; kingdom Viridiplantae; phylum Streptophyta; class Magnoliopsida; order Poales; family Poaceae; genus Aegilops; species Aegilops tauschii. The sequence continues at coordinate 442,243,100 of NC_053041.3, read as the reverse complement.
CCTTTCTAAGGTCTCCTTGATTAAAGTTGGGGGCGGCTTGTTGTGAGAGGCAGTGCAGATGATCCGTTGCGTGCCGGTATATAACTGCTCTATAAGAGTATAGGCAGCCTTCAGCTTCTTCTGTACATAAGATCCCAGATGACTAATGCGAGTTCCTACATCATTACAAACATCAGTAAACCGGCAATGTATGGGATGATATGTTGAAAACTTAAAGCCAGGATATTTACCAAACACAACAGCAGTCATGGCATGTATTTGCCGCTTTACACCAGTCAGTTCGTCTACCACCGGTTTAAGAGCTACTTCTGCGTCCTCGGCTCTTTTTTGCAATGCGGATTTTTCTATGTCCCAATCCGCCCGCTCCTTGTTGAAACTCTCCTTCAGCTTTTCCATAGCGGCTAAGGCACTGGTTAGCTCATCTTTGGCTTTGGAGGTTTCTGCTTGCTGGGACTTGATGTTTTCTTGCAGATCAGCGGTTTGAGTTTCCTTTTTGCTCAGCTCAGCCTATAAGAGACAGACATATCATGAGTTGGCAGTGCATATTTGAAATACCAAGCACATAACAAGTTATGCACCTGATGCTTGGGGGCTAATGCATATTTGCTCGTTACCAGCAATTTGTAGAAGTCCCAAGCGCAATACAAGTATTACTCTTGGCACTTGGGGGCTAATGTATGTTTGCTCAAAATAACATTATGGGTATTATTCTAAAAGTCCCGGTTCATCTTCATAAGTTAAACCGGCCCTTGGGGACTACACCGGCGAAAGTTACAATATTACAATTCTAAAAGTACCGATTCATCTTAAAAAGATAACCCGACCCTTGGAGGATAAGCAGGCAAAGTTGAGATATTACAAAGTCCTAGTTTAGATGAGTATCATAAACCGGCACTTGGGGGCTACTGGAGTTAATATTTGGAATTGGACATAAGAGAGAAGCAGTTATGCAGTTACCTCATATCGCTCCTTCATTAGATTCACTAAACCGGCTTCAAAGTTGCCGCTTGTGTACAAACAATTTAAAAAACCAGAATGGATGTCTTGGGCGTTGAGGTGGGCATAGGTTGACAAATCTGTGTTCCATTTGCCTTTGCCCATAGCAGAAAGCTCGTCCTTGGCACTATGCTTCGATAAGGCAACAGGATTGCCAGGAGCGGTGTGGCCGACGCCAGTAATCATAATATCATCTTCTTTATCATCAGCAGCCTTTACTGGAGTTGACGGTTTATCAGCAGCCTTAGCTGGACTGGCCGGTTTATCATCCGTACGGGCCGGGCTAGTCGGTTTATCAGTGTGACCTGTGGTGTCAACTTCTACTTGTTCAGCTATGAAGTCATAATCTTGAGGTGGCGGGTCATCATGAATAGCGTCAGTATTTGTTCCTTCCAGATCTGGAGTCTTCTCCGGTTCAATAATCACATTATCATCAGCTGGTTTATTTAACCGAGCCTTCTTGCTGGGTCTAGGCTTGTGTCGGAGTAAATGGCCACGGGTAGCCTAACCGACTGCCCCTGGCTCTTCCAAAAAATTATCAGGCCTTTGGGCCTTCAATCGCTCCAAGCATTGGACCACCTTCCCTGGCCGGCTACCTCTGAAGCCGACTCACGGAAGGCGGCCCAGCCTCAGCAACCTCCCCCCCCCCCAGGATAACCACGGGGTGGCCGACTCCAGGAAGCCGGCCGTAAAGGATGCCGACTCCAAGAAGCCGGCCAAGACCGCAACCACCCAAGCATGCGCCACATTAAGGAGACAAGAGGAGGTAAGGCTACAGTGAGGGCCCTCGAGGCGGCCCACTGTAGCCACGATTACCTCAACGAAGCCCTCGTCATCAGGGGCGAGGCTACAGTAAGCAGCCGCCGACAAGATCCTAGACGGTGGGGCCGGCCTGTCGACCCAGAAGCCGGCAGCCGGCGGGACCCACTAGTCGGCGGGCCCCAACAGCCGGCGGAGAAGCCGGCGAGCGTAGACACTGACGGCTGGGACCAGAGCCCAGCCGGATTACAATTGTACCCCCGGGGGGTAGGCCTATATAAACCCCCCGGGGCACCCATGCAAAGGGTTGGCTTCTAAGCATAGCACACACACCATAGAGAGAGAGAAGCGAGAGCTAGCCTTGTTCTTCTTCTCCCTTGAACCCAACAGCTCTGGGAGCGATTGTAGCTACTTTTCCTGATCTAGTGATCATGCGGAGACCCCGCAGAGCAGGACTAGGGGTGTTATCTCCTCGGAGAGCCCCGAACCTGGGTAAGATCCGCCGGCGTGCATGTCTTCGCCTCATCCTGTTTCCAGGCACCGGCGACGTCTTATTGGAACCCACAATGATAAGCCACCCGTTGGCATATGTCGCGCCTACCACCCGATAGCTTGGCACTGAAAAGAACAAACATAAAGGTCAGTACGTCAGGTGAACATAAGGCATTAAAAATGAAAATTTAAAAGTATGACTCACCCAGGAACTGTCTTGAGGGGAGGAAGCTGGGTGGCCGATGACTCCCCAGAGGATGAGTGAGGCATGCCCTGATAATTTGAATCAGATGGATTAAGAGGCTGACGGAAACAACCCGCCTTGGGGTAAAAAGTGTCAGGAATATAAGAGACCTCTGATCGACGTTTCCGGGTTGGAGTGTTTGGTAAACCGGTTGAGGTGACTACCTGGCCGCTGTGACGGGTTGTGCGGCGCTGTCACCGAAGTGTTGGTCATCAGCCACGTCGCCAACTCGGGCGAGAACGCCCACGACGCCCTGCAAGCGGCGATGCACGACCTCTCCGTCCCCATCCCGGCCGACGCCGACGCCGAGACCCTGGAGGCACGCCGCCTCGCCCTCATCGCGGAAGGCCAGAAGATAGCCTCCATGAGACGCCTCACCGAGGCCCACCAGCGCGAAGTCGACTGCACCGCCTTCGGCACGCCGCCGCCTAGCGGCCCGAGCCAAGCCGACTTCGTCCAGAAGCGCGGCGCGGCCGTCGCCAGCATGCTTGGGGCAGATCGCCCCGTCTACGCCACCCCGCTCGAGAATTTGCGAGCCGCTCAGGCGGCCGCAGAAGAGCTCAATGGGTTGGGAGCCGATGAGCTCCCCTACATGACAAGACGGATCCAGCAGCTGATCGACGCGGCTGCAGAACGGCACGAAGCCGGCGCCCGTGCTGATAGTCATCCCCCGCGCCGGGAGCACGCCGCGACGTCGGCGAGCGGCGCCCGCCAGAAGAAAGACAAGGAGCCGGCTGCTAGCCGCAGCCGGACTCGCATCACCATCGAGCGCGACGCGGAAGGCCACCCACGAGCGGTGGAGCACCAAGGAAATCTGCCTCCTCCCCCGCCTCGAAGAGAAAGACGTCTCACCCCGCCGCCTATCACGCACCCGACTCTTGGTGACCGACTCGGCCGCCGAGAAGGAGTCGGCGAGAACGACGCCCGCCACCGGATCGACCGCCTTGCTCGATCCTTGGCGTTAGAAGAAGATGATGTCGGCCCGCCATGTTTTGGCCCCCGCATCCGCGACGAGCCCTTCCCCAAAGGGTTCTCGCTCCCCAGAGACACGCCCAAATACAATGGCTCAGTGAAGCCGGAAGATTGGCTCATCGACTACTCCACGGCCGTCAGCATAGCCAACGGCAATCGGCGCGTCGCCGTGAAGTACGTCCCCCTCATGCTGCAAGGCACGGCGCGCACATGGCTCAACAGCCTCAAGCCCTACAGCATCAACAGTTGGCTGGACTTCACGGAAGTCTTCGTCCGCAACTTCACCAGCACCTACAAGCGGCCTCCCAAGCCTCGCCAGCTCTCGCTCTGCGTCCAAGGACCCAACGAGTCGACCCGCGACTACCTCACGCGGTGGGCCGAGCTCCGCAACTCCTGCGAGGGGGTGCACGAGGTTCAGGCCATCGAGTACTTCACCGTCGGGTGCCGAGAGGGCACCCTCCTCAAGCACCGACTCCTCTGCGACGAGCCGGCTACCCTCGACGAGTTCCTGGTCATCGCGGACAAGTATGCCAGGGCCGACTCCTCGATGAAGACCGAGCTTCGAGTAGACGCCTCGGGAAAGGTGATTGCTCCAGCCCCCAAGACGCCGGCTAGCGACCCTAATCGGCGCTCCTACCAGAACGACCACAAGCGCAAGGCCCCCATGCCGACTTCCGCCAGTCGGCAGGTGGCCACCGTTGAAGATGAGCAGCCCGAAGAACAGCCCGCTCCCAAGAAGAAGGGCGGCAGGCCGGCTTGGCAGCCGGCTTTCTCTTACGAGCAGGCTCTTGACGCCTCCTGCAAGTTCCACAGCGGCGCGAAGCCGTCTAACCACACAACCCAAAAATGCCACTGGCTCACGTGAATCACCAAGGGCGAGGGATTGCTGCCGCCTCCGCCTCCCGGCCCGCCGCCTCCAGCCCCCCAGCAGCCGGCGGCTCGGCCAGCAGTCGGCGCCATCCAAGACGAATTCCCTGAAGAGCACGCCGCCTACGTCGTCTTCACCAGTCAAGCCGACGACAAGCGCAGTCGGCGCCGACAGCATCAAGAAGTTAATGCAGTCGCCTCTAGTGCCCCCGAGTTCATGCACTGGTCAGAGAAGCCAATCAGCTGGAGCCAGGCCGACCACCCAGAGGTGATGCCCTCTCCTGGCTCCTATGCAATGGTCTTGGATGTCAGCCTCGCGACGGAGAGGCGAGCTGCCCGATTCTCCCGCGTCCTGATAGATGGCGGAAGCAGTATCAACATACTGTATCGCGATACCATGGAGAAGCTGAACATCAAAGCGAAGCAGCTTCTGCCGAGCCACACCGTCTTCCATGGTATCGTCCCCGGCTTGTCTTGCTCGCCAATAGGCAAGATTAAAATGGATGTTCTCTTCGGAGACAAATATCATTTTTGCCAAGAAGCAATCTGGTTCGAGGTAGTGGATTTGGAGAGCCCCTATCATGCTCTGCTTGGCCGACCTGCTCTGGCCAAGTTCATGGCTGTGCCCCACTACGCCTACCTGAAGATGAAGATGCCGAGCTCGAAGGGGATCATCACGGTAGTCGGCGACTACAAGAAGTCCATCGAGTGTGCCATGGCTAGCAGCCGGCTTGCCGAGTCCCTCGTGGTGGCAGAAGAGAAGAAGATGCTGGAGCGGGTTGTGGCCATGGCCGGCAAGCAGCCGGCCCTGTCCCCCAACCCCAAAGATTGTGATGCGCAGGGCTCCTTCCAGCCTGCCAAAGAGACGAAGAAGATACCTCTGGACCCGGAGAACCCGGAGAGGTTCGCTGTCATTGGGGCGAACTTGGACAGTAAATAGGAAGGCGAGCTCGTCGACTTCCTCCATGAGAATTGAGACATTTTTGCATGGTCCCCAAAGGACATGCCGGGTGTCCCGAAGGATTTCGCCGAGCACAAATTACATGTCCGCGCCGACGCGAAGCTGGTCAAGCAACCCCTCCGCCGACTGTCAGAAGAGAAGCGAAGAATCGTGGGAGAAGAGATAGCCCGGCTCCTTGCCGCTGGCTTTATCATGGAAGTGTTCTTTCCAGAATGGCTTGCCAACCCAGTTCTGGTTCTGAAGAAGAATAACAAGTGGCATATGTGTATAGACTACACCAGCCTGAACAAGGCCTGCCCAAAGGATCCGTTTGCACTGCCACGGATTGACCAAGTCATAGACTCCATGGCCGAATGCGAGCTGTTGAGTTTTTTGGATGCCTACTCAGGGTACCATCAGATCAAGTTGGACCCAGCTGACCGCCTGAAGACTGCCTTCATCACACCCTTTGGAGCTTTCTGCTACCTGACTATGACATTCGGCTTGAGGAATGCCGGTGCCACTTTTCAGCGTTGCATGCAGAAATGCCTCTTGAAACAACTCGGCAGAATTGCCCACGTCTATGTAGACGACATTATGGTGAAGACAGAGAAGCGCGACACCTTGCTGGAAGAACTGAAAGAAACATTCGCCAACTTGCGCCGATTCCAAATCAAGCTCAACCCCGAGAAGTGCGTGTTCGGAGTGCCAGCCGGCCAGCTGCTAGGCTTCCTGGTCTCCAAACGCGGCATCGAGTGCAACCCCGTCAAGATCAAGGCCATCGAGAGGATGGAGATTCCCACCAAACTGCGAGATGTGCAGAAGTTCACCGGCTGCTTGGCCTCCCTGAATCGTTTTATCAGCCGACTAGGAGAGAAGGCTCTCCCCCTGTACCGACTCATGAAGAAGTCCACTCACTTCGAGTGGAACGACCAAGCCGACCAAGACTTCCATGAGTTGAAGAAAATGCTGACCACTCCGCCTGTCCTGGCAGCGCCGACTGAAAAGGAGCCCATGCTCCTCTACATCGCTGCGACTAGCCGAGTCGTCAGTACTGTTGTTGTGGTCCAGCGCCCGGAAGAAGGCCGAGCCCAGCTAGTCCAGAGGCCGGTGTACTACCTAAGCGAAGTGCTATCCAGCTCAAAGCAGAACTACCCGCACTACCAGAAGATGTGCTATGGGGTATACTTCGCCGCCAAGAAACTGAAGCCCTACTTCCAAGAGCACCCCATCACGGTCGTGTGCACCGCCCCGCTCGCCGAGATCATAGGCAGCCGGGATGCATCCGGCCGGGTGGCTAAAGGGGCCATTGCACTGGCGCCCTACACGATCTTCTACCAACCCCGCACCGCCATCAAGTCCCAAGCATTGGCCGACTTCCTCGCCGACTTGGCCGAGACCCAGTACCTACCACCGGCTCCCGACTCTACCCATTGGCGGATGCACTTTCACGGGTCCAAGATGCGCACCGGCTTGGGAGCCGGCATCGTCCTCACCTCTCCCAAAGGCGACAAGCTCAAGTACACGCTGCAGATCCACTTCGCCGCCTCCAACAACGTGGCCGAGTACGAGGCGCTCGTACATGGGCTCCGGCTAGCCAAAGAGCTCGGCATACGCCGGATCCTGTGTTACGGCGACTCAGACATGGTGGTCCAGCAGTCGTCTGGCGACTGGGACGCCAAGGACGCGAACATGGCGAGCTATCGATTCCTCGTCCAGCAGATTAGCGGATACTTCGAAGGGTGCGAGTTCCTTCACGTGCCAAGGGCCGACAACGACCAAGCAGATGCCCTAGCACAGATCGGCTCCACCCGACAAGCCATACCGACTGGCGTCTCCCTCCAGCGCCTCCTCAAGCCGTCCATCAAGCCGTCTCCAGAGTCGGACTCTATCTTCGTACCGCCTGCGCCAGATGCAGCCGGATCCGACTGGAGGAACCCCGCAGACGGCACGGGGACTTCGACAACTGGCCCGGGGACTGCCATAGTCGCACCCGGCCCGGGGACTTCAGAACCCGGCCCGGGGACTGCAGCAGTCGGCCCGGGGATTGCAACGACACAAGAAGCGGTGGCCGACTCCAATTCCACGTCACCCAACCCACCCAACCGAGTCATGGTGGCTACACTAACAGAAGAAGAAGTCACAGCTCCATCATGGGCCCAGCCCATCCTCAAGTTCCTAGTCAGCAGAGAGCTGCCGGCTGATGAGATCTCAGCAAGACTAGTGCAACGACAAGCCGCAGCATATGCAATAATCAACAGAGAGCTTGTGAAGCGCAGCGTCACTGGGGTCTTCCAGCGTTGTGTCGAGCCAGAAAAAGGAGTGGCAATCCTCAAGGATATCCACCAAGGCGAATGCGGCCACCACGCAGCCTCAAGATCACTTGTGGCCAAGGCTTTCCGCCATGGTTTCTTCTGGCCGACTACCTTGGAGGATGCTAAAGAAATAGTCAAGAGCTGCAGAGGATGCCAAGTTTTTAGTTCCAAGCAACACCTGCCGGCTTCTGCACTCGAGACCATTCCCCTCACCTGGCCTTTTGCCGTCTGGGGACTGGACATGGTGGGCCCTTTCAAGACAGCCCGCGGCGGCTTGACGCATCTACTTGTCGCTGTGGACAAGTTCACAAAGTGGATCGAAGCAAAGCCGATTAAGAAGCTAAACGGGCCGACTGCCGTGACATTCATCACTGACATCACTACTCGGTACGGCGTGCCGCACAGCATCATCACCGACAACGGCATGAACTTCGCCAAAGGAGCACTGGCATGTTTCTGCGCGACGCAGGGCATCCGACTGGACTTAGCGTCCGTTGCCCACCCGCAGTCAAACGGCCAGGTCGAGCGAGCAAATGGACTCATCCTCTCCGGCATCAAGCCCCGACTGGTTGTACCACTTGAGCGATCGGCCGGATGCTGGCTCGATGAGCTGCCGGCTGTCCTCTGGAGTCTGCGCACTACACCCAACAAGTCAACCGGCTTTACTCAATTTTTCCTCGTGTACGGTGCCGAGGCTATCATACCAACAGACATCGAGTTCGACTCGCCTCGGATCACCATGTACACGGAGGAGGAGGCCAAGGAAGCAAGAGAAGACGGCGTCGACCTACTGGAAGAAGGCCGGCTGTTAGCACTCAGCCGGTCCGCCATCTACCAGCAAGGGCTGCGCCGCTACTACAACCGCAAGGTCAAGCCAAGATCCTTCCAAGAGAGCGACCTTGTGCTCCGGCTGATCCAGCGAACAGCCGGCCAGCACAAGCTCTCGGCCCCTTGGGAAGGCCCCTTCGTCATCAGCAAGGCACTAGGCAACGACTCCTACTATCTGATCGACGCGCAAAAACCAAGAGCACGCAAGAGAGACGACTCCGGCAAGGAGTCGGAGCGACCATGGAACGCAAACCTCCTGAGAAGATTTTACCGTTGAAAGCAGTATGTATCGTGCTACCCTTTTGTATTAAGTACAAACCAACAGGCCCCCCGAACAGTACTCGGGGACTACCTTTGTTTATCTATGAATGACAAGTGTCATATCCATGAATGTATTATTACATTTGATTTCTTGTTGAGCACCGGGTTCGACTAGTCAGCCCGGGGACTGGCCGCCTTGAGCTATATTAAAAGTTCTACCTGAAGTCCGACAAGTAGTGTGCCGACTCCCGAGTCCTCTCTTGCTGAAAGTCGCAGCTCGAAGAATCGACTGTCCGACTAGCAAGAGGCAAGGCAGAAAGGATGCCCACACGAAAAACGGCTAAGGACCAACGAACTTATATAGCAAAAAGACGGCCTCCAACCACGCTTGCCGGCTTCCTAAACACTTAGCTTTAGTCCAGCAAAGCTAGAGTACTTCCCCCCCAATTGGCCAAGCACTCCTCCAGCTACAGATTGCAGAGCAACTGTCTGACTGGGGAGGCGGCAACCAAGGGAGGGCGGCAAAGGAAACAGCAGAAGGATAAAAAGCAAAGTACGAGGAAAAGCCAAATGCATGCATAAGTTATATATACATATAAAGCCCCCAACAGGCCGGCAATCAACATGGTTCGAATACACCCCCAGTGGGTGGAATTGTGGAGACTTAACAGAGTATTGTTCCAAAAGTAACAGGACAGGAAAACAAAAGATGGCAGACTAGACTAGGGCGCGGTGCGGGAGCCGAGCTGGTCGGTGGAGACGGCCTCGCCGGCTGAGGGAGTGGCCGCCTAGCGGGTCTCAGCTTGGTCACCACCAGTGGCAGGCGACGCACTCGCGCGCGACGTGGTGCTGGAGGCGCGGTCAGGCTGAGGCTGGTCGGCTGCTCCACCAGCCGGCTCGGCGTCTTCACCCTCCTCCTCCTCCTCTTCGCCCTCGTCGCTGGAGTCGATCTCCTCCGCCGAGTCTTCACCGTCTGCCGGGTTCAGCCCGAACCACTCCTCCGGCTGGGCGACACCGTTGTCATCTACCTCGGGGGCGAAGACGCTGGTGTCGGTGTCGTCGGCGATCGCCGAAGCCCGCCGGATGATAGCCGGCCGTGCCGGCTCCAGCTCCGTGTCGGCTTGCTGCCGCCAGGTAGCCAGCTGATCCAGGCTCAGGCCGGGATACCAGGCCCTGACGAACTCCAGCGCCCGCCTGGCGCCGGACCGAGCCGCCGAGGCCTTCCAGGCTTCGAAGCGGCCGACTGCCACCTCCAGCCAGTCGGCAGTCCGACTGGAGGTGCGAGGAACCACTTGGCCGGGCCAGAGGGCGGCCAACACTTGCGCTCCGGCACGCTGAAGCCGGCGGAGCAGTCGGTGAGCCGGCTGGTTGCGGGCCTGGATCGCCAAGAGCTGCTCCTCCAGCGAACGGCCGGCGGTTGGCGAATTCTCGAAGCCAGCCTGCCTTCGCGCTTGGCGGCGGGCCTCGATGGTCTGGTTGGCGGCGGTAGAATAGCCAGGGAAATATTCTGTGCAAGAAAGAAGAAGAAAAGAAGAAAAGAACACCAAGTCAGAAAACGAGCCAAAAGCGGCAGACAACAAGAAAGGACGAAGAAATAGGCGGCTTACCGTCAACCAGATCTTCGATCTGACCATAGCCAGAGATCAGAGTTTGCCTTGCTTCAGCCCAGCCAGCCGCCTCCGTCTCGTACTCGGCCTGGAGGGCGGCTTCGCGGTCCTGCACCGCCTTCAGAGCCGCCTTGTGGCCTTCCTCCTGGTCGGCCAACTTCTTGGCCAGGCGGTCGCGTTCCTGCACCAAGGCGGCGAGTTCGGCATCCTTGGCACGAAGGGCAGTCTGAGACTCTCCCAGCTGTGCCGCTACAGAGATGGCAGAAAAAGAAAGAACGGTAAGAGGAAGTCATCAAGGAAGATCCGACCCGACTGCTCAGCAGTCGGCCCGAATCTCGGGGACTACGCCCAGTGGGTGCTGTGACGCGCCCCCACATGAGATAAAGAACAAAGCACGTACCCCGGCTCTCAGTAAGGTCAGTGGTCTTCTGGGTCAGCTCCCGAGCCTGGGAGTTGAAGGCGGCCGCACGAAGATTGTGGTAGTCCTCCAAGATAGACAGAAGATCGAAGTAAGAACAAGAATAGCAAAGCCAAATCCACTAAGAAGTTCCAAGCCGCCTGCTCAGCAGCCGAGTCGGAACTCGGGGACTACACCCAGTGGGTGTGCTGATGCGCCACCACGGAAGAAATCAAGATCAAGAAGAAGCAAGATGGGAAGACTAACCCGGATGGCCGCCCGCGTTGCAAGGAACTCGTCGGTGAACTGCCTCAGCGCCGTAGCTTGGGCCTGAAGCCGGGTCCGGACGTCCTGCGCGGCCACGTTCATCACGGCCGTCCCTCCGCCTGGCGTCCACCCCGAGGTAGCGCTGGCCACCTCCACATCCTGGGCCGACGAGCTGGAGCCCACGGCCGGCTGCGGCTCCGACGCGGCCTTCTGTGGCTCTGACACAGCCTTCCCCACGCGCCGGCTCGGCGGCATCCGAACTGCCAGCTCAGTCCTCGCGGCCGGCTCGCCCCCCGCCGACTGCGCAGGGGGCAGATCAGGCCGGCCGCCTTGAGCCGCCCCAGTCGGTGGGGTCGGCACCGGCGCCCTCTCTAGGACGACGACGTCGTCGTCCCTCTCCAGCCCTGGCTGGTCGCCGCCGGCTCCTTCTGGCGAGGGCTCCAGGGCCCCAGGCGCTGCGACGCGCAGCGGGGTGACCATCAAGGCCTCCTCCGCCGCCGCCGGAGCTGCAGCCTCCGCTTGGGCCTTGGCTGCGGCGTCGGTGAGCGCCTTCGCCGCCTCCTCCTCCTGCGCCGCCTGGGCGGTGGCCGCCTTCCGTGCCTCCGCCTCTCGCGCCTCCCGCGCCTCCCGTGCGTTCCGTTCTGTCGCTTCCTGAAGGTCGGCACGGGGGTCCACGCGGCGAGTGGTGCTCCCAGACCCCCTCGGCGACTCGACGATGGAGGCGGCAGCCGCCCGCTCAAGCGACAACGGAGCTCTGGTTGTTTGGAGGAAAAGACAAGAGTTCAGGAACCACCAGAGAAAAGAAAGAAAAAAGAGTATACAAAAGAGTTCGAACTTACGCCGACACCGTCTGTGGTTGCTTCACCGTCTTGCGGAAGCGAGTCGCCTTCGCAGCCGCCTCCTCTCGCCTGGTCGCTGCCGCCCCGCCCCTGGGCTTCTTCGTCCGACTGCCGAACAAACCCTGGGCGGCGCGACGCTTTTGCCCGCCGCCACGAGCAGGCGGTGCAGCGGAGGAACCTGCGCCGCGTCCAGAGGCCGGCCGGCGGCGCGGGACGCCTTCGGCCTCATCGTCGTCCGGCTAGTCGTCGAAGGTGACTCCCTGCCCGGAGCCGCCTGCTTCGCCGCCGGCTTGACCACCACCCGGCTCGGTGTTGTCGTCCATAGCGGCCGCCCCCAAGTCGGGGTCCTCCAGGTCGTGCTGTGTACGGTCGGGGACGAATCGGCGCTCCGCATCCGACCCGCTGGCAGGCCGAAGGAGAGGACTCTGTCGAAGACAAGCCGACTAGTCAGAGTCGGCCAAAGGAACTCGGCGACAAAGCTAAGAGAAAAAGAAGAGACAAGGAGAGCATACCGTGGGCGGTGGATTGGCTCGGCTATATGGCTCCTTGCCGAACTGCCACTCTTCGGAGAGTTTGCAGTTCGCGAGGTAGTTCACCATATAGGCAACCTCCTCGTGCGGCATGTCCTTGGTGCACATCCGGCTCGGATCGAGCTGCCGCTCATCTGACAGATCAAATGAGGACGGCTCTGGAGCGGAAGTACCCGGCGCGTGACGAAGGCGGCCAGCAGGTCAGGCCCCGTCATGCCCTCCGACTGGGTCATCGCTCGCACTCGGGCGACGGCTGCGGACCCAGCCGGCGTCAGAGTCACGGCCCGGTAGGACCACTGGGGCCGCCTGCCCGCCGGTGGGCCGGCTACGTAAGCCGGCAGGTTGACGTAGTCGCCCTGCGGGGCGATGCTTCTGACGTAGAAATACGACTTTTGCCACCTCTTCATCGACTGGATCAACGGGATGACGGGGAAGGGGTTGTCAGCGACCGCCCTCCGCACCGCGATGAAGGCGCCAGTCTGAGCCGGCACTTCTTGCATGCGCGTGCCTAGCTTGGACTGGAAGAACTCCCCTAGAGCTCGAGGGTAGGGAGGACGCCGAGGTAGCCTTCGCACAGGGTGACGAAGGCAGACAGCAGCACCACCGCGTTTGGGGTGAGGTGGTGCGGTTGGAGCTGGTAAAACTCGAGCCAGGAGCGGAAGAAGGCGCTCACGGGCAGGCCGATGCCGCACAAGAAATGCGAGCGAAATACCACCCGTTCGCCCTCCAGCGGCTCCGGCGTAATTTCCTTCACCGGCGCGAGACGGACCTCCACCTTGTCCGCGCCGGGCAGCCGCCGCGTCTTGCGGAGGAACTCGACGTGATCCTCGTGGACGTTGGAGCCGTCCCAATCCCCGCCATATTGCTCCGTGGCAGGAGGCATGGTGAAAATGAGCGCGGCGGCGGAGGAACGAGTAGTGGAAGAGCGCGGCGGCGAGGCGCTGTTGCAAGAAACGGCAAGAGAAAGAAGATGGTGGAAGGAGGAGGAGCGTGCGAGAGCTTGCCGCTCCCCCTCTCCCCCTACTTATAGCTTCACAAGGTGAGGCCGGGGAGGCCGGACGTGGGGTGAGACGTGGGATTAACTGCATCCACTCCCCCCACGCCTCGCGATTATTACGCCCTAAAGGCGTGCCGAAACTGCCGCAAGGAGACGTGCGGGCGGTTTCGGGCTGCAGAGAATCCGCGCCTGGGCCCGGGCATGGACGTGGCGGGCCCCCGCCCTGCAGCGACGTCCCGTCGTGCGCGTGGGCTGGCAGGCTTTCTGGCCGAGAGAGGCCACGTGGTTCGCAGACGGCAAGTGGCCAGCCCGCGGCCCGGTGCACGCACTGGCGAGCTCCCGCCCTCCGACTCCGGAGTTTTCGACCATGGCGGCGCACCTAACCAAAGCCGGCTCCCAGCTGCCGACTTATCAAGATAGGAAGCTGATCGACCTTCTCGACTCCTACCCAACCTCGAAGCTGAATCAGCTTCGGGGACTACTGTCGGAGTAAATGGCCACGGGTAGCCTAACCGACTGCCCCTGGCTCTTCCAAAAAATTATCAGGCCTTTGGGCCTTCAATCACTCCAAGAATTGGACCACCTTCCCTGGCCGGCTACCTCTGAAGCCGACTCACGGAAGGCGGCCCAGCCTCAGCAACCTCCCCCAGGATAACCACGGGGTGGCTGACTCCAGGAAGCCGGCCGTAAAGGATGCTAACTCCAGGAAGCCGGCCAAGACCGCAACCACCCAAGCATGCGCCACATTAAGGAGACAAGACGAGGTAAGGCTACAGTGAGGGCCCTCGAGGCGGCCCACTGTACCCATGATTACCTCAACGAAGCCCTCGTCATCAGGGGCGAGGCTACAGTAAGCAGCCGCCGACAAGATCCTAGACGGTGGGGCCGGCCTGTCGACCCAGAGGCCGGCAGCAGGCGGGACCCACTAGTCGGCGGGCCCCAACAGCCGGCGGAGAAGCCGGCGAGCGTAGACACTGACGGCTGGGACCAGAGCCCAGCCGGATTACAATTGTACCCCCGGGGGGTAGGCCTATATAAACCCCCCGGGGCACCCATGCAAAGGGTTGGCTTCTGAGCATAGCACACACACCATAGAGAGAGAAGTGAGAGCTAGCCTTGTTCTTCTTCTCCCTTGAACCCAACAGCTCTAGGAGCGATTGTAGCTACTTTTCCTGATCTAGTGATCATGCGGAGACCCCGCAGAGCAGGACTAGGGGTGTTATCTCCTCGGAGAGCCCCGAACCTGGGTAAGATCCGCTGGCGTGCATGTCTTCGCCTCATCCCGTTTCCAGGCACCGGCGACGTCTTATTGGCACCCACAATGATAAGCCACCCGTTGGCATATGTCGCACCTACCACCCGACAGCTTGGCACTGAGAAGAACAAACATAAAGGTCAGTACGTCAGGTGAACATAAGGCATTAAAAATAAAAATTTAAAAGTATGACTCACCCAGGAACTGTCTTGAGGGGAGGAAGCTGGGTGGCCGATGACTCCCCAGAGGATGAGTGAGGCATGCCCTGATAATTTGAATCATATGGATTAAGAGGCTGACGGAAACAACCCGCCTGGGGTAAGAAGTGTCAGGAATATAAGAGAACTCTGATCGACGTTTCCGGGTTGGAGTGTTTGGTAAACCGGCTGAGGTGACTACCTGGCCGCTGTGACGGGTTGTGCGGCGAGCTTCGTGTTGCTGCTTCTTCAAAAGAAAGTTTGGGTCCAAGTAAGCTAGGGGGTGAGAAAATCTTACTTTCCGGTTTGCTTGACGGATTTTCTGTGTTGGCAGGGGATCTGAACCGGAGAAAGGATAATTACCTCTACATCATCAGCTTGGCTGCCTTCAGCGTCGTCCTGATAATAGTCATTGTCAATGAGGTGTATGAAAAATGAACCAAGAGAGTCAAGTTCTACCTCTGAGTCCGGATTAGCCAAGTCAGCATCAGCATTTGGTTTGGAAGACGCAGTGGTCCTCTTCTTGGCAGGTTTTTTGGTAACCTTGGTCTTCGGGCGAGGTGTTTTTGCCGGTTTATCTTGTGGTTTTTTCTTCCAGAACGGATCATCGCCCTGACAAAGATGACAAAATTTTGAGACAATATTTTAAAAGGAGCAACCTAAACAAAAAGTTGTGATTCTTACAGTTGGCGGTTTATTGGAAACACAGAAGGGGTTTAATCCGGTTTGGCTACAGGCAGCTTCCGATTCATTCAGAATTTTCTTGACAGCCTCAATGACTTCAGCTTCTGTTAACTGAATGTCGACATGTCGCTGAGGATCTTTCAAGCTCCCTGTGTATTCACACATTAAGCTGGGGCGCCGGCTTAAAGGCAGAACGCTCCAGGATATCCAGCAGCGAACAAAGTCAACACCTGTTAAACCGTTTGCCACAAAGGCTCTGAGCTTTGGCAGTTGTGGTGCGTAGTTGGATCTTTCCTTCGCAGTTAATCTCTGAGGAAAGGGATGTGTATTGCTAAGACGATGAGGACGGTAACCCGGCAGAGGATTTTCATCAGTTGGAGATGTATCTTTGCAATAAAACCAAGTCTGATTCCAGTCCTTGGGGTGACTGTGAAGCTTGGTGTGAGGGAAGCTGACATCTTTCCTCTTTTGAATCGCCATGCCGCCAAGTTCAGTGTTGGTTCAACTGTGGGCTCCTCTTGAAGATAAGCCTCGCAAAATACTTGGAAATGACAAACATTGGACACAGAGTTTGGGCCAATGTCCTGAGGGTGGAGTTGGAAGTTAGCAAGTACATCTCGGAAGAATTTTGATCTGGGAGGGCTAGACCCTCGGCTCAGGTGTTAACAAACACGACTACTTCTCCATCCTTGGGCTCAGGAGGATTTTCTGGACCAGGGACCCTCCACTGGATAACTTCTTTCTTCGCTAAAGCGCCAATGGCGACACATCCCTCTTGTTGCGCTTCCTTAACCCGGGAAGGAACCCACTTACAAGCATAAAATTGTTTGGCCATTTCTATGAAAAGCTGGAAAAAGATCAATGCCGGTTTAAGATTTATGATGGACAAATATAAAAGCGATGCAAGATCAGAAGCAGAAACAGAGGCATATGCACATTGTTAAACCGGAGTCTGACATTTGTTAAACCGGAGTCTGATATTGGAGGAGTTACAAAGATAAATGCCTTGGCGGTTTAAGAGGGGACTAATGGTACCCACCGGATTATCATTTCCTACAAAGATAAACCGCCTGTATTGGTTTGAAAGGTACAGATCTAAAGTAACTAAGTAAGGGGAAAAACAGTTTTCACAGACTGGTATGGTAAATTCAGATCTGCGGCATGTCAAAAAATCAAAATATACTTAGACCTAAAATACAGGGGTTTGAACAGTTCATCAGATTCAGATGAGTTTCTTTCTATACGAAGGGGATGCTATAATGAGGAAAAAGGGGACTATGGCTACAGCCGCACAAGAAATATCAGATCCAAACTAGTAGTTTATGATGCTAAGAAGAACAGGGAAGAACGGCGCCGAAGCTTCAATGAACTCCGATGAACACCAAAACCCTAATGTTGGATCTAGAGTAAAGAAAGAAGAAACTTACCGATGCTGATGGAACAACGGAGGAGCGCCGCGTTTCTCTGGTACGATCAGGTTGACGCAGCGGCCGTTGTTGAAGCAGATGCGAAGGTCGACGGCGGCGGCAGAGCTCGAACCTTCGGTCGGCGTGAGGAAGAGGACAATGTGAAGGGGCAGGAAGGGAAAAAAGAGAAAATGATCCTTGGCCTTATTTATAAGTTGAATGGATAAGTGACAGGCGCGAGAATCGAGGAGCCCAAAAATTGGATATGTGACAAAGCTGTCGCCTCGATTGTCGGAGGCTCATTAATGAAGGTGGGATATATGCAATCTTTAATAACAGGTGACGTCATGGCGGTTTATCATGATCCTGGAAGATGACATCATGGCGGTTTACAAGATTTACGCGAAGGCGCTGAAAGAGGAATTTTTCTCAAGTGTTGAAGATTGACATGAACTAGTTCAAATCAATCTGGGGCCTAATGTTGGGGATATTACTACTGGATGTAAACCGGCCAGGAGAGGCCGGGTTATCCTCATAATGAGTTAGTTATATTTGAAGCCCTTGAAGACAAGGAGTATGGCGTTTAACGAAGGCCCAGGGCCCAAAGGCGAGTTATAGCCTGTAGACATAAACCGCCATATGGCATGTAACTTGTGTTGTAAGATAGAAAGGGTAGAAACCGAGCCGAACACGTTTATGAGCTGGCCTCGGGATTCTGTAAACCGACGGGCGTCAACCCATGTATATAAGGGGACGACCCGGCGGCGGTTTAGGGACAACAAACAACAACTCGAGAGCCAGGCATAGCGAATTCGCTCCCTGGTCATCGAAACCCTAGAAATTCCACAACAACTGGATTAGGCCTTTACCTTCACCGCAAGGGGCCGAACCAGTATAAAACTCTCTACATCCTTTGTCCGCTTTAACCCCTTTAAGCTAACCCGTCGCGATGGCTCCACGACTAAGTCCTTTCACTAGGACATCTTCCGTGACAAAACCATGACACCAGCAACACGGGATTCCAGTCAGAGCACGTTCATAGCAGCTTCGTCCTTTATAGGGAGAGGATGGGGTCCAAGCTTGTCTCAACTCGCCCAGTTTCTTCCTCGAAGTTCTGGCAAAATTCTGCCCACACAGTACAACGATGTGTCAATGGTTATGTATCAAATTGACAGCAATAAGTCAATCGGACAAAAGAAAGCACCTTCAAGCATGATGAACAGCTTCTTGGCAAGTCCTCCCAGATAGTTCTCCATATCGTCCCGCTTTCGAGCAATGCCTTCCATCTTTTCAGTCAAGTTCTTCTTGTCCTTCTTTAGACGAGTCGCCTCCTTGTTGGCTTCATCACGGGAAGTTTTCAACTTAGCATTCTCTTCCTCCAGCTTGCCGACTGAAGCCAGCTTCTGGTCAGCGAGTGCAGTTTTCTCGTCAGCTGTTTTCTGCGCGGCTACAAGGCCTGATCCTTCTTCGCCAGAGCTTGGTTCAGCGTTTCTGAAAGAAATAATGCTCGGTTCAGAAAAAGCAAATAACATCCGGCTCAGAAACAAATCAATCGATAAAGTTTTTCGTGCCTGTGGCTTCATCCTTGGCCTTCTGCAAGTTTGTCTTGGCCAGTTCTAGGTCGAGGTTGAGCTGAATCTGCTTCTTCTCCAGGTCGGCAAAACGAGCTCCAAGTTCACAGGATTTCTGTAATCCAAAGACAGTCAATCGACAGATGGAAAGATTGGTTACTTCAGAGCAATAGTCTGATAAATTCAACAAGTTCTAAGACTACTGCCGAATCAAAATATCCAATAGTAGTCTCGGGGACTACACCCAGTGGGTGCACTTAGCGTGCCCCCACTAGTCCAGTTTCCACTCGATAGGGTCTGTCCAGACCGAGTGTAAAAAAAGAAGAAAGAAGAAAGTTGTTCTCAGACCATAGTCGACTGCCCGCAGTCGACCACGGTCTCGGGGACTACACCCAGTGGGTGCACTTAGCATGCCCCCACTGGTTCAGGTTCCACTTGACATGGTCCGTCCAGGCCGAGTGAGAAAATTCAGATTCTCAGACCACACTCGACTGCCCGCGGTCAACTATGGTCTCGGGGACTACACCCAGTGGGTGCACTCAGCGTGCCCCCACTAGGTCAAAGACTCAATTGACACAACCTAGTCGACTCAAAATATAAATTTGCACAGTGGTAAGTCAAAACACCCAGTGGGTGTACAAATGCGAAACGCAGACGGATGAAAAGATTCTTCAAGGAAAGCTTTCAGGTAGCATATCCTAACAGAACAAGCAACAAGCTAAAGGGTCAGTCGGTGATCAACCAACCTGGATGTTGCTCTGAAGAGCTGAACTGGCGTCGTAAGCAGCTTGGCTGGCTTCCCGGACCACCTTCATCTGCTCCATCATGATGCCCGCCTGGCGTATAGCTTCCTTGGCAGCGCCCACTTGGTCCTCTGGGACGTGATGTGCAGTAAAGAGTGAAGATGGATCGGTTGGAGTCTGCGTAGTCGACGCTGAAGGCTGAGCACTTGTCAATGGTACTATGAAAGTCACAGAAGTCCGATTGGCATTGCCACCCTCCTGGATTGCCGTTTCCGTTGCCGACGTAGACTGAGGCGTTTTACCAGCTGACGCCTTCCTATTTCTTCTCCCCTGAGGCCTCAGCGGCACATCCTCTTCGTCATCTGGAAGATCAATGACATTGGGAGGAGCTGCAAAAAGAATCAATTGCCAGAAATTCAATCGACCAATAAAACGGCCGAGTAAATGAAGACAGGATTACGAGAGTCGTACCCGGGTTGGAGGTGACTGCATCTTCCATTTCCTCATCTTCATTCTTGTAAGCGGAAGTCTCGGAGGTAGCAGCACTGCAAATTTCAAGATTCAGTCGGTCATGTCTACCACAGTGAGTCGACCAAAACTCGATTCGTACTAAACCAAGAAATCAAGTCCAACTTTTACCCGGAAGCAATGGGAATGTCCACTTTGATCTTGGGCAAGGCCTTCTGCGGTTTTGACAGCGCAACTTTCGTTTGCTTCGGTGCCTTCTCAGTCGGCACTGGAGAAGATGTCCGAGGGGGCTTTGACGACTGCCCGGTCTGCGCAGTCGCTTTGCCATGGATGCTTGCCGGGTCGTGGGTGTGCTTGGATCGCCTTTCCCTACGGGGAGGTGAGTCGACCTCTTCTTCATCACTCGGGTCGTCGCTCTCCTCGTCCTCTTCTCCATCAGAGTGCCACTTGCCACTCTCGCCTCCGCTCGCCTCCCCCTCTGGATCCTGCTCCTGCTCCCCGTTGGGCATTGAGTACATCTCAGTAAGGGCCTGAAAGACAACAAGCGAAACAAAAATCAGTCGGTTGACAACAAGCAGTTGCATGATAAATCAAGAAAACACTCGGCAATTTAGAGTTGGACCTTGTCTGGTTCATACGAGTTTTCGAGTGGAGGGACTCTCCTTGACCCCCTGGGGTTATCCTTGTTGCCAGTGATACCCCTCAACCACTGCTCCACCGTATCCTCATCGACTTCTTCTGGGTGGATCCGAGTGGAATCATCAATGCCCGAATACATCCACATTAGATGGTCACGAGCTTGAAGCGGCTGAATACGTCGTCCGAGGAAGACCTCCAATAGATCCATGCCGGTCACGCCATCACGGACGAGCTGGACTACTCGCTCGACCAGCACCTTCACCTCCGCTTTCTCCTCCGGAGTCACTTTCAAGGCAGAGGGCTTCTCGACTCGAGCCATGGAAAAAGGGGGAAGTCCAGTCGACTGGCCTGAAGTCGGCTGTTCCTTGCAGTAGAACCAGGTCGACTACCACCCTCTGACTGACTCGGGAAGGATCATGGCTGGGAAAGTGCTTTTACCTCCCATTTGAATCCCAAGACCCCCACACATCTGGATCACCTGCGTCCTCTCGTCACTCGGATTGACATTGTTGACCGACTGAGAACGACACGTGAAAATGTGCTTGAAGAGACCCTAGTGTGGTCGACAACCCAGGAAATTCTCGCACATGGACACGAAGGCAGCAAGGTACACGATGGTGTTGGGGGAAAAGTGATGAAGTTGTGCTCCAAAGAAGTTCAAGAAATCTCAGAAGAAAGGATGGGGAGGCAAAGAAAACCTGCGGTCGACGTGTGTAGCGAGGAGAACACACTCACCGTCCTGCGGCCGCGGCTCGGTCTCGTCCTCCGGGAGCCGCGCTGATTCCTGGGGGATCAGTCCCCCCTCGACCAAATCGTCGATGTCGTCCTGACGGATCGTCGACCGAATCCAATCGCCCTGGATCCAGCCACGCGGTAGGCTGGACCTCGACGAAGATCCGCCCCGGCTGGTCTTATTCCCCTTCGCCTTCGCCGTCGCCTTCTTTGCGCGCTCCAAGGCCTTCGTCTTCTCCTTCACCATTGCAGCGAGCGGAGCTCGAACAGAGCGGAGGCGCCAAGAGTAGAGGTGGATGTGGTGGAGAAAACGGAGGAGAAAGAGGAAGAATGGGAACGCACTGTGCAAAAAAACCAATCCGGCGCCTTATATGAGGTCATTTCTGAGTGGCTGACCCGTGGGCCTAGGCGATCATATCAAATCCCGCAACAGTCGCGCGCGTGATACATGGCGAAAAAGGTGGCACGGAGATCGAGGCGGCCCTGCCTAATCCATCCCGATTACTGCGGCCCCCTCCGCCCGTCGTGCTTCCCAAAATTCAAATCCCGCGAGATCCGCGAGCAGCAGAGCAGCCTGTCAGACTGGAGATTTTTTTCCATATCAACACTCGAAACTTAGCAGTAAAAGTTCACTCGAGAAAACCAAGAATGGATCAAGGCGACTGAAAAAGAAGTTAAAGTCATCATGTTGATCAGTGATCCCAGCGAGACGCTTCCAAGGCGCAAAATTTGAGTCGGAAGTATTTTCAACTCCTTCTCCACTCGAACCCTGAACCATTCGGGGGCTAATGATGGAGCTATAAACCTAGGGTAGGGTCATAGGCCTGACCTAGACACCCTCCCCTAGGACGTTACCCTGAGGCCAGAAACATCCAAAGGGATATCGTCATCCACTTGACTTGAAGCATTCCACTCGGAAGATCCAATGCCACTCGACCATGACGATAGTCACTCGACGACCAGAAGATCTCAAGTCACCCCGCACCGCAACGGTCGGACGTTTTCCCTGTACACTTAACAGTCATTTATGTCACTTTATTATAGGCATTACCTATAATGTTCCCTCTTTATGTACATTGAACTCCTTGTGATGTGGGCTGGCTGGGGTCCTGGCGCACTCTATATAAGCCACCCCTCCACTGGCACAAGGGTTCACACCCCCTGTAACACACACACATAATCCAGTTGACCGCCTCCGAGCACCGAGACGTAGGGCTATTACTTCCTCTGCGAAGGGCCTGAACTCGTAAAACTCGTGTGTACAACTTCGCCATAGCTAGGATCTTGCCTCCTCATACCTACCCCCATTCTACTATCAGTCTTAGAACCACAACAGGGGGGCCGGCCCCCACCCCAATTCGGATTGGGCTTGGGGGGGCGCCCTCCACTTGGCCGCCTCCTCCTCTCTCCCACAAAGGCCCAATAAGGCCCATTGACTCCCCGGGGGGTTCCGGTAACCTCCCGTACTCTGGAAAATGCCCGAACTCATCCAGAACCATTCCGGTGACCAGACATAGCCTTCCAATATATTGATCTTTATGTCTCGATCATTTCGAGACTCCTCGTCATGTCCATGATCACATCCGGGACTCCGAACAACCTTCGGTACATCAAAACACACAAAATCATAATACCGATCGTCATCGAATGTTAAGCGTGTGGACCCTGGGTTCGAGAACTATGTAGACATGACCGAGACTCATCTCCGGTCAATAACCAATAGTGGAACCTGGATGCTCATATTGGTTCCCACATATTCTACGAAGATCTTTATCGGTCAAACCGCATAACAACATACGTTGTTCCCTTTGTCATCACTATACCTAGTTCAATCTCGTTACCGGCAAGTCTCTTTACTCATTCCGTAATGCATCATCCCCCAACTAACTCATTAGTCACATTGCTTGCAAGGTTTATTGTGATGTGCATTACCGAGAAGGCCCAGAGATACCTCTTCGACAATTGGAGTGACAAAATCCTAATCTCGATCTATGCCAACTCAACAAACACCATCGGAGACACATGTAGAGCATATTTATAATCACTCAGTTACGTTGTGACGGTTGATAGCACACTAAGTATTCCTCCGGTATTCGGGAGTTGCATAATCTCATAGTCAGCGGAACATGTATAAGTCATGAAGAAAGAAATAACAATAAACTAAACGATCATAGTGCTAAGCTAACGGATGGGTCTTGTCCACCACGTCATTCTCTAATGATGTGATCCCATTCATCAAATGACAACACATGTCTATGGTTAGGAAACTTAACCATCTTTGATTAACGAGCTAGTCTAGTAGAGGCATACTAGGGACACTCTGTTTGTCTATGTATTTTCACGCATGTACTAAGTTTCCGGTTAATACAATTCTAGCATGAATAATAAACATTTATCATGATATAAGGAAATATAAATAACAAC
Source organism: Aegilops tauschii subsp. strangulata (assembly GCF_002575655.3). NCBI lineage: Eukaryota > Viridiplantae > Streptophyta > Magnoliopsida > Poales > Poaceae > Aegilops > Aegilops tauschii. Next base: position 442,219,670 of record NC_053041.3, on the reverse strand, counting down.
TTTATTATTGCCTGTACTAGACTGTGGTGTTCCAGGTGGCGTGAGTTGCGAAACTATTCCGCATTGTTTCAAATGAAGACCAAACTCATAACTCAAATATTCACTTCCACGATCAGATCGTAGAAACTTTATTTTCTTGTTACGATGATTTTCTACTTCACTCTGAAATTCTTTGAACTTTTCAAATGTTTCATGCTTATGTTTCATCAAGTAGATATACCCATATCAGCTCAACTCATCTGTGAAGGTCAGAAAATAACGGTACCCGCCGTGTCGTGGAAGTGTCACGGCAGATGTCCTCATGGAAGGACTTAGTTGTGGAGCCATTGCGACAAGATTAGCTTAAAGGGGTTAAACAGGACAAAGGACACGAGGAGTTTATACTGGTTCGGCCCCTTACAGTGAAGGTAAAAGCCTAATCCAGTTTGAGGTGGTATTGCTGGGGTTTCGATTACCAGAGAGCAAATACGCTTTGCCTGGCTCTTGATCTGTTGTTTTCTTGCCCTAAGCCGCTACTGGGTCGTCCCCTTATATACACGGGTTGATGCCCTGCGGCCTACGGAGTCCCGGCTGGGTCATACAACGTGTCCGGCTCGGTGACTTATGTTACATGCCTTACAATACAAGTTTACATATAAATGGCAGTTTATACTTGTGGGCCTTAAGCCGCCTTTGGGTTTGGGCCCTCTAACAAGCCTGTCTATGAACCGCCATCTTAATATACTCTTGGGCTTCATTGAGATGAACTACCATAGGGATGACCCGGCCCCTCCTGGGCGGGTCATATCTAATAGTCATATCCCCAACATTAGGCCCCAGGTTGATTTGAACTTGTTCATGTCAATCTTCAACACTTTGAAAAATCCTTCTTCGTCTTACTGTGAAATATTGTATCCCACCATGATGTCGTCTCCGGAAATTGTGGTAACCCGCCGTGACGTCACCTGCAATTAATGCTTCACATAACCCAAATCTTAATAAATCTCTTTCTTTACTGTCCCTCCAAAAATTGAGGCGCTCGCGCCGTCGCTTATCCATTTTTCCGCCTCCTTGATTCTCGCGCCTGCTGTTTGTCCTTCCAGCCCTATAAATAAGACCACGGACTCTCCTCTCATTCTCCCCCTTTTCCTTCTCACCTTCTTCTTCCTCCTCGCGACGCACCAGCCCGCACGAGCTCCGCCGTCATCAATCTTCGTCTCTGACCTCAACTCCGGCTGCAGCATCACCCTGAACGGACCAGAGCACCGCGGCGCCTCTCCGCTGTTTCATCAGCATCTGTAAGTCCTGCTTTCCCTTGCCATAGACCTGTCATTAGGGTTTCAGTGTCCATCGGTGTTCGTCGCCACCCTTCTTTTTTCTTATTTAGATCCATGGCTTAGATCCAGAAAACCACATAAGTCTTGCGCGGTAGTAGTTTTAGCACCTGTTTTTGATACTAGAGCATATCTATAACTCCAAATAAGATAAATTATATATGAAAAATGATTAGAAAAATCCAATCTATCCATCTGTACCATTTTCATGCATGTTAGAGCAACTTATAGCTACTGTTTAGGACAAATCATGTAAATGGCATTTGAATTTCCACATATGGAGTTTCAATTTGAATCTTGGATTCAAACCAACCTCATTTAACTTGTTGCTAGTTGCATTAGCTCAAATAATAGCATATTGACATGTCATGATCATGCATCATATTGTGCATTGCATTGATTGTGTTCTTCCTTGTTTGCCGGTGTTTGTCCCCTCTCGATAGACGTGGTTCCGACGATGTGATCGATGACACCGATGAAGAACTATACTATCTTCAGAAGTGCCAGGCAAGCAAAAACCCCTTGTTCATTCCGATACAATCCCACTCTCTCGCTCCTGCTCTCTTTACTGCATTAGGACAACAACGATTCAACTGTTACATGCTGCGGTAGTTCAACCCCTTTCCTCTGCATGACATGTCATTGCCACAGTAAATAGATGAAACCCACTAGCATGAGTAGGAGTTGTTTGAGCCCTGATGTGCCTACTCATTCATGCTTGTTTATCCGGCCTGCTACTGCTTAGAGTTGAGTCAGGTCGGATTTATCGGGGATGAATTGGAATGTGGTGAACATGTCCTATTGTTGAGAGCTAAGTGTGTGAACACGATTTGGTAAAGGTAGCGGTGAGAGGCCATGTAGGAGTACATGGTGGGTTGTCTCATTGAAACCGTCCCTAGGAACTGAGTTCTGTGTTTGTGATCCATGAATAGTTACTACCACACATTGGGTTCCGGTAACTCGACCCCTCTCGGCTTATTAACCGCCTCGATCTCTGTCCAGGAGTTGCAACTAGTTTCTGGTGTTTGTAGGTTGTGTTAGTAGTCTACCAAGTGGCACCCGGTACAGGTGGGCTTGGGACAGACTAGGCACCATGGCACGGTATACCAAGCATAGATCCATCCGCCGAGGTGGGCTTGGGAACCCTGCACACATCATTTGGGGCCGCGAGCGACACCCCGGCTGGATCTCCTTGCGGATGGAACCCGAATAGGCGATAAACCTGGACTAGAGACTTGTGTGGTTAGTCAGGTCGTGGCCGACTCCCTCGCCAGGCTTCCGCTTGAAGGTTGCCGAGATACACGACGTGTACATGGTGGTAAGTGGCGAGAGCGTGTGTGAAGAAGTACACCCCTGCAGGGTTAACATCATCTATTCGAATAGCCGTGTCCGCGGTAAAGGACTTCTGGGTTGCCTGTGCAGTTCATAGACAAGTGACAGTGGATACTCCAAAATGCGCAAGATAAGCGTGAGTGCTATGGATGGCGTTCTCGTAGGGAGACGGGAGCGGATCCATAGTGGTGCATTGATATGGTGAATATGTGGACTCGTGTGCGCCACCCCAAAAGAGTTACTTGCAGTCATAGTTCAGGATAGCCATCGAGTCAAAGCTGGCTTGCTGCAGTTAAACTCCACCACCCCCCTTTGTTGATACTGATGCATATGTAGCTAGTTCTGATGTAAGTCTTGCTGGGTACATTTGTACTCACGTTTGCTTAATTTATGTTTTTGCAGAGAGACTTCAGTCTCACTAGTAGTTCCGCGTGGACTTCGACGTTTAGCTTGTTACCTCAGCTATGATCTTGTACCTTTGGGAGGGTCTTGTAGATAGTCAGGCTTCTCAGCCTTTTTCATTTGTAGTTGTCTGTACTCAGACAAGTTTATGCTTCCACTTGATGGTTGTATGCTCTGTATGTTGTGTCATGAGACCCATGTTTGTAATATCTGGCTCTTCGGAGCCTAATGAATAAATACTTTGAGTTGTGGAGTTTTGTTGTGATGCCATGTTGTATTTACACATATCGGGTGTCTGTGTGGAACGACACCTATGGGATCACAAGAATCCCTACTACGGTTGCCGGGGCGCAGGGTTGCGAGAAGAGCAGGGCTAGTAGACAACACAAGGATCGTTTACCCAGGTTCGGGCCGCGAGGATGCGTAAAATCCTAGTCCTCCTTTGGTGGGTGTATTTCAGAGAGTTCTTGAGCTCTCGAACTAGCTGTGGTCAGTGCGTGGTTCGAAAGAGCCGAAGCCTTCTCCAGTATGCCATGGGCCTCCTTTTATAGTCGAAAGGGGCTGCCACAGTGGCACACAGGAGGTGGAAAGGCGTACAGTGGCTTGAGCTTATCGCTCATATTACAGGATAAGACGCATTTAATGCGTAGCTTAGGTGTCCCCTTGCTTTATTGGGGACGGGGGCGAGGCCCGTCCTGTCCGTCGCCACTCCTCCTCGCTTTGACACGCGCCCTGGCCAGCGATGCGTGTGGCGCCATGTAGGTAGGCAGGCAGCTGAGGTGGCGCGGTGGCGGAGCCTCCACGAAGATCTGCATGCCGCCACGCAGGCGCTCGATGAGTTGGCCTGGGAGCAGCATGTTACCACGCAGGTGCCCGCCCAGCTGGTTGGGCTGGCAGCTGCATGTGAACGGCGGTGGAAGCTTGGTTGGCGTGGGCCTGGCGGTGGCCCTGCTGGCGTCCTTGGTGAGGGCCTTGCCGGGTGGCCTGGCAAGGGTCTTGCCGTGGCGCGCTGTCGTCCCCGACAAGGGCCTTGCCGGGGGTCTGGTGGCCTTTCCTCGGCAAGGATCTTGCCGAGGATCGTCGTCTTCTAATCCACATCTGATCTTGAGGGTTCCTTGTCTTCACAAAGATCTGCATGCCACCATGGAGGTGCCTCCCGAGCCCTTGCCCAACATGATGTTGGAGACCGTGGGCTCAAGGGTGGTTCGCTCTGTTGGTGTGGGGCGAGCTGCCCCGGCAAGGGTCTTGCCGAGGCTCCTGAGGCTGCCCGGCAAGGGTCTTGCCAGGGGAACCTGCTTCGTCCCTCTGCTGTTTCTGGTCTTGGCCTTGGCGTTGCTCTGATTATCTTGGGCTTCGGTCTTACCTATATTACCTCCCCTGCTCTGCTTGGTGTGACCGTGGGCGCTGCTCCGACTGCCCGTGCACAGGTAAAGGGGTACAAAAGTGCGCCCCTCTTTTTGTACCGATAGGAGCCCCCGGGCCTGGGCCACACATAAGCGCGACACGTTGTTGGGCCAGGCCCAAAATGATGCGCGGGCAGGCGGGGCGGTTTTTACCGCGGTAAAACTTTTCGCGCGCTGCACTTCCCAGGACCCGCGTGCGGCGCGGCGTGGCATGGAGGGTGTGCGTGACGTGGGCGGCATGCGTGGGGCGGTTTTCGCACGCATGCGTCACATCGCAGTAAAGAGGCGGCTCGCGCCTTCCCCGTAAAAAGAGGGAGGCATGGAGGCGCGGCTCATTTACTGAATGGGGCCGGATCGCGGTCTTCAAGGCATCCAGTACCCATGATCACAGGGTGGGGAGAGGCCGCTTCACCCGTCCCCTCGGTTCTGCCGTCCGCCACGCGTCCTTCATGCGCCTGGGGTGGCAAGTGGTGGAGGCGGGAAACCGGGCCCTCGCTGGTTGGGGCAGCGGGTCGGTCCTGATTCCTTGCGCCTCTGGTGGCTGGATTGGCCGAGCAGGGCGGCCGAGCCCCGATCCCACCCCTTTATAAAGAGGGGGAAGGGGGGATGGCATCCCGCACATCTTCTGTCATCTATCTCCTCTTGCCTCTGCTTCTTCCTTTCACTCGCCATGGAGAAAGGGAACCCGGGCCCCTCGACGGTGGCGGCGAGGGTCGCCGCTCGATAGCGCGCCCCTCCTCCTCCTGATCCCGTGGTGGTGCAACCGGCCGCGAGGGGAAGGGGGAGGGGGCGAGGCCGTGGGCGAGGTCGGGGCAGAGGTCGTAGTGCTCGGGGAAGAGGAGGACGGGGCGGCGCGCCGGCTTCGCCCCCGCCAATGGTGCCTTTCCCGATGGAATGCCATGTTGGAGACCAGCCCTGCGAGTTCTTCATCAGGCTGCGCCGGCCTCCGCGTCGCCGTCTCCGTCTTCCCGCCCCGTTCGCTCGGGAGATGGAGCGTGACCGGCCCCAATCCCTCAGATTACACATGAGGGGTTGTGGGAATGGGGGCATGCGGGTGGACGTCGACTTCCCGGCTCCTCGGGTCATGTATCGCCGTCGTGGATGGAAGACGTTCGCTCGCATCCACAGCCTGACGGCGGGGCTCGTCCTCTACTTCAAATTGATGGAGGACGGCCTGCTCTCCGTCAAGGTCTTCGGGGACTTCGGGACTCGCCTGAAGTGCTGCATGGAGAGCTCCTCCGATGGAGATTCCGACGATGGAAGCTCCTCCTTGAGCGAAAGTGACAGGGAGGACAGCGACAGCGACGACGAGAGTAATAGGCGGGAGGATGACGGGTCTGACTAGGTGTCGAACCTGCCGTCTCGGGGCGGCGTCGGCAGCAGCAGCATCTGCACCGGCCCCCTTGAACTTCTCGGGGTCGCCTCCTTGGGCGGCTGGCGTAGGAGGCCCGAGGAAGGCGAAGAAGGCGGATGGCGGGCCGTCAACTCGGAGCACGCGGGCACCGACGCCTTCATCGCGTATTGCCGGTCCTGCCGCCTCGTCTTCCAGCTCTCCCCCCGTCATCATCATCACCAGCCTCTCGTCGGGGTGGCCACCGGGGTGTTCTCCTGGTGTCTTCTGCTGTTCGTGCCTCGCCTAGGCACCCCTTTTGCTCTTTCGCCTCCTTGACCTGCCTCCTGAGGAGAGGACAAGAAAGGGATCACGGGCATCTTATCTCTTTTTTAATTTGTAAGCCTTCGGGCCTTGTTAAATTTAAAGCATGTAATCCCCCTTGTTCATGTTTTTCATTCTGTACGGACTGTACCTGTGTGGGATGCTTTTAATGAAAAGGGATGCTTGCTGGGTTTTTTGTTCATGGGTAAATCCCGCGACAAGGAGCGAATCCTTGTTATTGTTTAAGATAAACGTTTTTCGCCCGGCAACAGGCCTTGCCGTCCCCCCACTCCACTCGACCGTTCTCGCGCTCTTGGCGGAGGCAGGGATGAAGTGGGCTTTAGGCTCCTCGTTCTACCTCCTTGCCACCGCGGCTACAACCAAATCCGGACCCAGGAAATAATCCTTAGGTATAGGAAAAAGGGGAGCACGATAGCCTAGAGATAAAAACGAGGTTTCACATGCCCCAGTCCTGTTCCAAAATGCATGACAGAGGATAAAAGACTTATCTGGATCTGCAGCCCCCCAGCAATCTCATCTTGCCGCGGTTGGATCCTAGTGCTTGCAGTCCCCGGCAACTCTAGTTTGCCGGGGTCGGGACGCCGGTCCGTTTTCTTTCTTCCAAGTAGCTCGGCAGAAGTGCTCATGTGCCCTGCGAACCAAAAGAGGACAGAAGAGAAACAGATAGATGCACACTCGACCTCTAAGCTAGGGGTTAGTCGCTGCTGAGCACTATCATTCCTAACCAAGGAAGAGACTCGACCTAGCATGCATGCTATGACTTATGGTGCTAGCGCTTCACTTATTTATGCTTAGGGTCTGTGCCTGACTTTGTACGAAGGGTTACATGCCTTGCCGGCAAAGCTTGTACAAAAGGTGGCTTGCCGGGAGGCCCGGCAAGCCGCGCCTTATGGGTAAAACTTGCGAAGATGCTCGATGTTCCAGGAGTTGCTCACTGGGACGGCATCTTTGGTCTCCAGGCGGACTGCGCCGGGCCTGGTGACTCGTATTACCCGATAAGGGCCCTCCCACTTTGGCGTCAACTTGTTGGTATTCTTGGCCGACTGAACGCGCCGAAGAACAAGGTCGCCTTCCTCATAGCTTCGGGCATGAACCTTGCGGCTATGGTAGCGGCGCAAGGCTTGCTGGTAGCGCGCTGCTCTCACAGCCGCCCGAAGATGATCTTCCTCAAGGAGCGTCGCGTCATCTTGGCGCAACTGCTCTTGCTCAAGCTCATCATAAGCGAGCTCTCGAGGTGACCCGTATATAAGTTCCGTGGGGAGAACTGCTTCTGCCCCGTAGACCAGGGCAAAAGGTGTCTGGCTGGTGGCTCGATTTGGCGTCGTCCTGATCGACCAAAGAACCGCCAGAAATTCATCAATCCAGCGCCTTCCGCTCTTGCGCAGCTTGTCAAAAGTCTTTGTCCTTAGGCCTCGCAACACTTCAGCATTCGCCCTCTCCGCTTGGCCGTTGCTCTGTGGGTGTGCCACGGAAGCAAAACAGACCTTGCCGCCGAGGTCTTGAATGTATTGCATGAAGGTGTGGCTCGTGAACTGCGTGCCGTTGTCGGTGATGACTCTATTTGGCACACCAAAACGGCAAACCAGTCCTTTGAAAAACTTGACAGCTGACTGAGCAGTCAACTTTCTCACTCTTCCACCTCCGGCCACTTTGTGAACTTGTCGATTGCAACATACAAGTACTCAAAGCCCCCGACAGCGCGGGGGAAAGGGCCCAGTATGTCGAGCCCCCAGACCGAGAATGGCAGGGGGAGAGGGATTGTTTGAAGGGCTTGGGCTGGTTGATGAAGCTTCTTTGAATGGAACTGACACGCTTCACACTTGGTTACTAGTGCCGTCGCATCCTGGAGAGCGGTGGGCCAGAAGAAACCTTGCCGGAACGCCTTCCCGACAAGGGCCCTCGACCCTATGTGGGAGCCACATATGCCTCCATGTATCTCCGCCAACAGCTCCAGTCCTTCCTCCTGGGGGATGCACTTCAATTTCACACTGTTTGGCCTTCTCCTGTACAGGACGTCATCGACGAACTGGTACAGGGCGGACCGACGGGCTACTTTTTCCGCTTCTTCCTGCTCCTCAGGAAGCTCCCCTGTTTGGAGGAATTGGACGGTATGCTGTGCCCATGCCGGAGCCTAGGGCTCGACGGCAAGGGCCAAAGGCATTTCTTCCGCCATGGGAGCGGCTGTCTCTACGGCCAGGGTTTGACGCCCTGCCGGAGCCAGTTGCTCTTGGGCAGGCTCAGCGTCCGCGGCAGCACCCTTGCCGGCAGCCCCAGGGGGCTCGGTAGGAAAGTACTTGCAGGGACCTGACTTCCTCCGCTTGTTCTGCCCCGCTGATGGTTCGACGGATGGTTGAGTTAGCCGGAGCAAAAAGGTACCCGGTTCCACATGTAGCTTGAATGCGGCATGCTTTGACAGGTAATCGGCGGTGTCGTTCTCTACTCGGGGGATGTGCTCTGCTTGGATACCGTCAAAGCGTGCATCCAGCTTCCTCACCTCATCTACGTAAGCTTCCATCAATGGGCTCTGATAATCCTTGTTGACCTGTCTGACAACGAGCTGCGAGTCACCCCTGACGATGAGGTTCTTAACCCCGAGGTCTGTCGCGATCCTGAGACCGGCAAGCAATCCCTCGTACTCAGCGGTGTTGTTGGTGGACATCTCCCTGGGGAAGTGCATCTGGATCACGTACTTGAGGTGCTCTCTGGTGGGCGCGACGAGCAGCACACCAGCACCGGCGCCTTGCAGCGAGAAAGCCCCATCAAAGTACATGATCTAGTCGCGGTCTGCTTCCTTGCCGGGGAGAGTGGTCTCCTGGATTTCTTCGTCAGGCGTCGAGGTCCATTCTGCAATGAACTCCGCCGAGACTCTGCTCTGAATTGTCAAGGTACTTTCAAACTTTAAACCAAAGCTTGACAACTCCAAGGCCCATTCCACAATCCTTCCAGTCGCATCTGGGTTGTGCAGTATGCGTTGCAATGGGAGGCGGGTGACGTCAGTGATCTCGTGGGCTTGGAAGTAATGACGCAGCTTCCTCGAGGCCATAAGGAGGCCGAAGAGCAATTTCTGCACACCGGAGTACCTCGATCTAGCTCCCTGCAAGAGGGAGCTGACAAAGTAAACCGGGTGCTGCATCATCTTCTTCTTCTGCACCACCTCACTTGACTGCGCGGGCACTGCCTCGGCGGCATCAGACTCTACTGGGGGCCTTGCCTTGCCGGCACCAGGCCCTGCTGGGGGAATCTTGGGCTTGCCATCCGCTGGTTCTGCCGCCGTCACTGCCTCCTCGTCGACCCCCCTCTGTGCCACTAGCGCGGCGCTGACCACTTGATTCGTCGCCGCCAGATACAGCAGCAACGACTCTTGTGGTTTAGGCGCAACCAGTATTGGCATGGAGGAAAGGTATTTCTTCAGATCCTGCAATGCTGCCTCGGCTTATGGGGTCCGTTCCATTGGGTCTGCCTTCTTCAAGATTTTGAAGAAAGGAAGGGCGCGCTCGGCGGACTTGGAGATGAATCGGCTCATGGCGACAACGCAGCCGGTGAGCCGACGCACATCCTTGATCCGTTTGGGCGCCTCAATCTGGTCAATAGCATTGATCTTGTCTGGGTTTGCCTCGATCCCGCGCTGTGACACAAAGAACCCGAGAAGCTTGCCGGATGGAACGCCGAAGACACACTTCTCAAGGTTTAGTTTGAGGTTGATCTTGCGCAGGTTGGAAAATGTCTCTTCCAGATCTCACACAAGAGTTGGCCCGTCTTTGGGTTTGACCACTATGTCATCCATGTATGCCTCCATATTTCTATGGAGCTGAGGTTCAAAACCAATTTGGACTGCTCTTGCGAACGTTGAGCCAGTACTCTTCAACCCGAAAGGCATCCATAAAAAGCAATACGTACCACATGGGATGATCAATGCTGTCTTCTCTTCATCCTCTCTTGTCATGAAGATCTGGTGGTAGCCGGAGTAGGCGTCGAGGAATGACAACAGATCACACCCGGCTGTGGAGTCAACAATCTGGTCGATGCGCGGCAACGGGAAGGGGTCCTTAGGACAAGCCTTATTGATATCTGTGTAATCAATACACAGCCTCCACTTCCCATTTGCCTTGCGCACCACTACCGGATTGGCCAACCACGTCGGGTGGAGCACTCCTCTCACCAAACCTGCTGCTTCCAACTTCTTGATCTCCTCTGTGATGAACTCCTGCCTCTCCAGAGCCTGCTTTTCTGACCTTCTGCTTGACGGGCCGCGCGTGGGGGCGGACAGCTAGGTGGTGCTCAATCACCTCCCTGGGAACACCGGGGATGTCGGATGCTTGCCACGCAAACACGTTGACATTCGCCCGCAGGAAGGTGACGAGCGCGCCTTCCTATTTGCTGTCGAGGGTGGAGCCTATGGTGAAGGTCCCTCCCGTTCCATTCTCCCTGACGGGCACCTTCTTGGTCTGCGGCGGCTCGGCTCTGGATCCTTGCTCTTGTCAGTAGAGCTCTCTAGCACGTCCTCGACGGTAGCACAACTCTCCGAGGAGGTGCGCTTGCCGGAGTGGGTGCGAGAGGTCTTGCCGGGCTTCTTCTTCCCTCCCAGGCCTTCAGCGGCAGTAGCAGGTGCCTTGACGGCAGCTGCTGCAACTGCTTCTCGGTAGAGTTGGTCGGCGCAGATCAGTGCGTCCTTCTTGTCGAAGGGGACAGAGATGATGGTCAATGGCCCGGGCTTCTTTAGCATGTTGTAGGCATAGTGCGACGCCGCCATGAACTTGGCTAGTGCCGGGCGGCCGAGGATCCCGTTGTAGGGCAAGGGGATCTCGGCCACGTCGAAGATGATCCTCTCCGTCCTGTAGTTCAACTCTCCTCCAAATGTCACGCGCAGTGTGACCTTCCCCTTCGGCTTGCTCCTCCCCAGATTGACCCCTTGAAACGTGCCCGTTTCCTCGAGGTCTCCATCAGGGATTTACAATCTTTTGATCACGACAGGCGAGATCAGGTTCAGGCCGGCCCCGCCGTCAACCAACATCTTGTTCACACTGAGGCTGCGTATCGTTGGTGAGACCAACAATGGCAAACACCCGACCGTGGTAGTGCGGTCTGGGTGGTCCTCGGCGTCAAAGATGAGGGGCGTGCTGGACGACTTCAGTGGCTTCTGAGCGTCGAACGACGGCTCTACTGCTGTAATCTCACGTGCCCACTGCTTGAGCTGGCGGTGAGAGGTATGCAGCGAGGCGCCGCCATCGACGCACATGGCCTCCGTAGCCTTCTGGAACCCTTGCTCACCAGACTTGTCGTCCTCATCGTGATCATCGTCTTCTTGTTTCTTGTCGCGGCCCTGGGCGGGCCTCTCTTGCTGGTTGTCCTTGCCGGGGCGGCCTCCTTGGCCGCCACGCTTCTTGCAGGATCCCTCAGCACCGTCCTAGTCCTTCTCCTTGTCCCGCCTCTCGTACTCATCTTTTTGCTTCTCAGCAAGCAGCTCGACTTGTCGGCAGTTCTGGAGGTCGTGGCCCTTGGTGCGGTGGATCTTGCAGTATTGCTTGCGGAGCTCCCTGGCTTGTCGGTAGCCGCCAAGGCCCGGCAGGCGGCGCACCCGGCAATCTCCTTGTCGGGAGCGCCTGCCTTGACCTTCTCGCCGGCACCGGTGTCGTCAGATCCCTCAACGGCAAGCACGACCTTGCCCTTGCATTTCCTGTTGCGACGCCGGCCCTTCTTCGTCGGGGTAGCGGCGTCCTCATCGGTAGAGTCGGTTTCTGCGCCGGCGTCTTCGCCGGGGTACTTCCTTCCCTCTTTAGCCTGGGCGCATCTATCGGCCAGAACGTAGAGCTCGGCCACGTCCTTAACCTTGGTCATCGCCAGCTGCTCGCGCATCTTGCGATTGCGCCTGTTCTGGTGGAACGCGCTAATCACAGCGGCGGGATGAACGTCGGGGATGTTGTACTGCACCTGGCTGAATCTCTGGATGTACTTGCGCAGGGTCTCTCCTTCCTTCTGGGGAATGATATGCAGATCACTGGCCTGGCCATGAGCTTGGTGGCCTCCTGTGAAGGCGCCAACGAACTCATGGCACAGATCCGACCAAGAAGAAATGGAATCCACCGGCAAGTGCATCAACCAAGACATCACATTAGGCTTGAGCGCCAGCGGGAAATACTTGGCAAGCACCTTGTCATCGCAAGCCCTAGCAGCCTGCATCGCGATGGTGTAGATGCTGAGGAACTCGGATGGATGGGTCTTGCCAGTGTACTTCTCGCCGACGTCGGGCTTGAACGTGCGGTGGGACGGCCACTGGAACTGCCGCAACTCACGGGTAAAGGCCGGGCAGCCCACCTCGTAAGGTAGGCCGCCGGAGCCCCCCGGTGCTGGGTGGTCGATAGCGGGTCCCTCCCGCTTGTCCGACTGGCGGCGCGTTTCGCGCCGACGCTCGATGGTGGTTCGAGCATCTTCGTGAGCTCGTTCTCGAAGGACCTGGCACTGGTCGCGGAGGGTCCGCGGGTTGGACGACGCTATGGAGATGTTATCACAAGCGTCGTCACGACGGGCCGACGCCCGCGGCGGTTGGCGAGGAGGACAAGAGTGCACCGTGGCCGCAACTCCCCCGGTCCTCCCAGCGCCGGCATGTAGTGGCTCGGTGGAGCGCCGACCCGAGGGTCCCGTCAGTCGCGGATCGTCTTTGTTGGCGGCGGCGACGAGGCTCTGGATGGTGGCCCTCCACTCGTCAAGCTTCTTTGCAGCAGGAGGGAAGTCGAGGAGCAGCTGTGCGCACACCAAAGCTTCTGCCAGCATGGGCGGTGGCGACAGCTGCGTGGATCGCGGCGCGCTTCGACTTCTAACTACGTTAGAAGGAGCTCCGTTATGACCCAGCGGCTGCGTGCCATTTTCGCCAGCGCTTCGGCGGGCGTGCTGAACCCCTTCATCTTGCAGACGACGCACGGGGCTCTCCCCACAGCGGTGCCCAGGGTCACCGACCCGGTGACGCTGCTCGACGCGCACACCATGGAAAGAACGCGCAGTGGTCGCCGGTGTGGGCGTCCTGGAAGTCGCTGCGCCGCCCGGAGGTGGCACAACGACAATCCTGGAGGGCCCCGCGCCGCCTGCGGGGGGCCTAGCTCTGTCTTTGGATCCGGCGACGTGTAGCCAGTCGTCTGGTGCGCGAACGATGCCGCTCGCCAGGCTCTGACTACCAGGGCGATGCTGGTGCTCGCGGACCGCGGCCCGGGTCCTGTCTGCGACCGGTCCACTGCCTGCCCGCACCGGCATGGGCCGTTCGGCTCCCAACGAGCAGACCGCCGTGGCCGTCTTCTTCTTAGGAGCCATGGCGACGAAGAACTGCTAGGCTAACTACTAGACCAGATTCTCACAATTGCGCCCCCTACCTGGCGCGCCAAAGATGTCGGTGTGGAACGACACCTATGGGATCACAAGAATTCGTAGTACGGTTGCCAGGGCACAGGGTTACGAGAAGAGCAGGGCTAGTAGACAGCACAAGGATTGTTTACCCAGGTTCGGGCCGCGAGGATGCGTAAAACCCTAGTCCTGCTTTGGTGGGTGTATTTCAGAGAGTTCTTGAGCTCTCGAACTAGCTGTGGTCAGTGCGTGGTTCGAAAGAGCCGCATCCTTCTCCAGTATGCCATGGGCCTCCTTTTATAGTCGGAAGGGGCTGCCACGGTGGCACACAGGAAGTGGAAAGGCGTACAGTGCCTTGAGCTTATCGCTCGTATTACAGGACAAGACGCATTTAATGCGTAGCTTAGGTGTCCCCTTTATTTATTGGGGACGGGGGCGAGGCCCGTCCCGTCCGTCGCCGCTCCTCCTCACTTTGACACGCGCCCTGGCCAGCGATGCGTGTGGCGCCATGTAGGTAGGCAGGCAGCTGAGGTGGCGCGGTGGCGGAGCCTCCACGAAGATCTGCATGCCGCCACGCAGGCGCTCGATGAGTTGGCCTGGGAGCTGCATGTTGCCACGCAGGTGCCCGCCCAGCTGGTTGGGCTGGCAGCTGCATGTGAACGGCGGTGGAAGCTTGGTTGGCGTGGGCCTGGCGGTGGCCCTGCTAGCGTCCTTGGTGAGGGCCTTGCCGGGTGGCCCGGCAAGGGTCTTGCCGTGGCGTGCTGTCGTCCCCGGCAAGGGCCTTGCCGGGGGTCTGGTGGCCTTTCCTCGCCAAGGATCTTGCCGAGGATCGTCGTCTTCTAATCCTCATCTGATCTTGAGGATTCCTTGTCTTCACAAAGATCTGCATGCCACCATGGAGGTGCCTCCCGAGCCCTGGCCCAACATGATGTTGGAGACCGTGGGCTCAAGGGTGGCTCGCTCTGTTCGTGTGGGGCGAGCTGCCCCTGCAAGGGTCTTGCCGGGGGAACCTGCTTCGTCCCTCTGCTCTTTGTGGTCTTGGCCTTGGCGTTGCTCTGATTATCTTGGGCTTCGGTCTTACCTTGGCTCACCTCCCCTGCTCTGCTTGGTGTAACCGTGGGCGCGGCTCTGACTGCCCGTGCACAGGTAAAGGGTTACAAAAGTGCGCCCCTCTTTTCGTACAACGACATCGGGCATATTGTGTGTATGATTGAAATGCTTGGTATGTGTGGGATCTGACAACCTAGTTGTTTATCCTTGGTAGCTTCTCTTATGGGGAAATGTAGTCTAGTGCTTCCACTGAGCCATGGTTGTCTGCTATAGCCCGGTTTACAGGAGTTCTGCTAGCCCAATTACTACTGCTCCGGAACACTTAGACTGGCCGGTATGTTATCCACTTCGTTCCTGTGTCTGTCCCTTCGGGGAAATGTCACGCAGTGACTTCCGGAGTCCTGCTAGCCTGCTACAGCCCGGGTTCCCGGAGTCATGTTAGCCCAGTTGCTACAGCCCGGATTCACACGCTGATGACCGACACGTTCGATGCTGGTTCATGTATGCATGTCCCCGTTGTTAGCGCAACTTTGGGTTCATGACTACTCATGTCAGCCCGGGTTCTCTGTCATATGGATGCTAGCGACACTATCATATACGTGAGCCAAAAGGCGCAAACGGTCCTGGGCCAGGTAAGGTGGCACCCGTGGGAATACCGTGCGTGAGGCCGAAAGTGATATGATGTGTTACATGCTAGATCGATGTGGCTTAGTATCGGGGTCCTGACAGCTTTGGTATCAGAGCCTGACTGCCTGTAGGATTACCAAGCCAAACTAGTCGAAGTCGAGTCTAGAAATGCTTTAGTTATATAAGGGAATTGGTTGTGGAAGGGAATGTAAGGCTCTTTTTACTCCTTTACCTTATGCCCCTCTGATCTGAGTCAACCTCTTCTTTTCTACGGGGATTAATAACTAGGCTTCTCGTCTTCCTATCAGGATCACGTGTTACTAATCTGTAGACTTATAAGATTGATGGTTTCAAGCCCCAGTTCGGTTCCTACTACTTCTGTATGTTGTTAGTTAATCTCAGAACCTTGATATTATGGTGTTGGGAGGTTATGCCACCATTTTGCCGGATGTCTCAAATCTTTTTGAGCATTTACAACCGTTATGCTGTCCGAGTCATCCGAGGTTTCTTACTAGTCTGATGCATTTGCAAATCCCTTCCTCCTGTTCTCGATGTCCCTTTGGGCCAGATTAAGCACACTAATCGGTGTGTTGAAGTACTTCATTGCCTCGACATATATGTTGGAGCTATTATTATGACCCTAGGTGTCTTGGAGAACCACCCAGTAATCTAGCTCTAATTTGTATTCCCAGTGTGATGATTATGGCCATCATTCTTGAAAGCATCCAGTGATGCCACTTAGTTATTAGGCATTCTATTCCTGGGTTCTTGAACCCGAGTTTCACCTTACTTACTTCATGTTGATAGTGTTTGCTAGTTCCTTTAGGATATTAGTAACCTTTGCGATAGTCCTTGAGGTCCGTGGTATTCTCTTCTTAAAAATACCATGAACTGCTTATGGCAGAAGTTCTTTTGAACCAAAAGATCACAACCAGAGTTCTCTTGATGAGTTCTCCATTCTACATTGTGAATCTGCCAGTTCTACCTTTCTACATGGGTTATCTGGGAGAAATGTTGAGCTTTGCTCGACATACTAATCTACGCATCCACAACTCAGAAAAGATATATGTCCCTCTGAGTTGTTCCTCTTCAGTTATATTCCGACCTTCATCTATCAATTGAAAGTCAAGGGTATGTGTGCGATCGTGTTCATCGATGCCTATTATTCTTGTGGTCCATCAAGCCATTCTATTCCGAAATGACTTGGAGAAACAAACTCCAGTACCTCATCCATATCCAGGATTGGGTCAAAGTAGTTGTGCTCTGCAGATCAAATGCCAATCCAGCCTTTGCTCTGTTCTACCTTGGAGTGTTACCATCTTTATGTCAAGAATGTCAGGAGAATTGCACCATCTCTTATGAATTCTTGACGCAGTGATACTTCTCGCCATCATTGTTTCATTCCTCGGTTCCGTGTTATTGTAACCGGAATGCCAACAAGTGAACTCTGATGCGTGAAACCAATACTCCTAGCAACTCCGTTGCTTGGTAGCTAATGGAAAATAATTTCATTCTTAGTGTGTTGGTTATTGAATCATCATCCTAAGATTGATCGTGCTACCTAGTCCATATTTCCTGGTGCACTCTTCGATCAAAGAGTTAGGATTGTGTCAATCCCTTTCTTATTTGATCACATCATCTTGCCTCGAAAGCAAGAATGCTCCCGAGCTTAATAACATATCGGTGGTTCGTGATTTTTTGAATATCCTCTCTGAAGTATCACCAGGTTGTCTCCTGACTATTATGTTGAGCTCGTGATCAAGTTGGTTTCTTGTAAACCACCCTTTCTCCAAGAATCTGTGTTGGATACCCCTGAGCTAGTTGGTTAAGCTAAGCAACAACTTGGAGAGTTGGAAGATAAAAGCTTAATCCACTTAGTTCATCACTAAGGGATATCCTTGTGTGTGTGTGTTGAAGAAAGATGATATCTTCATCAATTGTTCCTCGTGATCAGTTGTTGAATCTATTGTCTTGTCCAAACCTTGATTTGAGTGTGGGCTATCGTCAAATCAAGTTAGAACCAACGATATTCGTAATGTTGTCTTACTCGTGGTTGTTCCTCGAGCATACGCCATTACATCCTTTGGTCTGACCAATGGTATCACCATGTTCACTTAATTGTGGAATTCCATCTATACGGAAGCCTGGATGGTTTGTTTTTGAGCCCATTGACCACATTTTCATCTTGTCCATGATTCATGTTGAACATCTAAGTCAGCGTTGGAAACTTTTGAAAGCATTTTCTTCGTGCAAGGTCATGAAGTTTATGTTTTGATGGAAGAAGTGACTTCCTCGAATTCGCGTGCATATGATGCAAGTTGCCGCCGTGAATCTAAGAAAGTTTGTTTTGCTTCCTCTGGAATCATCCCAAGTCAGTTATGCATACGTGCGAAGTATTCTGTGGTCTGGAGACTTGCAACCTTCGTTCTATATGAATCCCTAGCACACGAAGCCACTGATTTATTTGTTCAAGGAAAAGAAGTTCTTAAGTGCTAATCCTTAACGACCCAAAGGTACATGCGCAGGACTTCGCTCTCCGCAATGATGGTTCCCAATCAGAACTCGGTAGTGTTTCGTTGTAAGACTACTATGTGGTCATGCTTGTCTTGGACAACGTGTTCACATGTATGTAGCAGAACCAGCTCATGTTTTGGAGCTTGCTATCGTAGTTCACTCCCCGAGAATCTCGCAATGCCATCTCGTCGAATTGTGTTGCAAGCTTTCTTTTGCAGACATGTTGAGTCTAAAGTATCCTGTTACTAACCAGATCTGAATCTCAGGCAGATATGATGGTTGGAACATTCCAACATTTGCATTTTGTTCCTAGCTTGCACCGTCTTTGTGCCATTTCACTATGGGCTGCCTCAGTAATTCTTATTCAGGATCATCCTCAAAAGTGGTCCTACCAAGGATTCCACCCATTTCGGATGATAAGCAAAAGCATCCGTTGTGTTGTCTTCGACAAGGTAATCCACATCATCCATACTAGTCCAAGTATGCCATTCTTTTGAATTCCTCCAAACGATCAATTGTGAATTGCCTCAGGCTGGTATGAAGAGTTCCAATGATCTATGGATCAAAAGTAATTCTTTTTGCCACTTAAGGGAATAATGCTACGAGTCACCTCCTCTAAGATGTCTCGTTATGGTGTCATGACAACTCAACTCCTCGCTACGTTGAGACTGTACACCATCATACCCAAGCGTGGAGTTGTTGCCTACCAAATTGAACATTCGTCATCTGCTTCTCCATCACCCTCCTGATGTGTGTCTTGTGTCTCGGCTCAAGAGACGTTCTTTCGCCTCATTCCATGAGTTGATCGTGTATCACTTGATCTTTGTGAAGATCGAATTTTTTCGAGTTTCCTCTGTTCCGTCATCATAGTTGGATGAAGATCTCAAAAGCAAGGGCGTCAAGATCAATTTGAAGGAATAAATCAACATCTTCGAGAAGGACAGTTTGGATCATGAGATCGTGTTATCTTTGTGTCCCCTCTTTCTACTTACCTCACGTCTTGAATCTCGGGACGAGATTCTTGTTTAGTGGGGGTGAGTTGTCACATCCCTAGCTTCTGGTACTGCCTGGTGTCTTGCATCTTGTTGCATCATGTTTAAATTCTATTTAAGTTGAAATGGGGATTGACCAAACCCTAGCATCAGAAAGAATTCAACTAGGTTCGAATAAAAATATTTTCAATGAACCCAAAATTACGTCCCAAAAATGTTCATCATCTTTGGATTGGTCTTGAATCTCTGCCAAAAATATTGCACATTTTCTAGGTCAATTGGGGGTCACTGAATTAAATCATATAGTATTTGCATTTGGGCATTTAAATCCTATAAAATATATTAAATGCCCAAATAATCACAAGCTGAAATGTTTACTGTTGGAAATATTCCAAACAGTGGCCACAGTCAGTTGCATGATTTTTGGAAATGCTCTGGCATTTTTAATGAAGCCAAACACAATTACAGAAAATAGAAAAACAGAAATAAAAGAGAGAGATAGAGTTACCTGGCCTTACCTGGCTGGCCCAGGTCCTGTGCAGCCCAGCTGGCGGCCCAGCCCACCTGGCCACCTCCTCCTGTCGTCTTCCTCCTTGCGAGGAGGACGGGCGCATGCCCGACGCGCGCGCACCGCCGTGTGGTCACCTCCTCCCTCCCAGCCTGCCTGGCTCCTCACCAACGCGGCCGACGACGCCACGTACATCGCCCCGACCCCCTGGATCTCTCTCACTCTCAATGGACCCCTTCCCCCTCCTCTGCTCTCTCTCCCGCGCAGCCCGAGCGGAGCTCGCGCCACCGCTCGCCGTTGCTGCACCCAGAGCCTCCCCCTCGACCCCTCGGCATGCCTAGTAGCTTGGCTACCTCGTCCTCGACCTCCTCGCCAAGCCAAGCGACGCCGGACGCCCCCAAACGCCCTCACCGCCGTCTTCTTCAACCTCGGGCCCCCGAGATCGCCGGCGACCATGCGCCCTCTCCGACGCTTCCTCGAGCTCGCTGAGGCCACCGAATGAACCGCTGTGAGCTCCTGTGTGGATCCCCTCCTTCCTCCCCTTCGATTTCGAGCCGTAGACGTCGCCCCCTTGATGACTGTAGCCGCCACCGCTTGAGCTCGTCGCGGACACAGCTCCGGTGACCAAATGGTCACCCCGGCGAGTCCAACTTGCTCCCCGCAATGCGTAGTGCCCCTCTAGACCTTCGCCTCGCTCGTTTGCGCATCGCAACGCCAACCCCACACCCACCCGGACTCCGACCGCCGCCAAAGCTCGTCGCCGGCATGATTCCGGCGACCCCCGCGCCCAACTCCGCCTCCTCTTGATGCGGGCGATCAAGGGCTATGCCCTGGTGCCCTCAGCGCGCTAAGCCGACGCCTCTAGCGCAAATCCGGCGCGCCCCGCTGAGGGAGTCCTGGATTAGGGGGTCCTCGGACAGCCGGACTATACACTCTCGCCGGACTGTTGGACTATGAAGATACAAGATCGAAGACTTCATCCCGTGTCCTGGTGGGACTCTCCTTTGCGTGGAAGGCAAGCTTGGCAATTCAGATATGTAGATCTCCTCCCTTTTAACCGACTCTGTGTAACCCTAGCCCCCGCCGTGTCTATATAAACTAGAGGGTTTAGTCCGTAGGAGAACAACAATCATAATCATAGGCTAGCTTCTAGGGTTTAGCCTCTATGATCTCGTGGTAGATTGACTCTTGTAATACTCATATCATCAAGATCAATCAAGCAGGAAGTAGGGTATTACCTCCATCGAGAGGGCCCGAACCTGGGTAAACATTGCGTCCCCCGCCTCCTGTTACCATCCGCCTTAGAGGCACAGTTCGGGACCCCCTACCCGAGATCCGCCGGTTTTGACACCGACATTGGTGCTTTCATTGAGAGTTCCACTGTGTTGTCACGATAAAGGCTGGATGGATCCTTCGATCATCGACAACGATGCAATCCAGGGTGAGGTTTTTCTCCCCGGGTAGATCTTCGTATTTGGCGGCTTCGTACTGCGGGCCAACTCGCTTGGCCATCTGGAGTAGATCGAGAGCTATGCCCCTGGCCGTCAGGTCAGGTTTGGAAACTTAAACTATACCGCCGATATCCGCGGAGACTTGATCTTCGACGGATTCGAGCGCATGTCAGGTGCGCCACACAGTCACGACGAGCATGACTTAGCTCTGCCGTCGGACAGTGTTCGGGAGATCACACCTGTGGCTACTCCGGCCCTCAATCCGGATCAGATTGCGCCGTCCGAGGACGGGTGGATGGACCCCGCCACGGAGGCCGCACACTCAGCGGCGATAGAGCCGAATACTGACTTCACCTCTTATGAGACCTGTGTTGCCGAACCCTTGGATTCATCCCCGGCCACGGGCTCCGAACCGCTTGCGTCCGTGCCTATCGAATCTCATTGGGCACCGATCATGGAGTTTACCTCCGCGGATATTTTCCAGCACTTGCCCTTGGGCGACGGGCTAGATTCATTAAGGTCTCTCTCCTTGTCAGGAGACCCTCGGCCGAACTATGTCCGGCTCGAGTGGGAAGCGTACGATGAAGAAATTCGTCACCCACCCACCACCCACTTAATAGCCACTGTCGACGATTTAACCGACATGCTTGATTTCGACTCCGAAGACATCGACGGTATGGACGATGATGCAGGAGAGGAACAGGAACCACCGCCCACAGGGTGCTGGACAGCCACTTCATCACACGATATATACATGGTGGATACACCCAAAGAAAACAATGACGAGGAACGGAAGGATGCAGCGAAGGATAATCCCCTCGAGAAGCAACCAAAGCGACGACGTAGGCGCCTCTCCAAATCCCGCCTCGGCAAAAACAGCGATAACAGCGCAAGAAAGAATAATACCCCGATCGACTCCAAAGGAAACAACGACCACATGGACCCAACGACAGAGCAGGATGAGCCAGCGGACGGCGAACATAGTACGGAGCCGCTGTCCGATCACGGCGACACCGAGGGTAAAGCTCATCAACCTGTCTCCGGAGAGGAGAACAGTCCGGACGACGATGCACACATCATCCCGGAAAGGCACTTAGAGCAAGAGAACCTCCATAGAAGGCTTATCCCCACCGCGAGGAGTCTGAGGAAGCAGAAGCAAAGGCTTAAGGCCGCGCAAAATACACTCCACAGTAGATGGAACAAAGTGCTCGACACTGAAGAAAAATACGGTGGCAGTCGCCACACAAAGAGCTATCCAAAGTGCAAGCTGCTGCCTGAATTCGATGACGAGGCTTTAGAGCCTATAGAGCCAAAAAATAAAACGGGCGATCAGCCGGATCGACCGCCCCGTTGCCGCGACAGAGCGGCTAACGATGTCGCACATAAGTCAGGACACGATTTACGTGAGGACATGCACCAAAAAGCCGGTATGACCAGGTCCATCTACGGATCTAGGAAGCACACTCCGGCACAGAATCAAAACCGAACACTACAACCGTCAGAATTCCATAACACATCCAAATACAGGGGTGCCGCGCACCCCCTATGCTTCACCGATGAGGTGCCGGATCACGAATTTCCAGAGGGATTCAAACCCGTGAACATAGAGGCATACGACGGAACAACAGACCCGGGGGTCTGGATTGAGGACTTTATCCTTCATATCCACATGGCTCGCGGAGATGATCTCCACGCCATCAAATAGTTGCGCCTCAAGTTGAAAGGACCAGCTCGACACTGGCTGAAGAGCCTCCCCGAAAACTCAAGGAAGTTGGGAAGAGCTTGAGGATGCTTTTAGGGCCAATTTTGAAGGGACCTATGTCGGACCTCCGGATGCAGACGATTTAAGTTATATAATTCAACAGCCCGGAGAGTCAGCCCGAAAACTTTGGAACAGATTCCTCACTAAGAAGAATCAAATTGTCAAATGCCTGGACGCCGAAGCCTTAGCGGCTTTCAAACACAGTGTTCGGGACGAATGGCTTGGCAGACATCTCGGCCAGGAAAAATCGAGGACAACGGCAGCCCTAACAAGCCTTATGACCCGCTTTTGCGCGGGCGAAGATAGTTGGCTGGCCCGTAGCGGCACCAGCGACCCAGGCACATCCAAACTCAGGGATGGCAATGGAAAACCACGGCGCAATAAAAGCAAGCGCCGAAACAATGAGGACAGCCCAGACAACACGACGGTAAATGCCGGATTCAGGGGCTCTCGACCCGGTCAACGGAAAAAGCCATTCAAAGGCAGCAGAGATGGACCGTCCAGCCTAAACATGATTCTAGACAGATTATGTCAGATCCATGGCACCTCCGACAAACCTGCAAATCACACCAACAGAGAATGCTGGGTCTTCAAGCAGGCCGGCAAGCTAAACGCCGAACACAAGGGGAGGGAGACACCAAGCGAAGACGAGGATGAGCCTCGCCAGCAAAATACTGGGGGACAGAAAAAATTCCCACCAAAGGTCAAAATAGTGAACATGATTCATGTAACGAAGAGGAGGAGCAAACACGCACTCCACGACGTATGCGCCGTGGAGCCCGTCACCCCCAAGTTCAACCCTTGGTCGGCCTGCCCTATCACTTTTGATTGCAGGGATCACCCGACTAGTATCCGGCACGGAGGATCGGCTGCCTTGGTGCTAGACCCAATAATTGACGGATACCATCTCACCCGAGTCCTTATGGACGGCGGCAGTAGTCTTAATCTGATATATCAGGACACAGTCCGGAAAATGGGGATAGACCCGACAAGAATCAGCCAAAGCAAATACTACCTTTAAAGGAGTAATGCCAGGCCCAGAGGCCCGCTGCACGGGCTCTCTAGTACTAGAGGTTGTATTCGGTTCTCCCGACAACTTCCGAAGCAAAAAATTAACCTTCGACATCGCTCCATTCTGAAGCGGCTATCACGCACTACTCGGAAGAACGACCTTCGCTCGTTTTAATGCAGTACTGCATTACGCTTATCTTAAGATTAAGATGCCCGGTCCACGTGGCATCATCATAGTTAGCGGAAACACAGAGCGTTCCTTACATGCAGAAGAATGTGCGGCGGCTCTAGCAGCCGAACACTGAACGGCCTTTCCAACCAGAATAAATGATGGGTCGTCGAGACCGCGGACACGGCTAGACGAGTCCGGCGCACCACTAGCTGTAACAGCTCGGATAAACCTGAGATGGGGTAGATGGATATACCCCCATAGGTGGTGCTAGGGGCTTCCCGCATGTAAAAAGGACTACAGTACGGCTTGACCTTATTTAGATTGAATTTTAATGGTTTATTAAGAATAACCAATTTTTCGCACGAAAACTTTCACCTGGGTTTTTCTCTCTTACGGATGATCATCATGCTATACCCTTCCAGGATACGGCACAACGGAGACACATGCGCAGACATGTAGCAGGGCCCTGCTCAAAGGTTTCTTTTTAGATTAAGACCCTGTGTAAACCTTTTTTTACTATCTCTTGTTGGTTCACACCCTCCGGATACTCAACATAACCAAGAGGGATGCTGGCGTTATTGGCATTTCGTCACGTCAGACTAATGTACCTACCTGGAAATTCAGGGCTCATTATCAAGGGCGTTACTCAGCCCAGTATATGTTGTAAAGTCCGAATACCTTAGGGAGTGTTCGGCGTCGCGAGTTTGGCCTTATATGCATCAGCTCCGAATCATGTCTTTGGTCAATAGTTGGGTTTGCCCGGCTCCCGTGTTTTGCTACCGTACGTTTTGCTCTATCGGCTAAGTTGGCACCGGGAGAACTACTCCGATTGTGCCCTGGTTCATCTGGATGAGCACCTCAGTAGAGAAAGCCAAAAACTAACTGTCATGATAAAGTGCGAGACTGGTCAACCACTCGATGACTCAGCGGAATCTTCGCTATTCCTCCGCATTAACGAAGGGTCGGTTTCCCGGTCATGTATGTACGTGCCCCGTATTCGGATGAGCGCGGAAGTACCAGGGGCTATATAGTAGCCCCACAGTCAAACTCCTATGGCTAAGTGAAAGTGTTAAAGCTATATAGTCTGATTGCCTTGTTCGCCGCGCTATCACCTCCTTAATGGACCAAGACATTGGATCAAGTGTGAATACGTGCTTTTCTGAACACCCCCGCATTATATGCGTGGGGCCTGAAGCCGACGACTGCAAACTTTTAGGTTATATACATACATAAACGGCCGCACAGGAGGCATCATAATACTTTCAGGAAAAAATATAAACACAACCTTTATAAACCAAATAGCATTGTTCTTACAATGGGGATACATGTCACTCGAACATGATTCTCTTCGAGCATTGAGCCTCTATTAAACGAGCACATTCTAGGACTTCTTCAAAATAGTGCTCGGCCGAGACCTGGCCTACGGCCGGATGCTGGGTTGCAATAGTGGTGGCCTCCATCTCTGCCCAGTATGTCTTAACACGGGCAAGAGCCATCCGCGCACCCTCTATGCACGCCGACCTCTTTACAGCGTCGATATGCGGCACAACACCAAGGAATCGTTGCACTAAACCAAAATAACCATTCGGCCTTGGTCCTTCCGGCCAAAGATGATCCACGACAGACCTCATGGCAAGTCCGGACAACCTATGGAGCTCAGCCCACTCGGCCATTTGTTCATTTAACAGCAGCAGACGTGTGGGAGCACTGAACTGCGACCAGAACAACCTTTCCACTTCATGATCTTTCTGATCTTTAAAAAACTCAGTCGCATCAGCAGCACTCATTGCCAAGTCCAAGTACGCGTCTGCAGCACTCCATAATTGATCCAGAGGGGCATACTTCGGATCCCCGAACTTCGTCCGCAACAAAAAGGCCTTCCCAGCCGTGATATCTCCGGCTTGACGAAGCTCCTCCTTCGCTGCTCTGATTTTAGAGTGGGTTTCCTTGGCTGCTACCATGGCTTTCTTCAGGTCCGCCACTTTCGCTTGGCTTTCCTTTTCAAGAAGCTCATACCGGTCGGCGACATCCTTCAGCTCAACAGCCATCTTGGCTATTTTATCTTCGCTCTGGCGATGAGCAGCTTGTTCGGGTCTTAACTCTTCGGCCGCCTTTAGGGAGGCCGCATCACTTCTCCTGGCTTGTTCCTTGGCTCGGGCAAGCTCCGCCCGAAGGGTCTCCACGGCGTCAGCTCCATCTGCAGTCACGGCATATTATAGATACTAGCATCATGGTCCTCTTAATATCTGTTGACCACCGGAGAATACATACCCTGTGCCTCGTCAAGCCGCTTGTTTACAAGCACGATGTCGGCATCTGCCGCATCAAGCTGGCGCCTCAGTTCGGCAAACGCACCAGTCCGGCCAGCCGTCGGACCTTCAGCTGCCTGCAAATGAAAGCAACATGATCATTACCTGGGACTATGATCCTCTGTTTGCCGCCTCTGGACAGCAACCAGAGTCTCAGGGGCTACTATCTGTATAGGGCACACCTAGCGTGTGCGGTACCGTAAAAAATATATTACATTGCGTACCTCAAAGCCTCTTAGCAGGCTCATAAAAGCTACATGCAACCCACTTTTGGCGGATGAAAACCTCTCAAACACCGTACCCATTAAAGTACGATGCGCCTCTAAGATAGCCGCTTGCTCCAGAAGACCCATCAGTGCGTCCGGTCGTGCACTGGACAGCCCCGGACTCTTTCTGTTGCTCTCCTTAGGAGCCGAATACTCCGGACTTCGGGTGGCCGAAGGGTTACCTTCTGGCCTTGGCGGATCAGGAGAAATCCTCCGTGACGACACCTCAGGGTCGTTCGTCTCGTGAGGTGGGGAGACAGGGGGAGGCGTTTCGCTCTCCATCATCTCCGAAAGAAGATCCCCCGAAGACGAACTCTGTCGGGAAGGGCTACGATCCGAACTGTAAGACATGTGTCTCGGTTATTGTACTCGGAGATGAAGCAGGATATATTTACCAAAAGTACTCTTATTCACTTACAGCTCGGTGGAGGGCTGACCCCCTTGCGGGCACAGTGCGGTAAGGACGCCCTCTGGGGCAGGCCCCCCTGATGAAGGTTTCTTCCCTCTTTTGGAAACCCTCGTTTGCAAGTCTTCAGAGGCGGTCCTTTTCCTTCCTTGGGGAGAGGGAATTTTAGATTCTTCTCCCCGATTATCCTCCTTCACGGAGACACTAATTCCCCTGGTTTGGATGAGTAATGCGTGAGGCCCGCTTTCGGCTTCTTTATTCCTCCCTTTATCTTCCTCTGATGGCACTTGATAAGGTGCGTGCTCAAGCATCCTGGCTAGTACAGGATCCGGTGAGCCTTCGGGAAGGGGGGCCAAACACCTGATCATCTTCGCCTTTTTTATCCAGTCCTGGTCAAAGAGCGATTTTTTCAGAATGATGTTGTGACAAATAAAATGACAGAATGTTCGGCCGCATAATTACTTACGTGGGTATCTGGACGATTGCAGTTTAGACCAGCATCCTCGGAGGTGTCCGGACACTTTATTCGTGATCCGAAGAACAATCCATACATCTCTTCGAGCGTCACGCCGAAGAATTGCTGAATAGTTCGCTTCCGGGTTGAACTCCCACATACGGAGAGGTCGACGTTGGCATGGCAGGCCCCGATGAACTAGCATGACTTGCATTACCTTGACAAGACTGACATCTCTCTTGAGGAGATCTCGGAGGCGACTCTGCAATGTCGGCACGTCATTAACTGGCCCCCAGTCCAGCCCCTTGTTGACCCATGACGCCAGTTGCGGCGGGGGCGGCTACCCACTTAGTACTTCGGGGAGCTGTGATGTAAAACCACTCCTGCTGCCATAAGTTGGACATCTCCAGGAAGGAACCCTTCGGCCATTGAGCATCGGCGCCTTTGCTTATTATGGCACCTCCGCATTTTGCGTGTCGCCCATCGATCATCTTCGGCTTCACATTGAAGGTCTTGAGCCATAAGCCGAAGTGTGGGGTGATGCGGAGGAAGGCCTCACACACGACGATGAACGACGAGATGTGAAGGATGGAATCCGGAGCTAGATCATGGAAATCGAGCCCGTAATAGAACATAAGCCCTCTAATAAAGGGATCAAGATTAAAGCCCAGCCCTCGGAGGAAGTGGGAAACAAATACGACACTCTCGTTGGGTTCGGGAGTGGGGATGACCTGCCCTTGAGTAGGCAGCCTGTGCGAGATTTCGGCGGTCAGATACCTGGCCTCTCTTCGCTTCTTGATGTCCTCCTCTGTGACAGAGGAGGCCATCCACCGGCCTTGAAGGTTGGATCCGGACATGATTGAAGGTCCGAAGCGCTTAACCTGAGCCTTGGGTGTTGGAATTCGAGGTGGGGGAAGTGAAGGATCGAGCACGAGAAGAAAAGGACAAGCCTTGGCCCCTTCATAAAGAGGGTGAATATCAAGCGTCCTCTGCGTGGCCGTTTGGAACTTGCCTAAAATCGAGGAGTCATACCAGCAGGCACGATTGGTTTACCCACACCCGTATTGATGAGAATCCCGTGATAAGGGGACACGATCTCTGCTTCGACAAGATGTGCCAAGAAAACCGCCTCGCAACACGTGCAGTGGCAGGCTGGGAAAAATGGTTCGTAATGAACGGACCACGGCAGGATGTCACGTTATGAAAAGTTGTCAGCAGATTAGATTTGTGGAATATTATGCTCTCTACGGTGGTATGTGGAATTTTTTTGCAAAGCTGGACACGATCCTTGTGTTCAAAATCTTCTATGGAGTATTCGGAGGAGGAACCCGCCTTGCAATGCCGAAGACAATCTGCGCGCCGGGGTTATCGCCGTTGAAGCCTGGTTCATCGGATACTGAGGGAGTCCTGGAATAGGGGTCCTCGGACAGCCGGACTATACACTCCAGCCAGACTGTTGGACTATGAAGATACAAGATCGAAGACTCCCGTGTCCGGGTGGGACTCTCCTTTGCGTGGAAGGCAAGCTTAGCAATTCGGATATGTAGATCTCCTCCCTTGTAACCGACTCTGTGTAACCCTAGCCCCCTCCGGTGTCTATATAAACCGGAGGGTTTAGTCCGTAGGACAACAACAATCATAATCATATGCTAGCTTCTAGGGTTTAGCCTCTACGATCTCGTGGTAGATCAACTCTTGTAATACTCATATCAACAAGATCAATCAAGCAGGAAGTAGGGTATTACCTCCATCGAGAGGGCCCGAACCTGGGTAAACATTGTCTCCCCCGCCTCCTGTTACCATCCGCCTTAGACGCACAGTTCGGGACCCCCTACCCGAGATCAGCCGGTTTTGACACCGACACCCGCCGTGTTCTGTGGTCGCCGCCGGCTGAACTCCGGCGAGCTCGACGTGGCCCCATCATTAGCAGCTAATGACATCGCTAATTAACCCTGGAGCCACTTACAGACGGGCCCCACTGCCTAATTATCCCTGGTTTAGTTTTGTTTAGATTATAAGGGCCCACAGGTGAGTTGACCTGGCCACGTCACCTGTTGACCGACCCCACACGTCAGCGTTGACTTGCTGATGTGGCTGTTCACCTGACCCCACCTGTCGGTGACCCAGACAACACTGTGTGACTGACCAGTGGACCCCACTGGTCAGGTTTGACCTGGTCAGCCGCAGTTGACTTGCTGACGTCACAGTGACACGATGCTGGCGCAGTTAATAATTTTCTGGATTTAAAATAATTCAGAAAATTCCAGAAAATGCCCAAAACTTCTAAAATTCATAGAAAATTATCTATAACTCCAAATAAGATAAATTATATATGAAAAATGATCAGAAAAATCCAATCTATCCATCTATACCATTTTCATGCATGTTAGAACAACTTATAGCTACTTTTTCGGACAAATCATGTAAATGGCATTTGAATTTCCACATATGGAGTTTGAATTTGAATCTTGGATTCAAACCAACCTCATTTAACCTGTTGCTAGTTGCATTAGCTCAAATCACAGCATATTGACATGTCATGATCATGCATCATATTATGCATTGCATTGATTGTGTTCTTCCTTGTTTGCCGGTGTTTGTCCCCTCTCGATAGACGTGGTTCCGACGATGTGATTAATGACACCGATGATGAACTATACTATCTTCAGAAGTGCCAGGCAAGCAAAAAACCCCTTGTTCATTCTGATACAATCCCACTCTCTCGCTCCTGCTCTCTTTACTGCATTAGGACAACAACAATTCAACTGTTACATGATGCGGTAGTTGAACCCCTATCCTCTGCATGACCTGTCATTGCCAAAGTAAATAGATGAAACCCACTAGCATGAGTAGGAGTTGTTTGAGCCCTGATGTGCCTACTCATTCATGCTTGTTATTCATGCCTGCTACTGCTTAGAGTTTAGTCAGGTCTGATTCATCGGGGATGAATTGGAATGTGGTGAACATGTCCTACTGTTGAGAGCTAAGTGTGTGAACACGATTTGGTAAAGGTAGCGGTGGGAGGCCATGTAAGAGTACATGGTGGGTTGTCTCATTGAAACCGTCCTCAGGAACTGAGTTCTGTGTTTGTGATCCATGAATAGTTACTACCACACATTGTGTTCCGCTAACTCGACCCCTCTTGGCTTATTAACCGCCTCGATCTCTGTCCAGGAGTTGCAACTAGTTTCTGGTGTTTGTAGGTTTTGTTAGTAGTCTACCAAGTGGCACCCGGTACAGGTGGGCTTGGGACAGACTAGGCACCGTGGCATGGTGTACCAAGCATAGATCCATCTGTCAAGGTGGGCTTGGGAACCCTGCACACATCGTTTGGGGTCGTGAGCGACACCCCGGCCGGATCTCCTTGCAGATGGAACCCAAATAGGCGATAAACCTGGACTAGAGACTTGTGTGGTTAGTCAGGTCGTGGCCGACTCCCTCGCCAGCCTTCCGCTTGAAGGTTGCCGAGATACACGACGTGTACATGGTGGTAAGTAGCGAGAGCGTGTGTGAAGAAGTACACCCCTGCAGGGTTAACATCATCTATTCGAATAGCCGTGTCCGCGGTAATGGACTTCTGGGTTGCCTGTACAGTTCATAGACAAGTGAAAGTGGATACTCTAAAATGCACAAGATAAGCGTGAGTGCGATGGATGGCGTTCTCGTAGGGAGACGGGAGCGGATCCATAGTGGTGTATTGATATGGTGAATATGTGGACTCATGTGCGCCACCCCAAAAGAGTTACTTGCAGTCGTAGTTAAGGATAGCCATCGAGTCAAAGCTGGCTTGCTGCAGTTAAACTCCACCACCCCCCTTTGTTGATACTGATGCATATGTAGCTAGTTCTGATGTAAGTCTTGCTGGGTACATTTGTACTCACGTTTGCTTAATTTATGTTTTTGCAGAAAGACTTCAGTCTCACTAGTAGTTCCGCGTGGAATTCGACGTTTAGCTTGTTACCTCAGCTACGATCTTGTACCCTTGGGAGGGTCTTGTAGATAGTGAGGCTTCTCAGCCTTTTTCATTTGTAGTTGTCTGTACTCAGACATGTTTATGCTTCCGCTTGATGCTTGTATGCTCTGTATGTTGGGTCATGAGACCCATGTTTGTAATATCTGGCTCTTCGGAGCCTAATGAATAAATACTTTGAGTTGTAGAGTTTTGTTGTGATGCCATGTTGTATTTACACATATCAGGCATATTGTGTGTATGATTGAAATGCTTGGTATGTGTGGGATCCGACAACCTAGTTTCTTATCCTTGGTAGCCTCTCTTATGGGGAAATGTAGTCTAGTGCTTCCACTGAGCCATGGTAGTCTGCTACAGCCCAGTTTACGGGAGTCTTGCTAGCCCAGTTACTACTGCTCCGGAACACTTAGACTGGCCGGCATGTGATCCACTTCGTTCCTGTGTCTGTCCCTTCGGGGAAATGTCACGCGGTGACTTCTGGAGTCCTGCTAGCACTACAAAAAAAGGCACTTCCATGATGATACGTGTTTGTCACAGTAGGTCGCGTTTTTTGTCATGCATGTACATCCATGACAAATTTATGACCAAATCAAGATAGTCATACCTGTGCTGTCGTAGAAGTGTTCCATGACATTACCAAAATTATCATCACGGAAGTGTCCACTTCTATGACGATAAATCGCGCGTCACAGAAGTGCTTTCGTCAAGGGTGACCGACACGTGGCGTCCACCGTAACGGAACGCCGTTAAGCTATCGGGTCCTATTTTGGATCCGATAACCTGTTAACAGCCCCGACCAATGGGGATTTTCCACGTGTAAAATCATCATTGGCTGGAGGAAACACGTGTCGGCTCACCGTTGGGACAGATGTCATCCACTCATTGGACACAAAGCGCCTATGATACGTCGACACGTGGCACGGCCCAACAAAGGCCCATTCCTGTGAAAAGGCCGGCCCATTTGACTTGGCCAAAAGGTGGCGGGCCGGCCCACGGCAAGCCTCTTAACGGCCTGTTCGCATATAGCCCATTTACAGCCCGCTAACCCAGGGCCCGTTTACGGCCTAACCGGATTAGGCCCAATAGCGTCATTGGGGCCATCCAATATAATTCCACCCCATTTTAACTTCCGGCCCATGTATGGCCCATGACGTCTTTCGTCCCATATGAGGCCCTTATTACTCTCGGCTCATTAATGGCCCGTGGTAAAACTGGCCCGTAATGAACAGTGTATCACTTTATACCCATTAACGGCCCGTGGTGAAACTGGCCCATAATGAACAGTGTATCACTTTATACTCATTAACGGCCCATTATTCCGTTGGGCCATTTCCATCCCATGTTATCTTTCGGTCTTCTCAGGGCCCATTTATTCTTGGGCTCATTTCCACATTCGTTTACTTACGGCTCATTACTGTCATTTTCTGCTTGTGGGCCAAATTCAGCCCGTGGTTACAGTTGGCCCGTTTGTGGCTCATTAATACCTTGGGCTGTTTTCATAGCGTCATCAAAATACGGCCGATTAACGACGGCCCGTTATGGTCGGCCCATGAACAGACGATTTCAACTCTAGCCCATTTACGACCATAATGTGGGCTGTTATTGGCCCATGTTTGGCCAACCGATCATAAGCCCGTAGAAGCCCCATTGATGATATGGCCCATAGAAGGCCCATTGTGTGTACGGCCCATATAAGGCCCATTGTTTCTACGCCACGTAGAAGGCCCATTGTTTCTACGGCCCTTAGAAGGCCCATTGTTTCTACAGCCCGTAGGAGGCCCATGTTAACTACAGCCGGTGGGCATCAAAGTTCACCACCAGTGCAAATATAGGGAACACCCTACACTATACAAAAATGGCTTGCTGTTTTCTTCAGCCGGTGGCTGCACGTTAAGAACAAATTTTGTATCGCACCAAAACAAATTACAACTATAAAACAGAAGGAAGGTTGGCATAAAAGTTAACCGTCTAGCAGATAAATGCACCACCAGAAGTTCAGAAGCTCAGTTCATTTGACCTGACTGTTACGTTTTCATGTTGTATTGTCCGATGGAGCACCATAACCTTCGCCTTCAGTTCTCCTAGCCTCCTCAACAACATAGCAAATGTCTGATAGTCTGGTTTCAAAACCATGCATATCTTGACAACATCGAACAATGTCTCTCCTTGTTTCACAAAGGGCCTCTGTTAGGGAATGGACTTGTGTCTAGAGCGCAGATACAACATTGTTTTGAGCTTGCATATCTTGATCATGAGGCAGTTTGGACGAGATTGCCTTAATAACCAACCCAGTATTATGCAGGAACGTGCTTTTGGCACTGTTAGTGGACAGGTACTGACCCACTGCAGCAAGAGCTGACATTGCGGTTATAGTTTCCTCGCCACCTTCAGAAGGAGGCGGTTCCACCATTTTTTCCATAGCTCGCTGAAAAGTTGTGGTTTTACATTAGTAGTACCAGAACAGAAGATATTAAGGAGGCAGCAAAACCAAACAAAATAGCTTTGGTCTATATACAGAACTTATTCTGGTGAACCCATGTAAAATAATAGTTGTATTTTATTGCAAAGTACATAATAAAACCAGGTTCCAAACATATGACCATGTACCATCGCTAATGTATTGTCTATTTCTTCACATTGTATTGAGGGCTAAGGATAAAGAGACGAAGTTTATAATACGGTAAGCATAGTATGACATCATTCATATCACAAAACAACTGAGAACAGACAAACAGGCAATTGTAAAGTTGTGTGGGCAAGTCCAGCACGGAACTAGATTACAGGTCAAGATCAAAGGAACATCACTCCTCTCTTTTAAACCTTGTAAGGTGCAATGATACGCTAAGACAATTGTGTATAAAATTGAAAAGAGTAATAGACATTGGCTGCAAACCATGCAGTTCAAGGCACAAGTCAGAGTAAGTAGTAGTTAAAAGGCATGAGGATTAAGGACTTACAACAGCGGCTTTGACTGGTGTAGTCATGCCCTTCATCTTACTGGTGTGGCGGTCCTTGATGATTTCCACAGCATTTGGTTTAGGTACTTTTTGGTCCTTGCGGGCTTTCCTCTGCATTTGGAACAAGTCAATATAGATCTGATAATATGGTACAACGAAAAGAGTGAAACAACAGCTAATTACAAGAGCCTCGCAATGTGCAATATAGCTACGAGATCCTGTCGTCTGTTGGAATTTCACTTTCGTACGGTTGGCCTTGTTCTTTGAACAGTTCATCTATAAGAAGATAGATTTGTGTGGCACATGCGTAAATAGGACTCCAACATGTGATCTGATGACATATATATAATGTACCCGATACTTCGGATCAGACCAATGTTTAACGAGGCCTCTCCAGTCTTCATCAGATATATTTTCCACTAGAGATGTTCGGGCAAGTTCACTGTTAGCCTTGCCTTCAAAGTGAGTTTTCCTCAAGGTATACCGATACTGTCGCAGAGCAGACTTGAAAACATGGGTGCAAGCTTGTCTGGTTGCATCATCTTGGCTGTCCAACTTGAACCTCATCTGTTGAAAATTATGGGAGTCTCATTATCAGCAACCTAGAAAGTATTGGACAGAGCAAGACGATATTACTAGTTTCCATACATAACCATACTTACAGATAAATGGTCGAGGAAGGTGTTGAACTGGGTTTCGTCTTTGTCATTC
Source organism: Aegilops tauschii subsp. strangulata (assembly GCF_002575655.3). NCBI lineage: Eukaryota > Viridiplantae > Streptophyta > Magnoliopsida > Poales > Poaceae > Aegilops > Aegilops tauschii. The sequence continues at coordinate 442,185,056 of NC_053041.3, read as the reverse complement.
CTGTACTGAATCCATGTTCGGAGGATGCGTACATGACACCTAACAGCAACCGCTGCCTCTGATACTAACTTGGTTGACTCTGTAGCATCACATGGCCTTTTTAAACCTGCCTCAAAACGGATCTCCATTCTTCCTCCTCTAGATTTAGTTAACCTATCGAGCATTATCCCTGATGTTTGTTTCCTCTTGCGCCTAGGTGCTAGTCCAACAACAAACATAGGAAGTGTTAGTGTACATCAAACTGTGAGACTACATATAAAGAAGCATGCAACTGTAACTTGACTCCAGCAACTACCTTCTTGCTGTTGAAGCTCAGAAAGTTCATCTGATCTTGCCAACTCATCTTGTGTCAAGAGTGCTTCAGAAGTAGTGTCAGGTGGCAAGGGAGCTTGGGAACGTGCTGCTAGCTGAGTTGAGGAACGAGTAAATCGTGCAGCTGGTGGTACTTTGGAAGGTGTTGCAACAACTAGGGTTGTCTCTGCTTGTTTGGTGGCAGCTATTTGTTTCTGTTTGGCTTGTTCTGCAGCTCGTGTAGCATGGGATACCCCGTTGGTACAATTTTCCGCTGGACTTTGACCTTCTATTGCACCATCAGTACCAGCAAAATCTGCAGGATTTTTGTGCTTCCCTTTCCCTGTCGTTCTGTGTTGCTTCCTCTTTCTCTGTGCCATGTTAAGTCAAGCCGACAAGAAAAAGAATAACAATTTAGTTCTTCAGAACATATGTACTTTGATGTAAGAACATGGTGTGATAGACAGATATTGTATGTTCTAGAAACAGGAACACGTGTCTTAGTCACAAGTATAATGTGTAAAGTAAGCAGATGCAATTCAACAAAATTAGAAGCAATACAAGCTAGACATCATACATAACATGCAACCACATATAACAGTGTCAAGTTAGAGGGAGCACCTTTGATGGTGCACTAGGGGAGACGTGCTCATCCCCAACATAGCTATGTTGAGTGTCTATGCATGTGTTGTCTTGGAAATCATCTTGGGGGGATGGAGGAGTAGAATCTGTAGAGGCCCTCCATTTGGAAGGAGCACCTTCATCTGCTGCCTTGCTAACTTCCTTCCGCTTTATTGATTTTGAATTTTCAAGTAAAACCGACAAGAAAAAGCAATAAAATTCACTCTTCAGAACTCATTCGTGCATGATACTGACAATCACTACTTTGATGTAAGGAAAACACATGATTCCAGGATGGAATAATACGAAAAACAGGACGGCATGGCATATTCACAACTGTTTGTGTAAACTAAGCAGAAACCATTTCACCAAATAAGAAGCAATGCAAGCTAGACACCACGTGAAAGATGCAACCAATATGACTCTGCCAAGTTAAAAGTGTCCCATCATAAATGGCATTTCAACAAATTAGAAGCAGCGCATGCTATAAATCATATCAAAGATGCAACTAATATCACACTGCATTTACTGAAGGTGTCTCATCATATTGATTTATGCGGGATACAAAAAAACAATAGTTTTATGTGAGGACATGCTTAATAGACAGATGTACTATGTACTAAATACAGGAAGGCATGTCACATTAACAGGTATAATGTATAAGCTAAGCAGAATAGCACATGCAGTTTAACCAGATTGGAAGAATTAAAATCTAGACACCATATGCAATATGCAACCACATATCACGCTGCCAAGTTAGAGCAAGCACCAGCGATGCTAGTGTAGGGGAAATGCGGTAATCAACTACAGAGCTACGTTCACTATCTTCATCTAGCCTTGCTGTTTCTTGAGAATCATGTCGGGAGGCTGACGCTGCATTCTTTAAATGAGGAGTATTCCGCTTGCGTGACTGCCTCATCATAAGTGATTGATGAGGGATACACAAGAACATTAGTTTGATGTAAGAACATGGTTAATACACAGATGTACTAGTATGTACCAAAAACAGATAGGCATGTCATATTCAAAGGTATAATGTGTAAGCTAAGCAGTTGCAATTTAACCAAATTGGAAGCAATACAAGCTAGACATCCAGCTGGAGTGGTGAGCATGATCATCTAGGACCTGAGAGCCTGGTGGGAGGCGGGCTGCTTCGCCACCATCGCGGCTTTTTAGTTGGCTTCCAGGTGATGCCTCTCTTTGCTGGGCTTGTCACTGGTCGGCCAGTGCCCTGACTAGCTATTTGTCTTCTGGTGCTCACGGGATGGTGGTTCATGTAAAAAATATCTTTCCTTATCTTAATAAAGACCGACTTTGGCCTTTTGAATACAAGCTAGACACCATATGCAACATGCAACCACATATGACACCGCGCTGTTAAAGAAAGCACCTGGGATGGTGGTTCATGGCGAGCGAGATCATCAACTCCAGAGCTACTTTTACCGTCTCCAACTACTGACACTGCACCCATTATAACGCTGAAACGTGTCTTGCCTAAGCCCGAAGAAATCTGGAGATGCTTCTCTCTTTTATTTTGTGCTTCTATCAACTGATTGGCAGAGTCTGAAATACCCATGCATAAAAAACAATAGTGAGAGTATGGGTGAAGTGTGAGCAGAACTAAAGCACTATAAAAGTAGCGGATAGCAGGTGGCTGAAAAATAAATGACAAGAGACATATGATAGCTCTACAACATTGCCTGGCAAACAAAATTAGATTCTACTCCGAATGATTTTGTAATATATGAGCACAAGGATGGCTGGGAAATGCAGGTACTCCTCCAGCACACCACCACATGTAGTCATGTCAAGATAACAGTCGACTGAAAATAAATAGGTCAGTCGATTTTTTTAATGAACCGTCCGATCTATAAGGAACGGGCAGATGGCCTTCCTCTACCTCCCACCAGTCACAGTTGACGATCTTTCTCGAACCGCAAGTGACCACTGGCCCAGACCCCTTCCTCCGCCACCCCGCCCTCCCCTCGACCTCACACCACCGCCGTGCTTGGCAGCGCCCCCAGGCCATCCCTTTAATCCCGGCCAACCCGGCCGACCTCCAGATCAGGCGCCAGTAGCTCTAGGCCCCACACGCCCCTAAGATAAACACCGAGGCGCTGCTTCCCCGGCGTAATAGGCGGACTAGCGCCTGTTACGCCGGGGAATGCTTCCGTTAATTGGGAATCAACTGACCATAAATTGAAATTCAAGGGGGCGACGGACCTCTAGCTAAGGTGAAATAGTATATGAGGAGAAACCTTGTGCACCGCGAGTTACTAGGCACATCTAGTATCAAGAAGAAGCGGTCAACTAGTGTCTTCTGTGGGATGAATACCGTGCAAGCAGACACGTAAGATTTGCACGAATAAGGGAAGAGGAGTACCATTTTCGATTGCCGGTGTGGTCCCCTCCACATGTCGCGCCGATCTTCTTCTTTTTACCGGGGAAACCGATGTTCTGGAGGGTGCATGCTTGGACGAACCCATGGACAAATTGTTGACTGTGTTGCCATGGCCGTATGTCGGCGGAGGGGAAGCAGATCCGAGGCGGCGAAGGACGGCATAGCAGGAACAGCTCCAGTGCGGTGGAGGGTGGCGAAGTTGGAGCGGCAGCGGTGAGGCGCAGGACGGCGTGGTTGAACTGGCTCGGGTACGAATGGCTCGGCCTCGGCTTCAACTACTAGCCATGGAGGGCGTTGCGGTTGAGGTTGAGGTTGCGTTGGACGACGACGTCGGGGTATCGGCTCCGGCGTGATGGAGGAGGGCGGCGGTTGATGGGTGGAATGGGGTGGCGGACGGAGGACGCCGAGGTTTCGCGACTGGTGGAGAGGTAGTTTTTGCGCCCACAGAGTACGAATGGGGAATCAGATGGGTGGGCGGGGGGGGGGGGAGGGGGGAGAACCATGTTTCGGTCTGGGACGCGCTTGTTTTTGGCTTTTTTGAACAGAAGATGGGATGCGCTTGTTTGAAATTTGGGGAAAGTACAAACTTTGCACCCCTCTTAAATTTCGGACCTACTGCAGGTCGGGGGTAGGATGGTAATCCTAGGTGTCCCAAATAGTGGGCGGGAGCGATTTCGGCCGCGCGCATGTGTGCTTAGGCGGCCATTGTGTATGAATATTTTCGGAGGCGGTTGCGTGGTGTCTAGATGAAGCTACAAACCTACCCAGATTTAGAACTTTGGACGTCACTACTACAAAAACAGTTATAGCCAATATGGACACTAATGGCGCACTATGCATGTGGTGCGCCATTACTAAATAGTAATGGCGCACCATGTGTTGGTGCGCCATTAGTGTGCAAATACTAATGGCGCACCACATCCACGGTGCGCCATTAGTAATTTTTTTTCAAAACTACTAATGGCGCACCAGGGGATAGTGCGCCATTACTAGTTAAACTAGTAATGGCGCACCACTCCCACGGTGCGCCATTAGTAAATATGTCTCAATTTTTTTTGAAAAATTTATTTTATTTTATTTTTTAAACTACTAATGGCGCACCGTGGGTGTGGTGCGCCATTACTAGTTCAACTAGTAATGGCGCACCACACCCACGGTGCGCCATTAGTAGTTTGGCCCAAACATTCCCCCGAATGCACCCCCCCGGTGGACTGCCTTTTCAGTTTAAAAAAAATAAAAAATGATAGAAATGTCAAAAAAATAAAAGAAAATAAGATTCCCATGTGATATGTGGTCTAGTTGTTAGCAAAATTTACAAACATGAATTTTCGACTTTTTTGCAATATCTCTCAAGAATTTGTAAAATGGCCATAACTTTTGCATACGAACTCGGATGAAAAAGTTTTTTATATGAAAAATCATCTACTCAAAAAGTTACATCCGAATTTAATCGGGGGAACCCCGTTAAACATTTTCATAATCCTCAAAAACCTAATAGAAAAAAGATACGGGGCTTTTAAGATCTGGAGAGCCAAAAAAATTCAAAAAAATTCAAACTTACTAATGGCGCACCTGCCCATGGTGCGCCATTACTATCTTCCCAGCTTCAAAATTCAAAATAAATCAAAAAAAAAGTTAGTAAGGGCGCACCTGCCCACGGTGCGCCGTTACTATGCCGTATATATGGCTGGGTGTGGTCCTCTCCTCCACTCCACCTCTCCTCCACTCCATCTCCTCCTCTCCTCCACTCCATCTCCCCTTCTCTCCTCCACCATACTCCGCTCCTCCTCTCCGGCGACCTCCTCCTCCTCCTCTCCGGTGACCTCCTCCTCCTTCTCTCCGGCGACCTCCTCCTCCCTCCTCTCCTCCCCTCCCCTCACGGTTTCTCCTCCCTCCTCTCCGGTGATCTCCTCCTCCCTCCTCTCCGGTGATCTCCTCCTCCCTCCTCTCCGGTGAGCTCCTCCTCCCTCCTCTCCTCCCCTCCCTCACGGTTTCTCCTTCCTCCTCTCCGGTGCTCCGGTGAACTCCTCTCTGGCGACATCCTCATCCTCTCCGGCGACGTAGGCGAGCGCCTCTCCGGTGACCTCCTCCTCCTCCTCTCCGGTGACCTCGGCCCTCCTCTCCGGCGAACTCCTCTCCAGCAAAAGAACATGGCAAAAGAACGTACAAGATCCAAAAATGAGAACAAAATTTGAAAAAAATTCGTGCAAAAAAACAAGCAAAAAAAATGAGCAAAAAATGGGCAAAAAATCGCGATCCAGATCCAAATTCAAAATTCAAAAATAGCAACGGCGCACGGTGGGGATTAGACGGTGCGCCACTATTATTTTCCCGCCTTCAAAATTCAAAAATACTAATGGCGCACCGTGGCCTATACTAATGGCGCACCAGTGGCCTACACTAATGGCGCACCGTGGCCTATACTAATGGCGCACCAGTGGTGCGCATTAGTATACCAGATACTAATGGCGCACCAGTGGTGCGCCATTAGTATTTAATACTAGTGGCGTGGTACTAGTGGCGCACCAGTAGTGCGTCATTAGTAGGCAAAACTGGTGCGCCACTAGTAGGCCTTTTCCTAGTAGTGCGTCGGGCCGGTAGGTTTCACGGGTCGGAGTTATTAGAAAAGTAATTTCCTTGTACTACCAAACATTGGTCTCACGTGGTTTCGGGCGAGTAGAGGCTCTTTTGGCGCTTCGTTCGAAATTTTGAAACACAAGCATTCACGTTTAGAGTAATCTTGAACTTTGAGGATTGACCTAAATAGACAACGTTAAATTTGACCTTGTATGTTTGAAAACCTCATTAAATTATCCGCTTCTTTTTGAAATTTTGACACTTGAAAGTCCTATAACTACGATTATTTTGGAATGGAGGAGCTAAATTAGAATGCTATTATGTACAAAATCAGAGCAAAGATTGGTGCCCCCATAATTTAGGTATGATTTACAAACGCCATGATATCAAATTCAAATAATTGAATGGACTTCATGTGAATTCGATTTTTTGAAACCACCTTATGTTGAATTCAAATGTATGCTAGTTCATAGGTAGCTATTTATAATGTTCATTGTGTAACTTTCATATGTATAATGTGCTTTACACACACAACATGAACTATACTCACGTTTATATTCGATTGCTAAAGCGATGCATTGTTCGTAGTTCAAAATACTAACTATGTGGATCAATTGTGTCGAATAATAACATAGACATGCTCAAATTCGATAGAATCTAGATGTCTGATGGATCAATGACCGTTCCTTACGCGAATTGCAAATATCATGATCCCATCCTAATATTGGGATACAATTTATATCTTTAATTTATGTGTACAACAGTCTTGTACGTGTAGTTTCACTCTCCATCGGTTGTCTCTCACACATGCTCACACACTCTCTCCCGAGGTGTCTTTCTCGCACACATGCTCTCGATATAACCCTCCCTCCCTCTCATAACCATTTACGACTGTTTTCACTAACCTTTATCACAAGCACTCTTCCTCTCGCAAGCATACACACGCACAATCCCCATTGACCCTTTCTATATACATAGACCTGCCTACGTGTCTCTTGTATGCACATTATCTTTAGGCATGTCTCTCACGCATTGTCTCACACCTCTCTTCCTAATCGACGAGTATGATTCTAGCAGAGCATTCTGTAGGATGCCCCTTAAAGTTAGGTTGGATGAATAGTAATATCAGAGATAAAGAGGTTACCTTAGTCCGAGAACCCAGGGTTACAAATCCTAGCCAGCTTTGTCAGTGGACATAGAGTCCTTCACAATTATGCTATCTTTGTCTTGTACGACTAGTCATCCATGGGTCTCCCTAAATGCGTCACGGGCCGACCAATGTGGTGCGGGACGGAACCGAACGAAGGGACTCACCTCGACCCACCGGACCTCACGCGGTGACACACCCTTTGCCCCCATGTCTCGTTATCTTCTCACACCCACACATACCAACGCAGACACCACACAAAAAAAATGTATTCTCCTAGTGCCTCTATCCACTCCCCCCTTGCATATACACACTCAAGGGAATCTCTCTCCGTGATGTCATATTCGTCTCTCTCTCTCTAAACCACTCTCATTTCTCGTGCTATCTCTCCCACGCCCCCCTGTCGGCCCCTCTATCCATGCCTCTCTCGAATACGTAATACACACACATACCTCTCTAGGCCCTACCAAATGCATCAACTACACATTCACACATGTTACATCACGTACCCCATTGATCTAAAAAGCCCTCTCTTCACGTTTATTTTGCATACAACATTCCTTTTGAATAAAGTGTGGCCAAAAAAATATTTTAGAATTTCTACATATATACAACATTACAAAGTTATATGGAGGAGTATGAATGCTTGCATTGCATGGTGCCCACAATGATATTTATTCCGCACTGTGAATTTGTATATTTTTATACTATATATAAAGGTAGTCATAATAAAGAGAAACAAAGAGCATCTCTCTCTCCATCGCATACCCCCCCTCTACGCCCCTTTCAGGTACGCACACAAACTATCTCCAAGTCCTCTAAAAGTAAGCCCCCAGCACATTCACGCATGTTTCGTCTTTCTCTCGCGATATATACAGTGACGATCATTGTATTTGAAGCAAAAGCACGATACGTACATTGGACTTCAGAATCCACTCATTACGGTCACCATTTACATTTTGTGGTTATTATACAGTCACGGGCTCACCGTACAACTCTGTATTTGCTCAAGACACGACTAGTTGACCAATTAAACGCTCCACGTGGCACCTCTAGTGTTGCATCACATTATCTCACTACCATCGAGCCCACCTGTCGACTTGTATCTACTCTACATCTACACTCTTATAAAATACTAGCAAGATGCCCATGCGTTGCACGGAACATCAAGATGCATTTGTATGAGTAGTTTATCTTGTGGGAGAAAAGGATGAACAAGGGAAGGCCTTATTTGCAAGTTTGGAGAGGGGTGTGGGTATCTTTTTGCAAAATTGCCATAGTTTCCTTCCTATCCGTCAGATATAGATCGGACGACCTATATTGCAGGATGGCAGGCACACGATCATCACCGACTATGCTTTTTATAAGAGTAGGGATAAAATACACTCTTATAAAAAACAGAGTTGGTGATGATGGTGTGCCTGCCATCCTTCAATATAGGCCGTCCGATTTATATCTGACGGATAGGAAAGAAACTATGACAATTTTGCCTAAGATGTACCCACACACCTCTCCACATTTGCAAATAAGGCCTTCCCTCGTTCATCCTTTTCTCTCACAAGATAAACTAGTCATACAAATGCATCTTGATGTTACGTGCAACGCACGGGCATCTTGCTAGTAAGAATGAAAAAAAACGACAAAAAAATATTGGACGGTGGTTCCAAGTCATGACCGTGGGCACAGCGGACAAGGTGGCGTTGTATTGGTATGCTGAGCCGTCTGTTTTAACACACATGAGCTGGTGTGGTGATTATACACACACGCACGCATGCACACGAACTGCATGCACGCAACACTCACACGAACACATGCACCCATGCACGCACGCAACACTCACACGTACACACGCAGCCACGCACGCACGCAACACTCACATGCACACACGGACGAATGCATGCACACACAAGTACACCACACGACCAACACACACTCTCACGCTCAAGTGCTCAACCTACACGTGCATGCGCACACATCAGGCGCTGACAGACACATACACAACCAGGTGATTCCCGCGCACGGGGTGGAGTCTTGTCGCGCCTGCGTAAATTTGTGTTTATCTGACGTTTTCCCTATGCGAACTGACAGGTGGGACCCACAAGGAACGTGGTCAATTTAACTAGTCAACATGGTGCCACGCAGGCTATTTGGCCGGCCAATAGAGTGCAATCCGATGCTGAACCGTGAGCAAGTGACCGTATAATCACCGCAAAACGTATATAGTGACCGTAATCAGCTTATTCTGAAGTTCGGTGAACGTATTACGCTTTTCTCTCTGTAGGCCCTCCAAAACTACATCTCTACACGTTCTCGCATGTTACATCTAACAACTATGCAATACAGCACTACTACTACACTCAACACAATAAATCATATGTGTTTTTAGTTTTACTAGATATCATATTGTTACTTAATTGTTCAGTTTGCATACATTAAAATTGCCTTTGAAATGTATGGCTAGTATCATATACCGCGCGGGAAAAATCCCGCCCTTTCCTGTTTAATCGGGTTTGTATCGATGGATCGTGTGAAACAACAAAACTATAGTACTATATACAGTACAAGTGACAATTCACAGGGCCGTCGTGTCGTGTACTCCTCCGTCGTAAGAGTGGAGCGCTCGCTTTCATAAATCTTCTAGTCCCTTTCGCCGACATGTGGGGCATCAAGCTACCGGGTCCACGTGCCATACTGGAATACAGGGCAGAGCAACCGGGGTGAAGCACCCAGTCATGGCGCCGGCGTAGTATGAGCAATGAGGCGTCAAATCACAAAGCTGCACCTTTCCCGCAGTTAAGTTGGAGGGACGAAGTAATAATGCTAAAAAAAGAAGTTGGAGGGACGAAGCAACCATCATTTCACTCGTTGCTGAATCCGCTTCTCCCTCATCTTCTTCAAGTTAACCACGGGTTGCTTCTGCCGTTGTTCTGCCTCATGTGGGAAGCGGATCGGCTTGGTAAAGCACTCACACATGGGACCGCATGCTAGCAAACCGCCAGGACAACGTCCTCTAAAAATAAGAAACCTCCCCCGCCATCCGCGCGGCAAAATCACCTCCTTTTTACTAATCTTGATTCTATAATTTTTTAGATCAATATAATTGAGATTTGTATAGATAGCACACAGGAGCAAAACCAAGTGGTATGGTTAAGGGCATCCACAATGTGTAGCCAAATGTGAAAATAGCTTTTGGCATCGTGGGAACCATTGTGGACGGTGTTGCCAAAGCCAAAAGGATGGAACCGAAGCTCCCTAATTGATTGATTGAAGGAATAGAAAAATGCAACGTCTCTCCTTTTTCTCCCGTGCTTGGACGCATGTACAGTATAGAGGATAGAGTCTACTCCCCTATCCCTTCTATCACAAATCACAAAGCAGTGAGGCGTCAAATCACAAAGCACGGACGAAGCAACCATCATTTCACTCTTCGCTGACTCCGCTTCTCCATCGCCTTCTTCGAGAAACCATCTCACCGCACTAAGCTGGACGGACAATGCTATTGTGTACGAGTAGTACTAGTACATTTACGCGTCCTTTGGTTCAACTGACTTCCTGGATGCAAATAAGGCGGTTGTCTCGGCTTGCAGGCGGCACTTGCGAACGACTTACCGTGGTCTCCCTCAATGGTGTTCTCCGTCGAACGCTGTTCGCCAAACCACAACGTTCGAGATATCGTCGACGTCACCGCAATGGGGAAGGAAGTCAAATATAGTTACTACCCCCATTTTTTTGTACACAAGGCTGGTATATCAAAATTACAATTTGCAAAAGGCCACTAATACTAATCGAGGCAAAATTGATGGGGTTTGCCTCGTAGTAGCAACCAAGGACATTAATATCCCCTGCATGCATGTGGAAGTGAGAAGGTTGGTTTGCATGGCGCTGCATTAATCAAGCGATGAGGAGTGAGATGGTTAGCTCTTTGGGCTTTGGAGAAAAAAATACGCATTAATTGACACGTGAAACGAGGAGTTGTATCGATTAATCCCACGAAGGAAAACCCCGCCTTTCTTTTTTAACACTAGTACTCCTAGTACGTAGTACTACGTACTTATCCTGTTTGGGTCTAGGCCTTGCATTGCCATACTTCGCCACACATTTTTGCCTAGCTTGCCTAAAGTTTTCAAAATGAAAAGGAGGTACACTTGCGCACGGCTGTCGCGGTCGCACCGCACCCTCACACGGTCGCTCCTGCACGCCGCGGTCGCACCGCACCCTCACATGCACAATCGCTCCTGCACACCGCAAACCCAACCAAGGGAACGCACCCTCACTGACACGTGCTGTCGCATGTGAACAAACCAAACTCAGCGATCCTACCGCTGACACATAATTTTCGTTCATAGAGTATGTTTATCCAACCGCATGTTGGGGAGTATCCGTACGGCCCGTGCGGTGGTCTGTTGGGGAAGAACAAGAGGTGAGGAAGAAGGGTTAGGAAGCATGGGATATTTATCCAACCACCTGAAATGGTAGACTGACCCAAGTCAGGCGACTTGCATAACAATATATGTTTTTACACAGCAAAAGATCCATAAAAACAACAACATAAAGAAAAACTATCACTGCTCGCGGAACGAGACGGCCTTGTCGTCTTTGGCTGCCAGCGCGAACCAGCCATAGCTGCCGACGTGTGTCTCCGCACCGTGGTTGTCCTCGACCTCCAGCTACTCGTTCACGCGAAGCGTGCGAGCGCTCTGCACGGACGAGAGCACTGCCCGGTTCAAGTTGAGGACGTCCGGTTCCGCCTGCAGGAGGGCCTCGATGGCAGCGGCATCCGCGCGCTCCGCCTCGAGTCGAGCCTCCGCCGCTCGGTTCAAGTCCAAGATGTCCAGTTCCGCCTGCAGGAGGGCCTCGATGAGAGCAGCATCCGAGCGCTCCGCGTTGAGTTGAGCCTCTGCCGCCCGGTTCAAGTCCAGGACGTCCGGTTCCGCCTGCAAGAGGGCCTCGATGGCAGCAGCATCCGCGCGCTCTGCCTCAAGTTGAGCCTCCGCCGCCCCGTTCACATCCACGACATCCGGTTCTGCCTGCAGGAGAGCCTCGATGGCAGCGGCATGCGCGCGCTCCACGTCGAGTTGAGCCTCTGCCTCCCGGTCCTCCTTTAGTATCGCTAGGTTGAACCGCTGGTCCGCCTGCACCATGGGGGACTCGGACGCCGGCAAGAAGTCGACGTCCATCATCTCATACCCATCAGGGGCCTTCTGCGCCGCGACCTCCGCCATGAACATTGGATCGTCTTCCTCCTCCTCGTAGCTTGGCTCCAGAGAACTCGGGGATTCGCCCGCCGCAAAGCGAGCTTGGGAAAGGAGGTCTCTGGCGCCGACCGCCGCCGCAATTTCTGCGCGGCGCTCCGGCGTCAGCATCTTGTAGTACGTGATCTTGCGGCGCACCATTGCTTTCCGGCGAACTAGGGGACGCTTGATGCGGGCTAGGGATCGAACGGTGGGGGAAGGGGCTGGAGATTAGGTGTGGTTTTAGGGCAGTGGCTAGCGTAGGCCGAGCAGCAAAGGTTCTGGTGTGAATAGTCATTCCGGTGACGACCGGTCAATCGGTTTTGACTGTACATCGCTCTTGTCGCCTTCGCGTTACAGTCCGGCACGCTGGACCCTCCACGTTGCTCACCGAATGGAACGTGCTTCGTCTTACATTTTCGCTCGCTTGTGGGACCGCAGTTGAGAGCAAACCGACGTCCTTCCCCCTCCCCCGCCCGCGTTATTTTATGCGGAGTAAATAAAAACAGAGGGAGTATACTACGGATGAGGATCCCCTGACGTGGCCGAACCCATTGAGTAACTGACATGCGGGGCCTAGCAAGCATGGGGTCCGCCAGTAAGTGACCGGAAGGGAGGGTAAGGCAGGGATACGTATGTGAAAGGAGCTTCCAATGATATAATTTTCACATTATACATCTCATGTACTATTAATCTTGTCAATAGTCAAATGCGGTTTTGAAAAACGCATTAGAGCATGGTTAATAATATAGCCAGTCGATGGCTATAAGGAACTGCCATGTCATCTATAGCCATCATCTATTATATGCACTCATACAGTAGTGTTGGCTATAAGGTTGGCTATTTCCCGCAAAAAATATAAGGTTGGCTATTGTATGAGTACTTTTTTCCATCTCCTCTCCATCTCTTTCTTCATATTTATTGTACGTATTTAACTAGGAATGCGTATATATCTACGCTCTTGCATGAGAGCTCACTCCCCTTACTTTTTCACATCTCTCTCCTCCACATAGGCCCTATATAAATGGAAGGAGGGAGTACAACTATGAGCACTGCATACTCTAGTACAGATGTTGTCAGTACTCCACTAGTACTATTGGACAGGGAGCTTAAAAAAAGTTACTATTGGACTGGCTATACGTGGCGAAATCCTAGTAGGAAGAGCATGTGCGAGAATAAGCACATTCATGTGGTTGAAAACAAATTGGAAACCATCTCGAGTACAAATCTAGGAGTACGTACAAATCTAACAATATTGATTGGGCGTTGTTGAATGTTGATACTTTTTTTTATCAAAGTAGTGATACTTTGACTACCCATAAAACTTATATGTAAACTAGAAAGGATAGGAGGGAGTATACTGTATGTTCAAAAACGAAACGAACATTGAATACCCTTTATATATGATTTGCGGATGCTATGATCATCGGTTCAAAATTTTGAATCCGCCTTAGGTATCACACATGCCCACACTCGTTCTCTCTTGATTTCATCTCGGGGTCCGGAGATCGATTGAAAGAGGACTAGGGTAGGTACAATACGTTCGTTTCGCTTATGAACGCACAATATACTCCCTCTGATCCACACAGCCACCCCCCCCCCCGCGGGTCATTTCTATCATAGAAACAGACCAAACCGTTATCTCCTTGCACGACACGCAATTGATCTCTGAACATCAATCGATCTCGTGAACATGTGTAGGGGCATGCATGAACCAAATGGGATGCCAAAACTAAGACGCGAAGCGACACGTAGTGGAGGCAAAGTTAAACTTCAAACGAACCATGTGTTTGTATGCATGTCGGACAAATTACAAATAAACATTGGAAATACAAGCATGGTCTAGGCCCACATGCGAATGATACTCGGCAGAATCTTCAAATGAGGCATGCGGGAGGATGGACTCGACTGGAGGGCGACATGATCGATGGAGAAGAGGGTTGGAGATGAATGAGAAATAAGCAAACGCCACATGATTATAGTTGACCGGCTCAAATAAACAATAAGTTGTCTCGCTTGGCCTACATAGTGAAAGGCCTAATGCGCAACGCGGAGCACTGACGCTCGAATATGGCTGGGAAAACAGGGAAACCGACATGTGGGCACACCTGTCGGGATGACGTAGCGCAAACTAGTCCAATGGAGGAGCTGGCCCACGACCTCCTCGCCACCGGCAACCGTTCATGTGGGTCGTGGGGGCCAGCAACGTGGCGCAGCTCCAGCACCGCCTCTGGACATGGCGACCGCGGTGAGCGACACGCTCATCGTCGCTAGACACGGTCGGTTTCAGTGTGCCGAGGGTGGCGTTAGTGTTGTGGCACGACCAACAGCTAGTATGTTTGGTTTGTGCCCAAGGTTGCCTAATCAAAGCATTGGGTAGCCAAAATTTTGGTTGAGGTTTTGGTTGCCCATGATTTGGCCGACATCGGCAAGAAAAATGAACTAGAGTTGGCTAGAGTTCATTGGCATGCCAAAAAATGGCAACCATCCATTTTTGGGTCATGACCAAAACCTCAAAAGAAAATGGCAACCATCCAAACAAAGACCAATCTTTGGGTCATGACCAAAATTTTGGTAAGGTGCACTTTGGCCATAATCCAAACACACCCCAACACCCGGCTCGTCGAGGATGCACGGGGCGTGGGGACGCGTCCGCGGAGTGGTGTAGCGCGGCCAACTGCATCCTCAGGACCTGAGACCATGCCGGGTCATCTTTCTTTTTCAATGACATGCGTCGATCGCATGTGAGCAAAGGGCATCTCCAACGTTGCCATGACCGCAACTAACTACCCTGGCACACCAAAAACCCTCGTCCCTCACGCCGTCGCACGGTGCGTTCCCAGCCGGCGCCAGCTGCCCGCATTCATGCCGTCCGTCCGTATGCCATCGTTAAGAGGCTTGGTGCCCGAGGAACCAACTCCGGCAACTTAATGACGCACCAGGACGCTTGGCCTCACCGGAATGCGCTACTTAAAGCGGCAACGCCCAGCTAACCTCCACACCATAGCGCATCGTCCTCCTACCTGGCACCACATCCGCCATGACCGCAAGCACAAACGCTCTGCGGGAGAGCTTGTCTTCGGGGATGGAGCTCGAGGTCACCGCCCTCGCTCAAGTCGCCGCACAAGCGGTGGCCACGCTGGCGGCCGACGACGGGAGCATCGTCAACCACGTGTCCTACTTGCCGCCGTCCAACGTCCGGCACCGCCGAGGCTGGGGACTCCTCCGAGGATGAGTAGGGCATGGGAGGCGGCAGGGCATGGTGTGCCAACTGGCCGGTCCGTCTCCCGTGTTCTACTTTTCCTCGCCGGAGACCGCACCTTCACTTCACGGGTCTTGAACCCTGCCCCCGTACATGGAGATCGCAGATGGAGGACGTCGGTCGCCGCCGTAGAATAGGTTTAGGGTCGGGTTTCTTTTATTTTCTGTCCTATAAAAGTTCGAAATGTAATGAAAATCTGCCGTGTTTGCATTAATCTCGGCCGGTGTATATGAACTTTCACAATAATATAGTATATTGTAGGAGTACTAGCAAGATGCCCGTGCGTTGCACGGAAGATCAAGATCTTGTGGGAGAAAAGGATGAACGAGGGAAGGCCTTATCTGCAAATGCATATTCACGCATTTCACATTTTTCTACATCTACTGGAACCTACGAAAGGGTTAGCGTAAATTGCCTCTCTCTCCCCTCCCCTGATTTTCATGGTGGTGGGCCCCTCCCTCCCCCCAATCTACAATCAACAGCTCACACGTTTCAAATTATGTTAATTACGTAACTGGGACTACGTAGGTGTAGCATTACTCGTCCTAAAAAACCCAACTAAGCCAACCTCCCAGCATATCGCGCGGGAAAAGACCCGGCCGCGCCATTTTAGTCGGGATTACCGGATTACTAGTAGTAGTATCGATGGGTCGCGCGAAGCAACAAGTTTTTTTTTGAGGGGGCGAAGCACCTAGTTTAAAAGGAAAAAAGGTGGTACACTCACAGCACCCATGTCACGGTCGCATTGCACCCCACACACGTTCGGTCCTGCACACGGCTCACGCAAACGAAACGCGCTTTGGCTTGCCTCTTCACTGACACGTGGGACTGCACTTGGAGAAACCGACCATGCGCCAAACTCCCCCCGCCCACCGCGCGAAAATCCTCCCCCACCCAAAAATTCCCCCCAAATCCTAGATTCAACCGCCCTTCGGCCAACTAGCCAATAATATTCCCCAAACCCCCCTCCCCCCGTCCCCCTCCACTCCATTCGCTCCGCCAAAGCCGCCCTCCCCGCCACGCCGATACGTTGGTGCTGCGGTTCATCGAGGGGACGCACGGAGATCCTCTCGCTCCCACAGTACGCTCTCGTAGACTGCTGTCCTCTAGCCGCGCCGCCACCGCTGGCGACGTTCTTGTGGAGGCGCACGGCGGTCAGCGCCGCCACCGCTGGCGACGTTCGTGTGGAGACGCACGGCGGTCAGCTTCTCCCACGGTACACGCATTCTAGACTGAGGCCCCGTGCATGTCGGTGTAGCGCTGAATGTTAGCTGATAGACACTGTTAATCTCACTATTTGCTGAAGTAGTTTACAGTCAATATGCTCTGCTTAAGAAGCTTCCTTGCCCTATTCTGCACTCAATCTGCTTAGCTGAGATGGCATGCCAAGGCCGATTAGTTGCTAAAATATCCTGCCATATATTTATTGTGACGTAGATTGCCATGGTCTAGTAGCCAATCTGTTAGGTGAAATAGCTCTACACTGTTTTATACTCGATCTTTGTTGATGCGATGGCCTTCGATAGTTCGATGGCTGTGTGCTCGGCCTCATTGACTGCTGAAATAGCCTGCCATAATTTAGCACTCAAATCTGTTTGCTGAATTAGCTTTACATATATTTCGTTACTTAGATCTGCTCGTCCAAATATCTTGCCATAGCTTTAGACATCGACCTAGGTATTTTCTTCTGGACTTCATAAAAAAGCATATATGTTTTTCCTGTAATATCTAGTAGAAGAACTAATTTGTATGTCTAACATATGGACATGACTTGGATAACTTCTGCTCGAAGATTCTCCGCTGCATATGTCGAGGGGGTTGAAAACTTCATGAACTTTATCAGAGCTGAGTACGGTGGTCCGAAATCAGATGTGCTCTGCCCGTGTAGCAGTTGTATGAATTCAGTTACAAGACCCCAGTCAACTGTGCAAAATCATCTACACTTGTATGGGATGTCGGTCACATATACTAGGTCGGTTCATCATGGTGAAGCTGTGAACATCAATGTTATTGACTACGTGGAAGCAGTAGATCACCATCTTGATCTGCCTGATGCTCAGGTGGAAGAGGAGGAGGAGGTGGTGGCGGAGCCAGTGAGTTTGACCAACATTGAAACAATGCTACGAAATGCTCGTGCATTCCGTGAACTTTCACCTGTAGAAGAAAAACGATGGGCCCGCATGTTGGAACAATACAACGTGGCTGTCACCCCAGGAAATAAGCTGTCAGTATTCTCAGCTATGGTCACCTTTCTTCAGGTTAAGACATCTAAGCGGATGACCAACAAATCATTCGATGCGATGTTGGCTACTTTCAGCAAAGCTTTCCCAGATGCGGTTGAGCTGCCACACACCTACAGTAAAATGAAGAATTTCCTTCGTGCAGTTGGAGTTGGATATGATATGATCAATGTTTGTAAGAATAATTGTGTTCTGTTCCGGAAGGATTATGCCAACTTAAGTGAATGCCCAAAATGCAAATCATCAAGATGGAAAGATGGCGATGATGTGAAGAGGATTCCTCATAATGTTCTGAGACATTTTCCAATTACACCAAGATTGCAGAGGTTGTTTCATGATGCTGAAACAAGAGCGGATGTACTATGGCATTCTAGGAACCAGGATTTCAGAGATCAGAATGTAATGAACCATCCATCTCATGGTAGTGAGTGGAAAAGCTTCAATCAGAAGCACGAAACATTTGCTGCTGACCCAAGAAACATTAGACTTGGCTTAGCTTCAGATGGATTTAACCCATTTCGCCACCAGAGCGCCACATATAGCATGTGGCCAGTGCTTGTTATCCCTTACAACATGCCTCCAAATGTCTGCACCAAAGAATCAAACTACATGATGGCCTTGCTCATCCCAGGTCCAAAAAGTCCTAGAAAGGATTTTGATTTGTTCATGGAGCCTCTTGTGGAGGAACTTCAATAGCTATGGAGGGGTGTTCTCACTCGAGACCTATATAGCAGCCCACCAGCTGATTTCTTTCTGCGTGCTGTTATAATTTGGTGCATCCATGATTATTCGGCTTTGGGAACTATGTCAGGGCGAACGACACATGGTTACAATGCATGTGTTCACTGTGACAGGAATCCGCTATCATACGCAATACTTAGCAAGATCTGTTACATTGCACACCGCCGTTTCCTTGCCAAGGACAAGCCGCATCCTAGACAATACTGAAGACATGTGTTCAATGCAAAGCATGAAAACCGTGATGCGCCAAAGAGGCTCACCGCCGATGAGTTGCAAGTGGAATTAGAGAAGGTCAGGCATATTACACCAGGAAACCATCCTGATAATGGTAGCGGGAAAAGGAAGCGTGGCAGGGCAGAAGAGAGATTATTGTTTACCCGCAGGTCCACTTTGTGGGACTTGGAGTATTGGAAAGATTTGGATCTGCGGCATAATCTTGATGTGATGCACATCGAGAAAAATATATGTGACAGCATTATCGGCACACTTCTTAATATTGAAGGCAAGACGAAAGATACCTTAAAATCTAGGATTGATTTGACACACCTGGGTATCAGAAAGGATTTGCAGGTGCAAAATGAAGGTAAACCACGGGATATGGCACCAGCTTTGTACGTCTTGGACAAGGTAAAAAGAAAAGAATTCTGCAAGGTCCTGTCACGTGTGAGATTCCCACATGGATTTGCTTCCAACCCTGAAAGGAGAGTCAGTGCAGATGGAGACAAGGTACAAGGGTTGAAGACTCATGACTGCCACGTCCTACTTCAAAGGGTTTTACCTCTTAACCTTGGAGGATTGGGCTGCCCTGACTTATACAGAGCAGTTGCAGAGTTGGGACAATTTTTCAGGGAACTCTGCAGTAGAAATATCAGGATAGATGCTTTGGAGCGTCTTAGAGACAAGATACCAACTATCCTATGCGACCTTGAGAAGATATATCCTCCAGCCTTCTTTGATGTGATGGTGCATTTGGCTATTCATCTACCTGATGAGGCACTACTTAGAGGTCCAGTACAGTATGGCTGGATGTACCCTATTGAAAGGCGGCTAGGCACTTTCAAGGGATATGTTAGGAACAGAGCTAGACCCGAGGGTTCCATTGCAGAGGCCTACATTGCTACAGAAGCGTTGACATTCTGCTCAAAATACATTGAAACAGCCGATCAGCTTAGCAAAGACGTGGATGAAGACAATCCCGGGCTCAATGTTTTCGATTATTCTGTTCGAGTTACAGGGAAGAGTCGACAAGAGGACAAACCTAAAGATTTGGACAAAATGGTTTGGTATGTGTTGAATAACTGTCCTGAGATACTACCTTATATCAAGCAAGTGCTAAGTACTGCAGCTTATTGATAACCCACAAGTATAGGGGATCAATTGTAGCTTCTTTCGATAAGTAAGAGTGTCGAACCCAACGAGGAGCTAAAGGTAGAACAAATATTCCCTCAAGTTCTATCGACCACCAATACAACTCTATGCACGCTTAACGTTCGCTTTACCTAGAACAAGTATGAAACTAGAAGTACTTTGTAGGTGTTGTTGGATAGGTTTGCAAGAAAGTAAAGATCACGTAAAAAAAAGCTAGGGGCTGTTTAGAGTAAAGAAGCAATAAAGTAAATATAGCTAGTGTGGAAAAGTGGTGGTAGGAGTTGCGAAATTGTCCCTAAGCAATTGACTACTTTACTAGACCGATAGCAAGTTTTATGTGGGAGAGGCCACTGCTAGCATGTCATCCCTGACATGGAATTCCATGCACTTATGATTGGAACTATTAGCAAGCATCCGCAACTACTAACGTTCATTAAGGTAAAACCCAACCATAGCATTAAGATATATTGGTCCCCCTTCAATCCCATATGCATCAATTTCAATGCTAGGCTGAAGCTTCTGTCACCCATAACCTCCAATACATAGTCCTATCAACATACAACTAACCCTAAGGTGTGATCCACGCGCGCGCTCATATGATGGGCACCAAAGGACAACAACATGACCACAAGCAAATTAAATCAATCATAGCAATTCATGAAACACCGATAGGACAAAGAAAATCTACTCAGACATCATAGGATGGCAACACATCATAGGATGGCAACACATCATTGGATAATAATATGAAGCATAAAGCACCATGTTCAAGTAGAGGGTACAGCGGGTTGCGGGAGAGTGGACCACTGTAAATAGAGGGGGGAATGTGATGGAGATGTTGGTGAAGATGGCGGAGGTGTTGGTGAAGATCGCGGTGATGATGATGGCCCCGGCGGCGTTCCGGCGCCACCGGAAGCGAGGGGGAGAGAGCCCCCCTCCTTCTTCTTCCTTGACCTTCTCCCTAGATGGGAGAAGGGTTTCCCCTCTGGTCCATGGTCTCCATGGCGTGGGAGGGGCGAGAGCCCCTCCGAGATTGGATCTGTCTCTCTGTCTCTCTCTGTTTCTGCGTTCTTGTCTGCTGCCCTTTCCCCGTTTCGTGTATACTGCGATTGGATGGAAACCTTCGCCCAGATCTTTTTCCAAAAATTACTTTCTTGCGGCCGAAGAAGGGCATCAACCGCCTTACGGGGGGCCCACGAGGGTCAGGGCGCGCCTGCCTGGACTGGGCGTGGGCCCCACCCTCGTGGCCACCTCGGGCACCGTCTCGCGTTGATTTTAGTTCCCAAAAATCACAAATATTCCAAAATAATTCTCCGTCCATTTTTATCCCGTTTGGACTCCTTTTGATATGGGGTTTCTGCGAAACATCAAACATGCAACAAACAGGAACTGGCACTGGGCACTGGATCAATATGTTAGTCCCAAAAATAGTATAAAAAGTTGCCAAAAGTATATGGAAGTTGTATAATATTGGCATGGAACAATCAAAAATTATAGAAACAACGGAGACGTATCAGCATCCCCAAGCTTAATTCCTGCTCGTCCTCGAGTAGGTAAATGATAAAAAAGATAATTTTTGATGTGGAATGCTACCTAGCATAATCTTGATCATGTATCTAATCATGGCATGAATATTAAGACACGAGTGATTCAAGGCAATAGTCTATCATTTGAAATAAAATCAATAATACTTCAAGCATACCAACCAAGCAATTATGTCTTATCGAAATAACATAACCAAAGAAAGCTTATCCCTACAAAATCATATAGTCTGGCTATGCTCCATCTTCACCACACAAAGCATTCAAATCATGCACAACCCCGATGACAAGCCGAGCAATTGGTTCATACTTTTTAATGCACTTCAGCCTTTTCAACCCTCATGCAATACATGAGCGCAAGCCATGGACATAGCACTATAGGTGGAATAGCATATGATGATGGAGGTTGTGTGGAGAAGACAAAAAAGGAGAAAGTCTCACATCGACGCGGCTAATCAACGGGCTATGGTGATGCCCATCAATTGATGTCAATATGAGGAGTAGGGATTGCCATGCAACGGATGCACTAGAGCTATAAGTATATGAAAGCTCAAACTCTAAACTAAGTGGGTGTGCATCCAACTTGCTTGCTCATGAAGACCTCGGGCATTTGAGGAAGCCCATCATCGGAATATACAAGCCAAGTTCTATAATGAAAATTCCCACTAGTATATGAAAGTGATAACTCAAGAGACTCTCTATATGAAGAACATGGTGCTACTTTGAAGCACAAGTGTGGTAAAAGGATAGTAGCATTGCCCCTTCTCTCTTTTTCTCTCATGTTTTTTTGGGTGGGCTTCTTTGGCCTCTTTTTTTATTTGGGCTTCTTTGGCCTCTTTTATTTATTTTTAAAGTCCGGAGTCTCATCCCGACTTGCGGGGGAATCATAGTCTCCATCATCCTTTCCTCACTGGGGCAATGCTCTAATAATGATGATCATCACACTTTTATTTACTTACAACTCGATACTAGAACAAAGATATGACTCTATATGAATGCCTCCGGCGGTGTACCGGGATGTGCAACGATCTAGCATAGCAATGACATCAAAAAACGGACAAGCCATGAAAACATCATGCTAGCTATCTTACGATCATGCAAAGCAATATGACAATAAATGCTCAAGTCATGTATATGATGATGATGGAAGTTGCATGGCAATATATCTCGGAATGGCTATGGAAATGCCATCATAGGTAGGTATGGTGGCTGTTTTGAGGAAGATATAATGAGGCTTATGTGTGATAGAGCGTATCGTATCACGGGGTTTGGTTGCACCGGCGAAGTTTGCACCAACTCTCGAGGTGAGAAAGGGCAATGCATGGTACCGAAGAGGCTAGCAATGATGGAAGGGTGAGAGTGCATATAATCCATGGACTCGCATTAGTCATAAAGAACTCATATACTTATTGCAAAAGTTTATTAGCCCTCGAAGCAAAGTACTACTACGCATGCCCCTATGGGATAGATTGGTAGGAAAAGAACATCGCTCGTCCCCGACCGCCACTCATAAGGAAAGCAATGAAAGAACACCTCATGCTCCGACTTCGTTACATAACGGTTCACCATACGTGCATGCTACGGGACTTGCAAACCTCAACACAAGTATTTCTCAATTTCACAATTACTCAACTAGCACGACTCTAATATCACCACCTTTATATCGCAAAACTATTGCAAGGAATCAAACATATCATATTCAGTGATCTACAAGTTTTATGTAGGATTTTATGATTAACCATGTGAATGACCAGTTCCTGTCATCTCTCTAAATAGATATAAGTGAAGCAAGAGAGTTTAATTCTTTCTACAAAATATATGCCCACGCTCTAACAAGTATAAGTGGAGCAAAAGAGCATTCTACAAATGGCGGTTGTCTATGGGAAGAGAAACAGGCAATCCAAACTTCAAATGATAAAAGTGAAGCACATGAAGCATTCTATAAAGCCATACTCAAAAGATATAAGTGAAGTGCAATGAGTATTCTATAAATCAACCAAGGACTATCTCATACTAGCATGGTGCATAAAAGAAAAATGAAAACTAAATGCAAAAGACGCTCCAAGATCTGCACATATCACAATGAAACGAATCCGAAAACATACCGATACTTGTTGAAGAAAGAGGGGATGCCTTCCGAGGCATCCCCAAGCTTAGACGCTTGAGTCTCCTTGAATATTTACTTGGGGTGCCTTGGGCATCCCCAAGCTTGAGCTCTTGCCTCTCTTCCTTCTTCTCACATCGAGACCTTCTCCATCATCGAACACTTCATCCACACAAAACTTCAACAGAAAACTCGGTAAGATCCGTTAGTATAATAAAGCAAATCACTACTCTAAGTACTATTGCAAACCAATTCATATTTTGTTTTTGCATTGTGTCTACTGTAATATAGCTTTTCCTTGGGTTAATCCACTGATATAAATCGATAGTTTCATCAAAACAAGCAAACTATGCATCAAAAACAGAATCTGTCTAAAACAGAACAGTCTGTAACAATCTGAACATTCACCATACTTTTGATACTTGAACAATTCTGCAAAACTTAGAAAAAATAAACAATTTGCATAGAAATACAGTGCAAAAAGAATCAGAACCATTTGACATTCCAGTAAAAAATGTAAAATCGCGACTACAGCCAAAGTTTCTGTCCTGCACCGTACAAACCAACAAGCATTGTAAATATCCTAAAGGCAAACCTTGGCACATTATTTTTATTTCTAAACTTTATAAAAGCACACAACAGAAATAAATGACTCTCTAAAACTTCCGGGTTGTCTCCCAGGCAGCGCTTTCTTTAAAGCCATTAAGCTAGGCATAAAGTGCTCAAGTAATGGATCCACCCGGATCCCAAGGTATATCAAAGCCAATTTTAATTAACAATGATTTGTAATTTAGTAGTGAGCACAAAGTAACATATATCAAGCAATGACGAAGTCTAACTCTCTTCCTATGCATCGGCATGTCATAAAAGAACAATTCATGCACACATAGTAAAGGCCAATGCATAGTATAAACCGTTTCTTGCAATTTTACCATGTTGGAAACATAGAGAGGTGGAGATATAATTCCTCTCTCATAATAATTGCAAGTAGGAGCAGCAAGCACATGCATATTATATCTATCAAAATCATCATGTGTAATAGTAAAACGCAACCCATCAATATAATCCTTAATAAGTGCAAACTTCTCCGATATAGTGTAGTTGGGAGAATTCAAAATGATAATAGGACTATCATGCGTGGGTGCAATAGCAACAATTTCATGTTTAACATAAGGAACTATATCAAGTTCATCTTCATAAGCATAATTCATATTGGCATCTTCGCCACAAGCATCATCAAAAAGGGATATTTCAAGAGGATCAATGGGATCATAATAGTCATCATAGCAATCATCCTTCGGTAAGCACGAAGGGGAATTAAACAATGTATGGGTTGAAGAGTTACTCTCATTAGAACGTGGGCACGGGTGATCAATCCGCTCTTCCTCCTTTTGTTCTTCGCTCTCCTCCTCATCTTTTTCATCCAATGAGCTTACAGTTTCATCAATTTCTTCTTCCATAGACTCCTGCAAAATATTAGTCTCTTCCTGGACAGCGGAGACTTTCTCAATAAGCGCATTAATATAGTAATTATATTCATAATTATCATAGCAATATTTCAATATAGCAAAATTTTCAGGCCTATAAACATCATCATCAAAAGCTTCATACTTTTCAAACAAATATTCAATTTCATAAACACCCTTAAAAGCAACAAATTCTTCTATTTGTTCCACATCATAGTAATCATATATACCATTAGCATAAGAATCTAAGGTTTCATTATCATTAAATTTGCATGAAAAGGGAAGGTGTGGAGCCTTCATCCTAGAGCAACAAGTATAATCATATCTCAAGCATACTTGCCGAGCATACCACTTCAATATATAAATTTGATCGCATAATAGTTTCCCTTTTTCTGTCAAGCGATAATCCCTAAAGTATTCACATTGATCCAACGTTACTCCCATTACCAAATTGAATGGGGTTTTCTCAGGATTATCAAAGTAGTACGTAATATCTATCACATAACGAGCATCGAGGGTTTTAGGAGGTTCCCCATCTCCATGAGTAGCAAGTACACCTAATTTTTTTGGTATTTCGTGTTCCATATCCATAACTAAAGATAGAGAACAACTAAGAACAACAAATAAAAA
Source organism: Aegilops tauschii subsp. strangulata (assembly GCF_002575655.3). Classification (NCBI taxonomy): domain Eukaryota; kingdom Viridiplantae; phylum Streptophyta; class Magnoliopsida; order Poales; family Poaceae; genus Aegilops; species Aegilops tauschii. The sequence goes on along the minus strand of NC_053041.3, from coordinate 442,159,436 downwards.
TTACTTAGTGATAAAGCAAACAAGCACACACGAGAATATTCACCCCACGCTATTGCTCCCCGGCAACGGCGCCAGAAAAAGGTCTTGATAACCCACAAGTATAGGGGATCAATTGTAGCCTCTTTCAATAAGTAAGAGTGTCGAACCCAGCGAGGAGCTAAAGGTATAACAAATATTCCCTCAAGTTCTATCGACCACCGATACAACTCTACGCACGCTTAACGTTCGCTTTACCTAGAACAAGTATGAAACTAGAAGTACTTTGTAGGTGTTGTTGGATAGGTTTGCAAGTAAGTAAAGCGCACGTAAAAAAAGCTAGGGGATGTTTAGAGTAAAGAAGCAATAAAGTAAATATAGCGAGTGTGGAAAAGTGGTGGTAGGAGTTGCGAAATTGTCCCTAAGCAATTGACTACTTTACTAGACTGATAGCAAGTATTATGTGGGAGAGGCCACTGCTAGCATGTCATCCCTGACTTGGAATTCTATGCACTTATGATTGGAACTATTAGCAAGCATCCGCAACTACTAGCGTTCATTAAGGTAAAACCTAACCATAGCATTAAGATATATTGGTCCCCCTTCAATCCCGTATGCATCAATTTCTATGCTAGGCTGAAGCTTATGTCACCCTTGCCCTCCAATACATAGTTCTATAAACATACAACTAACCCTAAGGTGTGATCCACGCGCGCGCTCATATGATGGGCACCAAAGGATAGCAACATAACCACAAGAAAATTAAATCAATCATAGCAATTCATCAACCACCGATAGGACAAAGAAAATCTACTCAGACATCATAGGATGGCAACACATCATAGGATGGCAACACATCATTGGATAATAATATGAAGCATAAAGCACCATGTTCAAGTAGAGGGTACAGCGGGTTGCGGGAGAGTGGAACGCTGTAGATAGTGGGGGGAAGATGATGGAGATGTTGGTGAAGATGGCGGAGGTGTTGGTGAAGATCTCGGTGATGATGATGGCCCCGGCGGCGTTCCGGCGCCACCGGAAGCGAGGGGGAGAGAGCCCCCCTCCTTCTTCTTCTTCCTTGACCTTATCCCTAGATGGGGAAGGGTTTCCCCTCTGGTCCATGGTCTCTATGGCGTGGGAGGGGCGAGAGCCCCTTCGAGATTGGATCTGTCTCTCTGTCTCTCTCTGTTTCTGCGTTCTCGTCTGCTGCCCTTTCACCGTTTCGTGTATATATGGAGATCCGTAACTCCGATTGGATTGAAACCTTCGCCCAGATCTTTTTCCAAAAATTAGCATTCTTGCGGCCAAAGAAGGGCATAAACCGCCTTACAGGGGGGCCACGAGGGTCAGGGGCGCGCCTGCCTAGAGTGGGCGTGGGCCCCACCCTCGTGGCCACCTCGGGCACCGTCTCGCGTTGATTTTACTTCCCAAAAATCACAAATATTCCAAAATAATTCTCCGTCCGTTTTTATCCCATTTGGACTCCGTTTGATATGGGGTTTCTGTGAAACGTAAAACATACAACAAACAGGAACTGGCACAGCGCACTAGATCAATATGTTAGTCCCAAAAATAGTATAAAAAGTTGCCAAAAGTATATGGAAGTTGTATAATATTGGCATGGAACAATCAAAAATTATAGAAACGACGGAGACGTATCACTTATATATCGTAATCTACTAAACTTGCAGCACATTCTTATATATTTAGATGTTTGATGCGATCACTATGTTGTGCAGCATCTACAAAAAGGAGTTACTGCCGCGAAATCCAAGAAACATTGACAAACTGGTTATGGCTGGATTTGTGAAATCGTTCAAGAGCCATGTAAGCTTTTGAATTGCACTGTCAGTTTTTTTAATATATTGAGTACATAATATGATCAGCTTGTCTATTTTCTAACCATAGGTTAAGCAGATGCGGGAGGATGGGCAGGCAGTTGATGATGCCCTTTACTCACTAGCAATGGGTCCTGATACTCGGGTAAGACATTATGAATCTTGCATTGTTGGAGATGTGCGCTACAACACCCTTGCACGAGACAAAGGCAGGAATACACAAAACAGTGCCATCATGAGCACGGATACGTATGACAAAGAGACAACTGAAATGTATGCTAACATAACAGACATTGTTTAGTTGCAGTATATCTCCAGTTTCGAGGATCATCGGTGTGTGGTTCTGTTGTGCTATCGTTGGTATAACCTGTTTTCCAGGATCGCAAAACCCAGAGCTGATGATTATTTCAAATCCATCAATGTCAAGGCAGCGTACCAGACCAACAAGCCTTTTATTTTGGCAAATCAAGCAACACAGATATTTTTCTTGGAAGACACATTTGCACGTAGCGATGACTGGAGAGTAGTGCAAAGGTTTGAGCAGAGGAATTCGTTTAATGAAGTTGCACAACAAGATGATGCTTACACTGCTCCTGATGTACAAGATAACACAGATGTTCCTAATATCTTTGAGAACCATCACGTCAATGACCCCGGCGAAAAGATTGCCTGTCGTGCTGTGGACATACAAGAGTTGATCAAGAAGAAGCCAATGTTCGAGGACGTTGAGGACGAAAAAGAAGATGACACCATGGGGAATTACGATTCAGACTGATACACATGGCGAAGATGTTGACGCTGCTGCCGCGGATGATGATTACATTGCTTTTATCGTATTTGCCTGTCAGAAGATGTTTTTCATCTACTATGTGAAATTGTGTTTGCTATGACAACTGAAACCTGATGAACATGTTGTTTAGTATTTTCCTGTGAGAACATCACTTGTTATGTATGCTGATTTGTGTTTGGTGATTGTATGACGACTAAAACATGATGACATTGTTGTTTAGTTGTACTCATATTTGGCTGTGAAACTTGAATTTGATGACATAGTTTGCTGTTGGACTGCAATATGCTCGACATCTTCGAATGAGAACAAAGCTGACCCGACAGGTCCCCTGCTAATTTATTTATTTATTACCAAAAGGGCCTTTGCTATTTATTTATTTATGAGCAAAAGGGGATACCCCCTGATTTCCGTTAATAGAAATCATTAGATGTTCACAACACTACGCCCAGCCTGCTACACAGGTTTCATTCAATACTAGTTTCAGCAAAGTGCTCATGTCATAGCCACTGAATACATCACGAGTGCTACATACACTGCAAATAAAGACACAATCATCCTACAGAGCACATCGATTTTTTCCATTATCTTCACAAGCTCTTTCATCTCCTTGTTAATGTCAAGGCCGTTCAACAGCTGTTGCTTGGCCATGATCAGAGGAATTGCATCTTTAACCTTCTGCTCTGCATGTTCCTCTTCTTCCGTTCCTTCAGTTACTTGTCCAACACCCCAACCTGCTGGTATTGGGATTCCTCGGCTAACCAAATAATCAGCGTAGTTGCACTCCCACACATCAGCAACTTCCCAGAAATACAAATCACACGAATCTTCCCTTCTCTGCACGAATCAAATTGGAAGATCATTGACCAAACTATTAAAAAAATCAGCAACTGAAAGTAGCAGAACAACACTTAAACATATTATTACCCAATGATTCGGGCATTTGTAGAAGACTCGGCCAGGGTTGAGGATTGTGGTTGAGACGCGACGGATGACTTTGCGTAATTTGCAGCAGTGGCACCACACCAAGGATAGCGAGTTGCAATGAGCAACCGGCTGCGGCGCGCGTGCCGGCGGGGGTGTGATGAGACCCACAGGCGATGGTACGGGTGGCGACTTGGCGCATATTTGGTTGTTGCCTGCTGAAGAGCAGGTGGACGAGCAGCCAGCGGACATGGTTGCTGCGGCCAGAGCTTCTGATGCTAGGCAGAGTAAGTAGAGAGGAGGAGAAGCGAATGTTGGATATGTCAGTTTCATTACTTGCAGAGTAGCATAGCACCATATATAGTCATAGTCTAGGTTTGGCTTCGAACCAGCTACAGGAGCACGTCTCTCTTTTTTCTAAAACTCAGCAACGTCTCTTTACTGGTACACTAGCTTGTTCTGTACGCCTTCTCAAGTCTTTGATTCCTCCACCTGACATCTGGGACCCACCGGAAGGGTCTCTGTATTTCGTGAAAAAAACGTGCCCCCCGCTGACAGGTCGGACCCACCAGCTATCTTCGCACGCAAGGAAGTGCCTCCTTATTACGCACAAAAAATGAATACTCCCCTGCCAGCTGGACCCAGCATCGTGGGAGGCTGACTTGTGGGCCTACCAAGTTGACGGGGACGGAGGGCTTTGTGAACTTAGTCAATATGAACGATTCTAGCTCCAGTTACCGTACGATGTTCATCCAACGGCAGTAGTGCTTCTTCAACCTCTGGTCTTCTTGCTCCAGCCGCCCAAACCAGCGCCGGTCGTGCCGCGTGCTCCTCCCTCCCGTGGCCGCCTGTGATGCCGGGGAGGCCTCACCGCCCCCTACTACTCCCACCGCTCGCCAGGCCATCCCTCTACTCACCCACACCCCCTGTTATTCTGCGGCGACGGCAGCCTCACACCGCAGCCGAACCAGTGAACCCTCGTACTCCTCTCCGCCTGGGCATCCACTGCCGTGTCTTCCCCGGCTCTGCGTCGTCCCCTTCCTAGGCCTCGCCATCATCCACTGCCTTGGTGCTCTCGGCGCGGCGTGGTCAATGTGGTCAACGACCGACTTTTATCGGAAGAGTACTGTACGTGGATAGGCCGATAGCTGGGTCCATGGCCTCAGCTGGGTCCACGGCCACAGCCAAGTCTTTTTATGATTTGCCAAGTAAGTCGCTTTGTCAGGCCTATTGGGCTGCAAATCTTTCAAGACGAGGAGAGCTTCATTCGGCTGGCCGAGAAAATGGCCTATCAGTAATGAGAAATGGGCTGTACATTTTTAAAACACATCAAACCGGCAATTAGTTTCAAATTTCTTTTTTCATTTCAAGATTTTAAATTGCATTAATTTTTATGCATGGACAATTTGTTGGATTTTATATTGATATACATTTATTTTCAAAATCAGTTTGAATGTGACTCGAAATTTCGGGATTAAATACAGTTCGGACCGCACCGAAATATGCAAAATTTCGTATAATTTTTTAACTGTGGCCACAATATGGGCTGTAATGCTAACAAAAAGAATATGGGCTCCAAAAAAAAACCTTAAGAATTAGCAAATGGGCTGTAAATTATTAGAAATAATGGCAGATGGGTTGTATGTTGTTTTCCACAGATTTGAGGCTTTCCTAAAAAAAGGTTGATGCACAAGTAGTGACTGTTGGATGTCCATCCAACGACCGTCGTGCTTCTTCAATCTCTGCTCTTCCTACTCCAGCCGCTCAAACAAGTGCCGGCGGGATTGCCTGCTCCCTCCTCCCCGCGGGCGGCTGTGCTGCCGCGCAGGCCTCACCGCCCCACCGTACTCCCATCGCTGGCCTAGCCATCCCTCTACTCACCCACACCTGCTGTTATTCTCCGGCGACGGCAGACGAACCAGTAAACCCTCGTACAGTCGTACTCCCCTCTGCGTGGGAAACAACTGCCGAGTCTTCCCTGCCTCCGTGTCGTTCCCTTCCAAGGCCTCGCCGTCATCCACCGCCCTGGTGCTCTCGGTGCGGCGTGGTCGACGTGGTCAAGGAACGACTTCCATCGGAAGAGTACTGTACGTGGAGAGGCTGACAGCTGGGTCCACGGCAGCCGCAAGGAAGTGCCTCCTTATTACGCGGAAAATAATTATTCCTCCACCTGACAGCAGGGACCCACCGGACGGGCCACCATATTTGGCGAAAAAACGTTTCCCCCTGACTGCTGGGACCCACCGGACGGGCCAACGTATTTCACGAAAAAAACGTTCCCCCCACTGTCAGCTCGGACCCACCGGAGGTGCCTCCTTATTACGCACAAAAAAATGAATACCCCCCTGCTAGTTGGGACCCACCTTGGTGGGAGGCTGACTTGTGGGCCTACTAAGTTTACGGGGATGGAGTGCTTTGTCAACTTAGTCAATATGAACGATTCTAGCTCCAGTGACCGTACGATGTCCATCCAACGGCCGTAGTGCTTCTTCAACCTCTGGTCTTGTTGCTCCAGCCGCCCAAAGCAGCGCAGGTCTTGCCACATGCTCCTACCTCCCGTGGCCGGCTATGCTGCCGCGGAGGCCTCACTGCCCCCGACTATTCCCACCGCTGGCCAGGCCATCCCTCTACTCACCCACACCCCCTGTTATTCTACGGCGACGGCAGCCTCACACCACAGTGAACCAGTGAACCCTCGTACTCCTCTACGCGCGGGCTTCCACTGCCGCGTCTTCCCCGGCTCTGCGTCGTCCCCTTCCTAGGCCTCGCCGTCGTCCACCGCCCTGGTGCTCTCGGCGCGGCATGGTCGACGTGGTCAAGGAACGACTTCCATCGAAAGAGTACTTTTGTGGAGAGGTTGACAGCTGGGTCCACGACAGCCATAAGGAAGTGCCTCCTTATTACGTGGAAAATTATTCCTCCACCTGACAGCAGGCACCCACCGGACGGGCAACTGTATTTCGCGAAAAAAACGTTTCCCCCTGACTGCTGGGACCCACCAGCTACATCTTTGCACGCAAGGAAGTGCGTTCGGGCAAAAAACAATTCGCCCCCTGACTGCTGGGACCCACCAGCTACATCTTCGCAGGCAAGGAAGTGCCTGACATTCGGGACCCACCTGGTCGAAGCGTACGTAGCATTGTCATTCTGGCCGCGAACATGTACGTACATACTGGTCGATGTAGAGGCGCGCACGTAGCATGTACACGTACGTACAGTGGCCAGTGTGCAAGAAAGAAAATACGGCCATGTACGTACATACGGGCAGGGTCTCGAACGCCTACTCGCGCATACGTACGGCCAGGGGTCATGTACATGGCTGGGTCGGAACGGAGAAACAGGGTCGTCGTCGTGTCCATGGGGAGCCAACCGGCTGGGTCGGAACGGAATGCATCGTCGTGTTCATCGGGAGGGCTTGGACGGAATAGCCGATGGAAACGAGGCCTGGCATACCGCAGAACGGAGGAAACGACCTTGTGTTCGACCGGCCACGTTCGAAACGGGATCCTGTTCATCGGGAGGGGTCTAGCATACCGCAAAACGGAGGAAACGGACCTCCTACGATCGAAACGGGGGTCCTGTTGATCGAGAGGGGTGTGGCGTACAGCAAAACGGAGGAAACAAACTTGTGTTGGAGCGCTACGGTCGAAATGGGGGTCCTATTCATCGGGAGGGGTGTGGCGTACCGCAAAACGGGACTCCACGGGATACTGTTCATCTCTACCGTCGACCCCCTCCAGCCTCCACGGGCTATTGTTCATCCACCGTCGACCTCCTCCAGCCTCCACCTGCGACTGTTCATCCACGGGCTCCTGTTCATCCAGCCTCCACCACACGCTACTCCTCCGGCTACTGTTCAACCAGCCCTCTTGATACGTCTCCGTCGTATCTATAATTTTTAATTGTTCCATGCCAATATTATTCAACTTTCATATACTTTTGGCAACTTTTTATACTATTTTTGGGACTAACATATTGATCCAGTGCCCAGTGCCAGTTCCTGTCTGTTACATGTTTTATGTTTCGCAGAAACCCCATATCAAACAGAGTCCAAACGGGATAAAAGCGGACGGAGAATTATTTTGGAATATTTGTGATTTTTGGGAAGTAAAATCAACGCGAGACGGTGCCCGAGGTGGCCACCAGGGTGGGGCCCATGCCCAATCCAGGCAGGCGCGCCCCTGACCCTCGTGGGCCACCCATAAGGTGGTTGATGCTCTACTTTGGCCGCAAGAAAGCTAATTTTTGGAAAAAGATCTGGGCGAAGGTTTCAATCCAATCGGAGTTACGGATTTCCATATATACACGAAACGGTGAAAGGGCAGCAGATGAGAACGCAGAAACAGAGAGAGACAGAGAGACAGATCCAATCTCGGAGGGGCTCTCGCCCCTCCCACGCCATGGAGACCACGGACCAGAGGGGAAACCCTCCTGCCATCTAGGGAGAAGGTCAAGGAAGAAGAAGAAGGAGGGGGCTCTCTCCCCCTCGCTTCCGGTGGCGCCGGAACGCCGTCGGGGGCCATCATCATCACCGCGGTCTTCACCAACACCTCCGCCATCTTCACCAACATCTCCATCACCTTCCCCCTCTATCTATAGCGGTCCACTCTCCCGCAACCCGCTGTACCCTCTACGTGAACATGGTTCTTTATTCTTCATATTATTATCCAATGATGTGTTGCCATCCTATGATGTCTGAGTAGATTTTCTTTGTGCTATCGGTGGTTGATGAATTGCTATGATTGATTTAATTTTCTTGTGGTTATGTTGCTGTCCTTTGGTGCCCATCATATGAGCGCGCGCGTGGATCACACCTTAGGGTTAGTTGTATGTTGATAGGACTATGTATTGGAGGGCAAGGGTGACAGAAGCTTCAGCCTAGCATAGAAATTGATGCATACGGGATTAAATGGGGACCAATATATCTTAATGCTATGGTTGGGGTTTACCTTAATGAACATTAGTAGTTGCGGATCCTTGCTAATATTTCCAATCATAAGTGCATGGAATTCCAAGTCAGGGATGACATGCTAGCGGTGGCCTCTCCCACATAAAACTTGCTATCGGTCTAGTAAAGTAGTCAATTGCTTAGGGACAATTTCGCAACTCCTACCACCACTTTTCCACACTCGCTATACTAACTTTAGTTGTGTCTTTATCTAAATAGCCCCTAGTTTTTATTACGTGCTCTTTATTTTCTTGCAAACCTAACCAACAACACCTACAAAGTACTTCTAGTTTCATACTTGTTCTAGGTAAAGCGAACGTTAAGCGTGCGTAGAGTTGTATCGGTGGTCGATAGAAGTTGAGGGAATATTTGTTCTACCTTTAGCTCCTCGTTGGGTTCGACACTCTTACTTATCGAAAGAGGCTACAATTGACCCCATATACTTGTGGGTTATCACCTCTCCGCGGGCTCCTGTTCAACCACCCCTCCATGGGCTACTGTTCATCCAGCCCTCCATCGTCTACTGTTCATCCTACCCTCCACGGAGTGGTCCTGTTCATCCTGCCCTCCACGGGGTCCTGTTCATCCAGCCCCAACCGGCTCGAACAATCGGGGTCCTGTTCATCCACCCCCATCGGGAACTGTTCATCCAAACCCCCCAGCAATGCTCACTGTTCATCCAGACGCAACGCCACGAGGTCCTGTTCATCCACCCCCACCGGGAACTGTTCATCCAAACGCCCCAAGCAACGCTCACTGTTCATCCAGAGGCAGCATCGATCGGCTTCAGTTAGCAGCAGTAGCGAAGGAATCACTCGATCAGGTTCAGTTATCAGCCGTCGATCGATCGCTCGGGTTCAGTAACGCGTAGCCTGCACTGCAATCGCTCGGGTTCAGTTAGAGCCGAACGCCTCGCACCCACGCGCGTGCGTGTATGAGAGAAACGTGCATCGCTCGGCCCTGACCACCCACCATAACGGGGAACACCCCGATATTTTCCTCGCCCTCACTTCTACCACGGTTTTTTCCGTCATGGACGACCCAAAGAATGTCATGCAGCCGCGTCTTCGGCCCGCCCAGGACGAAAAGCCCATTTTCTGTCATGATTGTTTGTTATAGAAGTAGGACCCCACCACATCTATGATGATACTGTGTTTTTTCACAATTATTGTCATAGAAGTGTCATAAGTATGACAGAAAAGATTTTCGTTCGGCCCAAAATGTCACGGATGTGTCTTTTTTTGGAGTGTAGCCTGCTACAGCCCGGGTTCCCGGAGTCCTGTTAGCCCAGTTGCTACAGCCCGGATTCATACGCTGATGACCGACACGTTTGATGATGGTTCATGTATGCCTGTCCCTGTAAGTTAGCGCCACTTTGGGTTCATGACTAGTCATGTCGGCCCGGGTTCTCTGTCATATGGATGCTAGCGAAACTATCATATACGTGAGCCAAAAGGCGCAAACGGTCCCGGGCCAGGTAAGGTGGCACCCGTGGGAATACCGTGCGTGTGGCCGCAGATTGATATGTTGTGTTACATGCTAGATCGATGTGGCTTAGGATCAGGGTCCTGACAACAACGCTGAAACGCCCCTGTGACACTGCGATGGTGTAACTCCCCATTGACAATTGACATTGACTTAGACCGCCGGGTTATCTGTCTAGCCAAGATTTCATCCTCTGGCAACTCACCCCGGGTCATGTAAGCCAAATACGGAACTGTCCAATCAGGAATAGCATGAAGCACCACCACCAATTGCGCTTCCGGGCCAGGGACAGCAAGATCTTCCTCTGTACGCCATTTGACAGAAGGGTTAAGCAAAATGTCCAGGAATGTGTTAGGTGGCACTGGCTTACGCTGAGACCCTAGCCGGCTTAAAGTATCAGCCGCCTTGTTCTTCCTGCGATCAATATGCTCAACTTGATAACCTTTGAAATGACCCGCAATAGCATCAACCTCTCGACGATAAGCCGCCCTGAGCGGATCTTTAGAATCCCAAGTACCAGAAACTTGCTGAGCCACCAGATCTGAATCGCCAAAGCACCTCACCCGGCTTAAGTTAATCTCCTTAGCCATCCGAAGACCATGGAGCAAGGCCTCATACTCGACTGCATTGTTAGTACAGGGGAACATTAGCCGGAGAACATAAGAAAATTTGTCACCTCATGGGGAAGTCAAGACAACTCCAGCCCCGAGCCCTCCAACTGTCTGGATCCATCAAAGTGAATAGTCCAATATGTGTTATCCGGCTTTTCCTCAGGTGCCTATAACTCTGTCCAATCATTGATGAAATCCACAAGTGTTTGAGACTTGATGGCCGTGCGTGGTACATACTTTAAACCATGAGGACCAAGCTCAATGGCCCATTTAGCAACTCGGCCTGTGGCTTCCCTGTTTTGGATGATATCTCCTAAAGGAGCAGAACTAACCACATTAATGGGATGACCCTAAAAATATTGCTTAAGCTTCCGTCTTGCCATGAAAACCCCATACACAAGCTTCTGCCAATGTGGACTCGATAAGCACCTCACTGATGTAATAAACCGGCCGTTGAACCGGGTACTCCTTGCCTACCTCTTTCCTTTCCACCACAATGGCTACACTGACGGCCCGACTATTAACAGCCACATATAACAACAGAGGCTCTTTATCAATAGGGGCAGCAAGCACGGGCAGCTCAGCCAACTGTTCCTTCAGGTCCACAAACGCTTGATTAGCAGCATCACTCCAAACAAAGTGATCTGTCTTCTTCATCATCTGATAAAGAGGAATAGCCTTTTCACCCAGCCGGCTTATGAACCGGTTTAGAGCCGTAATACGACCCGCCAGACGCTGAACATAATTAACACACGCTGCTTTAGCCAATGAAGTAATGGCTTTGATCTTCTCCGGGTTATCTTCAATGCCTCTGTTAGAAACTAGGAAACCCAAGAGCTTGCCTGCTGGCACACCAAAGACACACTTAGCCGGATTAAGCATCATCTTGTAGACCCGGAGATTGTCAAACGTCTCCTTCAAATCGTCAATTAGGGTCTCCTTCTCTCATGACTTCACCACAATGTCATCTACATAAGCATGAACATTGCGCCCAATCTGATTGTGAAGGCAATTTTGCACATACCGCTAATAAGTCGCCTCGGCACTCTTGAGCCCAAAAGGCATAGACACATAGCAGAAGGCTCCAAATGGAGTAATGAAAGTTGTCTTCTCCTGGTCCTTAACTGCCATCTTGATCTGATGATCACCATAATAAGCATCCAAAAAACTCAAACGCTCACAACCCGCCGTAGCATCGATGATTTGATCAATACGAGGGAGAGGAAACAGATCAGCCGGACAAGCCTTGTTCAAGTCCGTGTAATCCACACACGTCCGCCAAGTGCCATTTTCTTGAGTACCAGCACCGGGTTAGCCAACCACTCAGGGTGGAAAACTTCAACGATAAACCCGGCCGCCAAGAGCCGGGCCACTTCCTCACCGATGGCCTTCCGCCTCTCCTCATTAAATCGGCGAAGAAATTGCTTGACCGGCTTAAATTTCATATCAATATTAAGAGTGTGCTCAATGAGTTCCCTCGGTACACCCGGCATGTCTGAAGGCTTCCATGCAAAGATGTCTCGGTTCTCACGTATGAACTCAATAAGCGCGTTTTCCTATTTCGGATCCAGATTAGCACTGATACTGAACTGCTTTGATGAATCACCAGGGACGAAGTCAATCATTTTGGTGTCGTCCGCCGACTTAAACTTGAGCGACGGATCATGCTCTGTTGTTGGCTTTTTCAAGGACGTCATGTCTGCCGGGTCAACATTATCCTTGTAAAATTTCAACTCCTCCGTTGCACAAACTGATTCAGCATAAGCCGCATCACCTTCTTCACACTCCAGGGCCACCTTGTGACTCCCATGCACTGCGATGGTGCCCTTGTAACCCGGCATCTTAAGTTGCAAATAAACATAGCAAGGCCTCGCCATGAACTTAGCATAAGCCGGCCGCCCAAACAGAGCATGATAAGGGCTCTTGTTCTTGACCACTTCAAAGGTTAAAGTTTCAGACCTGGAATCATGCTCATCTCCAAAGGCAACTTCTAAAGATATCTTACCCACCGAGTATGCTGACTTACTCGGAACGACACCGTGGAGACAGTGTTTGACGGCTTAAGATTTTTATCGGTCAGTCCCATGCGACTGAAGGTCTCATAATAAAGTATGTTAATGTTGCTACCTCCATCCATGAGTACCTTGGTAAATTTATAGCCTCCAACCTAAGGTGCCACCACCAGAGCCAGGTGACTCGGATTATCAACCCGGGGCGGATGATCCTCACGACTCCACACAATAGGCTGTTCTGACCACCGCAAATAGCATGGCACCGCCGGCTCAACCGCATTCACGGCCCTCTTATGAAGCTTCTGGTCCCGCTTACATAAGCTAGTGGTGAAGACATGATATTGCTTACTATTCAACTATTTCGGGTTGCTCTGATAACTAGATTGCTGCTGCTATTGATTCCCCTGATTACTCTACTGATTATAACCACCCTGGTTGCCGTGGCCCTGAAACCCGGAATTTGAACCACCGCCGCCATGACCCGGACCATGAGAACCGGACCCTGATCCGCTGTTCGGGCCATGGTGGCGCTGGATGGACTCCCGAAAGCTTCTCATTATGCTGCAATCTTTCCACGAATGAGTAGCCGGCTTCTGATCCGTTCCGTGTTTCGGACACGGCTGATTCAACATTGCCTCAAGGTCGAAGCCAAGTCCTTGGAGCCGGTTGTCCCTTACGACGCTGGTTATAATTGCGCGCAGTAGTGTTAGCCACAAAATCATCAGCCTTGCACTTACCGTTGCCGCCCTGATTGGTAGGATTGTACTGTTGTCCCTTCATGCCGCTACTCTTCTTTCCCTTTCCCGATCTTTCATCCTCAATGTCGGGGTCCTTGGTACCATCAGAGTCGGCATACTTAACAAGAGCCTCTAGTAGAGTACCCATGTCATTGCAATGATGCTTGTGCCGTCCAAGCTTCTGCTTGAGTGGAGTAAAACGGCAATTTTCCTCCAACATTAGAATTGCTGAACCGACATTCATGTTATCTGAAGAGTGCATGATAGTCGATACCCGGCGTACCCAACTGGTGGTTGACTTGCCCTTAGCTTGAACACAAGAAGCCAAATCCACAATTGACATGGGCTGCTTGCATGTATCTCTAAAATTCTGGATGAACTGGGCCTTCAGCTCCGCCCATGACCCGATGGAATTAGCCGGCAGCCCCTTCAACCAGGTACGAGCCGTCCCCTCCAGCATCATGGTGAAGTACTTGGCGTATGTAGCCTCACTAACATCCAACATGTCCATAGCCATCTCATAACTCTCAACCCAGGCCTTGGGAGGCTGATCTGCTGTATAATTGGGCACCTTATGAGGGCCTTTGAAATCCTTGGGCAAGCGCTCGTTCCGTAGAGCCGCTGTTAGACACGGCACACCGAAAGTTCTAGAAGTTACACCCAACTCAACTAAAGTCGTCGGGTAAACCGGCGCGTGCTGATGAGCCGCCAGCTCAGCCTCCCGACGTGCTCTGCGCTGGTCCACCAAATCCTGTGCATCGGCATCGTTGCGCGCCGGGTCAGGACCATGAGGTTGGTGACGACGTCGCTCAGTACTCGAAACTGCTGGCGAGTCAATATGCCGACAGTAGCTCCGGCTCGGACGAGGGGTTGAATGAATCCAGTCACGGCTAAGCCTGCTGCTGCACCAAAGCCGTTTGAAGAAGTTCCCTAGCCCTTCTGGTTTCAATCACCGTCGGGGTCTCGCCCTCGACCGGTAAAGCCGCCAATCGCGTAGCTGCAGCGATCATGTTATCTAGAGGGGTGCAGTAATGACCCGGCGGCATCACTATGCGCTGAGGCAGGGTATTATCCATGTGTGGAGAACCGGCCATGCGCGGCTGTCCCGGTACACCGCCTCCTGGCACCTCAATCGTCTGGTTTATTGATACGTCTCCAATGTATCTATACTTTATGAAGTATTAATGGCATGTTTACAATAGTTTTATATGATTTTGGTATGATTTGATTAGAACTAACCCGGACTGACGCTGTTTTCAGCAGAACTACCGTGGTGTTGTTTTTGTGCAGAAATAAAAGTTCTCGGAATGCGATGAAAATCAGCAGAGAATTTTTCTGGAAAATATAAAAAATACTAGAACGAAGAGTTACCGGAGGGGAGTCCCATGGGTCCCATGAGGGTGGAGGGCGCGCTCCCTGCCTCGTGGACTCCCTGTGGGGCCCCTGACTTGTTCTCGACGCCATCCTCTCCTATAAATACAGAAACCTCCAGAAAATAACCTAGATCAGAAGTTCCGCCGCAAGTCTCTATAGCCACGAGAAATCAATCTAGGCCCTCTCTGGCACCCTGCCAGAGGGGGCCATCATCACCGGAGGCCATGGAGGAGAAACCCGGAGGGGCCATCATCGCCATGAAGGCCAAGGACCAGAGGAAGAACCTCTCCCCATCTAGGGGGAGGCCATGGAGGAGGAAGCACAACGGGGAGAACCTCTCCTCCTCTCTCTCGGTGGCGGCGGAGTGCTATCGGGAGGGGAATCATCGCCGCGGTGATCGTCTTCATCAACATCACCATCATCATCACCATCCTCATCTATTTTACGCGGTCCACTCTCCCGCACCCCGCTGTAATCCCTACTTGAACATGGTGCTTTATGCCACATATTATGATCCAATGATATGTTACCACCCTATGATGTTTTGAGTAGATATCCTTAGTATTTTGGTTGATTGATGATCTAGATTGGTATGAGTTGTATGTTTTATTTTGGTGCTGTCCTATTGTGCCCTCCGTGTCGCACAAGCGTGAGGGATTCCTCTGTAGGGTGTTGCAATATGTTCATGATTCGCTTATAGTGGGTTGCTTGACTAACAGAAGCATAAACCCAAGTAAGGGGGTTGTTGCGTATGGGATAAAGGGGACTTGATGCTTTAATGCTATGGTTGGGTTTTACCTTAATGATCTTTAGTAGTTGCGGATGCTTGCTAGAGTTCCAATCATAAGTGCATATGATCCAAGAAAAGAAAGTATGTTAGCTTATGCCTCTTCCTCATATGAAATTGCAATGATGACTACCGGTCTTGTTAACGATTGCCTAGGATAATTCCGCACACCAACCCATCATTATTCCACACTCGCTATTTATAATACTTAGTAATATATTCTAACTTTATGATAACATCACCTACTTTTATGTTTTAGCTCTCCGATATCATGCAAAGTTATCCTCTTCATACCCACAACGTAGTTTTATTTCTTGTTTCTCGTTGGAAGCAAACGTTCGGTGTACGTAGAGTCGTATCAGTGGCAGATAGGACTTGAGAGAATATTGATCTTACCTTTAGCTCCTTGTGGGTTCGACACTCCATACTTATCACTTCCACCTTTGGGAATTGCTACGACGATTCCCTGCACTTGGGGATTATGAAGCTCTTTTCTGGCGCCGTTGCCGGGGAGCAATAGCGTGGGGTTGATATTCTCGTGTGTGCTTGTTTGCTTTCTTCACTAAGTAGATTTTATTTTTCCTTTTGGTTTCTGTTTAGTTGTGGGTGAAACATACAAAAAAATTAAAAGAATGAAAATACAAAAAAAATACTTGCCTTTCATGCCTAAAAAGTTTTCCAATAAGAGAAGTGATTGGAAGATTATGCATTGAAGAGGTGAGGGTCGACCTTGAGCACTTGTGTTCATGCTCATCGAAAAAATGTAAAAAAATTCATGGAAGCTTCTCTAAAAATAATTATCTCCTTGTATATATCCATTGTATTATAAAAATAATGTGCCAAGCTTTGGTTTTAGGATGATTAGATTGCTTGTTTACTTAGTGCAGTACAAAAACAGAAACTTTGGCTGTAACGCGTGAATTTACATTTTTTACTAGAAAGTCAAATGGGTCCGAAACTTTTTTCACATTACTTCTGTACAGGTTGTTTAAATTTTCATATTTCTTTAGAATTGTTTGGAGTTACAGAAGTTTACTAAACTTCCAGATTACTACAGACTGTCCTGTTTTGACAGATTCTGATTTCTATGAGTTGTTCGCTTATTTTGATGAATCTATGGGTAGTATCGGAGGTATGAACCAAGGTGAAGTTGGAATACAGTAGATATAGTTATAATAATAAATTGTAATAAGTTTGCAACAGTACCTAAAGGTAGTGATTTGCTTTATTATACTAACGGATCTCACAAAGTTTTTGTTAAAGTTTTGTGTGCATGAAGTGTTCGAAGATCGAGGAGCTATCAATATGAGAAGAATAAAGAGAGGCAAGAGTTCAAGCTTGGGGATGCCCAAGGCACCCCAAGTAAATATTCCAAGAATACTCAAGCATCTAAGCTTGGGGATACCCCGGTTGGCATCCCATCTTTCTTCCTCAACAATTATCGGTATACCTCGGTTTTTGTTTTGTTCACATGATTTGTGTCCTTTGTGTTTTTCTTTTTGTTTAAGAACCATGCTAGTATGAGATGTCCCTTCATCGATTTATAGAATTCTCCATGAACTTCACATATATCTTTTGGAGTATGAATAATATTATCATCTAAAGCGGGTTTGGAAGAGTGTCAACTTTAGGAATTAGTGATCCCACTATTCCGAATGAGAAGAATTTTGCTTATGTGGAGAGTAGTAAAATTTCTATGATTGTAGATCATGAAAGGAATGCTTTATGTGATGGTTATATTGTTTAATTCATTAATGATGCTACTGAAAATTATTATGAGGGAGGAATATATGCTTGTAGGAGTTGCAATAATATCAAGTTTCCTCTCTATGTGCTTAAAGTTTTGAAGTTATACTTGTTTTTCCTTCCTATGCTAGTTGATTCTTGTTCCTATAAATTATGTGCTCACAAAATCCCTAGGCATAGGAAGTGGGTTAGATTTAAATGTGCTAGTCATATTCTTCATGATGCTCTTTTTATGTTTCAATTCTTATCTTTTATGTGAGCATAATTGAAATCATCGTGCCTAGCTAAAAGGCATTAAAGAAAAGCGCTTGTTGGGGGACAACCCAATATTTACCCTTACTGTTTTCATGTTTTTACATGATTAAACTACTGTAGTAATCATGTTTTATAGCTTTTGTTTCAATAAAGTGCCAAGTAAGACCTTTGGGAAGACTTGGGTGAAAGTTAATGTGATCTTGCTGTGAAAAACAGAAACTTTGTGCTCACGAGATTAGCTGTCATTTTTTACAGAAGAATGGTTTTCAGTTGATTATTTTTTCAGAAGATTAATAGACAAATTCCTCACGTGCAAAAATTTATTTCATAATTTTTGGAGTAGCATAAGTATGGTTTCTGTTCAGATTATTACAGACTGTTCTGTTTCTAACAGATTCTGTTTTCATTGCATAGTTTGCCTGTTTTCTAGTTTCTATGGCTTATATTTCTCAATATAAATTGTAGAAATTATATGGTACAGTAGGAATTGTGTGAGAACAATTATGAACCTTGTCTTTGACAGTACCAAAGTGAATGGTTTACTCTTTATCATACTAACCTATCTCATGAAGTTTCGTTAAGTTTTGTGTGATTGATGTTTTCAAGCTTTGGGTGAGACATCGATATGAGGAGAATAAGGAATGGAAAGACCCTAAGCTTGGGTATTCCCAAGGCACCCCAAGGTATTATTCAAGTAAGACTCAAGCACTTAAGCTTGGGGATGCCCCGGAAGGCATCCCCTCTTTCGTCTTCAAAACTATCGGTATACCTTACTCGGAGCTATATTTTTATTCGTCACATGATATGTGTTTTGCTTGGAGAGTATTCTCAATTTTACTTGCTGTTTGAATAAAATCATTGCATCTGAAATCTTGAATGAAAAAGAATCCTCCCATGGCTAGTTAATCATTTGACTACTCAGTGTTCTTCACTTATATCTTCTGGAGTAGTTTGTCATTTACTCTTGTGCTTCACGTATATCCTATGAGTAAATGGTTGAATGAATTGAATATCATAAATCTGAATTTATATATGTTTCATATGCTTATACCATGGGGAGTAAAGACTTCACACAGAATAAGTATAGGTAGTAAACTTATTTGAAAGTTAGCAAACGCAGAATTGGTCACTTGAACAATTCATGAAAGAATATTGAAGGAAGAGAGATTTGACATATAAATATACTATCTTGGACATCTTTTGAAATTGTGAGCACTCATTAAAATATGACATGCTAAAAGGTTGATGTCGGACAAGGAAGACAACATAATGGGTTATGTTTTCTTATATCCGAAATAAAGTATATTGTCATGGATCATCCAACATGCTGAGCTTGCCTTTCCCCTTCATGCTAGCCAAATTCTTTGCACCAAGTAGAGATACTACTTGTGCTTCCGAATATCCTTAAACTCGGTTTTGCCATGAGTGTCCACCATATCTACCTATGGATTGAGTAAGATCCTTCAAGTAAGTTGTCAATGTTGCATGCAATAAAAAATTGCTCTCTAAATATGTATGATCTATTAGTGTGGAGAAAATAAGCTTTATACGATCTTGTGATATGGAAGCAATAAAAGCGACGGACTGCATAATAAAGGTCCCTATCACAAGTGGAAATATAAAGTGACGTTATTTTGCATTAAGATTTTGTGCATCCAACTATAAACGCACATGACAACCTCGGCTTCCCTCTGCGAAGGGCCTATCTTTTATTCTTGTCTTATACCTTATACAAGAGTCATGGTGATCTTCACCTTTCCTTTTTACATTTTATCCTTTGGCAAGAACATTGTGATGGAAAGATCCTAATATATATATATATATATATCCAATTGGATGTAAGTTATCATGAACTATTATTGTTGACATTACTCTTGAGGTAAAAGGTTGGGAGGTAAAACTATAAGCCCCTATCTTTCTCTGTGTCCGATTAAAGCTTTGAACCCACAAATATCACGTGAGTGTTAGAAATTGTAAAGATTAAATGACAGTTGAGTATGTGGAGTTTGTTGAATCAAAGCTCTTACATAGACCCTTCCCGAAAATAAGATGAATTGCAATTGTTTGATGAGCAAGAGCACGGTTTGTTGGTTTTCAAGAAAGTTTGTGATCTATACTTTAACATGTGAATAGCTTGTTACTTGATCATGAGAAGTTTAATGAGTTGAGCTACTGTTATGATATGTAATGATGCTAGAAAAAGTGATTGGAACTATCATTGATCAAACTTATGCACTTGCTAGCATTCACACTTCATAAATTATTTATTTTATCATTTACCTACTCGAGGACGAGCAGGAATTAAGCTTGGGGATGGTGATACGTCTCCAACGTATCTATAATTTATGAAGTATTCATGCCATGTTTACAATAGTTTTATATAATTTTGGTATGATTTGATTAGAACTAACCCAGACTGACGCTGTTTTCAGCAAAACTACCATGGTGTTGTTTTTGTGCAGAAATAAAAGTTCTCGGAATGCGATGAAAATCAACGAAGAATTTTGCTGGAAAATATAAAAAATACTGGAACGAAGAGTTACCGAAGGGGAGTCCCGTGGGCCGCATGAGGGTGGAGGGCGCGCCCCCTGCCTCGTGGACTCCCTGTGGGGCCCCCTGACATGTTCTCGATGCCATCCTCTCCTATAAATACAGAAACCTCCTGAAAATAACCTAGATGGGAAGTTCCGCCGTCGCAGGCCTCTGTAGCCATGAGAAATCAATCTAGGCCCTCTCTAGCATCCTTCCGGAGGGGGCCATCATCATCGGAGGCCATGGAGGAGAAACCCGGAGGGGCCATCATCGCCATGAAGGCCAAGGACTAGAAGAAGAACCTCTCCCCATCTAGGGGGAGGCCATGGAGGAGGAAACACAAGGGGGAGAACCTCTCCTCCTCTCTCTCGGTGGCGCCGGAGTGCCATCGGGAGGGGAATCATCGCCGCGGTGATCGTCTTCATCAACATCACCATCATCGTCACCATCCTCATCTATTTTACGCGGTCCACTCTCCCGCACCCCGCTGTAATCCCTACTTGAACATGGTGCTTTATGCCACATATTATGATCCAATGATATGTTGCGATCCTATGATGTTTTGAGTAGATATCCTTTCTCTTTGGGTTGATTGATGATCTAGATTGGTACTAGTTGTATATTTTATTTTGGTGCTGTCCTATTGTGCCCTCCGTGTCGCGCAAGCGTTAGGGATTCCCACTGTAGGGTGTTGTAATATGTTCATGATTCGCTTATAGTGGGTTGCTTGAGTGACAGAAGCATAAGCCCGAGTAAGGGGGTTGTTGCGTATAGGATAAAGGGGACTTGATGCTTTAATACTATGGTTGGGTTTTACCTTAATGATCTTTAGTAGTTGCGGATGCTTGCTAGAGTTCCAATCATAAGTGCATATGATCCAAGAAGAGAAAGTATGTTAGCTTATGCCTCTCCCTCATATGAAATTGCAATGATGACTACCGGTCTTGTTAACGATTGCCTAGGATAATTCCGCACACCGACCCATCATTATTCCACACTCGCTATTTATAATATTTAGTAATATATTCTAAATTTATGAGAACATCACCTACTTTTATATTTTAGCTCTCCGATAGCATTCAAAGTTATCCTCTTCATACCCACAACGTAGTTTTATTTCTCGTTTCTCGTTGGAAGCAAACGTTCGGTGTATGTAGAGTTGTATCAGTGGCAGATAGGACTTGAGAGAATATTGATCTTACCTTTAGCTCCGTCTGGGTTCGGCACTCCATACTTATCACTTCCACCTTTGGGAATTGCTACGATGATTCCCTGCACTTGGGAATTATCATTTATCACCGGCGGATTACTGGCCCCCGCTCCGGGTGTGTTGAAGAGGTCCCTCGACTCATAAACTGAGGGCAGACGACTCCAGTGCTTCCTCCTCAAGACTTCGTTTGAAGCGTTCTGATCCACCAAAAGCCGGTATGAATCTACTTGAATCCGCTGCGCTTGGGAATCAAAATGGCCCGTTCTGCAACCATCCTGGAGTTTTCCGCTGCTAAGTCCGCCTTAGCTTGCGCGATCCCATCACACAATTTAGCCACTTCCGCCTTATGATGTTCCTGGTTGTCTGGGGTCACATCAACCTCCATCAGAGTCGCCAGAGCGTCTAGTAGATCTGCCAGAACTTGAGCCGGCGGGCGTGTTGAACCGCCAGCACCCGCTGCTGTCACCGCCGCTGCACTGGAAGTCATGGCCGCGGCGGTTGTCGAACCAAGAACCGGCTGGGTGCCAGCCATGAAGACCGCCACCCTGTTCGGCGGCTCATGGGGGTCCAGAATACTGTTGCCATCGGAATAGCCCCCAAGCCGTCCATCTTGCAACTGATACATTGAGTCGGGTTCGCCTGTGGATGACTCACCATCAGAGTAGATGGTCGTTTCATCGCCAGACACAGAGCCTCCCAACTCAGCCCCATGGGTATATCCAACAAAGGCATGCTTCACGACGGGTTTAACCTGTGCGGGTCGTGCGCACTGAGCCGTCTCGATGATGTCGGCGCAGGTGTCCGGCTCAGGGCCCGACTCGCCGATTTTGCCAATGAAGACGTGAATTCCGCCGAAGGGGACCAGGTACCCGTACTCAATTGAGCCGGCCTCGGGGCCCCAGCCTGCATCGTCGATGTAGAGCTTGCCGTGATGACTCTTGGTCATCCGACCCACAGCGTATCCCTTGATCCCTTCGAAGCTGCCCTTTAAGAACTCAAAACCACCGTGCACTGGCCCCACGGTGGGCGCCAACTATCGTGGAATCGTCACGACAGATGTCCTCATGGAAGGACTTAGTTGTGGATACATTGCGATGAGGTTAGCTTAAAGGGGTTAAACAGGACAAAGGACACAAGGAGTTTATACTGGTTCGGCCCCTTACGGTGAAGGTAAAAGCCTAATCCAGTTTGAGGTGGTATTGCTAGGGTTTCGATGACCAGGGAGCAAATACGCTTTGCCTGGCTCTCGATCTGTTGTTTTCTTGCCCTAAGCCATTGCCGGGTCATCCCCTTATATACACGGGTTGACGCCCTGCAGCCTACAGTGTCCCGGCCGGCTCATACAACGTGTCCGGCTCGGTGACTTATCTTACATGCCTTACAATACAAGTTTACATATACATTGTGATTTATGCTTGAGGGCCTTAAGCCGCCTTCGGGTTTGGGCCCTCTAACAAGCCTGTCTATGAACCGCAATCTTAATATACTCTTGGGCTTCATTGAGATGAACCGCCATAGGGATGACCCGACCCCTCCTGTGCGGGTCATATCTAATAGTCATATCCCCAACACGTCGCGAGCTTCAACACTCATCGGATGGCATACATCAGTATGTATTATTTCTAATAAGTCAGTTGCTCGCTCCATTGTTCTAGAGAACGGAGTCTTAGTCATCTTGTCCATGAGGCATGATGATTCATAATCAAGTGATTCCAAAAGCCCATCGGCATGGAGTTTCTTCATGCGCTTTACACCAATATGACTTAAACGGTAGTTCCATAAATAAGTTGCACTATCATTATCAACTTTGCATCTTTTGGCATCCATATTATGAATATGTGTATCACTATGGTCGAGATTCAATAAACCATTCACCTTGGGTGTATGACCACAGAAGGTTTTATTCATGTAAAAAGAATAACAATTTTTCTTTTGACTTAAATGAATAACCAAGAATAATAATTTTTATTTTGACTTAAATGAATAACCGTATTGCAATAAACATGATCCAATCATATTATGCTCAACACAAACGCCAAATAACATTTATTTTAGGTTCAACACTAATCCCGAAGGTAAAGGGAGTGTGCAATGGTGATCTTTATCATCCTTGGAATCACTTCCAACACACATCGTCACCTCGCCCTCAACTAGTCTTCGTTCATTTTGCAACTCCTGTTTCAAGTTACTAATCATAGCAACTGAACTAGTTACAAATAAACAGGGGCTACTATGAATACTAGTAAAGCACAAATAAATATGTATATCATATATACTTTTGTTCACTTTGCCATCCTTCTTATCTGCCAAGTATTTGGGGTAGTTCCGCTTCCAGTGACCATTTCCTTTGCAGTAGAAGCAGTCAGTTTCAGGCTTGGGTCTCGCTTTGGGCTTCTTCATGGGAGTGGCAACTTTCTTGCCGTTCTTCTTGAAGTTCCCTTTCTTTCCCTTGCCCTTTTACTTGAAACAAGTGGTCTTGTCAACCATCAACACTTGATGCTTTTATTGATTTCTACCTTTGTCGATTTCAGCATCGCGAAGAGCTCGGGGAACCATTTTCGTCATCCCTTGCATATTATAGTTCATCACGAAGTTCTAGTAACTTGGTGATAGTGACTAGAGAACTTTGTCAATTACTATCTTATCTGGAAGATTAACTCCCACTTGATTCAAGAAATTGTAGTACCCAGACAATCTGAGCACATGCTCACTGGTTGAGCTATTCTCCTCCATCTTGTAGGCAAAGTACTGTCAGAGGTCTCATACCTCTCGACATGGGCATGAGTATGAAATACCAATTTCAACTCTTAGAACATCTTATATGCTCTGTGGCGTTCAAAATGTTTTCGTTGTCCCGGTTCTAAGCCGTAAAGCATGGTGCACTAAACTATCAAGTAGTCATCATACCGAGCTTTGTCAAACGTTCATAACGTGTGCATCTGCTCCTACAATAGGTCTGTCACCTAGCGGTGCATCAAGGACATAATTCTTCTGTGCAGCAATGAGGATAATCCTCAGATTACAGACCTAGTCCGCATCATTTCTACTATCATCTTTCAACATAGTTTTTCTCTAGGAACATATCAAAAATAAACGGGGAGCTACATCGCGAGCTATTGATCTACAACATAGTTATGCAAATACTATCAGGGCTAAGTTCATGATAAATTAAAGTTCAATTAATCATATTACTTAAGAACTCCCAGTTAGATAGACATCCCTCTAGTCATCGAAATGATCACGTGATCCATATCAACTAAACCATGTCCAATCAACACGTGAGATGGAGTAGTTTTCAATGGTGAACATCACTATGTTGATCATATCTACTATATGATTCACGCTCGACCTTTCGGTCTCAGTGTTCCGAGGCCATATCTGCATATGCTAGGCTCATCAAGTTTAACCCGAGTATTCTGCGTGTGCAAAACTGGCTTGCACCCGTTGTATGTGAACGTAGAGCTTATCACACCCGATCATCACGTGGTGTCTCGGCACGACGAACTGTCGCAACGGTGCATACTCAGGGAGAACACTTGTACCTTGAAATTTAGTGAGAGATCATCTTATAATGCTACCGCCGTAGTAAGCAAAATAAGATGCATAAAAAGATAAACATCACATGCAATCAAATAAGTGATATGATATGGCCATCATCATCTTGTGCCTTTGATCTCCATCTCCAAAGCACCATCATGATCACCATCGTCACCGGCTTGACACCTTGATCTCCATCGAAGCATCGTTGTCGTCTTGCCAACTATTGCTTCTATGACTATCGCTACCGCTTAGTGATAAAGTAAAGCAATTACATGGCGATTGCATTTCATACAATAAAGCGACAACCATATGGCTCCTGCCAGTTGCTGATAACTATTACAAAACATGATCATCTCATA
This sequence comes from Aegilops tauschii subsp. strangulata, assembly GCF_002575655.3. Lineage (NCBI taxonomy): Eukaryota > Viridiplantae > Streptophyta > Magnoliopsida > Poales > Poaceae > Aegilops > Aegilops tauschii. The sequence goes on along the minus strand of NC_053041.3, from coordinate 442,134,315 downwards.
CAACAATTTATATATCATCACGTCTTGACCATATCACATCACAGCAAGCCCTGCAAAAACAAGTTAGACGTTGTTGGGGATATAACTACTAGTGTAACCCGCCCAGGAGGGGCCGGGTTACGCTATGGCAATTCATCATATGAAGCCCAATATCAAGCTTGAAGATGGCGGTTCAGTAAAGGGCCTAAAGCCCATAGGCGACTTAAGGCCCGTAGTGATAATCCGCCGTAATGGCATGACTTGTGAGGCAAGATTAACTAGTCACCGAGCCGGACACTGTATATGAGCCGGCCGGGACTCTGTAGGCCGCGGGGCATCAACCCGTGTATATAAGGGAACGACCCGCCGACGGCTTAGGGCAAGTAACATCAAATCGGTAGCCAGGCATAGCGGATTCGCTCCCTGGTCATCGAAACCCTAGTAATTCCACCTCAACTGGAGTAGGCTTTTACCTTCACCGTAAGGGGCCGAACCAGTATAACCCTCGTGTCCTTTGTCCCGCTTTAACCCCTTTAAGCTTCCTAGTTGCGATGGCTCCACGACTAAGTCCTTCCACGAGGACATCTGCCGTGACTATTCCACGACAGTTGGCGCCCACCGTGGGGCCTGCGCATGGTGGTGTTGAGTTCTTGGAGGGATTTCTTCAGGGATCAAGAAGCTCGCGATATGTTGGATGAAAAAGAGCCAACGCAGAAAACATCATCACCGATGAACAGCCGGAACGACGTATGAGATTTGAGATGAATTTTGAGGGTTGCGTTTTTTACTGCCACCGAAAAGATCATGGCGATTCGTCGAGGCCGAGACAAAGTGTTGTTTGAATCTATTGTGGCCTCGGATGGATGATGACGGTTAGTCCATGATGCAAATACCAGGAAAGATCAAAAGTTTATTGCTGCAAGTCGCCGAGACCGAGCGGATGAGTCACCGGAATCCTCGTTTTCCTCTGATTGACCAGTCAAGATGCACACATAGCAATCATACTATTCCAACAGGTACTCGATCGGTTCGGCCGGTGCACATTCACTTTAAAAAAAGAAGGGGAGGAAACAGCCCACGACCCAGCTATGAACACAGTTTTCGGCCAATTCCGCTTCGTCAACCGCCGCCAGCGCGGCGCTCGTGTCTGAGCCACCACATCGCTGGCCGTCTCCGCGTCCACGGCCTCTCAAGTCACTGCCTTGCGTGACGGGCTCTCCACCGCGGCCGCGGAGTCTCCTCACCTGCGATCTACTACTCCGCTGCTGTTTTTTCTGCCGACCTCACCAAATCGCTGCATGAGCCGGTCCGCTCAGAGCCACCGCAGAGTCCGCCTCTGATTCGTCGGGCAGGCCCTGGGTTGCTGCCGTTCTCCGCCCCCGATTCACATTGCCTTTGAACCGCCGTAGCAAGCAAACCCCGCCGTTCGCCGCCAGGTGACCCGCCTGGCTGCTTCCCTGCCATGAGCCGCCGTAGCGAGCAATCCCCGCCGTTCGCCGCTGGGTGACCCGCCTGGCATGGCCGGACGGGGCTGTCGACTCGCCGCTCTGATCCAAATCGCCATCTGCTGAGCCGCCCTGGATGTGAGTCGCCTCGCCTCTGAATCGCTGCCGTACTCGACCGTGCCGTCTCCACCTCGTGAGCCACCTCCATGCTCAAGTCGCCCCGCTCTGCGGCGCCGTCTCCGCTTTCAAGTTGCCTCGGCTCATCCCCTACCTCCAAGTCGGCAGGTCCGGGCCACCGCGGGTTGAATTGGGCTGTGATTTGAATCTCCACTTCGCGTTGAGCTACCGCCGCTGTAGGCGTGCCTTGAGTAAACCTCTCACGCGGGCCTTTGGCACGGCCACGCCATTCCGCCCGGCGCCCCCAAGTTGCCTCACGCCATCCCGGATTACCCCGCCATCACGGAGACACGGACCTGCCGTATTCGCCTCCTCCGAGTCGCAATTGCGCCTGGCTTCTTGCGAGCCGCTCCTCCTCGCTCCCGCGTCAGCTCGCTCCTGTGGCCTGGCGTTGGCCTTACCTTCCACTGCAGGTCACTGGGCCTCTCCGCCGATCTTCGTCTCCGCCGCAGCCCGGAGCCTCCGAATCGTTTTCTTGCACGCCGAGCCGGTTTTCGCCGTCGTCATCTGCCAGAGCCGCCGTCTGGGGTTTGAATTGGGCCTTCACCCGCGGTTACACCAGCCGCTTGATTGGGTCCTCGCATGAGACACCGCCCTGACGGATTGCTAAGCCGCCGTCGCGTCTGGTTTTTGCAGAGAGCCGCCCCTGCCGGCCTCCTGAGACGCCTCGGTCGCCCGACTCACGCACCACTATCTATGCCACCGGCGCGCTGCCTTTGCTGGTGAGTCGCCCTCGCCTGTTCCCTGATCCGGGCAGATTGCTGTTGCTGTGAGTCTCCACCCGCCGGAGTCTCTGCCGCAAGCAGGCACTGCTTCCCATTACTAACAGCCGCTGGTCCGCCTTGTAAGCTACTGCTGCGGTCAAAACCGCACTTTGGGCCACCACTTCTTTGACCCGATGTGGTTCTAGAGCCGACGGGAGTTGCCTCTGCCAAGCGGCCTACTCAGCCGCGGGTGTGCCAAGTTGCCACGCCTGACGATGTTCGTTCTCCGCTGTCTTGCTTACTTTCGCTGCTCCGGTCGCGCGGTCGCCCTGTTTCTCGCATCTGTCCAGCTGGCACTGTCAACCCACCGAGACTTATCTCCGTGACCACGGCGCATCGCGCAATTGCCGCATCTTGGGCGGGTCACACCTCGGGCTGGTCGTGCTACTTCCAACGCCATTGCTTTGGCCTACTGAGAGCCGCTCTACACCATGGTGCAATCGGTGCAATTGCAAGATGTTTTGAACAAATTTTGCTGCCTGCTGGAGGATCCCATGATGCAAATACTGGTTTTGCCGCAGAACTATTGCCTTCCTATCAGGACGTCCAAGCTTTCCAATACCATGCTAAAATATTTTACAGCACTGTTGGGTCTGTATTAACCAATTAAGACAAGGTATATATTGGAGATTCTGCTTGCTGTTGGTGACAATACTGTTACCATATCACTAGACAAGGCAGGCCCTACAAGGTTTTCATCGAAGGGCACAATATTAAATTTTTCATTGGCTCCAATGAGGACAAAAATCAGTGGCCGGTCAGTTGTGGCAGTATCTGCCAGGATTCTAACGGGTCAACACAAAAATACCTTGATACATACTACTAATTGCAATGTACGGAGTTCAAGTACATGTATCCGCGCCAGACTGCGCCTGGACCAAATCATCGGTCGTCCGTTCAGGTGATATCTGTCCAAACTGTTTCATTCATAACATATTATTTTATTCGAGGAACAAATACTCCGGCCAGTATATTTTAATCATGCAGGACCAATGTTCATTATAAAAGCGATGTCATGTTATGAATAAATGTGGGTGCAAACCGCCGCCTCTGTGGCTCAGTCTACAACAACAGCACCGCGCCGGCTCTCCCGTTTGCGCCGATTTACAACACCAGAGATAACTCACCCGTCCGCCTCCGCGGCCAACTCTCCCGTCCACGCTGGCTTACAACTCCGCGGTGGATAATCACTAGCCTGGCATATCAGGTGAAATCCATCCAGTATATTTTATATTGCATATTATTTTCTTTAAAAGAGCAATTACTTTGGCTTGCAAGTTCTCCCATGCAGGACTCAAACCGGTCTATATCACGGTCAACTACGGAGAATCTTAAGCCAACTCCTGGAGTCGTCTTAAGACTCGGGGGCTACAATGGCATGACTCTGGAATTTCGGGTCATTGGAGGGAATGATAACCCAGTTCCGGAGGACACCGCCATATTTATGAAAATTTAAAGGCCGCCATATCGGCGCGATGGCAAAAATTTATATGATCACTGGGGGGCTTCCTGTTCAAACATAGGTCGTATTCGAACCAAAGAGAACATAGCTGTCGGTACCCTTTTGATCGGCATACTGCCGAGCTCACTGAGGGGTTTCTTGATCGTATTCAAATCATAGTTCAACCCCCTTAGGTTACCGACATGGATCGTATTCGAATCAGGATCGTTAAACAACTCTCAAGGTCATGTGGGGGCTTCCTGTTCAAACATAGGTCGTATTCGAACCAAAGAGAACATAGCTGTCGGTACCCTCTTGATCGGCAACGCCAAAGCCACTGGCGGCTATATGATTGTATTCGAATCTTAGCTTAACCCCTTTGGGACGGTTTTCTGATCGTATTTGAATCAAAAGCCTTGATTTTTCTTTCTTTTTGGCTTAAGTTTTTTGAAAACAATCTTTGGTTTTATCTTGAGACCTTTTTGTTCATATTTGAAGCATATATGTGGTTTCGATTAACCCGGCTTGACTTTGGATGATAAGTCGCCATATATGACAATCATAAACATTTGGAAGTTTTTGGCTTCTAAAAATGGGGTTATCACCCTTACTGCACAGGTATCTTAAACCGGCAGTATGATTCAATATCACAAGAACCGGTTTTCCAAACCGGATTATACTATTATTCAAATCTTTAACAGCCAACATGGCTGGATTTCTATTATGGTTATCAATAGCCAATATTTTGATGGAGGTCTTCAAAGTCGCTTTAGCGCAATGATTATTATTTTATTAATGGACATGATTATTTTCACAATGGAGGGAATAGTCCCGAGTCGCTGCAGGCTTACGACCCGGCACTTGGGGGCTACATTATTCAAATTGAGATCACATCAAATATGCAAGTCCCATGTCACTGCCAGCATGCACCATGGCACTTGGGGGCTAATGTAAAGTCATTTTTGACCAACTTATTGAAGACCCGACTCATCCCATTGTAATGAGACGGCCCTTGGGGGGCTACCAATTGCTCATGTCAAAAATTCAAGGTACACAAGCCTCAGTTTATTATATTGAAAGGTCCACTACTCAGTTGGTAGAGTACAAAGCTCTTAACCTTATGGACGTGGTTTCAAGCCCCATGGTGGAGATTACATCATATGATATTATCATTAATGAATTATATACAAAGTCCCAGCTCAGTATTATCTTACTGAGCCGGCCCTTGGGGGCTACATGTTGCTGCTCAAGTTTACATGATCATATTTACAAAGTCCCTGCTCATTATATCATAATGACCCGGCACTTGGGGGCTACAAGTGATATGAATATAATGGAGTTCTACATCTTTAAGCCGGTTGAAGGTCACATGAGTATCTCAAGACCTATATTTTTAAACATTGGGAGCTGAGTCAAAAGAATTATTCTTCAATCTTTCTCTATGAGAAACCAACGTCAGCAAATTGATTATGAAGTTGGCTTATTGACCCAGATTTTCTAGAAGAAGGGAATACCAAGGAATTAAGGATGATCAGGTGCCGGCTTACAAGAGCTTTTTAACCCGGAGCATAATCTGTCAAAATTGTTCTTGTGTTGTTTTACAGGATCAGTTTAACATGGATGAATCCAAATTAAACTGGGGGCTAATGTCGGGGATATACCCCGCAGTATGACCCGGCTGGAGATATAACCCGGCTGGGATTGGGTGTTTCATTGATGACCCGGCAGACCATAAGCCGGCAGGAATAGTTAAGTAGGTTAAGCTCGCGGGAACAGTTGCGCATTGTAACCCGCCAGACATAGTCATGTAACCCGGTAGACACAGTCATGTAACCCGACACATGTTAAGCCAGACGGTAAGCCAGGTGGTAAGCTAGATCGTAAGCCAGACGGTAAACCAGATGGTAAGCCAGATCGTAAGCCAGACGGTAAGCCAAATGGTAAGCCAGATGGTGAGACGTCAAAATAAGGTTAAATCATAAGTCCGAGTTGGACTCTACATGTAACCCGCCCCTTCATCTTATATAAGGAGGGGCGGGGCACCCCGAGAGGGAGAAGAAACAATCTCTAGGGCTAGACACCGAGAGTCGGTTCCCGGCGACTCTCCTGTGACCATAATGAGACCTAGCCTCAAACAGCATGTAGGTTTGTTACCGGATGATGTTTCCTGGGGCCCGAAGCTGTCTAAATCCTTTTCTTCGTCCTCTTGCTGGGCTTTACTTGTACACTGAAAATTAAAGGGTCAGTACAAAAACATGAGTAAGATAAGCACAAGATAAACAGATTATCTTTACCCTAGAGCGGTTTTGAAAGCCAGCATGCTGGACTGCATTGATTCGCCGGAGGAAGGTGAAGTTCCCTGATAGTTTGAGTCAGAAGAATTGAGTGGTTGATGAGTGAAACCCGCCAAAGGATACAAAGAATATAAATCAGAGATAACCTCAGTCCGGCGTTTTCTTGTTACATCGGGTAAGCCGGAGTAGAGGTTCGCATCTTTACTGGTCTGGGTCTGCCTCCGACTCTCGTGAATCTGTCGCTTCAAAAGAAATTGAGGATCTTGATAAGCTAAAGGATGTGAAAATCTTACTTTCAGGGTTACCCTTCGGACTTTCTGTCTCGGCAAAGGCTCGGAGTCGGAGGAAATTATAGTTACCTCTTCAATTACTACATGACTTGCTCCTGTATCCTCCTGCTGATAATCAGTGTCAATAAGATGGTTAAAGAAGGAGCCTAAAGAGTCAAGAGTTACCTCTGACTCGGAGGTATCGTCCAGATGAAACATATCCGAGGCGCTAGGTTTGTTCCCCTTATTACGGGCAGCGGCTTTCTTGGCCTTTCTGGCTTTCTTTGCAGCCTCATGGTCATACTTGACCTTCCAGAATTTATCACCAGCCTGTAAAATATAGCAAAAGTTTTTGAGTAAAGATGTAATTGTCAAAGTGGAAAGTAAGATGCTCAAGTTAATGGTTTACCACTGGAGCCGGGTTAGCCTTGCAGAAAGGACTTAAGCCCACTTTCCCGCAATCTGCCAGGCTCTCGTTCAGAAGAGACTTGGTCATGTCATCAACGACATCCTCAGGTAAGTCGTCAGGACTGTGCCGTAGAGGATAATTTTTCTGGCCTGTGTAATCGCACATCAAGCCAGGGCGGCGGCTCAAAGGAATCACCCGCCAGGCAATCCAAACCCGGACCAAGTCAATGTCGTTTAGGCCGTTCCCCAGGAGTGCTTTGATCTTGTTTATGGTGGGGGCAAGTGTTTGACGTTCAGCCGGAGATAATTTATCTGGTAAGGGGTGAGTTGACTCCAGGCGCCGGGCGCGAAAGCCGGGCAAAGGGTTCTCATTAGCCAGAGAAGTGTCTTGACAGTAGAACCATGTCTGGTTCCAATATTTAGGGTGACTCGGCGGCTCGGCATAAGGGAAGAGGCAGTCTCTACGTCGCTGGATTGAGATTCCGCCAAGCTCCAAGCTGGGCCCGTGGGCACATTCGTTTTGACGGTTCGGATAAAATAACTCTCTAAAGAGTAGTAAGTTGGGTTCTTCTCCAAGGTACACCTCACAGAATACTTGGAAATTGCAGATGTTTGACACGGAATTGGGTCCGATGTCTTGAGGTCGCAGGTCAAAAAAGTGCAAGACGTCTCTGAAATTTTTTGAGCTGGGTGGAGCAAAGCCCCAGTTCATGTCATCAGTAAAAATGACAACTTCCCCATCCTTGGGTTGAGGCTTTTCTTCTGACGGGTCAGGTGCACGATAAGACATGATCTCTTTCTTCGGTAGATGACCAGTCTTCACAAAATCGTTTAAGATGCTATCAGTGACGGTGGATCTAACCCAGTTGCATGTGACGGGTGCTTTGGGAGCCTTGGGCGGCATTATGAAGGATGGAAGCCTATGACAAAATAAAAATTTCCGGTTCAAATTTAAGCCAGAGAAAATATTTCAATTCATATTCAAGATGGCGGCTTACGAAGGGGCCTAATGATATATGGCTAATTGTGTCAGATTGTTTAAGCCGCCATGGAAAACATTAGCAATTAAATTATTTAAATCTACTATGTGTGATCAAGATTATTCATTGAGCATTGCCACTTTAAGCCGGCGATAAGACTCGCCATGGCTAACAGATACAGTTTTTTGCCTAAGTGTCGCACAAACAAGTTTCGCAGGTTCAAGCTGTTATTTTGGATTAAACGGTCGTTCAGAAAAGAAAATATTCTAGACCTAAAAGCTGGTACAGATGAGTTTGAGAGTTCTAATGAGGCCTCTGAACTAGAGAAAGGAATCTACTAGCATCTAAAATGGATGCGAAACGGTTACCGCACAAGTTATATGTTCTTTTTGGATCAGAAGAAGCCGCGGTGGAGGAACCACGAAGAAACGATGAAGAACCATGAAGAACACGGAAGAAATTGAAAACCCTAAATGCAGATCTGAAGTGCGGGAAGGTGAATACTTACAGCTGTAGATCTACTGCGGAGGATCGCCGCTATTCTCTGGTCGATTCAGGTTGATGCAGCGGCCAGGATCGACGAAGATGAGGTGCTCTGCTGCGGCGGCATCGGCGGAGCTCGAGCAGCAGTGGAGTCGCGAGAGGAAGAAGACGACAGAAAGGGGGAGAATGAAGAAAGACCTAAAAGTCGTGCTTATTTATAAGGGAAAGACTGACAGGGAGGGCGCGAGAAACGAGGAGGCCAGACGTGGTTATCCAGCTACTCCGACGCCTCGATTTTCGGGATGGTCATTAAGATAAGGATCCGTTGTGATATGACAGAATAGAAAATGAATTTAATGGAAGATGACGTCATGGCGGGTTATCATGAATCCAGAAGATGACGTCATGGCGGGTTATAACTTTTGCACAGACAGAAGCCAGAAGGCTTTTTCTTAAGGTATTGAAGATTGACATGAACCGGTTCAAATCAATCTGGGGCCTAATGTTGGGGATATAACTACTAGTGTAACCCGCCTAGGAGGGGCCGGGTTACGCTATGGCAATTCATCATATGAAGCCCAATATCAAGCTTGAAGATGGCGGTTCAATAAAGGGCCTAAAGCCCGTAGGCGACTTAAGGCCCGTAGTGATAAACCGCCGTAATGGCATGACTTGTGTTGTAAGGCAAGATTAACTAGTCACCGAGCCGGACACTGTTTATGAGCCGGCCAGGACTCTGTAGGCCGCGGGGCGCCAACCCGTGTATATAAGGGGACGACCCGCCGGCGGCTTAGGGCAAGTAACATCAAATCGGTAGCCAGGCATAGCGGATTCGCTCCCTGGTCATCGAAACCCTAGTAATTCCACCTCAACTGGAGTAGGCTTTTACCTTCACCGTAAGGGGCCGAACCAGTATAACCCTCGTGTCCTTTGTCCCGCTTTAACCCCTTTAAGCTTCCTAGTTGCGATGGCTCCACGACTAAGTCCTTTCACGAGGACATCTGCCGTGACTATTCCACGACAGACGTCCTCTACTTTGTTGTTGCAAATTTTACGTGGCTGCTACGGGCTTTAGCAAGAACCGTTCTTACCTACGCATCAAAACCACAATGATTTTTCGTCAAGTGTGATGTTTTAACCTTCAACAAGGACCGGGCGTAGTCACACTTGATTCAACTAAAGCTGGTGAAACAGACACCCACTAGCCACCTGTGTGTGAAGCACGGCGGTAGAACTAGTCTCATGAACGTGGTCATGTAATGTCGGTCTGGGACGCTTCATCCAACAATACCGCCGAATCAAAGTATGACATGCTGGTAAGCAGTATGACTATTATCACCCACAACTCTTTGTGTTCTACTCGTGCATATAACATCTACGCATAGACCTGGCTTGGATGCCACTGTTGGGGAATGCAGTATTTCAAAAAAAATCCTATGATCACCCAAGATCTATCTAGGAGATGCATAGAAACGAGCAGGGAGAGTGTGTCCACGTACCCTTGTAGACCGAAAGCGGAAGCGTTAAGTAACGTGGTTGATGTAGTCAAACGTCTTCGCGATCCAACCGATCAAGTACCGAACGCACGACACCTCCGCGATCTGCACACGTTCAACTCGGTGACGTCCCTCGTACTCTTGATCCAGCTGAGGCCGAGGGAGAGTTTCTTCAGCACGACGGTGTGATGACGGTGATGATGAAGTTACCGACGCAGGGCTTCGCCTAAGCACTACAACGATATGACCGAGGTGGAAATCTGGGGAGGGGGGCACCGCACACGGCTAAGACAACTGTCAACTTGTGTGTCTATGGGGTGCCCCCTCCCCCGTATATAAAGGAGGGGAGGAGGTGAGGGCCGGCCCTCTCTATGGCGCGCCAAATGGGGAGTCCTACTCCCAGTAGGAGTAGGTTTCCCCCCTTTCCCTAGTTGGAGTAGGAGAAGAAGGAAGAGGGAGAAGGAGGCGGCCGGCCCCCACCCCAATTCGGATTGGGCTTGGGGGGGCGCCCTCCACCTGGCCGCCTCCTCCTTTCTCCCACTAAGGCCCAATAAGGGCCATTGACTCTCCGAGGGGTTCCAGTAACCTCCCGGTACTTCGGAAAATGCCCGAACTCATCCGGAACCATTCCGGTGTCCAAACATAGCCTTCCAATATATCGATCTTTATGTCTCGATCATTTTGAGACTCCTCTTCATGTCCGTGATCACATCCGGGATTCCAAACAACCTTCGGTACATCAAAACACATAAACTCATAATACCGATCGTCATCGAACGTTAAGCGTGCGGACCCTACGGGTTGGAGAACTATGTAGACATGACCGAGACTCATCTCCGGTCAATAACCAATAGTGGAACCTGGATGCTCATATTGGTTCCCACATATTCTACGAAGATCTTTATCGGTCAAACCGCATAACAACATTCGTTGTTCCCTTTGTCATCGGTTTGTTACTTGCCCGAGATTCGATCATCGGTATCACTATACCTAGTTCAATCTCGTTACCGGCAAACCTCTTTACTTGTTCCGTAATGCATCATCCCGCAACTAACTCATTAGTCACATTGCTTGCGAGGCTTATTGTGATGTGCATTACCGATCTCGATCTCAGACAATCGGAGTGACAATATCCTAATCTCGATCTATGCCAGCTCAACAAACACCATCGGAGACACCTGTAGAGCATCTTTATAATCACTCAGTTACGTTGTGATGTTTGATAGCACACTAAGTGTTCCCCCGGTATTCAGGAGTTGCATAATCTCATAGTCAGAGGAACATGTATAAGTCATGAAGAAAGCAATAGCAATAAACTAAACGATCATAGTGCTAAGCTAACGGATGGGTCTTGTCCATCACATCATTCTCTAATGATGTGATCCCATTCATCAAATGACAACACATGCCTATGGTTAGGAAACTTAACCATCTTTGATTAACGAGCTAGTCTAGTAGAGGCATACTAGGGACACTCTGTTTGTCTATGTATTCACACGTGTACTAAGTTTCCGGTTAATAAAATTCTAGAATGAATAATAAACATTTATCATGATATAAGGAAATATAAATAACAACTTTATTATTGCCTCTAGGGCATATTTCCTTCACATTCTCCACCTTTAACTTTTTATCCCGCATCTTGAAATATGCTTCAGCATTGACAACAGTTTCTCTAAGCCTACATGTGTTCTCTTCCTCATACATGCTCCAGAGCTTCGCTAGGCACATCTTCAAAGACTGTGGCCACTCTTGATCAACCCAGTCCAAGTAAGAACACTTCCGTTCATCCTATAATATTTAAAACTAGATCAGTAACAATTGTAGGGGAAATGGGTCTATAGCAACATACAAAATCACCAATGCTTATTTTGAAAAACTGAAGAAACATGATAATTATGACATATCTTCTCAGAAAGATCAATGTGCAAATGAAATAATTGGTACTGAGACAACAACCAAATTATGGAACATCAGAAGCTATAATTAACTACAACGATGCTACAAGTTCTTACTCATGTACAATAAATAACAAATTGAACATTTTATGAGGAAGGTAAATATAACTGCAACAGCATAGCGACAGTGTTTGGATGACAACAAATTGATACTAATAGGTGTGTACATACACAAATTTAGTAACGTAGAACTAATAACACTAAGGCCGTCCACTATGTATGCCAAAACTGGGGTAAAGACAACTGTTGCTACATCTCGCACCGGTGCCCTACACTGGTGAGCCGATGCAGCGGCAAAAAATCAGGGACCCAAACTCCGGAGCACGTAGTTGCTCCGATGCCTAGTTCCTTCGTGCCATAAAGATTTAGTATTTTACTGCTTGGCTACTCGAATGTGTGGACCAAAGTTGGCTGCATAAACTGCTGAAGCAGTGCCAAATAATTTTCTAATGGCACCGCTGATGAGATGGCAACAATTTAAGATACTAGGTACAAACTGTGACACTGTCTTAGGATGCGTTTGGTTGAAGGTGTGGTATGAATGGGTTGGGACCGTGACGGTGTCTGAATCACATCTAACAAATGATTTGTAACAACGAAAGAGGGTTTAACCCTGTCTGCACATGCCAGAAACTTCCTCCCACTGTCCACAGAATCAAACGCAACTAGCTTCACGCATGGAGATTGATGGTGACAACAAGCAGATAGATCTTCAGCCACCCCGCTCCATTCGTTGCCACTAATGGTCCTAGGGAGCTACAAGAGGAAGAAATTACTCAAATGACCATCGGGTAAAAATCCTTCATTCCAAGTCATAGCCCGAGAGAGAGAAGAGAGGCATACCAGGTTGGTGAAGGAGTAGTCGCCGGAGGAGGAACCGCTGGAGAGGTCTTTCAAGAAGACCATGGCGACCCCGGCGGTAGGATGCGAGACGGCGAGAGCGAGGAAGAGGCTATAGCTTAGCAAGGAAGGAAGGAAGGAAGGAAGGAAGGAAGGAAGGAGGAAACAGGGGAAATGCGACTTGTGGTCGGGGAGAAAAGGGGGTGGGGAAGGGGGAAGGGGGGTGGGGGTAGATATTTTGGCGGTAGGCCAAAATTTAGGAAATGTGGAGGGAAACTTTGCGCGCGGTGCCGCCGGACCATTCACTTTGAACGATTGTGTGCATCGCAAGCGATTCTTCTGCTTTAAGCACATGGGATGAGTTTGATAATTCAAATTTTGGTGGAAATTTCCCCGGGTACACCATTGCATAATTTAACATCGCTTGCTAATTTGGGCACACAAAAGAGCGTACAGCACATAGACCACACTTACTGAATCAAGCAATTTTAGTAATTAAACAGAGCCAGTTGACCTAAACATTGCTCTAACAAAAGACCAACATTAAAAACAAAGCCTAAGTACGCATACTTTTAACAAATCCGCCGCCGCGCCGGCCTATGCATCGCCGGTGTGAGATGAGACGTCGATGACTTGTCCTGGCGACATGCCGCCGTTGGTGGACTCCACGTCCCCCCAGCTCAAGTCGACCGCGTCCTCGTCCTCGTCCTCGAAGCCGCCCTCAAGGTTGTAGTACTCATAGTAGTGGCTGCGCCAGAGCTCGTGTTGGTACTCCACCGTCGATTCCTCGACGGACAGACTCTTCTCTACCTCGACCTCGGCCACGCACAACTCCTCCTCCCGATGCTCCTCGATCTCCGCCGCCTCCTGCATCTCCAACTCCCGCTCGGCGACCTCATGAGGAAGCATGTGCTCCATGGCCACCGCCGCCTTTTCAGACGTGGGTTGCATGCTGGAGTCCGAGGTGGCCGGGAATATCTTGGCATGTGCATCCTTGATCTTGGCGTGGATTTCCTCGACCCGGGCCAAGGCGACATCAGCGGCACGGACGGCAGCTCGAGCGCTCTCGGCGTTTGCAGCCACCGTCGCAGCAGCAGCTGTAGCCGTCTCGGCTGCTGCAGCTGCCCTGTCGGCTGCCGCAGACGCCCTCTCGGCGGAAGTGGCCGTGCTCAATGCGGATGTGGCGGCACTCTCGGCATAGGCGGCCGCGCTCTCGGTGCAGGCGGCGGCGCTCACGGGGGGGGGGGGGGGGACGTGACCATCGTACGGGCCTTCACAAAGCGTTTCCATGGTGTCATCTTTGCAAGAAGGGGGTGCGGGAATGGGGATCGGGATTCATGGATTCGGGGGTTGCCGGCACTAGACAGATGAGCCGACGAAGCTTAAGGAGGGAGACTTAAATAGACCCAGATATTTTCATCGCAAATAGTTCCTAGAAAACAACTGTGTGTGATGTTGTAGATATTTTTTATTAGCTGTGAATGACGAATTTGGAATAAAGTGCCAACGGATGGTGTTTTAAATGAACAAGAAATTTTGTAGTACTAATGCAACTGTCATGTCAAATTTTGGAAAATTTCAGGGGTCATTTGACCTTTTAAGACATTTAAGTGATTTTCTAGCCATCTAATGACCGTAATTGAAATTTGAACTACCTGTACATGCAACAGCTAACCATAACGGTTTGAAAACTCATATTTCATGTACTTGTGTGTGATTTAATTCCATGTGTAGTAAATTGGAAGGAATTTTCAAACATATTGGTATAACGACTATGACACAATTAAGCTTGGAGTGACATGACATTTTAATTCCAAAAAAAATCAGAAACACATGAAACCTTGGTTGATGTAATGTCATGCCACCAAGATGATGTGGTAAAAAAATTGGCATGTTTGACGAAAGTTTGGACACAGACCCCTCAAAAACCGGAGCAACTCACTAGAAGGCTCGTGGTTCCGAGAGGGAAGAACAATGCATGTTTGATGACGAACGGGACATAGCTTCCTCTTACGGCCTTCAATTTTTTTCTACGTCTAACGTGCACTACTACAACTGTAATGTGAATTTTTTGAAAATTCTAGGGGTCATTTGACCTTTTAAAGACATTTAAGTGATTTTCTAGCCATTTAATGACCGTAATTCAAATTTGAACTACATCTACATGCAATGCCTAACCAAAACGGTTTGAAAAATCATAATTGTGTGCGAGTTAATTCCATGTGTAGTAAACTAGAAGGAATTTTCAAACATATTTGTCTCACGACATGGACACATGCATGCATATGTATGCATGGAGTGACATGCCATTTTAATTCTAAAAAAAATCAGAAACACATGAAACCTTGGTTGATGTAATGCAATGCCACCAAGATGATGTGGTAAAGAAATTGGCATGTTCGCCGAAAGTTTGGACACACACCCCTCACAAACCGGAGCAACTCGCTAGAAGGTTCATGGTTCCAAGAGGGAACAATGCATGTTTGATGATGAATGGGAGATAGCTTCCTCTTACGGCCTTTAAATTTTTTCCTACATTTAACATGCACTAATACAACTGTCATGTGAAAATTTGGAAAATTTCAGGGGTCATTTGACCTTTTAAAGACATTTAAGTGATTTTTCTAACCATTTAATGACCGTAATTCAAATTTGAACTACATCTACATGCAACGCCTAACCAAAATGGTTTGAAAAATCATATCTGTGTACTTGTGTGCGAGTTAATTCCATGTGTAGTAAATTAGAAGGAATTTTCAAACATATTGGTCTCACGACATGGACACATGCATACGTATGCATGGAGTGACATGACATTTTAATTCCAAAAAATAAAAAAATGATCAGAAACACATGAATCCTTGGTTGATGTAATGGCATGCCACGAAGATGATGTGATAATGAAATTGGCATGTTTGACGAACGTTTGGACACACACCCCTCACAAACCGGAGCAACTCGCTAGAAGGTTCGTGGTTCTGAGATGGAACAATGCATGTTTGATGACGAACGGGAGATAGCTTCCTCTTACGGGCTTCAAATTTTTTCCTACGTTTAACGTGCACTAATACAACTATCATGTGAAAATTTGGAAAATTTCAGGGGTCATTTGACATTTTAAAGACATTTAAGTGATTTTCTAACCATTTAATGACCGTAATTCAAATTTGAGCTACATCTACATGCAACGCCTAACCATCACGGTTTGAAAAATCATATTTTTGCGTACTTGTGTGCGAGTTAATTCCATGTGTAGTAAATTAGCGGGAATTTTAAAACATGTTGGTCTCAAGGCATGGGCACATGCATGGAGTGTCATGGCATTTTAATTCCAAAAAATAAAAAAATGATCAGAAAAACATGAAACCTTGCTTGATTTAATGTCATGCCACCAAGATGATGTGGTAAAGAAATTGGCATGTTTGGCGAACATTTGGACACACACCCCTCACAAACCGGAGCAACTCGCTAGAAGGTTCGTGGTTCCGAGAGGGAACAATGCATGTTTGATGACGAACGGGAGATAGCTTCCTCTTACGGCCTTCAAATTTTTCCCTACATTTAACGTGCACTAATACAACTGTCATGTGAAAATTTGGAAAATTTCAGGGGTCATTTGACCTTTTAAAGACATTTAAGTGATTTTCTAACCATTTAATGATGGTAATTCAAATTTGAACTACATCTACATGCAACGCCTAACCATAACGGTTTGAAAAATCATAATTTTGTGTACTTGTGTGCGAGTTAATTCCATGTGAAGTAAATTAGAAGGAATTTTCAAACATATTGGTCTCAAGGCATGGGCACATGCACAGAGTGCATGCCATTGATTTTAATTCCAAAAAATTAAAAAATGATCAGAAAACATGAAACCTTGCTTGATTTAATGTCATGCCACCAAGATGATGTGGTAAAAAAATTGGCCTGTTTGACGAAAGTTTGGACACACACCCCTCACAAACCGGAGCAACTCAATAGAAGGTTCGTGGTTCCGAGAGGGAACAATGCATATTTGATGACGGACGGGAGATAGCTTCCTCTTACGGCCTTCAAATTTTTTCCTACGTTTAACGTGCACTAATACAACTCTCATGTGAAAATTTGGAAAATTTCAGGGGTCATTTTACCTTTTAAAGATATTTAAGTGATCTTCTAACCGTTTAATGACCGTAATTCAAATTTGAACTACATCTACATGCAACGCCTAACCAAAACGGTTTGAAAAATCATATTTTTGTGTACTTGTGTGCAAGTTAAAAAATCATCAGACGATGTAAATATCTGGTGTTCAAAAATGAAAATGTAAAGATCTGGCAAGACAACCGGCCCCCACACGATTGCACTCTATCTCGCGGCTCGAGGTTTGGTTGGTGATTGGCAGGGATCATTAATCAGACACGGTTCTGTATTGGAAACCGTCAGCTATTATGTTCACACACGGATTTTGCTGCGGGAATAGTGTGTAATTCAAACTACAGTACTCGTAAATTCTGGCAACCGGCGTGTGTACTATCCCCGTCGATCTAGATTCCGGCCGCCAATAAATACTACCTTGCTCACATCACCCCGCCTGCATTCTCATCTACATCCTTCCCTCGCTCGCCCTCTCTCTCTCTCTCAAATCTCTGCCATGGCGCCGCCGGTCTGCCCATGCGCCGACGAGGAGTCGCCGCCCCCTGAGGATGCTCACTCGATTAGCAGCGACGAGGACCCCTACGCGCCGCTTGACGAGGTTGTGCCGGACCCCCCAACTTTGGATTGGTTTTGGGGCCAGTACAATCTTTGTCTGTGGAAGTCATTGCCGCCGGCTGAGAAAGCCAGGCAAGTGGCGTTCAAGAAGGATATGGCGGAGGAGGAAGCCAGGTACCAGGCGGCCTGTGAAACCCGTGATGCCGCCTGGAAAAAGGAGGTGGCGGAGCTTTGGGGGTAGGCGCGTCGTCGAGCCGAGGAGGTGTACGAAGACAGGTACTTCGCGAGGAAGGTCATAGGCACTGGGCGCCTCGTCGCTGCGTGGAGGTGGGCCGATAAGCTCCAGCGTGCCACCGATGAGGAGCTCCGGTGGGCGCCCAACGAAATGGCAAGATTGGCCGAGCGCGTTCGCTAGCAAGAGGCAGATCGGTACGTCAAGCGCTGCGAGGCGGAGGGGTCGGAGTACTGCCTCCGCATTGGGAAGACGCCGCGAACAAGGGAGCTGCTGGCGAGGGGCTGCCGGAATACTGGCCCCGGGAGGGATTATTAGTTTTAGTATTGTTCATTTTCAATTTTATGCATTGTACCTAGTAGTTAAGTATCGTCACGTACATGTGATGATATTATATATATATATATATATTCTGTGATGAACTAATGAACAATTAATATATATATATATTATGAATTCAATTTTCTATATGTTTTTGTATACTAATTTGAATCTAGCTGTTATCATCCACATATACAGAATGGAAAGCGTATATAGACGCATTGAAACAGAACATATAAGAATGGAAAATAGAGTACACACATTGCAACAGAGCAATAAACAAATCAATACTATGATTGCTGTGAATACATAGCTATCCACGTCGAAATGACTTTTCAAAATAAAACGCGTCCATGAGACCATGACCAGCAGCCCTTGCCTAGGGTAGCTCTTGGCTCTGCCTGAACTCGTGCAGGCGTTCGTCCAAGCGGTCGACACGCTCGCGGTACATCTGGAGCGCGATCTCGAGCTCCAAGTTGGCTATTTCATCGGAGATCACCAGGTCGAGGATGTGACGGCCATGTTCCTCTACTGCGCCCAGGTGGACACCTGGGCCAAGGAGGCGGTCGAGCCTACGGACCAGTGCGTTGGCATCCAGCGGGCTGCGGACAAGGCAAATGGCGGCACCCATGCGAACGGCGCGGCGGGCGTCCGGTGCAAGTACGGCGTGGTCGGCCTCTGGTGCAAGTACTGCGCTGAGGGCCTCTGTCCACTGCTGGCGAGGAATGAGGGTACTGATGGGATGTGTACCCAGCTGCGACGCCATGTCGACAGCAGGCAAGCGTCGATGGATCCGCTCCTGCTGTGCAGCACGCCGCGCCTCTCGCTCTGCGGCGCTCCAATGGTCTCACCGTGCGGTGAGCCGCAGCCTATCGGCACGGACGCGCCTAGCTTGCTCTGCGGCGTGCCATCGATCATGTTGCGTTGCGAGCTGCAGCCTATCGGCGCTGACATGCCTATCTTGATCCGTGGCGCTCCAGCGCCATGCGCCAAAGGTCTGCTCAATCCTGGCGATGACGTGCATCACGGCGTCATCCATCATGTTGTCGGGGAGCGCCTCGGCGTCGATGGGCCGTGGCGCCTGCTCATTTTCCTCGTCGACGAGGTTGATGGCAGAGGCGGCGCTTTGGTGGGTTGGCATGCTTGGAAAAGGTGGATGTGCTACAGGTTGCGCTTGTCGCCTCCATGCGTCGCGCGCCGCCTATGCGCAGTATAGCAGGGTGGCGGGAAACAGGTGAGGAAATGGCGGGAAACGGTGGCGTGTTCATAAAATGCCATCAGTTAATGGAAACTTAGCATAGAAGGAACATCGAGCTAGCACAAGAAGTAGATGATGATCAGATGAACACGAACCACACTAGGGAACCCGTCGGTGATGAATTCATCAATCCCAAACGGTTGAATACTAGCAAGCATTTGCCCACAACACGCACGGCCTATTCCATCACAAACAGGTCGGATGGATCAACTGTATGCCACGTATTGCACATTGTCAAAAAGTAATGCGGTAGACCTTCTTTAACGTATGTTAAAAAAAACAAGGACCTCGAGGTTAAATTAGCTGAGGGAATGGGTCATTTCGGTCATTTGACCAAAATGACCCATCCTATCAGTTAATTTAACATCAACAGAACTTTCCATCCAGTCACCCATCAGATGGCTGCTCCAGCCTGAGCACACTTAACTCGATAGTTTTCTTACATGAGCTACTGGTGGAACAGCTAGTCCTTGCTGATAGGAATGCCTCTTCGCATCCTTATGGTGTATCCGGATGACCGCCTGTCCCACAATGGCCAATAGATGTTGTGTAGACAGGGCATATCACATACGTCTTATTAGAAGCAACCGTCTATGTTATTATCGGTCTTTGCACACATTTCCGATTACAGACCTGTTTGCCGCGTATCACACACATCTTGTTATATTGAACTGTTTATGTTCTCTTGCCTAATCACAAACAGTTCATCCGAGTGAACCATATGCTGTACATCGCACACACCTTGATCGGGCTGACCGTTTCTTCTGTGTTGCCTAATCACAAACAGTTCATCCAAGTGAACCGTATGTTGTACATCACACACACCTTCATCTAGCTGCCCGTTTATTTTGTTCCTCCTCATCGCAAACAATTAATTGAGCTGAACCGTATGCCCTGCATCGCACACGCAACGAAAATCTGAACCGTGTTTGATGCATCCTCCATCGCAAACGTTTTGCACCTTTTTTGACGGTTATTTTACACCACCGTTTGCGATTATGGCATCGCACACAGTTTCGTCGAAGGGTCTCTGGTCGTAGTGTCACGTTAGCAGCAAACTGCAGTAGTGATAGCTTAGCTAATTTTGCTAGAGTTGAGGGCAGAACCATGACTTGGATTGGTTCTGTCCCGGTAGAATCTTAAGAGCTAGCCAATGCAGATTGTATGAGCGTCATGCTTTGATTAATACAAGTTTTACCCGCAAAAAAGAGAGACCACCTATTGCCTATCATATGTATGCCACCGGCCCCTCCTGCCACAACAACAAACTGAGCCCATCCCACGAACACGTTTGAGAAGAGCCGACTACCTCAACCTTTGTCACATCTCCTACATCGCTCCCCTTGTCATCTTTACCAGAGAAGTCTCAACGCCATCCATTGGTCTCGCT
This sequence comes from Aegilops tauschii subsp. strangulata, assembly GCF_002575655.3. Lineage (NCBI taxonomy): Eukaryota > Viridiplantae > Streptophyta > Magnoliopsida > Poales > Poaceae > Aegilops > Aegilops tauschii. The sequence continues at coordinate 442,113,888 of NC_053041.3, read as the reverse complement.
TGCTAATGCCCAGCTCCAAAGACGAATCCCCCAAGAGGGAAAATGAGGCGTCGCCATCGTCCGGTGACATAGCATCAAGGGTTTACCCAAGATCTGTAGCGATGATCGTATTCGTGTGGGAGGGGTGCAAAATCATTGCAGCGATGCCTCAAGGAAGGTCAATGACGCCCGCAGATGTCGCCATCACTTGTCATGGCACATAGTCGAGACAGGGTCTTTGATGAGCGATTTTTTTCTGCTCATTCCACCATTGTTTAAATAGGACAATCCCGAAATTGCCAAATGTATTACAAAACCAACTGATACGTCTCCAATGTATCTATAATTTTTGATTGTTCCATGCTATTATATTATCTGTTTTGGATGTTTAATGGGCTTTATTATGCTCTTTTATATTATTTTTGGGACTAACCTATTAACTGTAGGCCCAGTGCAAATTGCTGTTTTTTGCCTATTTGAGTGTTTCACAGAAAAGGAATATCAAACGGAATCCACACGGAATGAAACCTTCGCGAGGATCGTTTTTGGAACAAATGCAATCCAGGACACTTGGAGTGGAAGCCAAGGAAGCAACGAGGCGGCCACGAGGTAGGGAAGCACGCCCAGGGGGGTAGGCGCGCCGCCCACCCTCGTGGGCCCCTCGTGACTCCACCGACCTACTTATTTCGCCTATATATACTCATATACCCTGAAAACATCCGAGAGCACCACGAAACCCTATTTCCACCGCCGCAACCTTCTGTACCCGTGAGATCCCATCTTGGGGCCTTTTCCGGCGCTCCATCGGAGCGGGAATCGATCACGGAGGGCTTCTACATCAACACTATAGCCTCTCCGATGATGTGTGAGTAGTTTACCATAGACCTTCGGGTCCATAGTTATTAGCTAGATGGCTTTTTCTCTCTCTTTGGATCTCAATACAAAGTTCTCCTCGATCTTCTTGGAGATCTATTCGATGTAATTCTTTTTGCGGTGTGTTAGTCGAGATCCGATGAATTGTGGGTTTATGATCAAGATTATCTATGAACAATATTTGATTCTTCTCTAAATTCTTATATGCATGATTTAATATCTTTGCAAGTATCTTCGAATTATCAGTTTAGTTTGGCCTACTAGATTGATCTTTCTTGCCATGGGAGAAGTGCTTAGCTTTGGATCTCAATACAAGGCACGTATTGTATTGTGGTCATCGAGGATAAAAAGATGGGGTTTATATCATATTACTTGAGGTTATCCCTCTACATCATGTCATCCTGCCTAATGCGTTACTCTGTTCTTATGAACTTAATACTCTAGATGCATGCTGGATAGCGGTCGATGTGTGGAGTAATAGTAGTAGATGCATAATCGTTTCGGTCTACTTGTCACAGACGTGATGCCTATATACATGATCATGCCTTGATATTCTCATAATTATGCGCTTTTCTATCAATTGCTCGACAGTAATTTGTTCATACACCGTAGATTATGCTATCTTGAGAGAAGCCAGTAGTGAAACCTATGGCCCCCGGGTCTATCTTCCATCATATTATTTCCCGTCAACTAGCTATTTCTGTCGCTGTTTATTTTTGCAATCTTTACTTCCCAATGTATACAACAAAAATACCAAAAATATTTATCTTATTATCTTTATCAGATCTCACTTTTGCAATTGGCCGTGAAGGGATTGACAACCCCTTTATCGCGTTGGTTGCAAGGTTCTTGATCGTTTGTGCAGGTATGAGGGATTTGTGTGTAGTCTCCTACTGGATTGATACCTTGGTTCTAAAAAACTGAGGGAAATACTTATGCTACTTTGCTGCATAACCCTTTCCTCTTCAAGGGAAAACCAACGCATGCTCAAGAGGTAGCAAGAAGGATTTCCGGCGCCGTTGCCGGGGAGATCTGCGCACAAGTCAAGACATACCAAGTACCCATCACAAACTCTTCACCCTCGCATTACATTATTTGCCATTTTCCTCTCGCTTTCCTCTCCCCCACTTCACCTTTGCCATTTTATTCGCCCTCTTTTTCCATCCTTCTCTTTTTGCTTGCTTCTTGTGTGCTTGTGTGTTGGATTGTTTGTCACGATGGCTCAAGACAATACTAAATTGTGTGACTTTTCCAATACCAACAATAATGATTTTATTAGCACTCCGCTTGCTCCTATTACCGATGCTGAATCTTGCGAAATTAATGCTGCTTTGTTGAATCTTGTCATGAAAGATCAATTTTTTGGCCTTCCTAGTGAAGATGCCGCGACCCATCTAAACAACTTCGTTGATTTGTGTGATATGCAAAAGAAGAAAGATGTGGATAGTGATATTGTTAAATTGAAGCTATTTCCGTTTTCGCTTAGAGATCGTGCTAAAACTAGGTTTTCTTCTTTGCCTAAAAATAGTATTGATTCATGGAATAAGTGCAAAGATGCTTTTATCTCTTAAGTATTTTACTCCCGCTATGATCATCTCTCTTAGAAACGATATTATGAATTTTAAGCAACTTGATCATGATCATGTTGCACAATCTTGGGAGAGGATGAAATTAATGATACGCAATTGCCGTACACATGGTTTGAATTTATGGATGATTATGCAAAAAAATACGTCAGATTGATTTTTGCTTCCAGAAATCTTTTAGATTCGGCTGCGGGAGGCACTTTTATGGAAATCACTTTAGGAGAAGCTACTAAACTCCTAGATAATATTATGGTTAATTATTCTCAATGGCACACCGAAAGATCTACTAGTAAAAAGGTTCATGCGATAAAAGAGATTAATGTTTTGAGTCGAAAGATGGATGAACTTATGAAATTGTTTGCTAATAAGAGTGTTTCTTCTGATCCTAATGATATGCCTTTGTCTACTTTGATTGAGAATAATTATGAATCTACGGATGTGAATTTTGTTGGTAGGAACAATTTTGGTAACAACGCGTATAGTGGAAACTTTAATTCTAGGCCGTTCCCTAGTAATTCCTCTAACAATTATGGTAATTCCTACAACAACTCTTATGGAATTTTTAATAAGATGCCTTCTGATTTTGAGACTACTGTTAAAGAATTTATGATTTTGCAAAAGAATTTCAATGCCTTGCTTGAAGAAAAATTGCCTAAGATTGATGAGTTGGCTAGGAACATGGATAGAATTTCTCTTGATGTTGATTCTTTGAAACTTAGATCTATTCCACCTAAGCATGATATCAATGAGTCTCTCAAATCTATGAGAATTTCCATTGATGAGTGCAAAGAAAGAAACGCTAGGATGCGTGCTAAAAAAGATTGCTTTGTGAAAGCGTGTTCTTCTAGTTTTCATGGTAACAATAATGATGAAGATCTAAAAGTAATTGATGTGTCCCCTATTAAATCTTTGTTTTCCAATATGAATCTTGATAAAGAAGGGACTGGAGATGAGTCAACTTTAGTTAAAAGGCGTCCCAGTGATTCAGAGTTTTTAGATCTTGATGCAAAAATTGGTAAAAGTGGGATTGAAGAGGTCAAAACTTTACATAGCAATGAACCCACTATTTTGGATTTCAAGGAATTTAATTATGATAATTGTTCTTTGATAGATTGTATTTCCTTGTTGCAATCCGTGTTGAATTCTCCTCATGCTTATGATCAAAATAAAGCTTTTACTAAACATATCATTGATGCCTTAATGCAATCCTATGAAGAAAATCTTGAATTAGAAGTTTCTATCCCTAGAAAACTTTATGATGAGTGGGAACCTACTATTAAAATTAAAATTAAATATCATGAATTCTATGCTTTATGTGATTTGGGTGCTAGTGTTTCCACGATTCCAAAAACTTTGTGTGATGTGTTAAGTTTCCGTGAATTTGATTATTGTTCTTTAAATTTGCATCTTGTGGATTCCACCATTAAGAAACCTATGGGAAGGATTAATGATCTTATTATTGATGCAAATAGGAATTATGTTCCCGTATATTTCATTGTTCTTGATATAGATTGCAATCCTAAATGTCCTATTATTCTTGGTAGACCTTTTCTTAGAACGATTCGTGCAATTATTGATATGAAAGAAGGAAATATTAGATTCCAATTTCCATTAAGGAAAGGCATGGAACACTTTCCTAGGAAGAAAATTAAATTACCTTATGAATCTATTATGAGATCCACTTATGGATTGCATACCAAAGATGATAATACCAAGATCTATTCTTGCTTTTATGCCTAGCTAGGGGCGTTAAACGATAGCGCTTGTTGGGAGGCAACCCAATTTTATTTTTGTTTCTTGCTTTTTGTTTATGTTTAGTAATAAATAATTCATCTAGCATCTGTTTAGATGTGTTTTTGTTTTAATTAGTGTTTGTGCCAAGTAGAACCAATAGAATCTTCTTGTATGATAATTGTTTGATCTAGCTGAAAAAGACAGAAACTTTGCGCTCCCTAAAATAATTGTTAAAATTCACCAGAACGTGATAAATTGATAATTGCTTTTGCAGTGGATCAATATACAAATTATACAGGTTTTCCTAGTTTTTTCAGAATTTTTGGAGTTGGAGAAGTATTTGAACAAATCAGATTTCTACACACTGTTCTGTTTTTGACAGATTCTGTTTTTCGTGTGTTGTTTGCTTATTTTGATGAATCTATGGCTAGTATCGGGGGGGTATGAACCATAGAGAAGTTGGAATACAGTTGGTTTAACACCAATATAAATAAAGAATGAGTTCATTACAGTACCTTGAGGTGGTGATTTGTTTTCTTATACTAACGGAGCTCATGAGATTTTCTGTTGAGTTTTGTGTTGTGAAGTTTTCAAGTTTTGGGTAAAGATTTGATGGATTCTGGAATAAGGAGTGGCAAGAGCCTAAGCTTGGGGATTCCCAAGGCACCCCAAGGTAAAATTCAAGGACAACCAAAAGCCTAAGCTTGGGGATGCCCCGGAAGGCATCCCCTCTTTCGTCTTCATCCATCGGTAACTTTACTTGAGGCTATATTTTTATTCACCACATGATATGTGTTTTGCTTGGAGCGTCGTGTATGACTTGAGTCTTTGTTTGTTAGTTAACCACAATCATCCTTGATGTACACACCTTTTGGAGAGACACACATGAATCGGAATTTATTAGAATACTCTATGTGCTTCACTTATATCTTTTGAGCTAGATAATTTTGCTCTAGTGCTTCACTTATATCTTTTAGAGCACGGTGGTGGTTTTATTTTATAGAAATTATTGATCTCTCATGCCTCACTTATATTATTTTGAGAGTCCTTTAGAACATCATGGTAATTTGCTTTGGCTATAAAATTAGTCCTAATATGATAGGCATCCAAGATGGGTATAATAAAAACTTTCATAAAAAGTGCATTGAATACTATGAGAAGTTTGATACTTGATGATTGTTTTGAGATATGAAGATGGTAATATTAGAGTCGTGCTAGTTAAGTAGTTGTGAATTTGAGAAATACTTGTGTTGAAGTTTGCAAGTCCCGTAGCATGCACGTATGGTAAACGTTGTGTGACAAATTTGAAACATGAGGTGTTCTTTGATTGTCATCCTTATGAGTGGCAGTCGGGGACGAGCGATCGTCTTTTCCTACCAATCTATCCCCCTAGGAGCATGCGCGTAATGCTTGGTTTTTGATGACTTGCAGATTTTTGCAATAAGTATGTGAGTTCTTTATGAATAATGTTGAGTCCATGGATTATACGCACTCTCACCTTTCCATCATTGCTAGCCTCTTCGGTACCGTGCATTTTCTTTTCTCACCTTGAGAGTTGGTGCAAACTTCGCCATCGCATCCAAACCCTGTGATACGATACGCTCTATCACACATAAACCTCCTTATATCTTCCTCAAAATAACCACCATACCTAACTATTATGGCATTTCCATAGCCATTCCGAGATATATTGCCATGCTACTTTCCACTGTTTCATTTATTATGACATGCTTCATCATTGTCATATTGCCTTGCATGATCATGTAGTTGACATCGTATTTGTGGCAAAGCCACCATGCATAATTGATTATACATGTCACTCTTGATTTATTGCCCATCCCGGTACGCCACCGGAGGCACTCATATAGAGTCATATTTTGTTCTAGTATCGAGGTGTAATAATTGAGTTGTAAATAAATAGAAGTGTGATTATCATCATTAATAGAGCATTGCCCCAAAATAAAAAAAGGGAAAAAAGAAAAAAAAAAGGCAAAAAAGGCCCAAAAAAGAAATAAAAGAGACAATGCTACTATCCTTTTTTCCACACTTGTGCTTCAAAGTAGCACCATGATCTTTATGATAGAGTGTCTATTATTTTGTCACTTTCATATACTAGTGGGAATTTTTGATTATAGAACTTGGCTTGTATATTCCCACAATGGGCTTCCTCAAATGCCCTAGGTCTTCGTGAGCAAGCAAGTTGGATACACACCCACTTAGTTTCCTTTGTTGAGCTTTCATACATTTATAGATCTAGTGCATCCCTTGCATGGAAATCCCTACTCCTTGCATTGACATCAATTGATGGGCATCTCCCTAGCCCGTTGATTAGCCGTGTCAATGTGAGACTTTCTTCTTTTTTGTCTTCTCCACACAACCCCCATCATTATACTCTATTCCACCCATAGTGCTATGTCCATGGCTCACGCTCATGTATTTCGTGAAAGTTGAAAAAAGTTTGAGATTACTAAAGTATGAAACAATTGCTTGGCTTATCATCGGGGTTGTGCATGATGAGAGCATTCTCGTGTGACGAAAATGAAGCATAGCCAAACTATATGATTTTGTAGGGATAAGCTTTCTTTGGCCATGTTATTTTGAGAAGACATAATTGCTTTGTTAGTATGCTTGAAGTATTATTATTTTTATGTCAATATTGAACTTTTGTCTTGAATCTTTCAGATCTGAAAATTCATGCCACAATAAAGAGAATTACTTCAAAAATTATGTTAGGTAGCATTCCACATCAAAAATTCTGTTTTTACCATTTACCCACTCCAGGACGAGCGGGAATTAAGCTTGGGGATGCTTGATACGTCTCCAACGTATCTATAATTTTATATTGTTCCATGCTATTATATTATCTGTTTTGGATGTTTAATGGGCTTTATTATGCACTTTTATATTATTTTTGGGACTAACCTATTAACCGAAGGCCCAGTGCAAATTGCTGTTTTTTTTGCCTATTTCAGTGTTTCGCAGAAAAGGAATATCAAACGGAATGAAACCTTCGCGAGGATCGTTTTTGGAACAAACGCAATCCAAGAGACTTGGAGTGGAAGTCAAGGAAGCAACGAGGCGGCCACGAGGTAGGGAGGCGCGCCCCCAACCCTCATGGGCCCCTCGTGGCTCCACCGACCTACTTCTTTCGCCTATATATACTCATATACCCTAAAAACATCCGAGAGCACCACGACACCCTATTTCCACCGCCACAACCTTCTATACCCATGAGATCCCATCTTGGGGCCTTTTCCGGCGCTCCGCCGGAGGGGGAATTGATCACGGAGGGCTTGTACATCAACACCATAGCCTCCCCGATGATGTGTGAGTATTTTACCACAGACCTTCGGGTCCATAGTTATTAACTAGATGGCTTCTTCTCTCTCTTTGGATCTCAATACAAAGTTCTCCTCGATCTTCTTGGAGATCTATTCGATGTAATTCTTTTTGCGGTATGTTTGTCGAGATCCGATGAATTGTGGGTTTATGATCAAGATTATCTACAAACAATATTTGATTCTTCTCTGAATTCTTATATACATGATTTAATATCTTTGCAAGTCTCTTCGAATTATCAGTTTGGTTTGGCCTACTAGATTGGTCTTTCTTGCCATGGGAGAAGTGCTTAGCTTTGGGTTTAATCTTGCGGTGTCCTTTCCTAGTGATAGCAGGGGCAGCAAGGCACGTATTGTATTGTTGCCATCGAGGATAAAAAGATGGGGTTTATATCATATTGCTTGAGTTTACCCCCCTACATCATGTCATCTTGCTTAATGCGTTACTCTGTTCTTATGAACTTAATGCTCTAGATGCATGCTGGATAGCGGTCGCTGTGTGGATAATAGTAGTAGATGCAGAATCGTTTCGGTCTACTTGTCACGGACGTGATGCCTATATACATGATCATGCCTAGATATTCTCATAATTATGCGCTTCTCTATCAATTGCTCGACAGTAATTTGTTCACCCACCGTAGATTTTGCTATCTTGAGAGAAGCCACTAGTGAAACCTATGGCCCCCGGGTCTATCTTCCATCATATTATTTCCCGTCAACTAGCTATTTCTGTCGCTGTTTATTTTTGCAATCTTTACTTTCCAATCTATACAACAAAAATACCAAAAATATTTATCTTATTATCTTTATCAGATCTCACTTTTGCATGTGGCCGTGAAGGGATTGACAACCCCTTTATCGCGTTGGTCGCAAGGTTCTTGATCGTTTGTGCAGGTATGAGGGATTTGCATGTAGTCTCCTACTGGATTGATACCTTGGTTCTCAAAAACTGAGGGAAATACTTATGCTACTTTGCTGCATCACCCTTTCCTCTTCAAGGGCAAACCAATGCATGCTCAAGAGGTAGCACCAACCATTCATCTTCATGTAGTTTTCAATGAGTTCATCATGTGATCTGATCGTCATGTATGGGTAATTTCGTAAGGCAATGAGTTGAGGCAAGGCCTTGCAACTGAATGTATTTGACTCACAAATCATATTCATGCTCAAGATCAGAAGGATAATAAATAGCATAGTGGATCTGAACATATAATCTTGCACCAAATTAACCAACTAGCATCAACTACAAGATGTAATCAACACTACTAGTCACCCACAGGTACCAATCTAAGATTTTGATACAAAGATTGAACACAAGACATGAACTAGGGTTTGAGATGAGATGGTGTCGTTGAAGATGTTGATGAAGATTGGTCCTCCCAAGATGAGATGGTTGTTGGTGATGGTGATTGCTTTGATTTCCCCCTCCCGGAGGGAAGTTCTCCCGGCGGAATCGCTCTGCCGGAGGACAAAAGTGCTCCTGCCCAAGTTCCGCCTAGAGATGGTGGCGCTCTGTCCCGAAAGTCCTCTCTTTTTTTCTAGGGAAAAAGACCTTATATACTAGAATATGGGCACCGGAGGATGGCCTAGGGGCCCACTACCCACTAGGGCGCGCCAGGAATATATAAGAAATATTGGAGAAAATAAATACCATAGGGGCCACCCAGGTTCCCCTACCCACCAGGGCGCGCCAGGGGGGTAGGCGCGCCCTGGTGCCTAGTGGGAACCTGGGTGGCCCCTCTGGTATTTATTTTCTCCAATATTTTTTATATATTCCAAAATAAATCTCCGCAAAATTTCAGCTCATTTGGAGATGTGCAGAATAGGTATCTCTCACATAGCTTTTTCAGGTCCAGAATTCCAGCTGCCGTTAATCCCCCTCTTTGTGTAAACCTTGCATATTATGAGAGGAAATGCATTAGAATTACTCCACAAGGTGTTATATTGGACGAAAACACTATAAATAACAGTAGGAAAACATGATGCAAAATGGACGTATTAACTCCCCCAAGCTTAGACCTCACTTGTCATCAAGCGAAAGCCAATAACAAGAATCATGTCCACATGTTCAGAGAGAGAGAGAGAGAGAGGTGTCGATAAAAACAAAATACGGACATAGTAGCATCAAGATCATTATTATAACAACAATACTTTATCATAAAACTTCTCATGAGCAAGTAACAATTCATCACAACATCGAAGTATAAAGAATAAACTTTCTTGAAAACTAATAAACTATGTTCTCATTCAACAATACAATTACAATTCATCATATTTTCAGGAAGGGTCTCATGTCGGAGCTTTTTAGCAAGTCCATTGATGTCTACTATGTAATTTTATTCTTGTAGACCCGTGTTGGGCCTCCAAGCGCAGAGTTTTGTAGGACAGTAGCAATTTTCCCACAAGTGAATGACCTAAGGTTTATCAATCCGTGGGAGGCGTATGATGAATAATGTATCTCTCAAACAACCATACAACCAAATAACAAAGAGTCTCTTGTGTCCCCAACACACCCAATACAATGGTTGATTGTATAGGTGCACAAGTTCGGCGAAGAGATGGTGATACAAGTGTAATATGGATAGTAGATATAGGTTTTTGTAATCTGAAAATATAAAAACAGCAAGGTAGCAAGTAACAAATGTGAGCAAAAACGGTATTGCAATGCTTGAAAACAAGGCCTAGGGTTCATAATTGTCAGCATTCTGGGAACGGGAGTACCCAGACTTGCCTGCCTGCGGTCCACGGCGTGGTACGGCCCATCTTCAGCATCAACAACTCAAGACCCTCGCGAGGGGCCAAGCCTCACGAGGCGGACAACACCAAGACCTCCACGAGGAGCGGCCTCCTCAGGCTAGATCCTGAGGAGCGGAGATTTCTATGCAAGCCTCACCTCGCGAGGTTCGGATGACGTGAGCCATGACGACCAAGGCCAGGCGGGCGCCAGCGGGCGCAGTGCACCAGTTTCCTCTTTGCTGCTAAAGAGGCAAGCGCAGGCACGGAGTCCTGAGGCATTAGCGAAAGGTTTCCATTCCCGCGCAACAAGACAAAGACCTCCAGGATGGCAGGAAGGAGGTCATCGCCGAGCCCACCGTAGCGTCACGGCCAAAGGCTTTTTGCGGGCGAAGACTACTTTTGTCAGGATAACATGTACTAGTTGTCTCCCTTCGAATTTGGCCGTTGTGGGATCCCTTCCCGCCTTCATTTGGGAAGAGGACCAAAGTGTAGCGACCAGACCTCAGACGGTCAAGTCTCTGTACTTAAGTGTCATCCCTGGATCGGTATTGCTGACACACACAGTACTCGAGGAACTATAACAGAGTTCAATCACACACTTACTACATCGAGTGTCTCAAAAAGAGTACTTATTACAATAATATGGCTGAAGGCCCTCTAAAATAACTAAATGCGGAAGCATCGAAGATAAATGAGTCCATCCAACTCCACGGCAATACTGAGTGCACGACAACGACCTAGCGCACCTTACTCTTCGTCTGAAAAGTCTGCAACATAATATGTTGCAGCCGTGTAGGCCAGCACATGGAATATGCTGGCAAGAGAACACTATAGAGCAATGAACAAATAACAGCTATCACTACATGCATATATGGCTGGTGCAGGCTCTATGGTTATCATTTGCATAAAGCTAATTTTTTCCTACAACAAAGGAATAAATTTTATTCACTACCAAGTTGATGCCATTATTGAGAAGGTTCCTCCAACTCAAGCCCAAACTAATAATATTAACCCAACAAATTCATTAAGTAAAGTGATGAGATCAACCAATAATTCAAACACCAGATACGCAAGATGTCCATAACCGGGGACATGGCTAACCATGATAAGTTTATACACTCTGCAGAGGTTTGCGCACTTTTTCCCACAAGACTCGATCTCCTCCATTGAATTTCTTGCACTGCATGATGTTTGAGAAACGGATGATCGAGACACAGGCTTTCCGAAGAGGTCCCCTTAACCGATAGATAGACCGGTACACCTACAATCCCGTACATCTGCTAGCCCATCATGAAAAGGATTCCCACAACTTACTCAACTATGCCAGAGCCCATAATGGCTTGTGCCTGCACACGGAAGTTTCTAGCATGAATAATCTTATGATCCCTTTGAGCCTGGGTGGCGAACCATAGGATGATCACACGGGTTCCCCGGGATCTCCTTGGACAACACTGGTATAACCCCCAGGTGCCCACAACCAATCCACCCAGATGTGTATTAAAGTAGCCACATTAAGTTAACCCTTAGATATAAACAACTCTCACATCTTTCATGAATCTCACAAACCAATCCACGTCTACGAGCATAGCAAAGAAGTGTAAGCATAACGCAATAATACCCAGGGTTTGAATGCAAGACAATGGGTTTCTACCTCATCAACTACTTCCCAATACCCACATGTTATCAAATCCTACTCATGCAATGTTTGAGGGTTGAAACTAATGCATAAAAACTGGGTAGTAAAGGGATATGATCAAAGTGTTACTTGCCTTGCTCACGATCGGAAAACCCGAGAGATTCGTAGTAGCAAGCCTCGCACTCCGGAAACTCTATCGTGAACAAACAATAACATACATAAGCACTCAAGCATAAGGTGCAAAGGCAAAACTGAGAGAAAAGATCTAAACAGAAAGTTCAAGTGAAGAGCTTCGATTTGCAAAAAGAATCAATCGAATCGGAGCTACGAAACTCAAACTACGATCAAAAGAAGTTCAAATTCAAATCTGCTTGAAACCAAATTTAAAGTTTTAAAATCATGTTCAAGTTGTTTATCTGGACAGAGGGGAACAAGACGAAGATTTTGGCATTGGTTTCACTGGATTTGGATAAACGAGCGAAAAGTAGTGAGGGTTAGAAGATCAGGGACTATTCTGTAAGAAAACTATTCGCGGATGGGTCCCTGGCCGAAAATAAAAAGAAAACGAAAATTCTATCGGACGAACGTCCGCTAATAGAAACTAATGAACGAATTCGTTCGTTAACAGATCTAAAAGAGTGAACGCTCGCTAAATAACCTAATAAAATAAAAATCGATCTAATCTAATAAACCGAAACATAAAAAACGAACTAAACCGAGAAAAACCGGACCGGTTTATACCGGTCGGCGGTGACGGCGGATCGGTCAATGGCGGCGTCGGGCGAGGCGGGCGGCGACTCCGGCGGCGTGCGGCGACGGCAGCGGCGGCAGCGACAGCGGCTTGGCGGCGGTGGCTAAGGCGGCGGCGGCTTGATGAGGAGGAGAGGGGCCCGAGGCCTCGGCTTATAAAGCCTGGGGGACGGCGACTTGGGAAGGGGGCAAGCGGCGGGGAGGAGGAGTCCGCGCCGGACTCGGCGGCGGCGGGCGCGAGCCGGTCCTGTTCTAATATTTAGGACAACATGAACATTTTTTGGGCTAAAATGCAATTTTTTTAAAATGCAATTTTTCCCTAATTTAACTGAATAAAATCTCAAATAAAATTCAAATAAAAATATTTTTTATTCAAAATTATATTTCCATTATTTCCTCACTGTTTTTGAAGAAGTCATATTACCTTCCCTCGTTATTTTATTTATTTTGAAATAATTGGAAAATAATTTCAAATAAAAATCACCTTGATCCAATTTACCAATTTTGAAAATTCAAAAATGGAATTTTATGAAAACCTCCAAGTCTCTCAAATGGTCCTTGAGTTGCTTAAGGTCTCTAGGATCAAAATGTCCAAACAAAACCTATTCAAAGAAAATGCAAGAATCATGGATGCATATGATGACCTAATGGTTAACATCCAAATTGAAAATTGGGATGTTACAAACCTACCCCCCTTAAGATGAATCTTTCCCTCGAGATTCGGGTTGGCTACCAAATAGGTGTGGGTGTCTTTCCGTAGGTCTTCTTCTTGCTCCTAGGTGGCTTCTTCCTCGGTATGGTGGCTCCACTGAACTTTGCAAAACTTGATGACCTTGCTGCGTGTAACTCGGTTGGCAAACTCGAGAATCTTGACGGGTTTTTGCTCGTAGGTTAGGTTACTCTCCAACTGAATTGCTTCCAGGGGCACTGTATCTCTCAGAGGAATATTGGCCATCTCTGTATGGCGCTTCTTCAACTGGGAAACGTGAAACACATCATGAACTCCTGACAATCCTTCGGGTAACTCCAACTTCATCCCACATCAATGGTGTCCTGCACCTCCTTCCATACAAAGCTTCAAAAGGGGCCATCTTCAAACTGGCTTGGTAGCTGTTGTTATATGAGAACTCTGTGGAAGGAAAATTATCATCCCAACTAGATCCATAATCTAGCGCACAAGCTCTCAACATGTCCTCCAGAATCTGATTGACTCTCTCGGTCTGTCCATCTGTCTGCGGATGAAAGGCTGTACTGAACTCTAGCCTGGTACCCAAAGTCTGATGTAACTGATTCCAAAACTTCAAGGTAAACTGTGTTCCTCTATCTGATACGATGGTCCTCAGAACTCCATGCAGACATACGATCCTGGTCATATATATCTTGGCCAACTTTGCGCTTGTATAAGTGGTTTTCATAGGGATAAAGTGAGCCACTTTGGTCAAGCGATCAACTACTACCCAGATGGAATCGTAACCTGATCGTGTTCTGGGTAATCCGGTGATGAAATCCATGCCAAGCTTATCCCACTTCCATTCGGGTATTGGCATAGGCTGAAGTAATCCTACTGGCTTCTGGTGTTCTGCCTTAACTCTCTGACATACGTCACATACTGCTACATACTCGGCAATATCCTTCTTCATTCCTATCCACCAGAAATGTTCCTTCAAATCCAGATACATCTTGGTGTTTCCGGGGTGAATCGAGTATGGCGAGTCGTGAGCCTCCTGAAGAATTAACTTCCTGATCTCTGAATCATTGGGCACATATATACGATCCTCAAACCACAAAGTTTCGTGTTCATCCTCACGAAAACCTTTGGCCTTTCCTTTGCTCATCTTTTCTTTTATCTCCATAATCTCCTTATCTGTATTCTGGGCTTCTTGAATCTTTCCCAACAACATGGACTGTACTTCCAATGCTGCAACAAAACCTCTCAGAACTATCTCCAAACGAAGTTCCTTGAGATCGTCGGCTAACTCTTGCGGTAATCCCCCGGTCACGAGAGTATTAACATAACTCTTGCGGCTTAACGCGTCTGCTACAACATTGGCCTTTCCTGGATGAAAATGCAATTTCATGTCATAATCCTTTATTAGCTTCAACCATCTCCTTTGCCTGAGATTCAACTCCTTCTGCGTGAAGATGTACATCAAACTCTTATGATCCGTGTATACATCACAACAGTTTCCAATGAGAAAATGTCTCCAGGTCTTGAGCGGTACGGCTGCTAACTCCAAATCATGCATGGCATAATTCAACTCATGAGGTCGAAGCTGACGTGAGGCATATGAACCAACTCTTCTGTCTTGCATAAGTACACCTCCAAGTCCCAGGTGAGAAGCATCGCAATATACCTGGAAATCCTTGCGTATATCCGGAAGAATTAGCACTGGGGCTGTAACTAAACGTTCCTTCAACTCCTGAAAACTGGCCTCACACTCTTCGGCCCATTTGAACTTGGTGTCCTTCTTCAATAACTCTGTCATGGGCTTCGCAATTTTGGAGAAGTTCTCAATGAATCTCCGGTAATACCCTGCGAGTCCAAGAAAACTGCGTATCTCTCTAACTGAGGTGGCTGCCAACAACTCAGTGACAAACCGAACCTTGGTAGGGTCTACTGCTATACCTTCTCCAGATATAACATGTCCGAGAAATCCAACTTCTTGCAACCAATACTCACATTTGCTGAACTTGGCATATAGCTGATGTTCCCTGAGCTTCTCGAGAACTAAGCGCAAATGTTCCTTGTGTTCTTCTTCATTCTTCGAGTACACCAGTATATCATCAATGAACACCACAACAAACTTATCCAAGAACTCCATGAACACCTTATTCATCATACTCACAAAATAGGCAGGGGTGTTAGTCAATCCAAAAGACATAACCGTGTACTCATATAGCCCCTACCTTGTGATACGAGATGTCTTAGGTATATCTTGTTCTTGGATCTTCAGCTGGTGGTATCCTGATCGAAGGTCGATCTTGGAGAATACTTTAGCTCCCTCCAGTTGGTCAAACAAATCATTGATCATCGGTAGTTGGTATTTGTTCTTGATCGTCACCTCATTCAGTGCACGATAATCAACAACCATTCTCAAAGATCCATCCTTCTTCTCAACTAAGAGCACTGGGGCTCCCCACGATGATGAACTTGGTCGGATATAACCTTTCTCCAATAACTCCTTAATCTGCTTCTTAATTTCCTCCAGGTCATTTGCGGGCATCCGCTACGGCCTCCTTGATATTGGTCCGGTGCCAGGCAACAACTCTATCAAAAATTCTATATCTCGATCTGGTGGCATGCCTGGTAATTCCTTTGGAAATACATCAGGATAATCCTTCACAATTGGCACTTCCTCCTGAACAACTCCCGAGAGTGAATTCACTTGAGTCCTCCTTGGCGCATGCCTAGACACATACTTGATCTGTTTACCCTCTGGGGTGGTGAGGAGAATTGTCTTACTAGCACAATCGATATTTCCTCCATACATCGATAGCCAATCCATGCCTAGTATCACATCCAATCCTTGTGACTCCAAAATTATTAGGTCCGAGGGGAAAACATGCCTACCTATGGTCAATGGCAACTGAAAACATCCTCTGCTAGCCATATACTCCGCTCTAGGTGAGCTTACTAACATAGGTGTCTTAAGGGCTACGGTGGGCAACTTAAACTTATCCACAAATCCCCTTGATATGTATGAATGCAATGCACCAGTGTCAAAAAGAACAATAGCAGTAAATGACTTAATCAAAAACTTACCAATAATTGCATCGGGCTGCTCTTCAACTTCATCCACGTTGACGTGGTTCACCTGCCCTCTAGTGAAAGGGTTGGGCTTCTTTCCAGAGCTTCCATTTCCATTTCCATTCTTTAACTCAGAACAATCATTGGTGTAGTGTCCAGTCTTCCCGCACTTGAAACAGGTAACGTGACTCAGATCCTTCTTAGCGGGGGTTGCCGGGTCGGAACTGCTCTGACTGCTGCTACTTCCATTCCATTCTTAGGGCCACTGTGGTTATGTGAACTTCCTCCATTGTGGGAATGGCCTCCATGGTTAAGATGGGTATGTCCTCCCGAGTTCGGGGTAAAACGAGGCTTCTGCTGAGCTCCAGAGTTGTACTTCCCCTGTCCATATTTGCGTTTGCGGCTCTCTATCTACTGCTGCTTGCCTTCAATCATGAGAGCCCTATCTACCAGCTCCTGATAGTTGGTGAATGTTGCCACCATCAACTACATACTCAGCTCGTCATTCAGCCCCTCCATAAACTTCTCCTGCTTCGCGGCATCTGTGGCCACATCATCTGGGGCGTAGCGAGCTAACTTACTGAACTCATCCATGTACTGCGCCACAGTACGGTTTCCCTAGCGTAAGTTGGGAAACTCACGCTTCTTCATACTCATAGCTCCAGCTGAGACATGTGCAGTGCGAAATGCTTGCTGAAACTGATCCCAAGTGACATTGGCCACCGGGAAAGTGGCAGTGTTGTTCTCCCACCATGAGGCTGCGGGTCCATCCAGTTGATGTGCGGCAAAGCGCACCTTCTCAGCATCTGTGCAACCTGCGGTGGTCAGCTCCCTTCTGATCTTGCGGAACCAGTCATCAGCAACAATTGGCTCGGTGCTATTAGAGAACACCGGTGGATTCAACCTTAGGAAATGGGCTAAGTTATCAACTGGAGGTGGTGGCGGTGGGTTGTTGTTGTTGTTGTTGTTGCCTTGATTCTGGACTAGCAACTGCATCAAGGCATTTTGCTGTTAGATCAACTGAGTGAGCTCCGGTGGGAGGACGAATCCGGGGTCACGTCTCGGAGCCATCTGATAGGTTTAGAGGGTGAGAACAGAATAGAGTGAGGTCTAAAGAGAAATCACTACCCATATGCACATGAGACAAACACATTCATTTCACATCACTCAATTCAAACAAGATCATACAATCGATCTAAGCTACCATTACAAATCTCGCAGACTATTTCTATATAGATGGGAGAATACTCTAATGGTAATATGGTGGTCGACTAGAAATTTTGATCGGTGGAAGACTCCATAATATCAGCTCCAGGTTCATCTTCATAATCATCATCGATGTCTTCATCTTTGCTGTCGGGGTCGGAGTCTATGTCGTCTATTATGATGTAGTCTTCAGAACGGATGTCGTCTTTAGGTTCGGGATCCCCCATGAATATCCCTAGCTTCTTCTTCAGGTCTTCATTCTTCTCAAGTAGTACATCAATTTCTTCTTCATATACCTCGCGTCTAGACTTGAGTTCCTCTTCTAGCTCCATGTTCTGGGTCATCACCTTCTTCATGTCTATCATATTGGCGCACATCTGGTTCTCCTGACGACGAATGTGTTGATTTAACTCCTGGATGTAGGCTGCAATGGATTTATCCTTCCTGGTGCAAATCATCTCCCATTGCTCATCTCGGCGTCCACATGTCTGGTAGATGGTGTCCTTAAGATCCTTGTTGTATACCTCGCCGATGAGTCCAATGGCGATGTGGGCGGCCATGCTCTTTCCTAGACTCCAGGTTGGTGCATCAAAGGAAAACTCGATGGGCTCGGTAACTGGCACGAACATCCTTCCTAGAACATTCGAATCATCCAGCGCTCCTTTCTGGTAAAGTGGCGGTGTAGGTTCCGGTGAAGCTTGGTATGTCGGTGCTTAGGTACCTAGTGACTTCCTTCAAGTGTTGTCCGAAAGGGGTGTCATCATCTGGTTGAGTGAACTTGTTCCTTGGGTCCGCCATCTATAGAGTGGAAATGGAGAAGAGTCAGAAATGAGTAGAGAAGAGTATCATGTGGCTTGTCCTAGTGGTCGCGTCCCATAGCCAGCGTGTGCTCTGATACCATCTTGTAGTGACTAGACCTCAGACGGTTAAGTCTTTGTGCTTAAGTGTCATCCCTGGATCGGTATTGCTGACACACACAGTACTCGAGGAATTATAACAGAGTTCAATCACACACTTACTACATCGAGTGTCTCAAAAAGAGTACTTATTACAATAATATGGCTGAAGGCCATCTAAAATAACTAACTGCGCAAGCATCAAAGATAAATGAGTCCATCCAACTCCACGGCAATACTGAGTGCACGATAACGACCTAGCACTCCTTACTCTTCGTCTGAAAAGTATGCAACATAATACGTTGCAGCCGTGTAGGTCAGCACATGGAATATTCTGGCAAGATAACACTATAGAGCAATGAACAAATAACAGCTATCACTATATGCATATATGGCTGGTGGAGGCTCTATGGTTATCATTTGCTTAAAGCTAATTTTTCCCTACAACAAAGGAATACATTTTATTCACTACCAAGTTGATGCCATTATTGAGAAGGTTCCTCCAACTCAATCCCAAATAATAATATTAACCCAACAAATTCATTAAGTAAAGTGATGAGATCAACTAATAATTCAAACACCAGATACTCAAGATGTCCATAACCAGGGACACGGCTAACCATGATTAGTTTATACACTCAGCAGATGTTTGCACACTTTTCCCCACAAGACTCGATCTACTCCGTTGAATTTCTCGCACTACATGATGTTTGAGAAATGGATGATCGAGACACAGTCTTTCCGAAGAGGTCCCCTTAACCGATAGATAGGCGGGTACACCTACAATCCCCTACATCTGCTAGCCCATCATGGAAAGGATTCCCACAACTTACTCAACTATGCCAGAGCCCATAATGGCTTGTGGCTGCACACGGAAGTTTCTAGCATGAATAATCTTATGATCCCTTTGTGCTTGGGTGGCGAACCATAGGATGATCACACGGGTTCCCCGGGATCTCCTTGGACAACACTGGTATAACCCCAAGTGCCCACAACCAATCCACCCAGATGTGTATTAAAGTAGCCACCTTAAGTTAACCCTTAGATATAAAAAACTCTCACATCTTTCATGAATCTCACAAACCAATCCACGTCTACGAGCATAGCAAAGTAGTATAAGCATAACGCAATAATACCCAGGGTTTGAATGCAAGACAATGGGTTCCTACCTCATCAACTACTTCCCAATACCCACATGTTATCAAATCCTACTCATGCAATGTTTGAGGGTCGCAATGAATGTATAAAAACTGGGTAGTAAAGGGATATGATCAAAGTGTTACTTGCATTGTTGACGATTGGAAAACCCTAGAGATTCGTAGTAGCAAGCCTCGCACTCGGGAAACTCTATCATGAACAAACAATAACATACATAAGCACTCAAGGATAATATGCAAAGGTAAAACCGAGAGAAAAGATCTAAACAGGAAGTTCAAGTGAAGAGCTTTGATTTGCAAAATGAATCAATCGAATCGGAGCTACGAAACTCAAACTACGATCAAAAGAAGGTCAAATTCAAGTCTGCTTGAAACCAAATTTTTAATTTTCAAAATCATGTTCAAGTTATTTATCTGGACAGAGGGGAACAAGACAAAGATTTTGGCGTTGGTTTCACTGGATTTGGATAAACGAGCGAAAAGTAGTGAGGGTTAGAAGATCAAGGACTAATTTGTAAGAAACCTATTCACGGATGGGTCCCTGGCCGAAAATAGACAGAAAAAGAAAAATCTATCGGACGAACGTCCGCTAACAGGAACTAACAAACGAATTCGTTAGTTAACAGATCAAAAAGAGTGAACGCTCGCTAAATAGCCTAATAAAATAGTAAAAATGATCTAATCTAATAAACCGAAACTTAAAAAAACGAACTAAACCGAGAAAAACCGGATCGGTTTATACCGGTCGGCGGTGGCGGCAGATCGGTCAACGGTGGCGTCGGGCGAGGCGGGCGGCGGCTCCGGCGGCGTGTGGCGACGGCAGCGGCAGCAGCGCGCGATGGTGGCGGCTTGCGCGGGCGTCGGCGGCAGCGGCGAGTAGCGCGGAGCGGCGGCAGCGGCTTGGCGGCGGCGGCTTGATGAGGAGGAGAGGGGCCCGGGGCCTCGGCTTATAAAGCCTGGGGACGGCAACTTGGGCAGGGGGCAAGCGGCGGGGAGGAGGAGTCCGCGCCGGACTCGGCGGCAGCGGGCGTCAGGCGCGAGTCGGACTCGGGGAAGGCGGCGGCGAGCTGGGCCACGGCCTGGTGCTAGCTGGGCCGGCCTAGTTAGGATTTTTTTTAAATAATTTCGCCGAACGGAAAAATCCAAAAATAAAATAAATAAAAATCCTAAAATCCCAAAAATAATTTGCACGGTCCTCTCCTAATATTTAGGACAACATGAACATTTTTCTGGGCTAGAATGCAATTTTTTTTAAATGCAATTTTTCCCTAATTTAACCGAATAAAATCTCAAATAAAATTCAAATAAAATATATTTTTATTCAAAATTATATTTCCATTATTTCCTCACTCTTTTTGAAGAAGTCATATTATCTTCCCTTGTTATTTTATTTATTTTGAAATAATTGGAAAAATAATTTCAAATAAAAATCACCTTGATCCAATTTACCAATTTTTAAAATTCAAAAATGGAATTTTATGAAAACCTCCAACTCTCGCAAATGGTCCTTGAGTTGCTTAAGGTCTCTAGGATCAACATGTCCAAACAAAACCAATTCAAAAAAAATGCAAGAATCATGGATGCATATGATGACCTAATGATTAACATCCAAATTGAAATTTGGGATGTTACACAAGGCCACTATAATTAGAGCACCACCACCACCGTAGAGGGGGGACCGGATCGGATCCATTCCATCCTCACACCCACCAGCTCACTCGAGCACAAGAACACGCCTCCTCCTGAGGTTGTTCCCGACTGTACTAGTTCATCCCCAGCCCCTCGAGGCCAATCCACCACAAAGAAAGAGTAGGGTTTTACACCGCAAGGTGGCCTGAACCTGGGTAAACTGATGTGTCCCATTTCCTTCCTGTTCATCGAGCTAGGTCGTGAGATTGGCGAGTAGGCAGACTACGGAGGGTGAGTTCTTCGCACACACCCTAGAGTTCGAACCTCTCAAGGGTCTGCGGATCCCGAAATCTGACACATGGCGCGCCAGGTAGGGGTGCGCTGGAGCCTCTCTTCCTCCAGTCGATTCACCATTGTTTTGCCATCCCCATGGCTGATGCTCGTCGAGTTCGTGCTGAGCATCGGGCCGCCCTCGCCGCCCGCGTCGCCCAGATAGCGCCCGCAGGTGACGATGCTCCCCGTCGTTCCCTGTTTTCCGCGGCCAACGCTGCCACCGGCCTCGCGGCCCACGAGCAGCAGGCTTCGTCGATGCAGCCCTCCGTGCGGCGGGATGGACTCACCGCCACTCGGTCGCTGACCCCAGCAGCTGATGGCGCCCTGGACTAGGGGGTACAGACCACGTCGTCGCACACGAGGAAGATTCCACAAGGCTTGGTGATCAAGACAAGGACTCCTCTCCACCAACGTATTCGACTAGGACTCTTTTTATCCTAGGCCTCTGGTACATTATATAAGCCAAGGCCATGCTAGTCGATAGATTATGACATTATTCATCATACTCTCAGGTTTTAGACCACAACATATGATCTCGAGATAGATCAACTCTGTAATCATACACATCGATCGGCAAAAGATCAATGGCTCGCCTGCAGATCAACTGTGACGTCGGCATCTTTGTCGCCGGCTCGACTAGTCACCTTGGCATGACCGAGGACTATGCCCTACCTCCGATCGTCATGTTCAGACAAGGGCCTTCATCAACATCAACTCTGATCTCTGTCATGATCATGGAGAAATCATCCATGGAGCTCGAGGGCTCAACGTCAACATTGCCCTCGGGCGACCACACAGTTTTTTCTATACAGTAGACTTGTTTTCGCTACCACCACATCCTCGAGCACTGCTTTGACGATTCCTTCAGTGGAATTGTGCGGAATTGAGTCTACAACAACACTTTAAAATTTTGTCGCGTTCCGATGGAGCAATCAACACCGATCTCCGATATACCGGAGCCCTGTCGAATCTGTAGAGGAATCTGGACGAGTTTGGAGCATGGTGTCCAGCATCTAGCACGGACATGCTTTGGAAGATCCAACCATTGATCGGTTGCGGAATTCCTATATCTATCACCTCTCAAAGTTTCAGCTCGATCCGACCGTCCAAACTCCGGGAACCTTCCGATTAGTGCATCACTTTTTGGATATGTTTTGTGGGAGAATACGAATCCGACCCGAGTTCATCTTTCTTCATGAACGGGATATTGGACAACCTTTTGGGAAGAATCTCTTTGCAGGGTATTGTGTTTTTTTCCAAACGCCTGCTCACAAATTTTGCTCCTTACTCCACGTCTGCTGACCTATGCTAGACAAATCGTCGCTTTATCGAGCCGAGCCCAACCTTATCGAATCATCAGCTCGGCAAGCCGAACAAGAGTTCGGAATCGCGAAGACTAAGTTATCACCAAGACCATCGCCCCACGGATTGCATGGGTCAGGCACGCCGACATCGCCGCTCGGTCACTTCATCTATCCGGCTTTGACCGCGTCACAAGTTATGACCAGCGTCGGCATGGCCGCGCCGTTGCTTCTTCAAGCTGATGTCCATCACGCCGAACTGCTTCAACACCTCAGCTGACATGGCAGCTGCAACGTCATCTTACCGACCCACTTCGTTACCTCGGCCTAGATCGGGGGCTTCGTCACGTTAGCTGGACCGGGGGATTTGCCTCGGCTAGCCAACCTTTGCCAGCATCGCCATGCCGTCGCTTCATCGCCCATCAGGCAATGGGTGTGCGGATCGAGTCCCAGTTTTGGGAGTAACCTTTCTTCATATTGCCACAACAGATAAACCAGGTGCTATTAATCCTAGTAGTTTTTTCTTGCTTGGGTTTATCTTTCTTGAGGAATTATTACTCTGGTTTGTTCCATCATCTGTATGCAGGTGTGTCAAATGGTGGCCGCATTAACGACGGTTGCGTGGTGGTTCAGTCAGTTTCCCTATGCAGTTCGGCGAACGCCACATCCGAAACTCGGACCGGCCTGTGAATTCAGGCTTTGCCACCCCTTCACCGCGTCACGCCGACGCCCTGCATCGACATTGACTTCGGCGCGAGGCCACATCTCTTTAAATAAATTATTTTTGTGAAAAGAAATTATGCAAGGATTATATATATATTTATATTATTCTTTTTGGACCGCACTATTTTATGTGTGTAGGTGATCGACTTCGACTGCATCACGCGGTCACTTCGGCAAGCCAACGTCGTCGTCCCAATTGGCATAAATCGGCTCGCACGATCACCTTGTGAATCGAATTGCCTTACCGACATGTTCGGTTGCCTTGGGGACTTCGGCATCATCAACAGGGTCCTACCTCGTCGGGTGTTCGGCTCACGGGCCATATTTCTTTTATTACTCACTTTGCATAAATTATTAATCATGCAACTCTTTTTAATTTTTTATTATTATTATAACCATTATGTCCGGTCTGCACTATTTTCTATGCACAGGTAAATGACCCGGGTCGGGCAGCGATGTCACCTCGGCGTACCGACATACCACGTCACCTCGGCTGGGCCGGGGGCTTCGTCACCACTTCATTAACCCACGCCGGGGACTTCGGCGTCACACTACCGGCCTGCATTAGTCGTGCTATGTTGCCACTTCGGAGTGCTGACCTCTTCGCTCCGCCACCTCGGGACCGGCCTGGGGGTTGGGACCTCGTCCCACCGTAAGCTCGAGCCGCAGATCGACACCGAGCACATTAACCAGCTAAGTCGTTTCCATGCTCAGTCTTTTTTTAATTCTCGTTCGGTTCGACCAAACGTTATATTTGTGTTAAAAACTTAGTTTGTCAACAAACGTTGTTTGTTAAAAACACTTCCTTTCCCATGTGAATTGGGGTCTCTTAAATTTGTACGAGCCGTTCTATAATAATTGTTTTCTTCCTAGTCGTTGCAAAGTCTTTTTCTACCACTCCTTTCTCGACTTGAGTGTGTGGTCAATAGCCGGATAGCCTATTTTCTCTCTAATGACTGCTCGAGTTTAGTTCTCTAAACTGGCCTAACGAGAAGTACCCCGCCTTCGGGATAGGAGGTTGAAGCCGTAGGCTAACCCGCTTGAAGTCTTGAGATTGGATGTGTCATGTTAAAGCACGAAAGAAGGACAGTTTAGAAAAAACAATTCGGGATTGGCACAAATAAACTTGATTCAGTTCGGACATAACGTTTTTACTGAAGTTGTTTTTGGTTTTCCAAGATTCTGGCACTTTTGATCTATTTGTGTGTTTTTCTTTTAAGCTTGAGAAATCTTTTTCGACCCATAGTTCGGCATGTTTCCAGCCGCCTGCACCTTGGTGTTGGGTCCGAGTATAAATCCCGCAGTACACTACCGGACACTTTTTAAGCATCGACAGTGTCAACAGGGGGCTGCGACTTGAGCCGAACCCATTGAAAGCCAAGGTACTCCGAGGAGTCCTCGGCAAAATGTTCTCGGATATTGATTTATATGCACCATTTTGAATTGTGTCTTCGGTCAATAGTTGGGTTGCCTGGCTCCTGTGCTTGGCTCCTACGTTCCGCTATGTTCGGCTAGGTGCACAAAGGGAGAACCACTGCAATTGTGCTTCTAGCTAGCATGGTTAAGCGCCTCAGTGGAGGAAGCCAAAAACTGACTGTCACAATAAGCGTAAACTGGTCAGGGATCCAACGAATGTATTAAACTATAAGATCGATAGAGGTCACCCCGTGTTATATGACGGTCCATTCATAACATTGGCCGAAGTGTTTACAGCTTGACCTCGACTGTCGCTGAACAGTAACCGGGGGCTAGTAACTGGCCTCCCAACTTTAAGCTCCTATGACTAAGTGAAAGTTATAAAGCATGCATATCTAATTGCCTCGTTTCCGCTAAACACAACCGCATTTGGGCACCGAGACGTCAGCTAAGGATTGTTTTGTTATTGCGAAAACACCCTGCGTAGCATCTACAAGGGGGCGGAAGCTGAGGATGGGCCACTTTCAACTGATAAAAGGTCGCAATTGAGTCAAAATAAACATATCTCATCAGCATTTGTATTTATTATACAAGTGCCGCTTTCCATAATTATCGTTATAAAGCCATAATATGCATCAATTTGACTTAGGATTTTGGCCAAGCTGGGTTGCCTGGCTCCTGTGATTACCCCTACGTTCCCGATTGTTCGGCTAGGAGGTAAAGGGAGCACCTCTGTGATTGTTACTTCTGGGTCATCCGTGTTAGTACCTCAGACTGGGAGAAGCCGAAAGCTAGCCATCTTAAAGAATATAATTGGTCGGCAATGATGGAAGTGAAAATTTCGGTTCATTAATACAATAGAGTTCGAGAACTTTCCTCGAGCTAAATCCACAATATTTTCCTCTCACATTGATCGGAGGTGAGGTTTCATGATCATGATCAGCATAACAACCCAAAGAAAGGAACCTATAGCAGGATTATTTTCTTTGGAAGATGTTTCATGTCTCTCTGCGTACCTTTGTTTATAAACCGTATGGCCGGATTGCCTTGTTTTCCATAAATCTTTGCCCTTATAACGGTTTTATAAAGTAGGAAAACACTCCTCGACTACTGGCCGAAGAGGTTGAAGCCGATGGTTGGTCAGCAAAGTTTTATACAATGCGGATCCGAGCATTAATGATGTGAAGTACTTGGATACATAGAGTCATTACACTTAAATTGTGATTTTAATCTGGATATCAATCCTTAATTCGGCCACTCGTGCCCACATTAAGGCTCAGGGGCTACTGGGCTTCGGGCTTACCATTTACTAATATTAAAGGGGCACATCAATCATCTGATCTGGTGTTGCCACCCGACCAGTGTCTTGGGGGCTACTGCATTGCCTATTCAATGTAGAAAATTCAAAGTGCTCAGTGTTTGGCTTGACCGAACTATGGGCAAACGCGTCTTCAGACAACAATAGGTACCATGTGGACCCATCCGACATCAAGCTAATGTATTACGACAACTTCTCAAGACCCTCTCTCAAGGGCAGTTCGCCGATGACTATTTCCGCTAATATATTACACCGTGCTTCTATTCCTAAGTATGCTGCCGAGCTGGGAATTGATCCTCAAGCTGATTTTACGAATCGACTTGAGTCTCAGGGGCTACTAGGGTCAGCGGTTTGATTTTATCCTTCAGGTGCATCCTGGATATTAGGCCAACACACACCTTAAAGGCTACTGGCTATACATCTCGGCAGAGAATACATTGCACAATTTCGAATCAAATTCATAACAATTAGCCCATGGCCGGGGTGGTGCACCACCTCGGATATGGTCCGGCGTTGGTGCTCGACCGCAAAAGATACCTCAGAAGCAGTCCGGCATAAAGCTCGGTTGCAAGTGGCTGGCTCCATAGAGGGCATCTCCTGCATTAAGCTCGTTTGAACCCTTTTAACTTTTTCAAGACCAAGGTAATCTATGACACCTAGGATACAGTCCGACATTGGAGCTCGGATACATTTCGGCGTTGGACCTCGGAAGCGGTCCGGCGTTGCTGCTCGGCTGCAAAAGATACCTCGAATGCAGTCCGACGTTGGACCTCGGAAGCGGTCCGGCGTTGGTGCTCGGCTGCAAAAGACACCTCGAATGCAGTCCGACGTTGGACCTCGGAAGCGGTCCGGCGTTGGAGCTCGGATGCAAGAGGACACCGCCGCACGGGAAACACTTCAAACCCGAGGTGGGCGTAAAAATAACAAGGCATTGATAAAGGCCGATAACTTAAAGGGACTCCTCGGATACCCGAAGTATAAACTCTTCGGATTTACTTCGGCGATCCTCAAGATCGAAGATAAGAAGATTTGTTGAACCAGTTTTCAAGACCGACGACCGAAGATGAAGAACAGTTCAGAAGAATCGAGGAGCGTCCCCAACTTGAAGACCGGTTCAGGGGCTACTGACGGTGTCCTGGACTAGGGGGTACTAACCACGTCGTCTCCTGACCAGCTGGATCGGCCCGAGGACCCCATGGCGGTTCACTCATGGGCCACTTCGGGAAGCCCATGCCGCACACGAGGAAGATTCCACAGGCTTGGTGATCTAGACAAGGACTCCTCTCCACCAATGTATTCGACTAGGACTCTTGTTATCCTACGCCTCTGGTACATTATATAAGCCAGGGCCTGGCTAGTCGATAGATTATGACATTATTCATCATACTCTCAGGTTTTAGACCACAACATATGATCTCGAGGTAGATCAACTCTGTAATCATACACATCGAATATAATCAAGCAGGAGTAGGGTTTTACCTCTTAGAGAGGGCCCGAACCTGAGTAAACACCGTGTCCCTCGCCTCCTATTACTATTGATCCAAAAACGCACAGTTCAGGACCCCCTACCCGAGATCTACTGGTTTTGACACTGGCAGCAGCCGCTTCGTCATCTCATGCTCGTCGCGGGCTGGCGAATGTGCAGGCTGCGTTGCTCATGGCATGCGAGCTCCTGTGCCATCGCCCCATCGACGGCCTCTATGAGTACTGGCTGGACCGCATCGCCGAGCTCGTTAGTGCCACCAGAGAGTCTCCTGCACCATCTCGCTCGCTGCCTCACCCGCCGCCTGCCGTGGGTGACGTAGCTCACGGAGCACCTCCTCCACCTCCCAGGCAGGACGCCATCATCGAGCCAAGGCGCGAGGCTCCACGGCGCGACCCGCCACGCAAGCCGCCGCCGCGCGACAAAGAAAGCTACCAGGTGGTGCAGCGGCCGGAAGGAGAGGCGCGTGCGCTCCCAGCACCGCCACGTCAAGACGGCACGCCTCCTGTGGTGGTGGTGCGCGAGCTCCAAGATCAAGCTCCACCTCTACGGAGGGCTCCCGTGACCACGGCGGGATGCCGTACGTTCACTCCGAAGCTACGCAGCGTCGTCTGGTCATGGAAGTTCAAGCCCGACCTGCCTCCACGCTATGACGGCACCCCCGACCCTACCGAGTTCCTGTAGCTCTACGAGCTGAGCATCGAGGTGGCCAACGGCGATGAGAAGGTTATGGAGATTTGGTTTCCCATGGCCCTCAAGGACAGTGCGCGCTCGTGGCTCCTCAACCTCTCCGCGGGATCTATCTCCTCCTGGGACGGGATGCGAGAGCGCTTCGTTGCCAACTTCCAGGGCACTCGCGACCATGCACCACCTGCGGCTGACCTGCGGTGCATCAAGCAGCAGCCAGGAGAGACCTTGCGGAAGTACATCCAGCGCTTCAACAATGTTCGCCTCAAGATCCCCAAGGTGTCGGATGAAGCCATCATCTCGGCGTTCACTGATGGCGTCCGTGATGTCAAGATGAAGGAGGAACTCGCCATACACGAGGACCTGTGCACGGCTCTGGAGATGTTCAACATGGCAACCAAGTGTGCGAAAGCTGAGGAAGGTTGCCTCTCCCTCCTGGAACTTCCGGAGGTTGACCCAGAAGACAAGAAGACCAAGGCCAAGGACGTGAACCGCAAGGGACCGGCCATTCTCACGGCCGAACCAGAGATGAAGCGCGGCTGCGACCACACGGAGTCATCCAAGGGCAGCCGCCCGTTCTGCGTCTTCCACAACATGCACAGGCACAACACCAATGACTGCTAGGAGCTCATGGCCATCCACGACGGGCACCTCGGTCATCGTCCCAAACACAACAATCGAGCCTACGGCCGTGTAGGAGGCCGAGGCGGAGGATACTGGGACGTCTGCGACCCTCGCCAGGAATGGCGCGATCAGCCTCGTGAGGACTGCTGGCAGGGTCAGCCTGGTGAGGGCGCCTGGAGAGATTAGCCTCGCGAGGGCCATCCTCAGGGCAACGCTGGCCTTCCTCCGCTGCCGCCACCACCAAGAAGGAATGACGACCATCACCAAGACGAGGGCGCTGGGGGCTTCCAAGAGCCTCGTGCCATCGCCTGCATCTTAGGTGGCGCTCAGGCCCCAGCCTCTCATCACATCTTCAAGCAGTTCACACGTGAGGTGAACGCAGCCCTCCCCAAGCTCGAGGCAACACGTCCGCTCAGGTGGTCCAAGTACACCATCACCTTAAACTCTTTTGACCAGCTCAAGTGTGCGACAACTGCCAGCGCCCTCCCGATGCTCAGCTGGCCTACCATCAGCAACCTGCTCGTCACCAAGACACTCATCGATGGCGGTGCGGGGCTTAATGTTCTCCCCGTCGAGACGTTCGACCAATTCCAAGTGCCCTATGACCAGCTGCAGCCTACCAAGCCCTTCTTAGGAGTGACCGATGGCTCCATGATAATCCCCAAGTGCAGGGAATCATCGTAGCAATTCCCAAAGGTGGAAGTGATAAGTATGGAGTGTCGAACCCACAAGGAGCTAAAGATAAGATCAATATTCTCTCAAGTCCTATCTGCCACTGATACGACTCTAGGTACACCGAACGTTTGCTTCCAACTAGAAACGAGAAATAAAACTACGTTGTAGGTATGAAGAGGATAACTTTGCATGATATCGGAGAGCTAAAACATAAAAGTAGGTGCTGTTATCATAAAGTTAGAATATATTACTAAAATTATAAATAGCAAGTGTGGAATAATGATGGATCGGTGTGCGGAATTGTCCTAGGCAATTGTTAACAAGACTGGTAGTCGTCATTGCAATTTCATATGAGGGAGAGGCATAAGCTAACATACTTTCTCTTCTTGGATCATATGCACGTATGATTGGAACTCTAGCAAGCATCTGCAACTACTAAAGATCATTAAGGTAAAACCCAACCATAGCATTAAAGCATCAAGTCCCCTTTATCCCATACGCCACAACCCCCTTACTCGGGTTTATGCTTCTGTCACTCAAGCAACCCACCACAAGCGAATCATGAAACGTATTGCAACACCCTACAGTGGGAATCCCTCACGCTTGCACGACACGGAGGGCACAATAGGACAGCACCTAGATAAAACATACAACTCATACCAATCTAGATCATCAATCAACCCAAAGACAAAGGATATCTACTCAAAACATCATAGGATGGCAACACATCATTGGATCATAATATGTGGCATAAAGAACCATGTTCAAGTAGGGATTACAGCGGGGTGCGGGAGAGTGGACCGCGTAAAAGAGATGAGGATGGTGATGATGATGGTGATGTTGATGAAGACGATCACCGCGGCGATGATTCCCCTCCCGATGGCACTCCAGCGGCACCGAAAGAGAGGAGGAGAGGTTCTCCCCCTTGTGCTTCCTCCTCCATGGCCTTCCCCCTAGATGGGGAGAGGTTCTCCCTCTGGTCCTTGGCCTTCATGGTGATGATGGCCCCTCCGGGATCCTCCTCCATGGCCTCCGGTGATGATGGCCCCCTCCGGAAGGGTGCTAGAGAGGGCCTACATAGATTTATCGTGGCTACGGAGGCTTGCGGCGGTGGAACTTCCGATCTAGGTTATTTTCTGGAGGTTTCTGTATTGATAGGAAAGGATGGCGTCGAGAACAAATCAGGGGGTCCCCGAGGCGGCCATGAGATAGGGGCGCGCCCCAGGGGGGTGAGCACACCCCCACCCTCGTGGCGCCCACGGGACTCCCCTCTGGTAGATTTTTGTTCCAGTATTTTTTACATTTTCGAGAAAAATTCTCCGTTGATTTTCATCGCATTCCGAGAACTTTTACTTCTACACAAAAACAACACCACGGTAGTTCTGCTGAAAACAGTGTCAGTCCGGGTTAGTTCTAATCAAATCATACCAAAATCATATAAAACTATTGTAAACATGGCATGAATACTTCATAAATTATAGATATGTTGGAGACGTATCAGCATCCCCAAGCATAATTCTTGCTCGTCCTTGAGTAGGTAAATGTTAAAAGAAATAATTTATGAAGTGTGAATGCTAGCAAGTACATAAGTTTGATCAATGATAATTCCAATCACTTTTTCTAGCATCATTATATATCATAACAGTAGCTCAACTCATAAAACTTCTCATCATCAAGTAACAAGCTATTCACATGTTAAAGTATAAATCATAAACTTTCTTGAAAACCAACAAACCGTGCTCTTGCTCATCAAACAATTGCAATTCATCTTATTTTCGGGAAGGGTCTATGTAAGAGCTTTGATTTAGCAAATCCCACATACTCAACTATCATTTAATCTTTACAATTTCTAACACTCACGTGATATTTGTGGGTTCAAAGCTTTAATCGGACACAGAGAAAGATAGGGCCTTCTAGTTTTGCCTCCCAACCTTTTACCTCAAGGGTAATGTCAACAATAATAATTCATGATAACTTAAATCCAATTGGATATATATATATATCAGGATCTTTCCAACACAATGTGCTTGCCAAAGGATAAAATGTAAAAAGGAAAGGTGAAGATCACCATGACTCTTGTATAAGGTATAAGACAAGAATAAAAGATAGGCCCTTCGCAGAGGGTAGCAGAGGTTGTCATGTGCTTTTATAGTTGGATGCACAAAATCTTTTTGAGAAAGAACGTCACTTTATATTGCCACTTGTGATAGGGACCTTTATTATGCAGTCCGTCGCTTTTATTGCTTCCATATCACAAGATCGTATAAAGCTTATTTTCTCCACACTAATAGATCATACATATTTAGAGAGCAATTTTTTTATTGCATGCAACAATGACAACTTACTTGAAGGATCTTACTCAATCCATAGGTAGATATGGTGGACTCTAATGGCAAAACTGGTTTAAGGGATGTTAGGAAGCACAAGTAGTATTTCTACTTGGTGCAAAGAATTTGGCTAGCATGAGAGGGAAAGGCAAGCTCAACATGTTGGATGATCCAAGACAATATAACGTTTCGGATATAGGAAAAAATAACCCATTAAGTTGTCTTCCTTGTCCAACATCAACCTTTTAGCATGTCATATTTTAATGAGTGCTCACAATTACAAAAGATGTCCAAGATAGTATATTTATATGTGAAATCTCTCTTCCTTCAATATTCTTTCATGAATTGTTCAAGTGACCAATTATGTGTTTGCTAACCTTCAATAAGTTTACTACCTATACTTATTCTGTGTGAAGTAATTACTCCCCATGGTATAAGCATATGAAACATATATAAATTCAGATTTATGATATTCAATTCATTCAACCATTTACTCATAGGATGTACATGAAGCACGTGAGTAAATGACAAACTACTCCAAAAGACAAAAGTGAAGGACACCGAGTAGTCAAATAATTAACTAGCCATGGGAGGATTCTTTTTCGTTCAAGATTTCAGATCCAATGATTTTATTCAAACAGCAAGTAAAATTGAAAATACACTCCAAGCAAAACACATATCATGTGACGAATAGAAATATAGCTCCGAGTAAGGTATACCGATAGTTTTGAAGAGGAAAGAGGGGATGCCTTCTGGGGCATCCCCAAGCTTAGGCGCTTGAGTCTTCCTTGAATATTACCTTGGGGTGCCATGGGCATCCCCAATCTTAGGGTATTTCCACTCCTTATTCTCCTCATATTGATATCTCACCCAAAGCTTGAAAACTTCAATCACACAAAACTTAACGGAACTTCGTGAGATAGGTTAGTATGATAAAGAGTAAACCATTCACTTTGGTACTGTCAAAGACAAGGTTAATAATTGTTCTCACACAATGCCTACTTTACCATATCATTCCTACAATTTATAAATATAAGCCATAGAAACTAGAAAACAAGCAAACTATGCAATGAAAACAGAATCTGTCAGAAACAGAACAGTGTGTAATGATCTGAACAGAAACCA
Organism: Aegilops tauschii subsp. strangulata; assembly: GCF_002575655.3. Lineage (NCBI taxonomy): Eukaryota > Viridiplantae > Streptophyta > Magnoliopsida > Poales > Poaceae > Aegilops > Aegilops tauschii. Next base: position 442,080,608 of record NC_053041.3, on the reverse strand, counting down.
TACTTATGCTACTCCAAAAATTATGAAATAATTTTGTGGACGTGAGGAATTTGTCTGTTAATCTTCTGCAAAAATAATCAACTCAAAATCACTCTTCTGTAAAAAAAAATGACAGCTAATCTCGTGAGCGCAAAATTTCTGTTTTTTACAGCAAGATTACATTAACTTTCACCCAAGTCTTCCCAAAGGTCTTACTTGGCACTTTATTGAAACAAAAGATGTAAAACATGATTAATACACTAGCTTAATCATGTAAACACACAAAAACGGTAAGGGTAAATATTGGGTTGTCTCCCAACAAGCGCTTTTCTTTAATGCCTTTTAGCTAGGCATGATGATTTCAATGATGCTCACATAAAAGATAAGAATTGAAACATAAAGAGAGCATCATGAAGAATATGAATAGAACATTCAAACCTGACCCACTTCCTATGCCTAGGGATTTTCTGAGCACATAATTTATAGTAACAAGAATCAACTAGCATAGGAAGGAAAAACAAGTATAACTTCAAAACTTTAAGCACATAGAGAGGAAACTTGATATTATTGCAACTCCTACAAGCATGTATTCCTCCCTCATAATAATTCTCAGTAGCATCATGAATGAGTTCAACAATATAACCATCACATAAAGCATTCTTTTCATGATCTACAAGCATAGAAAATTTTCTACTCTCCACATAAGCAAAATTCTTCTCATTCGGAATAGTGGGGTCACTAATTCCTAAAGTTGACACTCTTCCAAACCTGCTTTGATGATAGTATTATTCATACTCCAAAATATATAAATGAAGTTCATGGAGCATCCTACAATTAATATAGTCTAACCAATATCCAAGCTCAAAATATATATAAGTGAAGCACACGAAGCATTCTATAAAACCATACTCAAAAGATTTAAGTGAGGCGCAAAGAGCATTCTATAAGGTCGTACTCATAAGATATAAGTGAAGCACATGGATCATTCTATAAATAGATGAAGGGATATCTCACACTATCATGGTTCTTAAAGAAAAAATAAAAACACAAGGGACACAAATCATGTGAACAAAACAAAAACCAAGGTATACCGATAATTGTTGAAGAAGAAAGATGGGATGCCAACCGGGGCATCCCCAAGCTTAGATGCTTGAGTATCCTTGAAATATTTTCTTGGGATGCCATGGGCATCCCCAACCTTGAACTCTTGCATCTCTTTATTATTCACATATTGATAGCTCCTCGATCTTCGAACACTTCATCCACACAAAACTTTAACAAAAACTTTGTGAGATCCGTTAGTATAATAAAGCAAATCACTACCTTTAGGTACTGTTGCAAACTTATTCCAATTTCATACTAGAACTATATATACTGTATTCCAACTTCACCATGGTTCGTACCCCCCGATACTACCCATAGATTCATCAAAATAAGCGACCAACACATAGATAACAGAATCTGTCAAAAACAGGACAGTCTGTAGTAGTCTGGAAGTTGAGTAAACTTCTGTAACTCCAAAAATTCTAAAAAAATATGAAAATTTAAACAATTTCTATAGAAGTAATGTGAAAAAAGTTTCAGACCCATTTGGCTTTCCAGTAAAAAATGTAAATTCGCGCGCTACAGCCAAAGTTTCTGTTTTTGTACTGCACATAGTAAACAAGCAACCTAATCATCCTAAAACCAAAGCTTGGCACATTATTTTTGTAATACAGTGGATATATACAAGGGGATGATTATTTTCAGAGAAGCTTCCATGATTTTTTTTACATTGTTTCCATGAGCATGAACACAAGTGTTCAAGGTCGACCCTCACTTCTCCAACGCATAACCTTCCAATCACTTCTCTTATAGAAAAAACTTTTTAGGCAAGTATTTTTTTTGGTATTTTCATTTTTTTAATTGTTTTTGTATGTTTCACCCACAACTAAACAGAAACAAAAGGAAAAACAAAATCTACTTAGTGAAGAAAGCAAACAAGCACACACGAGAATATCAACCCCACGCTATTGCTCCCCGGCAACGGCGCCAGAAAAGAGCTTGATAATCCCCAAGTGCAGGGAATTATCGTAGCAATTCCCAAAGGTGGAAGTGATAAGTATGGAGTGTCGAAC